>NC_072433.2:47431250-48832500 GCF_028878055.3 Symphalangus syndactylus
TGGGAACTAAATGAAAAAAACATTTTTAAATACTATACTGTATGGGGAGAAACAAAACACATGTGCTGGCCTGAAGGCACCTGCCTGGTGTCCCAAGAATAGACACAAAAACTCAACAGTATTCTCCCTTTCCTAAGTCCAGAATATGCCCACGGCTCTGCAAAGCTCACAAATTACATTCAAGCCTCCTTCACCTGCTGTTTCTTGTCCTCAACCCCAATTCCAGCCTCCTCTGCAAAAGCCCTTTCATACCCGCACAGGACAGCTCTAGATGTTCTAATGGCGTGATCACTACATGCCAGGTGCTCTGCTCAACACTTCACAGGCGCTTTCTCATTAGATCGTCCTCACCACTGCATGGTGAGAGAGAGTCTGTTATTTTATGCCTTTTTGACAGGATAGCAAACTGTCTTCGCAGGTTTAGTAACTTGCCTTTTCAGTGATCAGGGCAGAATCGGAGCCCGCTTCTCCTGGGATCCAAGCTCTGCTATCCAGGTGCCCTTCCCCTAAAGAACATCCAGCACCCCCTAGTCCCCAAGAGCACCCTCTTATCTCCACCTCCAGGCCTCTGCTCCTCCCTAAGTGGGCTTCCCCAGTTCTCTGTGCGTCCCAATCCTTCCTATCCCTTTGGCCTACCTGAAAGCCACTTCTGCAGGGAAGCCATTCCCAGTCTCCCCAACCCAGTGTGCTCCCCCTTGGAGCGTCTCTGTTTCTCTTGTGGCACTTTCTCCATCTTCCCCCATAGAATAACGTGAATTCATGTGTTCACTCACTTAAGATATTTGAACCTGATGTCTACTATATGCCAAGTGCTGCACCTGTGTTTGGAGAATACAGGAGTGAACAGGGTCTCGGCCCTCTTCCAGTGGGATAGATAGACAATAAAGAAATAAACGGTTAAATAATTATAAATTGTGTTGAGTGATCTGAAAGAAATGAGCAGGATGAAGTGATTGAGAGGTAGGGCATGGACATGCTTGGAACTGCAGCCCAGAAGTCCTCTCTGGACGTTGAGAAGAGACCTAAAGTCAAGACAAAGTCACTGTAAACATCCAGCAGGAGCACACTCCAGGCAAAGGGAACAGCAATTGCAAGGATCCCGAGGCACGAATGAGTGTGGCGTGTGGTTCTAGAAACAAACTAAGGCAGACGCCGCTAGAGCTGAGTTTCCTAAGGTTACGGTAAAATGTGATGACGTCAGAGAGGTGACCAAGGGCCAGATCGTGTCTGACCTCACAGACCATACGGAAGAATCTGGAGTTCCCTCCAAAGACCTAACTTTGAATAATCTTAAGTGTGATAAGAAGCCACTATTTTCCAGCAGAGGAGGAACAGGATCTGATTGACATTTTTTAAAGGTCACTCTGACTGCTGAGTGCACAATGGATTGCAGGAGGGAGAGGGAAGGCAGGAGCAGTGCCTAGATGTCTTGCCATAGTCCAGGAGGGAGAGGATATTGGCTTGGACTGGGTGGGAGTGGAATGGAGAGGAGCAGATGGCTTCTGGATATACTCTGAAGGTAGAGCCAACAAACTCGTGGCTATTTTTGAGCTAAGTTGTCTTATCCTCCCTTACTCATAAAAGCAGGAACCTTTTCCATTTCATTTGTGTAGCTCCCATGGCCTTGCACAAAGTAGGAACTTGATATATATTTATTGAACTAAATTGACAAGTTAAATTAAGTTGAAATCACATGGAATCAAATTTAGTCAAATCAAATTAAATTGCACTGAAGTGAACTCAGAGTGGGAGGATGTGTTTCTGGGTTTTCAAAGAGGGTCCCCTGGTGCTGCCGGGGTCCCAACCTGGGGCACTTCCTTTGGCCAGCTCAGAAGCAGGTTCTCTACAGCTACTCCCTAGAGTGCAGATACACAGCTTTGGCCCAGTTCCATGCTGGTGCAAAAGTGTAATTGTCTATCCAGAGAGTCCATTGTAACAGTGGTTCAGATCATTAACTGGTGAACCCCCTGAGTCTATGTCGGCAATTATGTAAATGTCCCTGCAATTAGATTTGCATTTATATTTGATCAAAATAGTTTCTATATCAGCTTTAAAAAAGGTAAAACTACATATACATCTCCTCGTATCTGCCCAAGGAGTGTTGAGTCAGTGGACCATTCAAACACAAGGATGCTGCTGCAGCCAAAGAGGTCTGTGTAACCCCGGATGTGTGAGTGTATGTGTGTGTAGATGTCTTCTAAGTCAAGGAAATAGCTGGAGACAGCTTTTTTCCTGCTCACAATGTTTTCGTGGATTATTTTTATAAAAGGTAACTCGCCAGGACCAGGATCCACCTGCCCCAGGAAAGAGAAACCATATGTCACTCACCCTTGGGTTCACCAGAACAGATGCCTGGCTCTATTATTAAATCTGCATAATCCTTTGAAAAATCCTTTGACCTGCAGAGCAGCTCAGAGGGTCCCCTCAGGCTCCTTCTGGAATGCCTGACCCTGGGAACTGTAAGAACCCCTTAGAAGAGCATATTCTACAAGGTAAGTTGTTCTTTAAGTAGCTACTCTTGTCCTACCTTGGATAGTGTTGGTAGAAGATTTCTCCCAGGCATACATTTTGATCAGCTTGACACAGGTCAGAAACTCATTCATTGTCTGAACTCGCTTGTCTGTCACCAAAATTGCTGACCTTCGGAAAGCTGAATTGAGCTTGGCCATAAACATCTGAAATCAAGGTACAAACACTGTTTTCAGAGAGAACTGCTGAGCTGCAGCTGGCCTAAAAATCCAGAGATGGGAGTGTAAGTGCCAGGAAAAGTTCTAAAGGAAGTTGGCTTGAGATTCTCAGCCAAGTTCTTCCCTTGAGTTGTGGCTGTTGATGCTGTCTGAGGAACACCATGGGGGGTCAGGCAGGTGATATAAAGGCATGAATTGCCAGGACTCAAGGGGAGTGCTGGGGGCTTTGACAAATTGAAGAGGCATTCCACTTCCTAGGGCATTCAAATTCAAGTTTTTTAAAAACCTTCACTGTGGCCAGGGGCAGTGGCTTGCCCCTGTAATCCCAGCTGCTCAGGAGGCTGTGGCAGGAGGATGGGTTGAGCCCAGGAGTTCAAGACCAGCCTGGACAACATAGCGAGACCCTATCTGTACAATTTTTTTTTTTAACTAGCCAGGTACAGTGGCATGCACCTGTAGTCCCAGCTAGTTGGCAGGACTGAGACAGGAAGATTGCTTGAGCCCAGGAGGTTGAGGCTACAGTGAGCTACGATTGCACCACTGCACTCCAGCCTGGGTGACAGAGCGAGACCCTGTCACTAAACAAAAACAAAACAAAAAACAAAACAAACAAGCAAAAGGAAGTAAATCTGTGAGTACAAAATGGGGCACAGGCTTCATACGCCAGAAATACAGCCTTCTACCCAATTCAGTGAAAGTGTGTGAAATGCAAATACAAAGCAGTTAGAAGCGCAAAAGCCTGCCATTACCTGGACGGGGATGAATATGACATACGCTGATATCCCGATAAGAGCTGTGGGCCCCAGAATGAAAAAGGCTTACGCCGCACAAAAGACCATTAGGATCAGGATGGTGGCTGGCAAAGGACAAAACAAGGCAGCTTCAAACAAGGAATAGCTATCACTTGACAGTATATTGAGCACCTGGAAAGAAAAGCGCAAGGGTTCAGGCTTTGGAAGAGTCAGTCAAACATGTCTTTAAATGAAGGCTTTCAGACTGGCCGAGGGGATCTAGTGAGAAAGCAGAAAAACTTCTCTAAAGCAGGAAGGGGTCACCGGGGACCAATATGATGAGTTTTATGGGTTCTGGTATGACTTTGGAGAGGCCGGTCTTTTAGGGCTGATCATCTCAATGCAGAAAGACAAAGTGTAATGTTACCATCTGGGAGCATGCTGGAGGGACTGCTAGCTGCTTACCCAGTCTCCCTGACCCCCTTCTCCCTCAGCCTTCCTTGTGAAGACAACTCCGCTTCTTCCCGGAAGAGATAGGCCCAGAAAAGACTACATTTCCCAGCCTCCTTTGTGGAAGGAGTGTGGCCATGTGTCTATGTTGAGGGCAATGTGATGTAAGCCAAAGTGTAGAATGGGACATTTGTGATGAATTCTTAAAGGCAGCCAACTCAACCTGGAAGGCACCCCTTCTTCTGTTCCTCTTTCTCCTACCACCTGTCTGAAGCGTGGCTGGGATGGCTGGGTCTCTAGCATCTAGTTTTGAACCATGATGAGAGCCATGTGCAAAGACAGTGATAAAGAAAAGCAGAAAGATCTGGAAGCTCCTGTGCCAACGCTGGATTATTCCCTTCTCGATTCCTTTTACATAGAGTGAAATTAATTCCTTTTTTTAAATTCACTGTTATTTTGGGTTTGCTATATGCAACTGAATCTAATCAGAATTAAATGCTTTGAGCTTGCTAAAAGAGCAACTGTAAGAAAGAAGCAGGTCTTTTATCTTACCCCACATCACCTGGGGTTCCCTTGATTCGGGAGTTTTTGTTGTTGTTGTTGTTGTTGTTGTTGTTGTTGTTGTCGTGTGTGTTTTGTTTGTTTTTTGTTTTTGATAAGTGTTAAGGATTTTATTGCCAAGGATTAAGAGCTTAAGAAAATATCAACTCTGAAGTCCAACAGGCATGGTCTTCGTTGTGGCTTTGGCACCCCCTATGCTACACAATTGGGATTATTGGAGCCATCAGTTCATCCATTTTATTAAATGCCTAGAGTGTGCTCAGTACTCCTCCACAGTCCCCACTGACCATCGAAGCGATTGGATTAAGTCTCCCTGAGCCCTGTTCCCACTGGAACTAGGAAGTCTCTCCAAATTCTCCAGCCTGAACTGAGCCCTCCTCTCTCTGAACTCCTCTGGTGTTTTTTGTCTCCACCACCTCACTTAGTCAGGAGATGGAACGTGATGGGCAGGTCATAGACAAGCAAAAGGAAGGCAGGTGCTCCACCCAGGATCCACATCTCACATGCACTCAAACCACTCAGGACTCATTTTCCAACATTAAACTCCTCTGAGCCAGCTTACCTCGCCAACAGAGATGTGCGTCAATGTCTTGAAGGACACTAGGTTTTCAAAAACCAAAGTGGAGAGCGCCACCTTCAACCGGATGGCCGTGCGGTAGTTGATGGCCCAGGCAAGGGCCCAAAAGAAGACTTTGGTAAACTCGGTGGCAAAAAGGGCTATGCACAGTCCGATGCCAACCCAGACTTCCCCAGAGGTCCTCTCGGTCTGCTGGAGGATTTGGTGAATGAGAACTGTCTGTAAAACAGCACGGTGGGGAGAAGAGAGGGCCACTGAGGGCTGAGGCTGGCATAGGAGGCCTCAGATCATGCCAGCAAGCTGACTTTAGGAGGCAAACTTTTTAATTAATTTTGGTGGCTGCTGCTGTGCTTGACAAGGATTCACTTTATGAAAATTTGCCCCCAAGGAACACAAAGATAATGACAATGCACTAAACCCACCAGCTTGTAGAGAAAGTAACTAATGACATTCTTTGCTAGGCTGGGGACCTAGCAGACGAGGAGGAAGGGCTGTCTCTCTCACCGGCCCTATGGCTGCCATGATGATGCACAGGATGTTGGCCATGATGTCCATCAACACGCGTGTCCTCTGGAATTTCCACACCACGCGGCTCAGAGAGGCCTTCTCAGGACCCACCCTTTCTACCTCTTCATCCCAAAGAACTCGAAATCTGTGATGAAAAAACAGAAGCATAAAATGGATTGGCACTTCTATGTGCTGTTTGAAGCTACACTGTTGGGCATGCTCTTGCAAGGGTGCTCAGCACAGCCCCCCTCCTTGGCAGTGGTGCCTTCCAGCACCGGCTCAGCTTTCTGCTTTTCCTGAACAGGTGGGATTTGGGAAGGGCAGGGGGCAATGCCTAGACACAAGCTGGTATGCCTGTGGCATCTGGGTCCTTGCCAGGCCTTCTTTTCCTCTGCCTACCACCCATCTCTGCCACGGTGTCAGCTTTTATAAGAAGGCAGAGGCAACAGAGAGGCCAAGAGAAAAATCTTCTCAGTGCAGTGAAGACGTTGTTCATTTCAAAGATGTGGAAGAAGACCAGAGAGACAGGAGTGTGGTGCACAAAGAGGAGGGGCTGATGGGACAGTGGGAAGCAAGGCAGGAACTTTTGGGACCTTGGGGGACTTCACAAGACCTAGGGAAAACCTCAAGGGCCTTCAGGAGTTTAGGTTTCACTCCAAGTGCAAAGGAAGCCATTACAGTTTTTTAAGCTGATGTGACAAGATCATTTTGCACATCTAAAAGATCAGTTGGCTGCTATGAAAGTGATGGATGATGGTGTGAGACCACAGCAGGAGATTGTCAGCCTCCAGGTGAGAGGTGGCAGTGGAATTAAAGAAAAGTGGACATAGAGCAACAACAGGGCTTACTGATGAATGAGATGTGGGAGGAAAGGAGAAAGCGGTTCAAGGACGGATGCCAGTTTTCGGGCTTGGCCAACTGTGTGAATATTTACAGAGATGGAGATGGGAAAACGCAGAAGAGGAGAGGAATAGTGTCAGTTTGGGGCCGTGGATCAAGAATAGGTCTAGCTTTAGACAAAAGGGCTCATGAGGCATCCAAGTGCAGCCGTCCCATTGGATGCTGGCCACGCAGTTTCAGAGTCTGGAAGTGGGCTGTGGCCTGGAGATAGACATGGACACATTATTGGGGGAGTCAGCATGTGTTTGGTGTTTAAGCCTTTGTAGTGGAGGGGATCACTTAGGAGCATAACACAGCATGGGAGAGACAAGGATTTAAGTGGACATTGGGTAGATGGGAGGAAACATTAAGAACAGATGGAGAAGCACTGGCCAGAGAGGACGGCAGAGAGCTGGTCCGGTGCCTTGCCCTCAGTGCTCCCTGGCAACTTTCTCCAGGAGGTAGATTTTGGAATGTACCACTAGCTGAGATTTCTTCAGGGCACAGATGAGGAGAAGCACAATTCTAGAAGCAATTAGGAGGCCATGACTAACACTCCCAGTCCTTCCCCATTCTTTATATTATATATTTAATCAGAACCACAGAGTTCAATGCAGCTGATGGAAAAAATGAAGTTGATGTCTTTATCCTAATATGGAAAAGTCTTTATAAACTCTTAACTGAAAAGAGCAACATGATCAACAGTTATGTAGTATGCTTCATTTTTTGTTTAGATTAAAATAAAACATGATCTGTGAGTGGGGGGTAAGAAGAGGGACTGATCTGAAGAAGATGGTAGCCCAGGGTGTGTTTAATCAGAGTAGGAAAATTCTGGACAGAGCCACAGTGAGATTTTCATAATGCTTGCCTCCAGGGAGTAGAGCAGGAGCATGGGCGAGATCCTTCCATGGCTTAAACTTCTGCTGCTTTCACATTTTTATAATGAGTATGAATTAGGTTGGACAAATGACATTTACATTTTTACAAGTTAAAATTGTCAAATATTGGCAGTTTCATTAGGATCAACCTAAATGTATTTTGTAATATAAAAGTCCAATAATGATGTTTAAAGTAAAACAAAATCTGATGCTTCATGCTGGTCAGATAGGGTCTGACCAGCACAGGGCAAAGTGAGATTCCAGCCACCTCTGTCCTGATGCAGTGCCCCTGCAAACCAGCTGGAGCTCAGCCAGAAGGATCCTGAGCCTCAGGCCATAGCTCTCCAATGAGTCCTCTCTCCCCGCTAATGCTGCCTAATTCCCACCTCCCCACAGCTTGGGCCAAGAAGTTCATGCAGTCCAGCCCGAATCTCAGAGAATGGTTACCAGCACCCATGGGTGTCATTTTCCATGTTGGAGAAATTGTGAAGCACACAACTAGGGAGCACACAAAAGAATTTATGGGACCCCTTCCTTAGAATGGGCTTCTCTCCTGAGGTGACTGATACAGTTTGGCTATGTCCCCACCCAAATCTCATCTTGAATTGTAGCCCCCATAATCTCCACCTGTCATGGGAGGGACCCGGTGGGAGGTAACTGAATCATGGGGGCGGATTTTCCTGTGCTGTTCTTGTGGTAGTAAGTCTCATGAGATCTGACGGTTTTACAAAGGACCATTCCTCTGCACACACTCTCTTGCCTGCCACCGTGTAAGACGTGCCTTTACTTCTCCTTCACCTTCCACCATGATTGTGAAGCCTCCCCAGTCACATGGAACTGTGAGTCCATTAAACCTCTTTTTCTTTATAAATTACCCACTCTCGGGTATTTCTTCATAGCAGAATGAAAATGGACTAATACAGTGACCCAAGCAAATCCTGGTACCTTTTGGCATTGGTGTCAGATGAGTCATATGGTGACAATGGGGACAGGGTGTCCACGGTCAGCCTTTGCTGGTAGCCTTTCACCATCACCGGCATGAGCCAGGAAAATGTGGCAAAGGAGAGTAGCCCTGCATCATCCACTGGGTTGAGTGCTAACCTGCAGACAAACAAGACACTCAGTGTTCCGGGCATTGGGGTCATTGCCCCAACTCTCTCTCTGGATTGAACTTGTAACTACAGTAGCAACCACAGCTGCACTCAGAATCTGTGACTTGCGTTCATTATGTTTATTAGCCCTTTTAGCAGTGATGGGCTGGGGCCAGCTGGTGAGAGCCAATTGTTAAATTTTCAGGAATTTTGCAAGTTAGTTGTTAAACACACAATACTCAAAATTAAATTACCTAAATTTTAATAAATTTTCTTAAAGACAAAGGTAATAATACTCAAAACTCATCACTTCCTTTTTTTGTTCCTCTTCGTTCTTCATTTCTTCTTCCCCTCCTCCTCTTCCTTCTTTTTTCCCCTCCCATTCCTCCTTCTCTTCCTTTTTCTCCTCCTTCTCCTCTTCCTCCTCCTCCTGCTCAGAATTGCAGGGCATTAATACCCCCAGGAGCAAAACTTCACTAAGGGAGTATAGAAGTCCACCTCACATCCTCTGGGTGGAAAACTGGACACTTTCTAGAAGGACCTAGTAGGATCCAGGCCCCTCTGCTCACAGCAGTGACGCTGAGGCCACACCTCATGTTGCCTTTTCCTTCTTCCCTGCATCACTCTCCCTAAATCTTTCTTCTTGCTCCTTGGAATCACTTCTCAAATAAGCTATTTGCCTCCAGGTTCTTGACTGAGGCCCTGCTTTTGGGAGAATTCAAGCTAAATTCATGTGAATAAGATACTACAAGCTCAGCACATAGTAAAAATTCCGTAAAAGGTGACTTTCATGATACAGTCATGCATTACTTCATATATTCCTCACAACAACTCAGTAAGATGGGTGGTAGGGTAGTATTATATGCCCGTTTCATAGACAAAAACATCAAGGCACAGAGAGTTTAGAGTATTTGCCCAAGGTCTTACTGCTGGAAAGTGGTGAGACGGGAATTCAAACCCACTGCTTGTTGACTCCAGAGTCCTATCATTCCCTTCAGCACATCCCCACATTGCCTCTCCACAAAGCAATTATAAACTGGTTGAAAAAGTGGACAGTTAGAGATCTCCTGGGGCTAGGAATAATAGCCCATGTCCTCACCTTCCAACCTCCACCTCTCACCTTGGAGGGCTTAAATGTGTGTGTCCTTGACCCAGACAGAGATGCTGGGAGAAGATAGCGCAGTGTCTGCTTATTATAGAGTTGCCACTTGGCCTTCTGCTACTCAGAGAACAAACCACAGGGCCTCGTTCCATGTAGAAAAGGCAGCATTTCATAATACTATGGTTAGCATAATGCCAATAATATATATAATAATACAGTATGCTGCAAGGTTGAGCACGTGAGCTCAGAAATCAGACTACTTGAGTTTCTATCCTGGATTTCAAAAATGACCCCATTTTCTCTCCCCATCTGTTCCCAATTCCTTGGAATGTGACCTGGCAGCTCATTCCATCAAAAAGTCGAGTCTGTTTCCTCACACTTTGAATATAAGCTGGCTTGTGATCTGCTTTGGCCAATAGAATACAGTGAAAAAAGTGGTGTGCCAGTTGCAAACCTGAATCTCAAGAAGGCCTGCGTGCTGTCACTCATTCCCTTGGAAGCCTGCTGCATTACTGTGTGACCGAGCCTGGGCTAGCCTGCTGGAGGTTGAGCACACATGGGGTCCAGTTGCCCCACTGCCCCAGCCAACAGCCGGCCCACCTCCAGCAGCACAGCCACCTTGCTGTACAGGAGTAAGCCTGGTCAAGACCAAATGAACCACCCAGCTGAGCTCAGCCCAAGTTGCTTTATTTTATGGGTCACCAATCAAACTGTAAGCTAAATGAGTGGCAATTGTTTTAAGCTGCTAAGTGTTGAGACAGTTTGTTACAAAGCAAAAGCTACCTGGTAAAACTTAGTCAAGTCACTTAACCTCTCTGTGCCTGTTTCCTCACCTATCAGATAAAGATAGTAATAGTACCTCCAAGGAGTTTGTGAAGAGTAAATGAGAAGATATTTGTAAAGCACTTGGACAGGTCCTGGATCATGGAAAGCTCTCCTTAAACCTGAGCTACTGCCTCCTTTTCACCAAAGGACAGGAGGAGGCAAGGAAGTGAGTGATTGATAAATGAATGAATGCATGCATGGGTGGATGGACAAAAGGACGAGCAGATAGAGCAGCAGACGGGTTGCAGGAGCAGTGCCCACTCTCCTAATGGACATTCCTGGAGGTCCTGCCCTGACCCTCCTTTCCATCCTTCTTCTGACTTACCTTGCACAGGGTCGCACTGGGATCATGGTCTTCAGGCTGGGGTCATATCTCTCTGCAAAGGGTCTCCGCCGGCCTCGCTGGTCCAGATCTGAGATAAGGTAGGGTCCTTCACCCACCATCCTGATGGCAGCCTGGAGCCCTGGGCTTTTGGCCTGGGGACACTTTCCCTCTATGGCAGAGAAATGGCAAAGGTTATTGAGAGGTGAGGATGTCTGATTGGGATCAGGCAGCTTCTACTTTACCCAGATCAGTTCCTTTGCTTTGACCCCTGAGAACTGTTTTCACCAATGAGCTTTCCACATTTGTAGGGGAGTGTGGCCAGAAGACCTGCTACGTCCCTTAATGGTACGCTGAGGCTTTCTTATTAGTAGGACCATTTAGTTCCTCTTTTCTCATGTTGGGTTGGCTGAGAGCAGAAAACCCTATGGTGTGGTTTCAGTTGGGAGCCAGTCCAATAACCAAGGCTGAGTCCCAGCCCAGGGAAAGATCCCAAAGAAAATAGGTTTTCTTTCTTAGTATTACTCAGAGTGAAGTTTGGCTGACACACACACACACGTGCACACACACACATGCACACACATGCATGCACACATCCACACAGATGCACACATGCACACACATCCACAAACATGCACACACACACCCATGCACATACACCCACACACACCCACGCACACACATGCACACACCCCTTCTTCTTTCAGATTCTCTCAGATTCCCAGGAGTTTGTGCATCCACATCCCCTCCATCCTGATACCCACTGGTCAGAGAACTTCAACAATGCCACCCCCCAGGACCAGCCACATCTGGACAGGCCCACATTCCTCACACTTCTCTGACTGCTGCCCCAAATGAAAATCAATGACCCAGGTGGAGAGGACACTTTTTGCTATGTCTGTTCAGTCGCCAAGCCAGCCACCCCATTATCCAGCCACCTAAATCCAATCCATAGAGCATGATCCATGAAGGTTTCCCATGCCTAGACTTAGTCCTTTCCTGAGGCCTCCCTCTATTCCTGCCCTAGGGTCCCATGACAGCCCCTTCCTCATACCCTATAGATAAATTCTCCTTTTTTACCTAAGGTATGTTGAGTTGGTCTCTGCCACTTGCAAACAAAGGCCTTATTGTTATATAAACAGGGGTCACATTCCCATGAGTTCTTTCTGGAAGTTTTCATAGCTAGAAGCAGTAAATAAATCAACTCCCATCAAGTTGTTAGTGGCTGATGAAACCATGGCATGGCAGAGCTGGAAGTGTCCTCAGATGCAATCTTTTACACATTTCTCGTTATACAGAAGAGGAAACAGAGGCCCAGAGAGAGGAAGGACTTACTCAAGAGTATGTAGAGAATGAGTAGCATCTATCTCATCTGGGGCACGCTGGATACAGGAAACTGATGTTCCTTCCCTCCTCCAATAACTCTACAATAACCCTTGCTTATATTATATAACAAGAGGCACTCCTCTGGAATAATATATGTATTTTTTACAACAGAATTTGAAAATCATAATGTCTTCATATCAAAAAGATAAATCCCCCAACGTGGAAACTGAAGACTCATAGTCAGATGGAGAAGCCCGCATGTTTTAGAGCTAGTAGTTGCTGAAAAGCTCTTTAATCATTGTTAATGAATTTAAAGTTTTTGTTGTTGTTGTGGTTGTTGTTGTTGAGACGGAGTCTCACTCTGTCGCCCAGGTGGGGGTGCAGTGGTGTGATCTTGGCTAACTGCAACCTCTGCCTCCTGGGTTCAAGCGATTCTCCAGCCTCAGCCTCCTGAGTAGCCGGGACTAGAGGTACACGCCACTGCGTCTGGCTAATTTTTGTATTTTTAGTAGAGACAGGGTTTTGCCATATTGGCCAGGTTGATCTCGAACTCCTGACCTCAGGTGATCCACCTGTCTCAGCTTCCCAAAGTGCTGGGATTACAGGCGTGAGTCACCAAAAAAAAAAAAAAAAATGAGACAGGATCTCACTCTGTTGCCCAGGCTGGAATGCAGTGGCACGATCTCAGCTCATCAGAACCTCTGCCTCCTGGGCTCAAGTGATCCTCCCTCCTCAGCTTCCCAAGTAGCGGGGACTACAGGCGTGCACCACCATGCCCAGCTAATTTTTGTATTTCTAGTAGAGACGAGGTCTTGCCATGTTGCCCAGGCTCATCTCAAACTCCTGGGCTCAAGCAATCTGCCTGCTTCAGCCTCCCAAAGTGCTTGGATTACAGGCATGAGCCACTGTGCCCAGCTGCAGTTAATGAATATTAATGACATGAATATCATAGACCCAGCTGTAGATTCCTAATTCAATGAGAATATTAGCAGCTACCAGAGACTCCCTAAAAGTCTGGCCAAACTGCATACTCTACTCTCCACCTTCTATTTGTACCATTGAATACTGCACTCCAGCCATGTGGAATATCTTACTACTCTCTGGACAAACTGTTTATTCCTCCTGCTTTTTAGTTTTTGTATTTACTACTGCCACAACCTGGAACCACCTAGTATCCCTTTCTTCACTTGACCAATTTCTGCTCAGCCTTCAAGGCTCAGTTCAAACATTTCCTTTTCTAAGAAAACTTTCCTACATTTTTATTTCCCCAGACAAACTGTGGGCTTCATGTTTGTCTTGTTCACAGCTGTATTTCCAATACCTAGCATAGTCCCTGGTATGTAGTAGATGTTTAATACATATTTGTTGAATGAATGAATAATAGTAAGTATGAGAAACAACTAAGATGCAAATCCTTTCCCCAGAAAGTGAAAAATAAGCACACAATAACACACAGTAAAATATAAATTATTTTGAAATTAAGTATGGGATGATATAAAAACAACAAAGTATAAATTATAACATTGTATTAGCCCTAGAAAAAATACTTTTTGAAAAGGGTTAAAGCTAAGAAGTCAGTCAAGGAAATAAAATGAAACACTAAATAGTAGATTAACCAAAAAAAAAAAAGGTAGGCAAGGAGGGACAGAAGAATAAAAAACAAAAGGAATAAATAGAAGACAAATATTAATAGCAAGCCAATAGACTTAAACACAACCATATCAACAATTACATTAAATATAAATGGAGTAAACGTTTCAATTAAAAAACAAAGATTGTCAGACTGAATATAAAAAGAAGATCCAATGATATGCTTCCTATGACAAGTTTATTTTAAATATAAACACACAAATAAGCTAAAAGTAACAGGGTGAAAAAGGAATACCATGTTAACAGTACAAAGTACATACAGAGATATGTATTTATGATCTCATGATAGGGAATAATTTCTTAAAGCAATTTTCTTTAAAAAGTCCTAAAGCAAAATCTTGATAAATTCTGGTACACTGAAATTATAGATGTCCATTAATCAGAAGACATAATTTGTAAGAGAAGCAACATACTGGTATAGATGTGACCCGTTTAACTGTAAAGAATTAGTATGCAGAATTTATAAAAAATTCTCATTACATTAATAACAGAAGGACAAACACTTAATTAGAGGAGCCAGCAAAAGACAATTGACAGATGATCCAAACAAACACAAAAATATGCTCAATCTCTGAGTATCAGGAAAATATGAGTTAAAACCACAATCACAATAACAGCCATTTCTCATTCTTCAAATAGACATTATTTAAAAGTCTAAAAATTGCAAGTCTTGGCATATGTATGGAGCACTGCAGCTCTTAAGCCCCCCTGCTGGGAATACAAATTGTATAACTAATTTGTAAAGCAATTTGGCATTATCTGGTCAAGTTAAAGATTGTCTTACTAACACAGGCAGCAATTATCCTTCTTAATTATATATATGCCCTGGAGAAAGCCTGCCTGTTCAAGCAGTCAGATACAGAGTGGCCACTAATTTTGCAGACTGTCTTCCATTCTCCTCCGAATTTCCTCCCTGCCCTTGCTAGCCTCTCTTCTCTCATACTGGTGTCAAAACTGAAGTTCAGTCTAGGAAAACACAAGGAAACAATCCACAGAGGATGGAATCTCATGCAAAAAATATTTTTGTGGCCCCTCTACAGGAATATTTATAGTGGCTCTGTTCATAATATCTTAAACATCCATGAATAGGAAAATGGACGAATAAATTGTATAATACGAGTTTGGCATATTACTATTCAACAGTAAAAATGAATAAACTAAGTCCACATATCAAACTATGTGTACAGCTCATATGATAAATTGAGAGGGGGGCAAAAGCTGCAGAAAAATACATACACTTTGATACCATTTATATAAAGTTCACAAACTTGCAAAATATACAATATACAAATTCATGTACTTGCAATATATAATAATATATTTTATTTAATAATGACTATATTCGTAGTAAAATTTCATTTCTCCAAGTACTTGAAACTCCTTATACTGGAGAATCATATTAGAACTAAGATCTGGGCACTAGGTAAATTCTTTGTTATTAGGATGTTGTTGCTTCTAGGCCCTCTCAGCTGACAAAGCAAGGAAATATATGTATGCATATTAGCTAGTGCATAAACACATATTTATAAATATTTCTATATGTAACCATCCATATCTATTTTAAGCTAACAGTGAGTTCATACTGACTCTCCAACTTGAATCCATTACCATAATTATCACAATTCTAGCCTCCTCCCCTTGCTTATTTGTAAGCTCCAATTCTAAAACTGAGAAGCCTGGCTCTCACCATCTACCATGTGTTTACTTAACTGTTCAATTAAGTGTACATGTATAGCAGTATCAGAAGTGTCAACCCATAGCCCTGTGAGAAACAACTTAATCAACTAGAATCTGATGCTTCCAAGAGTATATAGTACCATATGGAGAAGGAAAAAAAAAATAGCAGCTTTACAATGGGGAAGCCTGGCACACATCACCTCAGCCAGGTAATCAAGGTCAACATCAGCAGTGATAAGTCCTGTTGATAACGTGTACCCTTAATGTGATGTGGCAAGAAGGGCACTTTACCTCTGAGGTCCTCTGCCCAAAACCTCATAACGCCGGTCTAATCATGAGAAAAGCATCAGACGAATCCCAGTTGAGGGACAGTCTACAAAATACCTGGCTGGTACTCCTCAAAACTGTCAAGGTCATCAAAGACAAGGAGAGCCTGAGACAGTGACACAGCCAAGGGGCACCTAAGGAGACCTGACAACTACCTGGGAAGAGGCATCTTGGATGAGATCCTGGAACCAAAAAAGGATGTTAGATAAAAACAAAGGAAATCTTGCAAAGTATAAATATTAGTTAACAATGTGTCAATATTGTGCATTAATTACAACACATACACCATACTAACATGGGGTGTTATTAATGTTATTAGTAAGGGTAGCTGGATATGGGGTACTGGAGAACTCTGTACTATCTTTGCAATTTTTTTGTAAACCAAAACCATTCTTAAAAAATAAAGTTTATTTTTACAAAATGAATGGTAACACTCTACACCAAACTCAAGATGATGGTCACCTCTAGGGGTGGGGAAATAAGATCTGGAAGTTACTCGGGTTTCCTCCCACATTGCTGTAATGCCTGATCATAATTTTAAGAATCTAAAGCCAAAAGCAGGCTGTCTTGTGCGCAGTGTCACTGAGTAATGCAGACCTGTGCTACAGAAGTTCTGAGAAAGTAGAGGTCAATACGGTCTGGGAGGAGGACGGGGTTAGGGAGGACTTTTGCGGGAGGTGAGACTAGAAGGATTTGAGAAAAAGCCCAAACAGAGATTTTTGGCTGAGCCTCGGTTTGTGTGTGGTGCCTGTGTCATGAGGCTCTATGCACCAGACTTAGGGAAGAGTCGAGACAAGCTGGCCATGACTGTGAAAGGCTTCAGATTCAAAACCTTCCTTGGATCCTTTTCCACAAGACTTCCATTTGTTTGTTTACCAGAAAGTCCTTCAGAATTTTCTGTACCCAAGGCACCCTCCACTCAGAAAAGCCTCCTGCTGACCTCTCTGCATTTACTTCAGGAGACAGAGGGAGGCTATCCACTGCAGAGATGCTGGGGCTGAAAAGTTTAAAAATCGGCCTCTCGTTCTTGCATAGGTCCTTGGCTCCCTGCTTGAAGAGAATCCAGCCCCGGTCTGGATCGGAAGCAAGAAAAGAAGCCTGAACCCAAGTACAGCCTTTGGGCACGGTCTTTCTACCGCATGCCCACCCGCTCTGCAACTGCCGGGCACAGCAGACAGTCAAGCTGTGGTCCATGATCAACCACCTATGACCTCCCCGTGGCCGCTGGGCCACTGCCCTGCCCTTGGTAGCCTGAGCAAAGCAGAGGTAGGAAAGCAGGTTAGCTGATGAAGAAGAAAGAGCTCACGGCAAATTCTGAAACCCAGCTGAAATTATCTGGGGGAGAATCACAGAATCCAAGACATGGCAAACCAACCTCTCATGGAGAATTTCCCTCTGGCCCACCAGATCGGGCCTCAACACGCTTTGGTGACAGACCCAAGTCACTTCTTCTCAAAACGGCCCGCATGCAGTATTCCTGCAGGAAATGCATACCCTGTGTCTAGTCTTGAGAAAATACCACACGAACCCAAAGGAGCTTTCTACAGAACAAGCGGCCTGTGCTCTTCAAAAACGTCAATTGCACAAAAGACAAAGAAAGGTGAGGAAACATCCCAGATTAAAGGATACAGAAGAGATGTGACAGCTAAAAGCAACACACAAGGCTAGATTGGATGCTTGACCAGAAGAAACTAAATTTGCTATAAAGAGCATTATTGGCACAAGTCAAAGGTCAAACTGTGCACTTGACTCTCAAGTCACCCGCCTGACCCTCTTCCAAGTGTACTTTACTTTCTTTCATTCCTGCTCTAAAACTTTTTAATAAATTTTCACTCCTGCTCTAAAGAAATAAGAATAAGTAAGTGAAATGTTTAAAAGAACAGTATTGGAACATTGGAGAAATTTAAATATGGACTATAGATTCTGCAATAATATTTTATCAAAGATAAATTTCCTGATTTTGATATTAATGCTAAAGTAAATGTGGCAAAAATGTCACTGCAAATCTCAGTGAAGGGTAGTTGGGATCTCTTAGCATTATTTCTGTTACTTTTCTGTGAGTTTGAAATCATTGCAAAATAAAAAGTTAAGCATTTTCTAAAGAAATAGCCCTAAAGGGGACGATTTTTTTTTCCTTCTGTGGAACTAAATGCAATTTTTCTGCACACTTCTCTGCTCTCCGGAGCCATGCAGCCTCCACTGATGTCCTCTTCATGTGCCCTGTGATATTTGAGGACCATTGCTGTTTCCTACAACTCACTCCCAGCCACCCAGTGGCTAGTCCTCTCTCATCCAGGCTAATCTTTCCCAGCCCCTTTGAGAGGGTGGAACTCATTGTCAGTGGAGAACCCTTACCTATAACTTCTATTTTTGGTTCCCTTTTCTAATGGTAAGGGACCCTGGCAGCAAGATGTCATCAGCTTGTCTTAGGGGCTCCTGAGTCCCAGATGCCAAACACTGGAGGCAAGGCCTCCCTGGCCAGGTTTGAGTAATCAGCGCGCATAGGAAATCGGTGCTAGAAGGTAATTTCCTTGAGTGCTCCCCAGGGCATGTGAAGTTATGATGATCTGAGGCGGCTTGGAAGCATTGCAGCTGGAATGGCACTTTGCTAAATTTGGCAGCCCTGGGGGGAAAAATGAGACTTTTTTTAAAATCAGGAAGCCTGCTTTGGCTAACATCTCTATCCCCGTCTGTCACTCCATCCCCTGCCAGGAGTGAGGAGCTGCCTGGGGTGAGAAATCTGCTAGCTGGCAATCACAGGATGGGGTCTCAGGGGCACACAGCTGATGAGAGCTGGGAGGAGGCAGTGCCAACCGGGCCAGGGTCCCTGCAGCCATCGTGGCTCTGTTCTTGGCATTGTGTTTTCCATGCAGAGCGTCTGAGGGTTGGCAGGAGATGCCAAAAAGTCACTGGTGCACCCCTCTGCTGGCAGGCAGGGGGTTCCTAACCTAACCTCAACAGGCTGGACAGGCAGAAGTAGGAAGGGCTCTGTTTAGAGCACAGGACACAAAGACTATGTACAACTTGCAGTTCCATTTTATATGGCCTGCATAGTTTAAACATTTTTTTCCAATTTGTGGAAAACATTTAAAAATGAGGAGATACCACATTAAAAAGAAATAAGACTGGCTTCTGGCTTTCCTCAAATATCAAGAGCTCTGTATGCTCACGTGGTGACAATCCACTCACATTGAGCACAGCAGCCCCTCCTGGGCAGGGCGTATATGCTTTAGTTTGCCACAATCCCCACCACTCCTTACTGTCTCTGTGACTCTGAGATTCGGGGTCACGTAACATTTATTATTGCATTGGCACTGCTGTCTTCCTTATAGTGTTTCCTGAGGCCTTTTTCTCTATCCTTGTCTCTGCCCCAAGAGAGAACAAAAGACATCTAGAAGTCTTCTCATGAAGAACCATTTTCCACACCTGCCCACTTTGCTCTGCTATGTTTCATTTCTGCCCTTGTCTAGCCCAGAAAATTAACAACTTCATGCTTGAGAACTGGACTCTGGGTCTTCCTTGGTGCTCATGATGGGAGTCCCTCCATCAACCAAAAGCAGGCACACCTTTAGTCATAAAATTTTTCCCGGGTACGAGACTACAGCCCTACTTCTTTCTTAATAAATCCATTCTTAATTTAAAGCCACCAAGGTTATCAATATCTGATGGTCTCCCCCAACTCCCACAGCCCCTTCCTCCAGGGCCTGACTGGCCTCCAGCACAGAGGAGACACTGGGGAGCTCTCCCAGGCCCTGCCTGCACCGCACCTCTCCTGTCTGTCCCCAGGTCCCAGGCACCTGCGGCAGCCAGACCAGAAAGCCCTGTGAGTGATGAGGGACTGGGGTTGGGAGGGAGGGGGAGGCAGAGAGGTGGCAGAGGGAAGTGCATGCAGGGGACAGCACCAAGTTGGGGGTGCAGGAAGGGAAGTGGGGGTGCTTTTGCTCAAGTCCCCTCATCTCCCAGAAGGCCTAAAACAGTGGCCAGTGATGGCATCTCCAAACAAGGTCACCCATCCAGTTACAGACACATTCCGACACGATCAAAGAAGGATGCAAGAGCCTGGATTCAGGGCAACTCAAATCTACACTCCCAGGAAAATAATATATTTAAAAGAAAAAAAAAAGAAAGAAAGAAAGAAAGAAAGAGAAAGATATAAAGAAAGAAAGAAAGAAAGAAAGAAAGAAAGAAAGAAAGAAAAGAAAGAAAGAAAAGAAAGAAAGAAAGAAAGAAAAAAAGAAAGAGAAAGAAAAGAAAGAAAGAAAGGAAAGAAGAAGAAAGAAAGAAAGAAAGAAAGAAAGAAAGAAAGAAAGAAAGAAAGAAAAACAGATGAAAACCTCATATGAGAAGTGCAGTAATGCTTCATGAATTCCAGGTCTTTTTTTAGGGGGGTAGTATAAATCCCATAATTAAATTGTGAACACTACCCTGTATATGTGTTTGTGCATGTGTGGGAAAAGACTTAAATTATTCAATGTAGGCTTTTGTATTTCAGAGATTTTGAAATCGTGTCTTGGCATTTCTGCCTTTTCTTTTATGATAGCAGGGGCTCCAAAAGTGGAAGAGGGGCTGCCTTTCTTCTGGGAGCCTCGTCCCTGCTGCCTCCTGCTTGGGCAGCCCCATTCAGTGGTGTCACCGCCCCCCCCGGGCCCCAACACACACACACACACACACACACACACACACACACACACACTCAGCCTGTCCTGGGGATGAGAGACAAAGGCCCTTGGGACTAAATGGTGGCCACTAATTGCTACAGGGAGAAGCTTTACCTGGGCTGAAAATGAAGCTTTACCTGGGCTGAGGATGAGAGGGAGGGGAGGAGGGTCAGCAGTCATGGGGCTCAGAGCCTGGCACCCGCTGCCCAGGACTCCTGGGCCTCCTTCTCCCCAAGGACCTCAGATTCAGCTTCTCTTGTCCCACCCGCCTGAAGTCCTCCTCTCCAACTGCCCCACTCTACTGCCACTCCCACCACACCTGAGAGGGAACTCTGGCGGGCCAACATTCCCTCTGCCCACATTAAAGGGCTCTCCCCTCTCCCACGATGGCTTGTGGCCCGGTCTGGCTCTTTGGTGACAGTCAGAGCCCATACATGAAAGCACTGTGCATGGCCAGCCCTTCCCTGGCGGTCACAGCATATCCTTGTAGAAGAGAAGGAGAAAAATCCTCTCTCCAACCCTCATTCTATAGGCTAGAAGCCCAAGGAACAGAAGCCTGTCCGTGACTGGCGTGGGGCTGAGACCAGCACCCAGGTCCCCTGAGTCCCACTCCAGGCTCCTTCCTGGGAGAATGCATCGAATTTCCTATGCTGTGTTCCTGCAACGGGGAATCAACTTTGGGATCAGGGGAAGGGAAGAGAGGGGAGGGGAGGGCAGGGGTAGGAGAGGGCAGCAGAGGCGAGCAGAGGGGAGAGGAGCCTAATCTTCAAAACAGAAAATCTCATTCATTCATTCCCCCATTCATTTAACGAAAAAGAAAATGGTAATTTGAGCTCAATTTGTCTTGAAATGAATGGAAGGTAAGTCTGAGACCTGCACTAGCAGCTAGCCCTTGCATAGAAAAAGTTCCCCGTGTGTCAACCTTGCAACCCTGCACATCCCGAGCGCAGGTATGATTCCTGGGGTCCCTTCTGCGCCTGTCCCAGAACAAGCGCCCGATTTCAGGTGAGCCGAGCCAAAGGGATCCATAGCGCTCAGCGAGCCGGCTGGGAGGGAGCAAACTCTTTAAGTGCAGAAAAAAACAAATCTTGATTCCGCTTTAAGGGTTATTTAAACACCTTAGAGGACCCTCCCAGCCTCACGTACGTGGATTATTATGAGGAACTTGGCCGCTGCCTTCTTCTGTCTGCCTTCTTCTGTCCTGCGCAATGCCACCCCCTGCTGGCTACTTTCCGGCCCCGCCGCTTCCTGGCGATGCGAATTCATCGCCTTTGTCCGACCTGAGTTCCCTTCCTACCCAGAGGGAGGTGGAAATGGAGAGGGGCTGTGGGCAGCTGTGTAGGAAAATGGGTCCTCCCAGGAAGGCTCCCCGGCCTGGGGAGTGAGCTACACCGACAGCAGTTTCCTTACACGTGTCCAAAGTGTTCCATTTAATTTCCCTCCATTCTTCCCTTCATGAATGCAAATCACTGCTAATAATACCACTTGACATTTCTGGAGCCCTTTGTGTATCGCAAAATTCTTTATCCTCTTTATCACCTGATCTTCGCGACAACCCCGGGGGTCTCATAAACACAGCAAAGACTCGCTTCCACAATCTTCCAAACGGAGTCAAGTGCTATCAAGTTTATAGAGGAAGAATGCTGATCAGTTTTCCTCTGTCTCCACGAAAGGCCGGGCGGAGACGGATTTCCACCCAGACAAACGGTATTAAGTGCTACGCAAGAAGATTGGTGGGCCTAGCAGGAAACAGAGTGGAGAATGATGGAGAGGGACTGTCCGGTCTGTATCCAAGGAAGTCCTTAGGAAAAGACCAGCCAAGCTCCTGTTCCACGCAGAGCGTGGACTCACCCACAGTCAGGGAACTGAGGCCCAGCCTGGGTGTACACACGGCTCAGGGTGGGGCAAGATAATCCACTGGAATACAAAAAAGAAAAAAAATAAAAATCCTTTTCGTATTTTTCCTCTTCCTTTAAAAATTCTATTTTGGCTGAGTGCAGAGGCTCAGGCCTATAATCCCAATACTGGGGGGCCGAGGCAGGCGGATCACTTGAGCCGGAGCATTCAAGACAAGCCTATGCAGTATGGCGAAACCCCATCTCTACTGAAAATACAAAAATTATCTGGGTGTGGTGGCATGTGTCTGTAGTCCTAGCTACTTGGGAGGCTGAGGTGGGACTATGAATTGAGCCAGGGAAGTCAAGGCTGCAGTGAGCTGTGATCATGCCACTGCATTCAGGCCTGGAAGGTGAGAGTGAGACTCTGTCTTAAAAAAAAAAATTGTGTGCAGTGATATACATGTGTAGGGGAGAAAAAGTGTGATACTTTTCCTCACCAGTCATATGGGTCATGGCTGACACTCTTGTAACAAAAGGCAGACTAACAAAAGGAAAGCACAACAATTTTATTTCATCAAAGTTTAACGTGACATGTGAGTCTTCAGAAATGAATACCGAAAGGCTCAGGGAGAACTGTCCATTTTTATGCTTAGACTCAATGAGGAATGGACAGTGGTATAGAAATGCGATTGCACAGAAAGTTCTGATCAACTATAATGGACCGAGGTGGTGGGATGGGGACCCAGCAGGGCCTGTCTGTTCAGATTCTTCTTGGCCTCTCTGCAGCATTCCTTCTTTCTAGGTATGGGGCACGACCCCTCTGGAATGAGGGTCTTAGGACCTACTACTCTCAGACAAAGTTGGTCAGAGAATTTCTTTACGGCCAGCTCCTGTGCAGAAGGGTGGGGGAAGGTTTGAGTCATAGTTTTAGGTTTTATCGGTGGCTTTGGGGGAAGAATTTCTATGACTCACCTTGGGGAAGGGGAACTCTGGTTTCTATGATTCACCTCATGGGAGAAAGAGGTGCACAAGGGGTGCAGGAGGGCAAGAGAAGGTCAGAGAGAACTTGCTTCTGAGGCTGCTTCTGAGGTCATCCAAACTCCATCAGTTCAAAGTACTCAGCCTGCCAAAGTGCCATACTTAGGGGTATTGTTGTCCGAGCCCCAACACATGTCCACCCTGCACATCCTTGTAAATAACTGTACATGCATAAATCAGGGGTCTGTGTGCACACATACCCGCGGTGGTGCTCCCTGGCAAGGGAAAATTGGTGCTTGATGGGAAGGGAATTTTCCCAGCTCTGAGGTTCTGCGGGGTCTCTGTTCCAAAGTGAGGTTCTGGACGGGCATGGTGCCTCACACCTGTAATCCCTACACTTTGGGAGGCTTGGGCGGGCAGATCACCTGAGGCTAGGAGTTCAAGAACAGCCTGGCCAACATGGTTGAAACTCCATCTCTACTAAAAATACAAAAATTAGCTGGGCATGGTGATGCACACCTGTAGTCTCAGCTACTCGGGAGGCTGAGGCAGGAGAATCGCTTGAACCCTGGAGGCAGAAGTTGCAGTGAGCCGAGATTGCGTCATTGCATTCCAGCCTGGGCGACAGAGCAGGACTCTGTCTTAACAACAACAAAAAAAGTGAGGTTCTGTCTGAAAAAAAAAAAATAGAGAGAGAGAAGTGGGGAGACAAAGACAGAAAAAGACAGATAAGAGAGACAGAAAGAGCAGAAGGACTTGGCCCAAAGGCCCCAAGAAGTGCTCAGAAATCAGTGTGTGCAGTTACATAGAATCAATGGCTTACAGTGGCTAAGAGTAGAAACTCTGGAATCAGATCTGTCCTCAAAATCTCTAAATTTCAATGTCGTCAACTACAAAATGAAAACACTATCCTGAAAGCATTATAAATTAACTGAGGATTAAAGTGGATCATGGAAGTGAAGGGCTTAAATACAGTGCCTTAAACAAACAATAAATGGTAGCTATTGTTTGTGAATAATAATTTTAAAATTAGCAGGATTTCAGCTGGGTGCAGTGGCTCATGCCTGTAATCCCAGCACTTTGGGAGGCCGAGGCGGGCAGATCACGAGGTCAGGAGATCAAGACCATCCTGGCTAACATGGTGAAATCCTGTCTCTACTAAAAATACAAAAAAATTAGTCAGGGGTGGTGGTGGGTGCCTATAGTCCCAGCTACTCGGGAGGCTGAGGCAGGAGAATGGCATGAACCCGGGAGGCGGAGCTTGCAGTGAGCCGAGATCGTGCCACTGCACTCCAGGCTGGGTGACAGAGCAAGACTCCATCTCAAAAAAAAAAAAAAAAAATAGCAAGATCTCGCTAGAAGTAAGAATTCTACCTCCTGGGTTGCTATCAGAATCTGTCTAGTAGAAATACACTGAAGTCTCTGCTAAAAGAAGGGGTTTGGGTTTTTCACTTTATTTGCCTAATGAACTAAGGCGAGAGATATAAAAGGACTATCAAACAAAGCTGATGTCAAGTGATTTTGGAAAGTAATTTGGAATTTGCATGGGCTTTTAAAACAGTAAGTGGAAGAAATAAATGTAAGTAAAGCAATAATAGCATTCGTGAGCCAGAAATACATGCATGCAACAGTCAGAGAACAAGCCCTCTAATGAAGAACAAAAACATTTCACAGCCAGAAAATGTGGGTGCTGGTCTCAGCTCCACCACTTACAGCTTAAAGACCTGAGCAAGCCCCTTGGCTCAGACAGCTGAGCCTAGGAATTAAAACCTTCCCCCAACATGAGAAAGAATCCTCAAAGAATCCATTCTCAGAATCAGGAAAACTATGCTAATTGCAAACAAATAAATTTTCCATTTAAATGGTTGGGTCATAACAATCTTGTAATAAATCTATTTCTTTCTTTGCATGGGCTGTTAAGGAGCTTAGAGCAAAAACTCAGCCATCTCTAGTAACTGTACACAATCTTCTGGCATGCACTTATATGCAATTATATGCGAGGAAGTGCTCTGTTAAGTCTAAATCATGAACGCACCTCCAGATCAGTGAAGGATATTGATATGCGAGGGGAGAAGGAGGTGGGGAGCATTTCAGTGAATGCCACTGAGAGGGACTGAGACCCTCATATCAGAACAGAAGTTTCCAAATCGGTACTGTTCTCTCTAGAGTACAATGCTACCCATTAAGTATCTGGGAACCAAGGATTTGGCAAGGAACACGCTTATCAAGTCAGCAAAATGTACTCCTCTTTGCTCTGATGAGTCATAGTTTTGCAGTAATGCTCCTCAGAGATGCCGCACTGGATGGCAAGCTCTGCATAAGGGGCTGTCAGGCACTGGAAATAGAACTTCCATGGAGGGGCAGCCTATCTGTCCCCCTGCTCTGAGCTGGCCATGCTGGCTGGTTTGGGTGTGAGGCCTTTATCCCCAGCCCTTACTGCTTGCTTCATCCTTCTCGTTTTCTTCCCTCTCCTGTTTTGTTTTATTATTTTATTTGATTTTGGGGATGGAGTTTTTCTCTTGTTGCCCAGGCTGGAGTGCAGTGGCTCGAACTCGGCTCACTGCAACCTCCGCCTCCCAGGTTCAAGCAGTTCTCCTGCCTCAGCTTCCCTAGTAGCTGTGATTACAGGCGCATGCCACCATGCCCTGCTAATTTTTGTATTTTTAGTAGAGATGGGGTTTCACCATGTTGGCCAGGCTGGTCTGGACCTCCTGACCTCAGGTGATCCGCCCACCTTGGCCTCCCAAAGTGCTGGGATTATAGGCATGAGCCACCGCGCCCAGCCCCCTCTCCTGTTTTAGATTCGAGTTCTAAACCAGCCTATTAAAAGCCAGTGGTGTGGTTGTGGGCCAGGTATCTCCTCCGCCTGGGACACGAGTTCCCTCTAGAAAATCAAAGAGCTGAGTTAAATGCAGGTTCTTAAATTATTTGTGTGCCATGGACCTCTTTGGCATTCTAGTATATTCTCAGAAAAAGTATTTCTATGCATGAGATAAAGTACATAGGATTGCAAAGATAACCAATTATACAGAATGTGCTTATCATAATATGTATAAAACACAGCTGAATATTGTAAGGTATATGCTTCTATATTGATGCACTAAGTAATGTAATCTAGCAGAAGGTCTAATGACTATTACAATTTCAAAGCATTGATGCATATAAGTGATATTTTGAGACATCTGATACAATTGAAATGAGATTTGAGAATACTGCTGATTTCTATTGGCAACGAAGTCACAGATATTGCTAATGCTATCTATCTGTTGCCCCATCAAAGAAAACACCAAATTTCAGTTCGTAAAAATAAAGATGTTATTTTTTTCCCATCCAAATTCATAGGTGCCCCGAATCTAGCTAAGAGGTCCATGGACCACAGGCTAAGAACAGCTGGACTGACCACTTCTAAAATTGCTTCTGACTCTGAAGCGATTGGATTCCACAGAATTTTCTAAATGATGCTGGGGGACAGATTGGGGACATTTAGGATAATGGGGTGAAATTTTACAATCTTAACAGCTGGCACCAGAGTGAATCAGAGGGTAGGAACTGTTTTTGTTTAGCAACTGCCTTGATCTGTCTCTTGGGGCAGTCAGAGACACCCTAATGCCCTGCTTGGCAGGAAAGGGCACCAGAAGGGAAAACTAACTGCTCTGCATAAAACGTGTCCAAGAATTGGGAGGTGGGGGCAGGGAGAACACAGACAGTAATTAGAGAACCAGAGAGGAAACCAGAGCCAGAGTGGGTTAGAATGGTGAGGGACTCCTTAAGAAAGCAGATGGTTGATATTCAACTGGAAGTTGTTGACTTGCTGTCAACAACTCTTTTGACCCCACACTTCTTTAAAGTGATCTACACATACAGAGGAAATAAGGAAAAGTGCTGAATTCTCCTGCTAGATGAAGGCAGAGGAGCAAAGGAGAGGATGGATGGCCTAGCGGGATGCTCAGGAAGGCAGAGTTAAAAGAGCTCATGCAAATCAAAGTGCCCGGAAGCACAGAAACTTTGGGAAGCACGTTCGCATGAGGGCCTGGACCCTTCCTGTCTAGATCATATGGGACACGTGCTCTCAGCTAACCTATGTGTTCTCAGAGCACAGGCCAGAGACCAGCAGTATCAGCAACATCTGAGCCTTGTTAGAAGGGCAAATTCTTAAGCCCAACCCCAGACCTACTGGATGGAACCACATGAGGTTGGGGTCCAGCAATCTGTGTCTTGCCCTCCAGGCAATTTGGATACTCAAGTTCAAGTTTGAGAACTTCTGCTGTCAGGCGTTATTATTTCCCTTACTGCATTCCAGTGTCCCAGTCTGCAGAGAGGTGTATGCAGAATTTCCCCCAAGACTCAGCCTTGGGCGACCTGCTCCCAGCCTGGGGATAAGAACACTGCCCCTCACCTTGCACTGGAGAGAGCTTTCCAGAGCCAGAAAACGCTCCCAGCCACGGTGAGCTCCCTGCCCCTCCAGGCAGCCACTCCCTCCTGGGACCTTTCCAGTGACCCTCCTGGGACCTTTCCAGTGACCCAAAGGTCCATGCCTTCTAAGCTGGGGCTGCCCTCTGGAGCCACTTTTCTGAAAGAAGCCCTTCTGGACCGGAAAGACTGAAGTCTGAGTCTTCCGCTCTTTCTGCTGGTGCCTTGCACAGCATGGTGCTCTGGCCACCATAGAGGTTGGTCTCTGAAGACTGCTCATTTACCAGTTTCTCTTAGGATATCGTCCAGGGCTGCAGACAGAGGGCAGGGCAGGCAGGGCCAGCGTGACTGTGGCCTCCTTTGCTCTGCACATCAGTTGCTGTCACCGTGGACCACACTGTTACAGGAAAGGAGCCCCAGTCCAGACCCCAAGAGAGGGCTCTCAGATCTCGCGCAAGAATGAATTCAGGGCAAATCCACAGAGTAAAGTGAAAGGAAGTTTATTAAGCAAGTAAAGGGGCCGGCCGGGCACGGTGGCTCACGCCTGTAATCCCAGCACTTTGGGAGGTCGAAGTGGGAGGATCACGAGGTCAGGAGAGCAAGACCATCCTGGCCAACATGGTGAAACCCCGTCTCTACTATAATACAAAAAATTAGCTGGGCGTGGTGGCGGGTGCCTGTAGTCCCAGCTAGTCGGGAGGCTGAGGCAGGGGAATCGCTTAAACCAGGAGGCACGGAGGTTGCAGTGAGCCGAGATCGTGCCACTGCACTCCAGCCTGGTGACAGAGCAAGACTCTGTCTCAAAACAAAAAAACAAGTAAAGAAATAAAAGAATGGCTACTCCATAGAGCAGCCCCGAGGGCGGCTGGTTGTCCACTTTTATGGTTATTTCTTGATGATATGCTAAACAAGGAATGGATTATTCATGCCTCCCCTTTTTAGACCATATAGGATAACTTCCTGACGTTGCCATGGCATTTGTAAACTGTCATGGCGCTGGTGGGAGTGGTGCAGCGAGGACAACCAGAGGTCCCTCTCGTCGCATCTTGGTTTTGGTGGGTTTTGGCCGGCTTCTTTACTGCATGCTGTTTTATCAGCAAGGTCTTTATGACCTGTATCTTGTGCCAACCTCCTATCTCATCCTGTGGCTTAGAACGCCTTAACCATCTGGGAATGCAGCCCACTAGGTCTCAGCCTTAGTTTACCCAGCCCCTACTCAAGATGGAGTTGATCTGGTTCAAATGCCTCTGACACCATCACCCCAACTCATGCACACATTAAGGCCTCCAGAACCTCTAAGTACAAAAAATTCCATGACCTCCTCTCCACCAGTATGGAATTGAAAATAAAAATAATAACAAACCATCAAATAAATATAACAAAGCACAACAAAGCCCTGCATTCTCTCATTATAATTATTTTAGTATTATTTTTGAAAGACCAAATACCAATTTTTAAATGTTTATCATAAAACATTTCTGAAACCTGAAAAGGTGAAAAGAATTATTAAAAATCAAAGCCTCATACACTCACCACTCAGCTTAAGGAATAAAATGTTACAATATTGGCTGGGCGTGGTGGCTCACACCTATAATCCCAACACTTTGGGAGGCGGAGGCCGGCAGATCGCCTGAGGTCAGAAGTTCAAGACCAACCTGGCCAGCTTGGCAAAACCCTGTCTCTACTAAAAATACAAAAATTAGCCAGGTGTGGTGGCAGGCGCCTATAATTCCAGCTACTCAGGAGGCTGAGGTAGGAGAATCGCTGGAACCAGGTGGCAGTGAGCAGAGATTGCGCCACCGCACTCCAGCCTTCGAAACAAGGTGAAACTCCGTTTCCCTCCCTCTCTCTCTCTCTGTACATATGTGTGTGTGTGTGTGTGTGTGTAAAACCAATGTTGTTTAAAAAAAAAATGGTATTTTTCAAAAAATTCTGCTTTATTGCTGCTCGGAGCCAATGGTTCTCACATTTTGCTGCTGGAGGTGGGGACGGGGGCAGATGGGATGGGGCTCTGCACACTGAGTGGAAATGGGCTCTATTTCCTGTCCTCTGACTCCAGGGGTCAACACTTTTCTGGCGAATTATCTCCGTGGATCCGGCCAGCTCTGAAGCCCAGTGGGGCCTTCACCGCATTTTTGGGACGAGGCTGCCATCTGCTGGCCGCTCAAGGAAAAGATGGCAGCTGCATCTGGCCTGGGGAGGGCCAGTGTGTAGAGAGCTCCCTCACCCGTGATGTGGGCAGTGCCCCACAGCAGCTCTGGGAATGGGGAAGCAGAGGAAGGACAGTCACCCTCAATGGGCAGATGAGCAGCTGAACTGTGACGGGATGGTAGCACATGGGGTTCCCAGGGACACTTCGGGGCCCAAAAAAGTAAAAAGCCAGGACTGAGGGGAAGGGAATAACAGAGCAAAGGTTTTTTAAGAAAGATAAACCGCCTAGAAGGAGAAGCAGGTGCCACTAGAGAGTCCCAGATGGGGAACAGAAGGTTCGCGCTCCAGGGCACCGGACTTCTCCTGTTCCGTGCAGGGATCGCATCAGCCCCTGTAGTAGCTCATTCCCGCAGGGATTTGTTTGCTGTTCTCTCTGCCTTGAACATTCTTTCCTGCCCCAGTCCCCTTCCTTGGAGTAAATGTTTGTTCAGTGCTCAGGTCTCAGTAAACTGTGCCCACACTGCCTCCAGGAAGTCCCCAGGGGCTGCCTTTTCCTCTGCACCCTGTTCCTGCCTCTAGCCTCAGGTAGGCCTGTTCTGGATCGGCCTGCTTACTTGTTTACAGTTTTACTGTTTGCTTACCCTCACAAGATTCCAAATTCCCCGAGGGCAGGGACAACATTTCATCCCCAGCACCAGTGCAGGCAAGAGAGTGAGAAATATTGGTTTACTAAATTGATTTTTTATGGCATTTTTTTGAAAATCAGACATCATAATCTGGAATAAAAAGGAAAGTACTTTGAAACATATTTCCCCCAACAACAAGGTCTCCCCAGAAGTAAGTTGAAAATGATTGCCTTTTCTATTTATCTATAACCACATGTGGAGGGTCGGGGCGTGAGAACAAGAAAGAGAGAAAACAAATTATTTTATTTTCTGTTGTCATACGTTGTAAGTTATGCTGCTCTTCAGTGAACAATCATAGTAGACAGCTGCTATCTGGGGCCTGGCCAGCATCCATATCCATTCTTCCTTCAGGTAGTAAGAGCATCTCAATTTTACTTTGGTGAAACAACCTCTTCTATTCTCAGTCTATATGATCCAGGGCAGCAAATTCCATCCCCAGACCCAAGTATGGGCATGTGGCTCAGGCCTGGTAAATCACAGTATGCCAACAGCCTAGCACATGATTGATCAGGAACAAGCACATGACCCAAGCTGGCCCAGTGAGATTTCACCCTGGAATCATTGAGGCAAGAAGACCTGGGGGGTGCCGAGTGTGTAGGATGTGAACCTGGAGCTGCAGGCAACCATATTGCCACCATGAGGCAAGAGGAAGTTAGAAAGTGAAGCCAAACAAAGGAAAGCAGAGCTAGGAGAAGAGAAACAGAGACCTCAAAACAGGCATCCTTTCATTCCAGCACCCAACCTCGAACTTTTTCTGTATCTTTCTGTTACAAGCCAACAAACTCTTTTTTTTTCCCAAAGTTAGTTTGAGGGAGTCTCTGTTCCTTGCAACTGAGCAAGTACTAGCTAAGTAAAAAGCAGAATGAAGACGGCTGGGTGCAGTGGTTCATGCCCATAACCTCAGCACTTTGGGAGGCCAAGGCAGGCGGATCACTTGAGATCAGGAGTTCAAGACCAGCCTGGCCAACATGGTGAAACCCCGCCTCTACTAAACATACAAAAATTAGCCAGTCATGGTGGCACATGCCTGTAATCCTAGCTATTCAGGAGGCTGAGGCAGGAGAATTGCTTGAACCTGGGAGGCAGAGGCTGCAGTGAGCTGAGATTATGCCACTGCACTCCAGCCTGGGCAACAGAGCAAGACCTTGTCTAAAAAAAAAAAAAGAAAAGAAAGGAAGCAGAACAAAGAAAGTGAGTTTTCCTTAGTTTTATATTTTACAAAGTCAGTACAGCATTTGCAATACTTCTAACACAGATCAGAAAACTACAAGCTTTTACCTTATTATAAAATTATTCAGCATATAAGTTAAAAGGAGAACCACACGATCACCGAATCCCATGTCTCAGATGGTTCTGGGGTTCTAAGGTTTTGAGAGCCATCAAGTAGCCTGTTCCAGGGTTTCCATCCAGCAATCCCTACCCCCCCTACATTTACCCCTGCTTCCAGGAGAAGTTCTTGTCTCCAAACAAGAAGGTCGCAGACTGTGGGCCTCGAAGCTGCACCTGTGTGAACCTCTGAGCTCAGCCGCCAGCCTCCATGAAGTCTTCACATCTCCTTATCTCAGTGAAGATGTGGCTGTGGCCACGAGGGCTGCGAACAATGACCCAGGCTTCTTCCGCAGGACCTCCGGCCGATCAAACTCTACCACCTGGAGGGTAGAGAAAGGTGAGGGGAGGATCAGGGCACAGCTGAGCTTGTGTCCTTGGAGGACTCAAAGGCATCTGGGGTAGCAGCCTGAGCCCTCATCCTCCCACCAGCCCAAGGACGCAGCCTTCACCTTCCCATTGCCCATAACCAAGATGCGGTCACAGTTCAGCACAGTGGTGACACGGTGGGCAATGACAAGCACAGTGCAGTCCTGGAAGGCTTCATGGATTGTGCGCTGGATCAGGCTGTCTGTCTCAGTGTCAATGGAGGCTGTGGCTTCATCGATAAGGATGATCTGATGAATACAAAACAGGGGTGAAGGCGTCTACTTCAGGCCCTGGACACCTGGGTTTACCACTAATTCACTAGGGCCCTTCCTCTCCAGGTCTCCATTTCTTTAGCTGGGAAATGGGAGAATTGTGCTGAGTGCAAAGCCTGCTCTGATTGCTGATTATCCATTACCTTATGAAGAGAACATTAGGTCTCAACCAGGAGCTAACTGCATTTTAGTGGCCAGAGAATTAAGTTCTTGGAAATGAAAATGGCCTAGTGGCAACTTCGTGGTTTATTAACTACTTTCCCATTTACCTAAAGTAGAGCAGTGATCTCTAGAAGGGGCAGGCACATACCCCAGGAGGCACATGAGATGATTTCTCCAGCATATGGATAAACACTCTTTTTAGTGTAACATTTTTGTATTTATTTCATTAACGATATGCATGAGGAAACTAACTTGCACTGAAAGTGTGATTTCACAGATGGCACTGCTTGGGTTGAGGCTGTTTTCGAAAAGGGAGTATCATTAGTAAATCACAGGATAGGTGGCACCCAGAGATGACAAAAATCATAAAGTAATGACTCAAATTTGGGAAGTAATACAGAGGAAGCCATTGCAGCACCAAATGGCTATGTAATTGAAATAAGGAAGTGTGAAGTGAAGAAAGTACTACGTGCACATTGCAAATTTGTTGTTCATCTCTCCAAAGAAGAGGGGGAAAGTCCTACCTCCTCTGAAATTTTCCCAGGCTTTGGGCCCCACTGAGCTCTTTTCCCATAGCTCTGACAGTTTGCACCAACAGTTTTTGCATTTATCATTAATTAACCATGATATGTGTGTGTGAGCATGCATACATGTGTGAGTATGGAGGAGGTGTGTACATATGCATGCATAAGTATGTGTGTACACGTGTGTCTTGCCTCGCCTACGTAGGAGAAGGTTTGCCCCAGGCTATCTCACATACTCAAGCACCTGAAATTATGGACAAAATATCTAGAAAGCTCTGGAAGCCCTGTTCCACGAAATTTGTAAAAATATGCAATTTTGCAGCCATAAAAAAGAATGAGTTAATGTCCTTTGCAGGGACATGGATGAAGCTGGAAGTCATCATTCTTAGCAAACTAACAGAGGAACAGAAAACCAAACACCGCATGTTCTCATTCACAAGTGGGAGTTGAACAATGAGAACACATGGACCCAGGGAGGGGAACATCACACACCAGGGCCTGTCAGGTGGTGGGGGGCAAGGAAAGGGAGAGCATTAGGACAAATGCCTAATGTATGTGGGTCTTAAAACCTAGATGATGGGTTGATAGGTGCAGCAAACCACCATGGCACATGTGTACCTATGTAACAAACCTGCACATTCTGCACATGTATCCCAGAACTTAAAGTAAATTTAAAAAAAAATATGCAATTTTGCCCCGGATCAGCATCTGTCATCCAATTCCCAATTCTAATAAAGATAAAAGGGATGTCCGGCATCCAAGTTTTTAAAACAGTATATAGTAGGCAATTTAAAAATCAACGAGGGTCTAATGTGTTGTGTTTTTCTGAGAAAAGAGAATCATCATTTGGTCTAGTTGGAGACATTTCAGCTCAGGTGTAAGGAATCCGCTATCAGGCAGCCTAGGCTGTGAATCTCATCTCCCATGCCTCACCCACACCACAAATGCATGTGGAATGGCACTCAGTGAAATGACTAAGCCCATCTTGAATTAATTGCTGTAGAAGGTGTAGGGAAGGGATCCAGTTTCAGCTTTCTACATATGGCTAGCCAGTTTTCCCAGCACCATTTATTAAATAGGGAATCCTTTCCCCATTTCTTGTTTTTGTCAGGTTTGTCAAAGATCAGATGGTTGTAGGTATGTGGAAATAATTACGAAAATGTGGCATATATACACCATGGAATACTATGCAGCCATAAAAAAGGATGAGTTCATATCCTTTGTAGGGACATGGATGAAGCTGGAAACCATCATTCTCAGCAAACTATTGCAAGGACAAAAAAAACCAAACACCGCATGTTCTCACTCATAGGTGGGAACTGAACAATGAGAACACTTGGACACAGGGTGGGGAACATCACACACCGGGGCCTGTGGTGGGGTGGGGGGAGGGGGGAGGGGAAGCATTAGGAGATATACCTAATGTAAATGACGAGTTAACGGGTGCAGCAAACCAACATGGCACATGTATACATATGTAACAAACCTGCACGTTGTGCACATGTACCCTAGAACTTAAAGTATAATAATACCAAAAAAGAAATGAATAAGCCCTTTGGATTCTGTTGTTGTTGTTGTTGTTGTTGAGAAAACGTACAGCACAGAGCCCAGTGTCCCACAGTAGTGAAGGGAGAAGGAGCCGGTGTGGCTTCCCTCATCATGCGTAGTCTATGGCTCCCCCGGCCACACAGCAGTGGTGGCCTCACCTTGGAGTTGCGAAGCACAGCCCGAGCAATGCAGAGCAGCTGCCTCTCCCCCACAGAGAAGTTTCCACCATTTTCCACCACATCCGTATGCAGCTTTTTGAGGAACTTTGAGATCTGTGATATGGGAAGAAGAGAACATAACATGCAAGCCACTGTGGGGTGAGACCCAACCTGACCTCGTCGGTCTCCCGCTGTGTTGGCAACACTGCCCTCCTCTCTCTATGCTCCAGCCTCTGTCTTCTTGCTCCTTAACGGCGCCTTGCTCACTCTCATCTCTGGGCCTTTGCATACGCTAGCTCCTGTGCCCAGAATGTCCTCTCAAAAGATCTTTCACCGGCTGCCCCTCAGTTCTTGGTCTCAGCTCAGCTATCACCTGGTTAAAGAGACCTTGCCTGGCCACCCAACGGAAAAGAGCTGCTCCTGCCCTGAAGTTTCTGTGGGTCTCATGACTACCTATGCAGCCCTTACCAGTATCTGAAAGTATCTCCTGCATTTACTTGTTGCCTTTATCTCCCATTGAATGTACCAGGAGGACAAAAACCTTATCTGCCTTGTCTTTGCTGTGCCCCTGAGCCTAGAACAGTGTCTGGCACACAGTTGGTGTCTGAGTGCCATCAGCCTTGACTTAGGAATGCCAAGTCATCTCATCTCCATGAGATGACGCATCCATGACCCGAAGCAGCAGCAGCTGGAACACCACATGAGGGGAGCCCCAAAGGAGCAGCCCCCATGGGTGATGCAGACTTAGACCAAGACTTGGGCCTTGGACCTACTTACGGCCTTGGTCAGGAATGTCCTCTCCAAGGCATCCCAGATCTGCTGGTCAGTGTGACGGTCAAAGGGATCTAGGTTGAATCTGCCGTATGAGAGAAAGAGAAGTGTTCAACAACATCACCCAGCCTTTGAACACTCATTTATATGCCCAGTGAATGACCAAGAATGTTTAGAACTGGATTATGGGGTTTAGGGAAATGCATGGAACCACCACGAACGGAGATTTCCTGCACCTCCCAGCACCTGTTCCTTCTGCAGGCAGCAGCCCCAGGTTTTGTTTAGGGGCCACCTGCTCCCCAGTCCCCCAGCCCATGTGTTCCAGGCTGGGCTCCACCATCCACTCCAGATGGAGCAAAGGGCTCAAGGATAAGCCAACCAACATACAGCGGTCCCTGGCCATGGTGCTTAGCTCGGGGTGGGAAAGTAACCAATCAGAGTGTATCTCAGGACTTTTCAGGCTACCATGGGAGAAGAGACATGCGGAGAGACTGCAACCATCCTCCCACAGGAGTGGGACACGTGGAGCCCCCCAGGGCCCTCATGTGGAGTTCAGAATGAAGCAAGGCAATGCTAGGGGAAAACTGGGCCCTGGAACTCAGCCTTGGCCTCCCCATTATCATGCATGAGTCATTAGAGGCCGCTTTTCCTTAAGCCATTTGGGTTTTGTTTTATTGTGTGATAGAAAGTACATAATATTTATTATTTTAACCACTTAAAAGTGTACAATTCAGGAGCATTAAATACATTAATAATGTCATGTAACCATTACCACTATTTATATCAAAAATATAATTATATCCATTACCACAAATATATAATTATATCCATTACCACTATTTATATCAAAAATATGATGTAATTTATATCAAAACCTTTTCCATCATCCTGCTGGGCACGGTGCTTCACGTGTAATCCCAGCACTTTGGGAGGCTGAGGTGGGTGGAACACTTGAGGTCAGGAGTTTGAGACCAGCCTGGCCAATATGGTGAAACCCCACTCCACTAAAAATACAAAAATTAGCCAGGCACAGTGATGCAAGCCTGTACTCCCAGTTACTCAGGAAGCTGAGACAGAAGAATCACTTAAACCCAGGAGGTGGAGGTTGCAGTGAGCTGAGATGGTGTCACTGCACTCTAGCCTGGGTGACAGAGTGAGACTCGGTCTCAGAACAGAACAAAACAAAACAAAACTTTTTCATTATCCCCAACAAAAACTCTATACCCATTAAACAGTCTCTTCTTTCCCCTCCCCACCAGCCCCTGGTAACTTCTATTCTACTTTCCATCGATATGGATTTGCCTATTCCAGCTGCCTCATATAAGTGGAATCATGTAGTATGTGTCCTTCTGTCTGGCATCTTTCACTTCGTGTCCATCCATATTGTGGCATGTATCATTTCCCTCCTTTTTAGAGCTGCATAATAATCCATTGTACGTATATATCACATTTTGTTTCTCCATTCATCTGTTTATAGACATATGACTTGTTTCCACCTTTTGGTTACTGTGAGTAGGGCTGCTCTAAACACTAGTGTACACATATGGGTTGAAGTCTCTGCTTTCAACACTTTGGGATATATAACTAGAAGTGAAATTCCTGGATTACATGGTAATTCTATGTTTAACTTTTTTTTTTTTTTTTTTTTTTAAGACAAGGTCTCACTCTGTTGACGAGGCTGGAGTGCAGTGGTGCAAACACAGCTCACTACAGCGTTGACCTCTTGGGCTCAAGCAAGCTTCCCACCTCAGTCTCCTGAGTAGCTGGAATTGCAAGCACAGACCACCATGCCCAGCTAATTTTTGTTTACCTTTTTGAGGAACTGCCAAATTGTTTTCCATGGTCTCTGCACAATTTTACATCCCCACTGGCAATGCATGAGAGTTTCAATTTTTTCACATCCTTGTTAATAATACTTGCTATTTACCTTTTATTATTGTTATAGCCATTCTAGTAGGTGTGAAGTGGTAGCTCATTGTGGGGGGTCTGGACTTTCTGTTTCTTGCAGTGAAAAGAATCCTAACATCCAGATAACTGACATGAGAGAGGGAATCTATCTGGACTTTACACCCAGCAAGCTTTACACTTGCATCTGGAACAGGCAGCACTACAGACACTTCCCTGCTATGCAGCCACGTAGCCCTGAGTGAAACCTGTCAACCTCTGCTTTATCCTTCCCCAGTTGTGCCAGCCACGCATATCTTGTGTGTAGGGCTAATGTGTACTAAAGAAGAGGCAGGTCTTATTTGCATGACATTTGATATCTCCAAAGCACTTTCATAGGTGGGTTATTTGACATTTTCTCCTCCATGAGATGGATATACTCCTTTCTTATCAGTTTTAAATGGCTTGTTCAAGGTCACACCACAAGCCAGTATGAGAGCCAGGCTGGCATCAAAGACATTCAGAGAGACGCTTAAGGTCAAGCCTTAAGTTCTAAGGTAGGATTTCAAGTCTACATTTCTTTCTGCAGCAAGAGATGGGGGAAATATCACAAATTATGGGTTTAGAACACCTAGGGTTATATCTCATCTTCACCATTTCTTTGTGTGTCCTTAAACAAGTCCCCTTCCTCTCTAAGCTCCGTGCCTTCATCTGTAAAATGGGGATAATGAAAGGGCCTCACAGGGTTGCTGAGAGAGTTAAATGAGACAGTATACTAAGGCATTCAGTTGGCACATATAAATGCTCAATAAATGTTAAGTTCATATTTTTACTACTCTTCATACCAACGCACAGGAGATTTGAACACATTCTACTGTAACATAGAAATCTATCACTAAATGTCTTATAATTCCCCTAATACAACCATTTTTTTGGTTTTTTTGTGGGGGCAGGGAAGGTTTTGAGACAGAGTTTCCTTCAGTCGCCCAGGCTGGAGTGCAGTAGTGCGATCTCAGCTCACTGCAACCTCCACCTCCCGGGCTCATGCAATTCTCGTGCCTCAGCCTCCCGAGTAGCTGGGATTACAGACATGCACCACCACATCTGGCTAATTTTTGTATTTTTATTAGAGACAGGGTTTTGTCATGTTGGCCAGGCTGGTCTCAAACTCCTGGCCTCAAGTGATCTCCCTGCCTTGGCCTCCCAAAGTGCTGGGATTGTAGGCATGAACTACCATGCCCCGCCTCATGACCCAGTCATTTTGAAACCCTGTGTCTGTGCACATATTGTTCCCTCTCCTTGAAAAGAGTTTCTCTCCTATTTCTGCCTGGCAAGCTCCTACTCAGCTTTCAAGACCCTGATCAAATGTCCCCTCCTCTGGGAAGCCTTTCTGGATTCACTCAGGCAGTGACTCATCCCAGTCGTAGCTCCTTAGCATTTTGTACATATCTCTGATCTAGCAATTACCCCTTCATACTGTGATTTATTGGGTCTTACCCCTGTACAAAACCATCTTCCCTACCCACATTGTGAGCTCCTACTGGGGGAGCAGGGGAAATGTACATTCATTAAACTGGCTCCAGTCCCTAGCACAGTGTCCGGACCAGGCAGAAGCTCAGAAAAGGCAAGTTAAATGAGTGGGAGGATGAATGAAGGAATGAATGAATGAAGCTCTGGGGCTCAGTTTATCCTCCTGGCTCTAAGAATTCTCCTTAAATATCACAAAACATGGGGGACCTAGCCTGCTTTTTAGTGCATCCGTCTTCCTCAGTCCCCATGCCTTTATGTTTCCTCCCAGATAAAGTGCATGGTCAGCAGGAGCCTAATCTGGATAAAGCTTCGTCCCTGAGTTGACTTCTGAGGACACAGAAAGTGTAGTGAAGAGGCTGGAACATCTGGTTCTGTCTGCTTCGCTGACTGGGCTGCCTGGATTTTTCTCACGTCACCCCTGTCCAGAATGTGTACCACTGAAGAAGCACTTCCTAAAAACGTCCCCAGGGGCTTTGCCCAGTGCACAGAGAGAATAAGCCACATCTGGACAAGAAAGAATATGGTAGCCTGAGTGCAAATGCTTAATGGTGTAGTGAAATCTGACCAATCTCATCAGTGTTTTGTTTCTGTTTTTTGTTTGTTTGCTTGTTTGTTTGTTTTTTAATAGAGTCAGGGTCTTGCTGTGTTGCCCAGGTTGGAGCACAGTGGCTATTCACAGGCACAGTCATAGTGTACTACAGCCCTGAGCTCCTGGGCTCAAGTGATCCTCCTGCCTCAGCCTCCCGAATAGCTGGGACTACAGCTGTGCACCACCATGCCATCCAGTTTCTAAAAAATAAAAATAGGTTTTGTTTTTGTGTATAACATCATGGTTTACAAAGTGCTCTTATATATATTGAGGCCTCATTTAACCCTCAACAGTACTTCAGTGAGGTAAGCCAGGTAGGCATGAGTGGCCCAGCAGGCCAAGGAGGCCTGGAAATCGGGGCACTGGTCACCAGCTCACTATAGGCAGCCTGGTGCTGGAATCCTGGTCCTGTGACCCACCTCCTACAGGCTGCCTGCTGGCCCAGCACTCACCTGACGGTTCCTGAGAGCAGCACTGGATCTTGAGGGATCACTGAGAGCTTGGACCACAAGTCCTCCAGGCCGATGCTGCAAATGTCCACGCCGTCAATGAGAATCCGGCCTGCCATGGGCTCCACCAGGCGGAAGAGAGCCATGCCCAAGGAGGACTTCCCTGTGGGGCAAGAAACGAATGGGGCCTCAGTTTCCTGCATCTGCACTAGCGGAAGCACAGGTCACACCTGGCGATCGCACCTGACCCGCTGCCCTCCGTGGCCCATTCTTCATCATTGTGAGCCCTGAAGGGGTGGGAGAGGGCTGGCGTCTCTGCTCCAGGTGGTACCTAATGCCATGAGCAGCTTGTTACAGCCTAGATCAGAGGGCACACGTGGGGCCCCCTGGATCAAAGCCAGCCCACAGACATATTTTGTTTCATACACACAATGTTAGGGTTATTTTTTAATTCCTTGCCAGCATTTTTAAAAATCCCAGATATAAAAGTTCAAATTGCATGTTTCTCTTGAAACTTAGTAGAATTGGCAACACTGGACCCATATCCCCCCCAGGCAACAGCTCAGCTGGAGCTGAGCGCGGCCACTTGGTTGAGACACAGTGGCATTCTCCAGTCACCACCCGCCCTCCCCAGCCCCCGTATATCACACCCACCTATGGCACTCAGCTATGTCACCTGCCAGGCTCCAAAGCATTGGAGTTCCGACCCTGTTCTCAAAGTTAAGCTCTATGAGGGTAGAAGCTGTGTGTCTTCCTTACCTTTCGGTTCCCAGGCACATAGTAGGTGCTTGGTAAAAACCTACTGAAAGAATATAGGCAGTAGGGTCAGAATCTACTGAGAGCTTCTCTCTGCCAGACCCCGGCCCTCTCAGGGTTTCCACCAATCGGCAGGTGGAAAACAGCAAGAGAAGAACACCCAGAAGAACATATGTGGAAGCTCTTCACCCTGCAGTGCGGGAGTGCTGAGGAGACAGAGACCAGGAAGGCTCTCAGCATCCATGGGGCTGCCTGGAGGAGGCAGCTCTGGGGTGTCCTGAAGTGGGGGACTGGGGACAAGAACCAAGTCTTACAGTAGTTTTTGAACAATGCAAAGAGGCAGAGGGAGGGGGACTTGGGCCAGATCTCCCAGAAGTGACAGGAGAGGAAGACAGGGAGAGAAACTGAGGAGGAGAAAGGAAACTGGGAGAGGAAAGAGGAGGAGGCAGAGGCTGGTGAGAGCAGTCCAGGAAGCGGGTGGGGAGGGAGGAAAAGGGGAGTCTGGATGTGACTCCTATCCTGCTCTTCATCCTGGCAGTGCCCTGCACTGCCCCTCCAAAAGTGCTCCTGCCCGGACCCTACACGCCTCAGCTTAAGCACTGGGCTCAGAACCCAGGTATCCACAGCCCGGTACCATTAGCCCCATTATTCTGCATAACACCGCCCTGTTTATTTCCTCCCTGGCAGCCACCACAGCCTGCAGCTGTCATATTTCCGTCTTTATTTGCTGGTCTATTTAACATCTCTCTCCTCCACTGGAATCCCATGATCACAGGGACCTTGGGTTTTGCTCACCAGTGTTTGTCTAGCACAGGGCCCAGCACAGCGTGAGGACCTAATACATATATGGGGGATGACTGAACAAATACATGCCCCCAAATAGGTCTAGTGCCCAAAGGGCAAAGGAGGAGCCGGGGATGATCCCCCAGGAAGCTCAGCTCACCAGAGCCCATCCTTCCCACGATGCCCACCACTTCGTGACTGCGGATGGTCAGGTTGATGCTGTGAAGCACGGTGGGTGTGTTGTCTCTGTATTTCATGTGATAATCCTGAAATGTGATTTCCCCATGCTGTGGCCACCCCTGGGGACAATTTGTGCCTTCCATGTGTAAAGGAGCTTCTGAGACACACATCTTGTTTTTGAAGAAAGAAAAAGAAATCAATAGTTATCATCCATCTCGGCCCACCCACTGTGGGCCTGCCAGCCTCTCACTGTAGGGGGTGTGACCCACCCCAGCCTGCCCTGTGCCAAGGTCAAGCCCCCTGCTGTGTAATCAGAGGAACATCCCCTGTGCCCCTATCGCCTAAAACACACAAAATTTTCCCCAGAAGATTGAGAAACCTGCATAGCTAATTCCCTTGTTATTAACATAGAGCAATGTTCCTGATTTACTGTGTGACTTTAAAGAAATAGAATCCAAGATAATGACAGTAAAGGCAGCAGAGACTCACCCCTTCAGGGGGTTTCATAGCTCAGAGCCCTTGTGCAGACTGAATCTCTCTCTATCCTCATCCTGTGAGACAGGCCTTTTTGGAGGCATTTCCCAGGTGAGGAGATAGAGGATCCAACAACTGGATCAACAACTTACTTAAGATAAGTTCCATAACTTACTTAAGATCACACAGTTTCAGGTTGGAACTCAAACCCAGATCTGCCTAACGCCGAGCCCACTCTGCATCAAGTGCAGTTGTGTGTGTTGAGAGCAAAGAACACTGGAGAAGAAGTTGGATCTGACCACCTGGCTCCAAGCCACAACTCCCCATGCTGGTGCTGTGTCACGGCAGCGTCCCTGGGCAGGAAATCAGGGCCCTACAATTCATAAATTCCATTCATGCAAGGGGGCAGGAGACCTGGTTTGCAGAGCGCTCTGCCAGCCCCAGCCTGTGTGATCTTAAGCAAAAATTCTGCCTGGCCCAACCTCGGTTTCCTTGTCTGAAAAATGTGGATAATCATTCAATCAACATAATAAAATTGTTCCCTGATCCCATGAGATAGTCTAGATAAAGGGCTTAGCACCATGCCTGGCCCATAGAAAGGTCTCAGTCACAATAATAAAGAACATGATGGAGCCTCACTATGGGTCAGGCAGTGTGCTAGGTGCTTTACGTGTTACATCATTTCAACTTTGTGATAATCTGGCAAAGCGATGCTATCATCTTTCTCATTTCAGAGATGGGGAAAACAGAGTTTGAATAAGTTGTCCAGGTTATTCCAATGATTCAAATGGTAAAGCTTAGACTTGAACCCAGGAAATCTGGCTACAGAATCTGTGCTCTTAGCCGTCATGACATAAATGCAAGCAATAATAGGAACAAAGATTATTGTCATCATTATTATTGCACCAGGCAAACCTCTCATTTCCAAGAGGAGAAGATGATCTCCTCTTCCACCTAGGAATGCTGTGAGGGATGTGGTCAAAGTGAGCAGACAGGTGTGGAAGAGCTTCAGCGAGAGGGTCAACAAAAGTCTGGGGAAGATGGGGAGGAAAGGCCAGGAGCCTGGTGTTTCCTGGGATGGTCTCAGGGCTCTGAGGCCGGTGGGGCTTGTAGAGGTCACAGAAGTCATGCCCCAACTTGCATAGCTCCCCACACTAGACCCAGACCTGCACCCCACCTTCATGTACTGCAGTATCCTCTCTGCAGCCGTGAAGTGTGCCTCTGTCTCCAAGCCAATCCGGGCAGTGGCCTGGAAGCTGGACACCAGCTGGAAGGAAGGAGAAGTGTCGGGGGTCAAGAGGCTGCTGGGGTGTGCTCAGGCTCTTCAACGCTCCTGATAACCACTGATTGCCATTGCCGCTGAGTGGCCCCTGAAACTAAGATAATTTTCCTAGCAAGAATGGAGCAGAGGCCCCTGGTGCCCCCTCAGCCCATTTCTGAGTTTAGCTGCAGCTGCGATGGGCAATTCTGGGGGAGAACCTCCCCAGACAGTGTTCCACCTCGAGTGCCCTCTGTATGTCTTTCTGCTCAAGACCTCTGCCCACATCACAGCAACCACCTAGCCTGTACATGAGGACATCCCAGAAATCCAGGAGACTTAAGGTTACTGAGAATGAACTTTGACTGATGGGGAATAAGAGCTAGCAGAGATAAATGCTCCCATCTCCCAGCCTTTGAGGGCATGGTCCTGGAAATACCCCATATGCTTCTCAGGAGATCCCAGGACAGTTGAGCCCTAGTGACATAGAACAGGGACCCCAATGTCACACTCCCATGATGACTTCCTCCTTCCCCGTCTCACTTTTCTGCTCCCTCAATCCTAGTTCCTGGGAGCACCTCCCAAATAAGCTGCCTGCACCCAAGTTCCTGTCTCAGGTCCTGCCCTCAGGGAAACCCAGGCTAGAGGAGTTAGGGACTTTTGGGAATTGGGGGCACCAAAGATAAGGAAACTGAGGCTCCAAAAGAAGAAATTACATCCACAGAAACATCTGGAAGCTGGAGGCAGAGCTGGGGTTGGGGCCCTGGTCTATAACCTCCATTACCCTGGCCCAAGAAATGGGCAAACAGGATGTGCAGGGGGTGCTGGGTAACACATTAATCATACATTCATTCAACAAACTCTGGTGGATGGTTCTGTGCCAGGTGCTGGACCAGGCTCCAAGTCCCAAAGTGCAGCAGATGTAGGCCTTCCCGCGAGGAGCTCCCAGCTGGATGGAAAGACAGACAAGGCAACAAAGAATAAAGTGCAGAGGGGCGCACTCCACAACAGAGAAGCCCTGGAGTGCCACTGGGATGCACAGGAGGGGCACTGGATGAGGGCACAGGGAAGGATTCCAGGAAGAGTCAGTCCTAGAGGGACATTTTTAAGGTGAAGTAAGATGCAGCGGACTAAAGATGGGTGGAGAATTGTGTTCCAAACAGAACAGCCTATATAAGCCCGAAAGCAGCAAATTCGCAGAATACATCCAGGCACCCACAAGCCATTTGGCTATGGCTGAAACAAAAGGCTGTAGGAAGGAGGGGAAGCCCTCTGTAAGTCAGAGAAGGTGGGCACCATGATGAAATGGTGCTTAGTCTGGAAAGGAGGCCAGGGGTGGGTTGGAAGACCACTTTTCCTCCCATCCCTCAGTGTATCACACCCTGCGGGCTGCCTTGCCAGCATCATGTTTGGGTGTCTGGTGGTCTTATGCTTCAGGGAAGCTTGGTTAATCCAAACCAACCACATTAATTCTACTCCTCTTGCCAGAGATTGGTTTAGGTGTGGGCTCATGATGCCATTCTGGCCGTTGAAGGATGAGAAGGCATCAGATGGGTGTATTCTTGAAAACTTCTCTTTGCTTTTAAAAAGGAACACATGGAAAAAGTTATCTCCTCTCCAGCCTTTGACTGTTATTGTGGGGGGATGTGTCACTTGGGGCTGCAGCAGCCATTTTGCGACCATGAATACAGACAGACTTGCAGACAAAGCCAGGCTGTGGATGCCAGCACAGAAAGGTAGAATGATCAAGGTTCATGCTAGGCCACTAAATGAGCCAACTGAGCACAGGCCTACCCCAGCCTTCTGGTTACATGAGAGAATAAGTTCCCAGATGGTCGAGGCCATTTTGAGTTGGTTCTTTGCCTCGCAGCCAGATGCATCTCTGGCATTTACTGAGAAGCCTCTTGGGGCTGCAAAGCAATATGATGTGTGATTCCTGCCTCCCAACGCTCGAATGCAATTTTCTCAAAAGCACATGCAGAAGTCAGTGAGGTTCTGGCTTGACTGGAGAAGAGGGAGCACACTGAGGTCAGGACCCCATAGCTGAGGTTTGGTAGACAGGAGACAGAGTTTTTGAAGGCTTCTGAACAAGGCAGTGACATGATGAAAACTATAATTAAAGATTACTCTGGTGAGAGTGTGGAAGGTGACTTGGAAAGTACTGAAGGACTGGGAACTGAGAAGTTATTACCAGGATGAAGATAAGATGCTTAAATAGTACAGCAGACCTTGAAAAGAAGAAAAGACCCACAAGGGCCATTTTGAAGCAGTCAGTCCCCCAGGCAGGGTTTCCCATCAGAGTCTCCTGTGGTGCAACAACCTTCGAGCAACCACCTGCGGTGAACGGTGCACCCTGGGAGAGACGAGCCTCTGCCTCGCTCCCTACAAGGGCTGAGCTTAGGGCAGCACCAGCACTGGGCAACCTTTGCCCTGAGCACTGCCCTCCTGATCTATGTCCTGAAGCAGCAGCAGGAGGGATTTCTGGGCCTTAGTGATTCTGAATCCCCTAAGACACTGGTGTGGCGCCTCTCCCTGAGAGTGCCAGAGGTTTGGGGGTCACTCTGCACTGGTGCATGTGTGTGTATCAGAGAGAGAGAGAGAGAATGTGAGCCTGTGCGCACACCTGTCTCTTATTGGCTATGAGAACATAGCCAAGTTACTTAAACGCTCTAAGCCCTATGTTGTCTATTTGTAAGACAGGAACAATAATAGCTAATATTCATTGAGCATTTATTCCAGGCCAGGCACTACTCTAGGTTTTTACAAACATTAAGTCTCACATTTACACATAATCCTCACAAGTCTATGATTTTGAAACTTTTATCTCCCTTTTACAGATGAGGAATCCCAGAGGTTAACCAATTTACCCAAAGCCACACAGCTAATAATGGGCAGAGCCTCTTTGAACCTGGGTATTCCAAACCACATGTTCTTTTTCTTTTCTTTTTTTTATTTTTTTGAGATGGAGTCTCGCTCTGTCGCCCAGGCTGGAGTGCAGTGGTGCGCTCTTGCCTCACTGCAAGTTCCGCCTCCCAAGTTCACGCCATTCTCCTGCCTCAGCCTCCTGAGTAGCTGGGACTATAGGCGCCTGCCACCACGCCAGGCTAACTTTTTTGTATTTTTTTAGTAGAGATTGGATTTCACCATGTTAGCCAGGATAGTCTCGATCTCCTGACCTCGTGATCCACCCACCTTGGACTCTCAAAGTGCTGGGATTACAGGCGTGAGCCACCGTGCCCTGCCCCAAACCACATGTTCTTAACCACTTTGCTCATCTCATGCAGTGTGGTGAGCACTGAATGCCCGGAAGAGAGCACGGCCAGTGCCTGGCATTGCACCAGCTCGGTGGAAGCTCCCAGTCAGCCCAGCTGTTATTGCACTCCCAGTGCATGTACGTGCCTGCTTCAGGGGGCTCAACGAGGAACGAGATGGAGCCCCTTTGCATGCCCAAAATAACAGCTCAGCATGGAGGACTGATACACGTGCTCATGGACATACATGCACCCCAGCACATACATGCACTCCAGCACACACATGCACTCCAGTACATACATGTGCTCCTGCACATACATGCACTCCTACACATACATGCATTCCTGGACATACACACACACACCTGTGTGTGCAGAGCCTTCTGCAGACACATGGGACATTCAGACAGCTATGCGGTCCTCACCCTCAGACGCCTGGGAGTGTAATAACAGCTGGGCTGACTGGGAGCTTCCACTGAGCTGGTGCAATGCCAGGCACTGGCCGTGCTCTCTTCCGGGCATTCAGTGATCACCACACTGCATGAGATTAGCAAAGTGGTTAAGAACATGTGGTTTGGGGCGGGGCGCGGTGGCTCACGCCTGTAACCCCAGCACTTTGAGAGGCCAAGGTGGGCGGATCACGAGATCTGGAGATCGAGACCATCCTGGCTAACACAGTGAAATCCCATCTCTACTAAAAAAATACAAAAAAATTAGCTGGGCATGGTGGCGGGCGCCTGTAGTCCCAGTTACTCGGGAAGCTGAGGCAGGAGAATGGCGTGAAGCCAGAAGGTGGAGCTTGCAGTGAGCCGAGATCGCGTCACTGCACTCCAGCCTGGGTGGCAGAGCGAGACTCCATCTCAAAAAAAAAAAAAAAAAGGAACATGTGATTTGGAATATCCAGGTTCAAAGATGCTCTGGCCATTATTAGCTGTGTGGCTTTGGGTAAATTGGTTAACCTCTCTGTGCCCGGGATTCCTCATCTGTAAAAGGGAGATAATAAAAGTTTCAAAATCATAGACTTGTGAAGATTATGTGCAAATGTGAGACGTAATGCTTGTAAAAACCTAGAGTAGTGCCTGGCCTGGAATAAATGCTCAATGAATATTAGCTATTATTGTTCCTGTCTTACAAATAGAAAACTTAGGGCTTAGAGAGTTTAAGTTACTTGGCCATGTTCCCATAGCCAATAAGAGACAGGTGTGTGCACAGGCTCACATTGTCTCAGGGGACATACACAAGATCCCAAGCCAATTGGAGAGAAAGCCACATAACCACAGCGGGGACAATTAATGAATAAGCCCTGGGGGAAGAAGCCCTGGACTGGTACAGCCCAGGTTCCCTTAGGCACTGCTAAGCCGGCCTTGGGGCCTTCACAGATGCCCCTTCTGTGGGACTCTGTGGACAGTGAACCTTGGCCAGTCGCTCTCTCTCCACATCTCTCCCCATCTCCCAGCCCCCAGTGTGCTGGGTACAGAGGGATGCCGTCCTTGAGGTACACAGCTCCCTATATCAGAATCTCCTACAGAACCCTTTTTAAAAATTAGATTCCAGGCTGGACATGGTCGTTCACACCTGTAGTTCCAGCACTTTGGGAGACCGAGGCCAGTGGATCACTTGAAGCCAGGAGCTCCAGACCAGCCTGGCCAACATGGCAAAACCCCGTGTCTAACCAAAAATACAAAAATTAGCCAGGAATGGTGGCATGTGCCTGTAATCTCAGCTACTCAGGAGGCTGAGGCAGGAGAATCAAGTGAACCCAGGAGGTGGAGATTGCAGTGAGCCAAGATCGTGCCACTGTGCTCCATCCTGGGTGACAGAGTGAGATCCTGTCTCAAAAAATAAAAAACAAATTAGATTTCAAGACCCCGGCCCAGGACCAGACTCAGAATCTCTATGGCTGTGGCCCTTGACTATGGTCCTCCTGGCAGCCCCACCCAGGCCCAGACTGAGTCAAACCCCCAGGCTAAGGTCCAGAAGTCTGTTTCAAGTCTTAGGCACATTTAAGTTTGAGAAGCCCTGTTCTAGGGGCCGGGCTGCAAAACCCACCTTTTAAACGACCCTTCCAGGTGATTCAGAAAGGTTTGACAGCTCAATCAGGATAGGAGCGGTTAGGTACAAAGACAGCAGCCAGGAAGCCAAGAGGTCAGTGTTCTTGTTCCAGTTCTGCTAACATGCATCTGTTTGGACAACTCCTTCCCTTGTCTGGGCCTCAGTTTCCCCATCTGCACAATATGAACACTGGACTCTGTCATCTGTGGGCTCCCCTTCACTCCCAGTGTCCTGTGATCCTATTAAATACCTTTGAATACAGACTTCCCAATTCAGAGCTGACCACGAGGAAACAGAGCAAAGTACCAATTTCAGAAGGCCAAGCACATAGCTCCTAAGATCACATGTGGCCAGAACCTAAGGTGTCACTGAATACCTGAGGACCCCCTGAGTCTGCCCAGAAGCCGCAGGCAGAGGATGAGCAAAGCTCAGAGAGGGCCCACACAGAGTCACCCCCTCACCTGCAGCACGACGTTGACAGCCACGGCTTTAAAGGAGTAGGGGGTGGAGGAGATGCCAAAAGCCACGAACAGGGCAACAGCCAAGGTCACAATGTTGGTCATGATCTCCAGCCTCAACGCCATCCATCGCGTGGAAGATAGAAACAACAGCAGGTAGTTATTCTGCGCATCAGTCAGCCTCTTAAACCTGAGAAGGAAAGCACAGACTAAGAACCATGTGTTTGTCTGACCTAGGGTCTCCCCGGGTCAGGGTAGATACCGACTGCTTCCTCCAGCATCCAGTTCCCCACTCCCAGCAGCAGGGCCTGATTTTTCTTTGGGGAGTTCCTCCCTACCCCTTTCTCAGCCATGAATTTGGGTGAAGTTGACCTGACTCCTAACTCAGATTGAGGAGTAGGCTCTGCTGATAAGGCCCATCCTCAGCACATGCTCCTCACCTAACCTCTGTGACTCACTCAGGGATGGGTGAGTTACCCTAAATTGGCTACAGAGAGTGAATAAACGCCAGGACGTGTGAGTGAGTGTGGGAGTGATTCCTTTCAGTGGGACGATGGGAGATCTGAAACTACCATTCTGCTACTAGGAGGGGAGCCTGGAGCCACCAGAGGGTCTCTGGGAGCTTAGAGGTAAAATAACACCGTGGAAGGCAGAGCAGTAAAACCGAGACACCCAGGGAACATTAGCTGAGTCTCTGGATTAAGCCTCACTTTAATCAAGTCCTCCTCCCCAGCCTTTTGTTATGAAAATTTTTATAAGTACCAAGAGATTAAAAGCTTGATTTAATGAACATCTGTATACCCTCTAATGAAAATTTTTTAAAGTACCAAGAAATTAAAAAGTTGATTCCATGAACATCTGTATACCCTCTACCTAATTTAGCAATTGTTACTATTTTGCCATATTTAAGTCATATTTTTAAGCTGGTTTGCATTAGTTTTTTCTGTCACTTCCAACCAATAGAGACCTACCAATTTCCAATTTTCACATACCACCATCACAGTTTTCCATGTCAATCACAACCTATACTGTTATTTGATTAGTATTCTTATTTTACTTGCTTTGTTTGAGAATGTATATTAAAAGCAACTTTAATCACAATCTTAAATTATATAAATAATGGGTTTGATATGTTAGTTGCATTTTTTCTAAAGTACATTCAAATAAACCTTTGATTATTGAAATTAAATATTCATTTACACATCAACTAAAACCATCTTACCATCTGAGTGGGCTATCACCCCAGCACAGTGGCCCTTCTGACTCACTCTGTCCATACCCTCTGAATCTTTGCATAAGACATTCCAAATTCTGTCCACCTTACCTTTCTATACTGATTGAGTCACCTCCACCTTGAGGCCTTCCCAGATTAAACACAACAGACCCTGGTCACTCTGTGGCCCCTGCGCTCAAGCCACCTTGCTATCCTTCAAACCTACTTTCCCCATCTCATGGTCTTTGCATTTACTGTCCCCTCTGCCTGGAGAGCTCCCACCCACATATTTCCACAGCTCAACCCACACTTCATCTCAGGGTCCTTTTCTCTGAGACCTTCCCCAACAACAGCTCCAATCCCTCCAGTCTCTCTTCATCTGCTTATCTTAGTATATACCTTGGGGCAGGGTTCTCAGTGTGGGCTGAACGAATGCACCGCTCCAGGATCCCCTCAGTCCTAGAGTCTGCACAGACCTTGAGTGGTCTATAATGCCACTGAGAGAGCAGGTGCCACAGTTCATCCAATATTCCAGCTCACTGAGCACATACCGTCTCCCAAATGTGTGCCCAAGTCCTACCCAGGCTTCAAGGCCAGCTCAGATGCCATGCCACCTCCTCCCGAAAGCCTTCTCTGATTCCCCCAGGCCACCTCCTTCCCCTCTGAACTCCCAAGCAGTTTATTTGCCCCTCTCTTATGCCATCTAGCTTCTTCAATGATGTATAATTACAAAAACATGTGCCTGTTTCTCTCTTTTCCACCAGACTATGAACTTCTTGTAGGTGAAGACCGTTCTTGATTATTCTCTACAAACAGATAAGTTCATGTTACACCATTAAACCTCAACAACAATCACAGGACTTGTTTGTTTGTTTGTTTGTTTCAACATTTAGGAGGCAAATCTATGGCATGAGTAGTGAAGGAAGTTCTATTATTTAGAAAGCTATTGTTCCTCATTATTTTGTTAAGGATAGATATTTGTTTGGAAGTGAAAGAAATAACATAATGCAAGATGTGTTTGCACAGCAATGCACCTTATCATTAAATGTATGTATACATATATCCATACATATATATACAACATATACAAGGTCTTTAAAGTTTACAAACATTTTTCCTATCACTTACATTTTTCATTCTTATAAATGAAAGAATGGTTCAGCAGGTTCTGGAGGCTCAGAGAAATAAGCCCATCGAACAATGTGCTCTCTGATGCTTTTGAAGATGATGCCATTCCCAGACGCTCCATTCTTTCCCTGCTCCCCACCACCCCTGTGGTTCCATCATTCTCAAATGGCAGCAGAAGGACTCACTGGCTGATGAAGTCTTCAGTTTTTCCATAGATGTGGATGGGCTCAGGCCTTGCAGAGAATTGAGGATATGGGAGAATAAAGGAGACCGGCTATAGTTCTCCAGTCTCTTGAACACACCAATGGCCTCCTTGAACATCCTGCATGGACAGTGGAGGTAAGGGACCTGGACCATCCACCTCTGGGACCATCTAGTCTGGGTTGGTCCCAGCCTTGCTCCCCAAGTCACAAGCAAAAAGAACCTACTCACATATAATAAACGAAGCAAATAACCATGATTATGGCTCCCATTAACAGGATATACGGAGACAGCACACTGACAATCAACAGGACGGCGATCACCATTAAGGACAGGAGCAGGAACTGCTCTGAAAGGATGGGCAAGAGTTGGTCCAGCTCTTCCAAGTCCCCTGCGAAGCAGTTCAAGAGCCGGCCTATTGGGATGGTGTCAAAGAAACTCATGGGGCAGCGGAAAACCTGCAGGGACAAAATCAACGCGGACCATGAGAGAAGCCGCAGGCCCTCCCCAAGACTGGATGAAGATGCCTGTTACCCTCGACTCTAAAGAGCCACGGATCCCAGGGGCCTCCAGGGCAGGCAAGGTAGAGCAGTGGTTTAGAAGCACGGATGGGCTCCACGGCTACCTGACTCCTCCACCTACTGCTGTCTGACCTCGGGCAAGTACTGAGCTCCTCTGAGTCTCAAGGTCCTCGTTAGTGAAATGGGGATGAAAACGATGCTTCATAGAGTTGTAGTGAGGATCACACACCTCCTCAAATATGCTAAACACTGAAGTGTATAATTTAAAAGGGTGAATGTATGGTATATGAATTATATCCTGTAAAGCTACTAGAGAGAGAGAGAATACATTAAAAATGCTCAGAGCAGTGCCTGCCCCTGAGGTAGGAGGTGAGACTTGACTCTGGAGGCGGGGTTTGAACGCCAGACCAAATTGAGGACTAGCTAAAACAGGGGTGGGGTGGAAGCCACTTTCCATAAGACAGGCCCACCAGTGTGTCATGTCAGTTTACCACTGCCATGGCAACACCCAGGAGTTACCACCCCTTTCTGGGTCATCAATGACTTGATGACTTGGAAGTTGCCACCCTTTTCCTAGAAACTTCTGTATAAACTGTCCCTTAATCTACATGTAATTAAAAGTAGGTATAAATATGACTGCAAACCTGCCCTGAGCTGCAGCTCTCAGCACACTGCCTACGGGGTAGCCCTGCTCTGCAGGGTCAGTCACAGACCTGCAACACTGCCAGAACTGCAACACTGACACTTCAGTAAAGCTGTTTTCTTCTACCCTACCACTGGCTTGCCCTTGAATTCTTTCCTGGGCAAAGCCAAGAACCCTCATGGACTAAGCCCCAATCTGGGGTTTGCCTGCCCTGCATCACCCCCAGTTGGGCATTCTACCAATACCAGCTCTTATTATTTCCTACAGATGGGACCATTTTCACTCAGGACTGCCAAAGATTAGGAGCAGCAATCCTACTGGGTTGCACACGATTTGGACCCTTGGATCAAATTTAGCCATAACTGCCCCCTTCTTGAACGTGGCACCTCCAAGTTGATCTCTAACAGCCAGTGGCCATGAGGCCTTCTGGAGATCAAAGGACATTTCAAACCACAAGGTAGGCTCTAACAAAAGCATTTAGTTTGGTGTCCTTGTTTTGCAGATGAGGAAACTGAAGATTGCAGAAGAGGAAGTGGCTCTGTAACTTACTCATTACGCAAGTGGTTAATGGCAAAACCATGATCCAATTAGGCCTTCTGAGGCTTCCCCAAGCCTGGCACAGTCACTCTTCACAGAAGGCAATTTCTTAAAGGTTCATGGCACTGACCAAATGACCACCTACATTTCCCCATGTACTTCTCAAGCTATAATGCAAGAAGTAGAAATGAATAGAAGCCAATGGCATCTATTAAAGCCAAACTCACAGAAAGAGGAGGGAAGGACATTTTGACTGTTACTAAATGTAATTATTTGAGCCATGAAGTGTTCTCTGTAGCTGCTCTCATCGCAAATGCATGGATACTGCTGACCAAGTGTAGTTCTCATGTATGTTTGCTTTCTAGCTGGTGGGGTAATGAGGGTTGGAGGGGGCAGATTTAAAGCCTCCTTGCTTTTTCTGCCTCTAAAATGCCTTCAATTTTATTTCCAGAATGTTTTGTTAAATACTTGAGCTAAAGCAGTCAGAATTGTCATGATCACTCAGAGGAATCAAAGGACAAAAGGGTCACCCCTTCAAGGACTCTGAGCACGCCTTGCAGGTGAGGGGCATGGCGGGGTTGTGGAGGAGACAGGAGCGGATGTCAGCTCCACTGTGGGTGAGGAAGATGCATCTGTGGAAGCCCAGCACTACTTTGGATTAGGGACCAATGGTGGCGACAAAGGGAAAAGGGTTTCAGTTTCTGATTGTCTTCTAAGTATCAAAATGATCTGGGGTTGTTCTTGTTTGTTCATTTTTGCTTCATTTTTTTCTGTTGTGCTTGCAGTTGAGCGAAATTTTTCAGATTTGTCCTTTACTTGTGATTCTTTAAAACTACAAAGACAAATTTAAAGTTTAAAAAGCCACGAAAGGACAGGAAAAAGGAAAATATTTTAAATACTAAACACATTTTCATGGAAAGAAACTCGAACATTTCTCAAAATTAAAATACAAAATGTCATTTAGAGGCATGGGCACTGGATATTTCTAGAATCTTGGAATGTGCTGTCAAAAGAAACTCAGATAACACCTTGAGGGCCAAGGGCCACCCCCAGAGGCCAGGTGGGAAAGTGTCAGGCCTCAGGTAGAATTTCCCCCTCCTGCTTTCTGGTTCTGCCAAGCTTTACCTGAGAGGTGGGGAAAAGCTTTGTCTCACCCTGCCAAAGTTGAAACACTTGATGGCAATGCAATTTGCATTCAGTCTACAAGGAACTATGGGCCGCTCCTCACCTCCCGCATCTCCAAGTCAAAACCCCCACTCCCACCTCTGAGATTAGCCTTCCAGAACTCCATTCGCCTCCCAGAAGTGCTCTGCTTTTGTTCACCTTCAGTCTCCTGGTCTTGAGCTGGCTAAATCTGATTCCTCCTTCAAGGAGTGAAGTCCCCAAGAAGGCTTTCTGGACTCTCCCCACTTTCTTCCCCTGCCCTCAAGCTAAGACAAGGTGCCTCTTATGTTCTCATGGCCCTGTGTTTCCCATCCCGTGATGAACTTTACATATCTACGACAATGGCCTGTTTTCTTGTCCATCTCCCCCATTAGACTATACAACCATGATGGCCCAAACCCTACCTGCACAGTGCATTCTCTAATGTAAGCCCCATGCCCACTGCAGAACCTGGCACATAGTAACACTTAGTGAGAGAGAGGAATGACATTTCCAAGAAGCAGTGTGATACCATAGGCAATTCGTTTTGTTTGTTTGTTTGTTTGTTTGTTTTAATGAGATAGGGTCTCACTGTCTCCCAGGCTGGAGTGCAGTGGCATAATCTCAGCTCACTGCCACCTCCACCTCCCTGGCTCAAGTGATCCTCCTTGATCCTCAGTCCCCCAAGTAGCTGGGACTACAGGCACAAGCCCCCATGTCCGGCTAATTTTTATATCTTTGGTAGAGACAAGATTTTGCCATGTTGCCCAGGCTGGTCTTGAACTCCTGAGCTCAAGCAATCCACTCACCTCAGGCCTCCCAAAATGCTGGGATTCCAGGTGTGAGCTACCGCGCCCAGCTGGCAATTCAGTATTCTAACCAAACACATATTCCAACTTTAACATATGTGAGATTTCTGTTTCCTCATATGTAAAATGAGGATAATATCCACTTCAAAGAGAACTCAGGGCAATCATAAGCAACTCTGTATACGACCATGCTCAGCCAGTGGAGGCCAGCGTCGCTGTGGCCCTCCATCAGGGGACACGGAGCTCTTAGAACCAGACTTCCAGCAGGAAAGCTCCGCTGCACCTTCGTCACTCCCTTCTCACCAAGTGGCCTGGTTCACCCAGCTGCAACTACATTTTAGAAAAGGCAAAGCTATGAAGAGAGTAAAAAAGATCAGTGGTTGCCGGGAGTTTGAGAGTAGGGAGGGAGGGATGAATAGGTGGGACACAGGGTTTTGTTTATGGCAGGGGAACTATTCTGTACCATGGATGCATGTCATTACACATTTTTCAAAACCCATAGAACGCACAGCACAAAGAATGCACCATAAGGTGAACTATGGACATTCGTTAATAATAATAATTAATAATGTATCAATATTGACTCATCAATTGTAACAAATGTCCCACATTAATCCAAGATGTTAAGAATAAGAGAAATGGGCCAGGTGCAGTGACTCACAACTGTAATCCCAGCACTTCAGGAGGCTGAGATGGGCAGATGGCTTGAGCCCAGGAGTTCAAGACCAGCCTGCGCAACGTGGCAAGACCTGTCTCTACAAAAATACAAAAATTAGCCAGGCCTGGTGGTGTGCGCCTGTGGTCCCAGCTACTCGGAGGTTAAGGTAGGGAGGACTGCTTCAGCCCAGGAGGTCGAGGCTGCAGTAAGCTGTGATCACACCACTGCACTCCAGCCTAGGTGATAGGCAAGTATATAAGAACTCTCTGTACTTTCATCTCAATTTTTCTGTAAACCGAAAGTGCTCAAAAAATAAAGTTGGCTTGGTTCCAAGTCTTTGCTATCGTGAATAGTGCCACAATAAACATATGTGTGTATACATGTGCAGGTATCTTTATAGCAGCATGATTTATAATCCTGAAGCTGGAAACCATCATTCTCAGCAAATTATTGCAAGGACAAAAAACCAAACACCGCATGTTCTCACTCATAGGTGGGAATTGAACAATGAGAACACAAGGACACAGGAAGGGCAACAGCACACACCGCACACACCGGGGCCTGTTGTGGGGTGGGGGGAGGGAGGAGGGATAGCATTAGGAGATATACCTAATGTTAAATAACGAGTTACTGGGTGCAGCACACCAACATGGCCCATGTATACATATGTAACTAACCTGCATGTGCACATATACCCTAAAACTTAAAGTATAATAAAAAATAATAATAATAAAATAAAGTTGGCTGGGCATGGTGGCTCACACCTGTAATTCTGGCTACTTAAGAGGCCAATGTGGGAGGATTGCATTAACCCAGGATTTTGAGACCAGCCTGGGCAACAGAGCAAGACCCCATCTTTACAGATAAAGAAATAATTAAAGTCTACTAATTTAAAAAAAAATAGGCCGGGTGTGCTGGCTCATGCCTGTAATCCCAGCACTTTGTGGGGCCGAGGTGGATGGATCACTGGAACCCAGGAGTTTGAGACCACCTTGGGCAATGTGGTGAAACCCAGTCTCTACAAAAAATACAAAAATTAGTCAGATCTAGTAGCATGTGCCCGTACTCCCAGCCACTTGGGAGGCTGAGGCAGGAGGATCACTTCAGCCTGGAAGGCAGAGGTTGCCGTGAGTGGAGATTGTGCCACTGCACTCCAGCCTGGGCTACAGAGCTCTAAAAAATAAAAAAAAAAAAATGAAGCTGGGCAAGTTCAGAGATCAGCCTTCGGCCCCACCCAGCACCCAGGCCCATACCTTGTTGAAGAGCTTGTTGTGCAGGGCCGTGGATGCCTTCCTCGTGACCTTGGTGAAAATCCCTGAGGAGCAGACCCCCACACAGATGAGGAGCAGGGCGTTGAGCCCGTACACCAGCTGGTAGAAGGACAGTTGAGGATTGTCTGCCATGTTGCCCAGGTCTGCTGTGGTTCCATTGCTCTCTCGGCTGCTATTGGTCTTCAAGAAAGAACAGGGAGTCAGACTGCAGGTGTCCAGGGGGAAATTCAGTGGCAGGGAAAGCCTTCTCCCTGGGGACACATGAGACTCCGGGGCTGGTAGAAGGTGAAGCTGTTTGCCCAAACCTCCCTGCTCAGCGCTTAGTTACTCTCTTTTGCTCTTCATTCCCACTGCCCTGCCCTGCATCAGGCCCTCAGAGTCTGCCCCGTGGACACTGCAGCAGCTGGGCCCTTGTGCACGCTCTGCCGCGATGCAGCGAGAAGCTTGGGAACGTGATTTCCCAGAACTTCTGCCAGCGTGGTTTCAGGTTAGATTCTGCCAAGGAGAGGCACCCACAGGGAAACAGAAAGGTGGACGAGGAGAAGCCAGCATGCTCAGTGGCAACTGTGGGCAGGAGTGTGGGGTGTGGGGTTTTTCCAGAGGCTGGAAGGCATCCTGGGAATCACCCACTTCAGTTCAGCTGAGATCCCTGATGGCCAATTCCCCTCCAATGGTTGACTGAGCCTCTAATTCCCTATATTAAATCCTTGGAAGCTCTAAATACTTAGAGTGGCTTCTGCGCTCCTGACCCAAACCTCCTGGTACACGATCCAGAAATTAACCATGTGGAGCACTGTGGGAAAAGCATGGCTTCGATTCAAAGCACCAAGTTCAAGTCCCGGCCCTGTCCTGTCCTAGGGCAGGTTCTTCATCCTCTCTAGGCACAGGGTCCCCTTGGGAAAATGGAAACAGTGGAACCTTCCTCTGAATGTGGGTGGGGAGATTAGTGAAATAACTTGACACAGTGTGGCCCGTGGTGGCTCCCAGCTCACAAGACCAGAAGTATATTTTAAATAAACCACAGTATGGAGGCCAGCCTGGAGCTAAAGGAGACAGTTACTGCGGTGGAATGCAAAGATTCTTGGGGCACTGTCTGGGGATATAAATCTCTTGGTTTTCCAGTGAGACTGCACAGGCGACCACCCATTCTACAAAGGCCTGTGCCGGGGGAACCCCAGAGTCCTGGCTCCCCACGGTTCTCTCTGGAACACCAGCTCTGGGCTTGTCATGTGGGTCCCAAGCCATGCTCTGGCTCTTCTGGTCTCAAGGAGCAAGAAGTCACCCCACCTCACTCAAGCCCATAGAAACACAGCCCACCCACCTCACAGCACTCACCCCTGAGCCCTGCTCCAACCAGTAGCTCAGCCACCAGAAGCTGAAGATGGTGAAGAAGACGATCAGCACCATGAAGAAGAAAACTATGCAAGCGACCATGTAACCTGGGAGGGAGACAGTGGTGATGTGCAAGTGCCACAAACAGGTGCGAGGCAATGGCTGACTCAGCTGCTCGGCCATCTCTGTCTTTGAGTGCTTGGAAACCCTTGAGCCCCACCCACTGTGGACGCCTTGGAGGAATGGGAAGAGCTGGGTTCCAATGCCAGAGAGACCTGGGTTCAAATCCTGGCTCCACCACTTCCAAACCGTGTGACCTTGGATAAGGTACCAAATGTCAGCAACATGCCACTTCTTTACCTATGAAACAGTGATAACCTTACCAGCTTCAGAGCCATGCCGAAGATGATATGAGATAATGTGTGTCAAGCACTCAGCCCAGTGCCTGGCACAGGGCAGTGTTCTAGAGAAGTTAGTTCACCTTATGCAGGTCCTGCAGGTTCAGTTTTATAAATAATAATAACAGTTACCTTTTATGTGGTATGTACTATTATGTGCTATATGCCAGGAATAGTACTAAATGTATGCATTATTTCTGAATTAGAAATTCCTATCCCCATTTTCAATAGTGCTATTGTGTGAATGTATGTGTCTCTCCAAAATTCATATGTTGAAACCAAATTCCCAAGGTGATGATATTAGAAAGTGAGGCCTCTAGGAGGTGATGACCATGAGGATGGAGCCCTCATGAGTGGCATTAATGCCCTTAAAAAAGAGGCTTCAGAGAGCTGCCTTCCTGGTTTTTTGTCCCTTTCACCATGTGAGGATACAATATTTATCCCCTCCAAGGATGGAGGATGCAGCGTTCAAGGCACCACCTTGGAAGTAGATACTGGGCCCTCACCAGACAACAAACTTGCCAGCACCTTGATCTTGGACTTCCAAGCCTCCAGAACAGTGAGAAATAAATTTCTGTTCTTTATAACCTACCCAGTCTAATATATGTTGTTACAGCAGCACAAATAGGCTAATAAAATGAGGAAACTGAATCTGAGAGGGGAATTCCCTTGCCCAAACTCACAGAGTTGGTGAGTGGCAGAGCTGGGATTTGAAGCAGTTAAGGGCAGGAAAAGGGAGGGTACACTCCTTGGGGCACTGCCTCCTGCTCTAGCACTCCTCTCATCTATTCATGCTCACATGTCCCGTGCCCACAGTCTTTTCCCAAATTCTATCCTTCCTTCAAGGGCTATCTCTTCTTTGATGAGACTGGAGATTCCCTGGCCGCAGAGATCTCTCTTACCATCTGATGGAAGCAATGTCTTAATTCTCCAGCTAGATTCCAGGGTTGGTTCTTAGATGACTTTATACCCCCTCCCCTCTACAGCTTGGCACAGTGCCTGGAACATAGTAGGCACTTTGTAAATACAGATCAATGTATGCTGCTAGATCCATTCATGCATTTCACAAGCATTTGCTGTTTCCTGCTCTGTCTGGGCAGGCCCTGGGTTACTCCTTGCAGGATACCCATAGTGGACGGGGTGGGGACGGCATTCTGTGTACACAGCCTACCTCTTCCTCCCCCAGGCATGCAGACAGGAGACATCTTACACAAGGGTCAGCTTCCAAAGTAAACGATGAGTAAAAAGTTTCATGGAGTAAAAATTACTCTCAAAAATCTCTTAAATTACTTGATAAGTACAGCACCATATACTGAGTTTTGTGTTTACAACATTGTACAGTAAATATACATGATGATATATACCATTTAATAAGGCAGTAGCTTTGAACTTCTAATTGCCCTCTGCCTGCCTTAAGAAATAAAAATTAAGAAATTTTAAATCACACCAAAATAAAAGTCCCACCACTGTGACCTTTTGCGATGTGGCCGCTATTTTCTCTCCGATTCTATTTCATGTCTTTCAGTGCTGCTCATGATAAACTCAGCCGATTGTAAAACCCGCTAAGGGAGCAGAGCCCAGAGTTTGAAAAACACTGAAATAATGAGGCAGGAGCACTTTGGGTGGCTGAGATGGGAGGATTGCTTGAGGCCAGCCTGGTTAACACAGCAAGACCCCATGTCTATTCTATGTTTTTTTAATTTTTTTAATTAAAAAATAGAAAAACACCGAAATAATGAGTATACATGAAAATATAACTTCCAACCTTGGCTTTGGTGGTAGAGTTGCTATAACTGAGCAGAGTTTGGTTTTGCAAGTTAGGCCAATAAATACTATGGCTCCTCTGGACCTCTCTACTTCACATGACCTCACATGTTCCAATCTGACCCAGTGTCAGGGATAGGGCTGCTCCAAGAGAGAGCCCTGGGCTGGCGTGGGGACCGTACCTCCAGCTGCCTGGATGTAGTGGTGGTAGACCCTCCACCTCAAGGAGCCTTCTTCCATCTCCTCCTCCTGTGTGAGCTGATGCTCCGGCACTGGGTCAGGGTAGAAGAAGAGAAAAATGGTATGCCTGCCAATCACATGATCTGCTTCCTTCTGTCTCTGGCTTTGATCCTGTGCCAGCTTTTCACTTTCCAGCTTCAGTGCCCCACCTATGTCTAAGGTTTTTCATGGAAGACTCTACTGAAAGAAACCTTTGTCCTGGGCTCCAGAGCCTGGAAAGGGATCCATCCTTAGCCATTTAATAAACTATGGAGGGACTGGGGGGTCTCACGTGTGTGATGGGCTGAGAGAAACGCAGGAAAGAACGAAGAAAACCACCTGCGACCAGAAAACCTAGGTTTCAGAACTGTCACTATGACACTGCGCAACATCAGGCAAATCACTTAACCCTTCTGTTTCCTTGTCCAAGAAAATGGAAAGTCGAGAGGTTTGCGAAGATGCCCTGCAGCCATACACTTCTGAGACAATGCTTCACAAAACAGCCCTGACACCAGCTCAGGTGGACTCTTGGCCTTGAGCTTGGCCTGAAGACCAGTACCTGGAGATGCCCATAGATGCTTCTGATGATAATCATAACAACAACCATCACGACAGTGACTGTCTGCTGCTGCTGCCTGCTATTCTCCCTTCTAATAACGACACCCCAATATTTCCTGGGGAAGGGTGCTCTTTTTCTGGAATTTTAATCCTGAGGGAAATTACACCAGGATGGAAATTTTTGGAGTAGGTTTTCTTCAAAAAGACTCAGTTGGTGGCCGGGCACGGTGGCTCATGCCTATAATCCCAGCACTTTGGGAGGCCGAGGTGGGTGGATCACTTGAGGTCAGGAGTTTGAGACCATCCTAGGCAACATGGTGAAACCCGGTCTCTACTAAAAATACAAAAATTAGCCGGTGTGGTGGTGTGTGCTTGTAGTCCTAGCTACTTGGGAGGCTGAGGTACGAGAATCGCTTGAACCTGGGAGGCAGAGGTTGAAGTGAGCCAAGATCGAGCCACTGTATTCCTGCCTGGGCAACAGAGCAAGACTCTGTCTAAAAAAAAAGACTCAGCTGGAGACAGGAGCCTACAATGTGACGGCACTGTTTAGGGGGCTTCCCTATATATGACCTCATCTAATCTCCACTACAACCCTGTGGAGTTAAGTACCATCATCTCCACCTTTGCCGAGAATTCAGAGAGGTTAAGTTAGATGGCTAAGGTCACACGGCTTTGTAAGCAGCAGAGCTGGGATTCAAATCCAGAACTGTCTTACTTGAAAAACGGAAGTTGCTCCCTTCTACTCTGCCCCAGACAAGAGCAAAGCCATGAGCTTCCAGACATCAGGGGCTAAACCCAATTCATTTCTGATCCTTAATACCTTTGCTCTCAATATTTACTCTCTTGCAATGTGTAATGAATGAATGTCTAGATGCCTGGCCAAGTCTTAAATCTGTGCCACTCAGAGCCAAAGCTACCCCCTATCTTTCCTCTGCTGTACAACCTTAGCTGTGCCCCCCACAACACTCACTTCCTGGATTCTTCAGGCCTCCTGCCCATCAGTCTACACCCCATGGCGCTCAACTACTTGGATCTGGAACCTGTGTGTGTAAATGCTTAGGGTCTCAAGACACTGAGGGACATGGCCCAGTCTGGGGTCGAGGAGGAAACACTGGGACCTCTGGAGGACCCAGGCAGGCATGCAGACATTCTTGTCCTGTCTCCCACACCATTACCAGCATTTCCGTTGAGAGACTCTTCCAGGGAGGTGGCCAGAGCCTGACTTTCTACCTTTGGCTTCTCTGCTATCTTTGCTGTGTCCTGCAACATGTCCTGGGGAGAGAGCACAGGCCCTGAGTACATGTGCGTCCACCGTGGGCAGTGAGGGCGGTGGGGCAGGACTCACTGATGTGGCTTCTTTGTGCATCTTCTGGATAAGTTGGGCATATTTCCCCTTTTTCTGCATTAACTCACTGTGAGTTCCATTTTCACAGATTTTCCCATTTTCCAACAAAATGATCTGGTCACAAAATTCTAAGTACTGGACAGTCAGAAGAAAGAAAGGCTTCAGTAAGCACATGGAAAGATGTTTGATTTTACTATTCACCAGGAAAATGTAAATTTAAACCATGATAAAATATTATTTCATACCAACAGATGAGCAAACATTTAAAAGTTGGACAACTCCAAATGTTGGTGATGATCTGAGGTAAAAGGAACTCTCCTTAACTATCAGGAGGATTGTAGATTGGTACAGCTACTTTGGAGAACAATTTGACCTATTCAGTAACATGGAAGATTTTTGAAGAATTATGAACCAACGATTCCTAAAACCCTATCCGAAAAAACTCTCAAACGTGTACAAAGGTACACGTAGAAGGATGTACACTGAAGTATTTTTTTTTTGTAAAAGTGAAAAATAAGAAACAACTGTTCATCTTGGAGAAATAAATTCTGGTACATTCAGATATTGGAATGCTATACCAAGCAGAATTAAATAAAGTTATAAGGCTGGGTGCAGTGGCTCATGCCTGTAATTCCAGCACTTTGGGAGGCCAAGGTGGACAGATCACAAGGTCAGGAGTTCAAGACCAGCCTGGCCAACATGGTGAAACCCCGTCTCTACTACATATACAAAAATCAGCCAGGTGTGGTGGCGTGTGCCTGTAGTCCCAGCTACTCGGGAGGCTGAGGCAGAATTGCTTGAACCTGGGAAGTGGAGGCTGCAGTGAGCTGAGATTGTACCATTGCACTCCAGCCTGGGCAACAGAGTCAGACTCTGTCTCAAAAAAAAAAAAAAAAAATATATATATATATATATATATGTATATAAAGTTACAAGTATCAACATGGAAGATCTCAAAAAACATAATATTGAGGGAAAAAAGGAAATTACCAAAGGGAACAGAAAGTAAAAAATAAATTCTATAAAGTTTAAAAATATGCAAAAGGAATTTCTTCATGTCTAGAGATTCATGCATATGCTGTAGAAGTATGAAGACATGCATGGAAACAATAAACAACAAAGTCAGGAGAGCAGAAAGGGAGAACTGGAACAGAATTGGAGAGTGGAATCAATGTTTTATTGTTTAATCTGGGTGGTAGATACATTGGTTTTTATTAATTATTTTCTAAACCTTGTTTACGTCTTAAATATTTTATACCAAAAAAATAGTAAAGCAAAAATAAGGAGTGAGAGAAAAAGAAACAGAAGAAGAAGGAGGAGAGAAAATAATAAGGCACCGTGGCCAATGCCATCTATGAAAATATTCAAGGGAAAATGACCCAGGAGAAGCAGCAGCAGAAGCAGTCATTGCACTGCGGTCATCATCGGTAAGAAAACACACTGAGATGGCTCTCAATCTAAGAATGGGAGACTTGGGGAATTCTTTTCTGAGAGATTGGTTTCTTTTTCTTTTCTTTTCTTTTTTATTGATTGATTGATTTTTTTTTTTTTTTTTTTTTTTTTGAGACAGGGTCTTGTTCTGTTGCCCAGGCTGGAGTGCAGTGGCACTCACAGCTCACTGCAGCCTTGACCTCCGGGGCTCCATCCTCCCGCCTTGGCCTCCCCAGTAGCTGGGACCACAGATGCACCACAACGCCGGCTAATTTAAATTTTTGTAGAGATGGGAGGTCTCTCTATGTTGCCCAGGCTGGTCTTGAACTCCTGGTCTCAAGCAGTCCTCCTGCCTTGGCCTCCCAAAGTGCTGGGATTATAGGCATGAGCCACCATGCCCGGCCTGTTTTCATTTTTTATAACTTGAAAAGCAGGGGTCTATTCAAAAAATTGTAAAGAAAAGGAGACCATAAAATTTGTTCTCAATTTTTACCAGCACAAAAATCTTCTACCAGTCTGTTTGCTTTGTGTGGAAAGCAGAGGAAATCCAAGTTTTTTACAGCCCTCCCCAAATATGGAGGAGTCTAACGTGAGATGAGGACGGCTGCTGGGAGGCTGTTACTGAATCACACTCTGAAATGGCAAAGGCTTGAGGATCTACGTTATTCGTCAATCACAGTCAGAGCCCTGGAGGAGTGCTAACCTGCAGCTGGTGGGTCACCAGGACGACCGTCTTCCCCCTGAGTGTCTTCTTAATGCACTCCTCAAAAATGTGCTTTCCCACGTGGGCATCCACAGCAGACAGGGGGTCGTCCAGCAGGTAGATCTGACGGTCAGAATAGACGGCACGGGCCAGGCTGATCCTCTGTTTCTGCCCCCCAGAGAGGTTGAGGCCCCGCTCCCCAATCTGCAGACAGGCAGTAAAAGGCACCATGTCCAGACAGCGAGCACAGCCAGGTGCGCTCAAATGGGTAGACAGATGTAGCAGACAGAACCCCCTCAGTACAGACCAAGATATGCACACACTCCAGGATATCTGATAATTTGGCATTCTGGACTTAAAAATACATATATATCTCACTCATATGTGGGAGCTTAAAAGCTGATCTCGTGGTGGTAGATAGTAGAATGATGGACACCAGAGGCTGGAAAGGATTTTTGGGGGTAGGGAAGGGAGGTGAGAATGAAGAGAGGTTGGCTGATGGATACAAACATCAATAGATAGAAGGAATAAGTTCTAATGTTTGATAGCAGAATAGGGTGACTATAGCTAACAACAATGTATTGTATATTTCAGCAGAGCTAGTAGACAGGAGTTGAAAAGTTCTCAGCACAATAGAAATGATAAATACTCAAGGTGCTGGGTACCCTAAATGCCCTGACCTGATCATTACATATTCTACAGATATAACAAAATAGCACAGGTACCCAAAAAACATGTAAAAATATTATGCATCAATAAAAATATTTTTCAAAACGTGGTTAGTAGGGGATGAATAAATTGCTTCTCAATTAATTAAAAATCTTATAACTCTCCATGTATCCCCTGAATCTAAATTTAAAGATATATGACTTTAAAAAAATTATAACTCTTACTTAGATACAATTTTTCTAAACCTATCAACTTCTAGGAGGCAAACATTAAACTATTAAAAATTCAGATAATAAAATAAGTCACTCATTCCCAAGTAAGAGCACTGTCTCACATATTATTCTGGTTTTATTTATTTGGTTTTTTGAGACAGGGTCTCCTCTGCTGCCCAGGCTGGAGTGCAGTGGCGCCAGCAATCATGGCTTACTGCGACCTCTGTCTCTCAGTCTCAAGCGATCCTCCCATCTCAGCCTCCTGAGTAGCTGGGACTACAGGCGGTGCCACCACACTTAGCTAATGTTTTTAAACCTTTTTTTTTTTTTTTTTTTTTGTAGAGATGAGGTCTCACTATATTGCCTAGTCTGGTCTCAAACTCCTGGGCTCAAGCAATTTCTCCCACCTTGGCCTCCCAAGGTGCTGGGGTTACACTGGACCTGGCCTTATTCAGGTTTTTAATCTCCATTGACAGCACCTGTCAACTTGTGGGACCGTTGGCCTGGGTTAGAGGTGTCGTCAAAGACTATTTGCACTGTGTGCACCCACTCAACAGACCAGAGCTGCAATGGCTGCAAGGAGCTTTACTGATGCTGGAAGGACCATCTCACACGGCACCTGCTGTGATAGGAGTTGAGGGTGGAAACCCAAGTTACTGAGCATGTTTTGCAGATTAACACTCCAGGCAGCTGCCAGCTGGCCCATCCCTCCTTCAGACTCGGAGGAAGTGGGAGCTGGAGTGTAAGTCCTAGTTCCTGTTCTATCCTGACTGCTTGAAGTCTCTGTAAAGAAGAATCAGAGTTGAAATGGTGGCAGAGAAACCTCCTGTCCCTGCCGTGCTTCCAGGTCACCACTGTGTGACCTTGGACAACCTACTTGATCTGGCCAAAGCACAGTTTCCCCATTCACTCGTTTACTTATTCATCAAACACTATTCAATGCCTACTGTGCTCTTACAATAATAGTTAACACTTACTCTAGGCCAGGCACTAGTCAAAACACTTTGTATTAACTCATTTAAACCTCAAAGCAATCCGATCAGGTCAGTACTCTTATTTATGCCATTTTACAGATGAGACCTTGTTCTTCCTATTGAAGAAACAACCTTGAATAAGATCATTGAGCTCTCTGCCATCAAAGATTTATAGTCCCAGCTTTAAAAGAAGAAGAATAGGCTGAGCGCAGTAGCTCATGCCTGTAATCCCAGCACTTTGGGAGGCCGAGCTAGGTAGATCACATGAGGCCAGGAGTTTGAGACTAGCTTGGCTAACATGAAGAAACCCTGTCTCCACTAAAAATGCAAAAATTAGCCGGGCCTAGAGGTGCATGCCTGTAATCCCAGCTACTCAGGAGGCTGAGGTAGGAGAATCTCTTGAATCTGGGAGGTGGAGGTTGCAGTGAGTCAAGATCGCACCACTGTACTCCAGCCTGGGTGACAGACAAAGAACAAGACTCCCCTTCAAAAAAAATAAAATAAAATAAAAGAAGAGGAGGAAGAAGAAGAAGAAGAAGAAGAAGAAGAAGAAGAAGAAGAAGAAGAAGAAGAAGAAGAAGAAGAAGAAGAAGAAGAATAATTAAGAGACTACCCTCCTGAGGTTATTGAGATTATCGTGACTCTCACCTAAGACACTACATTCAAGTCGCTAGAATAGCACCTTGCATGTAGTAAGTGTTCAACAGACTGAGCTATTACTAGACCATTAAAATCAAGAAAGCAATGCCACTTTTTTCTCGGGTGAGGGTCGTATGTGTATTAAGGTGGCTGCAGATGTAAAAGATTGTGAATTATCAGGGAAATGTTACAATCAGAAATTGCCCCTGCGGGTCACGGCTGATGTTGCACTGGCTGGAGTGGGGCAAGGGCGATGGGGGGTTTCTCATCTCCACGGGGTCTCTGCTCTTGCTTCATAAGAAGGAGCTTGAGGTCAGCTCTCCACCTCTGTGGGGTAAGGTACCCCCTTTCCTTTCCAGGTGCCTCTATAAGCTGAGCCCCAACCTCCCTCAGTGAGGGAAGCTTTGCTCCTCCTGCAGCAGCTGCTTTGGGAGGAAGAGCTGGGAGCTCTCCCTTCCCTGCCTGGGGAGGCAGCATGAACATAAGAGCACCAACATTACACAGAGAAGGCAGGCTCGCCTCCCTCACCTCTGTCATGTCTCCAAAGGGCAGAAGTTCCAGGTCCCGATTCAAGGAGCAGCAGTGGAGCACCTGGAGGTATCTGTGAAGGACAGGGAGCCATAAGGCACAGGCGACCAGCCCTCCCACCCATCACCCTTCCCAGTGTCGAAAGGAATGGTCTTGATTTTCATGCTAAGAAATTTAGACTTGATGGTGTTCAATGGTATAACACTGAAGGCTTTTTTCATTTCCTTCCCTCTTTCATTTCTTTTAAATTAATACACACTCTTAGTAAATAGTTGACCAGAACAAAAAGATGCAATGAAAAGCAGTTCTCTTTCCCATCTCTGACCTTCATTTGCTTTTCTCAAAAGCAGCCACTATTGGCCGGGCATTGTGGCTCACGCCTGTAATCCCAGCACTTTGGGAGGCCGAGGAGGGTGGATCACCTGAGATCAGGAGTTCGAGACCAGCTTGGCCAACGTGACAAAACCCCGTCTCTACTAAAAATACAAAAATTAACTGGGCGTGGTGGTGCGTGCCTGTAGTCCCAGCTACTCAAGAGACTGAGGCAAGAGAATCGCTTGAACCAGGGAGGCAGAAAGGTTGCAGTAAGCCAAGATCATGCCATTGTGCTCTAGCCTGGGAGACAAAGTGAGACTCCGTCTCAAAAAAGCAGCCACTATTACAGTGTCTTGCATATTTATTCAGAAATAATCTATTCATATATGGATGTATACTGCATGGTACTGCATGTATCAGTTATTATTGTTTTAATGGCACTGTAATATTCCATTATACGGTTGCACCATAAATTATTTAACCAGTGCCCTAGTGATGGACACTGGAATTGTTTCTACTCTTTTGCTCCTGTGAGCAATGCAGTGTGAACATCCTTGTATATGGGTCTTTGCCTCCATGGGTGAAAATATCTACACATTAAATAACTAACAGTGGATTTGCTGAGTCAAAGGGTTGGTGCATTTTTATTTTAACAGATATTTCAAAACTTCTGTATGAGTTCTATCAGTCTCATAGAAGACCATAAAGAAGAGCAATGACAAGATTCTCATCTTGGGACTTAGGATGATTCTCAGCTGGGACTTAGGATGATTGCCCTGGAGACAATCTTACGCGGGGTGGAACAGAGCAAGAGATTAGAGACAGGGACCCAAGGGCAGGGGCAGTGGGAACTGTTCAAACAAGAGATCACAGGCTGAAAGAACTAGAAGCAGAGATGGAGAAGACAGAAATACAAGAGATATGTAGGAAACAGGCTTATTCACAATTGGTGGCCAATTAGATGTGGAAGAAATCAGAGGAGGAGACATCTGTCTTCCTGGGGTGCAAGGTTTGGGTGATGCCATTAAACTGAGTTGCACAATTTGGGAAAAGAAGCCAGGGGCATGGGGCTGGGCAGGCAGGGTGCTCATGAGTTGGTGTTGGACATGATTGTGAGGTGTCCACAGGACAACTAGACAGAGACAGCCAGTTCCTACACCTCCATATCTATGTTGTTCCCGGGGGCAGATTGCAAAACCAAGCAAACAGTCACAGGTCAGAGTCCACCATAGTTGGAAGCGTAGCTGTAGCATTCAGAGCAGTTTTCCTGGACCCTTCACTGAACAGGCTTCACTCATGACATCCAATCTCATGTCTTGGGCAGGTTAACCCAAGAATTCTAGGGCAGGGAGAGGCCATAGAGGGAAAGGAGGGATATGGACAAGACTTGGGAGATCCACGGGGCCATAGATTCAAACTGGTTTCCTCTAAGTCACAGAACCTCATCGCTCCCATTTGTTTTCCTTTTCACAGAACCTCATTGCTCCCATTTGTTTTCCTTTTCACTTAGGGGCCAAGATTTAACGAATACAAATGAAATTCTAATGTAGCGATATTGGAAGGGGAGAGTGTATTGACTATTTTGAGCCAATATAGCCTAATAGTTAAGCATGAAGTTTCTGAAAGCAACTGGGTTCAAATCCTGGATCCATCACATCCCACCACCTGGGTGATTTCGGGCAAATTATTTAACCTCTTGGGGCCTCAGCTGATTCATCTGGAAAATTGATATGGTGGTATTTCTTTCACAGTGAGGGGTGAATATGGTAATGCGTGTAAGTGGAGCACACAAGTGTTAGCAGTTGTCAGGTTACCGTTTGAAGCTGGAGGTGCCCCCAGACCAGCCACATGCCCTGTGCTCTCCCCTTCCCCTCCCAGGAGCTTACCGGGCCTTGTCGTATGGGCCTCCCATGAGGATGTTCTCCCTGATGTTCCCGCTGACGATCCACGCCTTCTGGGGGACATAGGCCAGGCTTCCCTGCACCCCCACCGAGCCCTCAAGCAAGTGCATCTGCGGCAGAATGAGTCCAGCCTCAGGACCAAGTGGGCCAAGGGACAGAGCCTGCCTGGCTCAGCAGGCACAGTGCCCAGGGCCCCACTGCCCTCCAGGACCTTGGGGGCTCTCCTAGGTAAAAGGGACTTTTAATGTGGCCTTGCCAGGCCCACCAGCGAGTTCCAGGGACCGGCCATGAGAACATGTGGAAGCAGCTGGAGATAAGCCCAGCCAGGTCCTGCTTGGACTGAATCCAAGGTCTGCACTAAAGACACCCATACATTTTTTCCTCTTTTTTTTTGAGACGGAGTCTCGCTCCGTCGCCCAGGCTGGAGTGCAGTGGCGCCATCTTGGCTCACTGCAAGCTCCGCCTCCCTGGTTCACACCATTCTCCTGCCTCAGCCTCCTGAATAGCTGGGACTACCGGCGCCCGCCACCACGCCAGGCTAATTTTTTGTATTTTTAGTAGAGACGGGGTTTCACCGTGTTAGCCAGGATGGTTTCGATCTCCTGACCTCGTGATCTGCCCGCCTCGGCCTCCCAAAGTGCTGGGATTACAGGCGTGAACGTTTTTTCCTCTTATTTGTCCCAGCCCCATTCCCTGGCAGCCAGTGCCTCCATGGTCTTTACCACGCACACCAAAAGTTCCAGGCTATCCCTGAGCATGCCTGGGTATTATGGAATTATTACTGTTAGGTAGGATAATGTTATCATGGTTAGGTAGAAAAACGTTCTTACTTTTGGACCTCATGATGAAGTATTTAGAATGGAAAGTGTTATAACCTGTGTAATTTAAAGTATTCTACAAAATATATGTCTATATAGTAAGGTAAATATGCAAAAACTATCAACTGCGGCATCCAGATGGTGGGTATATGGATCCCTGCTGTAGTGTTCTTCCTGCTTTTCTGCCTAAGTTCAAAACAACACGTTAAAAACAAATAGAGATAGACACTCATCCCCAGCACCCTGCCATGGGACCTCATCATTCTTAATCCTTTCTCTTTTATACCCTAAAATGTTTACTTCTAATTTGAAGCCAGGCTTTAATGAATAAGAACAAAACTTTAAAATGGTATCTCTGTCTTCCTTTATTAGAAGGAAAGTGACAGGCTCATTTACATAGGAAACTGACAAACCACTGGGCACGTAGGGAGGTGGTCTTGCCTGGAGGCTGCCAGGCAATGCTGCTGTGATGTAGAACAGAGCTCTGACCTCAGGTGGACCTGGGACTCAGCCCTGGCTCACCCCTTACCTGCTGCATGACCTTGGATGAGTCACCTCTCAGAACCTCACGTACTCATCTGTAAATGGGTCATCGTGAGTATGCCTTAGTCATGGGAGGTTACCAGAGTTAAAGGGGAAAATGGAAAGCTCTTTGCACAGGACTTCGCATGTAAGTACTGAAGCTAGTTTTACAATTTTTTTTAATGGAGTCTTTCTTCTTTGCAGTTGCAAAGAAACTGGGGAAAGGCCATCCCACATGCAGCACGTGGCTGATGTGTTAAGAGAGAGCTGGCTTTGGTAACATAACCGCATTCCAAGGAGGGGATGAGTTTGACAATGTTCATTTGGGAGAAGGAGCTGAGGGAAAAGCCGAAGAAAGGAAGGAAAACTTCTCCCAGTGTTGGGGGAACAAGGGACAATGGGCAGAAGAAGAAGGGGGAAGAGATGGCAGCCCAGGAGGGGGTGAGGTTGGGGCTCCACGGGGAAGGGCTGGTGTAAGACGCTTGAGGGAACGTGACCAAAAATGCATAGCAGGCATCATGGGTGCTTTTAGTGTTCGTTATAAGGTGTGCAGTGTGACCCCAAAGGATCTGGGGAATGGGTTTGGGGTTTTTTTTGAAACTGGAGAAATGGCCGGGCATGGTGGCTCACGTCTATAGTCCCAGCACTTTGGAAAGCCGAGGCAGGTGGATCACTTGAGGCCAGGAGTTCGAGACCACCCTGGTCAACATGGTGAAACCACGTCTCTACCAAAAAATACAAAAATTAGCTGAGCATGGTGGCGCATGCCTGTAGTCCCCAGCTACTCAGGAGGCTGAGGCATGAGAATCACCTGAACCCTGGAGGCAGAGGTTGCAGTGAGCCGAGATCACACCATTGCACTCCCGACTGGATGTGTCAAAAAAAAGAAGAAAGGAAGGGAAGGGAAGGGAAGGAAAAGGAAGGGAAGGGAAGGGAAGGGAAGGGAAGGGAAGGGAAGGGAAGGGAAGGGAAGGGAAGGGAAGGGAAGGGAAAAAGGAAAGAAAAGAAAGAAAAAAGAAACTGGAGAAAGGGTGTGTGAGCCACATGTCCACATGGCAGCAGACCTCAAACTCGTCCACAGGGGATGGAATGGGGGGTTCAAATCTCAAGGGCAAGGGCACCCAGCAGGCACATGTACCCCACTGCTGGAGTATGAGTATGACTGCCCCATCCCATCCAGCAGGCCTCCTCTCCCCAGGCTGCCTTCCTTCTTTCTCCCTGTTTCTCCCCCCACATTTCTCTTCCGATGCCATCCTAAAAGGCACATACATTCCACTCCTCAATGTTATGAGTTTGGCTTTATAAAATGATTTTTATGCTTTTTTTTATAGGGACCATTGCAACAGGCTATTGCAGTGTGGAAGAGAGACTGGACTCAACTCCCTGTGAAATAATTTGTATGATCATATTACCTTTGAGTTAATATCCTGTATCCTCACAGAGCACAGGTGAGGACAGGTCTCCAGGTGACATAAGAGGCAGCTTGCACCAGGAGTGCTGCCACAAGGTGAAGAGAGAGGGCCACCTTGATCACGCACCTCCCGCACAGTGCAAGCACAACCATTTTCAATTTATAAAAATCCCACTTGCTCAGACCCCTGTGAGGAAGAAAGCAGTGGGGGGCCCCGCCTGGGGCACTGGAGCTTGGGAGGGCCTGGACTGCCTGGAGACAGGCACGCATGTGGCCACAGATCACTTACCTCCTCCAGGATGGCTGACAACAGGCTGCTCTTACCACTCCCCATGTTGCCGCAGACCCCTAACATCATCCCCTGCAAGCCAAGGAGGACACACAAGTATTGGGACAGCACAGCCCTGGCATACCCACCTGCCCATGGCGGCTCAACCGTTTAGAACCTGAAACAACACTCAGAAAACAAAATAACCACACAGAGCCCAAGACTCCTCAGACAAGCAAAGCTCAAGAGGAGCTTTGTGTGCAGTCCCTGGAGGCAGGCGGGGTGACCCGAGAGAAGGAGATCACAAGGGAAAGGCAGAGGGGAACTCAGGGGTAGGTGGCAAGAACCGTGAATTCCAGATTGGTGTCTGTTCTATGCAGCAATCCTGGGAAAGCCACTTAGCCTCTCTGGGCCTCAGTTTCTCCATTTGTTAAATGGGAATAAAGAAGCCAGCCTCACAGAATTTCCTGCATGCATGCATGCATTCATTTATTGAAACATTCATTCATCCATCAAATAGTGATCTGAGTTTCCTCTATGGACCCAGTAATGAAGAAAAGACCTCACATTGAGCTCAGAATATAAGCTTAGGGGATGGGAAGACAGACAGACTACATAAATAAATAAATATCAGATGGAGATAAGTGATATGAGTGAAATGAAGTCGGCTCTTATGACAGACAGAGTGTTGGGGGTTGAGGCAATTTTAGATGGGTCAGCCAGGGAAGGCTTCTACAGAGCAGGTGTCATTGTTACCCAAGAGCTGTGAGAACACTGGTGGGAAAGAGTTCAGAGGTACAAGTACAGATTTGGAGGAACCCGGGCTCTAAAGGCAGTGAAAAGTCACTGAAGGGTTTAAGGAGAGTGACTTGAATTGGTTTATGTTTTAGAAAGATCCCTCTGTCATAGTATAATGCAGCAGTCCCCAACCTTTTTGGCACCAGGGACCAGTTTCATGGAAGACAATTTTTCCACCAACTGAGTGATGGCGGGGGATTGGTTTCAGGATGAAACTGTTCCACCTCAGATCATCAGGCAAGATTCTCATAAGGAGCGTGCAACCTGGATCCCTTGCATGCACACTTCACAATAAGGTTCCCGCTCCTATGAGAATCTAATGCTGCCGCTGATCTGACAAGAGGCAGAGCTCAGGCGGTGATGCTCACTGGCCTGCTGCTCACCTCCTGCTGTGCGGCCTGGTTTCTAACAGGCTGTGGACCAGTGCGGGTCTACCGCCCAGGTGTCGGAAACCCCTGATAGAATGGATTTTGGAGGCTCACAGAGACAGAGGGTGGGAGTGGGGTGAGAGATATAAACTACCTATTGGGTACAATGCACTCTATCGGGTCATAGGTGCACTAAAATCTCGACTTCACTATACAACTCCTCCATCTAACCAAAACCCACTTGTACCCCAAAAGCTATTGAAATAAAAAATATATATTAATTATTTAAAAAAGGAAAATCCCTCTGTCTGCTGCATGGTAGAAGGCTCATAAGAAGGCGAAAGTGGGAGCAGAGAGGTGGATGAGGAGGTTCTGGGAGCGGTGTGACAGTGGCAGGGATAGGGCAGTGGAGGGGCTATGGTGAGGGTGGCAGGTTTGGAGCAGATGTGGAAGTCAAGTTGACAGGCCTTGCTGGTGGATTGGATTCGAGGGAGGGAAGGAAAGGAATCAAGTGTGACTTCCAGGTTCTCAACCACTGGAAAGATGATGGTGCCATCTCCCAGGAGAAGGAAGATTTGGGGAACTCATCAAAGGGGGTGAATATCAAAACCTTATTTCATTTTAAATGCTTGATGGACATTTAAGAGAGATATTAAATAGGCAGTTGAGTCTGGAGTCCAGAAGAGACTACAAGGCTAGAGATAATAGCACAGAGATAGAATTTAAAACCACAGGACTAGAGATGATCACCAAGGAAGAAAGTATAAATAGATAAGAGACAGTAGATATTAGATATTAACACCTATTACTACTAGATATGATCTATTTTTAGACATTTATCATTATATATAGATCAATATCTATATCTATTCTATATCAATTATTATAAGATATCAATATCTACATTAATAGATAACAGAGAAGAAAAGAGGAGGGGCGAAGAGGAGACAGCAGGAAGCTAATCTTTGTAAGCATTAGGCAGAGAAAGAGCCAGATAAGGTGAGTTCACAGAATAACCAAATTCAAACACAGGATAGTGCTTGGCACATACGAGGAATGTAATAAATGTTAGCTGGGTCTCCTTTCCCTTCTCCTTTCTGTGTCCTTGGTCCTTCCAAGGACAAGCACACAGTACTCTCATATTATTTTGGGTCTTACCTAAGCCAAAAAAATTTTAAATGATAGATTAATTCACATTAAAAAATGAACGATATCCTGTGTTTGCCCTCCATGGAAAATTCGAATTTTAAAGGGAGAGATCTTGGAGAGGGCAGTTTTTAGCCAAGGAAATGGTGGGGCACCTGGCCAAGCTCCTAGCCTCAGGTCCTGAGAGCCTGGCAGCTGGCCTGCCTGCATGGCCTGAACAAGGCTACCTTGGACACCACCAGGTTGATCTTGCGCAACTCTGGGCCCAGGCTGTTCCCTTCTTCTTCTGGCCCGAGGGCATCTCTAGGCCTGGTCATCCCCTCAGAAGCGTGTCCGTTCCTCTCCAGCTCCAATGCCCCATTGACGATCCCGGGACAGGTCTGTCGCCACAACAAGGTGGCCTCCTCCAAGACCAGAGCTTTGCTGGGGTCTTGTAATGTCTGAACATAGAAAACAGGGCTCTCCTGGAGGAAAAACTTCTGTAAAGACAAAAAGAAATGAAGGAGGAATACAGTTCTTTAGTTCAGCAGGAATGTGTTCCCAGTTTTACAAGCCTGCCAGTTGGTATGGTTTTGTGAATTTCTAATAAGCAGTAAAAGTTTGCAGAAGTACCACCAGTTAGGAAAGGCCAGTTTCTGTGGGTGAAAATTCTAGGTCAGTGTTTTCCAAATTTCAGACCACCGGGCCACTCTTCCATATTTGCAAACACTGCACTATCAACTGCAACTCTGCACTCAGGAGGTTGACTAAGGCCTAACCTACATTAGCCTCGTCCCAAGTGATGATAGCCATTGACTCGTAGGATTGATGTTTTTCTAATTAAATTCTATTTCTATTGGGCTGGACATAATGGCTCATGTCTGTAATCCTAGCACTTTGGGAGGCCAAGTGAAGGGATTGCTTAAGCTCAGGAGTTTAAGACCAGCTTGGGGAACATAGTGAGACTTCCATCTCTTTAAAAAAAAAAAATCTACTTGTAGCTATTGAAAATAAAGAGCTCTGTCTGTGTCCCATACTGGGGAAAGGTCATTTGGGGTCATACATTTCAAAAGGTGACCATTAGCAGGTCAATTCTCTCTGCATCTCCAGCTCCCTGTCTGTAAAGCACAAGGGTTGAACTACATAAATTCTAGCAATTAAAAGAATGGGAGGGGAGTATGATCCTATGGAAGTCAGGTTACATTCACATATCCCTGCCTAGAGATATGCTTAAGAGATCTAGAAGGATGCTTCCTGACATTTTGGACTCTCTTACCCACCCTTCTGAGCTCAGATTGTGGCTTCCTCATCTCTGCCCCCTCCACAGATGAAAACAGGCACAGAAGGGGAGAATGAATGGGCGAACCCAGTGTCCCATGGGAAGGAAGGCAGCAGCAGGAGCCTTCTTATAGCTGCTGAGAAGTCAGGGAAGCGCGCTGGACTGGTGATAAGCAAAGCACTGTTTGTGTTACTCAGAGCAGCCAAGTTCATTCCAGCCTCAGGGCTTTCACACTTGCTGTTTCCTCAGCCTGGTCATCATCACTCAAAGTCACCTTTGCAGGGGCCTTCCCTAAACAGGCTCTTCCTAGGAACCCCTAGCCCTCCCCAACATACTCCCTAGAACAGGCGTGTCCAATCCCTTGGCTTCCCTGGGGCACACTGGAAGAAGAATTGTCTTGGGCCACACAGAAAATACACGAACACCAATGATAGCTAATGAGCTAAAAAAAAAAATAGCAAAAATAAAAATCACCTAACGTTTTAAGAAAGTTTACAAATTTGTGTTGGGCCACATTTAATGCCATCCTGAGCCACATGCAACCTGTGACCCAGGTTGGACAAGCTTGCTCTAGGACATCACATTGTTTTATTGGCATCATGGCTCTTCATGTGATCTGATCTAATCCTCTTTGATCATTAATTTACTTGTTAATTGTCTGTTTCCAATACCAAATCTGAACTCCCTGACAGCAGGGACCCCTGTTCAATGCAGTATTCTCAGTGCCTGGCTTGTGGTAGGAGCTCAATAAATATGTTTTGCATTAATGAATGAATGAGTGAATGAGTGATAATAGGTCGTGGACTGCATGTACGTAAAAGTGGAGTGACTACAAAATGACTTTTAAAGATTGGTTTAGATTAGAGTTTTCAAACTAGATGCCAGCTATGTAAATAAGGGAAGTGGACCATTTCTAAGATGATAAATGGTAAGTAAAATGCAGCTCCAGGCCTGGAGGTGCAATAGGGTATGGTAGAGACTGCAGCAAACTGCAGCTAAATGCCTCCATCTAAACAGGGCAGCTATCGCCTCAACTCCAGTGGCCTGTGGCCATGGTAGAATGTGGTCCAGGGTCAGTAGATCTTCTAATCATTCAAGAGAATTAAAATTCTGGGTTTTTGCATAAAATGTCCAAGTTTTTCAATACAAGCAACATCTATGGTGTTTTTCTAAAACAAAACTATCTATTGGGGTAACTCTATGCAAACCTGGATAAAGTCTGCAGAGCATCTGTCTGAGACCTGGTTTGGACACACTATCCTAAGATCTCCTTGGGGACTGAGACCTGACCCGATTCATCTGTCTTCCCAGGCTCCACACCAGCCTTGGCACGGGAGGTCACCGAGTTAGCTAATCCCTTTCGCGACCTAGGCCTTGGCCAGGGGACATGTTCAGGAGGAACATCACAGGGGCTGAAGGCAGAGGAGCGTCCAAGCAGGGGGCCTACAGCCAGTCCCCTGACAACCTACCTTGAACCTCATCACTGCAGACTTGGAATTCGTGAGGCCTTTGACTGCAGTAGACACAAAGAACACTGACAGCCGAAGGAGATTCAAGGAGGCCAGCATGCTGAAGGCCTGGATAAGAAGGGGAGGAGGCGGTGAGGGTCGTGGCCCTTCCTGCTTCCTCCATTCCCTGGCACCCGCATCCCTGAGCCACATCCTCAGCATCCAACAAGCAGTTGCTTCATCCAACAGAGGCTAGTGTTTGGGGGAGACTGGAAAAAGCTGGGGAAAGAGCACTCGTCTTGGAGTCTTAGAGTCAAAGGCCTAGTCCCTGTTGCAGCTTAGCCACTGACATCTCTGGCTTTGGGCAGGTTGCCCCTACCACAGCCCAGTTTCCCCATTGGCATAGTGAGAAAAATCATAAAGTGCATACAGGAATAAAGTTGGGAAAAAACAAGAAAATTCATGTGAGTGAGCATTGCTCCCTTTCAATGTAGCTTGGTGCTATTCTTGCTGTCAAGGTCCTATTTCTTCTTCTTTGCCTTAGATGCTTGTTTTCTTTCTAACATTCAACATCTCCTTACCCTTCATGCCTAACCCATGCTGCACTGTGACTATAGCAAAATACCTTAGGCTCTCAGGACCCCAGAAGGTGCCCTCCTGGAGGTGCTGAAAGAAACTTCCAATCCATGCCCATCTCTCCTCCTTTCTTCTCCTGGCTTCATCCAAAAATGAACTCCAATGGAGCAGGAATGCCTTCGTCTAGACCTGCCTTGTGTCATCTCAGTGTGAGCCTCAAGTACCTCTGAAAGTATTCCTTCTATAGCGTCCCCAACACCCTCAGACTTCTCGGGGGTGTTTTCCTGGTGCGTGCCTGAGCCAAGCAGAGGGGCCAGCCATCTGGGGCACACACAACCCCTTGGCTGCAGACTCTCAAATGCTTCCCTACTTGCTCTGGGTGCTGCCTCCTGGCCTCCCCAGTTGGATTACCACCCCTCCAAGAGCAGCACCCTGTCTTATTCTGCTCAAAGAGCTGGGATTCCTAACACTGAAAGGCAGCTGCCACTTCTCAGGACCAGGTTCCGACCACAACGGGAAGGACTGAAGAAGCTATACCTTTGTATTTAAAGTGCACTTCCAGGGCCCTTATTTAGGGATTAGAGGAACTCCACAACCTCAAGGTGTAATTTAAATTGCCAGAATTTTAACTACAAGTACCACCTCCCCCACACCCCCCGATGGTTCTGCTGTCCAGCCCACCCACAGGGCTATCCAAGATGTCACTTTTTCAGATTGGTTGAGATGGAAGACAGCACTGTACTTCTGTCTGGAAAATCAAAATCAACATATAATGTCCATTTACAAAGCCTTCAGACCTTTGAGGGGCATGGCTAAAAAAGGACACATGAGAAAACTCCCAATCATGATGGGGAGAAAACAAAGCCCCCCAAACCCTTACCATTGACGCTGTGAGTTTCAGCTTTAAGGATGTGTGGATGAGAACCCAGACCATTGTGGCCACTGTGGGGATGATGAATAAGGCTGTAGTTGTCAGGCTCTGGACAAGCCAGCACTTCTCCAATAGTTTCCTTTCCTTCCTTCTTAGGTCTGGGAAATAAAAAAGAAATACACCAAAGATAACCACAAGAACATTCTCCAAAAAGCCCAGCACCATCCCCAAAGCATTAAAAAAAAAAAAATCCCCAGGAGGTGAGAGGGGCTTGGCTCACCATGCCATCACCAGGTTTGGAGCAGAGAGTCAGACTTTCCATACCTTCAATGATTTTTGCAAATGGTTTCTCCCATGTGTACATTTTAATCAGCTTAATGCAAGTGAGAACTTCACTGGTCACACGGATGTGCTGGTTGCTGACCTCAGATGTGTGATGCTGAGGCTTCACAGCCATTCTTGTCATGAATACCTGGAGTCAGGATACAGCAAGTTTGGAGTTGATCTGCAAGGGCTTCCTTTGACAAGGGCAGGAGAGTTCAGCCTGGCATAAGTAGGGCAACTGGGTGTATTTCCAAAGAGAGATTTTCCAATCAAAGCTCTCCAGGCCATCATGCCTTAGAGCATCCCAGGGACCTTTCTTTCCTGAGTCCCAAGCCAGACTATGGCTACTTAGAAACTAAACCGAAATGGTTCCTCTGACTTCTGGAACCCTAAACCCTCTAATAATTAAAATCACCTTTCGATCAGAGTGACTGCACTCAGGAAAACACTCGATTTCAATAATTCAGAGCACACATAATCCAAGAATCATTTCTGTTTTCTCAATTTTATTTCACCTGAATCTTTGGCAACAAATATGCTTCCCTTTCCCCATTATACTGTGCTCAGACAAATGTTAAATGCTGGCTGTGTTATTACATCAGCACATTCTGGGTAGAAGAGACGGAACAAAAATCTCGCAGAGAGATTGTCTGCAAAGGAAAGTTGTCGAAGCAGATAGTCTCCCATAGAAAGCTACGAGGTAGACTTTGCACATCACATTCACCTCTTATTTACTTATTAACCAAATGCTGTGGCTGGAGAATAGTTTGAAGTAGGGAGTGGAGCTGAATCTTAACCACAATGGATTGAAAGGTCAACAAGAATCAACGTTCTCACTCAGAGCTATCCCAGATTCCAGAGCCCTGGGACTTCTGGGGCCCAGCATCATGAGTGACAAAGAAAGACATTACCTCCAGCGGGAAAACCAGGAGATAGCATAAAATGGCAATAAATGCAGTGTATCCAACAATGAAGTAGGAAGAAATGCTGCAGATGACCAGCAATGCGCAGGTGATCAGTACTAGGGGTCCATAGCACACCCCTTCAAACAGGTAGCTTATGTCACCGGTGAAGAAGCTGATGGCCTGTAAGATAGCAAGTCGACGGGCACAGATGTCACCTCCCTGGGTACCCAGAAGGGGTGGCAGGTGGCCTCCCCATGCCCTTTCCTAGCAGGAAGGCTTGAAAGGCAGGGTGGAAGAGTAGAGACAGACGCCCCAGGTTCACATCTTTCTTCTGTCTGACTGTGTGACTCTCAACAAGTTACTTTACCACTCTGAGCCTCAGCTTCTCCATCTGTAAAGCTGGAATAATTATACTTACTTTATATGGGTTTTGTGAGATTTCAATGACATAGAAAGTGTCTGCACACATAGAATGTGCTCAATAAAAGGGATTTTTTTTTATGATTAATACTACTACTATTACTACTGCTACTGAAACCATGCCCCAAAGAGTTAAAGAAACCAGTAACTAACAGAAATTCTTGAGTTTGTAGGATAGCAGTTACAGAAAGAAACAACTTGCTGAAAGTCCCTCTGCTCGTAAGATAACAGAACTGGCTAAAATCAGTGGAACCAGTATGGCTAACTAGAGTCTGTGCAGAACCAGCTTGCTAACGTCACAGCCTAAATTTCCACCACATATTTCATACTAATTCCCCATGAATTTGCAAATGGGACCCATGAAGAGACATGAAGAGATCATTGCATATATACAAGGGCTTTTCAGACCTCCCCTCTCATTCCACCAATCACCTACTAATCTCAGAATCCACCCCTTAAATCTTTCCTAATAAAATCACTGTCTTAAAGCAAGCACAAGGAGACAGATCTGGGCTGGACTCCTGTCTCCTTGTGAGCCAATTTGCAATAAAAAGCTTTTCTTTTCTCAAAAACCCAGTGTCAAAGTATTGGCTTCTAGCACATTAGGCAGTGAGCCCCTTTTGCTTGGTAACACCACTAATATCTATATTCCAGAGAATTGCTTCTATTCTTCACTCGATTCTATTCATTCTACTACTAATAATAATATTAATTAAATTTTCTCCTTTTTTTTCTTTTTTGTTATAGATTATTCTGCCTAATTCCCTCCTCCCACATATACTGCCTGGCTCAACGCTATATAAAAAGTAACATTTGGCCGGGCACAGGGAGGCCAAGGTGGGTGGATCACTTGGGCCCAGGAGTTTGACACCAGCCTGAACAACATGGTGAAACACCAACTCTACAAAAAGTAGGAAAATTAGGCGGGCATGGTGGCACATGCCTGTAGTCCCAGCTTCTCAGGAGGCTGAGGCGGGAGGATTACTTGAGCCCGGGAGATCAAGGCTGCAATGAGCTGTAATCATGCCACTGCACTCCAGCCTGAGCAGGAGAATGAGACCCAGTCTCAAAACAAAAACAAAAACACAAAAACTTACATTCCAAATCAGGAAATCTTTAAAGAACAATTCACTAATGTTTTCTAGAATTGCCAGTCGGAATCCCTTACAAAGTGATTTGCTTTTAACTTTCACCTAAACTCCTTCCAGTTTCCAGGACGTGCCCTAGCGGGAGACTTTAAAACATTTAAAAGTACATTAGGGAGCATAAATTGGTATAGCCACTCTGAAGGGCAATTTTAAAGTATCTTTTAAAATTAAAAAATGCACAAAACTCTATGATCTGGCAATTTCATTTTTCTGTTGCGAAACATTCACACGTGTTAGATGAAGCACATACAAGGATGTTCATTACAGCACTGCTTACACCAGCCAAATGCTGGAAACATCTTACAAATTGGTGGAAAAAGATTTAAAAAGTCCATCCCAGGCTGTGCAAAGTGGCTTACGTCTATGATCCCAACACTCTGGGAGGCTGAGGCAGGAAGACTGTTTGAGGCCAGGAGTTCAAGACCAGCCTGGGCAACACAGCAAGATCCCATCTCTAAAAAAAATTTAAAAGTAGCCAAGCATGGTGGCGTGTGCCTGTAGTCCTAGCTACTCAGGAGGCTGAGAGAGGATGATTGCTGGAGCCCAGGAGGTCCAGACTGCAGTGAGCTATGATGGCACCACTGCACTCCAGCCTGGGTGATAGAGTGAGAACCTGTCTCAGACAACAACAAAGTCACCCCAGAAGTAGTAGGTAATCTTGGGCCCTAGAGCTAAACTGTCAGAGCTCATGCCCCAGATTTGTCATTTACTAGCTGTGCAACCACAGACAAGTTACTCCATGTCTCTGTGCCTCTGTCACCTCATCAGTGAAATGGAAATAATAATACAACCTGCTTTCTCATATTGATTTGAGAACGGTGCTAGATAATGCATACATAGCACTTTATTCAGGCATGTCAAAAGTACTATAATTACGATTCCGCATCACTGAAAAAAATAATGATATGGTTTGGCTGGGTTCCCACCCAAGTCTCATGTTGAATTGTAGCTCCCACAATTACCATATGTTGTGGGAGGGACTATTCTCATGACAGTGACTAAGTCTCACAAGATCTGATGGTTTTATAGGGGGGAGTTTCCCTGCACAAGCTCTCTCAGTCTCCCTTGTCTGCCACCATGTAAGATGTGCCTTTCACCTTCCGCCATGATTGTGAGGCCTCCCCAGCCACGTGGAACTGTGAGTCCACTAAGCCTCTTTTCCTTTACAAATTACCCAGTCTTGGGTATGTTTTTATCAGCAGCGTGAAAATGGACTAATACAAATAAGGACGATCTATGTGTGCTAACTGGAAAGCTCTGGAAAGCTCAGTCACAATAAGCAGGAGGGAAAGCTACAAAGCAACACAAAGATGTAGTATCATCGATGTAAAAAATCCCCCAAAAGCTATGTTCTACATTTTCTATTGGCAAAACCAAGAGGAGGACACTATGTAAAACATAGTACCACTTACATAAAAATACACAAACACAAAATCCAGTGTTTTTTATGGGTAACTTGCATGTGTACCTAAATGGACTGTTTTGGTTTTGGGTTTTTTTTTGTTTTTTTTTTTTTTGAAACTGGGTCTATGTTGTCCGGGCTGGGGTGCAGTGGTACAATCTTGGCTCACTGCAACCTATGCCTTCTGGGCTCAAGCCATCTTCCTTCCTCAGCCTCCCAAGTAGCTGGGACCACAGGCTCACACCACCACGCCCAGCTAACTTTTTGCATTTTTGGTAGAGATGGGGTTTCTCTCTGTTGCCGAAGCTGGTCACGAACTACTGAACTCAAGCAATTCATCCAACTCGGCCTCCCAAAGTGCTGGGATTACAGGTGTGAGCCATTCGTGTCCAGTCAAATGTGCTTTAAAAGGTCTGAAGGACAAAAACCAAGTTGCTAATGGTGCTAATCTCTGGGCATAGGGGAAGAAACTAGGCCTAAGGCAACTTCTATACTATTTTATTTTGTTTCCAAGGAGAATGTATTCCGATCTTTTTTAAAAATTAATTTTAGTGCAAGAGAAAGGACAAAGAAATGTTTTTAAGTAAAAAAATTTTTTTTAATTAATTTAAAAATAAAATGTAGGCTGGGAGCTGTGGCTCATGCCTGTAATCCCAGCACTTTGGGAGGCCAAAGTAGGCAGGTCACCTAAGGTCAGGAGTTTGAGACCAGCCTGGCCAACATGGTGAAACCCCGCCTCTACTAAAAATACAAAAATTAGCCAGGCGTGGTGGCACACACCTGTAGTCCCAGCTACTCGGGAGGCTGAGGCAGGAGAATCGCTTGAACTCAGAAGGCAGAGGTTGCAGTGAGCCAAGATTGCACTATTGCATTCCAGCCTGGGCAACAATAGGGAATAAATTAATTAATTTATTAATTATTAATTATTTAATTAATTAATAAATTAAATAAATTAATTAATTGAATTAAATTACAATGTATATAAGCAACTGCCTAGAAATCCTTACTTCAGAAATTACTTCCATCTCCACTCTCAAATAGACCATTTTGTTTTATGCTTCTATGAAGATGTTTGAGGAAACTGGATTTTGCATACAGCAGGTGCTCAGAATATACAGAAAGGAACCAAGCTAGGCCTTAGCACAGGGCTCCTTAGTGAGGCGGGTGACTGCAAGGGTTGAAGACCTGGACTCTGCAGCCAGGCACCATGTCCAAATTCAGGCCTCAGCACTTAGCAATCACACGACCTTGTACAAGTTACCTACCCTTTCCTTGCCTCAGTTTCCTCCTTTGCGACAATGGGGGCAATAACAGAACCTGCCACACAGAGGGATGTTAGAGAACTGACCAAGCGAAGGTGAGTAATGACTTGGAGCAATCTACGGCTAAGAGTAAGTTAGGGGTTGTTACGATGACTTTCCTGAGATAAACAGGGAGATCTTTTAGCTGTCGGTCAAGTGCAGGAGGACAGTGGAGCTCAAGGCCCAATGGAAACTAACACTAATTGTACAGCTTACACTTGTCAACCACTACCCCCTGTCTACATGCTTTACATGTACAAACTCACTGAATCCTATGAGACAACAATCCTGTGAGGTTGGTTCTATTATTATTCCACAGCTTCAGAGAGGCTGAACAAGTTACCTAAGGCCACAGAACCAATAAAATGGTGAACAATAATAACCATAATGATTCCAATAAATACCTAATGTTTGTTAGTGCTTGCATTTATGGAATGCCTATACTTGATGGCAATGAATAATTCAGCAGATGTTTTTGGAATATCTGTTCTGTGTAATTCAGGTATTGGGCCTTTTGAGAGACAGGGTCGTGAATCTGAAATGGTTTCTGTTTTTGAAGGGGGCTCATATTAGAGGGCAGCCAGATTTGTGCAAAAAGAACTGCAAATGCTTAGCAGGGAATGCCAGTAGAGGGCTGGGTTTGGAGATCCCGTCACGGAGGAGAGGAAAACTAAACTGGGTCTTGAAGGATGAGTGGGATTTTTAAAGGGCTGGGAGTGGGAGTGACATAAGCAAAGTCACCAGGAGGGGGATGTGTCCAGTGTATTTGACGACTGGAGGTTAGCCCAGCCTAGGTGACAGGAGGAAGTCAAGCTAGGGCTAGAGGAGAGGACACGGGAAGAGATGAGGCTGGAAAGGGGCTAATGCCAGATCACAAAGGGGTTTGGCTTAAAGGAAAGGAGCCAAACCAGTGTTGCCTTTTCCAAAAATTAAAGTATCTGTTTCAATATCAAAGTAACCCACAACCCTCGAGGCAATTGGTAAACCACAGAAAAATAGAGATATCAAAATGAAATAAATGAAATCCCAGTATCCCCCATAACTATAGGTCATAAGTTGGAGTTTCTTCCTCCATTTCTGTCAATGCTTGTTCATGTTATGCTGTAAAAAAAAAAAAAGCAAGAGTAAGAATGGACAGTAACAATAACCAGGCAGGTGAAAGGATTCCTTTTTTGCAGATAAGGAAATTAAAACTCTGAGATGTTACCAAAAATTGCTTTTCCCTGTAAGATTTCCCTAAGCCATCAAGTCTTCCCATACCCTCACCCTCAGGTTGGCTTAGGGGATGCTCTTTCCAACATGCTTCTACTTGGGATTTGTGTCTTTTTGTTCAGGGGCCTATCCCCAGGGTCTAGAACATAATCTGGCTCAGAATAGGCCTCAGTAACTATTTGGGGTGTGTGTGTGTGTGTGTGTGTGTGTGTATGATAGGGTTTCACTCTGTCACCTAGGCTGGAGTACAGTGGAGTGATAATAGCTCACTGCAGACTTGAACTCTTGGGCTCAAGTGATCCTCCTGCATTAGCCTCTCAAGTAGATGGGACTATAGGTACGCACCACCATGCCTGGCTAATTTTTGTCTTTTTTTTTTTTTTTTTTGAGATAGGATGTCACTCTGTTTCCCAGGCTGGATTGCAGTGGCGTGATCATGGCTCACTGCAGCCTCAACCTCCCTGGGCTCAGATGATCCTCCCACCTCAGCCTCCTGAGTAACTGGGTCTACAGGCATGCACCACCAAGCCCAGCTAATTTTTTTTTTGTTTTTGCAGGGTTGGAAGTAGAGATAGGGTCTTGCCATGTTGCCCAGGCTAGTCTCAAACTCCTGGATTCAAGCAATCCTCCTGCCTTGGCCTTCCACAACTGGGATTACAAGACATGAGCCACCACAGATGGCTGATTCTTGTTTTTGTTTCGTTTTGTTTTTTGGTAGAGACGGAGTCTTTCCATGTTGCCCAGGCTAGTCTTAACCCCTGACTTAAACAATCCTCCTGCCTGGGCCTCCCGAAGTTCCTACTTGTTGAATGAATGGACAAATCCTCTCTAGTCTCTGAATGTAAGTGGCATTTCCTGCATTATTGTTGACCTGCTTTCATGACACAGAGGCAATTGTTGATGGTTATCCACACTCAACCTAGGAATTATTTTCCTTCTCTTTCTCCTTCCTCTTCTAACCCCCTTTTCTCCCTCTCTTGGCCCCCAGGGCAGTCATGTCTGGAGGAAGGGTAGGGAAGCATGGCCCGGAATAGGCAGTCCCAGCTGCTTATCTCTCCTGAGGTGATGTGTATTACAGACTTAAATTGGATGAGCTTCTCAAAGGCAAAGGAGGAAACAGCTGCTCGGAACCTGATGGCTGTGCGCTGGTTGATGATCCAGCTGGAGGAGAGACTCAGAGACTTCACACATTCGGAGAGAAAAAGGGCAAAGCAGAGTCCCACTCCATAGACAACATTCCCCGACTGCTCTTCTGAATATTCCAGGATCTTTGGTATAATCAATATCTACAAGGAAATGGGAGTTTGGATCATTCAGACCACCCCGCCAAACACGTTTGATGTTTTGTTGCTGGAAGAAAGGTTGGGAGGTCTGATTCATGCTGGGGGTTTGTTGAAGGATCAAAACTGACTCAAGTACAATCCTGCCCTCAAGAAGGTTAAGGTCCAGTTGGAGGAGACTTAGGAGTTCAACTGACCCAGTTCTGCAACTTTAGGTGGCTGTCCTCATCCTGACAGGAGACAGGGGACACACACAAAACAGTGATTTAGGAGTTAACAAAGTGGCTTTACAAAGGTGTGGAAAGAATATAGGAAATCCAACAAGGCCTGGTGGAGCACTGTGGAGCTGGTGACAGCAGGGAACAGTGGCCTCCTTAGACCTAAGGGGCAAGAGCAGAAAGAGGTTCTGTGGCCCAAAAGGGGTGAGGCATGCAGACAGAGTCTGGACAGGAGCTCTGGTCACCAGCCTGCAAGGACAAGGAGGGAGGCCGCCTGGGGAATATGTATCCTGACCTCATCTTCTCCCTCCTTCCAGTCTCCTATTAGAATCTCCCACCAGTCAACCCCAACCAGAAGCCAAAGGGCAGTGGGGGCCCATTAATGTGATCCATATTAGGGGCACAGGACAGGATGGAAAATGATGGCGAGTGGATCTAGAGGACCCAGCACCTAACTGTCACCTGACTCAGTTATCTCCGTTCTGTCATCGACTGCTGTTTCTTCCTGACCTACATTCACCTCCCCTTAGCTGGTACCAGTGCCTCAGTTTCCTTCTGGGAAGACTCCCACCTCCCCCACTGGTGCAGTCTAAGGCTGGACTGTAAATCAAAGTACCCCACTTCTTCTGGCCAACCAGTGATCATGTGACCCCAGCTGGCCAATCAGACTCTTCCTCTCATATGAGACTCTTGGGCTGAGCAACTGGAGAATGATGGGAAATAGAGCCCATTCATCCCAACCATGTTACCTGGAGAAGACCATTATTTCCTGCTACCTATATTCCCAGAGTTGCTCAGCCATTTCTCAGAGGAGCTAACATGTGCTGAGCCAGGCCATGTTCTAAATGCTTTATATACTTATCTCATTTAACGTTACCCTATGAGGCAGCTCTCCATTTTACATGCAAGGGTTTCCATAAGGCCTACACCTGAGGGTGCCATGGGATTCCATAAGGAAACCAAGGTGCAGAGAGCGTGACTATACTGCTCGAAGTCACCCAGCAGCTAAGGGGCGGGGACATGGTTTGAACCCAAGCAGTGGCTACAGGGCCACTCCTTGGTGGTTAGCTACTCCTAACCACCATGCTCTACTGTCCTCAAAAGGTCTTCACTTTCTAGACAGCAACTGCAAGACAAATGCATCTCTAACTCCTGGCATGGACTTGAACATGCCCGCAGTTCCATTTCTAAATCTCTGAAGCCTAGAGTCCCCCAAACCTCACCAAGTCTGCCACTTACTGGCCCAAGTACACTGGCAATGCAGAAGCAGATGCCCACAAGTGCATCGAAAATCAATCTTGTTCTCTGGAACCTCAGCATCACCAGAAGCACTGAAGCTTTTTCAATCCCTCATCTTGAGACTTCTTCTTCCCAAAGGCGGTGAAGCCTTGAAAAGAGGATAATGGAACTGGTGGAATCTCTTTGCATGTGACATCCAAACATCCTAGTTCTTGCTAGCCAGGAGCTTCGTTGCAGAAATTTTCAAACATAACAGAATAGAACAATGTAGTAATCTGAGTACTCATCCCCCTTTCCAGAATTAAAAATGTTTGACATTTTTGTTTCATGTCTCTTCCCTTTGACTTTTGTTTCCTGGAGGATTTGAAGCAAATCTCAGTTATCATATCATTTTATCTGTAAATGCTTCAGTATCTATCTCTTTCAGATAAAGTCCTTTAAAAAACCGTAGCACAGGGCCAGGCGCAGTGGCTCATGCCTGTAATCCCAGCACTTTTGGGAGGCCAAGGCGGGTGGATCACTTGAGGTCAGGAGTTCGAGACCAGTCTGGTCAACATGGTGAAACCCCCGTCTCTGCTAAAAATACAAAAATTAGTTGGCACGGTGGCATGTGCCTGTAATCCCAGGTACTCGGGAGGCTGAGGCAGGAGAATTGCTTGAACCCAGGAGGCAGAAGTTGCAGTAAGCTAAGATCATGCCACTGCACTCCAGCCTGGGTGACAGAGTGAGACTCCATCTCAAAAAATACAAAAAACAAACCAAAAAAAAAAATAGTAACAATAAAATAACACTACAGTCAGGCGCCTGTAGTCCCAGCTACTCGGGAGGCTGAGGCAGGAGAATGGCTTGAACCCGGGAGGTGAGTTGAACCAGTGAGCTGAGATGGTGTCACTGCACTCCAGCCTGGGCGACAGAGAGAGACTCTGTCTCAAAAAAATAAAATAACACCACAGTAATAATAATTACTTAATGGCATTTAATGCCCAGTCTGTATTGAAATTTCTCTAATTATTTAAACATGTCTTTATAAAGTTAGTTTCTCTGAATCAAGATCCAAACAAGGTCCACACATTGCATCTAAAGGAGAAATCTGATAGAACTCTTGAGTTGCATTTTAATCTGTAAGCGTTTCCGCTTGTCTGCATTTCTATGCCATTTATTTGTTGGAGAAACTGATTTTTATTTATCCTGTAGGATCTCCCACACTCTGAACTGGACTGATTGCATCTCCATGGTGTTGTCTAACATAATCGTTGATCCCCTGTGCTTCCTAATAAACTGGTCATTAGACCTAAGGCTTAATGGAATCCAGAATTCCAGCCGTTTGGCAAAAAAGTGTAAGAGGTGATGTAGTGTACTTCCTGTCGCCTCACATCAGAAACCGCATGATGTCTGGTGTCCTACTTTTAGGAATGTTGGGGGGGGTCAGTGGGTTAGGGTGTGTCAGCCTGACTCCTTCATTATCAAGATCTCCAACACTGATGACCATTGCCTAGAGCCACCTCCCACTAGTGCAGGAAAAATGATGAGTTTTCTAATTCTTCCATTCCTTCTGTATTCCATAGTTTGCGTATATAGTGAGACCTCATCTTTAAACAAAAAACAAAAACGGAGTGATTGCAAAAGTGTGTGGACAGACATTATGAGTAATGAAATTAAAAACAGAATCAGTGAACTGGAAGAGAATGGAAGGAAATCAGGAGATCTTGTACTCACAATGGTTAGAGAAGAACAAGCAAACTCACATTGACTTAGCTGGTTACCTATGAAGCATCAAGTGTGTTTCCAGGTACATTATTATTATTATTATTATTTGAAATGGAGTCTCACTCTGTCACACAGGCTGGAGTGCAGTGGTGCAATCTTGGCTCACTGCAACCTCCACCTTCTGGGTTCAAGTGATTCTCTGTGTACTTTAAAAAATGAATTTATCACCTCTTTTGTTTCTTGCAACAATCCTATGAAAGACCATGAAATAAATTTATGATCCACTGTTTTTTTTTTTTGAGATGGAGTCTCACTCTGTTGCCCAGGCTGGAGTGCAGTGGTGCAATCTCGGCTCACTGTAAGCTCTGCCTCCTGGGTTCACGCCATTCTCCTGCCTCAGCCTCCTGAGCGGCTGGGACTACAGGCACCCGCCACCATGCCTGGCTAATTTTTTTGTATTTTTAGTAGAGATGGGGTTTCACTGTGTTAGCCAGGATGGTCTCAATCTCCTGACCTCGTGATCTGCCCACCTCAGCCTCCCAAAGTGCTGGAATTACAGGCATGAGCCACTGCGCCCAGCCAATCCACTATTTTATACATAAAGACACAAGGCCCAGAAAGGGAAACTTGTCTGATATCATAGTAAGAGGTGAGATTCTGACCAATATCTGACATTATCCAAAAAGTATTTCCTGGAACCATTTCTTTTTTTCTTACCAAATAAGTCTGAGAAGGAATGGGTCAAAGTTTACCCAGTTTCTCTACTCCATGTGAAAATATGTGCCTTCAATATGTTAAGTTGCTTTGTAAATCTCCAACACCTGGCTATAATACAACATTTCACAAACTCCTCTGACTACTGAATACTCTTTATGGGGAGGCTCTTATGAGACTGTAATTTCCAGAACACATTTGGAAACTCATTTTCCACCTGGTATCTCTCATGAAGCAGCTAGAGGTAGGAACATGAATACAGGATCTTTAAAATCACATATTCATATTCTCCCACCTTTTGTCCTCATATTACCATGTGTGGTCGGTGGTACAAGAAATTTAATCACACAACTAGTTAGCGGTGGCTTGAGCACTGGGAGACTGGGCCACTTACCCAAAGCAATATTCAGTGCCACTGTTGAATGCCTGATCCAAAAGAGAAAATCAAAAGGGACTAGAAGTGATCATTTCTAACTTTCTTGGGACAGGTGTAGTGGCTCATGCCTGTAATCCCAGAACTTTGGGAGGCCAAGGCAGGTGGATCACCTGAGGTCAGGAGTTCAAGACCAGCCTGGCCAACATAGTGAAACCCCATCTCTACTAAAAATATAAAAATTAGCCGGACGTGGTGGCAAGCGCCTGTAATTCCAGCTACTTGGGAGGCTGAGGCAGGAGAATCACTTGAACCCAGGAGGCGGAGGTTGCAGTGAGCCGAGATTGCACCACTGCACTCCAGCCTGGGTGACAGAGAAAGACTCCATCTCAAAAAATATATATATAGTGATAAAAATAAAATAAAAAAATGAAAAATAACTTTCTTGGGTTCATAAGCCTTTTGGTAAGTCTGATAAGAGATGTGAATTCTTGCTCCAGAGAAAGATCTCCAGCCCGTATGCACAAAATATCCATACCATTTTAGGAGATTCATGAACCCTAGGTTAAAAACCCTCACCTAGTATGAGGCCTCTTCCTACAGGAAGAGCCAAGTCATCTGGGATGGACCCTCCCTACCACCCTTAGGCGTCTCTGGTCATTCTCCCACCAAGAGATTGTCTTTTAACCTATCCACTGGTTCGCCCAGAGCAGCTTCACCTTTGGACATTTTTGTCTGAGGCATCATGGACTGACAGTGGAGGGATGGTGTTCTCATCTAAGCAATTCCGTAAGCTTTGGATCATGAGCGGGGTGAGCCATGACGTGGTGAGGTAGGAGAACAGACCAGCATTGTCCAGGGGCTGGGGGGGCAGGAAATCTAGTAGAGGGGCCACAAGGATAAGAATGAATTCAGGATCAAGATTTTGCAAGGATGAATGACAACCATATTAAAACACAACGAGGCTACCCAGATCTACACACAAACATGTTTTCATGACTATTATTTCTAAGTTGAAAACCATAAACAACAAAAGTACCCATTAACTGAGGAATTATTTAAACAAAAAGAGAGAAATTATGATCTACCCATACTATAAAATGCAAATGCAATGTAGATGTTTGGGTTTTTTTTTTCTCAATAAGGTTTGTTTATATGTAAAACACAGGAAGAGTTCCAAGCAAAAGCCAAAAAAAGGCCACTTGCAGATTAAAAACTCAGTATTGGCTGGGCGCAGTGGCTCATGCCTGTAATCCCAGCAGTTCGGGAGGCCGAGGAGGGTGGATCACCTGAGGTCAGGAGTTCGAGACCAGCCGGGCCAACATCGTGAAACCCTGTCTCTACTAAAAATACAAAAATTAGCTTTGTGTGGTGGCGTGCACGCCTGTAATCCCAGCTACTTGGGAAGCTGAGGCGTGAGAATCGCTTGAACCTGGGAGGCACAGGTTGCAGTGAGCCGAGATCACGCCACTGCCACTCCAGCCTGGGAGACAGAGCACGACTCCGTCTCAAAAGAAAAAAAAAAACTCAGTATTTTTTTTTTCACTTATATAAAAAAGGAAGAAAGGAGGGAAAGCAGACAAAACAGTATGTACATTTATATCACATTGCTGATAGTGGTTGACACTGAAAAAGGAGTTGGAGTTGGCAAAGAAATAGGAAGAGAGGTCCTCATGGCTTTAATTCTTCCGTGAAACTTTTACAAACAATAAAATTGAATATATACATAATTAAAGATGATAAGGTATGATCTTTAAGAATGATTTACAAATACCAAAAATGATTAAGTTAGGGTATTGGGATTATGTGTCATTTTTCCACTTTTTTTTTCAAAATTGCCTTTAAGGTTATGTGTTTCAATGGAAAGAAAATGCAATTCAAAAAGAGACTTGAGGAGAAAGACGGGAAGATGAAAATGCCGAACTTATAAGATTTCTTTTGGTGGGTAGGGGAGAGGGACTACGACATCTTTTCTCCACCCTTTCACATCCTCACAGCATTCTCAACGAGGCTGGCCACATGCCGTTGCCAGGGATATTGGAGCAAGGAGCGGGTGAGGGGAGGGCAAGAGATTGTACCATTTGTGATCACAAAAGACAGGGCAAGACCTATGAGCCAGTGCTAATATCTCAAAGCCTCAACAGAAACAATATATTTATCTAAGATGAGGTTACCCAGGTGAACAAAAGTACCAAGGTTCTTTGTTCTTGGTGGAAATAACATAATTCAATATGGTAACAATGCAACTAGTATTGACGGAAGCTCAGATTTAAAAAATGGGAAAACAAATGCAGTTTGTTGATAGATAAAAATCTTAGAAAACATGTTGGAGAGAAGGGGAAATCGTAAACACAAAATGAACTTTTGGTGATTAAACGCTGAAGAGTCAGACTAAGAGCATTAAGGTCTTGTCAATAAATGACAAATGGATGAGTGTGTGCATGCTTACGGGAGCGTGATTCTGTAGCGGCCCCTGAAAGCAAGGCTGTATTAAGTTAGAAAGCAACTTGGTCCTAAATTATAAAGTATCCCTATGTTGCTTTAGTATTTATTACAATAAAAAGGGTTTGTAATATGTTCTTTATGCATAAAATACCCAGCTAGAACCATTACTGCTAGGAAAAGAAAAAAACAACTCATATTAAATGGCTGTTTCTGCTATGGATGATATTTTAAATTGAAAAGTTCGTTTCAAATTATTTTTACAGGGAAGACTGTTTTCAGCTGTTTTTATATTGTACATAGTCTTTATGTAATCTACTGGCATACGTTTTGTTGAGTGTTTAATGACTGGATATGTTCCACCAACTTTTGAAATAAAAACCAGTGTTTTATACTTGTACATAGTTTTAAAGTCTATTAAAATTGGCCGGGTGAGGCAGCTCATATTTGTAATCCCAGAACTTTCAGAGGCTGAGGCAGGCAGATCATCTGAGGTCAGGGGTTTGAGACCAGCCTGGCCAACATGGTGAAAACCACCTCTACTAAAAATATAAAAAGTAGCTGGGCATGGTGGCGGGCACCTGTAATCTCAGCTACCTGGGAGGCTGAGGCAGAGAATCACTTGAACCTGGGAGGTGGAGGTTGTAGTGAGCCCAGATCACACCACTACACTCCAGCCTGGGCAAGAGAGTGAGACTCCATCTCAAAAAAAAAATAAAATAAAATAAACAAACAAACAAAATTTTCTTGTGACTTTTTTCTGTTAAAAAAAGAAAGCAATTTGGGGATGATTACATTAAACTATGATTGATTCGGGGGTATACACTGAATTTCTTCCATTCTTAAATGTAAGGCTGATAGCCTAGGGCCTTCCTGTGGCTCTTAGTTACTCCCATAACCAAGGCTGGTAACCTTAATGTGGCCTTTGAGAACCTGTCTGATCCACCTGCCTCTGCAGCCTCACCTCATGCCACACCCACATCACACAAGACTCTCCAGCGACACTGGCTCCTTCTTTCTCAGCTCCTGGACACATCATGCTGTGTTCCTTGCCCCTGCAGGCAAGGCTGTCCCACAGGCTGTTCCTCGATCATTCTTCTCCTACCCTTGCTTAGGAAATTCTTGTTCTCCCTCTAGGTGTCACTCAGCTTAAGCCACTCAGAACCTACCAAGTTGTCATGGTTCTCCTGTCCCTCAACACTTGCATACTTCTTCACAGCACCTTCCTCAAACAGCTTGTAATCATGTCATGCACAGGTTTATGTGCTTATTGTCTTTCTCTTCCATGTGAGGTCCATGATGGCAAAGATGATGTCTGTTTGCTCACTGTTCTTCCCCTGTGATGTAGCACAGTGCCTGGCACATGTAGGTGCTCAATGATCCTTTCTGAATGAATAAATAATGAATGAATGGCTATGACGATGTGCCTCCCTGGTGTGCCTTAGGCTGCTCTGAAGGGATTTGGCTGTGTAGGGATGTAGTTACGCAACCTTCGAGAGAGGTCTAGTTGGGAGGGTTAGGGATCATTGCCCTGGTGGATACAGCTCTCTCCCACCACCCCCATCAGGACTCACCTTGGCTTGGGGTGGAAGGGAATCATGGTTCTCAAGGCAGCATCGTACTTCCCCAATGGTGTGACAGCTGTCCTCCCTGGAGCTGCAGGATTTCTCTCTTGCTGACTCCAGGGGCCATCTTGGAGAGTGTAGGTTTTCTTGGAAAAGAAAAACAAAAGAGCATCAGTTTCAAATCTCGTAAATTCTGTCCTGAGGGAATGTTGGACCAGATGCCCATGGAGAGATGGATTTTTCCATATCCTGCTTCCTAAAGAAAGGCTTCCATGCCGGGAATAAGCAGGGGACCGAGAGTCAGGGCAACTAGATCCCAGCACTCGCTCTGCCCCACATTTGCTGAGTGAGTCTGGCCTAGTCACTCTACCTCTTTGGATTTTTATCTGATAGTAAACAATTTAGACAGGAATAAAGGGTGCCATATTTAGTTACCTGCAGAATGAGGGACCAAGTCACTCTTTGAGGGTAAATCTACTAAAAAGAAACCAACAAGTAAAAAAGCAAATCCTAAAATATTGTATGTTTCCCTTTTGACAACTAAAATAAAAGGACAGGTAATTTTTTAGGACTTCATATAGAATAAATAATATATTCTACATAAAATAATACTATTTTAAAAGCACAGCAAGGATTGACAGAAAGAGATTCAGAATAGTGGTTACATCAGGTAGGAAGGGTTGGGGAATGAAATGGGGGAAGACCAATTGCTGTGTGTGATTGTCAAGGTCCAAGCTGATGTATTGGTGATGGGTTTGCCAATGCTTATTATTATTATTATTAATATGAGTAAATGCATAGATAAATAGGTAATAGGTGGTAGAGAGATAGATACAATCTAATCTCTATACAATCTTATGCATAGAGATATGCATAAACCATGAAGGTGTGCCATGATGACAGATTATAATTGATCTCATTGTGGAAGCCTGAGGTCTATTTGAAAAAAATCAAGAGTAGCTGGGTGTGGTGGCTCATGCTTGTAATCCCAGTGCTTTGGGAGGCCAAGACAGGAGGATTGAGGCCAGGAGTTCATGACAAGCCTGGGCAACATAGGGAGACCCCCATTTCTGTGAAAAATTTAAAAATTAGCTGGGAGTAGTGGTATGTGCCTATAGTCCCAGCTACTCAGGAGGCTGAGGTGGGAGGATTATTTGAACCCAGGAGGCGTCAGTGAGCTATGATTGTGCCACTGTACTCTAGCCTGGGTGACAAAGCAAGATCCTGAGTCAAAAAAAAAAAAAAAAAAAGAGAGAGAGAGAGCGAAAAGAGAAAAGAAAAAAAATTCAAGGGTAAATAAGTATGGGAAGAAATTGTTTGACGTAATTTATGACCATGGAGAGCATTCTGCCAACTCAGTTTCCGGGTGTGCTGATGCTAAGAGATCTACTTACATAACTAAGTCCTGAAACCATTTCATCGCCTATGTCGATGCCAAGATTCACGAGGCCACCAGAAGAGTTGGGCACCCAGTATGTCCTCTTCCTAGTCATTTTCAGTTCCTGCCAATTCTTCGTTTCCCAGAATCAGAGAATATGAAAAGACAGCAGGAGTCAGAAGCAGCTTAGATCCCGTCTTGAGCAGCCAGAAGAGGGGGCACTACCCTACAGGGAGCATTTTGGGGCCATGCAGAGGTTTGGGTGCCTGCTCTTTCTTCTCCTTAGCATGTGCTTGATCCCTCTTTTTAAACATCTTCTCCGGCCTCAGGCCCAAATCACTTAGCGAAACCTTCTCTAACCACCACCACCCTCCCCAACCCACCCCTAACACCGCACCCTTGATCCTGGGCAATCTCCTTTGATCTATCAAAGCCCTGCTCGTAAAATCAGTCTTCTTGCTTTATCCCAGTCTGTAACTGTGTATTTGTTTGAATCATTATTTGTTCAGACTTCATTTATGCACTACACAGAGAGCCTCATGAACACAGGGACATGTCTGCTTTCCTCGCTGTTGAATTTCCGGGGCCTGGAACGTGCTGGGAGGACAGCAGGTGCTCAATAAATGAAGAATGAACCGACGCATACGTGAATGAAAGAAACATCATTTTTCCCTGCTTTCGTTTTTGGTTTTCACAGACCCCAGAAGGAATCTGGGCACAGGTTAGGAGACTTAAATAATCAGGGTTCTTTAAAAAAAAAAATACGCCTTTCATATTTGTTTTTCTGAGTATGTGACTCACTCCCTGCTTGACTCAGAACATTCATGTGCCTGGGACAGAAGAGAAGGTAGTAATTAGGAATATTCTGAAGAGATGGAAAGAGAAAGTGTGTAGCAGAGCCAGGGCCATGAGGGTGCAGCCTGTGCCCCCCAGGGCCCCACACTCATAAGGGCCCCAGGCTTAGTTGAATGCTTTTCTGTTGCCATCCTGAAATTCTTAATAAATTTGAACAAGAAGACCCACATTTTCATTTTCATTTTCATTTTGCACTGTGACCCACAAATTATGTAGTTGGTCCTGGTGTTCAGATATAGCTTTTACCATTCAAATACTGAGGCTGGGTATGATGGCATGCACCTGTAATTCTAGCACTTTGGGAGGCCGAGGCAGGAGGACTGCTTGAGCTCAGGAGTTTGAGACCAGCCTGGGCAACATGGCGAAACCCTGTCTCTACCAAAAATATAAAAAATTAGCTAGACGTGGTGGTGCACGCTTGTGGTCTCAGCTACTTGAGAGGTTGAGGCAGAAGTATAACTTGATCCTGGAAGGTGGAAGTTGCAATGAACTGAGATTGTGCCACTGTACTCTAGCCTGGGCAACAGAGCAAGACCCCATCTCAAAAAACAGAACAAAACAAACATTCAAATATTGGATTGTACTTCAAGCAAATAGACTGCAAGCTAACCCACTACTTTGTGAGAAGTTACTCTAGATTTCTTTGTCCCACTCCTTCCCATCCCACTTCCTTTTACCAAATCACAACAAGATCTGGTAGAGTCAGTTGCTGGAATTTTCCTACAGACCATATAAGATAGGCTTCCCAGCCAGGGCACCAGGCCATAGGCTTACTTGCCTTGTAGTGGTAGAATGTGGACACTTCAGGGATGATAGAAAAGAGAAAAGAGAGAGAAGGAGGTGTATTAGATAAGAGAGAGTGCCACACACTCTTTACAGTTCTGGGAGGAAGACTGGCTGCCATGAACCAGCCTAGAATATAGCTGCATTAAAGTAAAACTGGCATGATTCCCTAGAATGAGGCCCTGTGGATGGGGCCACGGTATATTGCTATATGATTTATTCGTACACAAAGATCCCCAGTAAAGGGAATAGAGCAAGGGATGGAGGCAGCAAATTTCAGAGCGCAAGTCTCATATCCTCGCAAAGGGCTGCCTCAGTGCTGTGCTGATAAACGTTTGTGTCTGTAACAAACCTGTGGCTGCAATTGGTGATTAAGTATAGTGCCAATGCTACTTGACATTTTGCTCTATGTTAACAAGTAAGAGGAAAGTGCAATACCAGAGATGTATGTTGGTTGAATCTTCACTCATTTGTCAATGACCTGAGTAACTTTGCTGAATAGTTTTCAAATGCTGAAAGAATATTCCCTTATTTTATTTTACTACTCACCATGTAATGGCTACAGACACCACACACTTGTACATTTAATCTGCATTATTAACATTTCCTACATTTCTTTCTTAAGACTAGACAGTCAACAAAATGATAAATCCAGCCCTGATATGTAGCCTTTGCCTATTTCTGTGGTGTAAACACACCCATCATGGCCGATTTCGTGATGTGATACCAACATAACTCCACCGAATGCAGAGCTGGGAAGAGATGCGCAGCACGGCATCATCATATAGTGTTTCTACCATAGAGATATAATAGATGTAAGTAACCTTAGAAGTATAAATAACAGCAAAAGGTAGCAAAATAAGTAGGAAATGATACATTTTTAGTATTATCATTGTTTTTGATATAATTTATTTAACTGTAAGTTTATATGACTTGATTTTTAATAATGTTTGTGTTTAGCAACTACGCTCTCAAAGTTCATGAAAATTTGACTGCTGATTCTCATGAGGCAGTATGAGCAGGTGCCAGCCAACCACTGTGGCATCCATCTTGCGAGAGTGCTTCCTTTTCCTAAATCCTCGTCTTGCCGGGCACATCATTTTCCAATTCACTTCTAAGTGCTCTATGGGCTGTGGCTGGCTGTGCCTGGTGGTTAGCTTTCTTGGCTTCCCTGTGGTATAGATGGGAACAAGAAGTTGCTAAAAGTCTGGGTGAAGGGCTTTCCACAAGTGGCATAGTGGACAACCCAGGCTGCAAACAGCTGAGAGTCATGGAGAGATCTTGGAGGGGGTTATGGTGCCAACGGAAGTGGGACAGGGGAGGCCTAGCAACTCAGAGGACACCCCCAGGTGAGTGAGCCAAAAAAGCATTACTTGAAGGCCTACCCAAGATCTAGCTGGCTTGCAAAGACAGCAGGACAGGCAGTGAGCAAGTAGATAAAAGACCTCCCCTGGGAGAGCCCAGGAGCAGAGGTAACTGTTTCCAAGTCCCTGATTCTTTCTCTGCCAGGTGACAACTCCTAGACAGAGCCTTTAGTGAAAATTATTTGATAAAATTACTTAAATTATTGGCTCAAACAAGATCTTAAAATGGTAAGCCAAAACATTTATTTTTCCCTCATTAACCAGCAAGTGGGGGATCATGAGGAAGACCAGGTTTATAAAGACCAAGTAAAGAAATTAGATTTTCTCTCACCTCTCAGCTACAGTATGATTTGCCAACCTGGTTTATTCAAATACACCTGCAAAGAGAGGTAATGAAGTTTTCACAACTAGAGATGCAAAGATATGCAATGAGGGTTACTCATCACATTCTGAAATTGCCATTGCTTTCCTCGTTGGCTTATTTGTTTTCTGCATACCTCATTAGAATATAAGCTCTTTGAAACCAGGGACCTTGTCTGTCTTGTTCACAGATGTGTCTTTGGATCTAGAAGAGTGCCCAGCACATAGTGTGACTCTTTCCTATTCAAGATTCATCCAGGAAACTAACAACATGGAAAATGAAACCCAACGAAAATTAAGAAAATGCAAACATGTAATAGTTATGTTTGCAGAACATCAGTCACTCATCCCAAGCAAATGAGCTCAAGCTCAGCCACACATTAGCTTGGGCCTCCTTCCAGTTCCATGGGGCCCATCTCCACTTCCTGGACTGACCAGGGGAATTCCCTCCAGAACTTTCCTTGACAGTCCCGGAAAAGTTCCCTGGACTCCCAATTCTCTTTCCGGAAGAAAATGGAGCTGGAGTTTATTCACTCTAATTAGTGTAAGACCATCATTGTAGTCAGGATGGAAACCAGGACATGACTGGGAATAAAATAGAGAGGAAACAGCACATGCTTCCAGCCCTGTGTTTTCCCAATCCCCAGAGGCAAAGGTCAGGTGACAAATTTGGTTTGGACATGGGTTGTTTGCATATGGTGAAACAGACTGTGAACAGGAGGGGAGCCACTGGAGCAGGGTAACCTGTATCATGGGCTTTCTGGAGGAGCTGATTTATTTCCATGTTCTTACGCAGCAGGGTCTAGTGTCCAAGACCAGAAGGTATATCAGTGGCTATGGAAGTGTCCAGGGCAAGGAGCCAGAAGCACCTGCCAGCGGGCCCTAAAGAAGTTTAAGTGATTAGATTTTACTCCTCTTGTACCTCACCCTGTGCTATTTAACTTTCTCTGCTCTTAGGTTTATTTCCTTCTGTTAGTTCCAATAGCTTCAGGAGGGCATCTTGTTGCCTGAAGAATCCCCACATCTCAGTACCTGGCCTTCTCCTCAATTTCAGAAGCTAGGATGATCCTCTCACCTTGATCTTTGCATTGGTCCTAATATCTGACAAGAATATTCTCCTCCCACCTCCTTGCAGAGCTGGTTCATTCTTGACATTCAGGACTCTACTCAAATGCCACCTCCTCAGAGTGACCTTCCCAGATCCCCTCTCTGCATACCACCTTCTGCATATTTTCCTAATCTACTTCCTTTACTCATCACATTCTGAAATTGCCATTTCTTTCCTCATTGGCTTATTTGTTTTCTGCATACTTCATTAGAATATAAGCTCTTTGAAACCAGGGACCTTGTCTGTCTTGTTCACAGATGTGTCCTTGGATCTAGAAGAGTGCCCAGCACATAGTATATGCATAACAAATATTCAGTGGATAAATGAATGAAGTACATGCAGAGTCTGTCCAAAAAGGAGCTAGGAAAGCCACACAGTCACAAAAGTCTTCACATTTAAATTCTTGGTGTTCTCCAAAGTAGGCTGACACATCCCATCACAGAGATATAGTGACAGGGTTGAAAGAGGGTTTTCATCAAGCAGGCAGGTTAAACTTGGGCCTATTCCCACACCACACACCACATCTTCTACAGAGCAGCATTAATTTGTGTTTTAAAAACTAAATCCAGCCATTATTATGTGAACAGAACATTTATATAGTATTGTTTATTGTGGTTGTTGGGGCACACGTATGTATTAGGCCATTGATGCCTAGTGTTCCATTATGGGAATGCTAAGCATGTGAAAGTTATTTATATCCTACTGCTCAAGGTCATCACCGAGGTCTGATTGCAAAAATCCAAAAAAATTGCAAACTCCGGCATAAGTGAGTTAAATTGCAACCTCCGGCATAAGTGAGTTAAAATAATAATAAAACATTAGTGTTTTAAAAATATACCATAAAGTTTGTAAGCTGGTTTTAGAAGTTCTTTGTTAAAACTCTGGAAGCCTGAATGAATGCAGCCCCTCCCCTCTTACCCTTGGAGAGACCCTTGATGAAAAGGTAAGCGCTTGCGAATCTGGGCCACATATGTTTTATCTCTGCATCACCCTCAGAGTCTGTCACAGGGTAGGGTACGTTGTATATATCCAGAGAAGTGACTGAGACCCTCATTATAGCCAGGATCTTCAGCTACTGGCTCAACCTCTCTCCAGGCTCTGGTGGCTTAGGCCCCAACCTAGGATAATCCTTCTCAACTGTTTTTCCTTAAATCTTCATGTCCAATCCATCAGCATATTCTCTTGAAGCTACAACCAAACATAGCTTGACAGCAACTGCTCCTAGTCTAAGTCATCACTTCTTGCCTGGACAACTGCAACCACCTCCTGACTGGCCTCCCTGCTTTTGATCTTAAATCCTTACATTCCATTCTCCACATTGCAGTCAAAATGAACTTTTGAAAATATAAGCTAGATAATGTTATTCCTCAACTTGATCTCTCCCATGGCTTCCATCAGGTTTAGAGTAAGACCCAAACTCCTTACCAGAGCCTACATAGCCCTCTATAATCTGACTCTGCCCACCTTATTGCAACTGGAATCACTAGGTCCCAAGCTCAGACATTCCAGGAACAGGTTCCTCAAACACCCTAAATTCATTCTAGCCACAGGGTCTTTGCAAGTGCTGCTTTCTCTGCCTAGAACAGTGCCCTTGGCCCCCACCCCCCAATCTTTGCACTGATCTATGCTTTCTCACACTGCGGGGCTCAGTTCAAATGTCATCTTTTCAGAGGCCTTCTCTGACCATCTAAAAGGCCTATTACTATCTAGAAATATTTTCCTTATTTCTTTCCTTGCTTATTGTTTGTTTTTCCCACTAGAATGTCAGCTTCATGAAAGCAGAAATCTTGTCTGTCTTATTCCCTGATGTATTCCCCATTATCTAGAATAGTGTCCAGCACATCATAGGTGTTCAAAAAATATTTTTAGTGAATGGTTATTGAAATGAATATTAAGCAATGTGAAAATGATGTTCAGTGAATGAATAAAAGAAGGTGGGATCCTGTCAGACAAAGAGCTTTAGGCAGGAGCTTCCAAGTTTCTATATTTGTGTCTCTCCCACAGCACCTAGTCACCTGATTTCTCTTTCCCTTATCTGTTGCACATATGTAAACACACAGTTCTGTCTGCACTACCTCATACTCAGATGTCTATGGGTCTGTTCCCCTGGCTGAGAGATGCTTGAGAGTAGGACCTTGTTTTAGGACCTGTCTACCCCTCTGCAATTAGCTCAGGGCCTGGCACTGAGAAGTCCCTCAACAAATAACTCTTGATATGAATGGACTTTCAATTACTTCCGGAATTCTGAAAGCACTGCTGGACTTCATATTGGAGAAAATATTCCACCTGCAACCTAAGGCCAAACCCAAGTCAAATCTCAACATGCAGAAATGGTCAAATCCAAAACAATTCAAGAAAAAAAAATATTATTGGATTAGAATCCATAAAAACTAGCTGGGCGCGGTGGCTCACGCCTATAATCCCAGCACTTTGGGAGGCCAAGACAGGCGGATCACAAGGTCAGGAGATCAAGACCATTCTGGCTAACACGGTGAAACCCTGTCTCCACTAAAAATACAAAAAATTAGCCAGGCCTGGTGGCGGGAGCCTGTAGTCCCAGCTACTCGGGAGGCTGAGGCAGAAGAATGGCATGAACCTGGGAGGTGGAGCTTGCAGTGAGCCGAGACCGCACCACTGCACTCCAGCCTGGGCAACAGAGGAGACTCAGTCTAAAAAAAAAAAAAAAATCCATAAAACCTAAATATCTATGAGACCATACTAACATTAAAAAGTAATTGAGTAAGTAAATAAATGGGGGAGATGGAACAGCTCTTTCTTACAGTAGAATTCTAAATAATAAATGTAAAATTACACCTACAACCACCTGATCTTCAACAAACTTGACAAAAACAAGCAATGGGGAAAGGATTCCCAATTTAATAAATGGTGCTGGGAGAACTGGCTAGCCATATGCAGAAACTTGAAACTGGACCCCTTCCTTACACCTTACACAAAAAATTAACTCAAGATCGATTAAATGTAAAACCCAAAACTATAAAAACTCTAGAAGGGCCGGGCGAGGTGGCTCACGCCTGTAATCCCAGGACTTTGGGAGGCCGAAGTGCGCGGATCACGAGGTCAGGAGATCAAGACCATCCTGGCTAACACGGTGAAACCCCGTCTCTACCAAAAATACAAAAAATTAGCCGGGCGTGGTGGCAGGTGCCTGTAGTCCCAGCTACTAGGGGGGCTGAGGCAGGAGAATGGCATGAACCCAGGAGGCGGAGCTTGCAGTGAGCTGAGATCGCGCCACTGCACTCTAGCCTAGGCAACAGAGTGAGACTCTGTCACAAAACAAAAAACAAAACAAAAAAAACCCTCTAGAGGAAAATCTAGGTAATACCATACAGGATATAGGCACCAGCAAGATTTCATGATGAAAACAACAAAAGCAATTGCAATAAAAACAAAAATTGACAAATGGAATCTAATTAAACCAAAGAGCTTCTGCACAGCAAAAGAAACTACCGGCAGAGTGAACAGACAACCTACAGAATGGAAGAAAAATTTTGCAATCTGATAAAGGTCTAATATCTAGAGTCTAGGAGGAACTTAAACAAATTTACAAACAAATTTAAAAACAAACAACCCCATTAAACAATGGGCAAAGGACATGAACAGACACTTCTCAAAAGAAGATATTCATGTGGCCAGCAAACATGAAAAAAAGCTCAACATCACTGAACATTAGAGAAATGCAAATCAAAACCACAGTGAGATGCCATCTCACACCAGTCAGAATGGCAATTATTAAAAAGTCAAGAAACAATAGATGCTGGCGAGGTTGCAGAGAAAAAGGAATACTTTTACACCGTTGGTGAGAGTGTAAATTAGTTCGACCATTGCGGAAGATGGTATGGCAATTCCTTAAAGTTCTAGAGGCAGAAATACCATTTGACCCAGCAATTCCATTACTGGGTATATACCCAAAGGAATATAAATCAGTTTATTTTGAAGATACATGCACACGTATGTTCACTGCAGCACTATTCACAACAGCAAAGACATGGAATCAACCTAAATGCCCATCAACAATAGACTGGATAAAGAAAATATGGTACATACACACCATGGAATACTATGCAGCTATGAAAAGGAATGAGATTATGTCCTTTGCAGGGACATGGATGGAGCTGGAAGCTGTTACCCTCAGCAAACTAACACAGGATCAGAAACCCAAACACTGCATGTTCTCACTTATAAGTGGAAGCTGAAGGATGAGAACACATGGTCACATGGTGGGGGAACAACACAATGGGGCCTGATGGGGGCAGGAGTAGGGGAGACAGAGCATCAGGAAGAATAGCTAATGGATGCTGGGCTTAATACCTAGGTTATGGGTTGATCTGTGCAGCAAACCACCATGGCACATGTTTACCTATGTAACAAACCTGCACATTTGCACATGTACCCCAGAACTTAAAATATTAGGTTGGTGCAAAAGTAATTGCGGTTTCTTGCCATTACTTTTGCACCAACCTAATAAAAGTTGAAGAAAAAAAAAATAAATAAATAAATAAATAAATAAATGTGAAATTATCTCCTTAAACAATACTTACTAATTACAAAGAGAAAAATGGTAACTTACAGTGAAAAAATCTGGCAGATACCACCTTCACCAAGTAGTCAAGATTCAAATCATCATTAGTAAGACATTTCACCATCATATATCACATGGCCACAACATCACTTTTTTTTTATTTTTTGAGACAGAGTTTCACTCTTGTTGCCCAAGCCAGAGTGCAATGGCCTGATCTTGGCTAACTGCAACCTCTGCCTCCTGAGTTCAAGCAATTCTCCTGCCTCAGCCTCCCAAGTAGCTGGATTACAGGCACGCACCACCACGCCTGGCTAATTTTCTGTATTTTTAGTAGAAACGGGATTTCACTATGTTAGCCAGTCTGGTCTCGAACTCCTGACTCAGATGATCCACCCATCTCGGCCTCCCAAAGTGCTGGGATTACAGGTGTGAACCACTGCATCAGGCCCACAACATCTCTCTCATGGTATTTGGCCCCAAAATGCATATCATTGATCTAATCATGAGAAACAGTAGATAAACTCCAATTGAATGAACTTCTACAAAATAACTGACTGATATCCTTCAAAAGTATCAAGGTTTTCCCACTGCTCAATGAAATAAAAGAGGACACAAACAAATGGAAGAAAATTCCATGCTCATGCATAGGAAGAATCAATATCATGAAAATGGCTATACTGCCCAAGGTAATTTATAGATTCAATGCCATCCCCATCAAGCTACCAATGACTTTCTTCACAGAATTGGAAAAAACTACTTTAAAGCTCATATGGAACCAAAAAAGAGCCGGCACTGCTGAGACAATCCTAAGCCAAGAGAACAAAGCTAGAGGCATCATGCTACCTGACTTCAAACTATACTATAAGGCTACAGTAACCAAAACAGCATGGCACTGGTACCAAAACAGAGATATAGACCAATGGAACAGAACAGAGCCCTCAGAAATAATGCCATATATCTACAACTATCTGATCTTTGATAAACCTGACAAAAACAAGAAATGGGGAAAGGATTCCCTATTTAATAAATGGTGCTGGGAAAACTGGCTAGCCATATGTCGAAAGCTGAAACTGGATCCCTTCCTTACACCTTATACAAAAATTAATTCAAGATGGATTAAAGACTTAAATGTTAGACCTAAAACCATAAAATCTCTAGGAGAAAACCTAGGCAATACCATTCAGGACATACGCATGGGCAAGGACTTCATGACTAAAACACCAAAGCAATGGCAACAAAAGCCAAAATTGACAAATGGGATCTAATTAAACTAAAGAGCTTCTGCACAGCAAAAGAAACTACCAGCAGAGTGAACAGGCAACCTACAGAATGGGAGAAAATTTTTACAATCTACCCATCTGACAAAGGGCTAATATCCAGAATCTACAACGAACTTAAACAAATTTACAAGAAAAAAATCAAACAACCCCATCTAAAAGTGGGCAAAGGATATGAACAGACACTTTTCAAAAGAAGACATTTATGCAGCCAACAGACACATGAAAAACTGCTCATCATCACTGGCCATCAGAGAAATGCAAATCAAAACCACAATGAGATACCATCTCAAACCACTCAGAATGGCCATCATTAAAAAGTCAGGAAACAACAGGTGCTGGAGAGGATGTGGAGAAATAGGAACACTTTTACACTGTTGGTGGGACTGTAAACTAGTTCAACCATTGTGGAAGTCAGTGTGGCGATTCCTCGGGGATCTAGAACTAGAAATACCATTTGACCCAGCCATCCCATTACTGGGTATATACCCAAAGGATTATAAATCATGCTGCTATAAAGACACATGCACACGTATGTTTATTGTGGCACTATTCACAACAGCAAAGACTTGGAACCAACCCAAATGTCCAACAATGATAGACCGGATTAAGAAAATGTGGCACATATACACCATGGAATACTACGCAGCCATAAAAAATGATGAGTTCATGTCCTTTGTAGGGACATGGATGATGCTGGAAACCATCAATCTGAGCAAACTATCACAAAGACTGAAAACCAAACACTGCATGTTCTCACTCGTAGGTGGGAACTGAACAATGAGAACACTTGGACACAGGGTGGGGAACATCACACTGGGGGGCCTGTCGTGGGGTGAGGGGAGGGGGGAGGGGGGAGGGATAGCATTAGTAGATATATCTAATGTAAATGAAGAATTAATGGGTGCAGCAAACCAACATGGCACATGTATACATATGTAAGAAACCTGCACGTTGTGCACATGAACCCTAGAACTTAAACTATAATAAAAAAATTAAGTTAAATTAAATTAAATTAAAAACAAAAAAAAAAAGTATCGAGGTTTTGAAAGAAGAAAAAATTGGCCGGGCACGGTGGCTCACGCCTGTAATCCCAGCACTTTGGGAGGCCGAGGTGGGCGGATCACGAGGTCAGGAGATCGAGACCATCCCGGCTAACATGGTGAAACCCCGTCTCTACTAAAAATACAAAAAATTAGCCTGGCGTGGTGGCGGGAGCCTGTAGTCCCAGCTACTCGGGAGGCTGAAGCAGGAGAATGGCATGAACCCGGGAGGTGGAGCTTGCAGTGAGCTGAGATCTTGCCACTGCACTCCAGCCTGGGCGACGGAGAGAGACTCCGTCTCAAAAAAAATAAAAATAAAAAGAAATTGAGGACTTGTCACAGATTAGAGAACACCTAGGAGATTTCAAAACAAAACACCTAGGAGATTTCATAACAGGATCCTGGATATTGGATCCTGGACTGGATACAACGAAGGACATTAGTGGGAAAACTGGCAAAATTTGGGTAAGGTCTATAGGTTAAGCGATAGTAATGTTAATTTCCTGGTTTTGATAATTGAACTATGATTATGCAAGATGATAACAGACGAAACTGGGCGAAAGGTATATAGGAACTCTTTGCTGTAGTTTTGTACACCTAAAATCAATTCGGGCCAAGCATGTTGGCTCACGCCTGTAATCCTAGCACTTTGGGAGGCCGAGGTGGACGCATCGCTTGAGGTCAGGTGTTAGAGACCAGCCTGGCCAACATGGTGAATTCCCCTCCCCACTAAAAATACAAGAATTAGCTGGGTGTGGTGGCGGGCATCTGTAATCCCAGCTACTCGGGAGGCTGAGGCAGGAGAATCGCTTGAACTCGGGAGGCGGAGGCTGCAAGGCGCGGATATCGCGCCACTGTACTCCAGCCTCCGCGACAGAGCGAGAATCTGTCTCAAAATAAATAAATAAATACATAAATACATAAATAATTAGTTCGAATCAAAGGTTAAAAACACTTCAAGTATATGTAAAAAATTGAAAAAAAGTTAAAAACACTTCAAGTATATACAATTCAAATAAGATCATCCTTTCAAATATACTCTGTAAGTGAGGCGAAAGTCGCCGCACGCTTGAGTGCACCTCTTTTCGCATAGGTACGACGCTTAATTCTTACCGGGAGGCTCTGCGAGAGAGCAGCGCGAAGCGATGGCTTTTGGGCCCGGGGACGGACCGTAGCGCGTAGCCGGAAGCGGGGGCGCGGAGGCGGGTCTGAGGTTTGGTGGGTGGGGGCAGGCCGCGGGCAGCTGTGTGTCTGCCTCCTTTTGACAGCCGCCAGTGCGAACGGCTGCCAGCATGTCATCAGTGAGCCCCATCCAGATCCCCAGCCGCCTCCCGCTGCTGCTCATCCACGAGGGCGTCCTGCTGCCCGGCTCCACCATGCGCACCAGCGTGGACTCGGCCCGCAACCTGCAGCTGGTGCGGAGCCGCCTTCTGAAAGGCACGTCGCTGCAAAGCACCATCCTGGGCGTCATCCCCAACACGCCTGACCCCGCCAGCGACGCGCAGGACCTTCCGCCGCTGCACAGGTAGGCCTGGCTGCCCCCACGGCGGCGGCGGGCGGCGCGGCCTCCTCTGGGGACCCGGGCCCAGGCCACGGCCTGCCTTGAGCACGAGGCTCGGTTCGGGGCGGCCTTCGCGGCTCGGTTTCGCCTCTCCGGTGCTATCACGTGCAAAATGGGGATGACAGATACCTGCCCCATGACCATGAATGAGATCGTTCGTGAAGTAGTGCCTGACATCTGGTGAAACTACACAGTTCCCTACCGTTCTGGATAATTTAATTTGGATCCTCTTTCTCCCCCGGCATTTAATTTGGATCCTCTTTCTCCCCCGGCAATTCCTCGCCCTGGGTCTTCAGCCCCCGAGGCCAGTGCTTTTAACTTTTCAGGCCCTTTCTTTCTCCCCGGTGATCTCTGCCTTCACTTTCCTTCGTTTTCCACCTTTCTCCCCACTGCCCTTTCCTCCTATCCGCCTCCCCTTTTCCGTCACCCATCATTTTTGTCCGCTGAGGCATTCTCTGCTCCGTGAGTTTTAACTTTTCCTGTTTCATTCCTAAACTGCACTATTTGTGGGTGCCTTCTATACTCCCTGCCACCCTTTTCTTTCTCCCCCTAATCTTTCTGTTTCCCTTTGTAAAGGGCGTTTCCTGCTTACATTTTCGCTGGTCCCTCTTTCTGGAACTTTCCTAGCTTCTCACCTCTGCTGCTTCACTCATAACATTTCTTAGGCCCCAGGCTTACTACTGTATTGCCCAATACCGTCGCCCTATTGGTGTGACTTTGGGTGAGAGCCTTAACCTCTATTTCTTTTAGTCTGTAGTTTGGAAACTGACAGCATCCATCTCTTAGGCATGTTATGAAGAATAAATTGAATAATGTGTATATTCCGCTTTGCACCATGCATGATGGATGACTGTGCTGTCCAGTACTGTGTAGTGCATGTGGCTCGTCAAATTGAGATGATAGAGTTGCCAGTTGTCCTGGTTTGCTGGGATTGTCTGTTTTAGCATTGAAAGTCCTATGTTTTAGCCTCTCCATCCCAGGGAAACCAGGAGGTTGGTCACCCTAAATGTGCTGTAAGTGTACAATACACACCTGATTTTGAAAAAAACTTTTTGATTAATACATTTCATATAGATTAAATGTTGGAACGGTAATATTTTGAGTACTTGGGGTTAATAAAATATTAAGATTCCTGCTGTTTTTACTTTATAATATGGCCACTAAAATTTTATATGTGGCCCACATTATATTTTTATTGGACAATGCTGGTATATAATGTGCTCTCAACAAGTATCTTCAAACTCAGCTCCCAAGCACCCGCCTCCTATTCCTAACTCTACTGGAGGTGTTGTGTTTTCAGTTTAGAGCTTCTCCTTTCCTGGCAGTTATCCCTCATTTTTAAATTAGGGGTTCCTGACTCTGAACGGATTTCCAGAGGGTTGGACATGCCTTATTTTTCCTCAAAATCTTGTGATTATGTACATTTTTTTAAGGAGAATCCTTTGCTTTCTTCAGATTCTCAAAGGAGACGGGTACCTCCCCCCCACCCCCGTTAAAAGAAAACAAAACAAAGGAACAAAGACCAACAAACCTTCCACAACAGCCCTGTATTCATTTATATTGTAAAAGCCTTGATTTTCTCAAGCATGGAAAATATTTTGGCTCCCATCTGACCTGCTTTGGTTACTGCCTGAGTGAAATTGGTCACATTCCAAGTTTCAGTACTCTTTGATAAATTGTATTGGATTCTAGTTTCCCAACATATGACCTTGCTCCTTCTGCTTACTTTTCCCAAATTTTTTTGCCTTCTGTGCCCAGGCACTTAGTTCCCTGTCTAGGCAAGAGTGGTCATGATTAGACTTTTCATTTTCTTTCTGCTGTGCCTATGTATTGATTAGCCATGGCACATTGTGAACTTGAAAAGTCGATTTAGTCACATTTTAAGTTTCACTATTTGTTGGTATTATTCTGGCAAGATTTTGGAGGGTTTTTATTATTTATTCATTTATTTTTTGAGACAGAGTCTCATTCTGTCTCCTTGGCTGAAGTGTAGTGGTGTGATCGTAGCCCACCGCAACCTTGAACTCCTGGGCTCAAGTGATCGTCCCGCCTCAGCTTCCGGAGTGGCTGGGACTACAGGCGTGCACCACTACACCCAGCTAATTTTTAGATTTTTTGTAGAAATGGGGTCTCACTGTGTTGCCTAGGCTGGTCTCGAACTCCCGGACTCAAGCTATCCCCTGCTTTGGCCTCTGGAGTAGCTGGGACTATAGGCAAGCGCCACCATACCCTTCAGGTTTTTAATTTATTTTATGAAAATCCCTCCAAAACAACAATCCTCAATTCTCCTGCTTGAAAGTAATCACTAATAATCAGATACCGTGTGGTCTGATCCTTGATGTTCATATTATTGCCTTTAACTGAGTAGCAATGTTAAAATTTAATCATTTAAATTAGAAAACATACATTGAAAAGTCTTCACAGAAGTCCAGCATTATAAGAACTCATCAGACCATCTAGTTATCCTAGAAGTATTGTTTGCTACTTAAAAAGCTGTGTGGAAAGATTGTACCATATTCCTTGGTAATAGTTTCCAATGTCTTTTTTTTTCTCTAATAGGGCCTTTAAAACACTCTACTTAAAAAAAAAAAAAAAAAAAAAAAAGCTTTAACAATACCAATACTGAGTTATCCATAGTATTAGCCTGTTTCCATGCACAAGTCTGTCCTTCCCCAGTTACCTGCTTTTCTGAACGGTAGCCCAGAGGTGAGACGAGGGGCTCTGTTCCTGTCTCATGTTTCCTTTACACTATCCAGGTGACACTGGCACAGCCTTCAAGGAGCAGCAGAAGTAATTTGCTCCCAGCATTCTTTGCCACACTCAGTGGCAGGGTTAAATGATTTAAAATTTAATCATTTAAATTAGAAAATGTACATTGAAAAGTCTTCATAGAATTCCAGCATTAAAAGAACTCATCAGACCATCTAGTTATCCTAGAAGTATTGTTTGCTACTTAAAAAGCCTATGTGGAAAGATTGTACCATATTCCTTGGTAATAGTTTCGAATGTCTTTTTTTCTCTAATATGGCTTTTAAAACACTCTACTTAAAAACGAAAAGCTTTAATAATACTAATACTGAGTTATCCATAGCATTAGTCTGTTTCCATGTGTAAATCTGTCCTTCCCCAGTTACCTGCTTTTCTGTATGGTAGCGCAGAGGTGAGACGAGGGGCTCTGTTCCTGTCTCTTGTTTCCTTTACACCATCCAGGTGACACTGGCTGCAGCCTTCAAGGAGCAGCAGAAGTAATTTGCTCCCAGCGTTCTTTGCCACACAGAGTGGCAGGGTTAGATGTTGACTTACCTCTGCCACTTCCTTGGTGGTTTTGAATAGTACAGTCCCTTTCTGCACATTAGTGTGCAGGCATGTTGCCTGCAGGAGCCTTTTTAAAGGAGGAGCTTTGAACTTGTCCTGCAGTATAGAACTTGGCCGCCATGCTGACCCAGGGCACCTGTGTTTTTCTGCTTAGTAGAACTGCATTTTTAGTGCTTCCTGAGTGACCCATTGTTTTCTTAGTGAAAAGGGGTCATAATTTAGCACTACCTGTACAATATCCTTTCCAGCATTTCAAGATGGTCATCCAGCTTTCTTCCAAATTTACACTTTTCAGGGTACATGGCTTCATTTCCTCATAGTGCCGACTTCTCAGTCCTCCTCACCAGGCTGGTGTCAAACTTGTGGGCTCAAGTGATCCTCCTGCTTCAGTCTCCCAAAGTGTTAGGATTACAGGTATGAGCCACCATGCCTGGCCTATGTTTATAATTCTTGTAGGTAGAAGTGGTACCTATTGTCCATTGTGATGAGAAAAAAGTAAAGTTTGTCTTAAAATATAAGTAAGGAACTCAATTTATTAAATTTAAATTTATCCTTTAAATTTTAAATTTAAATTTATTTCTATTAAATTTTCTTGTAACCACGTATAACTAAGTTGTTCTACTTTTATTTTTTTGAGACAGGGTCTCACTCTGTCACCCATGCTGGTGCAGTGGTGCCGTCTCAGCTCACTGCAACCTCTGCCTCCCAGGTTCAAGTGATCCTCCCACCTCAGCCTCCTGAGTCTTTGGGACTACAGGCACGTGCCACAATGCCTAGCTTTTTTTTTTTTTTTTGGTGGAAACGGGGTTTTGCCATGTTGCTCAAACTGGTTTCAAACTCCTGAGCCCAAGCGATTCACTTGCCTCGGCCTCCCAAAGTGCTGGGATTATAGGCGTGAGCCACCATGCCATGTTCTACCTTTTTGAATCTCATTTACTCACTCGTAATAAGGAAATAATACTACCTTCTTCATGGGGTGAAAGGAGGTATAAAATGAAGTATACATAGGAAAGCCTTTTGAAACTGCAAAGCATTCTAAACCTATATCCAAATGGGTAGTTTTAAATGTAGATTTTCACAAAAGGGGATTAAAGAGAGGAGTGGGGAGGCCCCATATTATTCCAACACGGGCTGAACTGAACTAACATCATTGCAGGAAGGTCTTGGAAGATTAAAGATTCCAAGAAAAATTAAGGGCTTTGAGTAAAAAAATTTTTTTAAAGTGGCTGGGCCTGGTGGCACGTGCCTGTACTCCCACCTACTCATGATGCTGAGGTGGAGGATTACTTGAGCCCAGGTGATTGAAGCTGCAGTGAGCTATAATTGTACCACTGCACTCCAGCCTGGGTGACAGAGCAAGATTCTGTCTATAGGGAAAAAAAAAAAAAGAGCAAGTGCTGGGCATATAGGCTGGAATTAGATATTTACATAATATCCTCATCTTGGAAAACTGCTTTTTCCAGTAGTGCTGCTTTTAGATTTTCCCACTACTGCAGTTGATGGTTCTTAAATATGTTTGGAACTCTTATATTATTTAGGTCAGTTTCCAAATTACACAAATTATAACCATTGTAGTCAGACCTCATTTGAATTAAAACAATATTTTACAAACTCTGAGGGTAGATTTGAGTTAGGATTTGGATTAAAACATTATCTTACAAACTCTGAGGATAGATTCGAGTTAGGGGTTTCAAAACTTCTTTGAACAATATCATAATTAGGATGTAGATTTATAGAGCTACTAGCTAAAGGGAAGGACACCAGTCATTGGGATGTATAAGTTTGGATCTATTGCAAAATTAAAATGCTGCCTTTTGAGCATACCTAATAATGCACATACAATAGAAGAGCCAGAATTTTTGGAAAAATGACTGACTTGATATACAACCTTTTGTATATCATAGAAGGAAAATATTAGTTGAGTATTTTATTTACCTGTTTGTATATATAAAACCTGGGGCCCAATATTCAATAGATTCTTTTTCACTATGCTTTTCACCCACAGTGTCTCACCAGGTACTCTGTTTCTGGCCATCTATAATTTTCTTTAAAAGGGATATGTTCTAGGCTGGGCACAGTGGTTCATGCCTATGATCCTAGCACTTTGGGAAACCGAGATGGGAGGATTGCTTGAGGCCAGTAGTTGGAGATCAGCCTGGTCAACATAATGAGATCCCATCTCTGTTAAAAAAAAAAAAAAAAAAAAAAAAAAGATTTTTTTAAAAGGGATAATTTCTAGTCAACTATAAGTGATTTTAAGTAAAAAGCAATTAAGACATGTATACATCTATACCTTCAGCTTAATCTCTTCAGTTTGGAACATCTTCCTTTCACAGCAAAAATATTGTATTTGTTTTATAAGAAAACCCATTTTGGCCAGGTGTGGTGGCTCATGCCTGTAATCCTAGCACTTTGGAAGGCTGAGGTGGGCGGATCACCTGAGGTCAGGAGTTCAAGACCAGCCTGGCCAACATGGTGAAACCCCATCTCTACTAAAAATACAAAAATTAGCTGAGCGTGGTGGTGTATGCCTGTAATCCCAGCTACTTGGGAGGCTGAGGGACGAGAATCCCTTGAACCCAGGAGGCAGAGTGCAGTAAGCCGAGATCACGCCATTGTACTTCAGCCTGGGCGACAGGGCGAGACTCCCTCTAAAAAACAAACAAACAAAGAAACCACAGTGGCTCACACCTGTAATCCCAGCACATTGGGAGTCCGGGGTGGGCAAATCATTAGGTGAAGAGATCGAGAGCATCCTGGCCAACATGGTGAAACCTCATCTCTACAAAAAATACAAAAAATTAGCTGGGCGTGATGGTGTGCGCCTATAGTCCCAGCTACTTGGGAGGCTGAGGCAGGAGAATCACTTGAACCCAGGAGACGGAGGTTGCAGTGAGCCGAGATTACGCTACTGTGCTCCAGCCTGGTGACAAAGTGAGACTCCGTCTCAAAAAAAAAAAAAAAACCTCTTTAGCATCACCTTTTAGCCCAATGACGTAGCCCAAATAATTAAATTTGTCTCCTGATCGGAGGTTTGGATTTGTCTCATCTCTCTTTCTGGTTCCTCCTTGGTTTCTACTTTGTAAACCCTTTAGGCTGGGGATCCAGTTTCTTGTCTGTGGATGTTTTATATACAAACAGGACTGTGAGCTTTTTCAGCATTGTACAAACATTGATGAATATCATCTGCAATTAATTATGGTTTAAGTTATTCTCTAATCAGTTTAGATGTGGCTCACTTTCTCAGGCAATCTGAGTGGGCTTTCAGAAGTGGGAAATATGATCTACTATTGATTGAAGAAAAGCAACCACAACACAAATAAGTCAAAATAATAGCTAATTGCTAAATAATTTCAAGTTTTTTATGTATGTGATTTTTTTCCCTCACCAATTTATCTTCTCAGTTGTTTGGCTTAAGTTATTATTTAAATCAGTTTTTATTGTAAACATGATGACTGAAGGGTAAGAAGGGATAGATGTAGTTCAGAATAAGCTGAGTGGCAGAAAGAAGCCAAAGGCTATGTGTAATCTATGGAATGAGTAATTTATAAGGAAGTAATCAAGAACTCACTGTGTGTAGAAGTAAGCAAGTTCACTCACATATTCACATACTGTATTATATGATTTATTATCTTTGAGATGGGCAGGTGTGGTGTTCTTCTATTACCGCTTTCCTAGGGTGTTGAGAGTTCTAGTCCTTCTATTTTCTTTTCTGGAATTACCACTTTTCCTATGGCTGAAGGGAGAAAATATTATTTATTTTGGGATCTGGAATTGTCTTCTCAATGTTGATTTTTGTATTTTATATAACTGACTTAGTTTGGATGAGGCTTCCTTTCTGTGAATTAAATTTATATGTGATTTGATCAGAGTTGTATTTGCTGATGAGGAGCTGAGACTTGAAGCCTTTTCACCTATTAAGTAAAGTGATTACCACTTAGAACTAGGTTGAGACCTTTTGAGATGTGGGTCTTTCTTTAGCTCTCCTCAGTCTATGGCAGTGTGTGGACTCTAATATTTAGCCCTCACACTTAGAAATTCAGTGTTAAGGGCATATATATATATAAGTTCCCAGTTTGTGATGGCCGTTTGTGATAAGGTGGGTATGTGGAAGTTTCATAGACTGATTATGTAAGAAAACTGACTTGATGTTAGTAGCACAACTGGTGTTGGAACAGAGATTTCTTAGATTGGTTTATGCTATTTATATCTAAATGTATTTAAATTGATAATATTTATCCTGGTATAAGTTTGCCTTATTCTTAGTTGGCAACGTTAATTTAAGATATGTAATTCTCAGCTGCTTTTCTCTTACATTTTTATGCTTGAATAATCCAAGTGTTTACAAATTCCTCCCTAATTTTTTAAAAGAGGTGCGGATTATAGTGAGATGGTCTGCTTTGCCGTATAGCTGAGGGTAGTGGCGGAAGAGGCCACATACTGGATGCTAAGTTAAATAGAGAAACAATTTATTTACACTTCAGATGTATTTTGCTTAATGAATGTATCAGAAAAGCCAACAGTTTCTGAAGTGAGTTTCTGTTCTACCATATTGAATGTTTATAATGCCGATGTTTTGTGTGTTTTTCAGGATTGGCACAGCTGCACTGGCCGTTCAGGTTGTGGGCAGTAACTGGCCCAAGCCCCACTATACTCTGTTGATTACAGGCCTGTGCCGTTTCCAGATTGTACAGGTCTTTTTTTTTTTTTTTTTTTTTTTTTTTTGAGACGGAGTCTCTCTCTGTCACCCAGGCTGGAGTGCAGTGGCCCAATCTCGGTTCACTGCAAGCTCCGCCTCCCGGGTTCACGCCATTCTCCTGCCTCAGCCTCTCCGTGTAGCTGGGACTACAGGCGCCCACCACCACGCCCGGCTAATTTTTTTTTTGTATTTTTAGTAGAGACGGGGTTTCACCGTGGTCTCGATCTACTGACTTCGTGATCCGCCCGCCTCGGCCTCCCAAAGTGCTGGGATTACAAGCTTGAGCCACCGCGCCCGGCCTTGAATGCATTAAATAGATAAATTTTCCAGGTTAAAAAATAAGTTCTGGGCTGAATGCAGTGGCTCATGCCTGTAATCCCAGCACTTTGAGAGGCCAAGGAAGGAGAATTGCTTGAGGCCAGGAGTTCAAGACCAGGCTGGGCAACATAGTGAGACCTCATCTTTACAAAAAAAATTTAAAAACTTAGCCAGCATGCTGGTGTGGGTCTGTAGTCCCAGCTACTTAGGCAGCTGAGGTGGAAGGATTATTTGAGCCAGGGAGGTTGAGGCTGCAGTAAGCAGTGTTCATGCCATTGCACTTCAGCCTGGATGACAAAGCTTGACTCTGTCTCAAAAAATAAAATGTTCTGGGGGCTTTTAAATTAAATGTTAGTATATAATTTTGCTCCAGTAATGGTTGTTTATTCATGAATTTCAAGGAGCACGTAAGGTGGTTTTAACATATGATACAGAGATCATAGAGAACACAAAGGCCATTTGACTTTGCACAGAATATGTTTTTTAGATTTGAAAGAACAATTTTGGCAGGATGGGAACAGATGCCAAAGGCTCACTGAAGTAATTGATGAGGTAGGGGATCTGGTGGTTATAGCCACTTGTTAGAGAAGCAGAACCTCACAAGAAAGGAAGTAAATAGTGCGGTAGTTAACTAGAAGAAACTAGAGGTAAGAAAAAAATACTTTGAAAGCAGGAAAGCTTTGAAGGCAAAATAGAGCCAGTGGTGGAAAGGTTGAAGATGCTAGGAAGAAATTTTGTAATGTAGGAGGTAAAATGGAATTTTTTTCAGTCACCAAATGGTAAGAAGTAATGTATTTCAAGAAAATAGTGGCTGCAACAGTAGCTCAAAGAAAGATAATTTCTAGATGGTTTAATTATTTCTAATATCCAGTTCCTTGAAATTTGTTTTCTTATGCAAGTATTATTGTAAGCATATACCAAAGAATCATGTCTACCTTATGCTGGTCTGCGTCTGCAATTCTGCTGCCTCTCTGTATACAACTGCCTTTTGATTATCATTCTGAACTTCACTTCCTAAAGATATAGACTGTAGTCATAAAAATGTTTATTCAGCACCAGTCATAATCTTTTGTGTACCTGAGTACTTCATTTCCAATTTATTTTGACATACGGTTTTACTCTTCTGCTTTCTACGTTAGGTTATAGCAATACGCCCTATTAGGAGAATTACACATATCTCAGGTACTTTAGAAGATGAAGATGAAGATGAAGATAATGATGACATTGCCATGCTAGAGAAAAAAATACGAACATCTAGTATGCCAGAGCAGGCCCATAAAGTCTGTGTCAAAGAGATAAAGAGGTAAATTATAAAAGGCATTTGTTCATTATTGTTTTCATTCTTAGCACTCCTGATTAACACCACTTTCACTACTCTTTTCGCAATTACTGAGGATACATAATACAAGTCTTCCACCTGCAGTGTGCTGTCAAGCAATATAACTCTTGCAGCTACCTTTTTGTTGTCTGAAAGAACAGACCATGCTTCTTTGTTTATACAGTTAGCATCATATTCTTCACATGTGACTTTTCTTCTCTAGATTGTAAACTCTCAAGGGCAAGGACTGTCCGTTTCTCTTTGTACAAGACAAAGTACAGGGAAACCTTGATAACAGAATAGGATATATGGGTTGATTACATTTTCTGGATATCCCCAGCGTTAAACTGAAAGCCATTTTTCCTTTGCATACTTTTCACTTTATAACTCTTATTACATTTTCTTTTATTAGTGAATTGTAATGAGCCTGCTTGAATGCTTAGTGACTTAATATTTGACTTTCTGAGGCTCACAGTTAAGAACATTAGTAATTGTAGTTGATGGGTATTTTATATTGCCTCTGACAGTAGTTACTATGTGTGGAACGTTTATTATGTGCAGAACACTTTGCTAAGCACTGCATATATTGTGGAAGTAGCATTTGTTATTAAATATATGATATTAGCTTGCTTTTATGAGCAGACCTGACTCATCTCTGATACAAAAAAAATAAAATTATTGTATTATGCATAGTTAGGCACTTACATCTTACTGTGATAAGTAAACCAATGGATATGTGTCACTTGACTATCCCTGTGAGCTTAAAAGGGACACACACTAGTGAGGCCATATTTCCAGGCTAGAATTAGATATAATGTTTTCTCCTGCAGTTTGCAGGTATCTGCCTTATTTTGTTTTGTAAGTACCTTAAGTACTTAGAAAATATGAGAATATATTGTAGAGAAAGCAGAGCAGAAGGGAAGAACCCCTCCCTGGTGGGACTCCAGAAGGGGCAGTAAAGTAGGCTGGGGAGAGAGATAGGAGTGGTGCTCATTACATTACAAAACAAAATAAACGTTTTATTATCTGGATACTTTAAAACTTTTTCAGATTTGTCTAAACGTGCATGATACATCTAACCAAGAAAGAGAGCTGTGTTTGATTTTTCTGTTATGGAATTTTTCTGTGTTCGCGAACATGTTTGCTGTGTATTCTTTCTCCACAGACTTAAAAAAATGCCTCAGTCAATGCCAGAATATGCTCTGACTAGAAATTATTTGGAACTTATGGTAGAACTTCCTTGGAACAAAAGCACAACTGGTAAGCCAAAAAATAACACCTTTTTTGCAGTCTAATTGTCACTCATGCAATTTTTCACTTCAAATTTACTCCACTGACTGTCGTACTGTTAAATTATTTTTGTTTTCAATTTTTTTGAAACCATTTTATTGAAGTGTGATTGGCATACAAAAAGCTGTATATATTTAATGAATACATCTCAGTGAGTTTCAGAATAAGTATACACCCATGAAACCATCACAATCTTCATAGCCGTAAACATATCCATCACCTCCAAAGTTTCCTCCTACCTCTTTTGTGATTATTATTATCATCATTATTATTGGCTTTTTTCTTTTGGTGCTGGTGGTAAGAACATTGAGCATAAGGTCTAATGTTAAATTAACAATATTGTTAGCGATAGGCACTTTTCTTTATAGTAGATCTCTAGAACTTATTTATCTTGCATAAGTGAAACTTTGTTCCCTTTAACCATCACCTCCCATTTCCTTCTCCTCTCATCCCCTGGCAACTACTAGTCTACTCTCCATTTCTATGAGTTTGACTATTTTAGATTCCACATGCATTAAATAGGTGAAATCATACAGTACTTGTCTTTCTGTGTCTGGCTCATTTCACTTAGCCTGATGCCCTCTAGGTCCATCTATGTTGTCACAGATGGCAAGATTTCCTTCCTTTTTAAGGTGCATAATATTCCATTGTATGTCTATACCACATTTTCTTTATTCACTTATGTGTCAGTAGACATTTCAGTTATTTCTGTATCATGGCTATTGTAAGTAATACTGCAGTGAATACGGAAGTGCAGATATCCCTGATTTCAGTTCCTTTGGCTATTTACCCAGAGGTGGGATTGCTGGATCATATGGAAGTTGTATTTTAACTTTTTTAGTAACTTCCATACTGTTTTCATGATGGCTGTACCAATTTACATTCCGATCAACAGTGTACAAGGGTGCCCTTTTCTCCATATCCTCACCTTCACTGGTTATGGTTTTTTGTTTGTTTGTTTTTTTAAATAATGGCCATCCTAACAGGCATAAAGTGCTTTCTCATTGTGGTTTTGATTTGCATTTCCCTGATGATTAGTCATGATAAGCACCTATTTGATTTTTTGCTGTTAAGTTTCATGAGTTCCTTATTTGTTTTGGATATTAACCCCTTATCAGAAATATGGTTTGCACATATTTTCTCACATTACATAGGTTGCCTTCTCATTTTGCTGAACTTTTAAAATTCTGTACAGAAGCTTTTTAGTTTGATATAATTTCACTTGTTCATTTTAGCTTTTGTTGCCTTGACTTTGGTGTCATATGCAAAAATACCATGCCCAGACCAATGTCAAGGAGCTTTTAAAATATATTTTCTTCTAGAAGTTTTTCAGTTTCAGGCCTTACATTTAAGTCTTTAATCCATTTTGAATTAATGTTTGTACGTGGTGTAATATAAGGGTTCAAGTGCGTTCTTCTGCATGTGGGTGTCTGGTTTTCCCAGCAACATTTTTTTGAAGAGACTGCCCTTTCCCTATTGTATATTCTTGGTGCCCTTGTTGAAAATTGGTTGACCTTCTAGGTAACCTTATAGGATTTATTTCTGGGCTCTGTATTCTATTCCATTGGTCCGTGTGTCTGTTTTTGTGCCAGAATCATACTCTCTGATTACTATAACTTCATAAAATAACTTGAAGTCAGAAAGTCTGGTGCCTCCATGTTTGTTCTTGCTCGAGATTAGTTTGGCTATTCAGGGTCTTTTGTAATTTCTTATTAATTTTAGGATTTTTAAATCTATTTTTATGAAAAATGTCATTGGAATTTTAATAGGGATTACACTGAACTTGTAGATTGCTTTGAGTGGTATAGACATTTTAACAACATTCTTCTAGTCTACGAACATGTAATATCTTTCAATTTATTTGTGTCTAACTTCTTTCATCAGTGTTTTATAATTTTTAGTGTACAGACCTTTTACCTCCTTGGTTAAGTTTGTACTTAAGTATTTCATTCTTTCTGAAACTATTGTAAATGAGATTGTTTCCTTAATTTCTATTTATTTATTTTGACATGGAGTTTCACTCTTGTCACCCAGGCTGGAGTGCAGTGGCATGATCTTGGCTCACTGCAACCTCTGCCTCCCAAGTTCAAGTGATTCTCCTGCCTCAGCCTCACAAGTAGCTCTAATTACAGGCACCTGCCATGACACCCGGCTAATTTTTTGTATTTTTAGCAGAGACGGGATTTCACTATGTTGGACAGGCTAGTCTCGAACTCCTGACCTCAAGTGATCCACCCGCCTTGGCCTCCCAAAGTGCTGGGATTACAAATGTGAGCCACCGTGCCTGGCCCTTAATTTCTCTTTGGAGAAAGGTTTTTTTTTTTTTTTGAGCTTTATTGAAGTGTAATTGACATACGGTAAACTTCACAAATGTAATATGTACATTTTGATGAGTTTTGACTTACGTATATATCTGTAATACCATCACCATAATTAAGATAATGAGCATAACCATCATCTCCAGAAGTTTCTTCATGCTCTTTGATAATCCCTTCCTTCTTCCCCGCCCCTTTCCTCCTTGCCTCCTAATCCCCAAGCAACCACTAAAGATTAATCTGTATTTTCTAAAATTTCATATAAATGGAATCATATAGTTGTGAGCCCTTTTTTCTGGCTTCTTTAATTCAGCATGATTATTTTGAGGTTCATCCATGTTGCTGTATATAACAGAAATTTGTTTCTTTTTATTGCTGGAGTTGTATTCTGTTGTATGGATATACCATCATTTGTTTATCAGTTCACCTGTTGATAGACATTTGGATTGTTTTCAGTTTTTTGGCTATTAAAGATAAAGCTGGCTGGGCACAGTGGCTCATGCCTATAATCCTAGCACTTTGAGAGACCAAGGTGGACAGATCATTTGAGTCCAGGAGTTTGAGACCAGCATGGGTAACACAGGAAGACCCCGACTCTATTTAAAAAAAAATAATAATAATAAATAAGATATTTAATAAAATAAAATATCAAAAAATAAAGCTACTGTGAACTATGGTAGTAAATTTATTTTTTAATTTATTTAATGTTTGCATGTCATGACAAAATACTGCCTTTTAGTTGAAAGGAAACGTTTCTTGGTACTCTGAGATGCCGTGTGTGTTAGCACTAGAGATGTATAGCAGCCGTGTATCCATCATGAAAATAATTCCATTGTTTATCATTGCACATAGCACAGAGAACTGAAGATGAATAAATTATGGTATAAAAGGAGTCATGTTAAGCTCCTAAACCATTACTACATAGGATTATGTCTAGATAATTGTGAGTGTGGTTGTAAAACCATGAAAATGCCATTCATATATATATTTTTGAGATGGAGTCTCGCTCTGTCTCCCAGTCTGGAGTGCAGTGGTGTGATCTTAACTCACTGCAGCCTCCTCCTACTGGGTTCAAGCAATTCTCCTGCCTCAGCCTCCCAAGTAACTGGGACTACAGGCACTTGCAACCATACCTGGCTCATTTTTGTGTGTTTAGTAGAGACAGGGTTTCACCACGTTGGCCAGGCTGGTCTCGAACTCCTGGCCTCAAGTGATCTGCCTGCCTTGTCCTCCAAAAGTTCTGGGATTACAGACCTGAGCCACTGTGTCCAGCCTAAATATCTTTGTTTGTTTGTTTTTTGAGATGGTGTCTTGCCCTGTCGCCTAGGCTGGAGTGCAATGGTGTGATCTCAGCTCACTGCAACCTCCGCCTCCTGGGTTCAAGTGATTCTCCTGCTCTAGTCTACTGAGTAGCAGGGATTACAGGCGCCTGCTGCCATGCCCAGCTAATTTTTGTATTTTTAGTAGAGATGGGGTTTCACCACATTGGCCAGGCTGGTCTTGAACTCCTGACCTCAAGTGATCCTCCCATCTCGGCCTCCCAAAGTGCTGGCATTACAGGTGTGAGCCACTGAGCTCGGCCCCCCATTCATAATTTCTGAAAGAGAAGTTTACCTACCAAGTAGAGATCTCAGATAGTAACCGAAAGCAGAAAGGAAAGCAGAGAGGAAAGAGTTGTAGGAAATATGTTCACAGATTTTCCCATCTTAGAGGAGTCAGTAGATACCATTTCAATCTTCCAATTATAAACAGGGAAATTTATATTGAAATTTGAAAATTTTTTGCATATAACCACATGTTATTCAAAACAGGAAGTATGCTTTCTTGAATCATTAAAGAGAATAATTAGAAAAATATATCCTGTATTCCAGTTTCATCCATGTCCCTACAAAGGACATGAACTCATCATTTTTTATGGCTGCATAGTATTCCATGGGGTATATGTGCCACATTTTCTTAATCCAGTCTATCATTGTCGGACATTTGGGTTGGTTCCAAGTCTTTGCTATTGTGAATAGTGCCGCAATAAACATACGTGTGCATGTGTCTTTATAGCAGCATGGTTTATAGTCCTTTGGGTATATACCCAGTAATGGGATGGCTGGGTCAAATGGTATTTCTAGTTCTAGATCCCTGAGGAATCGCCACACTGACTTCCACAATGGTTGAACTAGTTTACAGTCCCACCAACAGTGTAAAAGTGTCCCTATTTCTCCACATCCTCTCCAGCACCTGTTGTTTCCTGACTTTTTAATGATGGCCGTTCTAACTGGTGTGAGATGGTATCTCACTGTGGTTTTGATTTGCATTTCTCTGATGGCCAGTGATGATGAGCATTTTTTCATGTGTTTTTTGGCTGCATAAATGTCTTCTTTTGAGAAGTGTCTGTTCATGTCCTTCGCCCACTTTTTCATGGGGTTGTTTGTTTTTTTCTTGTAAATTTGTTTGAGTTCATTGTAGATTCTGGATATTAGCCCTTTGTCAGATGAGTAGGTTGCAAAAATTTTCTCCCATTCTGTAGGTTGCCCGTTCACTCTGATGGTAGTTTCTTTTGCTGTGCAGAAGCTCTTTAGTTTAATGAGATCCCATTTGTCAATTTTGGCTTTTGTTGCCATTGCTTTTGGTGTTTTAGACATGAAGTCCTTCCCCACGCCTATGTCCTGAATGGTATTGCCTAGGTTTTCTCGTAGGATTTTAATGGTTTTAGGTCTAACATTTAAGTCTTTAATCCATCTTGAATTAATTTTTCTATAAGGTGTAAGGAAGGGATCCAGTTTCAGCTTTCTCCATATGGCTAGCCAGTTTTCCCAGCACCATTTATTAAATAGGGAATCCTTTCCCCATTTCTTGTTTTTGTCAGGTTTGTCAAAGATCATATAGTTGTAGATATGTGGCATCATTTCTGAGGGCTCTGTTCTGTTCCATTGATCTATGTCTCTGTTGTGGTACCAGTGCCATGCTGTTTTGGTTACTGTAGCCTTGTAGTATAGTTTGAAGTCAGGTAGCGTGATGCCTCCAGCTTTGTTCTTTTGGCTTAGGATTGACTTGGCGATGGGGGCTCTTTTTTGGTTCCATATGAACTTTAAAGTAGTTTTTTCCAATTCTGTGAAGAAAGTCATTGGTAGCTTGATGGGGATGGCATTGAATCTATAAATTACCTTGGGCAGTATGGCCATTTTCATGATATTGATTCTTTCAACCCATGAGCATGGAATGTTCTTCCATTTGTTTGTATCCTCTTTTATTTCATTGAGCAGTGGTTTGTAGTTCTCCTTGAAGAGGTCCTTCACATCCCTTGTAAGTTGGATTCCTAGGTATTTTATTCTCTTTGAAGCAATTATGAATGGGAGTTCACTCATGATTTGGCTCTTTGTCTGTGATTGGTGTACAAGAATGCTTGTGATTTTTGTACATTGATTTTGTATCATGACACTTTGCTGAAGTTGCTAATCAGCTTGAGGAGATTTTGGGCTGAGACAGTGGGGTTTTCTAGATATACAATCATGTCATCTGCAAACAGGGACAATTTGACTTCCTCTTTTCCTAATTGAATACCCTTTATTTCCTTCTCCTGCCTGATTGCCCTGGCCAGAACTTCCAGCACTATGTTGAATAGGAGTGGTGAGAGAGGGCATCCCTGTCTTGTGCCAGTTTTCAAAGGGAATGCTTCCAGTTTTTGCCCATTCAGTATGATATTGGCTGTGGGTTTGTCATAGATAGCTCTTATTATTTTGAGATACGTCCCATCAATACCTAATTTATTGAGAGTTTTTAGCATGAAGGGTTGTTGAATTTTGTCAAAGGCCTTTTCTGCATCTATTGAGATAATCCTGTGGTTTTTGTCTTTGGTTCTGTTTATATGCTGGATTACATTTATTGATTTGCGTATGTTGAAGCAGCCTTGCATCCCAGGGATGAAGCCCACTTGATCATGGTGTATAAGCTTTTTGATGTGCTGCTGGATTCGGTTTGACAGTATTTTATTGAGGACTTTTGCATCAATGTTCATCAAGGATATTGGTCTGAAAGTCTCTTTTTTGGTTATGTCTCTGCCAGGCTTTGGTATCAGGACGATGCTGGCTTCATAAAATGTGTTAGGGAGGATTGCCTCTTTTCCTATCGATTGGAATAGTTTCAGAAGGAATGGTACCAGTTCCTCCTTGTACCTCTGGTAGAATTCAGCTGTGAATCCATGAGGTCCTGGACTCTTTTTGGTTGGTAAGCTATTGATTATTGCCACAATTTCAGAGCCTGTTATTGGTCTATTCAGAGATTCAACTTCTTCCTGGTTTAGTCTTGGGAGGGAGTATTTGTCGAGGAATTTATCCATTTCTTCTAGATTTTCTAATTTATTTGCATAGAGGTGTTTGTAGTATTCTCTGATGGTAAATTGTATTTCTGTGGGATCGCTGGTGATATCCCCTTTTTCATTTTTTATTGCATCTATTTGATTCTTCTCTCTTTTCTTCTTTATTAGTCTTGCTAGCGGTCTATCAATTTTGTTGATCTTTTCAAAAAACCAGCTCCTGGATTCATTAATTTTTTGAAGGGTTTTTTATGTCTCTATTTCCTTCAGTTCTGCTCTGATTTTAGTTATTTCTAGCCTTCTGCTAGCTTTTGAATGTGTTTGCTCTTTCTTTTCTAGTTCTTTTAATTGTGATGTTAGGGTGTCAATTTTGGATCTTTCCTGCTTTCTCTTGTGGGCATTTAGTGCTATAAATTTCCCTCTACACACTGCTTTGAATGTGTCCCAGAGATTCTGGTATGTTGTGTCTTGTTCTAGTTGGTTTCAAAGAACATCTTTATTTCTGCCTTCATTTCATTATGTACCCAATAGTCATTCAGGAGCAGGTTGTTCAGTTTCCATGTAGTTGAGCGGTTTTGAGTGAGTTTCTTAATCCTGAGTTCTAGTTTGATTGCGCTGTGGTCTGAGAGACAGTTTGTTATAATTTCTGTTCTTTTACATTTGCTGAGGAGAGCTTTACTTCCAACTGTGTGGTCAATTTTGGAATAGATGTGGTGTGGTGCTGAAAAAAATGTATATTCTGTTCATTTGGGGTGGAGAGTTCCGTAGATGTCTGTTAGGTCCACTTTGTGCAGAGCTGAGTTCAATTCCTGGATATCCATGTTAACTTTCTGTCTCGTTGATCTGTCTAATGTTGACAGTGGGGTGTTAAAATCTCCCATTATTATTGTGTGGGAGTTTAAGTCCCTTTGTAGGTCACTCGGGACTTACTTTATGAATCTGGGTGCTCCTGTGTTGGGTGCATATATATTTAGGATAGTTAGCTCTTCTTGTTGAATTGATCCCTTTACCATTATGTAATGGCCTTCTTTGTCCCTTTTGATCTTTGTTGGTTTAAAGTCTATTTTATCAGAGACTAGGATTGCAACCCCTGCCTTTTTTTGTTTTCCATTTGCTTGATAGATCTTCCTCCATCCCTTTATTTTGAGTCTATGTGTGTCTCTGCACGTGAGATGGGTTTCCTGAATACAGCACACTGATGGGTCCTGACTCCTTATCCAGTTTGCCAGTCTGTGTCTTTTAATTGGAGCATTTAGCCCATTTACATTTAAAGTTAATGTTGTTATGTGTGAATCTGATCCTGTCATTATGATGTTAGTTGGTTATTTTGCTTGTTAGTTGATGCAGTTTCTTCCTAGCTTTGATGGTCTTTACAATTTGGCATGTTTTTGCAGTGGCTGGTACCGGTTGTTCCTTTCCATGTTTAGTGCTTCCTTCAGGAGCTCTTTTAGGGCAGGCCTGGTGGTGACAAAATCACTCAGCGTTTGCTTGTCTGTAAAGTATTTTATTTCTCCTTCACTTATGAAGCTTAGTTTTGCTGGATATGAAATTCTGGGTTGAAAATTCTTTTCTTTAAGAATGTTGAATATCGGCCCCCACTCTCTTCTGGCTTGTAGAGTTTCTGCCGAGAGTTCAGCTTAGGCATAGCATACGTCTATTTTCCTTAAAGGGCTATTTGTGGTCCCTTGAATGGAAAGGGCATTTACAAGAATTATCAGCTAGCCTAGAGCATCTAAGCATAATGATAAACCCAAACTAACCTTGATTTGTATGGCAGTGGATACCTACTCTGTGCCTCAACTTTTCTGGAATCTCATTTGAATGTAATTACAAGTTCTTTATGATTGGATATTATTATGTCTTTACACACTTTTCAACCCAGTAGCATTCCATACATAATGACCCCTAACTCTTAGAGTTAAAAAAAGTAACTGCAATAGGAAGGGCCAATAGGTGGAGGTAAGAAGTCTTTGATAACAAACTCATTCTGATTGTAGTCTAAACTTCCTTTTATGAAGGTTGGTTTGTATTATGAATATGAGTAATAGGGATAAATGTTAGCATAATTATTAAGAATTATTAAGGCTTATTCTTGCATTTTGGACTCATTTTCTATAAAAAAACAATAAACTGTAAGGACTGTCTCTGTAGGCTGGGCGCAGTGGCTCATGCCTGTAATCCTAATGCTTTGGGAGGCTGAGGTGGATGGATTGTTTGAGCCCAACAGTTTGAGATCAGCTGGGGCAACACAGGGAAACACTTTTGTCTCTACAAAATTTATATTTAAATTTTTAATTTTTAGATTTTAATTTTTGTCTCCACAAAAATTTAAAAATTAGGCAGGCCCAGTGGCATGCGCCTGTGGTCCTAGCTACTCAGGAGGCTGAGGTGGGAGAATCATTTAGGCCTGGGAAGGTGCAGGCTGCAGTAAGCCATGATTGTCCCACTGCACGCCAGCCTGGAGAGAGAGACATTATCTCAAACAAACAAACAACAACAAAACTGTTTCTGATTAATCTGACATTATTAGAATCAGATTTTCATCTTGCATTCATTGTTCTCACTGATCTCTTTGTTGATCTGATGGAAAATGCCTTGGGAAAGCGTGAATTTACGTTTCATGGTTTAAGGGATTCATAGCAATTGTTAAGTTGTGAGAAAACATACCTGTAGTGTATGTGTTAAAGAACATGTTTAAATGTAGGAACCATGAACTGCTTATAAAAGAGTATGATGCTTTTTTAATATCTTGTTTTCTATTTACCTTATTCAAAGGGATCCCTATCCACAGACAGGGATGGGAAATGGTTTCAGAAACTTTTTTGTAAGAAATGGTTATTTTTATTCTCTTTTATTTGCTCACTTAAAATTCTTATGCATTTAAAAAGAATCATTACTGGCCTTGTGTGGTAGTTCATGCCTGTAATCCCAGCACTTTGGGAGACTGAGGCAGGCAGATTGCTTGAGCTCAGGAGTTCAAGACCAGCCTGGCCAACATGGTGAGACCCTATCTTTAAAATATAATAATAATAAATTTTAAAAAAGACTCATCACAAGATTTTAGTAAATAAACAATGAGGGGTGCAGATCAGAGTAGAGAATTGATTTGGGTGATTTCTTCTGGCAATTTCAAAAGATATTTTTGTCGCCTAGACTTCTTATTCTTGCATGTACCACTAGAGGCTGTAGTTTGCTTTCGTAAAGGAATTGGCATTTCTCTTGGACCAAACTTAAAGAAGCTGCGTCTACGGCCTTAATCTTCTAATTTTAGCTACAGAGTAAGTATTCGATGGCATTTAGAGAGTGAGTTTGTGGAATTAATGCTATGTGAAATTGACATCATAAGCACATGACATGCAGGTAATTTGTTCTTACTTCTTTTCACATTGGTATTGATTATTTGATAAGGCTTAGAAAGCACTTATTCAATGCCTGACACACAGTGAACATTCCCTAAAAATTAGCTTTAACCATTATTTAAATTCTATTAATAAATTCTCAGGAGGACAAATTTAGATTTACAAGCTTCAGTATGAGTTTTTATAAATTTCAATCTGATTTTTTTAATTGCCTTCTAAAATATTTATCCTATTCTCAGCATTATTACTTAATTTATATGGCAGAATTACGGGAAAATGCATTTTTCTGTTGCCTATTAATGGACAGTGTATAGTGTCATGGTTCTCACCACTTATGAACATCGCTGGATTAAAATAAATCTCTATTTTAAATCCTTACTGACATATAAAATTTGTTCTTTTTTTCAAGTGAATATGCTTTTGTGTGTGTGACTGTATTAAGAAAATTGAGTCTGAAGAAAATAAGAATTGACTTTATGAGTCTTTTGTAAAAGGAAGTCATGTTACAATCACCATTGCCTAAAATATTTGTAAACATAACCTTTTTAGAAACATATATATGGAGGCTGTGATTGTTGCCAAGTATAAGGATTTGTTTTGTGAATCATTCTATTCAGCCTGATTTTAGATACACCTTGCTGGTGTGACTTAGCCATCAGTGTACCAGATGTTTGATTAACTACTATAGCAACCTGCCCTTGTGCTGTTGGGGATGTATGACCCATCTACCCCATGAATTATTAAAGCCTGGTGAAAAATTTTATTTCAAACCCTGTTTGGAAGCACATGGAGAGTAGTGGGGTTCAGTTGTTGAGGAAAGGCTGAGGGCAGAGCATGCACTTAGTTCAGTTATGAATTAAAGGTGAATAGGAGGAAGAGAGAAAGAACAGCCGACAATTCCAGCACAACCGTGGGTGTGCCTGGGGGAACATGTGGTTCCATGTGACAGTTGAGGCATTTGGGAGACAACCCAGGTCTTGGCATTTGAGTACCGGTCACGTGCTCACAGTTAGAGTTCATGAAAAGTTTTGTTTTTCCTCAGCCTCTGAGTAGGCACCACTGTTCCACAGTCTTAGAATAGACAAGGAAAAAGAAAGCTGCTTTGTTATTGCCCTTGCTTATCCTCTCGATTTTGCGACTCACTCTCCCTGTTTTCCCATGGGTGGAACACTTTCCTTTTGCTGAAAGTACCTGCGCATGAGAAGGAGGATGCCGATAAGTTGGGGATTGATTTTAAAAACAAGCAAAGATATGTTTTTTATGGTTAAATGATAATGAGGTGGGAGATGGGGAAGCAAAAGAAAGCCTTGCCTTAATATTTAATCTTAAACTTGGAAAATAATAGTGATCTGACTAAACATTGCCTCATTTTTGTCTGTATTGTTTTGAGTAGCTTAAAGGAAGAATAATGTTTATGCTACATATTAACTCATTCAGTTTTTCAGTCTTTTCGACATTTCTCATTTGGGTTTATCTCCATTGTGATTTTTCTGTCCACTTTGTAAGCCACAAAATACCCATTCCCTTCTATCAGTTTTAACAACTTAAACTTTTATATTTAAATATTACATTTAAATAATTTAAATCAGTTCACACAAATTAAATATAAAGTAACTTCTTTTAAGACGAAATTTTATGAAATAATGTTTGCATAATTGTTTTTCATTTGTTCTTTGGTAAAAAGAAATATTATTGTTATGATATATCTTAAATCACTGTGGATATTAACTCCTAGAAATACTTTACCAGCTGTTTATTTAGATAATAAAATTATATTATTGCAAGAAATCCTTGTCTCAACTTGCAAACAAGATGAGAAGAAAAATGAACTTGTGATTTCCACATTGATACATTTTCATATGCAACCTAAAATGGTAAAGTTATAAATAAAGTATTTCATTAATAGTTTCTACAAGGGAAAAATAACTGAAGCAGCAAGCTTCTAATATATTTTTTTAGCATAGTATACCAGATATATATTATGGTTTGCCCACTATCCTTTCAACTTGTATTTGCACGTAGCTCTTCTTTGCCTGTCCAAAACTTAGGTTTATTTTAAGGCCTCGACCCAAGGCTTCCTCCATTAATGTAAGTGCAGTCAGTTATGATTTTACTCTTCTCTAAACTGACCACCTATTGTGCTCCTTTATAGAATACAGGCCTCTGGCATTTCTACCATACAACTAGGGAGATGAAACATAAATACCTTTATAAAAAGTACAAGCTTTCTCAGGCAGGGGATTTATCCTCTATCTCCTTTATGTACCCCATGATGCTTATTTAACATGGTGCTAAATGTGGTGAATGCTCTCTAGGTGTTTTGTGAACTCATGTAGATTAAAACATAATATTTTGGAAGTTATGCAACCCTTTAGATGAGTACACCCATAGAAATTAGTCTATAAAAAGATTTAGGAATGACTACCAGAAGAATAATTGCATTTGTTTAGACATGCTACTATGCATTAAAATCCCAGTTTCTTAAAGACTGTTTTTCTTTTTGAGATCATTAGGATCTTTTTTAAACTGATTACTTTTTCCAGTTTGAGATACACACACACACCCACACACCCACCCACACCCACACCCACACCCACACATCCACACACCCTTGGTAGAAAATGTGAAAAATAAAAAAAAGAAAGGAAAAAATCCTCATGTTTTTCTACCATACAAAGATAATCACTGTTAACATTTGTTTTGTTCTGCCAGACTTATCATTGGATTTTAAGTAACAGAATTGTAATCCTGTCATTTTCACTTAACATTGTAACACTTAAACTCTTTTATATTCCAAATTCTTTGTAAATTTTATTTTAACGGTTTGCATTATAGCCTGCGGGAGCCGAGCCCTTTAATTGAATAGGTAGGAAGAGTGTGGATGGTGAAATGCCTATATTTTTCTTTCTTGTCTGCTATAAAAGACTTTTGCAAAAGTTGAGGCAGAAATTGAAATGGGACTCAAATTCAGGTGTACTGAATTCTGCTCTTGTGCTTTTTCCAGGAAACCAGAAGTAAACTTTAAGTAGCTGTTGCTGATAACGATGAGCATCATTGGAAAGCTCACCGTGTGCCAGGGATTGTGCTGTGTGCTTTGCCTGTGTTCTCTCATGATCCTTATATTAATATAACCCACCAGGTTGACATTATTATCCCCATCTTATTGAGGAAACTGAGGCTTAGGTCAAGTAATTTGCCCAAAATAGTATTCAGAGGCTTGTACTGTGTTACCTTTAGAGTGCTGATGGAAAGATGCTTTGAGTGCTGGCATGGTGGATCTGGTGGGGAACAATCTTACAGCTCTATATCTAGCCTCTACTCTGTGGTAAGACCTCGTCTCTGTCATAAAACTGCTCACTGGCTCTTTAGAGGAGGTTATTATACCCATGAATAAAAACTAGGTCGTAAGTAACCATCAGATGAGTTACGGGGCCAGTAAGTGCTGTAGACATTGCATTATTAGAGCGATCACCTTGTGAGAGGTAGTCAGAAAAAGTTTCTTAGAATTGTTGGGGTTTACGCAAGCAGGAAGAGTAGTATTAAGGGCAGGAAGGCACCATATTTTTAAGAAAGGTAAAAATTTTTAAGGGGCATAATAGGATCTTGATTGTGGATGAAGCAAGAAAGTAATGGCAGCAAGTTGGGAAGATGAATGGGAGCTAGATTGTGAAAAGCCTCGAACTCCAGACAAAGGAATTTGAACCTTATTCTGTAGGCTCTGGGAAGCAATGGAAAGTGTAAGAGGAATTGCTTATATGCAGTGTGAGTAGAATCTAGGATTCCACTTTTTTTGGAAAGGGTGCCTACCTAGATTATTTTCTCTTTGTAACTTTAGGTGTAGAATTGTCAATACCTGTTTTTGAAGTTTACTCATCAAAAAAGGAAAGGCAAATAAATAACTGCAGCAAAAAATGACCCATTAGAGGCTTTGAGATTCTTTAAAAAAATTCCCTTCCCTACCACTCTTAAAAATCAGAGTAAATGGCAAATCTGTAAGTTCTCTAGAAAAATAATTGGAAAGAATTTGTTGCCGGGCGCGGTGGCTCACGCCTGTAATCCCAGCACTATGGAAGGCCGAGGCGGGTGGATCACGAGATCAGGAGATCGAGACCACCCTGGCTAACACAGTGAAACCCCATCTCTACTAAAAATACAAAAAATTAGCCGGGCGAAGTGGCGGGCGCCTGTAGTCCCAGCTACGCGGGAGGCTGAGGCAGGAGAATGGCGTGAACCCCGGGGGGGCGGAGCCTGCAGTGAGCTGAGATCGCACCACTGCACTCCAGCTTAGGTGAAAGAGCGAGACTCCTTCTCAAAAAAAAAAAAAAAAAAAAGAATTTATTAATTCTGAGTCTTGTCTTTCCTGTATCTGATTCTGAAATCTTGAATGTGCTAATTCCTTATATTAACAGGACAATGTTTATTGCCTTTGCTTCTCTGTGCCTTGGTCACCTTTCCCAGATGAAAGGCATTCCCATGATGTTTTTAAGGCTTGCTTGTCTTTTCAAAGGTCACTCTGTTTATTCTGTCCTACTTTATACCAGTCATGTGGCAGAAATCAGGCCTGCTCTGTGAATCGGCTTTGTGCAGATCATGAGGTAACTGCGGCTGTGCCACTTATCATTGATCATTTTCTTCTCGGCAGTCAGGCTTTTATGCCTTTTCAGAGACAGCATTTGCTTTGCACAACGTAGACAGCAAGGTTATAATTAAAATTAGTAAATTGCTGCTTTAAGTTTTGCTGGCTTTGTAAAAAAGACACCTTTTTTGGTTTGATAAACATATGTGTTTTTATTTCATGCCATACTCTACATCTGTCATAATTATGTGGGTGATTCTTGTCCGAATACGATAAAGCGGGCTCTCACATTTTAACGTTTAACAAAATACCTGGCTGGCTGAACGTGGTTATTGCCAATTAGTGCATATGGGATGAATACAGTTTTGTTCAAAAGGACAGAATAATGGAATTCTGATATAAATACTGTTGACCCCAGATCCTCATACTATAATTAATAGATTATTTCCTTTGAAAATAAAAGAGATTGGAGTTTTTCTTTTCTGTGGTTGTTTTTGGTCTGCATTCTGAGTGGCCGTTTGAACTGATTTTAATTTCCTTCGTGAAGATGATGATGTTTTAGCTGGCCCTGGGGCATCATTTCAGTGTGTATAAAGGTGGTTGCGTTGGGTAGGGGGATGCTCAGAAAAATCATGGAAAGCATGGGAATTCATAGGGTACTTTGGACATTTTGGAATCTTGAAGAGTAAGAACCATAACGGGTGACTTAAGTGTCATGTTTCTTCATTTCAACAAGTGGCAAAATGTGATACAGTTCTTCCAATATCATGGGCAACTTGTAGCCAGAATTAAGTAGAAGATAAGATTAGAATTGAATATAATAACTTTTGATTTATCATAGTACCTTTTAAATACATAGTACCTCTTTGCTATATTATAGTGATAGCTAAATGATCTTTTCACATTCCTAAGTTTTGATTTCTGAATGGCGTCGCTCCTGCCTCCTGACATCTCACACTGTGAACGTGCTACTTGCTTTCTCTAGGCGCACCTATGTTGGCAGCATGCCTGGTCGCATCATCAACGGCTTGAAGACTGTGGGAGTGAACAACCCAGTGTTCCTATTAGATGAGGTTGACAAACTGGGAAAAAGTCTACAGGGTGATCCAGCAGCAGCTCTGCTTGAGGTAAGATTTGGAAAATTCCCTGTCTGTCTTCATACTGGAAGAGTATGGAGGAGGGTTGATAATCATATTCAAGTGATATACACAGTGGTGTAGCTTTAGTTATGGGAAAAACAGTTTGATACTGGCTGAGGTCTGAGCAATTTGGCACTTAAATTAAAATGTTTTTGAGATTTCTTTCACTAAGTCCTCTCTTTTTTTTCCTTTTCTATTTTAATCAAATAGTTCAACAAAATTTTGTGCACACTTATTATCTAGAGACCAACAATTCTGCACAGTTATGGCAAAAAAACAGCAAGCAAGTCTCCTTCTCCCTGGGGTCCCCCATGCCCTCTTCTGCACTTTGTCCTCTTTAGCTTTTAGTTGATTAATCCTATTTTCAAAATAGCATGGCTATCTTGCACTTCCTGATTTTTCTTTTTTTTTTAGTTTTTGTCATTTTCTATAGACCACCCCCAAGAGGAGGTGGAGATTTTACCTTTTTACTTCCCTTGTCCCCACTGTATCATTTTTATACCCTAGATCTCGCAATAAGAATTTTTTCTTGTTTTTGTTACATCCATATTAGTATTTACATTATTATGATTATGTAAATGCTTTTCACAGCAGGAGCCACATGGTAAACTATGATCACTTTTCCTGTTCCTATTTTTTTTTTCTCTACTTTATAAGAATATTTTCAGAGTTAGCTGTCTTGTTTCTTTTGTTTTCTTTTTCACCAATCGTCTAATTCTGTCAAGACATTCAGACACTTTAGGTGTTCTATCCATCTTATCTTCTTAAGCGTCCATTCTGAACTGGTTGTTTTTGACATCAGGTTTTATGGCTGCCTTCCTAGGTTCTCCCTTCACCTTTCACCATATTGGATTTCCTGTCTCCTGTATTCCATTTCTTGCTCTTTGTTGGTCCATCCCCTCATTTTTGTGGTGTTAACTCCCTGATAGCTTCCTGAGAAAGCTTGCATGAGTGGTAAATGTTTTAGACTTTGCATATCTGAAAATGTCTTTATGTTTCTCTCATACTTGATTAGTAATTTGAGTATAGAATTCTGGTTGGAAATAATTTTTCTACAGAATTGTACTTTGCCTCCATTTTACTTCACTTTCCCATTTCCAGTGCTGCTGTTCGTAAAACTGATTCCATTCAGTTCCTATCCTTTCAGACCTGCTTTACCCTGAAAACTTTCAGGTTCTTCCCTTTATCCTGGGATTCTGAAATTTCATAATAATCTGCCTTGGCATGGGTTTGTTTTCATGCATTTTTGCTTATTCTTTCTTTGAATTCTTCCTATTCTTTGGTTCTAAAATTTTTTCTTAAATTCTTTTATTGATGACTTTTCCTCGTTAGTTTTTGGAACTCCCATGACTTGGATATTACATTTCTGACATATCTTTTCTCTCCTATTAGTCTCCACTTTTATGTTTTGCTCTACTTTCTGTGCAGACTTTTTCAGATTTATCTTTTAAAAACCCTCTGAATTTATTATTTCAAAAACTTTCTCTGCATGTTCTTTTATAGTATCCTGTTCTTGTTACGTAGTTGTAATATATCTTACCTCTATGAGAAAGATACTTATAGATATTTTTTAAAATTTTACTTCTCTGACCACTTGGTATATTAAAAAGAAAAAGAAAAAAATTACTTCTCTTTAAGCTGCTTTTATCTGTTTATTGTATATTTCTTTTAGTCTCTGTCTTTTATATTAGAGTCTTTCATTAGATATCTGGACATTTTTGTTTGTGTGTTTATATTTAATAGTAAGGAACAAAAAGGCTGATTGGAGGCGATGAGCATAGGAGTGGGGCTTATCAACAGTGAGGTCCACAATAGAGTCACCTGGCTGGGCTGTTTGGTTGAGGAATCTTCTACTCAATAGCTTTAGGTCTTCCTTCTTAGGATGGTCAGATTCCTCAGAGAAGACTCTTCCTGTCTCTTGCCTTGAGAATGAAGGCATCATTCTGGGAACCAAGCAGGGGAAGAATGATTGGGGTTGGAGGTATCACTGCATTCAGCATCCGTATATATGCATTCACCTGAGCTCTTGTTTTCAGCATAGTATATGTTCTTCTCAGCTGTGCCCAGGGTCCCTGTGAAGAAAACCGCTGTTTTATGTTCTTAAGAAAATAAACTTCCAGTGTTTTGCTGGGGTGGGGGAGGGGATCTGGGATCTGACTGCTTCCTAAATTTGTTTCAGCCGGTCCTCCTTATTTTAGCACATCAGCCCCTCCTCCCTTTTACCCTTGCTTAAAATATTATTAATGCAAATTGATTTGTAAAATTGAGGAAAACTTACTTTGTGGAAGTTTTTATTTTTTTCTTGTTTATTTCTGTGCTTTGAGCTCCCTCATGCTTCCTGTTTCTTTTCTGTTTTTGTGATCTTAGAACAGGATGGCCTGGAACATGTGTCTTATTAAACAGGAGACCATACATTCTGGTTTGCCTGGCACAGTCCCAGTTTATGCCTAGTATTAATTGCTCTCTTTTTTAGTCTCGGAAGTGGGTTTTGTTTGGACAATAAAAAAGTACAGTTACCTTACTTAAAAGCCCTGGTATTTGGAGGTAAGGGTTTGATTTGGCTCAGTTTTGCTATTTTTTATTGTAAGATCATTACCTTCTGGCTCCATAACTGGTTTACTCTGGTTCATTTTACTGTGAAGAGTAAAATAGTGAACATTATTTAAGATTTTAGTAGTTTCTTATATAATATCTTTAGACTTTCAGTTTAATTTATACTGGGACATTTTTTCAGGTTATCTGACAGATTCTCCCATTAGACACTTATAGTTATCCTGTTGAAAAGAATTTTAGAGTACTCCCCTGACACTTAAATTTTTTCAACAACTGTTTTGAAGCAAGTTCACCAAAGACAGCTTTACAAGTAGTAGTAGATGATTAAGTCCCCTGTTTATTTGTTCAATTGATACACAATATGTTTTAGGTCTTCACCTATATATACTTTGTAATTATTCAATAATATTTGTTAAATTGATCTTTGATAACAAGCAGCTAGCATAATGATATTTTCTTGTCTGATGTAGACCTTGGTACTCACTTTTTTGGCAGTTGATTTATTATCATTCAAGAAAAAGGTATGAAAACCTCAAATGATATCTCAGAGTAAATGCCCCCGGGCCCACATACTAATCATTGTAGTTTAGTTATGAATAGCATCGGTTCCTTACAGACTATAAATGCTATAAAATGAAGCAAGACATACATATGGAGGAACTGACTATCTTGGTACCTGACAGCCTCTTCCTCCCTGCTTGCCCAAGTCCTGGGTAAAAACCTCAGACCTCACAGATTGTTGAAACAGTTAAATAACAATACATTTTAAAGCACTCTATAAATGGTAAAGTACTCTACAGATGTTAATTTAATATCCACTGATATTTCTTCTGTGTCCATTTTGAAAGCCACCTGCTGTTTCCATTGCCAGTAGGTTCACTTAAATTTAAAAAAAGAACAAATTCAGTTACTCAACACTTTACATTTACAGTGAATATTCCTGAGAGTTTGGAGACCCAAGTATAGTTTTATTATCTTTCTACATAGAAAACCTACTTTTAAAAAATGATATCTAGATACTATTTGTAAATGTATAAGATTATTTTATGTTTAAGCTAATTTATATTATTAAGGTAATATAGGCCAGGTGTGAAGAATGTAATAGTAGATGTAAATATACACTAGAGTGCTTACTCTGAATAAAGAATAAACTTTTTCTGCTGTATATTCTTCTTTTTATTTATGAAGGATATGCCCGTTTCCTTGATCTACCTTGTAATTGTTGCTTATGTAAAACAGAATGTATTTCAAGTTATTACTTAATATTGTCCAAAAAAGGAGAATTCAAAATTTAGATACTCTCTTTTGAAAATTTATTGGAAGACTATAAAAATAGGTCCAACTACTTAATTAATAAATGGTGGTAGGCAGTAGAATTTGGGCAAGTCTATAACTGAGTAGCACTAAAATATTAGATATAACAAAAGTAAGGGCTTGTATGTAATTAATAGACTTGAAAGAAAATTACGGAATTATTTTCTTACCAGATATATGTTATATTTATAACTGGCACATGTCCAGACTTTATTGTTAAATATGAATGCATATCTCAAATACATTTTTGTGTGAATGGGCAAATAAAATGCATGGATACAATAATTAATTGTCTTTATAGGCAATAATATTTACAGTTCAAAAAACATACATTCCCCAAAATAGAAAAGTCACTAGTCTAGATATAGTAAACTTGCTTTAAAACTGAAGTTCTTACTTAATTAGAATTAGATCCAGTTAGTAATTAGATCAATAGTATATTTACTACTTAGATACAGTAGACATGATCTTTTGATTTGAGCTATACAATTATTGTCAAAGAACGTCAGAAGAGAGGGACTTAGACATCACCTAATCCAGCTTCATCCTCTTAAGGATAAAAAGCTTAAGGCCTGGCCGGGCGCCGTGGCTCACGCCTGTAATCCCAGCACTTTGGGAGGCTGAGGCGGGTGGATCATGAGGTCAGGAGATCGAGACCATCCTGGCTAACGGTGAAACCCCGTCTCTACTAAAAATACAAAAAATTAGCCGGGCATGCTGGCGGGCGCCTGTAGTCCCAGCCACTTGGGAGGCTGAGGCAGGAGAATGGCGTGAACTTGGGAGGCGGAGCTTGCAGTGAGTGGAAATCGCACCACTGCACTCCAGCCTGGGCAACTGAGCGGGACTCTGTCTCAAAAAAAAAAAAAGCTTAAGGCCTAAGATATTATTTTAGTTTTTTATCTCACTGCATGCTATATTAATGATACAATTTCCAAAAATCGAATGGAGTAAAAAAATGCCTTAAATAAGGCATACCTTGTTTTATTGTGTTGTGCTTCATTGTACTTCACAGACTGTGTTTTTTTAACAAATTAAATGTTTATGGCAGGTCAGGCGCAGTGGCTCACGCCTGTAATCCTAGCACTTTGGGAGGCCGAGGCAGGTAGATTGCCTGAGCTCAGGAGTTCAAGACCAGCCTGGCTAACATGGCGAAACCCTGTCTCTACTAAAAACACAAAAAAATTAGCTGGGCGTGGTGGTGCATGCCTGTAATCCCAGCCACTCAGGAGGCTGAGGCATGAGAATCGCTTGAACCTGGGAGGCAGAGGTTGCGGTGAGCCGAGATCACACCATTACACTCCAGCCTGGGTGACAGAGCAAGACTCTGTCTCAAAAAAAAAAAAAAAAAGTGTTTATGGCAACCTTGTGTCAAGCAAGTCCGTTGGCACCATTTTTCCAACAGCTTACTTCATGTCTGTATGTCACATTTTGGTAGTTATTGCAATATTTTTAACTTTTTCATTATTATATCTATTATGATGATCTGTTATCAGTGATCTTTGGTATTGCTATTGTAATTGTTTTGGAGCACTACAAACTGCACCCATGTAAGACAGCAAACTTAATCAATAAATGTTGAGTATGTACTAACTGCTCAACTGGCCAGGCATTCCCCCTTCTCTCTCCCTCTCCTCTGGCCCTTATTCCCTGAGACACAGCAATATTGAAATTAGGCCAAGTAATAACCCTGCAGTGGCTTCTAAGTGTTGAAGTGAAAGGAAGAGTCATACATCTCTCATTGTAAATTGAAAGCTAAAAATAATTAAGCTTAGTGAGGAAGGCATGTTGAAAGCTAGGCCTCTTGTGCCAGATAGCCAAGTTGTGAGTTCAGAGGAAAAATTCTCAAAGGAAATTAGAAATGCTATTCCAGTGAACACACCAATGATAAGAAAGTGAAACGTGATGCCACCAGCTTTGTTCTTTTGGCTTAGGATTGACTTGGCGATGGGGGCTCTTTTTTGGTTCCATATGAACTTTAAAGTAGTTTTTTCCAATTCTGTGAAGAAAGTCATTGGTAGCTTGATGGGGATGGCATTGAATCTATAAATTACCTTGGGCAGTATGGCCATTTTCATGATATTGATTCTTCCAACCCATGAGCATGGAATGTTCTTCCATTTGTTTGTATCCTCTTTTATTTCATTGAGCAGTGGTTTGTAGTTCTCCTTGAAGAGGTCCTTCACATCCCTTGTAAGTTGGATTCCTAGGTATTTTATTCTCTTTGAAGCAATTGTGAATGGGAGTTCACTCATGATTTGGCTCTCTGTTTGTCTGTTATTGGTGTACAAGAATGCTTGTGATTTTTGTACATTGATTTTGTATCCTGACACTTTGCTGAAGTTGCTAATCAGCTTAAGGAGATTTTGGGCTGAGACAATGGGGTTTTCTAGATATACAATCATGTCATCTGCAAACAGGGACAATTTGACTTCCTCTTTTCCTAATTGAATACCCTTTATTTCCTTCTCCTGCCTGATTGCTCTGGCCAGAACTTCCAGCACTATGTTGAATAGGAGCGGTGAGAGAGGGCATCCCTGTCTTGTGCCAGTTTTCAGAGGGAATGCTTCCAGTTTTTGCCCATTCAGTATGATATTGGCTGTGGGTTTGTCATAGATAGCTCTTATTATTTTGAGATACGTCCCATCAATACCTAATTTATTGAGAGTTTTTAGCATGAAGGGTTGTTGAATTTTGTCAAAGGCCTTTTCTGCATCTATTGAGATAATCCTGTGGTTTTTGTCTTTGGTTCTGTTTATATGCTGGATTACATTTATGGGTTTGCGTATGTTGAACCAGCCTTGCATCCCAGGCATCATGCTACCTGACTTCAAACTATACTACAAGGCTACAGTAACCAAAACAGCATGGTACTGGTACCACAACAGAGACATAGATCAATGGAACAGAACAGAGCCCTCAGAAATGATGCCGCATATCTACAACTATCTGATCTTTGACAAACCTGACAAAAACAAGAAATGGGGAAAGGATTCCCTATTTAATAAATGGTGCTGGGAAAACTGGCTAGCCATATGGAGAAAGCTGAAACTGGATCCCTTCCTTACACCTTATAGAAAAATTAATTCAAGATGGATTAAAGACTTAAATGTTAGACCTAAAACCATTAAAATCCTATAGGAAAACCTAGGCAATACCATTCAGGACATAGGCGTGGGCAAGGACTTCATGTCTAAAACACCAAAAGCAATGGCAACAAAAGCCAAAATTGACAAATGGGGTCTAATTAAACTAAAGAGCTTCTGCACAGCAAAAGAAACTACCATCAGAGTGAACAGGCAACCTACAGAATGGGAGAAAATTTTTGCAACCTACTCATCTGACAAAGGGCTAATATCCAGAATCTACAATGAACTCAAACAAATTTACAAGAAAAAAATAAACAACCCCATCAAAAAGTGGGCAAAGGACATGAACAGACACTTCTCAAAAGAAGACATTTATGCAGCCAAAAAACACATGAAGAAATGCTCATCATCACTGGCCATCAGAGAAATGCAAATCAAAACCACAGTGAGATACCATCTCACACCAGTTAGAATGGCCATCATTAAAAAATCAGGAAACAACAGGTGCTGGAGAGGATGTGGAGAAATAGGAACACTTTTACACTGTTGGTGGGACTGTAAACTAGTTCAACCATTGTGGAAGTCAGTGTGGCGATTCCTCAGGGATCTAGAACTAGAAATACTATTTGACCCAGCCATCCCATTACTGGGTATATACCCAAAGGACTATAAACCATGCTGCTATAAAGACACATGCACACGTATGTTTATTGCAGCACTATTCACAATAGCAAAGACTTGGAACCAACCCAAGTGTCCAACAACGATAGACTGGATTAAGAAAATGTGGCACATATATACCATGGAATACTATGCAGCCATAAAAAATGATGAGTTCATGTCCGTTGTAGGGACATGGATGAAACTGGAAAACATCATTCTCAGTAAACTATTGCAAGGACAAAAAACCAAACACTGCATGTTCTCACTCATAGGTGGGAATTGAAGAATGAGAACTCATGGACACAGGAAGGGGAACATCACACTCTGGGGAGTGTTGTGGGGTTGGGGGAGGGAGGAGGGACAGCATTAGGAGATATACCTAATGCTAAATGACGAGTTAATGGGTGCAGGAAATCAACATGGCACATGGATACATATGTAACAAACCTGCACATTGTGCACATGTACCCTGAAACCTAAAGTATAATAATAAAAAAAAAAAAAAAGAAAGTGAAACGGCCTTATTGCTGATATGATGAAAGTTTTAGTGGTCTGGATAAAAGATCAAGCCAACTACAACATTCCCTTAAGCCAAAGCCTAGTCCAGAGCAAGGCCCTAAGGCTCTTCAGTTCTGTGAAAGCTGAGAGAGGTGAGAAAGCTGCAGAAGAAAAATTTGAAGCTAACAGTAGTTGGTTCATGAGATATAAGGAAAGAAGCCATTTCTACAACATAAAGTGCAAAGGCAAGCAGCAAGTACTGATGTATTTTAGAAGCTGCATCATGTTATCTATCCAGAACATCTAGCTAACATCATTGATAAAGGTGGCTACACTAAAAAACAGATTTTCTGTGTAGATGAAACAGCCTTATCTTGTATTGGAAAAAGTGTCATCTAGGACTTTCATGGCTAGAGAAGTCAGTACCTGGCTTCAAAGCTTCAAAGGGCAGGCTAACTCTCTTGTTAGGGACTAATGCAGCTGGTGACTTTAAGATGAAGCCAGTGCTCATTGACCATTCTGAAAACCCTAAGGCCCTTAAGAATGATGCAAAATCTACTCTGCCTTTGTTCTGTAAATGGAACAACAAAGCCTAAGTGACAACGCATCTGTTTATAGCATGGTTTTACTGAATACGTTAAGCCCACTGTTGAAACTTACTGTTCAAAAAAAAAGATTCTTTTGAAAATATTACTGCTCATTGTCAATGCTTCTGGTCACCCAAGAGCTGCGATGGAGATGTACAAGGAGATTAATACTGTTTTCATGCCTTATAGAACAACATCCATTCTGCAGCCCATGGATCAAGGAGTTATTTTAACTTTCAAGTCTTATTATTTAAGAAACACATTTTTTAAGGCTGTTGCTCCCATAGATTATGATTTGTCGCATGCATCAGGGCGAAGTACATTGAAAACCCCTAGAAAGGATTCACCATTCTAGATGCCATTAAGAACATTCATGATTCATGGGAGGAGGTCAAAATATCAACATGAACAGGAGTTCAGGAAGAGTTGATTCCAGCTCTCATGGATGACTTTGAGGGGATCAGACTTCAGTGGAGGAAGTTACCACAGATGTGGTAGAAATAGCAAGAGAACTAGAATTAGAACCCAAAGATGTGACTGAAATACTGCAATCTCATGATAAAACTTGAACAGATGGGGCGTTGCTTCTTACAGATGAGCAAAGAAAGTGGGTTTCTTGAAATGGAATCTAGTCCTGGTGAGGATGCTGTGAACCTTGTTGAATGACAGCCTTGATGTTGTGAACCTTGTTGAAATTCTAAACGATTTAGAATATTACGTAAACATAGTTGATAAAGGCAGCAACAGGGTTTGAAAGGATTGACTTCAATTTTGAAAGAAATTCTACTGTGGGCAAAATGCTATCAAACAGCAATGCAGGCTATAAGGAATTCTTTAATGAAAGGAAGAGTCAATAGATGAAGCAAATTTTACCGTTGCCTTATTTTAAGAACTCGCCACAGCCACCCTAACTTTCAGCAGCCACCACCTGATCAGTCATCAACCATCAATACTGAGACAAGACACTCCACCAGCAAAATGGCAACAACTAACACTGAAGACTCAGGTGATTAGCATTTTATAGCAATAAAGTATTTGTTAATTAAGGCATGTACATTGTTTTTTAGACATAATGCTATTGCACACTTAATAGACTATAGTATATCGTGTAAACATAACTCTTATATGCACTGGGAAACAAAAAAAAACATACATGTGACTCACTCTGTTGCAAAATTTGCTTTATTGCAGTGGTCTGGAATTGAACTCACAGTGTCTCTGAGGTATGCCTGTATTGATTAGGGGTTGCAAATTTTAGCGAATAGGCAAATTTGCAAATATGGGATAATAAAGATCAACTGTAATTACTGCTTTATGCCATTATCTTTTAAATCAGATAAGAAAAAGTTACGTCAACAATATATTTACGCCGTCTTTTATGTTTGCAACGTAATCACTTCTGCCAGTGCTCTCTATTTCTTTGTGTGGATACTGTCTAGTGTCCATTAACTTCAGTCTTTTGTATTTCTTGTCTCATCTTCTGGTGACATATTCTCAGTTTTTGTTTTTCTGGGAATGTCTTAATTTCTCCTTCATTTTTGAAGTAATTTTGTTGGTATAGAATTTGGGTTGACAATTGTTTGCTTTCAGCCCTTTCATATGTCCTCTCACCACTTTCTGGTCTCTGTGGTTTCTGCTGTGAAGCCAGCTGTTAAGCTTGTGGCGGATCTCTTATGCCTAATGAGGGCAGCATTTTTCTCTCATAGTTTTCAGAATTCTCTCTGTCTTTTATTTCTGACAGATTGACTGTGTTTATGTGAGATCCTCTGAGTTTACTTAGTTCTTTTTGAGCTTCTTGGATGTGTAGGTAAATGTTTTTCATCAAATTTGAGAAGTATGTGGCCAGTATTTCTTCAAATATTCTTTATGCCCCTTTCTTTTTCCTCTCCTGAAACTTGTATTATGGTGTGCTGGTAATCTTTGCGGAGTCCTGTAGTTCTCTAAAGTGCTGTTCACTTTTTTTAAAGCCTTTTTTTTTTCTGTTCTTCAGACAGAATCATCTCAGTTGACCTGTCTTCAAGTTCATTGATTCTTTCTTCTGCCAGCTGAAATTGTCGTTCAGCCCCTCTAGTGAATTTTTCATTCAAATTACTGTAGTTTTCAACTCCAAAATTTCTGTTTTAAAATTTTTATTATTTATCTTTGTTTATATTCTCTATTTGTCAAGACATCATTCTCATACTTTCCTGTAATTCTTTAGACATGATTTCCTTTAGTTTTTTTAAATGTTAGTAAATATATATAACAGAAAGAATGCCATTTTTACCACTTTTATGTGTACAGTTCAGTAATGTTAAGCACATTCGCATTGTTGTGCAGCCAATCTCCAGAACTTTTTCATCTTGTTAAAGTGAAGGTGTATACTCATTACACAGCAATTCCCTGTTTCTTTCTGCCTCCCTCAGTCCCTGGCAGCTAGCATTCTCTTTTCTGTTTCTATGAGTGACTACTCTATATACCTCATATAAGTGCATCATACAGTACTTACCTTTTTATAATTGACTGACTTCACTTAGTTTCCTCAAAGTTCATCCATGTTGTGGCATTAGTTTTTAAAGCATATTTGTAATAGCTGATTTGTAATCTTTTTTTTTTTTGAGACAGTCTCACTGTGTTGCCCAGGCTGGAGTGCAGTGGCGGGATCTTGGCTCACTGCAAGCTCCGCCTCCCAGGTTCAAACCATTCTCCTGCCTCAGCCTCCCAAGTAGCTGGGACTACAGGTGCCTGCCACCAGGTCTGGCTAATTTTTTGTATTTTTAGTAGAGACGGGGTTTCACCATGTTAGCCAGGATGGTCTCAATCTCCTGACCTTGCGATCTGCCTGCCTCGGCCTCCCAAAGTGCTGGTATTACAATTGTGAGCCACCGTGCCGGGCTGCTGATTTGTAATCTTTATCTAATAAATCCAACATGGTCTTCCTTAGGGATGGTTTCCACTGACTTCTCTTTTTCTTTTTTGAGACAAGGTCTCGCTCTGTCACCCAGACTGGAGTGCAGTGGCGCACTTGTGGCTCATGGCAGCCTCAACCTTACCCAGGCTCAAGTGACCCACCCACCTCAGCCTCCGAAGTAGCTGGGACTACAGGCACACACCAGCATGCCTGGCTAATTTTTTGTAGAGACAGGGTTTCGCCATGTTGCCCAGGCTGGTCTCGAACTCCTGAGCTCAAGCAGTTTGCTCACCTTGGCCTCCCAGAGTACTGGGATTTCAGGCATGAGCCACTGAACCCAGCTGACTTCTCTTTTTTTTTTTTTTTTTAGTATTTAGGGCCATACTTTTGTATTTCTTTGTGTGTGTCATAATTTTATTTTTGAAACTGAATATTTAGTGTTATATTTATATTAAATATAGTCAGATATATAATTGAATAATATAACCTTAAGGGTTTTTTGTTTGTGCTGTTGTTGCTGTTTGTTTAGTGACTTTCTGGTTTCATTCTGTAAAGTCTGTTTTATTCATTAATGTGTGACCACTGAAGTTGCTCAGTTTGTTTAGTGGTCAGCTAGTGACTGGACAGAGATTTCCTTAAGGACCTGGACAGTAGCTCTCCCACTCCTTGCCCAAGGGGTTCTTATGTGTGTATTGAAGTGGGCCTTTCACACTTTGGCAGATGGTTTACAACTCTGCCTTAGCCTTCACTTCCTGCTTTTGCAGAGCCTCAGTGTCTGCCAAAGATGAGCTTCTGGGGCCTTCTCAGGTCTTTCCTGGACATACATACTTAGAGTCTGCACATTCACATGAAATTTTGGATTCTCAGGCGTATGTCAAGGCTTTTCAAAGCCCCCATGAATATCTCATTTCCCAGTTTTTCCATTTAAGTTTTTTGGTCAGCGTCTTGTTAGTCCCAACTAGTTTGATTGCCTCAGGCAGCTGCAGTGCTAAACAGTTGCCACTGGTTGTTTTTGGCAAATGTCCTAAGGATAAAACTGTTCTCACAGAGTGTTCTCTGAGTTAAGTCAAATAAGGATATGGAGCTCTTCAAAGCAACTGCCAGAGTCAAACAGGGACAGTTCTCTGGGGATGGGGCTTTTGAAGGATTGTAATCCTTTTCTACCCCCAACAGGATTGCTAGGCTACTGGTTTTCACAGCTACTGGGGTTATGAGGCTGTTGGTTTTGCTACTATGAACCTGAGAGAGAGATGAGTGTAAGGTAAGTTAAAATATCACAAAGCTCATTCTGTTTACTGAGATTCAGCTGTTTTTCTTGAATAAGCACTCCTCAAATTGTTGCAAGTTAATATGTAGCATTCTGAAAAAGTTGATTTTGACAATTTTTGCTAGTGCTCTCTCATTGCTTTTCTGGAGGAGCAGATTTTCAGAGTTTCTTACTCTACCATTCTATAATAGAAGTGCTTCCTTGCCCATTTCATTTTGATTCTGTGCTTGAATGATTTCACTGCGTGCTTCTGATACTCATATTTTGGTTTATCACTTGTTTAGATGAAATATATTTTCAGGTTACTTCGTTCAAATTTATTTCCTCATGGTTTTGGACGCTAGAAGTCCAAGATCAAGGTGTCTATAGGTTTGGTTTCTCCTAAGGCCTCTCTCCTTGGCTTATAGACAACCGACTTGTGGCTGTGTCCTCGGGAGACCTTCTGTGTGCATGCATCCCTGGGGTCTCCTCCTTCCTCTTATAAGGGTACCAGTTATATTAGACTAGGGGCCCCCTCTTACCTTCATTTAACCTTAATTACCTTCTTAAACACCCTGTCTCCAAATGCAGTCTTCACCCTGACTGCCTTTGAGACAGAGTGGAGGGGGTTAGGGATTCTGTCAATTTTGAGGGGGCACAATTCAGTCCATAACAAAGGATATATATAATAGATACATAATATATATGTACCAGTGTGCTCATATCATGTACTTTATGTAAAACGGAATCAGTTTTAAAAGGTAATTATATTTTAAATGAAAGCACTGTGTTCTAATTAGATAATTGTTTTTACTTCATAATATGTCTATCCCAGCTTATTATATAAATAAAAGTGTCAACTCTGTTATTTTCTTGTGGTTCATACCTTTGCCTATACCCTTTTTAATGATATTTTGCAGGAATCTTTTTAAAACACTCCACCCATTTGTAATATTAGGCTCTGTGAACCCAGAAAATTTGAGACAGGTCTCAGTTAATTTAGGAAGTTTATTTGGCCAAGGTTGAGGATGCGCGCCCATGACACAGCCTCAGGAGGTCCTGATGACACGTGCCCAAGGTGGTCAGAGCACGGCTTGATTTTATACATCTTAGGGAAACATGAGACATCAATCAGCATATGTAAGGTAAGGTGAGCATTGTTTGGTCTGGAAAGGCAAGACAGCTCTCTGGAGAGAGGGCTTCGAGGTCACAGGTAGATAAGAGACAAACCCTTATGTTCTTTTGAGTTTCTGATTAGCCTTTCCAAAGGAGGCAATCAGGTTTACCTCAGTGAGCAGAGGGGTGACTTTGAATAGAATGGGAGGCAGGTTTGCCCTAAGCAGTTCCCAGCTTGACTTTTCCCTCTAGTCTAGTGATTTTGGGGGCCAAATATATTTTCTTTTCACAGCACACATGGACAGCAATGTGCTGTAATTATAGTTAAGGCAGATAAGTGAGGGCACCACAGGCAGCCTTCGACATTATGGAACTTCTTCCAAGTGAAGACATCAATTCCATTTTGGATATTAAATATTTACAAGCTATTTTTTTCTGGTATTTATAAATAAAAAAGATAAATACAAATACTAATATTTTCTACTTGCACTTTGGTGGTGGGTCATTTTCCACTTTTGTGACCACTGGTCTAAATATATAAGCAAATGTCTTCACAAATGGGTAGTAGGTTCACAGGTGTTCATTTTGTTATTATGCATCATATCTTATATATATTACGTATATTTGATGTATTCAAGATTGTAAAATATTTTAAACTAGTGATAATTTCGCTTGAAAATTCTATAGGTGTTATTCTAATGACATTCTCATTTTTATTGCACAGGAGGAGGAATCTAAATCTTTTCAAACTATAGTGTCAGGGTCTTCTAGAATATTTTTGTTTCTTTATTCCCTATTTTAATTTACTGAGACCTCTTCTTCAGTTATATTAACCAGTTATGAATTGTATCTCTTAATTTTTCCCGTATTTATCCCCTACATGTCTCTAAAGCCCTTTTTCTTCTGTGTCCTGAACACTTTTCTCAAGTTTGTGTTTATCACAGATTTAATTTCCATAGTTGAGGATATAGAGGAAAAGTAAACTCAGTTTATCCTACTGTACTCTCACAACACAGAACACCTCTGACCAAACGCATGGGTTTTTTTCTCCATATGCCAAGCAAGCAGTTCTTCAGCAGCCGACCACGGCTGGGTGTCCTCTAATTCAGTTCTGACAATGTGTATAAGATCCTACGGGTTGAGCACTCAGTCCCACAAGACTGCCTCCCCCTTCAGATGTCAGTCGTGAGTTGGCTTCCAGAACGTGTGACCAACCAGTTATAAATTGGAGTTCCCACAAGCCCCTCCTCAGGTTTGCTTAATTTGCTAGAGTAGCTCACAGAACTCAGGGAAACACTTTACTTGCATTTACTGGTTTATTAAAAGAATATTTTAAAGAATACAAACAAACAGCACAGGAGCTTCCATCCCAGTGGAGTCAGGGTCCACCAGCCTTCTTGCACCTGGGTGTGCTCATATTCACCTTCCTGGAGGCCTCCTGACCTCAGTCCTTTCAGGTTTTTAATGGAGGCCTTGTCACATAGGCCTGATTGATTAAATCATTGGCCATTGGTGATCAACTCAACTCTTAGCCCTTCTCCCCTCCCCAGAGATTGGGGTGGGGAACTGACAAGTCCTCAGCCCTGTAATCATGCCTTGGTCTTTCCTGTGACCAGCCCCCATCCTGAAGCTGTGGAGGGACTGCCAGCCACCAGTCAATCACTAACATACAAAATGATACTTATCACTTTGGTGATTCCAAGGATTTTAGGAGTTGCATGTCAGGAAACAAAGAGATGAAGGCCAAATATATATTTTACAGTATCATAATAGTATTAATTGTGTGTGGCTTTCAGAGCTGATTTTAGTTATGTTATTTTATCTTTATTTTCTGTTGTGGAAAATTTCAACCATAGCAAAAGCAGAGAAGATAGTATAACGAATTCTGTGGACTCATCACCCACCTTTAATATCTTGTTTCATCTATTGCTTCCCATTCTCCCCTACCCAACCTCTGATTATTTTGAAGCAGATTCCAGACATCATCATCTTTTCATAAATGTTTCAGTATCTATTGACAAAAAATATACACTTTTAAAAAGCATAATCATACTATATCACACCTAAAGATGACAGTTACCTAGTCATGTGGAATTAACTCTATGTAATCTATTCCTGGATTGCCTACAGACATCTGTAGTTCTTCTTGTCAGAAATTATTATTGAAGAACAATTCTCAGTGTACATCCCATTGTGACTTCACATTCCCAGGAATAATGTGTCATATCACAGCTATTTCCATTCCCAGTCATACTTTGTTGGTAGGAATTATAGTCCTAGGATTGATACAAAAAATCTTTTAGTTGAGGAGAATAAAGGAGAAACAGCTCTAATTATTTTTGAAAGTGGCCCTGGATGTGGGCAATAGAATCCCTGCTCTGAAGTTAGGGTAAGAAGATGAGGTTTGATAGCTACAAAGCTCTTAATTGTAATTTTCGTCCTTCCATGGACTCACCAGTTTGCCTTGGAGCTTCATCTGAGTAGTGATTACCAGAAATTATTTTCTGCCAGAATATTGATCAGTATTTCTGATGCTGTTTATATTCTATATGTCTTTTTATGCTTTTGAAAACCAGAAAGTATCTGAGACAGGTCTCAACCAGTTTAGAAGTTTATTTTGGCAATGTTCTCCAGAGATGATTTTGAGGGCTTCAGTATTTAAAGGGGAATGGACAGATATTGGGGAAAGAGGAAGAAATTTTAAAAGGTATGAGTAGACAAGAGACAAACGGTTGCGTTCTTTTGAGTCGTTGTTCAGCCATTCACCTGTGAGAGGGGAGCAGAGGAATAGTCACTTACGCATTCATCTAGCTTAGTGAATCTGCATTTCTATGTAAGATAAAATAAACATAGCACACAGGAAGCCATCAGATATGCATTTGTTTCAGGTGAGCAGAGGGATGACTTTGAATTCTGTCCTTTGTCCTGTATATGTAAAGAATAAGCTATCAATTTACATGGTTGGGGTGAAATTCAACAGAACTGTTACAGGGTAAAGATCTTGGGGCCCACAAGGAATTGCTTTTTTTTTTTTTAATGTTATTAATTTTCTTTTTTTTTAAATTATACTTTAGGTTTTAGGGTACATGTGCACAATGTGCAGGTTTGTTACATATGTATCCACGTGCCATGTTGATTTCCTGCACCCATTAACTTGTCATTTAGCATTAGGTATATCTCCTAATGCTGTCCCTCCTCCCTCCCCCAACCCCACAACAGTCCCCGGAGTGTGATGTTCCCCTTCCTGTGTCCATGAGTTCTCATTCTTCAATTCCCACCTATGAGTGAGAACATGCGGTGTTTGGTTTTTTGTCCTTGCGATAGTTTACTGAGAATGATGTTTTCCAGTTTCATCCATGTCCCTACAACGGACATGAACTCATCATTTTTTATGGCTGCATAGTATTCCATGGTGTATATGTGCCACATTTTCTTAATCCAGTCTATCGTTGTTGGACATTTGGGTTGGTTCCAGCTCTTTGCTATTGTGAATAGTGCTGCAATAAACAGACGTGTGCATGTGTCTTTATAACAGCATGATTTATAGTCCTTTGGGTATATACCCAGTAATGGGATGGCTGGGTCAAATAGTATTTCTAGTTCTAGATCCCTGAGGAATCGCCACACTGACTTCCACAATGGTTGAACTAGTTTACAGTCCCACCAACAGTGTAAAAGTGTTCCTATTTCTCCACATCCTCTCCAGCACCTGTTGTTTCCTGATTTTTTAATGATGGCCATTCTAACTGGTGTGAGATGGTATCTCACTGTGGTTTTGATTTGCATTTCTCTGATGGCCAGTGATGATGAGCATTTCTTCATGTGTTTTTTGGCTGCATAAATGTTTTCTTTTGAGAAGTGTCTGTTCATGTCCTTTGCCCACTTTTTGATGGGGTTTGTTTTTTTCTTGTAAATTTGTTTGAGTTCATTGTAGATTCTGGATATTAGCCCTTTGTCAGATGAGTAGGTTGCAAAAATTTTCTCCCATTCTGTAGGTTGCCTGTTCACTCTGATTGTAGTTTCTTTTGCTGTGCAGAAGCTCTTTAGTTTAATTAGATCCCATTTGTCAATTTTGGCTTTTGTTGCCATTGCTTTTGGTGTTTTAGACATGAAGTCCTTGCCCGCGCCTATGTCCTGAATGGTATTGCCTAGGTTTTCCTATAGGATTTTAATGGTTTTAGGTCTAACATTTAAGTCTTTAATCCATCGTGAATTAATTTTTGTATAAGGTGTAAGGAAGGGATCCAGTTTCAGCTTTCTCCATATGGCTAGCCAGTTTTCCCAGCACCATTTATTAAATAGGGAATCCTTTCCCCATTTCTTGTTTTTGTCAGGTTTGTCAAAGATCAGATAGTTGTAGATATGCGGCATCATTTCTGAGGGCTCTGTTCTGTTCCATTGATCTATGTCTCTGTTGTGGTACCAGTACCATACTGTTTTGGTTGCTGTAGCCTGGCCCACAAGGAATTTCTAAGTGGGGAGATTGTGAAGGAGGTATGTAGCTTTTTTTGTCTTTGTAGCTATCTTATTTGGGAACAAAATGGGAGGCAGGTTTGTGTGATGCAGTTCCCAGCTTGTCTCTTCCCTTTTGTTTAGTGATTTGGGGGTCCTGAGATTTACTTTCCTTTCACACTCTTCCTGAGTAAAAGAGGAAGTCAGGCAAATTGGGCACAAATTTAGCCTAAGTCTGCCTCCTTACATATGAATACTTTAAATTTGGCCTAAAGGTTTCCCATTACAAAGTAAACTTCAGCCTAACTAGATGTGTAAACACACTATTCTTACACCAATCAGAGATTTTCAGCAAGTCACAGGAAGTCAGCTGTTAACAAACTGTTTAAATAAAGCAAACACCAAGCTGTAAGCAATCCCGCTGTTTCTGTACACTCTTTGTTTTCTGCATGTCACTTTCCTTTTTCTGTCCATAAATATTATCAAACCGTATGCCAGAATTTCTCTGAACCTGTTCTGGTTCTGGGAGCTGCCCGATTTGAGACTCGTTCTTTGCTCAATTAAACTGTTAAATTTAATTTATCTAGAGTTTTTCTTTTAATAGGCATCAGTAATTTTTTCTCCTTATAATCTAGGTATTCTATCACACTGTTTTTAAAACCTTCATAATTCAGAAACATTGCTTTATTAATTTTCCTACTTTTTAAAAACTCTAGTGTCTTAAAATTTTAAGAGAAAAAAATTACTTGTTCAGGTCTGACAGCCTTTTCTAAAACATATCCAGCATATATGAATTACATATGATTAGAGCCATTAAAGAATAGATTTTTTTCTGGCCAGGCACAGTGGCTCATGCCTGTAATCCCAGCACTTTGGGAGGCCGAGGCAGGCGAATCACGAGGTCAGGAGATCGAGACCATCCTGGCTAACACGGTGAAACCCCGTCTCTACTAAAAATACAAAAAAGTAGCCGGGCGCTGTGGCGGCCGCCTGTAGTCCCAGCTACTTGGGAAGCTGAGGCAGGAGAATGGTGTGAGCCTGGGAGGCGGAGCTTGCAGTCAGCCGAGATCACGCCACTGCACTCCAGCCTGGGCGAAAGAATGAGACTCCATCTCAAAAAAAAAAAAAAAAAAAAAAGACTAGATTTTTTCCTTAGCTAGTGTTAAAAAATTACTCATGATGCTTATTAAAGGTGGTAAGGATTACTTTATTCAAGGTGGGAGACTAGATATAAGAAACACTGCAATGGGGTTTTGCAGTGACGGGAGAGTGAATGGGGAATCAGTAGAGGGAAAGATTCTAAGAGGAAACATTGGGGTTACAAGGGATTCTCACTAGAAGGACACAACAGAACTCTTGCTGAAGGGAGGCCAGGGTGAAAAGATACTGGGTTAGAAGTGAGAACAGATACGTATGGGTATGGGTCATTTTTGCTAACCTGACTTAGCAGGATTCTTGCTCAAATTGGATTTTAGGAAGACAGAGGGAAGGCCGACATTGGCCTAGTTGAGCAAAGGACTCAGAGGAGCCTGACTCAAGTTTGCGTCAAAAGAAGAGCATTTTTGTCACTAGATAATAGTTTTAACTATCTTCCATATGTAAACATTTTCCATACCTAAACAGTTTGTTTGTTCATTTGTTTGTTTGTTTGTTTGAGATGGAGTTTGGCTCTGTCGCCCAAGCTGGAGTACAGTGGCGTGATCTCAGCCCACGGCAACTTCCGCCTCCAAAGTTCAAGCAATTCTCATGCCTCAGCCTCCCGAGTAGCTGGAGCTACAGGCATGTGCTACCATACCAGGCTAATTTTTGTATTTTTTTTAGTAGAGACAGAGTTTCACCATGTTGGCTAGGCTGGTCTCAAACACCTGACCTCAATTGATCTGCCCGCCTTGGCCTCCCAAAGTGCTGGGATTACAGGCGTGAGCCACCGTGCCCGGCCTATAAACAGTTTTTAGATAATTAGTAGATAGTAAGACCACTCTTAACCAATTCAATACTGAACATAATTAGTTTTCCTTGATTACTTGAAAGTACTTGTTTTTTAATGATATTAAACATTATTAAGTCTTGTGAAAATGTGAAATTAGAGCTTTCTGGGAATTCTAGATAAAGAGCATTTCCAGTAATAATTAATGTTTAACAAAATTCAAAATTATGTATGAGGCCTAGAATTAAGACTAGCTTGGGGCTGGGCATGGTAGCTCACGTCTGTAATCCCTGCACTTTGGGAGGTCAAGGCAGGTGGATTGCTTGAGGCCAGGAGTTTGAGACCAATCTGGCCAACATGGTGAAACCCAATCTCTACTAAAAATGCAAAAATTAGCCAGGTGTGGTGGTATGCACCTGTAATCCCAGCTACTCAGGAGGCAAAGATTGCAGTGAGCTGAGACCATGCCACTGCACCTCAACCTTGGTGACAAAATGAGACCGTGTCTCAAAAAAAACCAAACAAAACAAAACAAAAAACTAACTTTGGATAGTTTTGAAAATAAGTAAAACTTCAGAAAAAATCAGAAGGTAGGAAAAACTGCTTATATAGTTAAATTGTGGTTGGTGAGTATATTAGTCATTTTATTGCCTTTTTGAATATGTATGGCAACCCTATTTATAGTCATTGGGCGTAAGTGATAGTGTTAATATGTTTAAGGTTTGGAACATGTAGAAGCTGTTGGTGCCTTATTAAAGTTCTGCACCAGCCCCTTAGCAACAAGTGCCTGTGACTTGAAGCTCTTTAATGTACAGTTGCACATTTTAAGAATCCAGGTTGACTGATAAATTATCTGATGTATCTAATTCAAATATTTTTAAGCGCTATTGCTGGGTGCAGTGGCTCATGCTTGTAATCCCAGTACTTTGGGAGGCCAAGGCAGGCGGATCACTTGGGGTCAAGAATTTGAGACCAGCCTGGCTAACATGGTGAAACCCCATCTCTACTAAAAATACAAAAGTTAGCCAGGCATGGTGGTGCACACCTGTAGTCCCAGCTACTCAGGAGGCTGAGGCAGGAGAATCGCTGGAACCCGGGAGGCAGAGGTTGCAGTGAGCTGAGATTGTGCTACTGCACTCCACCCTGGACAACAGAGTAAGACTCTGTCTTAAAAAAAAAGAGTTATTGATGTTTTGCTTATTATAAGCAGCAATGTTTTGCAGTAAGCCATTTTTAAATAGTGAATTTTTGCTGTATCAGAATATAGTAGCATAGTGATTTTTACTCTTATTTAACTCATAGCAAAGGTTACTTATTTGGAATTCTCCTTTCAGTTAAATAATTTATACCAGACTTTCTGAAAATGTTTGGGGAGGATTATATGGGTTCTTATTTACCAGTTATTTGAGAATTTCAAAATACTTTACACATTTGCTTTATATTCCCATAGCAGTTTAGATAGGGTGTGTTACCAAGATGGAAACTGGTTCTGCAGGACTGGTAACTTATGATGACCAAATGATGGGTCATTAATAAATAGATTTTTGAACAAAGCTTGAAAGTGTAATTTCTGCTGCTTTGTGCTATTACATTTTCAGAAATTTTGACACTGAATGTATTTTATTTTTTAAAAAGTATGTAGAATGTAGAGAATGCAAATAATAATGCTCAGATGTTAGTTTTATCTGTTTCTTAAACTATTCTGAGCAGAAATACCAACCTTGCCAGTACATCATGTGTGTTTTCACTTACATACAGCCTTCTGTTGGCACTACTAAAGTTTTTAAAATGTTTTTTATTCTCCCCTAGGTGTTGGATCCTGAACAAAACCATAACTTCACAGATCATTATCTAAATGTGGTCTTTGACTTTTCTCAAGTTCTGTTTATAGCTACCGCCAACACCACTGCTACCATTCCAGCTGCCTTGTTGGACAGAATGGAGATCATTCAGGTTCCAGGTACCTGACTCTTAAATGAAATCATTATGATACATCTTGCCTTTCTGACCATAACTTTAAAATTAGTTATGCTGTGGAGTTTTGACTAAAAGAAGTTCCTTTGCCAACATACAATCTTCAGAAGTTCTGAGGAATGTATATAAATCAGTTTCTGTGTAGCTTCAAAGTCTGGAAGAGCAAAACAGCAAACATTGACAACAACAATTTCAGATTTAATTTAGCATGAAAGAATGATAATTTTATGACAAATAAGACATTCTTCTTTAATATAATTTCTGAACTTGCAGGCCATGTGTGGTGGCTCACGCCTGTAATCCCAGCACTTTGGGAGGCTGAGGCGGGTGGATCACTTGAGGTCGGGAATTCGAGACCAGCCTGGCCAACGTGGTGAAACACCGTCTCAATAAAAATACAAAAATTAGCCTGGCATGGTGGCGGGTGTCTGTAGTCCCAACTACTCGGGAGGCTGAGGCAGGAGAATCCCTTGAACCTGGGAGGGGGAGGTTGCAGTGAGCCTCATGCCACTGCACTCCAGCCTGGGTGACAGAGTGAAACTCCATCTCAAAAAAAAGAAAGAAAGAGTAACTGAACTTTCTCATAAAATCTGGCCTCACTTTTATATTAAAATGCATGCGGCTTTTAAATTCCTCTTGAATCTATCAAATAGTTAAATTTTTTAAATGTCTTCTCCGTCACTGGAGCATGCAAAATGTATTCCTTCAGTTACTAACACTAGATAAATTATAGCATTTTCACCTTATTTTAATTGCTCAGAATTGTTTTTCCCTGGAAGAGATCAAATATCACTGAGTTTTTTTTTTTTAATGTAGACTAGAATCTAAATGTCTTTATTTATTTAATTATTTAGAGACAGAGTCTAGCTTGTTGCCCAGGCTGGAGTGCAGTGGCATGATCTTGGCTCACTGCAACCTCCACCTCCAAAGTTCAATTGAGTCTTGTGTGTCAGCCTCCCAAGTAGCTGGGATTACAGGCACTTGTGACCACGCCCAGGTAATTTTTGTATGTTTGGTAGAGACAGGATTTCGCCATGTTGGCCAGTCTGGCCTCGAACTCCTGGCCTCGAGTGATCTGCCTGCCTTGGCCTCCAAAAGTATAGGGATTACAGACGTGAGCCACCATGTCCAGCCTAAATGTCTTTTATTTATTTTTTCTTTTTTTGAGATGGAGTCTCACTCTGTCACCCAGGCTGGAATGCAGTGGCACAATCTTGGCTCACTGCAACCTCTGCCTCCTGGTTCAAGTGATTCTCGTGCCTCAGCCCCCTGAGTAGCTGGGACTACAGGTGTGAACCATCACACCTGGCTAATTTTTGCATTTTTAGTAGGGACAGGGTTTTGCCATATTGGCCAGGCTGGTCTTGAACTCCTGACCTTAGGTGATTCACCCGCCTCAGCCTCCCAAAGTGCTGGGATTACAGGCGTGAACCGCCACACTCGGCCCTAAATGTCTTTAGACTCTAAATGTAATCTAAATGTATTTTTCATATTAATCTGAAATATATTTTTACTACTAAGTGAATTATAATTGGATTTCTGTTTTTTTTTTTTTTTTGAGATGGAGTTTCACTCTGTCACCAGGCTGGAGTGCAGTGGCACGATCTCAGCTCACTGCAACCTCTGCGTCCCAGGTTCAAACAATTCTCTTGCCTCAGCCTCCCAAGTAGCTGGGACTACAGGCGTGCACCACCACACCCAGCTAATTTTTGTATTTTTAGTAGAGACGGAGTTTCACCAGTTGGCCAGGATGGTCTCGATGTCTTGACCTCGTGATCCACCCACCTTGGCCTCCTAGTATAATTGATTTCTTAATTATCTGTGAGCATTGCAGGTTCCTGTACTTAGTTTTAAAATATGGTAGACTAAAAAGTTAATTGTTGCATATTTAAAGTCTAAAGTAAATAAGTAATGAATGCCCTGGAAACTCCAAGTTATGCAAGAAAATCCATTAGATACACTAAAGTAAAGTGGAAGAATCAGGGCAGCTGCTGCAGAGGGGAGCATATGATGCCACCTTCTTCCTTTGGCAGATTTAGCTCTCCGATCTTCTAGCTTTCCTGGTGTTTACTGACCTCTTTTCATTCAAAAGGTGCCTTATCAATTCATATTTTTAATTTTTGCTTGTTAAATGGAAAGGGACATTAGTTGGAATTTTGTCTTACAGGATTTAGAGACAAAGGAAATCTATATTTATTCAGGCTATTAAATAAGAACATAAAGTCTTCTAAATATACTGTATATATATAAAATACATATATATAAATACATATGCACACATATATAAATACATACACACACACACACACACACACACACACACACATATATATATACACCATCATGTGGAGGAAAAAACCTTTTATAGGGACATCTTAGGTTTTCTTTTGCTGCTACAATTTATTTTATAGTCATAGTTCTGGAAACAGTATCTTTAGAGCCCTTCCCTTGGAACCCACTGCTTATTTAATTGAGGGGTGTGTGTGTGTGTGTCTGTTTCAAGTATAGATCAAATTAGGCTAAAAAGATGCATTTATTCTTCTATTTGAAATTTCAGAGGATTTGAAGATAAAGAAATAATTGTCTCTAAGATTTGAGGTGTTTTCCTCTTTGGGAGATATATCATTTAATCAGAAGACTTTCAAGCACTTTGCTTAGTAAATGCTTTTTTTGTTTGTGAAAACGTTGGAAATTTTAACAATTATTGATTTAGATCAAATTTCTTTTTCTGTTTTTTTTTGGAGGCAGTCTCTGTTGCCCAGGCTGGAGTGCAGTGGCGCAATCTCAGCTCATTGCAACCTCCACCTCCTCAGCTGAAGTAATTCTCGTGCCTCAGCCTCCAGAGTAACCAGGACCACAGACATGCACAACCATGCTCAGCTAATTTTTTGTATTTTTAGTAGAGACAGTGTTTCACCATGTTGCCCAGGCTGGTCTCAAACTCCTAAGCTCAGGTAATCCGCCCGCCTCAGCTTCCCAAAGTGCTAGAATTACAGGTGTGAGCCAACGTGCCTGGCCAGAATAAATTTCTTTATTGTAATTATAGTCTCATTTGAAATAATACTTAAATTTGTTCTAAATCTAAGATCCATTTAATCTACATTTGATTCATTAAAAAAGCATGGCACTGGCTGGGAGCAGTGACTCCTGCCTGTAATCTCAGAACTTTGGGAGGCTGAGACTGGTGGATCACTTGAGGCCAGGAGTTTCAGACCAGCCTGGCCAACATGGCAAAGCTCTGTCTCTACTGAAAATACAAAAAACAGCCAGGCATGTTTGTGCATGCCTGTAATCCCAGCTACTCGGGAGGGTGAGGCAGGAGAATCGCTTGAACCTGAGAGGTGGAGGTTGTGGTGAGCCGAGATCATGCCACTGTACTCCAGCCTGGGTGACAGAGTGAGACTCTGTCTCTAAAAAAAAAAAAAAAAATGGCATTATGGGAGCCATGTAAATAATTACGAAACAGGATCTCTTCTTTTCCAGGGTATACACAGGAGGAGAAGATAGAGATTGCCCATAGGCACTTGATCCCCCAGCAGCTGGAACAACAACATGGGCTGGCTCCTCAGCAGATTCAGATACCCCAGGTCATCACTCTTGACATCATCACCAGGTTAGTTAGCCATCCTGAGGCTTCATTAACTCCAGGCAAGGTTTGAGTATTTACTGAGTTACCAAACTTAGGACATAGAGTATCAATATTTGAGTTTTTCATCTTTTGAGATAAGCCACAGTCTCCTGAAAACGAGATTATTTTATTGGCATCCCATAGCATCCATTTCTCTTTCTTCAACAACTTCCAGCAAGTGTTATCATAACTATTGATTTACACCGTTCTCTATGCTAGGCAGAAGTTTACAGAGAAACCATGTGGAATATTGTTATAGCTAAAGCTGAAATTTATGCTTTGCCACAATAACAATATAAGGGGTTAATTTGATCATTTAAAAACCAAATACATGGCAAATATAGAGACACTTTTTATGCCCAGGATCTTGAAAGTTGTTGAATTCTCTTAAGAGATGATATGCTACTTTCAGATAATCTGATTTAAGTTACTCAGTTTTCTTTTCTTCTCTTTGGCTGAGAGATTTTTAAAATCCTTAGAATTTTGATCTTCAGAATTAACACTGGAACAATAGAGAAGGTGCCTTCCCAAGTTTACTACCAAATGCTTAAGCCTGTAGCAAGCAGTGTGTAAATTACCTGAATAGAGTATTGCTTAGTCTAATTTACAGATTCCCTGTTTGAATGGAAAATATACTCTGTTGAGAATTTATATCCACCACAGCCTCTTACAGTTTTCCTAGCTCGGTATTACAGATCCATTGCATCATCCAGCAAGTCATGTCAGGCTGCCAAGCTCTCCTCATGCGGCCCTTTTCTAGTAACTACTGTTTTTAAGAGATGTGAAGTATCTCTCTATTTTGAACTTTGACTTAGAGTTTGGCCAGACTATCTTTTGATCTGTACCTTCTTATGGATCTGTTTTAGATTTATATACAAAACAGTAAGACTAAGTCTTACCTGGGGGTTCCTTTTCTTAATTTGTCTTGTGATTTATGGTGTGGATAATGCCAGGAGAAATAAATTAAGTGACTTGTATGTCTGAGTCTTCCAACAATATTATTCCAGATAACACCCATGATGCCTTTGGGTAACTTTCAATAAGTCATTTAACGTTTTTGATAGCTTCCCCATCTGTAAAATATGAGGGATAGAGAAAAATCCAGAGTTTATCTGAATAATAATGATTCTGAAGAGTGATCATTATTTATATTTCCCAATTGTTACCTCGAGAACTATTTCTTTTTTTATGTATGCTTGTTAATTCAAAATATCGGCCGGGCGTGGTGGCTAACATTTGTAATCCCAGCACTTTGGGAGGCCGAGGTGGGCAGATCACGAAGTCAGGAGATCGAGACCACGGTGAAACCCCGTCTCTACTAAAAATACAAAAAAAATTAGCCGGGCGTGGTGGCGGGCGCCTGTAGTTCCAGCTACTCGGAGAGGCTGAGGCAGGAGAATGGTGTGAACCCGGGAGGCGGAGCTTGCAGTAAGCCGAGATGGTGCCACTGCACTCCAGCCTGGGTGACAGAGCGAGACTCTGTCTCAAAAAAAAAAAAAAAAAAAAAATTCAAAATATCAGATCTTAAAAGCTATGGACATGAGGAAATATCTGAGCAGTTTTGTTAGTTTTGATATTGTTTTTAAAAACAGCACAACTATGCACTATTCCAGGCACGTTTTTGGATATTTAGTGAGTTACCAAACTTAGGACATAGAGTATCAATATATGAATTTTTCTTTTTTTTTTTTTTTTTTTTGATACGGAGTCTTGCTCTGTCGCCCAGGCTGGAGTGCAGTGGCGCGATCTCGGCTCACTGCAAGCTCTGCCTCCCAGGTTCACGCCATTCTCCTGCCTTAGCCTCTCCAAGTAGCTGGGACTACAGGCGCCTGCCACCACACCCAGCTAATTTTTTGTATTTTTAGTACAGACGGGGTTTCACCATGGTCTCGATCTCCTGACCTCGTGATCCGCCCGCCTCAGCCTCCCAAAGTGCTGGGATTACAAGCTGAGCCACCACGCCCAGCCAATATTTGAATTTTTCATCTTTTGAGATATGTCACAGTCATAGACCCTAATGTTCTAGTCTTTCTTATCTCCAAATATAACTCACCTACTTGAATACTTCCAGTCCCAGTATGCTTAATGCTAGCTAATAACTACCTCTTCATGGGTAATTCTAATTGTAACAAAGATAATTCTTTTTATTTTTTATTTTTTTTAAAAAAGAGGTTCTCATACTGTTACTCGGGCTGGAGTGCAGTGGCGTGATCTTGGCTCACTGCAGCCTCCGCCTCCCAGGCTCAAGCCATCTTCCCATCTCAGCCCCCAAATAGCTGGGACCACAGGCGCATGCCGGGAGTGATGGTGTGCACTTGTAATCCCAGCTACTCAGGAGGCTGAGGCAGGGGAATTGCTTGAACCAGGGAGGTGGAGGTTGCGGTGAGTTGAGATCGTGCCACTGCACTCCAGCCTGGACAACAGAGTGAGACTCCGTCTCAAAAAAAAAAAAAAAAATAGAGATGGGGGTCTCACCATCTTGGCCAGGCTGGCCTGGAACTCCTGAGCTCAAGTGATAATTGTTACAAAGATATTCTTTCTATTCACTTTTCTATAATTTTCTTCTTCTGCCTTATAGGAGCACCTGGAATCTAAGTGTAATTCCTCCTTGTACAGCCCTTCTGACATTAAAATAAAATACTATCGGGTCTGCACACTTAGTGTTCTCTTCTTCAAGCTAACCATTCCTCTCCTCTGTAGCGTTCCTCTTGATGTAGTTTCAAGACTTCTCACCCTCCTGATTAGTCTTCTTCTGAAAGAATCCTGTATATCAATGTGTCTTTTAAAATTAAACACCCAGAATTGAACACAGTGTTTCAGATAAGAGTCTAAATAGTTCATGGTATAGGAAGGCCGTGCTTTTCTTATTCTGACTATATTATTTTATGACTGTATCTCTAGATTCTTAGCTTTTTAAAGATTATTCTCTTCCCTTTTTCAGTGAATTTCGCTAAGCTTGGCATATCCCATTTTGTATTTATAAAGCTGAATTTTTTAAAGCCCAAATGTAGAAGTTCTTAAGATGCCTCCCTGTTTTCTCCCTTACTGAAATTATATGTAGTTGCATAATATAGACTTTATATCCTTCTATACCTTTGACTGAAATGAGTATTAGAGTGTTTAGCTAAGAGCTTTTTATCTGTCTTTTCTCAGAACTTTTAAAATCTGCTTTCCTGAAGTCTACAGTGTATGTCTGACTTAATCAAATGTATGGCTTAGTCAAATCCAATTCTTCAGCTAAAACTGCATTCTCCACCTGATCCTGTCCATTCGGGTCCATCCAAAGCTGAGTGGCCAAAAGTGGTTTCACTATATAATGGTCTGTGGAATGACTTAACGGAGTTTGATTCTAATGTACATGTGTTTAAAGCAGCTCTGCTTAACCACACATAGCGTCTTTTTCACAAAGTCCACAAAGTCACAGTGCTGTCTTCACTTAGCATACCTTCTTCCTTTAGAAGTCTTCACAGTGAAAATACACTGAAGAAAGGTGGTTAGCAAAGTGCCTAGTGAAAACCAGATTTCTGTCTCAGATTTGTTTTTATTTTAGTTCCACAAAGAGCACAATTTCTCTTATTCTTTCAGCAATATTTCAAATACAGTAAATTTATCTAGAATTTTCCTAAATTGACAAATTTTGTTTAAGAAAACTCTTCAACAAATTACCGAGGAGTAAATGGTTTTTTATATGCTGCCAAGTTTACTTTGACAATGTAAATTGAACTAGAACTAGGGTTCATTTTTAAGTGTAGGGTTATAATTCAAGATAATCTGTATAAAGGAAATTGTTGTAGCTGAAAATACATCAAAGTATTGAAGAAATAACAATAATGAGGAGTTTTAAGTGTGGAAAAGTTAGTACTCAAGAAAGGGTAATGAACTTTTAAATGTACACTGTTTATTAAAAATGTTAATCACATTACTTCTCTCTATTTTTTTAAGTGGTATCTAGTCAAAAATAAAATATTTTTCTTTCATGACAGGTATACCAGAGAGGCAGGGGTTCGTTCTCTGGATAGAAAACTTGGGGCCATTTGCCGAGCTGTGGCTGTGAAGGTGGCAGAAGGACAGCATAAGGAAGCCAAGTTGGACTGTTCTGATGTGACTGAGAGAGAAGGTTGGTGACCTTGTTCTGGCATTCTCAGGCCTGGTGGCTAGGAGCGAGTGACAGAAGAAGGTTGGGTATGGAGGGGAAGGTGTTGGGTAGTCCTTGGAGCAGTGGCACACGTGACTCCACTGTTAAATGCATCCAGTAAGTAATACCTTAATGTTTCAACATATTTCATCAAGAGGATTGTCTTTTACAAATAGCACAGTTTTAACTGGAATAATAATATGAATGCTTTGAGGATATAGGAACTGTGTTAGGATTCACTAGAGGGACAAAACTAATAGGATAGATGTGTATACGAAGAAGAGTTTAAGGAGTATTGACTCACACAATAACGTGGTGAAGTCCCACAACAGGCCATCTGCAGGCTGAGGAGCAAGGAAGCCAGTCCGAGTTCTAAAACCTCAAAAGTAGGGAAGCCGACAGTACAGCCTTCAGTCTGTGGCTGAAGCCCCAAGAGCCCCCGGCAAACCACTGGCATACTTTCAAGAGTCCAAAAGTTGAAGAACTTCGAGTCCGATATTCGAGGGCAAGAAGCATCCAGCACGGGAGAAAGCTGAAGGCCAGAAGATTCAGCAAGTCTGATCCTTCCAGCTTCTTTTCTCTGCTTTATTCTAGCCATGCTGGAAGCTGATTAGATGGTGCCCACTCAGATTGAGGGTGGGTCTGCCTCTCCTAGTCCACTGACTCAAATGTTAATCTCCTTTGACAGTATCCTCACAGACACACTGGAACAATACTTCACATCCTTCAATCCAAACAAGTTGAAACTCACTATTAACCATCACAGTAACTTTGTCCAGATGTATAATGATGGTGTACGTTATGTATGGGTTCTGGTGTTATTTCTTTCTGATCCAGACAGTTAAGTCTTTAAATAATTTACAACATAAAAAGTTTTTACAACGTTAGAAAATCCATGCTGTTCAAGTACTGCAAGGGCAGACCTTTGTACTCTGGAATAACTCCATGTGTAATAATTTTTCACACATTTTCTTTTATAGATAAACAATTAAATGTAATCTAAATTATTCTTTAAAAAATTATTGTGAAGGTGTTCTATTACTGGAATTAATCAAATGTGGACGTTCCTTTGGTATCTACTTAAAATGTTTTAACTGGCCAGGCACAGTGGCTCACGCCTTTGATCCCAGCACTTTGGAAGGTTGAGGCAGGCAGATCACTTGAGGTCAGGAGTTTGAGACCAGCCTAGCCAACATGGTGAAACCCCATCTCGATTAAAAATATAAAAATTAGCCAGGCATGGTGGCAGGCGCCTGTAGTCCCCACTACTCTGGAGGTTGAGGCAGGAGAATCACTTGAGCCCAAAAGTCAGAGGTTGCAGTGAGCAAAGATCATGCCACTGCACTCCATCTGGGCAACGGAGCAAGACTCCATCTCAAAAAAAAAAGTAAATAAAATAAAATGTTTTAATTTCTTGCCCCAAAACTGTAAGGGGTCTCAGTTCATCATATCATGCTGTTATGCAGTTTGCCAAAACTTGCTTTAACAAACATGAGTTGTAGAGAATTGACAATTTCTTTCATAGTAAAGAGATTTATTAGATTTTTCTATCATTTCCATAGCTCTTTCCAGAAAGGAGTTGGATGACTGTGATTAAAGAACCATAATTTATAGTGGGCCCAGTTGAACAGACACAGCCAAATGTCTTTCTTGTTTTTCCATCAGTTGCTGAACACAGTGCATTTTACAGCAGTAGCATCAGAGTCAGCTTTCACTGAATCCTCTTGTGGCCAGTACAGTGCTTCACCCCTGCCTCCCCGTGCCTGGAACCTCACTGGTTCATTTTCTCCAGAGAGCGAAGCTCCTGTCTTCTGTTGGATTGGAGGGAGGCAGTGCCTTCATTATGTGGAGTAGGAGTAGAGGTCGTGAGTTCTAATTGTTTTTTATCCAGACTTTAAAACTTATGCTTTATTTTTATTTTATTTTACTTTTTGAGATGGAGTCTCGCTCTGTCGTCCAGGCTGGAGTGCGGTGGCACAATCTTGGCTCACTGCAACCTCCATTTCCCAGGTTCAAGTGATTCTCCTGCCTCAGCCTCCCTGGTAGCTGGTACTATAGATGGGTGCCACCACACCTGGCTAATTTTTGTATTTTTAGTAGAGACAGGGTTTCACCATGTTGGCCAGGCTGGTCTTCAACTGCTAACCTCGGGTGATCTGCCCACCTCAGCCTCCCAAAGTGCTGGGATTACAGGTGTGAGCCACTGCTCTTGGCTTTATTTTTATTTTTTATTTTTACTCTGCCTTGGGAGAATGTAGAAAACTTTTGCCTTTTGTCCTACTCTTCACCCATGCTTTCAGGGCTACCTTGAATTCTTTAGCTTTTGTAGACTTTTAGGACCCACATCAACTTGTTGTTCTCTACCTCTAGCCCCACAAACATTGAGGTTTCTGCTTTCTCTAGCCTAAGTGTTGGTTACTTCTTGTCCATGTACTTTTTGTTTTCCAAAATTTTGTCAGCATCTCTTGTCAGCTGTTGTCCTCTTTCTCATTATTTTTGTTCTTGTGGGTTTATATGTTTTTTATTTCTTAATTGTCATTTTAATACAATTCGGACAGGAAGTAAAAACGCATGCTCAGACTACCATTTATAGAAATCTGAATTTAAAAAAAAATGTCCTAGGTGAGGGAGTACCTATCAAGGGTGGAAATCACTTGTGTAGATGACAGTGACAGTGGAGAACTGAGGTCTATAAAAGTTAAGATCTAGATCTAGATGCTCCTGAATTTCCCCTTTTCATTCTTAACAACACTTCCTTTGTGCTGTGATCTCAAGCAACTGAGCCTATGTCTTTTTGTTCTTGTCTGATATAACAGAAGGTAGAGGATGAAATAAATGAGTTTATTAGGTAACACATTTTGAAAATTGTGTTTAAGATTTAGATGATGTATTTTAGAACTTCTAATAAATATATTCAGAGGAATTCAGTGTCAAGGGAAACTTTTGTATAGTTATACATTGCTTAATGTTTATACATACATCCATTAGCATACTTCTAATAATATCTTTAATTATACTAGCTATTTTAAAATAACCCACAAATACTCAAGGAATTGTTCAGTTTGTGAACTGTGTGAGAACTACAGTTTTTCATGGTTACATTTATTTGTGTGGTTTTTAAAAAGGCGATCGCAGGACATCTCCTACATGATAATATAGTTAAGCAGATTTGCTTAGTTAAGATATTACCAAGAGCATCCAGATGAATAATTAGAATACATACTTGTCTCTTGGAGACGATTTTGGGTGTAGTCTTTACTAGAGGTATAGGTATGGACTCCAAGTTGGCCCTAATACTATGAGATACCCTTGAATAAACAACAGCCATTTTCTAGACCTTAGTAGAATGATTATTAGGTGTCCTGAATTGGTGTTTATGACCTCAACCAAACCAAAAGAATAATTTCTACAAAAGAATCTATGTTAGGTTTTCATAGCACCAAGTTCAAATGGAGCTTAGTAATGAAAAGTTTCTCATTAAGAAATGAGTTAATTAAAATTAAGAGTATAAAACAAGACAGTTGTTTTAGAAACTTCAAGTAATACAGTGTGGGAGTTATTTTTAATGTTAAAAATAAGGCTTTCCTAATTCAAGCACGAGAGACAGGAAAAAAAATAATAAGGCTGAACTTGGAGTTACTGCCAGGAAGAAAAGTAATTTTAGGCCACAAGCTTCAAAACAGGCAGAAACCTCCAGTGTATCAAACAAACTTCCTGGAATAGGCCCAGAAGCACTGATCTGTGAACAGTTGTCTTTGTATTTGTGGGGTCTTAACTGGCAGTTAAAGAGACTAAATAATAGCAGGGAGTTTAAAAAGCAGGTGAGATTTAGAGTTGATCAATCTGTGTTAGCGGAGGAACATTATGGTTTCAGTCACTTACCTATAAAGTATGAGAATTGTTTCTTTAAAAGAATGCTGCCTCTGTTTTTCTGCATGTTGTTAGTATTTTCTGAATTGCACTTTTCCTTTCTAGGGTATTTGTTGAGTTGAGAGATTAGTTGGATTACATGACTACAGTTTTATTCTGCTTTTTGCCTGCCTTTTGCCAAGAAAGACACAAATGTCCCATGTATTTAATTTTGCACACTTGGGTGTTTCTAAACAGGGTAAATGTTCATTTGTTTAAGTACCCATGTATCATATATATTCAATTTATATCTAGCAAGATTTTTCCTAATAAATTATCCTAAGCAAAGAAGGATTTATATTATAATCAGTCCTTATAAAGTTTCTGATAATACACTGCATTCTCAATTACTTTATTTTTGAAGAACATAGTATTTGAGGAAGTTACATTAAACAGAAAGAACCTGGGTAGATACTAGTTTCTGATTATTTTCATAGAAGTCACCTGAAAAATTGGTTAGAAAAAAAAGACAAAATTAATACAAATTTAACAGTTATTCATGAAATATGTAAATGTTGTGTTACTCCATTTTGCTGTGCTACAAAGAAATACTTGAGGCTGGGTAATTTATAAAGAAAAGAGATTTGTTTGGGTCAGAGTTCTGCAGGCTCTATAACAGGCACAGTGCTAGCTTATAAGGTGAGGCCTTAGGTAGCTTATAATCGTGATGGAGGACAGTGGGAGAGCAGGCATGTCACATGGTGAGAGAGGGAGCAAGGAAAGAGCCAGGGACCTTTTAACAACCAGCTGTCATGTGAACTCATTACCATGGGGAAGGCACCAAGCCATTTATCAGGGATCTGCCCCTGTGACCCAAACATCTCCCAGTAGGTCCCCCCTCCAACACTGGGAAACAAAGCTGTAGTAACCAAAACAGCATGGTACTGGTATAAAAATAGACAGATCAATGGAACAGAATGCAGAAACTAGAAATAAAGCCACAAATCTAAAGCCAACTGATCTTTGGCAGAGTAGACAAAAACGTACACTGGGAAAGGACAACCTATTCAGTAAATAGTGTTGAGAAAATTGGATAGCCATCTGCAGAAAGAATGAAACTGAACCACTCTCTGTCTCTTATTTTATATAAAAATCAACTCAAGGCTAGGCACAGTGGCTCACACCTGTAATCCCAGCACTTTGGGAGGCTGAGGTGGGTGGATCACTTGAGGTCAGGAGTCTGAGACCAGCCTGGCCAAAATGGTGAAACCCCGTCTCCACTAAAAATACAAAAATTAGCCGGGCGTGGTGGCACATGCCTATAGTCCCAGCTACTCGGGAGGCTGAGACAGGAGAATCACTTGAACCCAGGAGGCGGATGGCACAGTGAGCCGAGATCGTGCCATTGCACTCCAGCCTGGGCATCGCAGCAAGACTCTGTCACAAAAAAAAAAAGTCAACTCAAGATAGATTAAAGACTTAAATGTAAAATCCAAAACTAAAACATACTAGAAGAAAATCTAGAAAAAATTCTTCTAGACATTGCCCTAGACAAAGAATTCATGACTAAGACCTCAGAAGCAAAAGCAACAAAACCAAAAGTAGACAGATAAGACTTAATTAAACTAAAAAGCTTTTTGTACAGCAAAAGAAACAATCAACAGAGTAAACAGACAACTTACAGAATAAGCAAAAATATTTGCAAAATACGTATGCAAAAGACCAATACCCAGAATCTACAAGGAACTCAAGCAACTCAACAACAACAACAAAAAAAACCCAAATTACCCCATTAAAAAGTAGGCAAAGGAGATGAAAGACATTTTTCAAAAGAAGACATACAAGTGGCCAAGAAGCATTTGAAAAAATGCTCAATATCACTAATCATCAGAGAAATGAAAAATCTATGAGATACCATCTTATACCAGTCAAAACGGCTATTTTTAGAAAGTCAAAAAATAACAGATGTTGGTGAGGATGTGGAGAATAGGGAGTGCTTATATAGTGCTGGGAGAAATGTAAATTAGTACCACCTCTATGGAAAACATATGGAGAGTTCTCTAAGAACAAAAAATGGAACCGTCATTTGATCCAGCAATCCCACTACTGGGTGTATACCCAGAGGAAAAGAACTCATTATGTCAAAAAGATACCTGCACACATATGTTTGTTTTATCTAATATAAAAAGTCTGTTTTATCTGGTATAAAAAGAATGGAATCATGCCTTTGGCAGCAATATGGATGAAACTGAAGGCCGTGACAATAACTCAGAAATTCAAATACTGAATATTCTCATTTATAAGTGGAAGCCAAATAATGTGAACATATGAACATAGAGTATGGAATAATAGACACAAGCATGAGCTATCATGCCCAGCCTCAAAAAATTTAATTTCCCTCTTAATTTTGTTGTTGACCCAAAGGTTGTCCAGGAGCATGTTGTTTAATTTACATGTGTTTGTATATTTTTGAGAGTTTCTCTTCAGATTGATTTTTAGTTTTATTCCATTGTGTGAAGATACTTGATATGATTTTGATTTTTTTTTTAAATTTATTGAGACTTGTTTTGTGGCCTGATGTTTGGTCTGTCTTGGAGAATGTCCCATGTGCTAATGAGAAAAATGTATCTTTTGTGGTTGTTGCGTAGAATGTTCTGTAAATGTCTGTTAGGTCCATTTGGTTTTAAGTTCAGTGTTTCTTTGTTGACTTTTTGTCTGTCTCAGTGATCTATTAGTGCTCTCAGTGAGGTGTTGAAGTCCCATATTATTATTGTATTGCTATCTGTCTCTTTTCTTAGGCCTAGTAGTATTTGTTTTATTAATCTGGTACTCCAGTTTTGGGAGTATATACTTAGGATTATTACATCTTCTTGTTGAATTGATCCCTATGTCATTATATACTGGCCTTGTTTTAAAAAAAAAAAACTATTGTTGATTTAAAGTCTGTTTTATCTAATATAAGTATAGTTACTCCTGCTTGCTTTTGGTTTCCTTTTGCATGGAACATTTTTCCACCCCTTTACCTTCAGTCTGTGTGTCTTTAACAGTAAGGCAAATTTCTTGTAAGCAGCATGTAGTTGTTGTTTTTTAATCCATTGCACCAATTCATATCTTTGAAGTGGTGCATTCAAGGTTAATACTGATGCATGAGGTTTTGTTCCAGTCATAATGTTAATTGCTATCTAGTTGCTTTGTAGATTCTTTTTTTTTTCTTTTAAGCAAGAGACTTGAGTCTTGCTCTGTCACCCAGGCTGGAGTGCAGTGGTGCGATCTTGGCTCACTACAACCTCCACCTCCTGAATTCAAGCGATTCCCGTGCTTCAGCCTCCCAAGTAGCTGGAATTACAGGTGCATGCCACCATGCCTGGCTAATTTTTGTATTTTTAGTACAGACGGGATTTTGTCACATTGGCCAGGCTGGTCTCGAACTCCTGACCTCAGGTGATCCTCCCGCCTTGGCCTCCCAAAGTGCTGGGATTACAGGCGTGAGCCACCACAACCAGCCAGCTTTGTAGATTCTTTGTTTTTTGTTCCCGCTTTGTGGTCTTCTGGAGTTCTGTCATGTTGCCCTTTTATTTCTTTCTTTTCCTTATTTGTATAATTGTTTCATAAAACTTGTGAGTTTCATGTGTTTTATGATAGAGTATCAACCTTTTGTTCCCATGTTTAGAACTTCTTTAAGCATTTCTCATAGGACCAATCTAGTGGTGATGAATTCTGTCATTTGCTTGTCTGGGAAACACTTTATTTCTCCTTCATTTGTGAAGCTTACACTAGCAGGATACAAAATTCGAGTTTGACCATTTGCTTTAAGCACTTTGAAAATGGAATCCCCATCTCTTCTGGCTTCTAAAGTTTCTGCTGAGAAGTCCACTGCTGGTTTGATGAAGTTTCCTGTATAAGTGACTAGACACTTTTATTGTATTTAGGGATTTTTCCTTCACATTGACCTTAGACAACCTGATGACTAGATGCCATGGTGAGATCCTTCTCGCAATGTATTTAGCTGGAGTTTGTTGAGCCTCTTGTATCTGGATGTCTAGATCCTTTGCTAAACTAGGGAAGGTTTTCTCAATTATTTTCTCAAATAGGTTTTCTGAAGTTTTTGCTTTTTCTTCTCCCCTAGGAATACCTGTGATTCATGGGTTCCAATGTCTTATGTAATCCCTTACTTTTCAGAGGCTCTACTCATTTTTTAAAATTCTTTTTTCTTTTTTTTTTCTTTTTGTCTGACTGGATTAATTGAAGAAAAAAATCTTAAAGTTCTGAGGTTCTTTCTTCTGCTTGGTCTAGTCTGTTGTTGAAGCTTTCAAATGTATTTTATAATTCCTTCAATGAATTTTTTATTTCCAGAAGTTCTGTTTGGTTTTCTTTTTAAAATACCTATCTCTTTGGTAAATTTCTCATTCATATCCTGAATTGATTTTCTGACTTCTTTGTATTAGTTTTCAGATTTCTCTTGTATCTTGTTGAGCTACTTTTTTTCTTTTAATTTAATTTTATTTTGAAACAGGGTCTCGCTCTGTTGCCTTGTCTGGAGTGCAGTGATGCAGTCATAGCTCATTGTAAGCCCAAGCAGTCCTCTGCCTCACTGTCCTAAGTAGCTACAAATTCAGGCACATACCACCACACCTAGCTTATTTTTTTATTTTTTGTAGAGATGAAGGGTCTTACTATGTTGCCCAGGGTAGTCTTGAACTCCTGGCCTTAAGTGATCCTCCTTCCTCTTGCCTTGACTTCCTAAACTATTGGGATTGCAGGCACGAGTCACTGTGTCCTGCGCCTGATAGCTTCTTCTTCTTTTTTTTTTTTTTTCCTGAGACAGAGTTTTACCCTGTCACCCAGGCTAGAGTGCAGTGGCACAATCTCAGCTCACTGCAACCTCCACCTCCTAGGTTCAAGTGATTCTTGTGCCTCAGCCTCCTGAGTAGCTGGGATTACAAGTGTGCGTTACCATGCCTGGCTAATTTTTGTATTTTTTTTAGTAGAGATGGGGTTTCACCATGTTGGCCAGGCGGGTCTTGAACTCCTGGCGTCAAGTGATCCGCCCACCTTGGCTTCCTAAAGTGCTAGGATTACAGGTGTGAGCCACTGTGTCCAGCCCCTGATAGCTTCTTTAAATCAGTGTTTTGAATTCTTTATCTGGCATTTTGAAGATTTGTTTTTTAGTTAGGATCCATTGCTAGAGAATTACTGTGTTTCTCTGGGGGTGTCATAGCACCTTTTTTTTTCATATTTCCAGTATTACTGTGCTGATTCACTTGCATCTGGGATAACAGTTACTTCTTATTATTTTTTAGTTTACTTTTGTTGGGGCAGGACTTTTTTTCCCTTGAGGATGTATCTTTGATGTATGTTGAGTAGGGTCATTTGGCTTTGCTTCAGGGTGCATTCAGTGACATAGACACTGTATGATAGCCTTAGTTATAAAGTAGTCTTAGTATGGTGGCTTTCTCAAATGCCAGTGATAGTAGTAATGTACTGGGTGGGTGATTGGGCTCAAGGCCTCCTGCCTAGCTGGGGTGGATGATGGTGGCAGCAGAGGTCGTGCAAAGCTTGCTTTCTTCCAAGGCACTATGCAGTTGTATCAATAGATGTTGTGATGGGTGGTGCAGGTTGACTTCCCAGCTAGGAGGTGGTGCTTGCAGATGAGCGTCAGCTGCAATAGTGGCAGTAGGGTGATTAACCTTTGTAATTCAAGAATTATTCAGGTATCTCAGGTACCGAGCTGGGCCGTGAAACTCTCAGGGGTCCTGGTCTTGTGCTGTGCTTCCAGGGTAGATTGTGGGGTAAAGCCAGGCAGGCTGGACCAGCCAAGCTCATGTTTGAGCCCCCTGAATGGGTACTTTGGGCCTGGGATAAAATTTCCAGTGGCTGCCTCATACATTGTTTGAAGAATTACTTTATGTTAGATAATCTTGGTATCTGGTAGTGTAAGTCTTCCAGCTTTGTTCTTCTTCAGAATTGGGTTGGCTATTGTAGGTCCTTCAAATATCCATGTAAATTTTAAAGTCAGTTTGTCATTTTCTACCAACAAGTAAGTAAATAAATCAAAACTCCTGGGGCATTTTTATTATGATTCCATTGAATCTGTAAATCTAGTTGGGGAGAATTGACAATTTGTATTATCAAGTCTTCTAATTCATGACTAGCTTCATTTATTTAAGTCTTCCTACGTAAGTTTTTTTCCTTCAGCTTTTAAGTTCCAGGGTACATGTGCAGGATATACAAGTTTATTATGTAGGTAAACATGTGCCATGGTGGTTTGCTACACAGATAATCCATCACCCAGGTATTAAGCCCAGCATCCATTAGCTATTCTTCCTGATGCTCTCCCTCCCCTCACTGCCACCCACAACAGGCCCCAGTGTGTATTGTTCCCCGCCATGTGTCCATGTGTTGTCATCGTTCAGCTCCCACTTGTAAGTGAGAACATGCAGTGTTTGGTTTTCTGATCCTGCATTAGTTTACTGAAGATAATGGCTTCTAGTTTCATCCATGTCCCTGCAGAGGACATGTTCTCGTTCCTTTTTATGGCTGCATAGTATTTCATGGTGTACATGTACCACATTTTCTTTATGCAGTCCGTCACTGATGCGCATTTGGGTTGATTCCATGTCTTTGCTATTGTGAATAGTGCTGCAGTGAATATATATAAATCATTCTGTTCCTTTGGCTGTATACCCAGTAATGGGATTGCTGGATCAAATGGTATTTCTGCTTGTAGATCTTTGAGGAATCACCATACTGTCTTCCACAATGGTTGAACTAATTAAACTCCCACCAACAGTGTAAAAGCATTCCTTATTCTTCACAACCTCGCCAGCATCTGTTGTTTCTTGACTTTTTAATAATTGTCATTCTGACTGGCGTGAGATGGTATCTCACTGTGGTTTTGATTTGCATTTCTCTAATGATCAGTGATGTTGAGCTCTTTGTCCTATGTTTGTTGGCGACATAATGTCTTCTTTTGAGAAGTGTCTTTTCATGTCCCTTGCCCACTTTTTAATGGGGTTGTTTTTTTTTTTTTCTTGTAAATATGTGTTCCTGGTAGACTCTAGATACTAGACTTTTGTCAGGTGGATAGATTGCAAAATTCTTTTCCCATTCTGTAGGTTGTCTGTTCACTCTGATGATAGTTTCTTTTGCTGTGCAGAAGCTCTTTAGTTTAATTAGATCCCATTTGTCAATTTTGCTTTTGTTGCTATTGCTTTTGTCATTTTCTTCATGAAATCTTTGCCCGTGCCTATGTCCTGAATGGTATTGCCTAGATTTTTTTCTAAGGTTTTTATAGTTTTGGGTTTTACATTTAAGTCTTTAATTCATCTTGAGTTATTAAATAATTTTTGTATAAGGTGTAAGGAAGGGGTCCAGTTTCTGTTTTCTGCATATGGCTAGCCAGTTTTCCCAGCACCATTTATTAAATAGAGAATCCTTTCCTCATTGGTTACTAGTACAAAAACAGACACATAGACCAACAGAATAGAATGGAGAACTCAGAAATAAGACCACACATCTACAACCATCTGATCTTCTTAAATAAGTTTTTTAAGAGTTTTGATCATTTTCAGTGGCACACTTTTACATAATTTTTCTTTAGATATGTTCCTAGGTATTTGATCTTTATGTGTATATTATTGTAAATAACATTCTTCAAATTTTGTTTTCTAATTTTTTGTTGCTAGTGTGTGACAATGCACTATTGGCCTCCTGTTCAACAAACTTGCCACATTCACTTATTAATTATAATTGTTTGTGGAATCTTTTGGATTTTCTGCATCTAGCATCCTGTAATCACAAATGCAGATGTCAGCTTTTACTTCTTCCTTTCCAATCGTTATACCTTTTATTTCATTTCTTCCCTAATATGTTGTCTAGGACCTCCTGGGAAATGCTGAATAGAAATAATGATAATAGACAAAGTAAGCAGGATAAAAGCCTATGAAGAAATTACCAACTGACATAGGCTTTGCTTTGTGGCTTTAGGTCACCCCTCATCACCTAATATTATAAAAGTACAATTCGGCAGGATTCTCAGAAACTGTCCAGTTTGACCCTGATTTAATTCTCAACATTCCCAAGTAAACATTATGCCTTGCCTGTTTGACTTTATTAACAGACATGTCAGACAATCATGTGGTGAAGTGCGATTTTACTTGTTTATTGAACCTGAGATTTGCTGACAGTGTTAGTTCATTCTGTGTTGCTGTAACACAATACCACAGACTGGGTAATTTTAAATGAGCAGAAATGTATTGGTTCACAATTCTGGAGGCCAAAGAGTCCAGTGTCAAAGTGCCAGCTTCTGACAGGAACCTTCTTGCTGCATCTTCACATGGCAGAAGGGCAAAGAAAGAGAAGGGGGCCTGAACTCACTCTTTTATAATGATATCAGTCTCACCCATAAGGGCAGAATCTTCAGGAACCTAAGAGCAGCTTGTTACTTCATGGCCTACTGACCTCTTAAAAGTCTCACTACTTAATATTGTTACAATGGCAGTTAAATTTCAACATGAATTTTGAAGGGGACAAACATTTAAACCATAGCACCGACTTTCTTGAATTTGTATACTCTTTTATTGGTTTTAGAAAGATTTTGGCCATTATCTTTTCAAATATTCTTCCCATTTTTTTATTCTTTCTTCTGGGATTCTGAGAAGAGAGCTCTTTACTGTCTCTTATCCTCCTTTCTATTTTTTTTTTTTGTTGTTGTTAATTTTTCTCTCTCATTCAGTTTAGATATTTTCTGTTGCCCTGTATTCCAGTTTGCTATTGCTTTCTTCTGTTTTTTTGTGGTCTGCTATTAAGCCTATGAAGTTCTTAATTTCCATATTATAATTTTTTTTTTTTTTTTACTTTTAGAATGGCCACTGGATTTCTTTTTTCTTTCTTTAAGACAGAGTCTCACTCTGTCGCCCAGGCTAAAGTGCAGTGGCACAATTTTGGCTCACTGCAACCTTTGCCTCTTGGATTCAAGCGATTCTCATGCCTCAGCCTCCTGAGTAGCTGGGATTACAGGCGTGTACCACCATACCCAGCTAATTTTGTATTTTTAGTAGAGACAGGGTTTCACTGTGTTGGCCAGGCTGGTCTCGAACTCCTTACCTCAGGTGATCTGCCCTCCTCTGCCTCCCAAAGTGCAAGTGCTGGGATTACAGGCATGAGCCACCATGCCCAGCCCATTGGATTCTTTTTTTTTTCTTTTTGAGATGGAGTCTCTTGTCCAGGCTGGCATGCAGTGGCATGACCTTGGCTTACTGCAACCTTCACCTCCCAGGTTCAAGTGATTCTCTTGCTTCAGCCTCCTGAGTGGCTGGGATTTCAGGCGCCTGCCACCACGCCCAACCAATTTTTGTATTTTTAGTAGAGACGGGATTTCACCATGTTGGCCAGGCTGGTCTCGAACTCCTGACCTCAAGTGATCCGCCCGCCTTGGCCTCCCAAAGTGCTGGGATTACAGGCATGAGCCACCACACCTGGCTAGGATTCTATATATATATAGAATATATATGTGTGTATATATATATATATATATGGACTCTAAGAGGTTCTCCATTGAAATTTTCTATCTTTTTATCTATTTAATCCCTCCTTTTCTCTATTTTCTTGGACATACTAGTCATTATTTTGAAAATCTCTACCTTAACACTCCATTATCTGATTCAGTTATGTTTGGTGTTTGTTTTGTTTCTATTGCCTTTTATTCTCCCTTGATTTCTAGTTTTTTGTTTTGCTTTTCAGCATTTCTTGTATTTTTTTTTACTGGATGCCAGACATTGGATGAAAAATACAAGGGCTGTAACTATTATCCTCTGAAAAGAGTTACATTTTCTTCTGATTGGTAGCTACAGTACCAACATGTCACTCTGTCCTGTCAAGGCTGAGTTTTAGGCTTTGTCAGGACTGCTCGATTTCAGTTTGGGTCTTATTACTGGGATACAGTCTTTATTTTTATTATGTGGTACTCCCAGGTTGTGGTTCTTATTCCTTCGTGGGTGACCCTTACTTCTAGGGCATGATCTTTCTGAGTTCTCACTTGAAAATCCAATCAGGTCTTTAGCATCCCGGCTTCTCCTTTCTCCTGGGTTTCTAAAAGACTCACCCTGAATATATTCAACTTAGGAGTTAGTCAACAGCTTGAGGGGGATTTAAGTGCAGACTTTTGAGATCCTTCTTTTTGGATTCTTCCTTTATTGGGATTTTGCCAATGAAGTCCCAATTGCTTTGACAACCTCTAATTTTCAGAATTACTTTTGATTAAATATTTTATGATTCTAAGCATAGCATCTACTCTGTCAATTCTGAATTATGGTGATACTCAATTCTACCTCAAATCCCGAAGAAAAGAAGGGGGAAAAAAAAACAAAACTAAGAAACTGCTTTTGTTTTGTAGCTTTAGGCTTCTACCTATATAATTGACTATTATAAAATCTCATTTGAGTAAGATCTTTAGTAGCCACCTACTTTGACTCTGATTTGATTTATAAATCCCTTTACAACATTCCTCAATAAACACTATGCTTTGCCTGTTTGACTTGGTTAACAGACATGTCTTTATAAACTTGGCTATCCATTTTCCAGTCTGTAGGAAAAGAGAAGCTATAAGTTGGAGAAAAGGCTAGTGGTTGGGTGGTGAGTCATAAGCAATAAGATTTGATGTCAGTGATGACAGGCCTATCCTCTTATGATAGATTCCTTGAGCCCTCTGCTGACCACAAAGCTTTGGCTGGCTAGACCACAAATCTGTCTCCTTCAATGACAATTTTTGTAGCTCAATATGGATCCTGTTTTGTATGAGTTTCATTTGGAGATTTATTGTTTATCTGCTATATTTGCCTTAGATGGGACAGTAAAATCAACCTAATGTAGTGGAAGGAAGTAGGTATTACATCCTTAATTCCTTGATATACATCCTTTTATTATGTGGTACTCCGGGGATGTGGTTTTTCAGATTTGGAGAAGAATAGTTAAAAAAAAAAAAAAAAAAAAAAAAAGCTGAAAGAATCAAAAGCACTTGATTTTCTTGCAGGGACAGCTTCCTGTTTTGGTTGAGGAAGGAGCTACACTTAAAATAACTAGCATAAAGCATGCGTAGGGCTTGCTTTCCAGACAACCTGAATTTAAAATGCATCAAAAGCCAGGTGTGGTGGCTCACATCTGTAATCCCAGCACTTTGGGAGGCTGAAGTGGGCGGATCACTTGAGGTCCGGAGTTTGAGACCAGCCTGGCCAACATGGTGAAACCCCATCTCTTCTAAAAATACAAAAATTAGCTGGGCGTGGTGGCGCACACCTGTAGTCCCAGCTACTTGGGAGGCTGAGATGGGAGGATCATTTGAACCTGGGAGGTGGAGATTGCAGTGAGCCGAGATCACACCACTGCACTCTAGCCTGGGCAACAGATTAAGACTCTGCCTCAAAAAAAGAAAGAAAATAAACAAAATGCATCAAAATAAAATATTTGAATTTTACAGCACTATTTCTTTTCATTCATTGACTTTCATTCTCCCACTTTACCACACCTTTAACTATTGGCAAGAATGTGGTGAGTGGGAGAAAGGTATCCTGCCACGTAAGTAAGTATATATATACCTAGAGCCAAGGGGTCAGGGTGTCACAGAGGAGAGCCACATGCTGACGGGCTTGTGTTTGTTCCCACTCATTGACTGTGCAAGCGCCTCTTCCCTTAGCCTTTCTCAGGATGCAGTTCTCCAGGAAGAATCCGCCTTCTGTTGGGCTGCTTTCAGAGCTCTTTGTTGTGGCTTCCTGCCATTGACTTTGCAAGCCCTAAGCATGCTTTATGCTAGTTATTTTAAATGCAGCTCCTTCCTCAACCAAAACAGGCAGCTGTCTCTTGTGCAAGAGAATCAAGTGCTTTTGATCCTTTCAGCTTTTTTTTTTTTTGACTATTCTTCTCCAAATCTGAAGCATATCCATTCTCTTGTCTACAGCCATGAGTGCATTTATGTCAACAGAAAATGCTAAATTTAATGTTTTTAGAAAGTAACCTCTGTGGCTGGACATGGTGGCTAATGCCTGTAATCCTGGCACTTTGGGAGGCCAAGGCAGGTGGATCACTTGAGGCCAGGAGTTCGAGGCCAGCCTGGCCAACACAGTGAAACCCCGTCTCTACTAAAAATAGAGTGGTGGGCGCCTCTGCTAAAAATAGCATGGTGGTGGGCGCCTGTAATCTCAGCTACTTGGGAGGGTGAGGCAGGAGAATCGCTTGAGCCCAAGAGGTGGAGATAGCAGTGAGCCAAAATCAAGCCACTGCACTCTAGCCTGGATGACAGAGCAAGACTCTCTCAAAAAAAATAAAAAGTCACCTCTGTGCTTTGTGTAACTTTTTGCTAAATTCCTGTCTTTGTCTTCTTAGAACAGTCTTCTACTTGTTACAGGATCTTCCTATCTTTTGGATTTTATATTATATAGCCCACTGACATGGCTGTTAGCTGACCTCAGTTCCTTGCTGACTTGGTCAGAGCCTTCAGTTTCTTACCTCTAGTAAGAGGTAATGTGACTCTCCCTAGGCCGAGGCTGTGGCAGCTGGCTTCTCCCAGAGGGAATGATGTGTGATAGAAGCAGGGAGAGTAAGAATCAGACAAAACCGCAGTCTTTTATACCCATCACTATTGCCGTATTCTCTTGGTCACACAGCCCAACCCTGGTATGATATGGGAGTCTCTGACTCCATGGGAATGGGATATCTGGGCGCCATCTTGAAGGCTAGCTGGCACAGATTATTTTTTGTGCGTGTGCCTATAAGAATTTTTTGGCCGTGCACGGTGGCTCACGCCTGTAATCCCACCACTTTGGGAGGGCGAGGCGGGTGAGTCATGAGGTCAGGAGTTCAAGACCAGCCTGGCCAAGATGGTGAAACCCCATCTCTACTGAAATACAAAAATTAGCCAGGCACGGTGGCAGGCGCCTGTAATCCCAACTACTTGGGAGGCTGAGGCAGGAGAATCGCTTGAACTTGTGGGGGCGGAGGTTGCAGTGAGCCGAGATCACGCCACTGCACTGTAGCCTGGGCAGCAGAGTAAGACTCTGTCTCAAAAAAAAAAAAAAAAAAAAAAATTTTTCTAAGTCAGCATTGAAGTTTATGCTGTAGATTATCCATCAAGCTTGAGCTGATTTCTTATTAAAGACCCAGGTTGCACAGATAGGGGTTAGAAGTTTGGATTCAGTTTTGCATTTTCAGTATTTAAAGTCTTGTTTCATCTTGTTCATTCTTATCTTTCCTTTGATTGTATTAGTAGCTCAGGACAAATAAGAATTTATAATTTTCCAAGGAACTAAGGTTGCTGTTGAGGAATATGGGTTTCAGAGACAAGAGTTTAGTCCTCAAGGCACTGGCTCATTGGTACTAAGCTTCAGGGGTTGTAGTGTTGTTAGAGCTAATTGGATTTTACAAATAAGCCAAGATTATTAAAAAGAAAATAGATCTAGAGAGTAACACTTTCTGTGCTAAATCCGTTGCATTTGATAGGGATACTAGGCAGTATGCTATGTCCAAACTTCTAAAATTAGGTGGTGGTCTAACGTTGAGGTGAAAATATCATGTTGGTATATAATGCCAATATCGTGAAGATATACTAAATATTATTTTCTGAGTCTGACATTTACACTGATATACTGATTTATCCGTCATCAATATTGGCCTGGTTTAAGAGAGACTTGTTTGCCTGTACAGACCGGGAGGAAGCTTCAATGAAGGCAAAAATCTAACTATAATAGGAGCCAAACATTTGTTATTTGAATTCCATTTGGGGACAGGAAAATAAAATATTATCAAATAATTATAAAGTCATCATTCTGTTAAATGAATCATATAGGAAAATGCAGTGACCTTAAAACAGAGTCTGGCTCTGTCACCCGGACTGGAGTGGAGTGGCCTGATTTCAACTTGCTGCACCCTCCACCTCATGGGCTTAAGCTGTCCTCCCACCTCAGTCCCTAGAGTAGCTGGGACCACAGGTTTTGCCATGTTGCCCAGGCTGTTCTCAAACTCCTGAGCTCAAGCAATCCACCTGTCTCAGCCTCCTGAAGTGCTGGGATTACAGGCGTGAGCCACTGCGCCCGGCCTGCAGTGACCTTTGGTTGTCATTGTTATACATTATCAAAACAAGCCCAAGTTACAAGAGTATTAAAGCAATACTTACGGTTTTTAAAAAAATATTACAAATGGTCTCTGCATTTTAACTGCTCATCTAAGTAATTGTGTAGGAATATTTTCTGAATCTCTAATACAGGAAATGAGATTTATTAATACATAAAACCCACTGAAAACAGGGGTGCAAACTCTCTTGTCTGGTACTACAGATGGATTCCTATGTTTTGGGCCCTTGTTTATACCAATTTATTCAATCAGTGAGTCAGCTAGCATTTACTGAATACAGTCATATGCGTTGCTTAATGATGGGGATATGTTCTGAGAAATGCATCCCTGGGAAATTTTGTCATTGTGGAAACATCATAGAGTGTACTTACACAAACCTAGATGGTATAGCTTTCTACACACCTAGGCTATATGGTGTAGCCTGTTAATCCTAGGCTATAAACTTCTACAGCATGTGACTATACTGAATACTGTAGACAATTATAACAGAGTGGTAAGTGTTTGTGTATCTAAACAACAAATAAACAATAAAGAAAAAATAAAACAACAAATAAAAGCTGGTACTTCTGCATAAGGCACTTACCATGAATGGAGTTGCAGGACTGGAAGTAGCTCTGGATGAGTCAGCGAGTGAGTGGTGAGTGAATGTGAAGCCTAGGACATTACTGTATATATACTACTATAGACTTATTAACACTGTACACTTAGCCTATATTTTTAATTTTTTTTCCTTTTTTTACTTCTTTTTCTTTTTTTGAGACAGGCTATGTTGCTCAGGCTGGTCTTGAACTCCTGGGCTCAAGTGATCCTTCTACCTCATCCTTCTAAGTAGCTGGGATTACAGGTGTGTGCCACCACACCCAGCTTCTCAAAACTTTTCAAATCTTTTATAATAACACTCAGCTTAAAACACAAATACGCTGTATAGCTATACAAAAATATATTTTTAGCCCATTTATGCCTAGTGCTCCATTATTGGAACACTAAGCTTGTGGGAGTTATTTATATCCTACTGCTCAAGGTCATTGCCAAGGTCTGATTTTTCACAAAAAAATTCACAACTTCTGGCATAAATGGGTTAATATCCTTACTGTATATAAGCTTTTTTAAAAATTGTTTTACTTTTTAAACTTCTTTGTTAAAAGCGAAGACACAGACATATTAGCCCAGTCCTGAACTAGGTCAGGATCTTCAGTTTCACTGTCTTCCACCTCCACATCTTGGCCCACTGGAAGGTCTTCAGAGGCAGTAACATGCATGGATAACAGTGCCTTCTTCTACCTACTGAAGGACCTGCCTGAGGCTGTTTTACAGTTAACTTCTTTTTTACAGAAGGGAATACACTCTAAAATAGTGATAAAAAGCATAGTATAGTCCAGGCATGATAGTGTGTGCCCGTAGTCCCAGGTACTCGGGAGTCTGAGGCAGGAAGATTGCTTGAACCCATGAGTTCAAGACCAGTCTGGACAACATAGCGAGACTCCACTTCTAAAAATATATATAAGAATAAAAATTTTTTAAATGAGGCATACTAAATACATAAACCAATAATATAGTCACTCACTATCACTATGAAGTATTATGTACTGTATGTAATTGTACGTGCTGTGCATTTATACAGCTGGCAGCACAGTAGGTTTGTGTACACCAGCATCACCACAAAGATTTGGGTAATGCATTCCATTGCCCTAAGGGGGCTACAGCATCACTAGGCAACAGGAATCTTTCAGCTCCATTGTTGTCTTCTGGGACTTCTGTCATATATGTGGTCTGCCTTTGACCAAAATGTTGTTATGCAGTGCGTGACTATACCTACTATATGCCAAGTTCTAAATTGGATTCTGGGAAGCTGATTAAAGAGAAAATAATGTGTAGTCTATTGGAAGAGGTAGATGGAGAAACAATTTTTTAAGTGAAATAAATGCTGATTTTTAACCCCTATGGAGGCACTGAATTGATCATTGAAAGCTCTATTTTACTTATTAAAGATATGGTAGCTTATAAAAATTACTTATAGTAAATGGACATGAAAAGGTCGTTTGCTTACATCTCTAAATTCATTTTGATGGAAAAATAGTGGAAAAAATCTTTGCAGATACCCTTTTGTTAGTTTGTTTTTTTCATAATAGATAATTGCCACTAAAATTGAAAAATGGCCAGGTCCATTGGCTCAGGCCTATAATCCCAGCAGTTTGGGAGGCCAAGGCGGGTGGATTACTTAAGCTCAGGAGTTCAAGATTAACCTGGCCAACATGGCAAAACCCCATCTCTACTAAAACTACAAAAAATTAGCCAGGTGTGATGGTACACACGCCTGTTGTCCCAGCTACTTGGGTGACTGAGGTATGAGAATCACATGAGCCCGGGAGGCAGAGGTTGCAGTGAGCTGAGATTGTGCCACTGCACTCCAGCCTGGGCAACAGATGAGACTCTGTCTCCAAAAAAAAAAAAAAAAAAAAAAAAAAACAACTAAAATTGAAAACTGCCTCACAGTCATAATTTCCATCTGTATCTCAGTGGTTATTACGTAGAAATGTTCAGTAGGTAAACTTGAAAGAAAATGTATTTGGTAATCGTAAGGTTGTGTTGCCACCCGCAAAATAATGGAGAAAATACCAACAGAAAGAAAAAGGATTTATTGCTGGCCTGAAGGTTCTTCTGGGCATTTGATCGACAGATTTCTCCGTTTTAGCTAGTTCCTTTAAAAAAATAAAAAACATTGAAAATATGCAGACCCAAATGCCTTGGCAGCTCTGGTCAGTAACTTGAATCTCAGTTGCACTTAGCACAATTCCTCTGGCTCGGAAGATGTTGTTTTGGAAAGATGAACCTGAAATGACAGCATGAATTATACAGTTGGAAATACTCAGGTTTTTCTGATTTTTTCAAAAGATACTTTGTTTTCCCATTTCTGCCTTACCATGGGAAGGTCCTTAGATGCATTATATCCTTGTCAGTTTAGCCTTGTGACACATATTTCTGCTATTTTGTGCAATAAGAAAGCCACTCGAAATCTCAGCATTTCATGTCACTTTTAAAGTAGGCTCGGTTCAAACAAAACAACTTGATTGTTTGTATAACCACAACCATATGTGTCTTTCTCTCCATGCTTAAACAAGGTCTGAAATCATGTGTGTCAAAGAGTTGAGATGTAAACATCTCCTCCTCACACATAACCTCTCTGCCATCTTGTTATTTATATCCCCAGTAACACACTTCTTGTCCCTTGACACAAGTACAACCGTCTCCACATTCTGTTTTGCTCCTGCTCCACAACTCAGGAAGCCAGTGTGATGGAATTCAGCTTGCAAGAAAAAATTTTAATCATTCAGAAATAATTGTTACATAATTACTTTTCACTGATTAAAAGAGTTGTTTACTTGACAAAATTAGCATTAAAAACAGTAATTCTTTGGCAAATTAATAAGTATTTTGGTGATTTGTCATTTTTCACAGATGTTGATAAAATTTAAGAATTACATAGCCGAAATTTGGTCTAATTCAACAAACCACAATTGACTATTTTGATAAGGCCCTATGACGAATGGTATGGGAGAGTGGAGTTTATCCAGTCTGACTTTCATTTTATTGATAAGAAAACTGGGGCCCCATTTGTTCTTTTTTTAATTGCTACATAATACACATATTTATGGGGTATAGTGTGATGTTTCAGTACATGTATACATTGTGTAAAAATCAAATCAGGCTGTTTAGCATATCTGTCACCTCATATATTTATCATTTCTTTGTGGTAAGTATATTTAAAATTCTCTATTCTAGCTATTTTGAAATATACAATACTGTTAACCATAGTCACTGTGCAGTAGAACAGTGGTCCCCAACCTTTTTGTCACCAGGGATCAATTTCATGGGAGACAATTTTTCCACGGACCTGTGGGGGGGTGGTTTCAGGATAAAACTCTTCCACCTCGGATCATCAGCATTAGATTCTCATAAGGAGCACCCACCCTACATCCCTCACATGCACAGTTCATAATTCACAATAGAGTTTGAGCTCCTATGAGAATCTAATGCCGCCACTGATCTGACAGGAGGCAGTGCTCAGGCCGTGATGCTCACCCACCTGCTGCTCACCTCCTCCTAACAGGCCATGGACTGGCACTGACCAGTCCACAGCCTAGGGTTTGGGGACCCCTGCAGTAGAACACCAGAACTTATTCCTCCTATTTATCTGCAATTTTGTACCCATTGACCAATCTCTCCCCATCCCCACTATCTCTCCCCTTGCCAGCCTCTTGTAACCACTATTCCACTCTCTGTTTCTGTAAGATCAACTTCTTTAGATTCCACATGTAAATGAGATCATGCAGTATTTGTCTTTTGGTGTCTGGCTAATTTCACTTAATGTCCTCCAGGTTCAACCATGTTGCCACATGTGACAGGATTTTATTCTTTTTGTGGCTGAATAATATTCCATTGTTTATATATGTCACATTTTCTTTATCCATTCATCCATTGATGGATGCTTACGTTGAATCCATATATTAGCTATTGTGAATAGTAGTGCTGCAATAAACATGGAAGTGCAGATACCCCTTTGACGTATTCATTTCCTTTGGATAAATGCCCATTTATGGGATTGCTGGATCATATGATAGTTCTACTTTTAGATTTTGAGAAACCTCCATACTGTTTTCCGTAATGGCTGTACTAATTTACATTCCAGCCACCAGTGTGTAAGAGTTCTCCTTTCTCCACATCCACACCAACTATAGGTGGCTTTTCTAAACTGGACTTTAGGTTGAGACAAAAAGTGTCTTTGAGAGTCAGTAGTCCTAATACTATCTGTGAACGCTGTGGACTTAGGCAGTTTGTTTAAGCTTGTTTAAACTGGGTCTCTCTTTCCTTAGATATAAAATGGAGGGTTAGACTGGATCTTTAAGCTTCTGCCCAGCGTTTAATGTTCTGTTTATTGTGGTTCTAGCCTGTGCTTCGTGAATTCCTGATTCTTCCTGAATTCTGCTAAGCATCAGAATGCAGTCTATACATTCTCAACAGTTTCCCAAAGACATGAAATTAGTAACAGAAACAGTAGTAGTCCTTTCTTGGAAAATTATCCCCATTTCTGGACCCTATTTTATTGCTGGCTGCAATTAACAGGCTCTTGTATGTCCCATCCTTCCCTCCTCCATCCCTAACCCACAGGCATTAAAAACCTGCTGTTTGTGAAAATGAACACTTCTTTGGTAATCTAGAAGAAGGGGTTCCTATTACCAGAAAATTTAGCTCTTGAACTCGTGGGACCGGGCTTGAAAGCATAGTACTATTATGCTTCAGATTAAGCAGGGTATAGAGAATAAGGAGTGATCACTAAAATTCTGTCTTGAATAAAGATGATGATAGATATCCCAGGGCCCTCTGTGGTTAGTCTCCATTTCTGCCGCATTCTGAGGAATTGTGGGTGTTGCGCTTTTTACGTTTCTGGCCTCCCTGCTACTTGCCATTGGTTGGATCACTGGCCAAGAGCTACCGAGAGCTACCATTTTGCTTCAAGATTTTTTCAAACAGCAAGGAACTTTTTTATTTTTTAACAGAGAGCTACTGAAGTTTCCTGAGTTATTACAACCCCCTTATCCTTCCTCCTTAATTCCCCTTTCAATAATTCCCTTTCTTCCCTCTTCCCACAGCAGTTCTTTGGCTATTGGGCCTGTTTTCATTGAAATCGTCTTCCTGTGGCAGAGGGAAAATGAGTAGAGAAGAACAGTTGATTGTGTCCAAGTGATAGCTGCTTAGGAAAAGCCTGGTCCTTCCCCAGAGGAGTCTGTCCCTATAGCACTTCCCTCCATAATAGCTGTGCTTCCATCAGCTCTAGAGGATGGCTTAGCCCCCTTCGGGGGTACACCGCATTTCACTCTCACTTGGCTCACAGCCATCACCACAGTCCATGCTGTGAGTGCGTTGCTGGTTCTGCCCCCGTGCTGTGTGCATCTCTGCTGCTTTAATGCTGGGAAACTCCATGGTTATGCCCCAACTATCTTGGTGATGTTCCGAATCAGACATAGGTAATACCTATTAAAGGTATTAATAGGCCGATAATACCTAGTAAAGAAGAGCTGGGAGATAACCTCTGAGTAGATTAAATCAACTAAAAAACAGTAGCCCCCCCCCATTTTCAGACTGATTTTATTTCTTTTAAGTGGGAAAATAGTTGAAGTGGGATGAAGTAGAGCTAGCTTATTCTACTCTTTTTATATTTCTATGTCCTTTCTTTTCAACCTCTGTTTAACGGCACTTTATTACTTGTTTTTTTTGTTTTGTTTTTTTTGAGATGGAATCTCACGTTGTCGCCCAGGTTGGAGTGCAGTGGCATGATCTCGGCTCACTGCAACCTCCATTTCCCGGGTTCAAGCAATTCTCATGTGTCAGCCTCTCAAGTAGCTGGGATTACAGGCACCTGCCACCAGGTCCGGCTAATTTTTGTGCTTTCATTAGAGATAGGGTTTCACCATGTTGGCCAGGCTGGTCTCGAACTCCTCACCTCAGGTGATCTGCCCGCCTCAGCCTCCCAAAGTGCTGGGATTATAGGCGTGAACCACCACGCCCAGCCTCACTTTATAACTTTTAAGAATATGCTTCAAAATAGTTTGTAAAGAAGATTTTAATAGGGAGCATTTATATGAAATATAATAGTGATATATAGTATAGCATAGAGCAGAGTCTTGAGTCTTTGTATCTTTTTCTTATGCATATTTAATTTATGTGATTCCCAACAGTTGTGTGATTGTGGTCAGAGCCCTGTCTGTGGGATGCTGGGTAGAATGAGATTGTAGAGAGCACTTTGTTTTCTTGTAATTGAAGGGTTTGGGGTGAGAATATGTGAGTCATAGAGATCTGTATAGTAAATATTACTCTAAAAAGGGAGCCATCAGGATCTGGGAGAATTTGCTAAAGGAAAACTAAGAAAGGAAAAAAGGCCAGGTACAGTGGCTCACTCCTGTAATCCCAACACTTTGAGAGGCCAAGGCAGGAGGACCTGAGGCCAGGAGTCCAAGACCAACCTGGCCAACATAGTGAAACACCGTCTCTACTAAAAATACAAAAATTGGGCCAGGCGCGGTGGCTCACACCTGTAATCCCGGCACTTTGAGAGGCCATGGCAGGTGGATCACGATATCAGGAGTTCGAGACTAGCCTGACCAACATGGTGAAATGGTGAAACCCCGTCTCTACTAAAAATACAAAAATTAGCCAGGCGTGGTAGTGCGCACCTGTAATCTCAGCTTCTCAGGAGGCTGAGGCAGGAGAATCACTTGAACCCAGGAGGCAGAGGTTGCAGTGAGCTGAGATTGCACCATTGCACTCCAGCCGGGTGACACAGGGGGACTCCGTCTCAAAAAAAAAAAATTGGCCAGGTGTGGTGGTACACACCTGTAATCCCAGCTACTTGGGAGGCTGAGGCATGAGAATCACATGAACACAGACGGCAGACGTTGCAGTGAGCTGAGATTGCACCACTACGCTCCAGCCTCTGTCTCAAAAACAAAAAAGGGGGGTCGATGGGGGGAGCAGGAGCCAGTATATAATTCAGTATCTCTCATCTATACATATTAAGGCTTTTGACCATTACTAAATTCTCCCAGCAGCTCTCTGAGAATACTGTAATTCTAGTTTTGCTGATTAGAAAACCAGATACAAAGAGGTAAAGTCACCTTGTTCTAGGCCACATAGATGGGAATTCTGAGTCAGGACTGGAGACAATGATTTATTTTTAATATCTCATGTAATGTTAATCTCATAACTCAGGGCATAACTCTTTTACCATTTTGGACTATATCATTTCATTCATATGATAAAGACACTCACTGTAGCCTCCCCCTCACCTGTAGCTTCACTTTCTGCAGTTTTAGTTACCTGTGGTCAACCATCATCCAAAAATATTAACTGGAAAATTCTAGAAATAATCCACTCGCAAGTTTTAAATTGTGCACTATTCTGGGCAGTGTGATGAAATGTCGAGCCGTCCTGCTCTGTGTGACCCTGGCTTGCAGTAAAATATTAAATTTCCAGTTCCTTCCCGACATTTCCAAAGGCTAACTTCCCCTCTCCAATTCACAACATTATTAACTATTGGTCATTTATTGTACATTTCAGACAGTATTTTACTCATTAATCATGATTTCACCGAGCAGTGGATGACACTTTTTTAAAGATTTGTGTTTTTTTGGTATACATTTCACGTGAGAGGAAAGTAGAGAATAAAAAAACCCTGACACTCCACTGCAAAAAAATCTTTGTGCCTCTTTTTCATTCATCTTCCCTAGGCACAGACAAGTTATCAGAAAGAATGTCTTTTGACTTGAGGTTTTGCTTTGGAAACTTTACAGGGCCCTGTATAGCCACCCTCTATCCAGTCCTTTCCTGTTCCTGAATTTCAGAACTGTCTGAGATGACTCAAGATGCCCACAGTGGCCATGTCTCTTGGAGTGTTTAGTGACTGTCAGCCCCAGGTCACCTTGTTAGAGGACGGCCCAAGGTGTGGAAATGTAGCCCCCCAGGGGAGCAGCTGGATGCCCTGGGGCTGAGAGAAATCTCCTGGGACACCCTTAACCTAAAAAGATAACCCCTTGGGATGTAAGGATTTTATTTCTTCAGAGCTAGTTTTCATCCCTTGGAGACACATTGCTGGTCAGCCAATCGTTTGCTGGTATTGAGAGGAAACAGTCACAAATGATTCCTGTCCCCTAGATTCATTCAGATTTGTGAAGGGAGAAAAACTCCCAAAGGACCAAAAAACAAAAACCCCACCCCAGTGAGGTGGTGCAAACTCGGCTGCGGTGTCCATGGGGCACAGTGCAGGATCTCCTGGGAGGATGGTCCCTGAGCATTTTAATGAGCAGTGTTGCGGTAGGAGAATGTCCCAAATGATACCGTGACCTGACTTGACACTTGAGCCAGATATGTCTGTGTTCCAATGAGCATCACCACTCCCTGAGTTTGCTGCCTTAGAAAGATTTGTTCATTTATTTCTACTTCAGTTTTTCAGTTAGCGTAAATTTCTTCAGTAGAGCTTGAAAGATAAAAAACATTTCCAAGGCCATGAAAGGTGGATTTCAGAAAATTAAAATATCAAGTCATATACTTCATTGCTAAAAATTCTTATTATCTTTTTCTTCAGCAGAGTGAAGTAGTAAGTTTCTCAGGTTTGTTCTTTTTTTGGGAGTAATTTAAAACAGAATCTCAGGGCTCACCTTTTGGAAATGCTGCCAGGGAAAAGAAATGGAGAAAATCTTTCTTTCATTATTGGTTGTAGAAAGTGAATACATTTTCACAACAATGTGTGGTAAATTGGTGAATTACATAGTTTCATCAAAACATCAGTTTTTTTTTTGTAGGGTGAAGAAGTTATGACAGTGGGTATCTTTGTTCTTTATCCTCTTGTCTGGATGTTGAGGTTATTTTTTATTTTTTGATTTTGGAGACCGGATCTCCCCTCTGTCACCCAGACTGAAGTGCAGTAGTGTGATCACAGCTCACTCAACCTCCTGGGCTCAAGTGATCTCCCACCTCAGCCTTCCAAGTAGATGGGACTCACAGGGGTGCTCTGCCATGGCTGGCTATTTTGTTTTTTCTTTTTGTAGAGATGTGGGTCTCACTGTGTTGCCCCCGGAGTGGTCTCAAACTCCTGGGCTCAAGTGATCCTCCCGCCTTGGCCTCCCAAAGTGCTGAGATAACAGGCATGAGCCACCATGCCTGGCCTTGGATGTACGGCTTTAATGCTGAACTTAGCACCTGCTAGAATTGTTTATATATGATTATTTGCTAAATGATCTGTTATCATGGAAATAAGTAAGTGGCTTATCTATTGTCTGAAAGGGATAGATACTTTAGTGTTTTCTGTTGAGGTATAAATTATAAAGGCGTTTCAGTTTCCTTTATTCTATAAACACTGAGTAGTTTTGCTTTCTTCAAACACTGGGCATTTTCTCATTGAATACTAATTGAATAACCCTGACTGGGAAGCAGAAGCCTGAGCTCAGTGAGTGCAAACTAACCCAGTCTTGAGCCTGCAAGAAGAGGTCACTGAAGCCCAGTTAGTTCTTCCAGGGGAGTTTCCCCTGCAGGTGTCCCAGCCTGCTCACCCCAACCATGGAAGGAGCCCTTTATACTGAGAAGCTACAGAGCTCTGGAAAGCTGAAAGCTGAAAATCCACAGAAAGTGGCATTTGGGGTTGGGATGGAAGGAGGGTTGGGAGGCTCTTTCTGAGGACAGAAATTGTTATTGTCCTGATTTTGGTTTTTCTCCCTAGAAACCCAGGGCACTACAACCACTTCCACATAATCGCCTATTCATTAATCATTTTAACACTGCCCCCAACAACTGGTTTTCCCCCCGTTTTCCTAATGTGTGGTACGCAGAGTCTCAAATCTACCACTGTGTTCCCCCAGACTAACTGAGGCTTGCAGTAAAATATTGTTTCCAGTTCCTTCCCCACATTTTATTTGATTTTGTCAAATAAAACAAATTCAGGTTTAGGTAAGAAGTTCCTTAATTCTAAAGGAGTATTGCAACAGGGGGAAAGCACCAGCTGTAAAATCTTTGTGGATCTCAAAGGTTAGGCAGACAAAGACTTTCTTTCACGGGGAGGAGCAAACAAGCTCAGAAGGTAGGAGGGGAAGGGCAGGATTAAGGTGCCAAAATCAGATTCTAGATCAGAGAATGTTTCACTCTCATGTCAGCCTGTTCTTAGGAGGGGCTTAGGGAGGGGTTGAATGTTGACCAGGTGTGAGTGTGTCAAATTCCAGCAACCTGGAGAAAAATACAAAGTTTTGTTAAGTAGTTTATTCTGAACACTGAAGACAGAACTGTTCAGCTGAGTCAGAAGGGGAGTTTGGAGAGTCTGTAGCTTTGTGATGACTAAATCAGGGAGCATCATCAAAGTCATAATAGGGTGGTTTTTTGCGGTAAGCTGTTCTTGGAAAACACAAAAGATGGGGGATTTCTTTAATCACAGCTATTTACCAGGTTAATATTCCTATCTTTTCCCACTACTTTTGTTTTGCCCTATATGTATTTATCTCATTTGGCTGTTCTGAACTGTATCCTTATGATAACCTGATAAACATAAGTAAAGTGATTTGCTGAGTTATTTGAGTAGATCTTTGAAATGACTGAACTTAAGGATAGGGTTATGGGTGCCCTCGATTTACAGGCAGTAGCTTGGAAGTATAGATAGGGCCCCAGGCATTGTGACTGGCATCTGAAGTGGGGGCAGTGTTGTGGGACTGAGCCCAGAACTTGTGGGGCCTGTGCTGACTCTGCGTGGTGTCAGAATTAAGTTGTTGGCACCCAGTTGGTGTTGGAGGATTGGTTGGTGTTCAGCAAACTCTACACATTTGATGTCAGAAGACAGACCTCACAGAGGCCTGGGCTGGAGAGAGACTCCCAAGTGTCTGGGGGAAGGGAGGCTCTGTTCTGCCCACAGGCTGCCCCACTGTGCATTGTCCTTTGATTCCAGGTCTCCTGCTAGGGTGAGAGGGGACTGAAGATGGAGAGGAAAGGAGTTCTGAGAAGAGACTCCCTCCCCCACCCAGCTGCCACCACATGATTCCCACCCACTCCTGAACATACCAACTAGGCATTGACATGTCCCCGTCCCTCCCAGGAGAAGGCTTGACTGTCAGGAATTGCACCCACAGCACCTTTGCTTCCAGTTTCCTGCCAAAAACCCACACAAGTGCCTGAGCACTCCTGGCTTGTTCTAATCCCTGACACTGAATCCGTAGCAGCAGCCTAGTTTCTCCATCAACCTAGGCTTGTGGACCATCCAATCATAATCTCACCTGCCTGCATGGACCCAGGAATATGTCAGAGCATAGCCCCACCTGGGCCAGTATCTGTAGCACAAACCAGTCCTTCCAACTTGGTACTGCCCCCTGCTCATGGCTCAATAGCACCTTCCTCTCTTCTTCCTTTTACTTCTCCACAAGCCCCTTCTTTATGTGTACACAGTGTTCCCAAGGTCACCCCGCAGGTGCCTGAGTCCAGCACCTATTGGAACTCAGATGTCCATGAGCTCAAGACCATGGCTCTAGACCTGGCTGTTGTAAGAGCAAATACAAGTTAGAAATACAAGACTTAATCCTTCTTGAAAATAAGGAAACAAATTTTTCTCTCTTTTATTTTTTTCTTAAAGCATTTACTTTGGAAAACTTTCATATGTAAATTATTTTTCTGTTTTACAAGCTGTCTAAATCACTCTAACAGCTAAATAGGCCATTTGTCAGTCTTTTTGACTCAGTACTCCCTTTCTCTAGGAACTGGGAATCATTGATGTAAAATGTAAATAGCAAAGAAGATAGAGCCGTGTCCTACAGTTTCTACAGGAGAGCAGGCACCTGGCTTCAAGTTGCAAATCTGCCTGTCACGAAGACATGAAGTTTATTTTTCCTTTGACTATAGCCAATTAAAAAACACAGATGGTCTCCCAATTCCCAGGTGAATGTAGGATGAACTCTATGACAAATGGCGCTGTCAGGTCTTCTATTGAGGACTAATTATGGTGACTTTTCACCAGTGGGTGTTTTTCTAATCTCTTAGCAGGTTGCCTGTCATGTCCTTTACATTCTGGGCTAATTATGTCATAAAACAGTTTTCTTTCTTTTCTACCACTATGGATAGTTTTTCTGGGGTTGGAGATGATTTTATGATTTTCTTCTTCATTATATTTTTCAAACATTGCCCAGAATTACCACACAGAATATAAACCTGTAAGGTGCCTGTAAGACTTCACTCCAGTGGGTCTTTTCCCTCTTTGATTTCTGTTCACAACCCACATTTGTGCAGCAAAGTGCCCATTGCCCCCAAAATCTGCAGGCAGAATGGTCTCTCTACTTACTTGGGATCTTCAGTCGCTGCTAGAACAGTTTGACTAGATTTCTGTAACAGTAAGTTCACAGGGCATCAGTTAGCCATTCCAGCTCTGTCTTTCCATGCCCCTGGCATCTTCAGACCTGAAACGGATTCAGAGACCATGGGGGTTGGAAACCAACCAGGCACACATATACATTGAGTAGGCCTGAGAATCTCAACATTCCCCTCATCCTCTTGCCCAAATGCCCATGAATGTGCAGAAGGTGCATGCCACTTCCCTGCACCACCAGCACCTAAATCTGCAGCTGCAAATTCTGAACCCAGGTCCTGGGGTTCTCCAGGATGTGTGAGAGCAGCCTTCCTGAGGGGCTGTCTCCTCTAGTTTTCTTCACAGCAACACACAAGAATTGCAGAGCCAGGTTGATTCCACCTGGGTTCTGCACATAAAGGCTGGTCTCCACCTGTGATCCACAAGACAGAGCCAGACTTTGAACTCAGGATATATAGAAAATCCAGGGGACATTTTCTGCATTGTGAGAGATCAACATGGACTTTGTAAAGCCCTACTTTCGGAGTGAGGCCCTCAGAGTTTTCAAGACCTTGTCCAGTGAGCTACAGCAGTTCTGCTAGGGGTTCCTTTTTATAAACAGAATCTCGTGGCAGAATCTGTAAGTGTAAAGCAGCGCCTTAGCAGAGGGAGGGTGGGGCCAGCACTCTCCAGAGCCATGAGTAAAGCTATGCCTACCTGTGAGCTGTGTTACTGGAGTAGAGTAATCTTGTCCTTTCTTGTACCCAAGAGTTAGCTGATCAGGTATAGGTAATAACATACCTGGATCGTGGATCTGTGGCCCTACTATGACAACTCAATTTTCTATTCTGGTTCCACAAGGACAACTTGAGTCTTTCCTGCCTGAATCACTATTGGGTTTTCATCACACAGTTACCAGGGACTCTCTCACCAGCACCTAGGGGACACTTGGTTATATATCCTGTGTAGGCAGGGGACAGGCTGACAATGGGCTAATCTTGCTTCCGTCTCAGAAGGAGAAGAATGAGTCATCAGGGTTTGTTTCTTTTTTAACAGAAGGAATCTCCTTATTTGGTATCCAAGTGGGAGTTGCTCCAGTTTTCTTTTCTTTTTTTTTTTTTTTTTTTGAGACAGAGTCTCGCTCTGTCGCCCAGGCTGGAGTGCAGTGGCGCAATCTCGGCTCACTGCAAGCTCCGCCTCCCGGGTTCCCGCCATTCTCCTGCCTCAGCCTCTCCGAGTAGCTGGGACTACAGGCGCCCGCCACCACGCCCGGCTAATTTTTTTGTATTTTTAGTAGAGACGGGGTTTCACCGTGGTCTCGATCTCCTGACCTCGTGATCCGCCCGCCTCAGCCTCCCAAAGTGCTGGGATTACAAGCGTGAGCCACCGCGCCCGGCCCTCCAGTTTTCTAATGTGTGGGTGAAATACAAGGAGGAGGCCTGGAAACTCATACTGATAGGTAAACCAATTGCTCCCATTTCATATGGCCACTAGGAAAACAGATGCAGCAGCCATAGTCCCTACCATCCAGGAACTTTCAGTCTAAAGCAGATGGATAATGGTTGAATTCAGCATCATGTGGTCAGGAGCAAGAATGGAGGTGTACAGGGAACTTGGGCTTGATTTGGGACACTGCCCTTATATTGACGTTGTGAGTTCTGATGTCACCACCTGAAGGGCCACCCATGGACAAAAGAGTTGTTATTATAATTATTATTTATATTGCTTTTTTCTTGTTAAAGATAATTATGTAGCTACTAATATAATTTTCCTAGAAAGCCCTACGTGTTTTGGTTAAATTGTTTGTTGTTGCATGTTACAAAATAGGATGAAGCTTAAACTATTAAAACAAGGCAAACCATGGGAGCCAAGTTCTTGTTGGTCAGGCTTAGGAAAGACAACTGAAAATAAAGCAGCAATGTAGAGATGAGAAGCCTAGCCCAGCCCCTGCCCCAGCTCTGCTCAAATCTACCCTCTTCTGAGCCTGGTCCAGGTCTGTCCCTACCCTGGGCCTCCTCTCATAGAACTGACTAGAGGAGATCAGACTTCTGGGTGGCTGCTGCTGCCATGTCTTCAGATGTGGTGCTCACAATTTCCCCAAACCCAAAAGCAGGTAAATGGGAGCAAAGGACTCACTTTTTCAAAATTATTTGAAAATTAAATTTTTTTCTTATTGAAACCAGTACCTTTAGAAACATTCCACCTGGCAACCTCTTTTTCATTTCTGCAGATCCAGTAGTTGCTCCACAAGTTGTAACAAAGTCAGTGTAAAGATATGAAGAGAATAATGATAAATTCTTTTTCTTCTTCTTTTTTTTTTTTTTTTTTTTGAGACCGAATCTCACTCTGTTGCCCAGGCTGGAATAGTGTCATCTTGGCTCACACAACCTCTGCCTTCCCGGTTCAGGTAATTCTCCTGCCTCAGTTTCCCGAGTAGCTGGGATTACAGGTGTGCCACCATGCACAGCTGATTTTTGTATTTTTAGTAGAGACAGAGTTTCACAATGTTGACCAGGCTGGTCTTGAACTCCTGACCTCAAGTGACACACCCATCTTGGCCTCCCAAAGTGCTGGGATTACAGGCGTGAGCCACCGCACCCAGTGGAGAAATTCTTGTGAACTAAACTTGACTCCTTCCTTTCTGTATCCCTCCTATCTGTCTATAGTTAGCTTTTATAGTGATAGGGAAACAAGAAGAAATAGAAAGGCTGGGCCGTTATCTAAATCCTGCTGGGAATTATGGGATACTTAGGACCCACATCCCAGGGGTTTATGTGGCTTAACTGACACCATGTGATGTTCCCAGCACAGTGCATACTGTGAGCACATAGTACAAGCTCAATAAACACTGCTTTAATGCGTGTATCCATGCTGTTTTCCAAATGCTGACTTAGACGTAACTGTCTTCTCCAGTCTGTGTATCTGTAGACTTTAAATGGCTGGCAAAGGATGTGATCTTTCAGGACGGTGGTTTGTGGTCCTCGCTGTGAACGAAAACTATTTTTGTTGTGATTAGAGTATTGGGTGCAAGGGACTCTGTGTGCTGTGTCTGCTTCCTCTAGCTGAGTGCTATTGATAATGGGCCTAGGAGGAGCAACATCAGCATTGACAGGGGACTTGTTAAAGAAGCCAGTTCATGGAAACTTTCCAAACCTGCAGAATCACATTACTTAGAGGGGGCCCAGAATACCAAATGATATGTATGCATATTGAACCTTGAGAGGCAATGCTTAGCTAAGTGATTCTCAGCCCAGGCTTCTAAGTAGGGTCACATGGCCAGTTTGAAGGACTATGGTCACCTGTATCTTCCCCCACAGATTTTTTTTTATGATTATATTAAGATTATGATTTACTTTTCCCCTCCACCCATATCACAGCAATGATTATGGGCCCATCTGTGCGTTAGCACTGATACCAATTTGTCTTATTACAGACAATGCTAACTTCATTCACTTGGTTCAGGTGCTGTCTGCCAGATTCCTTCGCTATAAAGTTAATCATTTTTGTCTTTGTAGTGAGTATCTAGGAGGGAGGATTTACTGAGTGATGTGTATAAACCATCACATTTAATCCAGAGACTCCCATTTCTTTTTAGTTTCCCTTTGCTTGTAGCTTTCTTTGCAGAGTAAAGGCTCTCACATTTGTTGACAGGAGATAACAGCTTTTAAGACTGGAAGTTCTGAAGCAGGTCTCAGTTCTGTAGGTTTCCATTTTATTTCATCTCACGTCACAAGCATATGCTTATTTATTCTCTATATTTTCAGAGAAAGAACAAGAATTAACATATAACAAATATGTCTATTGTCTTAAAATTCTAAAATATATAATAGCACATAGAATAAACATAACAAAAACTTGAAAAAAAATACCAGACTCAGAAACAACAGCTTTTACTTTATTTCATTGTATGTATTGGTCTTTATAAAGTTTTGTTAAAAAAACACAAAAAAGGCATCACCCACAAAGAGTTTTATAGTTTTTATACAATTTAAAATATTTTTAAATTTTATTTACACAGAAATATTCTCTTACTTTTAATGTGTATATAGTTACCATTATGTGCACACACGCACATAAAATGAAAGCATTATTTGATCACTACTGTGTGGCTGCTTTCTTAACTTGTTTTCATTACTCAGTTACAAAATCTTCTCTGAACATTCTGTTAAGGTTGTCTCTGTATATTGGCCGGTATGTCCCTTTGAGATAAATTCTAAATCAGATAAACAGGCAAAATACAAACTTTACTATAGAGCAAATATTTGGAAAATAATTTTATATAAGAGGAAGAATATAACTTTTCTCATAGATTATTTATTGGGTTTTATATATGTAAACAACTGTTAGGATGATATCTGATATATAGTGTATGTTCAAAAAGGATTACTACCATTCTAGCTGTTATAACTTGTAAATTTCATAAAACTCTCAGTTTCACATCATGCCTGAATTCTTTCCTCAGTGTTCGATCTCTCTGCTATTCAAAAGTGGCTTCGGGGCCTGAAGCATTAACACTACTGGTGAACTTGTTAGACATGCAGACACTCAGCCAGCCATGGTGGTTCATGCCTGTATCCTTAGCTACTCAGGAGGCTGAAATAGGAGGGTCGCCTGAGCCCAGGAGGTCAAGGCTGCAGTGAGCAAAGATTCCACCACTGCACTCCAGCCTGGGTGGCAGAGCGAGACCCTGTGTCAAAATTAAAAATTAAAAAATATAGAAATGCAGAAACTGAAAATCTAGATCTCCTGAATCAGACTCTGCCTTTGAAGAAGATCTCCAGTTTATTGTTGTATACTATACAATTTGAGAGGTATGCCTCTAAGTCACCATGACTTTTGCACCTAAGAATTATACACAGCTGATTCTGGATGATGTAAATATAGCATCCAAAAATGTATATTCCTGTGTTGATGCCTTAGTTTTATATTTTACATTCGATATAAATATCTACACTAGTTTCGTGGATTTTATGTTATTCTCTTTCCACAGAGTTTGAGACTACATTAGAAAATATTACTGTGTTAAAAATGATCTTACTGAATAATTCAGGTCACTCATATAAGTCAGAACCAATAACTGTCATTTCATCTTGGGACAAATGAAGAACTCTGCCATGGCCACATGGTCAATGTATTCTTTATTTTTATTTCAGGGACTGTTGACATTCAGGGATGTGGCCGTAGAATTCTCTTTGGAGGAGTGGGAACACCTGGAACCAGCTCAGAAGAATTTGTTTCAGGATGTGATGTTAGAAAACTACAGAAACCTGGTCTCTCTGGGTGAGGATAACTTGCCTTCAGAATGTCTAATAACTAAGAGTTTTATTTCTTTTCTTTTCGGAATGTCCCTTGGGATCTTGTGCTTTGTATGAGTTAGTTTTAGATTTTTGTTTTCAGGAAAAAAATAGGGGTTTTGTTGATGTAGAAAAAATTTCATAATGTTTGATTTTGACATTTGCCTTTTTATTTGAGGTGATGTACAAGTTTCACTCTAGTCGTGATTCTAGAAATTGGTTGACATAAACTATTGTTGCTTACACTTTAAAGTCCAATTTTTTTTTGGTTTGTTTTTGATTCAGTCAGATTTGCAAGAGAAGCTCAGGATCCCCAGATTTAAAGTGCTTCCTAAATATTCTAAAGAAGCTGGTAGGAAACAGTATTTTGAGAAATACTTTTCAAGAATCTTCTATAATGTCTTCTTTTTTCTACTGAGCACAGTACTAAGTTAGAAATTAATCCTGTCCTGTGGGGCCAAAAAAAAGTATAAAAATAAAAAATAAAAAGAACCCTCGGTAAGAGTCATGCTTATTTTTCCAATAAAACAGGTCTTGTCTCTAAGCCAGACCTGATCACCTTTTTGGAGCAAAGGAAAGAGCCTTGGAATGTGAAGAGTGAGGAGACAGTAGCCATCCAGCCAGGTAGGTGGGAGTGAATGAAGTAGATGACATGGGCGAGAGGTCCAGAAGTCAAGAAAGAACCAGACCTGGGAGTGTGAATTGGGAAGTTCTCCAATGGAAATGATTTTTGAGACACCTGGGTTTATTTCTTTCCCTTGCTGTCAAAGAGGGACATCATCTGTCCCGTGCTCTTAAATTATCTGATGATTCTCCTTCCTCTTCTGTGATCCACCATCATATTCACAGTGACAGCCAAAGTGCTCCCCTTGGCCTGTGAGGGCCTACCTGATCTGACTGTTCTTCCATTGATTTGGGGGCTCTGGGAAAGTCTGTGCATGTTTCTACCTCTATGTGAAACCACTTCTAAAGTTCTGGTTTTGCCTCATGTCAGAAGTGTGTGAGGGGAGTGATGGACAGTGGAATTTTTTTCAGAAGTCCCAGGAATTCTGTGGATAGATGTCACATATTTTCTGATACATTAATTTTTAATCCTGTTGTGGTTTCCGAGGTGATCCTATAGAAATTAAGATGCAGTAATTTTATCAAAATACAAAGCATCTTCCCAAATCTAAGAAAATCTAATCTTATGTTTCACTTCAACTTTTCATTTTTCCTCACCTGAGCTAAGATGAGAAATTTAAACTCTATAGGCACAAATTCCACAAATGTAAAATAGCTTAATGTGTATTACTTATTATGTAGAATTCTTATCTAAATTTTTGTCTGTGGGGAGCTTAGAACATTGTCCAGTATATAATAAACTCTGAACTGTTGCCTTATATCTTAATAACTATCATTCTATAATTTTGTCTGGTTCAGTATGAAGCTTACTGAGAATGTGTCCTTCAGTTCCTTTTTTTTTCTTTCTAGGCATATGATTCTTTCCACAAATATAAATGTTATCTATTTAAAGGGTACATCTTGATGATTTGATATACATAGACCTTGTGTAATGACTAACACAGCAAAGTTAATTACCATATCAGTCATCTCACATTAGATGCCAATTTTTGTGTGCGTGGTGAGAACTCTTAAGATGTACGCTGTTAACAAATCTGAAGTATACTATAGTGCAGGGGTCTATAGTACTGGTCTGTGGCCTGTGAGGAATCCGATCACACAGCAGGAGGTGTGACCATTGGGCCAGCGAGCATTACTGGCTGATCGCTGCCTCCTCTCAGATGAGCAGCAGCATTTGGTTCTCATAGGAGTGTGAGCCCTTTTGTGAACTGTGCATGCAAAAGATCTAGGTTGTGTGCTTTTTATGAGAATCTATCTAATGCCTGATGATCTGAGGTAAAACAGCTTCATCCCAAAACCACCCCCAACTCGATCTCCATCCATGGAAAAATTGTCTTCCATAAAACTGGTCCCTGCTGCTGAAAAGGTTGGGGACTGCTACTATAGAGTATCATTAACTATATTTACAACGCTGTACATTAGATATTCAGAACTTATCTTGTAAATGGAAGTTTGTACTTCTTACCATAATGTCTACCTTGTTTATTCATCCGTGTTGTCAGAAATTGCAGTACCTTCTTCATTATGTCTGAATAATATTCTATATATTGTGAATAATTGGCTATGAACGTAGGAGTACAGATATATCTTTGACATATGATTTTAGTTCCTTTGGTTATGCAATTAGAAGTAAGATTGAAGGTTCATATAATACTATTTTTAATTTTTTTTGAGGTGTTTTCATGCCATTTTTCATAATGGCTGAATCAATTTACATTTCCACTGACAGTGTACAAGGGTTTTCTTTTCTCCTCACTCTGACTCTTACTGTTAATATTTCTTGACTCTGACAGCAGTCATTCTAACAAGTGTGAATATTTATTTATTGACTCTTTGACAGCAGTTATACTAACAAGTGTGAGGTGATATCTCATTGAGGTTTTACTTGCATTTTCCTGATGAATAATAACATTGAGAACCTTTTTATAAACCTGTTTGCCACTTCCATGTCATATTTTGAGAAATGTCTACTTGAGTCCTTTGCAAATTTTTGTCAGATTTACTTTTTTTTTTTTTTGCTATTGAATTGTGTGAGATTCTTAATATTTTGGACATAAAACTCTTATCAGATCTATTTTCTCCCAATCCCTGGGTTGCTTTTTCATGTTCTGTGTTTTCTTTGCTGTGCACACACTTTTTGTTTGATTTAATGCTACTTGTTTTTATTTTTTGCGTTTTGTTGCTTGTGATTTTTTGATGTGATAGCCAGAAAAATTATTGCCAAGGCCAGTGTCAAAGAGATTGTTCCTTATGCTTTGTTCTAGATGTTATACAGTTTCTGGTTTTGCATTTAAGTGTTAATTCTTTTGAGTTAATTTTTGTACATGGTATAAGTAAATTTTATTCTTTTGCAAATGACTGCCTTTTTTAGCATTATTTGTTGAAGAGACTATACTTCCCCTTTGTGTATCTTGGTGCCCTTGTCAAAGTAATAGTTGACTGTATGCACATGGGTTTCTTTCTGGTTTTTGTATTCTATTCCATTGGTCTATGTGTCTGTTTTTACGTCAGTACCATACTCTTGATTAGTATAGCTGTGTAATAGTTTGAAATGAAGAAATGTGATGCCTCTAGCTTTATTCTTCTTTTTCAAGATTGCGTTGGCTATTTGGAGTTATTTGTGAATCCATAGAAGTTTTATAATTTTTTCTATTTCTGTGAAAAATGCCATTAAAATGTTAATACAGATTTCATTGGATCTGTGAATCACTTTGTGAAGTATGGACATTTTAGCAATATTATTTTTTCCAATCCATGAAGAAGCGATATTTTTCCATTTGTGTCTTTTTCAATTACTTTCATCAATGTTTTATAGATTTTACTGGACAGATCTTTCACTTCTTTTGTTAAATGAAGTTATAAACTTAAAAAATAAATTTTGATACTATTATAAATAAGATTTTTTGTTACTTTTTTCTCAGTTTATTGTTAGTATATGGAAATGCAACTAATTTTTGTATATTTCTGTGGCCTCAACTTTACTGAATGGATATATTAGCTCTATTTTTTGTTTGTTTGTTTGGTATAGTCTTTATGGTTTTCTGTATTTTAAAATCACTTCATCTGTAAACAGCGAGAATTTTACTTCTTTATTCCTGATTTCAATGCCTTTTTGTTTCTTTTTCTTACCTAATTGTTCTGGCTTGATTTCTCACTACTATATTGAATAGAAGTGTTGAGATTGGACACCCCTGTCTTGTTTCTGATACTAGAGGAAACTTTCAGCATTTCACTGTTTACTTTACTCTGTTGAGGTGGATACTTTTGTATGTATGTTGTTTGGAGTTTTTATTATGAAAATGTATTTACTTCTGTTATAGGCTTTTAATAAATTTTTTGAGAGGATTATATGATTTTCTTTTTTTGTTATTGTGGTGTATCATTTAAATTGTGTATGTTAAAACATTCTTGCATCTCAGGGATAAATCCTACTTGATAATGATGTCTGATCCTTTTAATGTGTTTTTGAATTTGGTATCTAGTATTTTGTTGAGAATTTTTGCTTGTATCTTTATAAGGAATATTGTTTTGTTCCTTTTTTGTGGTGTCCTTATCTGGTTTCAGTATGAGATGTTGGTGGCCTCATAAAATGAGTTTGAAAGTGCTTTTTTCTTTCAGTTTTTTGGAAGAGTTTGAGAAGTGTTGACATTGCTTCTTTAAATGCTTGATACAGTTTACCCATGAAGTCATTTGGTCATGGGCTTCTTTTTTTAAATTGGGAGATTTCTGAGTACTTCCTCTGTCTTCTTTCTCATTATTAGCCTTTGGGTATTTCTGTTTCTTCACAGTGTGGTGTTCTTTCTAAGAATCAGTTTCTTCTAAGTTACCTTTTTTTGTTATGTAATTGTTCATAATAGTTTCTTATTTTTTCTCTTTCTGTGATATCAGCTGGAATGACTACTTTTTCATTAATAACTTTTTGAGTCTCCTCTCTTTTTTTCCCTTGGATAATCTAGGAAAAGTTTGTTCATTTTGTTTTTTTTAAAAGACTCAACTCTTAGTTTTTTGATATTTTTTATTTTTCTAGTCTCTCTCTCCTTTTGCTCTAATTCTTATTATTTCCATAATTATGCCAACATTGGGATTATTTTGTTCTTCTTGATCAAACTCCTTGAGGATTACAGTTAGATTGCTTATTTGAGATCTTTGCTTTCCTTATTGTAGAACTTTATTATTTTATACTTCTGTCTTAGAACTGCTTTTGTTACATCTTAGAAGTTTCGGTTTCTTGTGTTCCCAATTTCATTTGTATCAAGATAATTTTTTATTTCCCTTTTGATTTCATGGTTGTTCAGAAGCATGTTGTTTAATGTCAACACTGTATTAGTGCATTCTATAAAGAAAAGAGATTTAATTGGCCTACAGTTCTGCAGGCTGTACAGAAGCATGGCACCAGCATCTGCTTGGCATCTGGCGAGGGCCTCAGGAAGTTTGCAATCAGGGCAATTGGTAAAGGGAGAACAGGCAGTCACATGGCAAGAGCAGGAGCACGAGACTGAGTTGGGTGGTGCTACACACCTTTAAACAACCAGATCTCGTAAGATCTCACTATCAAGAATTCTTGAGGGATCTGCCCCTATTATTCAAACACCCCATATTAGGTTCCACCTTCAAGATTGGGGATTACTTTTCAACATGAGTTTTGTGGTGGGAGACAAAACATCCACACTGTATCATACACATTTGTGAGCTTTCTAGTTTTCCTCCTGCTGTTGATTTTCTAGTTTTACACCATTGTGATCAAAAACTTGATATAATTTTAATCTTAAATTTAAAAAGACTTGTTTTCTATTTTTGGTTTAACATATGATCTATCCCGGAGAATATTCCATGTATTCTTGAGAAGAATGTGTTTTCTCATACTGTTTGATAAAATATTGTCTATTTAGTTTATGGTGTTATATAAGTGAACTCTTTTTTTTATTAGTTTTCTCTCAGAATATTTCATGCTTTATTGTAAATAGGACATTGAAGTTCCCTGTTATTGCATTTCATTTTCTCACCACAGGTATGTTAATGTTTGCTTTATATATTTGGATGCTCCAGTGTTGGGTGCATACATGGTTTTAATTTGTATATCCTCTTAACAAATTAACTTCTTTATCATCAGGTAGTGAACTCCTTTTCTCTTGTGACAGATTTTTGCATGGAAGTGTGTTTTGTCTAATATAACCAACAACCACTCCTGACTCTTGGTTGTTGTTTGCATGCAGTATGGTTTCTATTCTTTAAGTTTAAGGTGTTTGTCCTTAAATCAAAAGTGAGTCTCTTGTAAGCAGCATACTGTTTGTTTAAAAAAATTCATTTAGCCACTCTGTGTTTATTCTAGTCTGTTTTGTTTTCTATAATAGAATACCACAGATTGGCTAATTTATAAACAGGGGAAGTTTATTTGGCTCATGATTCCAGGAGCTTGGAAGGCAAAGAAAACGACACTGTTATCTGGTGAAGGCCCTTTTGCTGCCTAATAACATGGCCAAAGGCCTGAGGGAGAAGAGCGCTCCCTTTTATAACAGACTCACTTTTGTGTTAATTAACACACTCCCATAAGGACATTAATTAATTCATGAGGGCAGAGTCCCAATGGCCTAACCATTTCTTAAAGATCCCACCTCTTAATTCCATCACAATGGCTATTAAATTTTATCCTAAATTTTGGAGGTGACATTTAGTCTATACCAGTGTCTGTTTATTGGATAATTTAATCTCTTTATATGTAAAGTAATTATTGATACATAAGGATTTACTATTATAGTTTTGTTGTTTTCTGTTTTATAGTTTCTTTTTTTCTCATGCTGTCTTCTGTTAATTTTTGGATTTGTTTTTGTTGTTTTTATGTTTTGATGTTTTTTTCCATTTGTGTATCTACTACAGTTTTTTCCTAGAGGTTATCATGATACTTAGATAAAATGTCTTATATTCTAAAGGTCTAGTTTAAGATGATAACAATTTAACATCTATCCATAGAAAAAAAAAACACAGTTTTTCTCCCTTTCACACATTTTATTACTATATATATTATACTTTATAACTTTTTATACTGTGTATTCATTAACAAGTTATTGTAGCTCTACTTATTTTAATGCTTTTATTTTGTAGCTTTTGTACTAGAGTTAAAAGTGATTTGTACACTAACATTACAGTATTAGTGTATTCTGAATTTCACTATGTATTTACCATTTCCAGTGACATACTTTTAACTTTTTTTGTGTTTTTCATTAGCATTTGATGTGGTTTGGCTGTGTCCCCACCTAAATCTCATCTTGAATTGTAGCTCCCACAATTCCCACATGTTGTGGGAGGGACCCAGTGGGAGGTAATTGAATGATGGGGCGGGTCTTTCCTGTGCTATTCTCTTGATAGTGAATAAGTCTCACGAGATCTGATGGTTTTATAAAGGAGAGTTTCCCTGCACAAGCTCTCTCCTCTTGTCTGCTGCCATGTGAGATGTGCCTTTCACCTTCCACCATGATTGTGAGGCCTCCTCAGCCACACGGAAATGTGAGTCCACTAAACCTCTTTCTTTTGTAAATTGCCCAGTCTTGGCTGTGTCTTTATCAGCAGTTATGAAAACAGACTAATACAGTAAATTGGTACCAGTAGAGTGAGGTGCTGCTCAAAAGATAGATACCTGAAAATGTGGAAGCAACTTTGGAACTGGGTAGCAGGCAGAGGTTGGAACAGTTTGGAGGGCTCAGAAGAAGATAGGAAAATGTGGGAAAGTTTGGAACTCCCTAGGGACTTGTTGAATGGTTTTGACCAAAATGCTGATAATGATATGGACAACAAAATCCAGGCTGAGTTGGTCTTGGATGGTGTATTAGTCTGTTCTCATACTGCTGATAAAGACATACCCAAGACTGGGTAATTTACAAAAGAAAGAGGTTTAATGGACTTACAGTTCCACGTGGCTGGGGAGGCCTCACAATCACAGTGGAAGGTGAGGAGGAGCAAGTCACGTCTTACGTGGATGGCAGCAGGCAAAAAGAGAGGGAGCTTGTGCAGATAAACTCTGCTTTATAAAACCATCAGATCTCATGAGATTTATTCACTGTCACAAGATTAGCACAGGAAAGACCTGCCCCCACGATTCAATTACCTCCGACCAGGTCCCTCCCACAACTGGGAAATCAAGATAAGATTTGGGTGGGGACACAGCCAAACCATATCATTCCGCCCCTGGCCCCTCCCAAATCTCATGTCCTTACATTTCAAAATACAATCATGCCTTCCCAATAGTCCCCCAAAGTCCTAATTAACTCAAATGTCCACAGTCCAAAGTCTCATCTGAGACAAGGCAAGTCCCTTCTGCCTGTGAGCCTGTAAAATCAAAAGCAAGTTGGTTACTTCCTAGATACACTGGGGGTGCAGGCATTGGGTAGCCATTTCAAACGGGAGAAATTGGTCAAAACAAAGGGGCCATAAGCCCCACGCAAGTCCGAAATCCAGCGGGGCAGTCAAATCTTAAAGCTCCAAAATGATCTCCTTTGACTCCATGTCTCACATCCAGGTCACGCTGATGCAAGAGGTGGGCTCCCACAGCCTTGGGCAGCTCTGCCCCTGTGGTGTTGCAGGGTATAGCCACCCTCCTGGCCACTTTCACTGGCTGGCATTGAGTGTCTGCAGCTTTTTCAGGTGTCCAGTGCAAGCTGTCAGTTCATCTACCATTCTGGGGTCCGGAGGACAGTGGCCCTCTTCTCACAGCTCCACTAGGCTATGCCCAAGTAGGGACTCTGTGTGGGGGCTCCAAACCCACATTTCCCTTCTGCACTGCCCTAGCAGAGGTTCTCCCTGAGGGCCCTGCCCCTGCAGCAAACTTCTGCCTGGGCATCCAAGCGTTTCTGTACATCCTCTGAAATCTAGACGGGGGTTCCCAAACCCCAATCCTTGACTTCTGTACACTCGCAGGTTCAACACCATGTAAAAGCTGCCAAGGCTTGGGGCTTGCACCCTTTGAAGCCACAGCCTGAGCTCTCTGTTGGCCCCTTTGAGCCACTGCTGGAGCGGCTGGGATGCAGGGCACCAAGTCCCTAGGCTGCACGCAGCATGGGGACCCTGTGCCTCACCCAGGAAACCTTCTTTTTCCTCCTAGGCCTCTTGGCCTATGATGGGAGGGGCTGCTGTGAAGACCTCTGACATGCTCTGGAGACATTTTCCCCATTATCTTGGTGATTAACATTCAGCTCCTCGTTACTTATGGAAATATCTGCAGCTGGCTTGAATTTCTTCTCAGAAAATGGGATTTTCTTTTCTATCACATTGTTAGGCTGCAAATTTTCTGAACTTTTATGGTCTGCTTCCCTTATAAAACTGAATACCTTTAGCACCACCCAAATCACCTAGGTTACAGAGGTGCTTTAAGATTCACAATGAGACTATTGTTAGCAGGCATGCCTTTATGGGCACAGATCTGTGTGCCTTCAGGGAGGTCTCAGGTTAAGCATAACTGCTTCTGAACTGTGGCTGCATGCAGCTAGAGCCAGGTTGCAGTGCCACTTCAGGCCAACAACGGTTGGCCACCTGTTGATTGTGCGCACGAGCAGTGACGGAGCTGTTAGAGGTGCGCATGCGCAGTCGGGCTTACCGGCTTTGCTTGGCACGGCTTGGCTGGTTGGCTTCGCTTGTTACTGGCTCTGCCTTTGGAAACCGCGAAATTTCCTGGTTGGAGGTGGCGGCTGACCAGAGTGGCTTGGTCTTATTGGGCCCCTGAGGCTGTGATAGGCGGACTGGTGCTGAGGTGTCTCTGATAGCCTCCGCCATGAAGAGGAGCTCTGGCCTTGGGGGCCAGAAGGCCCAGGGGCCCTCCGGCTCCTTCACCTGCTGGTGGTGTTGCAGGGGGGACGATGTCGCCGAGCGCGATGACAGCCCCTTCGCCCAGTGCGGGTACAATATCCGAGAGAAACACCTCGGCAAGCTCCACAGAGCTGCCAGCCGGGGTGAAGTCTCCAAGGTGGAGCGCATCCTTTCGCGCGGGAACGCTAACTTGGATGAGAGAGACAAGAAGAAAAGGTGACAGGAGCTGGGGCTGGGGGCGGGGACTGGGAGGAGGCGGGTGTGTGGGAGAAGCGCCCCCATTTTGGCGGGGGGATGTGGGGTGGGGGGCGAGCCCTCTTGACCCCGGGGTCCTGGCTTTCCTGCCTCCGCAGGCTCCACAGCACCTGGCCTGGGGAAACCTTGGAGGGGTTAATTAAGTCTATACAGCACTTTATCTTGAATGGACACATTTCAAAACATATTTTTTTTTCTTTTTATGAGACGAGTTTCGCTCTTTTTGCCCAGGCTGTAGTGCAGTGGCGCGATCTTGGCTTACTGCCCCCTCTGCCTCCTGGGTTCCAGCAATTCTCCTGCCTGAGCCTCCTGAGCAGCTGGGATTGTAGGTGCACGCTACCACTCCCAGCCAATTTTTGTATTTTTAGTAGAGATGGGGTTTCACCATGTTGGCCAGGCTTGTCTCCAACTCCTGACTTCAGATGATCCGTCTGCCTCGGCTTCCCAGAGTGCTGGGATTACAGGCGTGAGCCACTGCCCCTGGCCAACATAATGTTATATACGCTATAGACAGGTGCATAAGGAGAGCAATAGTTCCCATGACATTTCAACTTCTGGGCTAAAAATTCTTCAGATTATATCTCATATTTATTTTTATATAAATGTACATCTACGTAATTACGTTCTTTACTGAGGAACCTTAGAAGGAAACTTTGAAGTGGGAAGTCGTTCCTGTTCTTGAGTAGGGAGATTCGTTTTTCTCAAGATGTGAGCTCTTTGTCTATCAACTTTATGTAAACCAGACAAAAATATCAAAGTTTTAACATTTTAAAATTAAACTTGTTGTCTGTGTTTTACTATTATGATGACATGAAAATGTTTTTTGTAATGAGGTGAGAAAGACTGGCCTTTCTATATATCAAAATGTGCTATTAATTTCCACAGATTGTTTATTAACAGCTGAAAAGACAGATAAATGAATGAAACAGAATAGAAGATCTAGAATTGCCCAAATATATGTAAGAATTTAGAACTTGATAATGTTGACATTTTAGATTAGTAGGAAGGGTGAATTATTCATAAATGGAATGCCTGCTGTCTGGAGAAAACGAACTAGATTTTTATGTCACAAAAATAAGTTCCCGATGAAATATAGATCAAACGTTTTAAGTATACAAAATAAGGAAAGTACCAGAAGAAGACACACATGCCTATTTATACAGATACATTTATATGTTGACAAAGACCTTCTTAAGAACTTCACAAGCAAGCATTCTGCAGGTTGATTTAGCAAAATAAAACTTAAAACACTCTGTAAATAAGAAAAAAAGACAACCTACTTGCAAAATATTTACACTACATACATATAGCACACACACATATACTACATACACATCAGGTGAAGAATGTATCTTCATATTACAGATAATTCAAATCAACAAGAAAATAATTCTAAATTTGGGCAAAGTACTTCTTTTGTAGATCTGTAAGTGACATAGGAAAAAATATTTAATGTTTCTTGTAAGAGAAGTAATTCATGTTAAAAAAGAAATAAAATACTGTTTCCTATCCACAAAGTTTGTGACGATGAAGACAGTGGTACTTATACGGCTGCTTAAAGTTTAAGTTGCTGATGACTTTTCAAGTAGAGAATTTGGTGATAAGCACCACATTTAAAAAAACATATATGCCCTTCACTCATCAATTCCATTATCCTGAAATATTTGTAAAAAATAGAGATACATCCAACTTGTTTTTCTCAGTACTGCTTAAAACCTCAATGTATTAAGAAAAACTCAGGTGGTGGATTTTAGAACTAAATTTCAGTGCATCCATAGGATGGAATAGTAGCCGTTGAAGATGTGACTAGATACAGACTTACTTTGACATATGTGAAGATGTACTTTGCTATGCAAATTGAGAAAAAATTATTTTGAGTGTACATACACACAGACTATGCTCTTGTTTTAGCTGAAAATATGTACCAAATATGAATACATTTATTTCTGGGCATTTGTACTGTAAGTACCTTTTTTTTCTTGTCTGTGATTTCTGCGATGAGCATGTATGAAAGTTATAGTAAAGGCTTATTATTAATAAAATAATCCTTGGGAAAAGAAGAATACATGAAACTTGCCTAGATAAAAATAATTTCTCACTTTCTATTATTTTATTTTTGTGCTTTGGTTAACTTTTAGCCTCTTTTGGAGAAGGGGGAATCCTTTTATCTGTGCTTAAAGGTTTTATTATGAGTACATTTTCATTACATACGTATGTTTTTATTATATACAGATTTACTACATATGTAAAAAAATAGATTAAAAATTTTAGTTGTGTCTTTATGAAAATAAAAAATAGCAAATATAAGTGATTATTACTATTACAAAAGTATTGCTTTATCTTATGGGAGTTTTCCTTAAAAATGTTGAACTCCCCAACTGTATTTTTCCATTGTTTTTTTAAATAAAAATAATTTTCTTTTTGAGACAGGAGCTCACCCAGGTTGGAGTGCAGTGGCACAATTATGGTTCACTGCAGCCTCGACCTCCTGTGCTCAAGTGATCCTCTCCTCAGCCTCTGAGTAGCTGGGACTGCTGGTGTGCGCACCATGCCTGGCTAATTTTTGTACTTTTTGTAGAGACAGGGTGTCGCCATGTTGTCCAGGCTGGTCTTAAACTCCTGGGCCCAAGTAATCCTCCCACCTTGGCCTCCCAAAGAGCTGCAATTACAGACATGAGGCACCACGCACAGCTTCCATTCTTTCAATCAATTTATTCATCAAACAGAGGCTGGACACTTGTTATGTAGTGCACATATTCTACTATCTTTCAGGACGCTTTCATCCTTAAAAACTTCATATTTACCTGCCTAGCTTGAGCAAGCTGAGAGATTTAAAATTGGAGTATTATAACTTAATCTCAACTAAAGCTTTTCCTTCCTCCTTTAAGCATTTCTGAAGGTGGAAAACAGCACAGTAGAACTTTTTTTTTTTTTTTTTTGAGACCGAGTCTCTGTTGCCCAGGCTGGAGTGCAATGGCACAATCTTGGCTGATCTTGGCTCACCGCAGCCTCCGCCTTCTGGGTTCAAGTGATTCTCTTGCCTCAGCCTCCTGAGTAGCTGGGATTACAGGCGTGCACCACCACATCTGGCTAATTTTTGTATTTTTAGAAGAGACAGGGCTTCACCATGTTGGCCAGGTTGGTCTTGAACTCCTGACCTCAGGTGATCTGCCTGCCTCGGCCTCCCAAAGTGCTGGGATTACAGGCATGAGCCATTGTGCCCGGCCACAAAATATAACTTCTAACTACTGTTTTGAAAGTTTATAACAGTCTTAAATGTGACTATTAATCATTGAAAGTGTCTGATTTACATCCATTCTATAAATCTAAATAGAAAATAAAATAAGCCATATGCTTTCATTTGAATTCTGAATTTCTTTTGGCTTAAAGTGTTTTTTTTTTTTGAAAATCAAAGTAAGAATGAGTTTGTTTTAAACATTTGTTGTCATCTTTATTTTCAGTCCTGTCATTCCGTAGTACTTTTAAGAACTAAAATTTATTTAAATGCCATTTATATGACTAGAACGGCCCTAGAAGTGTTGTATATACCAATTCTACTTATTGCAAGGCACCATGGATTCTGTGATGCCCCATCATTTTATGTCTCAATAAGAGAATTATTTAAATGTTGCCAATTTTAGTTGTAATAAGTCAAGAATTGTAAGTGGGATTCCAGTGTCAAAGATGTTAAAATATGAGCAAGTGAGCAACTTAGAATGATCAAAATACAATGTTACCTCTAATCTTTAAACATATCTCAAAGAAGATATAATTGTATCATTTTACTTAACTAAAATCTTGTATTTGTTAAGTAGTAGTATTAGTAAAAATTGTAATATCTAAGAAATACTGAGCTGTTATTTGTGCTAGGAACTGTCTAAATACTTTGTACAGTCTCATGCAAGCATCACAACAGTGTCCTGTGAGACAGCCAGTATTTTTAACCCCATTTTATTAATGAGGAAATTGAGGCAAAAAAGGCTAAGCAATAAGTCGGAAGTGACAGAGTTTAAAGTAGGATTCCGGTCCAAGTTTTACTGAATCCAAAAGCTAAGGTCTTTCTATTGAAATAGGCTGCTCTTTCATTAATGTAGTGAGTAATAAGAGAAAGTAAAAAGTGTGATTTCTTCACAAAAAATTAAATATTTGTTTGGAAGGCAGAGAAATCACATGCTACTCAATGTTTATAATTATATAGATGATTTTATGTTTTCAGATGATTTTATGATTTTATGATTTCCAATAGTTTCCTAAAAATGTCGTCTCCCTCTTATAGGACTGCTCTGCATTTGGCCTGTGCCAATGGCCATCCAGAAGTGGTAGCTCTTCTGGTAGACAGAGGATGTCAACTTGATGTCTTTGACAACAAAAACAGGACAGCTCTGCTAAAGGTACATAGTAGTCAACGATTTCAGCATGAGATGAATTTGATACAAATACATAGGATAAAATAAAATCCATCTCGTTTAAACAGAACTCATTGGTGAAACTTGTGGAATGCTTATTTTGAACTCCTAGAATTTACAATCTATTGCTTGGTCTAATACTGACAGGCGGTACAATGCCAGGAAAAGGACTGTGCGACTATTTTACTAGAACACGGCGCCGACCCAGACTTTCCAGATGTCTATGGCAATACTACCTTACACTATGCCACCTACAATGAGGATATCCCAATGACAAAAAAACTGCTTTTACACCATGCCAATATTGAAACAGCAAACAAGGTATAGATCAACCAACTTTATTTTCAAAATATTTGAAATGCATTTGTTTTAACATTGACTTATGTACAGGTCAGTTTCCCATATTTGGAAGCTCAAGCATAACCTGAATAAAAATATTTGGAAATAATTATAAAATGTTACTTTAAATATTGAGACTTTTAAAGAAGCATTAGAGGGTATATCTTTTTAAATGTATTTATGGTAAAAGTTTTGAAAACACTGAATTTGAAAAGGTAATTCTTTTAAATTTTTTCCTTCCAAGTATTTTTTTCTAATTATTATGCAATTACCCTAGAAAGTGAAATTTGCTCTGGAAATAGGCTTTATCTTAAAATGCCAGGAAAACTAACACATTTTACATAAACAGAAATCTTGATGCTGTTGATAAGTTCCAAGTTCCTACACAGAGTAATATATATGAAAATGATTTAACTCTCAGTGCCAGGGCTTAAAAGGGAAAAATGGAAAGGGTAAGGAGAGCAACCAGAAATATGCAGACCAATCTGGAAATTAGGTAATTGAGGGAAAATACCGAGAAGAGTTTTTTTGTTGTTGTTTGCTTTCTGTTTGTTTCCAGTTTATGTGTCTAGACAAGATTCTTTTCAGTTTTGGGGATAATAGTTTTCAGTTTGGGAGAGAGTTAATGAGTTGTTCACTCATCTAGAGATCAATTTTAGGAGGACCCTGAGGAAACCAGTTTGGCTGTGAATAGGTGGTGATGAAGTGGGAAACCCTTAAGCAAGTAATTAACTGACTTATCCTATGCTGGCAGAAACAGCTGCTTAGATAAATGTCTAAACACTGCTCTCAAATCTAGACTGTCCTGAGGGGAAGGTGGAAGATAAGGAGCTTATAGATAGCAAAGTCAAGTTGGATCTTGAGTTCACTAGTCCCTGTTCTATTCCTACCCAAACAAATTATGCGGAGTTTTCAGTAAATGTAAAAGAGAGAGGAAAAACTCTCAGTAAATGTAAAACAGAGAGTAAAAACTCTCTTTTAGTCTTTCCTCTTTTTGGCCAAATCCTCAAAGATAAAGGTAACTGGTCATGTGGTGAGAGATGATGGAAGTAATTGTCGACTGCACTAGTTCTCAGCTAGAATTGTGCATCACCGTAACCTAGGGAAATATAAAAAATTCTACAAAGCTAACCTCTCCTCTGACGATTCTGATATAGTAAATCCAATAAAGCCTAGACATACATGTTAACAGATGTTTCCTTGGAGCCAGGCATGGTGAAACATAGCTACAGTCCCAGCTACTCAGGAGGCTGAGGTGGGGCTACTGCTTGAGCCAAGGAGTTTGAGTCTAGCCTGGGCAACATAGTAAGACCCCGTTGCTGACTAAATAACGGCAAATTCCTCAAAATTCTGACACATGCCTGGTTAAGAATCACTGAATAGATAAGTGTAATATATAAATTGCTCTTCTAGAGTTAAGAAATCTCTAGAAGAGTTGGAGTTTGATAGGTACTACTTCCTTTAAATATCTCCTTTTCCATAATATTAGCCCATTTTTCTTTACCTTTGTGGTGGGGAAGCTAAAAGAAATATTATTGGCAATATCTATCAGCTTACAGAATAACACCTTTTCCTTCCCACCATTAATTATTTACTGCCATTCATCAGGTCTTTATAAATTTGCTATGGGTAGTCTTTCATTTAAACAATTTTTTTGAGACAGGATCTTGCTCTGTCACCTAGGCTAGAGTGCAGTGGCACAATCACAGCTCAATGCAGCCTCAACCTCCTGGAACTCAAGTGATCCTCCTACCTCAGCCTCCTGAATAGCTGAGACTATAGACATGCACCATCATGCCCAGCCAATTTTTAAATTTTTTGTACATACAGCGTTTCACTGTATTGCCCAGGCTGGTCTCAAACTGGGTTGCTTAAGCAGTCCTTCTGCCTCAGTTTCCAAAAGTGCTGGGATTACAGGCATGAGCTAGTGCACTCAGCCTGGGCAGTATTTCACTAAGTGGAGGCTGACCCCTTCAGGACTTCACATCTCTTTGTTACCATTCAGGTAATTAAGCCAATAAATCTTTATTACAAGTGGAGTTTCCTCAATTAGAATTGTAGCAAATTCTAAACCTTTTGTTGTTGTTGTTGAAGCTGTATTATGGGCTATATCAGTATGTCTGTTCATAGAGTTTTGGCATAATCAGGATGACAGTTTTAAACCCTGAAAACCATGCAGTTACTAAGAGTACAAATTCTTTTTTTTTTTTTTTTTTTTTTGAGATGGAGTTTCGCTCTTGTCCCCCAGGCTGGAGGGCAGTGGCTGGATCTCAGCTCACTGCAACCTCTGCCTCACGGGTTCAAGAGATTCTCCTGCCTCATTCTCCTGAATAGCTGGGATTGCAGGCGCCTGCCACCACGCCCAGCTAATTTTTTGTATTTTCAGTAGAGACAGGGTTTTGCCATGTTGGACAGGCTGGTCTTGAACTCCTGACCTCAGGTGATCCGCCTGCCCCGGCCTCCCAAAGTGGTGGGATTACAGGCGTGGGCCGCCGCACTCAGCCATAAATTCTTTTAATCATTTCGTTTCAGCATTCCTATGAGCTAAATATCTATTTGGCTAACAATCTCAGAAAACTACTTACTAATAGATTTTAAATGAATAAATGCTAGAAAAATTATTGAAGTGGGTAGTATGAGTCTTAGTAGCAAATTTTATTACATGTTGGGGACTGGTTTTTTGGTAAAACATCTGAAACTAAAGAAAGAAAATATTTTACATGCAAACACTTACTTTATGCACAACCATTTGGCAACACATCCACGGCAAGTTTAAAAATGCAAGGGCTGTGGTCTAAATGTGGCCCATAGGTACGTTTCACTTGCCTTCATAAATTGTGTCAACATGTAAAATTTAGGAGACTCATATACAAATCTGGATTTTAGGCTTCTCTTTAGAATCAGATCTGGTGTCCCTTGAGCCCACATCACTGTTTGGTCTGATGTGCAGAGGTTACCCCTTTCTATGAGGCCTGTGTTCTCTAGTTTGCCGTGGTGCCCACCTAGGTACCTCACTCAGGTCACCCCCTTTGCCGTTGTAAGCATTTGACAACTCTCGTCTTAACAGTATATTTTGATAAAGATGTCAAGGCTTTCAAGACAGTTTCTATTTGTTTATAATATATAACCTATATTTTATATAAATCACCTTAGCACCAGAGTTGAATTTTAAAATTTAGAAGTTTTAAAAAAACTGCTAAATTCTATATTCTTTTTATTTATGGTAAATATTCTTTATATTTAACTCTTATTTTTTATATTTGCCATAAATAACCACCTTCTCATTAGCATGCCTATAAGCCTTTCTAGGTTATTCCTAGCTGTAGCTGGATGTGTTACACATCTGGTAAAGTAAACATTCTTTGCAATGCAGCTTAAGAAACGCTAGTCTAGACGCAATAATTTAGATCATTAATAAAAACACTTGAAGCTTTTACTAATATGTCTTAAGATTTGGGAATATAGAGATAAAAGATAAAGCCCCTGCCCTCAAGAAGCTCTTGGTTTACATGGAAAACAATAAAATCATTACAATATACTATGCTAAGTGCTATGACAGAAGCGAAGATTATTGGAGCTGGTATTGAAGTGAGTTTTGGAGATGACCAGAGTTCATGTGGTGAGGCGGAGGAGGAGGGGTTTTTCCAAGGGAAGGAACAGCACATGGGAAAGCAAAGAAGAATAAAAAGGAAGGGACTTACTTACTTAGATAAATATAAGGTTTCCAGTTCAGTTGAGAAATATATAATGTTGTGAATTATCAGTTGCTCTTGCTGTTTTACAGGATGAACTCACACCATTTTTGCTAGCTGTACATGAAGAAAAACAGCAGATGATAGAATTTTTAAGAAAGCAAAAAGAAAATTTAACTGCAGTTAAGTTTGAAAGGTACAGTAATTAGTTCTTTTTTTAAAACCTGACTGATATTCTAGAGTGATAACACTCTCTCGTTAGAAATATTAGATTAATAAGAAGATTAACTTGTAATTATTATGATATAGTAAAAAATATCAACACAAATCATTGGTTAAGTAGAAAAACAATTATCTGGACTGGGCAACATAGAGAACGGTATATAGTAGGATTCATCTTCTCTTATTATATTGACTGGTGTTGGTTATTTGTAATGTGATGTTTTTGGTCATGTGACCTGACCAAAGTGTTTTTATATTGGTTTTGTTAGTTGTATGAAGTGTAGATTTTAACTTTTAGTATCCTTTAAGATTTAATAAATATTGAACTTCTTAACCCTTTTATAGTAGTTTTTAACCTCTGCTTCTTATATATTCTTCCTTTAAACATGCTATATTAGACATAAATAGGAGTTAAAAATCATTTTTTCCTCTAGATTACTCTTTAAGTTGCTTTCTTTGAAAAATAGTAATGTTAAGTTATCCCTACATGGCTGTTAATTGCTATTACCAGATACCGTGGGTTCATTAGTTTTTTTCTGTTTCATTTCTAGTGTATTTTGATGTTTTTGTTTTATTTATTTTTTTAGGCAGAGTCTCGCTCTGTCACCCAGGCTGGAGTGCAGTGGCGCAATCTCAGTTCACTGTAACCTCCACCTCCAGGGTTCAAGCGATTCTCCTGCTTTAGCCTCCTGAGTAGCTGGGACTATAGGCACGTGCCACCATGCCTAGCTAATTTTTTGTATTTTTAGTAGAGAAGGGGTTTTACCATGTTAGCAAGGATGGTCTTGAACTCCTGACCTCAGGTGATCCACCTGCCTCCGCCTCCCAATGAGCTGGGATTACAGGTGTGAGCCACCGCACCTGGCCCTGATGTTTTTATTTGTAATTGCTATGGGCAGAGGAAGAAAATATAGCTTTAAATGAATAGCTTTTTCTTCTAATGAACACAAGCCATAGGTGGGTGAAAAAGAGAAAAGAGCTAGGCTTTAGATTCATACAAGACTGGGTTTAAGTCCTAGCTTTCTCACTTGCTAGGAATGTGACCTGGGAACATTACTTATCACCAAATATGTTTTTCTATATGAAAAAGAAGATAATAATATATCCTTCAAGGGTGGTTGTGTGGAAGAAAGATTTTATATATATGTGTGTGTGTATATATACATATATACATATATATACACACATATGTATATATATTTTATATACGTATATATGTATATATACACACATATGTGTATATATACACATGTATATGTATGTAGATGTGTATACGTATATAGATGTGTATAGACACATCTATATGTGTGTGTACATATAGACACACCTATATGTGTGTGTACATATAGACACACCTATATGTGTGTGTACATATAGACACACCTATATGTGTGTGTACATATAGACACACCTATATGTGTGTGTACATATAGACACATCTATATGTGTGTGTACATATAGACACATCTATATGTGTGTACATACATATATACATATATAGATGTGTATACATATATACCTATATAGATGTGTATACATATATACATATACACTATATATGTGTATATGCATACACATATGTATATACGTATACACATATGTATAATGTATATATAGCATTTAATTCAGTGCCTAGCCCATGTGTATCGGCATTATTAACTGAAACTACTATGATGATTATTATTACCGTTAGTATTAGTATTATTGTTTCCCGCCTGCAGATGGCTGTTACTTATCTGACCCCTAGCTGATTTTGAATTACAACATATCTGTCTTTAAATCTTTGCCTACATTAGATAAGGAATCTCAGCATAGTTTCTTGCTCATCAAAGGACTTTAGGTTAGCAACTTCTATGATATAATACCCTACTGGGACAAGAGGCTTTTTTTTTTTTTTTAAGCATTGATGGTAATTTATGAAGATGAACACTTCAGCACCCAAGATGCTTATGTTTGTTAGTACATGTAAATGTTTAATTCTACATGGACAGGCAAGATATTAAATTGGTAAAAGATATCAAATTAGCTTTTTAAATAACTTTCTTAAAGTTCCTAAGAAAGAATTTATCTCTCTGGTGTTTTAAAACAGCCCTCATTCTTGCTGTACGTTGTGAATCAGCAAGAATAGTCAGCATTCTTCTTCAGCAAAATGCTGATGTGCTTTTCCCAAGATATGTTTAGATGGGCTGCAGAAGATTATGCCATTTTTAGTCCTTTTACTAGGCAAGATTTTACATTAGAAGGCTAGTTTACACTAAATTGAGGCTTAAAATAATTATAGCTATTGAATCCTATACATCAGGTGAGATTTTATAGTTTAATTCAGGTCGTTTTGGAGTGACAGTGAGTTAGTCCACTTTATCAGCCAGAAATCAGGCAAAAGGCTGGACTGGTTAGAAGTATCAATGGGTGCAGAATTCTTTCTCCGGACTTTTCAGATCTTTACCTTAGAGACCCCAACACTGTCCCTTTTACTCCAAGTATAGCCACATGCATAGGATAAAAATAGTGCCACATCTCTGATTTCTGTAATTAATTATTTGGGTCTTGAAATGTTCAGTTTAGCAGAAAATCTCGTATGGTCTTTTGAGGGCTATCTCCTATACCCTCCTCTTTTAATTTTTCAAGAACCTAAGGGGTTTCCTAAGTCCAAGAAGGATAAAAATGACAATCTTTTACCGGTCAGAAGGAAGGGAAGAAAAGGACATTCTAATCATTCTGTTGTTTCCATTGATTCTTTTCCTGCATTATTGCTGTTCAAAGTGGTTCTGCAGTCTGTTAATGCTTGATTTTTCCCACCGGGATTCTCTTACTAATTCAGAGCCCTCAGTTTTCATGGTGATTCATACATAGACTTCATAGCTGTAACTTTTTTTAGTTCACGTACATATATGCTCAGCCATTGTTCCCAAAGCACCAGCATCCTGTTCTGACAGCTGGGCATCCTAGCTTTAGCCACACACATAGTGAGAAAATTGACCAACCTTCCCCCACACTCAAAACCTTATGTGGAGCCCACATCTTAGCCTAGACTTAGCTGAGGCCTTCATGGTAAGTTATCCTTTGAGGCCCTTGTTTGTCTTTTCTCTATCAAATATTAGTTGAGATTGTTCTAAACTGTCAAAGAGGTTACATAATGTTGCAGAAAGAGATCAGTGTTTTCTTACTCCATTGTTACCAGATCTGTACTCTGAGGCACCTTTATATGCTGCTTAGCACATTTTCTTAGGGAGTGGAAGGTTCTATATTATCCTTCCCTAGAGCAGTGGGTGCCAATTTGTGTGTTTTCTTTTTTTTTTCCAATTTGTGGTTTTATCCTCAAGTGATATGTTTTCCATAATAATGAAAATCTCCCAAGTTACTTGCATTTCTTTCTTTCTTTCTTTCTTTCTTTTTTTTTTTTTTTTTTTTTGAGATGGAGTCTTGCTCTGTTGCCCAGGCTGGAGTGCAATGGTGCGATCTCGGCTCACTGCAACCTCCGCCTCCCGGGTTCAAGCAATTATCCCACCTCAGCCTCCCAAGTAGCTGGGATTACAGGCATGCACCACCACACCTGGGTAATTTTTGTATTTTTAGTAGGGACGATGTTTCACCATGTTTGCCAGGCTGGTCTCGAACTCCTAACCTCAGGTGATCCACCTGCCCTCAGCCTCCCAAAGTGCTGGGATTACAGGCATGAGTCACCGTGCCTGGCCTAATTACTTGCATTTCTACCTCAAGTTTTAAAAATATTTTCATATTCTACCTCACAGGAAACCATTCAACAGAATTATCTGAATCTCAAGTAGGTTTATTGGGTTTATCAGAGCTAAGTCTCATCCATGACTCATGAGTATTCACGTGTAAAGTAGGGTTTTGTCCTTGCTTTAGCAGCACACATACTAACACTGGAATAATACAGAGAAAATTAGCATTGCTCCTGCATAAGGATGACACACAAGTTCATGAAGTGGTCCATATTTTGTGCAGTCCCTGGAAAGTCATTTGACAATTTTCTGACTAGCTCCGAGGAAACAGCATGAGTCAAAGCAAAATGGTTGCCACTTAATATTGAAATTGTGATTTTCACTACAAAAATGTTCACATACAGTGATCTATGGAATGAGAATGGAGCTGAGTAAAACATGGGATGTTGTGTGCAAATACATTGTTAGTATGTATCTCAGAAATGAGAAAATGTCAATTTACATCTCCTTCATGGAACTTACAAAAAGAGTTTTATCTTTCATATCAGTTGGAGGTGAAAAATGGAGATTAAGCATCATTCTAACAAAGATCTACTGGTTCAGAATTTGAGTCTGTAAAGAAGGAATAGTAGTCCAAGGAAGGTCTTGATATCTATTAGTTTTTTGCCTTTGGTATGATTGATGAACTCAGTAACAGTAGACAATTATGTTATCTAATTTAATGAGATAATAGGTTTATAAATAAATGTAGTTACAAACTATGAAATATATAAGATGCCTTAAATTATAAGCCACAAAGAGTAGAACACCTAATAAAATTAGGACTTAATAACATTTCCCAAGTACCACAACATTTCAATATTAGAACCTACAAAAAATACACATTGGATTTTATTTGCAGTTCCAAGATAGTTTCACCAATAAAGTTCAAGAACAAATTATTTCATTGCTTCACTATTTTTCTGAACATTCAAAATATGTTATCTCATTAAATTTTTATAACAACCTAGTAAAATAAGACAGTAAAATTCTCACTTTTTAGAAGAAGACATTGAACCTAACAAAAGCAACTTACCCAAGAACTAGTAGCTTTTGGTTATGGAGCTAGGGCTTATTCTGAGTTAAGACACTTTCAATTATGTCAGGCTTGTAGGGTCCAGCCCCACAGGGTTGGTGGGTGTTCTCCCCATGTGCGGAGATGAGAGAGTGTAGAAATAAAGACACAAGACAAAGAGATAAAAGACAGCTGTGCCTGGGGGACCACTACCACCAAGACGCGGAGACCCGTAGTGGCCCCGAATGTCAGGCTGCGCTGATATTTATTGGATACAAGGCAAAGGGGCAGGGTAAGGAGTGCGAGCCATCTCCAATGATAGGTAAGGTCATGTGGGTCACATGTCCACTGGACAGGGGCCCTTCCCTGCCTGGCAGCTGAGGCAGAGAGAGGAGAGGAGAGAGAGAGATAGGTTACGCCATTATTTCTGCATATCAGAGACTTTTAGTACTTTCACTAATTTGCTACTACTATCTAAAAGGCAGAGCCAGGTGTGAAGGATGGAACATGAAGGCAGACTAGGAGCATGACCACTGAAGCACAGCATCACAGGGAGACGGTTAGGCCTCCAGATAACTGCGGGCGGGCCTGACTGATGTCAGGCCCTGCACAAGAGGTGGAGGAGTAGAGTCTTCTCTAAACTCCCTGGGGGAAAGGGAGTCTCCCTTTTCCTGTCTGCTAAGTAGTGGGTGTTTTTCCTTGACACTGACGCTACCGCTAGACCACGGTCCGCTTGGCAGCGGGCATCTTCCCAGATGCTGGTGTTACCGCTAGACCAAGGAGCCCTCTGGTGGCCCCGTCTGGGCATAACAGAAGGCTCGCGCTCTTGTCTTCTGGTCACTTCTCACTATGTCCCCTCAGCTCCTATCTCTGTATGGCCTGGTTTTTCCTAGGTTATGATTGTAGAGCGAGGATTATTATAATATTGGAATAAAGAGTAATTGCTACAAACTAATGCTGAATGATATTAATATATAATCATCTCTATGATCTATATCTAGTATAACTATTCTTATTTTATATATTTTATTATACCGGAACAGCTTGTGCCCTCGGTCTCTTGCCTCGGCACCTGGATGGCTTGCCGCCCACAAGGCTAATGCAAGTTAATTTACTGAACTATACTGCCTTCAGTTCATGAGTACTTCATGTTATTTTTTTCTTCTTTAATTAGAAGCTTAAAGAGAAGTTTGTAGAGCTTACAAATGGGAAGCATATGGGATAATTAAAATTCTAAAATTAACACTGATATCATTTGAAATACTCTAAGAATTTAATATTTTTGGTAATTATTTTTATATCAGTTTTAAAATAGTAATTTTACTTATTTCATTTTTACACATAGCATTCAGCAAGTAATGTTTGAATACAAAGAAAACAAGACGCCTAGAAATCCTCAAAATAGCAATCCAGGTAAGACTTCTGGTAGTAAATTACTCTTGATGGTCTTACCATAGATTAACAGATAAGAATAAGGAAGTTTTAATCACCAAAGAGTAGTTTAAAAACTCACTATGTAAATTGCATATATACACACACACACATATATATACACACACATATACACATATGTGTGTGTTTTAAATTTCTTCTTAGTAGGTTAGATTTCAGAATTATTTAAAAAGTTATGTGTAGATAATTTATAATCTCAAACAGTATTATCTGAAAGGAATCATTTCTTTAATTGTAGTCCCTAAAATCTTATATGTTTTTTTTTGTATAAATAAGAAAAAAGATTTTTAGGTTAGTATGTGGTATGTTTTATTTATAGTCTCATTATAACAAACTGGATATGTTATGAAATTGGAGCTTCTATTTAATTTTTAAAATAAATGGTTTTTATTGCTGGGCACAGTGTGGCTCATGCCTGTAATCCCAGCATTTTGGGAGGCTGAGGTGGCTGGATCACCTGAGGTCAGGAGTTTGAGACCAGCCTGACCAACATGGAGAAACCCCGTCTCTGCTAACAATACAAAGTTAGCTGGGCTTGGTGGCGCATGTCTAATCTCAGCTACTCGGGAGGCTGAGGCAGGAGAATCGCTTGAACCCGGGAGGCAGAGGTTACCGTGAGCTGAGATCACGCCATTGCACTCCAATGTGGGCAACAAGAGCAAAACTCCATCTCAAAAAAAAAAAAAAAAATGGCTTTTATTTAGTAAATAAATGTCAATTACAGTTGACCTTTGAATAACATAGGATTTAGCAGTACTGACCCCGTGTGCAGCTGAAAACCTGTGTGTAACTTTTGATTCCCCCCAAAATTACCTATGAATAGATGACTATTGACCAAGAGCCTTATTCATAACATAAACAGTCAGTTAAGACATTTGCTATGTTATGTGTGTTACTATACTATATTCTTACAAGAAAGCAAGCTAGAGAAAAATGGCTATTAAGAAAATCATCAGGAATAAAAATATATTTACTATTTATTAAGTGGAAGTGGAAGTGGAAGTGGAAGTGGGTCATCCTCATGGTCTCCAAGTTGAGTAGGCTGAGGAGGAGGAAGAAGGAGATTGGCCTTGCTATCTCAGGTGGCAGAGGTGGGAGAAAATCAGCATATAATTAGACCGCTGCAGGTTAAACTCCTGTTGTTCAAAGGTCAACTGTATTACATAGTGATTTATGTCAAGAAAAAAAGTAACTTTTTAAAACTGGGAACCCAGCAATACCTTTCTGGTACCATAAACAAATGTTAATAAGAACTGTAAAACTTATCCAGTGTGTACTAATACTAATAGAAAATTATTTTTTTGAAGATACCAAGTGTAGAAGTCAGAAAAGCAATTTCTCGTTGAAAAGCACAGGTCATGTTACATATTCTTATACCGACAAGGTCTCACTTATTGACTTCATTCTTCCTAATTTGAAATTGAATGAGATACATTTACTTCATTAGAACAAGTTAAGTTCTTCTCTCCACTAGTTAATTGTCATGATAACAGTAATTTTGTTGGAACAAAATACTTTTACCAGTAGCCAAAAGGTTATTGTAATGAATACCAGAAATGGTCCAACTCTAGGCTCAACATATTATAATAAAAGTATAAAAGTGCTTCGCAATAACAAAAATGCTACTATGCTACCTAGATGTGACATCAAATACATTGTACAGTCTGAACTGTTTGAGAACACTTTTAATTTAGTACATATTAATCGAAGAACTTTTACAAGTTTGATTTTGCAAGCTACCAGTGAGAAACACGTAGTCTTGGTCTTTAAGGTGCTCATAATAGACTACAGCTGTCCTTATTTCATATCTGTGTGTTTGTTCAAGATTTTTTTTTGAGAAGGAGTCTTGCGCTGTCACCCAAGCTGGAGTGCAGTGGTGCCATCTTGGTTCACTGCAACCTCTGCCTTCTGGATTCAAGCAATTCTCCCTGTCTCAGCCTCCTGAGTAGCTGGGATTATAGGCACCCACCACCATGCCCGGCTAATTTTTTTTGTATTTCTAGTAGAGATGGAGTTTCACCATGTTGGCCAGGTGTCTTGAACTCCTGACCTCAGGTGATTCACCCACCTCGGTCTCCCAAAGTGCTGGGATTACAGGTGTGAGGCACCGCGCCCAGCCAATAATTTTCAAATAAAATATTTTTATTTATTTATACACTTTCCATTTAATGAATAAATTATCAAGAGTGTTTTAGGGAGTAAGCTTCTTTTTTTTTTTTTTCATGTTACAGAATACAAACATTTAAAAATACAGTCAGGGGCTGGGTGTGGTGGCTCAGGCCTCCACAGCACTTTGGGAGACCGAAGCGGGCAGAACACCTGAGGTCAGGAGTTGGAGACCAACCTGGCCAACATGGTGAGACCCTGTCTCTACTAACAATACAAAAATTAGTCAGGTGTGGTGGTATACGCCTGTAATCCCAGCTACTTGGAAGGCTGAGGCAGGAGAATTGCTTGAACCCAGGAGAGGGAGGTTGCAGTGAGCCGAGATTGCGCCACTGCACTCCAGACTGGGCAACAGAGAGAGACTCTGTCTCAAAAAAAAAAAAAAAATACAGTCAGGGCTGGGCATGGTCACTCATACCTGTAATCCCAGCACTTTGGGAGGCTGAGGCAAAATAATTTCTTGAGCCTAGGAATTTGAGACCAGCTTGGGTAACACAGTGAGACCTCAACTCTACTAAAAATAAAAATCAAAAAATGAAAAAGTTAGCTGGGCATGGTGGCATGTACCTGTAGTCCCAGCTACTTAGGAGGCTGCACTCCAGCCTGTGCAATGGAGCAATACCATCTCAAAAAAACGAAACAAAAAGAAAACAGTCAGGAGCTTGTTATGATCATTTTCATTTATATTATTTGCTACTTCATTCAGTGTCTACTACTATGTGTTGGATGCTGTCTGGAAGCATATAATGATCACTTATTATGTTAAATATGTGCCAGACACTTGAAGTATGTGGTGAGGAATGAAAGCTGTTAAAAAGTGGGTAGGATTTCAGGTAACACGCAGAAGAGGTAGAACTTTTCTAGGTAAAGAGGCAGAAGGATGATGTGGGCAGAAGGAACATCTAACAAGTTTGTATGTTTGGCAGAAGGAACATCTAACAAGATGGTGTGCTTGGGAGAAGGAGCAGCAGGTGCAAAAGATAAGATGCTTGAGTGAACTTTGCAGGGTTTGTGAGCAGTTCTATTTTGCTGTTGCAAAAACTGAGACAGGAGTGGTTGGGAATAGGTAAAAACCTAGGTAAGACAAGCTCATGATGGACTTTTTAATACTTTATATTATTAAACTGAGTACATCTTATCCTGCAGGCTATGGGAAATTTACCAGGTGGAGTGCTTTGGGCTGCAAATACTAAAGGACCTAACTAACAGTGACTAAAACAATGGGAAGCAGAGTTGCTTTGGTGGGTTGTTCAGTGATAACACTGGGTCCCACTTGGTGTCCCTGTTTCAGCTGTGCCGTTGGTAGTGTTTTGTACATGTCTCCTTTCATGGCTGGCTAATTAGCAGGAGCTCCAAACATCATGTTCTCACAACACGATTTCTTAAGGCTGGAAGGGCTGCTTTTCTTCTCATGTTTCTTTGAAATAGGGAGAAAACTCAGAAGCTTGCAGTGGGCTTCCTTTCACATTTTATTGGCTTTGTTACACCACATGCTCATTCCTAAACCAGGCACTGGGAAAGCAAATGTAATGCCCGTGATTAAATTAGAATTGTTATTTCTCTTGTTGGGGATGGGGAGGGGTATTAAGATGATAAATATTCAAATAGACTTGTGGTTCTCCAACAAGAAAGAATAAGGAATGGTCATTGGGTAGGGAGGCAGCAATGTTTTCTGTAGGAATTCATTATAGAATTGTGAGCAGAAAAGTCACAAGATTAGATTTGAGTATTAGGACATTCTGATTATGGTATTAATAAGCTTTTAATGTAAAGAACCAGGTGGGAAATATTTCAGGCCATGTGGTCTCTGCCATATCTACTCAACCCTGCCATAGTAGTGTGAAAGCAGTCATAGATAATATGTAAGCAAAAGGCAGGACTGACCTCCCATAAAACTATTTACAAAACCATTAGGCAGGCTGGGTTGGACCTGCGGCCTGCAGTTGGATGACTCCTCATATGGAGGATAGATGGAAAGTACCACATAAAGAGACTGGAAGAAAAAGGAAGCTTTTGCAGTAGCCAAAGCTATAGCTTCCTTGTCACCACTCCTTGGACTTGCATCAATCCATTATGAGGGTTTCACCCATCCATGGTGAAATAAATGTTGTTAGAAAGCTACTTAGTAATTTTAAAATGTTGGTCTTTCTCTTGGTTTTTGCCTTTTTCATTTGTTTTGCTTTTTTTTTTTTTAAGAAATAATATTAATAGTTGGTAGCCTGTAAAAGCCAGTGGTTAAGAACCAGTGGTAGTGGAAATATAAAGCAGAGGCAGAGAAGAGATAGAGATAATACGAGTTAGTGATTATTGGATGTACAAATTTAGGGCACAGAGAGAAATCTCAGATGATTTACGGGTTTCCAGGTCATGAACTAGCATTTAACCTGGACATGAGGAAGGAGTAGGAGATTTGCAGGTGAATGGAGAAGAGCAGCAGATCAGCAGGAATGACTAACCTCTTTCTGTGCTTGTTGAGTTAAGTGGAATATTCATATAGGATATTTTCAGTAGGTAATTGGATTTTAGGCATTTCTAGCTGGAGGTAGAACTGAGGTTGGAGATGCAGACTTGGAATAATGTAGGCAAAGTCATAGATCTGAATGAGCTTGTTCATGATAGGAAAGACGTGAATAAACAGAAGGCCGGTGGCAAGATCCTGGGACTGTCGACATTTCCCAGAGGAAAAGAAGTTAGTAAAGAAGCCTGAGCAGTGGCTAGAGAAAAGTAGGAGAGGTTATCAGAGGATGAGGTGTTGCAAAAATTTTTAAAATATGAGAATTTCAAGGAGGGGGAATATAAGTTCTAACAAGTAAGATTACTAAAAAGTAAGTTAAATTAATATTTTAAAAGCTCTTTGGTGGTACCCTCTTCAAAAGAACACTTATTTAGAGTTGTAAGTTCTGCTATTTAGGTACATGGTACTTCCAGTGTTCAAGTCTGGAAGAATACACCTACCATGATCTTACCTAATTGTTTTGTAACTGCAGCAGCTACCTACACAGAGTCAGACCTAGACTGGTGAGTTCCTGTGCCAACATTTTCCCAGAATTGTCAGAACCTAAGGGTCCACATGAGGAAAAGTGTAATCTTTCTTATCTGGTTTTTGGGGAAATGCTTGTTTTGTACTCAAACCCTTGATAAGCTCTTCTGGGTGTGTTCCCAAACAAAAATCTGACAGCAACAACTGGAAGCCATTATCAGATACTCATATCCTTCCTCTGACATGGAATCAAAATACAGCCATGCTTTGACAAAATTTTAAGTTTTGATCAGAAATAGTTTACAGATCAGCAGTTTGGATTTCTTTTAAATGATTTCTTTTAAATATTTTATTGCAGAACACGAATGTAATATCGCAGAAAAATATGAGGTGATATGCTGTACATAGTAGTTCTCAGCATTTTTGGAATTCTGGTGACATCAGTAGGGAAGTCAGTACCTGACTCTATTGATTAGTGTAATTTTGTTTTCATCTACCCTCTTGTGATATCTCTGCTTTCACTGCTTCCCTTTCATTTTCATCCCTAAACAAAGTACTATTAGAACACATTTCTAACATATGTATATTTGACAAATGTCTATTATTTGATTTTAAAAGAATTGGCTACCTATCCTAAAGTATATATGGTATTCTGTTACTTTCTAATGCTAAATAAACTTCTTTATATCTGCACCACAATGACAGGGTGACTGATGATGGTCTGCCGAGATTTTAAGTGTGTCCTGGATTGTCAAATACAAATTGTTTTATTTCACACTGTTTAAATGTAAAATGATTTTCTGGAATTACATTTCTTCAGAAATTAGTAACTGTGATTTAATTAGATTATGTGGACAATCAGACTATCACCGTTTTAGTCATCTATACACAAGATAACTTCCCCCTTCAATAAGTTAAAAGTCCTGTTGATCCTTAATAATCAAATTCACTATTTGGCAGGAACAATGAAAAACTCATACTGCACTTTGGATGCATTTCTTGGGCATTTTGACTTGTTCTATTAAGAACTGACTTTAATAGGTAAAAAATTTTTTTTTCTTCTTTTATAAAAAATGAAGAAAAAGATTGAAAACAAAACATAACTCTGTGATCAGTAGTACGGTATTATAGCATATCTGATGGCTATATGTTATTCTATAATTATCACAGTTACCTGAATGATACACAGTCTTTTATTTATTTAGTTTTTTTTTAAGAAATGGGGTCTCACTATGTTACCCAGGCTGGCATGCAGTAGCTATTGACAAGCATGACTGTGGGCTTGAATTCCTGGCCTCAAGCAGTGCTCCTGCCTCAGCCAAAGGAGCAGCTAGGACTACAGGCATGCGCCACTGCACCCAACCAGATGCATGATCATTATAAAAATGAATGAAGCCCTGCTGAGTTAGAGAAAATTAAGATGATCTTTTAAACACTTTCTCTAGAAACGTTTATATTGTAGAACATATTGTGAATCATCAAGGTTTCTAAATTTATTCTGGTCAAAATAGGCTTGTTGCTTGTTTCACATTACTTTCTTCCATCATTGTTTTATGTATTTGTTGATACCTTTCATCAAATGTTTATAGAAATATAGGAATCTGAAAGGCAAATACGAAAAAATAAAATAAAAAAATTAGGGACAGATGCTCTGCAAAATAACCTTCTCATTGTAGTTACATATAACACATCAAATAATAAAAATTTTCTATGATGCAGTTGTTTCAGAAACTCCCAAGACCACCTCAGGTTTGGTGATTAACTGAGAAGGACTCACAGCTCTTAGCAAATATTCATATTCAGGGCTTTGATTTATTACATTTAATACAATAAAACAGTACAGAGAAAAATTTGCAAAGGGAAAAGGTGAATGTGGTGAAGTCTGGAGGAAAGCAAACACAAGGCTCTAGGAATCTTCTCCTGTTACCAGGATGTGCTTAATTCCCCCAGCCTCAGATTCTGACAACACAAGTTGTCTACCAGTAGCAGATTCTCACTGAAGTCTCAGTATCCATGTTTTTGATGGAGGCTAGTCACATAGGCATATACCTCACATATACCAAAATTCTAGACTCTCAGAAGAAAATCAGCTGTTCAGAGTAAGCTACATTTGCACAACCAGTTTAGGCACAGCGAGCCACTCTTCTCATAAGGGAATGGTGAGAGCCCTCCCAAATCCAAGGTCCCAAACACCAGCCCAGGGCCATTCTTGTAATAAGGCCTTTCTAAAGATGGTGGTCTCATCTCATGCCTACTGTATAAAATCTTTGCTCTGTGGTAGCTATGGCCCTGGCATAATTTTTGGTGTTGTCTTAAAATTTTATTTTAACAGCATATAATATGATGTAACATAACATGGTACTGGTTTCAGTTGCATTATTCATATTAAGTTGCAGTGCTGCTTACAGTTTTGACATTTGGTGAAGAGTTGGCAGATATTTGTACAAACGTTACTATGGCAAAATTAGGTCATTATGATCTGTCCTTATCTGATTAAACTTTCAGTAAAATTGTTGGATAAAATAAGCATAATAATTTTTGATTCAAAATTAAAGTAAAAATTATCATTTGTCCTAATTATATGGATGGACCAGTTTTGGTTCATGTTGTGTTAAATCTCTGCTTGTAATTATGAAATAAGATAAAATATTCAATCATTTTTATCCATTTTTTAAAATATTTTATTTTATTATTATTATACTTTAAGTTTTAGGGTACATGTGCACAATGTGCAGGTTTGTTACATATGTATACATGTGCCATGTTGGTGTGCTGCACCCATTAACTCGTCATTTAGCATTAAAGTATGCGATTAAAATTATTTGCTTTATGTGTTTTTGTATATTTCAATTTGGGAGATAATATTCATATTATATTACTTTGATCTTTATTTGCAATTTTCAAGCTGACTATATCTTTTTATAATATAGGATAATAGCAAGTTCAGGAACTATCATTTTTTAAATTAATAACTGTATTATTTAACATAGTTTTAGATTCACAGCAAATTGAGAGTAAGGTATAGAGATCTCCCATGTACCCCATGACCCCCTGACATTCATAGCCTTGAGCATTTTTAATATCTCCCACAGAGTTCATCAGACTTACAAACCACCCCCATAATTCAATTATCTCCCACCAGGTCCCTCCCACAACACATGGGGATTATGGGAGTACAATTCAAGATGAGATTTGGGTGGGGACACAGAGCCAAACTATATCAGTGGGTATCCTTTTGAATATTAAAAAAATTAAAGTTCATGGTAATTGAATGTAGTCATTTAAGATGTTCTTTGTCCTTGCTTTTGTTTTCCTTTTATTCATCAGCATAGGATCTGATGACATATGCTTTACATGCTGAGAAAGTGTGATTTCTATAGACACTTGCCACGTAATGGGGAGGGTTGGGGAAAATGGCATCACGCGGTACTACACAGTGCTACACAGCACTAACTGGACCATTTTGCTCCATGAGATGGGTCCCGATAGACTCATTAGCAGTAGGAAGGGATAATCTCAAGAGGTTGTACCTTATAAAACTAAAATCACAAAGTCTTTCATACATCCCTTGCAATGGAATATAAGACCATGTAGTGAATACCATAGGTGAACAAATATGTTCGTCACTGATTCCCTTCCTTTCGGGAATTAGTTTGAACACAGTCTATACTATTATAGCATGGCTCATCTAAACCCAGTTTCTCTGTTATGAGAAATGCCAAGAGAATCAAAATGTTTTGGTTTACATGAAGTGAGAAAGAATTTTTTTTTCTTTCACTAGAGACAATGATAACTCTTGGCAAATTCGGGTAGCTTGAGTGAGTTGATAATTTTGTTTTTATATATTTTTTATATCAGATAGTACTCCCTGAACATTTGGCACCCCTTCCACACTGTTCCTTCTTAAGCTTCTCTCTGAATAAGTGGTAGGGTTTAGAGTGGGCAAACTCTTAAGGAAGTGATCTTTTCAGCAGTTCTTTCCATGGGAGGTAAAATGGTAAGTAAATTTGAACTTTGTTTGTATCACACATAGGGCAGAGAAATTAGCTAGAACTAAGTAAATTTAACTAGCCTCTTTCCCAGAAGAGGATTAGTGAGAATGAGTACATTGATTTGTCTTGAGCTCTTCTCCACTGGCAGCTGAAAGTGATTTGCAAGAATCTTTGTCTCTGGTCTATTTTCTATGTTTTGCCATAAAACATAGTATGATGCCCATAGACCTAGCTTCCTTGTGATAGGGCATTATATTCTAAACTAAAGCATTTTAACTGAAGAGTTGGAGAAGCTATGTTGTATGACAACAAAATAAGTACAGTTGTCTCCCTTTATCCATGGGGGATATGTTCCAAGACCCACAGTGAATGCCTGAGAGTTTGCATAGTACCAAACCCTATATATGCAATGTTGTTTCTATACATACATATCTGTGATAAAGTTTAATGTAAGATTTAGGCACAGTCTGAGCTTAACAATAACTAATAATCAAATAGAACAATGACAACAATATACTGTCATAGGGGAGTACCAACTATCTGGGCCAGTGGCGTGGCGGTAAAATAATTTACCAAGACAGTTAGAGAAAGGCAGATTCATTACAGAAGGTAGGAAAATTTGTTGCAAGAAGGCAATGGGCAGCCTGCAAAAGAAAAGCCTACTGCCAGGGATCAAAGGCTTGCTGGAAATTTTATAGGATGGTTCTTAGGCTGACTGATAATGCCAAGGTAGCAGGGATCTAACTTGCATTCTTCTGTCAGCTGAGGGGTTTGATACATTAAAGTGTTTGATGGTGAGCAGGAAGTTTGTGACTTATATACATTATCTGTGCTGGAGGGCCATATGTCCTGGGCCAGAAAGAAAATGAGACCTATAACTTATTTGGTTCCTCTTTTTATTTTTCTTTTTTTTCTTTTTTTTTATTATTATTCTTTAGGTTTTAGGGTACATGTGCACAATGTGCAGGTTTGTTACGTATGTATCCATGTGCCGTGTTGGTTTGCTGCACCCATTAACTCATCATTTAGCATTAGGTATATCTCCTAATGCTGTCCCTCCCCCCTCCCCCCAACCCACAAGAGTCCCCAGAGTGTGATGTTCCCCTTCCTGTGTCCATGAGTTCTCATTGTTCAATTCCCACCTATGAGTGAGAACATGCGGTGTTTGGTTTTTTGTCCTTGCGATAGTTTACTGAGAATGATGTTTTCCAGTTTCATCCATGTCCCTAAAAATGGTTTCTGGACCATGAGGAAAGGAAGACATAGCTTATTTGCTTTATCTCTTTGCTTTCTTCTGGCCCTGCCAGCCTGACTCTTTTTTTGTTTTTTTCTAATTAGGATTTCACATATGCTATAAAAAAGTTTATACATATATATGTATATATATTCCCTCAAACTATCTTCTTGTACTGTACTCACGCTTCTTCTTATGAAGATGATGTGAGGTGATACAATGCCTCTGTAATGGGGTGAAGTGAGGTGAATGATATAGGCATTGTGATGTAGTGTTAGGCTACCATTAACTTTCAGAAGGAGGATCATCTGCTTCCAGTAATCCTGGATTAATGAGCCTTGATGATGTTGTTGGTTGGATGTCAGGAGGAGATGAAGTCAGTGACTAATGGGCACATAGCATATACAGTGTAGATGCACTAGACAAAGGGATGATTCATGTTGTGGATGGGATGGAATGGGATGGCTGGAGAGTCTATCATGCTACTGAAAACAGCACACAATATAAAACTTATGAATTGCTTATTGCTGGAATTTACCATTTAACATTTTTGGACCATGGGTGATGTATTAGTATTTCTCACACTGCTAATAAAGACATACCCAAGACTGGATAATTTATAAAGGAAAGAGGTTTAATTGGCTCGCAGTTCCGCAGGGCTAGGGAGGCTTCAGGAAACTTACAATCATAGTGGAAGGGGAAGCAAACAAATCCTCTTTCATACGGCAAGAGCAAGGAGAAGTGCAGAGCAAAGGGTAGAAAAAGCCCTTATACAACCATCAGATCTTGTGAGAACTCACTCACTCTCGTGAGAACAGCATGATTACTGCCCCCATGATTCAATTACCTCCCACAGGGTCCCTCCCACGACACATGGGGATTACGGGAACTACAATTCTCTATGAGATTTGGGTGGGGACACAGCAAAACTATATCAGGTGACTGTGGGTGACTAAAACCACAGAAAGCAAAACCACAGATGTGATGCTGTGAAATATGTATTCGAACTTTGAACCCTTTTCTTGGCATACAACTCCTAAAATCCTTAGAATCCCCACAGTGATGTCCCTTTGTATGTGAATGATTCATTATGGCTGGCAGCCCCTAATGAGCTTCAGGATGGGGGGGCTGGTCACTAGAAAGACCAAGGCATGATTAGAGGGTTAGGACTTCCAGCCCCGACCTCCAACACTCCAATCTCATGGGAGGGGAGGGGGGCCGAAGTTTAAGTTGATCACCAATGATGAATGATTTAATCAGTCATGCCTATGTAATGAAACTTCTATAAAAACCCAAAAGGACTGGGTTCAGAGAGCTTCTAGATAGCTGAATATGTGGAGGTTCCTGGAGGGTGGTGTACCCTCGGAGGGTATGGAACTCTGCGCCCCTTCTCCCATGCCTTGCCCTGTGCAATTCCTCGTCTACATCCTTTCTAATATCCTTTACAATAAGCTGGAAATGTGAGTAAGTGGTTCCCTAAGTTCTGTGAACTACTCTAGCAAATTAATCAAACCCAAGGTGGGGTTGTGAGAACCTTGAAGATAGTTGGTCAGAGGTTCTGAAGGCCCAGGCTTGTGATTGGTTTGGGGAGGGGGCAGCCTTGGGGACTGAGCTTTCAGCTGTGGGATCTGACACTATCTCCAGCTAGACAACGTGGGAATGGAATTAGAGGACACCCAGCTGGTGTCTGCTGCAGAACTGACTGCTTGCTTGTTGGTGGGGATAAATCCCCCCCGCCCGCCAACATTTGGTCAGAGATGTCTTCTGTGTTGGTGATTGTTGTTGTGGTGTGAGAGCAGAGGAAAAATATGTTGAGTATGTTTTTTCACACATATCATGGATATGGGAGCATTACTGTATACCATGTTCTAACTACTACTAGTTCATTAGTCCAGAAAGCATGTTCTTGAAGTTTGACTCAGTTTGCTAGTGATGCTAGTCAGTCTGATAGGGTTTGGTTAGGATTATGATTATTGTACACAGCAATTCATTTGTAGGTATCACATTTTGGCAAATCCCATTCTCTTTTGCTTTGACTGATACAAAGGAGGAGAAGTAAGAATTCTTAATGTAGTAATTGCCTACCAGTAGTATAATCAATATTAATTCTAGTATAGTCTCAAGGTATGGTCCTAAAGGAATACTTTGTGAAAAAAAAAAAAAAGAAAGGTCTAAAGCATGCACAAAAGTGTACATGATTTCTTTTAATGAAGGCAGAGTCTCACTATGGTGCCCAGGCTGGTCTTAAACGCCTGGGCTTCTCCAGTGATCCTCTGGCCTCAGCCTCCTGAGTAGTTGGGATTACGTGCATGTGCCACTGGGCCCTCTTATACTTTCAATATTCTGTGTTTTTCTATTGTTGACTTAAAATGCATTGTTTTCTTTAATAGTGGATGAGATTCCTGGAAATCCTGTAAAAAGGTACGACTTACAGATTTTAAAATATTATGTGTTACCTGAGGGAATATAGAGAAAATAAACTAACATCTGTTGAGTGTTGTACTCTGGGGTAGACAGTGTTTTATGTGCTTATATCATCTCATATAGTTATCACAGCAGCTTTGAAAGGTTCTCTGTTATTATAACCTACTTTTTCCTAATTAGCTAATTGTGGTTCAGAGAGGCTGATTAATTGCCCCATGTCCCCATAGTTAACAAGTAGCTGGCCCATGATTTGACTGGCAGCCTGCCTGGCTCCCAAATCCCTTCTCTTGCCCCTCTGCATAGATTGGCAGAGACCTGTACAGCACTGGAATCAAGATATAGGTCCAAACCAGATAAATTCAGAAAGTCAAATTTAGTTAACTCTCATTTATGGTTTTTCTTAGAAGCCTGGTTAGTCTGAGTTTGTTTTAATATATTTGGCAATTTCAGTGGTAATCAGTATCTTGTTTTTACCATCAAATATTTTAGGGCAGATCTCACTTAGCTATGGCCACAGGAGCATGGGTTTTACATAGACAAGACCAGTCATGTCCTAGAGAGGAATTATTTTATTGTAAGTGAAGGCTATTTATGTTACGTTTACTTATTATGTTAGTTATATTTAGCATCTAAATAGAGCCTATTTCTAATTGATTTCTCTACTTATTGATCCCTAGTTTAGTTTTCCCTTTAGGCCACTACTGTGCCTAATTCCATGGGCTTTTTTTTAAAAGTCTTTTTTTCTTCTTCCATTACTTTTCTATAATCTTTTCTTTAGTTGTTAACTTTCTTCTCTGCTTTCTGTGGTGTTTCTTTTGTTTTATTTTTCCATTTCTGCCAGCTAAGTATTCCCCATTTTTATATAGACAGAATCAAAAGCACACACAACTTCAGGATTTTAAGGAATCTTAGTGACTAATCAAAATACCGTCTAGTACTTCAACCTGTGTTTAACATTCTGGTGAAGTGGTTGTTCAGATGGAATATCTGACACTCAAAGAGATTAAGATGACTTATTTGGATATAAGAAGTAGCAGAAATTAGATTTGAACTCATTTCAAAGCCCATTACTCTTCCTTCTTTATAATCCTGTTAGTGAGTGTTTTAATAATAGAAAGGGAAAGTGGGTCTAGTGAACACAGTGGATGAGCCTAGGAAGGGAATTAGCTGGGGAACCCAATGGAAGAGGAAAAGAATTAAATTAGTAGGGTAAGGCCATGTTTGAAGAGAAATAACACTGGATTGGATAGGAATAAGGCTTTTAGAAAAGGGAAGTGAATATTGGGGTTTATGACAAGTTTTATAAAGATAAATTATAGTAATGAAGAATGCAGGATGTTGGGAGTTATCTAGAAAGGCACGTTTAAGTAGGTGATTCAAGGGAGTTCTAAACAGGTTGCTGCTCTTTTGTTTGTTGAATTAGAGTGACTGACCAACTTCAAAGTTTCTATTGAAAGATGTTAAAAGAATTTGAGCCACTGAGAAGAGTCTCTGTAGCAGATTGAATTGTAGTATTATCTACTTCCACCCCAGCTTATAGAGGGATGGCTCCGAGTCCCTCCAGTACTAGAGGACTGAAGGTTCCTGAACCATATAGATCTGTGCCCCAGAGCACATATCCTCTTACCTCTGCCTCTTTTCCCAATTCACCAATTGTCCTTCCCATTTCCATGTAGGGTAAGGTTGGGGTCAGATTGTCTGGCAAATCAGTCATGGACCTTAAGTTTGGTAGTTGATAACATGCCTGTGCTGGGGGAAGACGACTGAAATTCCATTTAGCTTGTTTTCTAGCAGCAGTAAAATTGAGAGCTCTGTCTTTTGGTCATTTGAGCTCACTCTTTTAGGAATTTGTGCTTTTATTGGCTGAAGATTTAAAGGTTGGAGACTGCCACAGAGCCCTGCAGAAGAGGGATCTGGAAGTGGGAGCCCATAGGGAGGAAGAAATTTAGATAGTTCTTAGGGAAATAGAGATACAACTACCAGGACTCTGTTTTTCCAGGAGTCTCTCTCCTTTGGTATCTGAGTGCCTATGGAGGTTTTTAAGAGCTTAGTACCTTATGTGGCCCTGAATTTGGCAGAGTCTAAAATCTAAAATAATTAGATTTTATAATTAAGTTTTAGTATCTCCGGGAAGAGTATTTTTTAATGACAATATATACATTTGTCCTTTGACATTCATACATTTAGCTTTCAAGTATTTTAGATGTGTCAGGGAAGATTCTGTACTATTTTAAGGAAAAGGGAAGCAATGGGGGCCTCCTTAAGTGGTTTAAACAGAAGAACCAGGACTGCCATTATCAAGTGACACAGATTGGTCTTTGAACCAGAGATAGATCATGGAGATGGGACAGTGGATCTTTTTACCTTATTTTAAGTTATCAGGTTTCTTCCAGTTCAGGTAACAAAAGCTATGTCAGCCATTACTTGGATTTTAAGTTGTGCCTCCAGGACAAATAATTTGTGAAGCCCAATTATTCTCAGGCTCTACCAATATATTAGCTGTCATGATTTGTTTTGGAACTAAGGGCGAGTCTTCGTGGACTGTTCCATAGCTTTGGAGAGGAGGAAGTAGAAATAGGTAATGAAGATATTTCCCAAAACAGAGGTCAAATTTTAATTATATTAAGAGACATTATTTTAAATACAGATAGCTGACCTTCCACAAGATTTACTTTTTTTTTTGTTTTGTTTTGGGAGGGCACCCAGGTATGAACCTTCAAATTGCTTAAAGAAATGAACACACTCATTTTTGTTGTATATTTTTATTCTAAAGGCTTTTCAACAAACCATCTATTGACGACTCACGACCTATGTCAGCTAATGAAGACTTTGATTTTGATACTGAGGTAAAGAGGTCTCTTGCAAAATTAATTTTCTCATTCTGAATCTGATTTTCTATAACATTTACTCTTGAAATTTAGTAGTAATCTACTTATAATCGTATTATGTTGGTTATGGAAAGTTCATTAGAGAAAACCATTTTATAGAAACATGACTAAATATTTTTGAACATTTTTTACTTTGATAAATAACAAAGACTTGGCACATATGTAGAGGGAGTGGGGGTGAAAAAAGAATGGGCTGGAAAATACATAGTGACGGGAAAATTATATTAGGCAAAGCTTTCTCATAATAGAGCAAATTTGAAATTTGGTCAAGGTTGATTTGAATAAGTATTCTTACTGTGTGTGATTTTTAAATTATACTAAGATGGCTTTTATAATACTTATGCCTAAATAAATCTTTAATGGATCTAATTACTTATCGTAGTAACCATGGAATCTCCTTGATGCCTTTTGGTTCAAAAACTGTACAGCAGATAGCAGATACTTTTCTTTCTTAGACACATTGTTTTAGTATGATATATATAGTTTTTAGGTGTGAGCTTTTTTCCTATTTCTGTCCTTGGTTATGTAACTAGACTAAAATAATATTAGAAATTGTGAAAATTTAGCTGGGTATGGTGGTGCATGCCTGCAGTCCAAGCTATTCAGGAGGCTGAGGTGGCAGAATTGCTTGAACCCAGGAGTCTGAGACCAGCCTGGGCAGCATAGCAAGAACGTGCCTCTGATTTTTAAAAAATTGTGGAAATTTAGAAATTTACATTTTCTTTCTCAAAATCTTTATTACAATGAGATTCCACTGTGTTTTCTATGTCATTTCATTAAGACTATATTTAAAACTTTTCACCTAATTGAAGAATAGTTGTTTTGTCCAAAATAACAACCAGTTCTAGAAGCAGAGACTCTTAATAACCATATGGTGGGACGTAATTTCAGAATTATTTGTATTGCAGTTCTTAAAAATATCCAAACTAAATCCTTACATCACATGCTGATATTTTGGATTTCAGAAGTTTTTGTATTTATTTAGCAATCATTTAAAAAATCCTTTATTACTATGAGCTACTGGAGGTTAGGGAATTTTTTTTTTGTATCCTGGAGTACTACGAATGAACAGACAAATGCATTTCTATATAATGGAATGTTAGCAATTATATAATATGCCTAACATATCTAATGAATAAATCCATTCATTTATAAGATATAGCCTAAATTTATATTCCTTTTTAATATTTAGGATGTATAAATTCAGATGAGTTACATTGAAAAAAAGTGTCATAAATAAGAGGAAAATAAATTAGAAATAGATCATCAATAGGAAAGAGGGTTAAAGTGTTAATATATTTTCTAGTGTCTTCCAACTATAAGCATAAATTAAAATTTTAGATTTAAAATATTTAAACATTTAAAAGCCCCAACCCATGTTCTACTAAATATATGTTTTCAATCCATATATTACTGCTTAGAATTCTGATTAGTATTTTTCTTCCAAGTAGAAAGTTGATGGAATATTTCTTTTTCAGTTTTTCTCTCTCTGAGGTAGTAATGTTCCAGCTTTTAGGTAGTGGTAGATGACCATATTTAACTAATTGAATGTCTCGTTTTACAGTATACAATTCAATTCTATGTCACAGAAATGTTTACCAAAAGCTAGTTATAAATACTACTCAGTATTATTGGAAATATACTATGACCCAAAGTCTCTACATCTGTATTTCTCCATGTACCTTACTGTATGTGATGTTTTTCTTCTTTTCCTTGGCTTTGGCTTTATTCCTTGGCTTTCTTTCAAGCTCATACTTGATTGGCTGGTCAGGTTATGTCTTTTTGTTTGTTTGTTTCTTTCTTTCTCCCTCCTCCCCAATCTTTTAAAAATGATTTATCCCAGCCTTTGTTTTTCCTCCTAGAACACATTCTCTACAACGTCTCTTCTTTCAATCCATGTGTGTCTTTACTGCCAGCATACTTAGTGTAGCTTTCTACGTAGTAGCTATGTGAGACTTTTATTCATTTATCATTGCCCTACAAGATTTATTCTTTTTTTCTCTGTTTCTTGGAAGGAGCTGAATTTATACAATCATTCGTCCTTAGCTTTTTGAGAAACAGAATAGAAACAACTTATACTAAAGAATTAGAAAGCAACCCACAACAGCAGCTTAACAAATGTGAAGCTGAAGAGGGGAATGAAGGGAAAGAATTTATTAAAGAGAGGCAAGATAAATGTAAAGATTGAATAACAGAGTCAAGTTGAGTCAGATTATTGTAAAAACACATCAGAAACTGTGGGATTTAATGAGCGCAGGACCTCTTTACATTATAAAATATGATAGAACTTATTTTAAATGCAAATTAAGAAAAGAAAGACAGGTAATAAAAAAATCGCTGAGATTCCTCTGAATGTCTTATAGCTGATTTTTATGAAGAACTGAAAGAAAATATAAGCGTGACTATAGTTAACATTAATCTACTATACATTTGAAAGAAAGGATAACTAAGGTGAGGGGTACCCCAGTTACCCTGATTTGATTATATGAATGTATCAAATTATCACATTTACTTCAAAAATACGCACATCTATTATGTATCAGTTTTTAAAAAGGAAATTTATATCCTCACATCTTTGAATTTAGCAAAGTTATATCATATATTTGATCTAGTAAAACCTTGTTTATAAATAATGCACAGTGAAATCTGTTTTAGGCCTTATCAGATTTACTATGAATTCTTAATTTTTGACTCTTGCTTCTTGTTTAAGTTTTCTAACTTAGTGTTTGGCATATCCGTGACTTAACTAATTTATCCTACTCTTTCATATAATCTTGATAGCCGTTTTAGATGTTTCTGAGAATAAAGAAAGAAAATAAATAAATACATTATATTTAATCTCTTCATTAGTTAAAATTTCTGGTTATATAAAGGAGGTTCTTAATTTTATCCATTCAGTGAGAAAATAAATTTCAAGGTAAAATCCTCTTAAATAAATTCAGGGAAGAAGATGGAGGAATAGAAATTCCACTGTTCCCCACCACCACAAGGACACCAAGTTAACAACTGTCTACACAGGAAAAAACAACTTCATAAGAACCAAAAGTAAGGTGAACACTCACAGTACCTAGTTTTAACTTAATGTCACTGAAAGAGGCACTGAAGAGATTTTTTAAAGTCCTGAATGGCTGACATCACCCCTCCCCCATCCCTACCAGCCTGACATAGTGTGGAGTGTCTCTGAGTGCTGGGGGAGGGAGAACACAGCAAGTGTGAGGCTGTGAACTCAGTGCTGTTCTGTTAGAGCAAAAAGGAAAATTAGACCAAACTCAGCTGATGTCCACCCATGGAGGGAGCATTTAAACCAGCCCTAGCCAGAGGGAAATCACCAGTCCCAGTGGTCTGAACTTGAGTGCCTGTAAACCTTGCCACCGAGGGCTACAGCACTCTGTGTCTCCAAGTAATGTCAAAAGACAGTCTAGGCCATAAGGACTGCAACTCACAGATGAGTCCTAGTGCTGAACTAGGCCAAGAGACAACAAGCTGGCTGGGGAAGATATGCCATATTGAGATACCAGCTGGGGTAGCCAAGGGAGTGTTGGTATCAACCCTCCCCTAACCTCAGGCTGCACAGCTCACAGCTCCGATAAAGGCCCCTTCCTTCAGCTTGAGGAGAGGAGAGGAAAGAGTGGGGAGCACTTTGTTTTACAGCTAAGATACCAGCTGAGCCACAGCAGCAAGACAGGACACTGGTCAGAGTTGGGCGGCCCCCATTCCAGGCCCTGGGTCTCTGATGACATTTCTAGACACACCCTGGGCCAGAAGGGAACCCGCTGCCTTGAAGGAAAGGACCCAGTCCTGGACTGGCAGTATTCCTCACCTGCTGACTGAAGGGCCCTTAAGCCATTAATAAACAACGGTGACACCCAGGTACTACATCGAAGGCCTTGGGTGAGGCTCTGTGACTTGCTGGCCTGAGGTGAGAGTCAGCATAAAACCAGCTGTGGTGGCTATAGGGCAAAATATTTTCTACTTAAGAAAAGCAGAAGGAAAAATAAAGGGGACTTTGTCTTGCACCTTAGGCACCAGCACGGCCATGGGAGTGGGGAGTAGAGCACGAAGTGGGCTCTCGAAGGTCCCTGATTCTAAGACTTGACTCTTGGATGGCATTTTTGGACATGCTGTGGTCTAGAGAGGAGCCCACAGCCTTGAAGGGTGAGTCCCAGGCCAGGCAGCATTTATGACAAGCTGACTTTAGAGACCTTGGGCCTTAAGAGAACATAGACAGTAGTCTAGCAATACTTCTCGTGGCCTGAGGTGATGGTGGCTATGGGCTGAGGCTCCCCCCAACTCTTTCCGTGCCTTGGGACATGGGCCATGGGTTTTCAAGATACAGTGACCAGTGAGGAAGCACCTGTTCCTGCAGCACCTTATGCTGTCCTGGCCACTCAGTGGTCACTACTCATGAGCCTCACACAGCAGCTGTCAGAGATGTGGCAATTTGACAGATCTGCCCATATCCCTAATAAACCACTAATGTTCATCTTTATTACAGCCAGTCTTATAAAAACTGAATTTCATCTTTTTCAAGAAATATAGGCTGGATGTGGTGGCTTAAGCCTGTCATCCTGGCACTTTTGCAGGCCAAGGAAGATGGATCACCTGAGGTCAAGAGTTTGAGACCAGCCTGGCCAACATGGTGAAGCCATGTCTCTATGAAAAATACAAAAATTAGCCAGGTGTGGTGACACATGCCTGTAGTCTCAGCTACTTGGGAGGCTGAGGTATAAGAATCACTTGAATCTGGGAGGTGGAGATTGCAGTGAGCTGAGATCACACCACTGCAATCCAGTCTGGGCAACAGAGTGAGACTCCATCTCAAAAAAAAAAAAAAAAAAAGAAAGTTTTTTTCAAAGGGATAATAACAGAGAACTTCTTAAACCTGGAGAAAGATATTAATATCCAAGTACAAGAAGGTCATAGAACACCAAGCAGATTTAACCCAAAGAAGACTACCTCAGAGCATTTATTGATCAAACTGCCAAAGGTCAAGGATAAAGAAAGGATTCTAGATTCTAAAAGCAGGAAGAGAAAAGAAACAACAGCCAGTGGAGCTGCAATGCATCTGGAATCTGATTTTTCAGTGGAAACCTCCTTACAGGCCATGAGAGAGTGGCATGACATAATTAAAGTGCAAAAATCCTCAATGGAATATTTGCAAACTGAATTCAACAATATATTAGAAAGATCATTTATCACAACCAAGTGGGATTCATCCCTGAGATGCAAGGATGGTTCAACATATGCAAATCAATCAGCATGATACATCATATCAACAGAATGAAGAATAAAAACCATATGATAGTTTTAATTGATGCCAAAAAAGCATTTGATAAAATTCAACATCCCTTCATGATAAAACCCTCAACTGGATATGGAAGGAGCATACCTCAACAATAAAAGCCACGTATGACAGACCCACAGCTAGTATCATACTGAATGGGGAACCCAAATTTGGGTTTCCTTTAAGATGTGGAACCAACAAGAATGCTCACTGTCATCACTGTTATTCAAAATAGTACTGGAAGTTCTAGCCAGCACAATCAGACAAGAGAAAGATATAAGGGACATCCAATTGGAAAGGAGAAAGTCAAATTATCCTTGTTTATAGATGAGATGATCTTATATGTGACAAAACGTAAAGACTCCACAAGTAAACTATTAGAACTGATAAATGAATTCAGTAAAGTTGCAGGATACAAGATTAACATACAAAAATTGGTAGCATTTCTAGATGCCAACAGTGAACAATGTGAAAAAGAAATAAGAAAGTAATCTTATTTACAACAGCTACATGTAAAATTAAATACCTAGGAACCAACTTAACCCAAGAAGTGAAATGTCTCTACAATGAAAACTATAAAACATTGGTAAATAAATGGAATAGAAAACCAAAAAATGGAAAATATTCTGTGTTCATGAATTGGAAGAATCAATATTGTTAAAAGTTTCATACTACCTCAAAGAATCTACAGATGCAATGGAATTCTCATCAAAATATCAATTGCATTCCTCATAGAAATAGAAAAAAACTGTCCTAAAATTTATATGGAACCACAAAAGACCCAGAGTAGCCAAAGCTATCCTATGCAAAAATAAGAAATCTGGAGAAATCACATTACCTGACTTTTTAAATTATACTACAAAGCTATAGTAATCAAAACATCATGGTACTGTCATAAAAGCAGACACATGGTATTGTCATAAAAGCAGACAAATGCAACAGAATAGAGAACCCAGAAAGAAAGCCACATACCTACAGTGAACATATATTTGAAAAAGGCACCAAGAACATATACTGGGGGAAAAGACAGTCTCTTCAATAAATGGTGCTGGGAAAACTGGGTATCTATATGCAGAAGAATGAAAGTAGACCACTATGTTTTTTTCTGTTTGTTTGTTTTGTTTTGTTTTGTTTGTTTGTTTTTGAGATGGAGTCTGGATCTGTCACCCAGGCTGGAGTGCAGTGGCACGATCTCGGCTCACTGCAACTCTGCCTCCCGGGTTCAAGCGATTCTCCTGCCTCAGCCTCCCAAGTAGCTGGGATTACAGGCACATGCCACCACGCCCGGCTAATTTTTATATTTTTAGTAGAGATGGGGTTTCACCATGTTAGCCAGGCTGGTCTTGAACTCCTGACCTCGTGATCCACCCGCCTCGGCCTCCCAAAGTGCTGGGATTACAGGCGTGAGCCACTGCGCCCGGCCTCTTTCACATATTTTTAATAACTCTCAAATGTTTCTGTTGAGTCAGACCTCTACATTCTATTGTTTGATAGAGTATGGTGAGTTATGGCATATATGATATTTTTATATAAGTAGCATAAATCCTCAGCCAAAAATTTAGTATATGACTTTAAAGTAGAAAGCTGAGTTCTAGACAGATAAAAAAGAAAGATAAAAGGCAGTGGGGAAAAGAATAGCTTAGTGCACAAAGGGTGAAGCTTCCTTCTGTTCCTGAAGCCCCACAATGTCACATCCTCTAAATCTGGCCATTTAAAATCCAAGTTGTAAAGAAGGAAGAAGACAATTTTTGTCTTTTCTTTTATGAGGTGGTGGTGGTGGTTCTGGCCTTTGGCCCACTGAATAAAATGATGTTCTTAATTTAATGCCATTTGTCTGCAATAGTCAAGTAGTGATATTCATATTGGCCTCATGAAAAGCAGAAGCATTTGATACTTTCCATAGGAATTAATGATCTTTCTATAATGTCAAAACCCTTGCTACTAACAAAACGTGTTCTAGTTGTTGAAAGTCATTTAATCTTATTTTTATATTAATGGAGGGGTTAGTTTATTACTTCCACTGATTGGTAAGAAGAAAATGTATAGGCAGTTCAGAGACCATATTTTGGATGTTCTTCTTTTTACTTTTGAGAAGATTAACAGTCTGCTCCAATAGTGTCTAATTTGAGTACAAAGAGTTTGAACACAATGGTATGCCACAATATAAACTAGTGATAATTTACTAATATGTATTTTGTTCCTAGTAAAATAGTTCAGTATATTCCCCCATTTCACATTTATTACTCTTTCAAACATTATAAAGAGGAAATAGAAGTTATTGCAATGGCAAATGATTTTATGACTCTCTAAGCAAAGCTCTATAATTTTATCTTATTTACTATTGGTGTTTTGAAATAAAAAAGCTTCTTTTTGTATTTATTTACACTAAAGAAAGAAATGTGATTCGGTGGAGGCACACTCGAAGTAGAGTTAGAAAACCTGGGGAAAATTCTGCCGCTTGCTTGTTTTTTGACCACTGCTTTGCAGAATTGTGATAATTGAGTTCAGTGATATATATAGAAGTGCTTAGTGAGATGCTTATATTTAGCATTTATGCATGTATGTCATTCTTAGAACTGACTATAAAAATGGTACAAAAATAGTATATCTGTAGAATATTCTCAGGAAAAAGGAGCTTAAACGACATTGGGAAATTTCATCTGTCCAAATATATGCAGAGCTAAGGCTCTTAGTATATGGTGGTATATAGGTTAGATATTGGAGTGTAAACCCAATATTTAATGTAGCAAACTTTTTTAATCTTTTATTTTATGCCTTTGTGTTTGTTGTTGTTCTGAGAAAGGTTTTTCCATTTTTGGGAACCTTATACATTCTCTAGTGGTTTCTCTTTTACTTTTATGGATTCATTGTCTTTAAATAAATCTTTGACCTTTGGAGAATTTATGCCTATGAGGTTTGAAGTTTTAATTCAACTTTTTTTTTCCCAGTTAGATATTCATTCATGGCAATGCTTTCATTGTATAAATGTGCAGGATATTCTTTAATTTCAGAGAAAGAAATGAGATGTCATTGTATTGAATGCTAGCTAAAAGTTTCCTTTGTTTATTTAGATTTCTCATGAGCATAAGAAGGAAAAAGATCTGTTGCATAAAAATTGCATGTTGCAGGAAGAAATTGCCAGGCTAAGACTGGAAATAGACACAGAGAAAAATCGGAACCAGCAAAAGGAAAATAATTATCTTGAGGAGATTAAAATTGTGAAAGAAAAGAATGATTTCCTTCAAAATACTTTGAAGCTGAAAGAGGAAACATTTGCAACAATGATATTCCAGGACAGTATACAGCCTGAAGTTTTGAAAGCTGAGAATAAAATGCTCAGTTTTAAATTGGAGGATAAAAACCAAAACCAGGAGAGCCTGGAAAGAGAAACTGAATCATATCATGAGAGACTGGAAAGAGAAACTGAATCATACCGTTGTAGACTGGTCGCTGCTATACAAGACTATGATCAAAGTCAGGCATCAAAAAGAGATGTAGAACTTGATTTCCAGAGAACAAGACAAGCGTGGTTTCATTTAAAGGAAAAAATGAATTTTGATATGAGTAACCTAAAAGATAAGAATGAGCTGCTTTCTGAAAAACTTTCTAATGCTGAAAATAAAATCAGAAGCCTCAAAATGAAGTTGCACCAGACAAAAGATGCTCTAAGGGAAAAGACATTGGTTTTAGAAGATGTCCAAAGAGAACTAACCCAATCACAACGTCAGAGGAAAGAAATTGAACAAATGTTTCAGAATGAAGAAGGCAAAGTGAGTAAATACATTCAAAAGCAAGAATCTCTAGAGGAGAGATTATCTCAAATACAAAACGAAAATCTGTTACTTCGACAGGAACTGGATGAGGCTCACAAGAAAGCTGACAATAAAGAAGAGATAATTAATATCCAAGAGCAATTTAATGCTATTTTGAAAGATCAAGCTCAAGAGCAAAGTCTTCTACTAGAGCAGAAAAACAACTTAATCAATAAATGCAATTTCATAGAAAAAAGATTGTACAAATATGAAAAAGAGAAAGCAGAAAGAAATGTAAGTATTGAGAAAGAAAATATTTTTCAAACTTCTTGAAAGAAAATGTAAAGTAATATTTGGTTTTTGCTAAGTGATGAGTCTCATTGAATATAAAAATATATGTATTATAAACATTTTTGCTTTATCAGCCTAGAAGCATACCAGCAAAAAAAGTTAGACTGGAAAGATGCTTTACTTTGAGTAAAGAAATAATGTCACCTATGAAACATTGAGAGGTTAAGTTACAAGTTGTTAATAGATAGAGACTAACTTCAATAATGCAGTCTTACACTGCTGAAGTAATACCTTTTTTTAAAATTTGAGACAGAGTCTCATTCTGTTGCCCAGGCTGGAGTGCCGTGGCATGATCTTGGCTCACTGCAACCTCCGCTTCCCGGGTTCAAGCGATTCTCCTGCCTCAGCCTACCGAGTAGCTGGGATTACAGGCGCATTCCACCATTCCCGGCTAATTTTTCTATTTTTAGTAGAGATGGGGTTTTGCCATGTTGGCCAGGCTGGTCTCGAACTCCTGACCTCAGGTGATCCACCCACCTGGGCCTCCCAAAGTGCTGGGATTACAGGCGTAAGCCACCGCAACGGGCCTGAAATAATAATTTTAATGTCTGTGTGGCCACATTTTGAGACCATGATGAAACAGATAAATGGAAATGCTCATACCTGAAATGAATATTTTGAAATTAAGATTCAATTTAGTGGGTGATTTCGACAGTTAGGTCCAGATTTCCCAGGTGAACTGAAGCGTACTGCTGTATCTCATAAGACTTTCCCTCAGGAGCTTCTTATATATTGAAGTTAGTGTAATTTTATTTTTATTCATGTCAGTTTGACTTAAATCTGAAACTATTTCAATCTCAAATTATTGTCATGACCTCTCAACTCTTTGATGGGACCCACTTTTAATTAAATATAATTTGGGACAGATGTGAATATCAGTAAAACCATATTTGATTTACTGTTACCACTGGCATTTGTAATTTATTTTGAATGTTTTTACAAGTAGTTTGTGCATAATTTTTATTTCAAGACTCAATGACTAATTTCATTTGGATATAACTTTGTCCAGTACAAAGATAATTGTAGCAATCTGAGATTTCTTTGTTTGGCATTGGGTCCCCATGTTCAAACTAACGAGGGGTGACAGGATTCACGTATAGTGGGAATGGAGTGAGTAGGGGAGAGAGTGTAGGAGCTGAGATCAGGGAGGTGGAGGCAAGATTATCAAGGGCCTCAAAGGCCATTGAAATTTTAGTTTTATTTCTATACAGCAATCTGTTGGAAGGATTTGAGCAGGCAATTGAATAAATGAGGAATTGTGAAGTTGATTTGAACTTCTAATAAAGAAGAGAGAAAACATTTCAGAGTATAGAATTTACCACCGCTAGTCTCACTCACATACCCATTTCTTTCTGAGACTTCAGTAGATGATTAAGCATTGCAAACTTAGGTGATGCAGGTATAATGGGCTGTATCTGTTGTCTAAGGTACAGAATACTGATTTGGCAAGAAAATAACACCTTTTCTGTCCTTAACTGAATTCAGTATTGAACAGGAATGTTCATTACACATGAGGAAAGGTAGGTAAATCAATGTATGTGGTAATATTTTTCAAAGTATATATGTTAGAGTTAAATTCTATGACCATCATTTAATAATAATGTGACATAAAATCAATAACAAAAATATCTTTACAGGAAATTGTGAGACAACTTCAACAAGAACTGGCTGATACTGTAAAAAAACAACCTATATCAGAGCCTTCACTAGAGGCTACACGATGTTATGTTAATTTAGATGAAACACAGGACTCAAAGAGGAAATCAGGTCAAATCAGAAGTCAAGTATGTATAAAATGTAACATGTCAACAGTCTATAGCTGGTTAAATAATATCAAGTGTTTTAGTATACTAATTTCAGTAAACAGCTTTCTTTTTTATTTTCATTATAATTAATTTTATTATCACTATAATGTACTTATTTCTTAACCTCTTGACTTTTATTCTGTTATTTTTTCCTCTTAAGTATGTACATATTTTCCTTATAATATTTACCTTCAGGAAAAGTTGAGAATTAGACATCATTTCTCACAAAAGTTGTGAGACTTTTTTCTGTGAAACAGTATTTTTTAGTGATTTTTCTCTATTGCCATGGTGAGGCACACGAGATTAAATCGAGGATAATGTTTATTTCAGAAAATTGTCTTATTTCTTATCTTTACTTTTGTGAATGCGTACAGAATCTCTGTATATTTCATGCATTTCAGGATAACTTGTACAGGAAAGACTGTCATACTGATCTTCAAAATACAAATGTTTTAGATTAGTTTACAAACTACTTGAAATGTTAGGCATTTCCTTCCTATTTTATTTCTTTTAAATATATTGTAAAACAGAAATATACAGATCATGTATAGTATATCATCCAAAGTAGAGAAGTAAGAAATTTATCAAAATCCTGCCATTTGATTTTTGAAAACAACTTTATTAAGATATAATTCACCTACCATACAGTTCATCCATGTAAAGTGTACAATTCACAGTTTCTTAGTATATTCACACAGTTGTGTAACCATCGCCACCATCAATTTTAGAACATTTTTATGACCCTGAAAAGAAACTCTGCATCCCTAAGCTATCATCGACCAGTTTCCCCCTTTTTACTCAGCTCCAGGGAACCACCAGTCTCCTTTGATTGTATAGATTTGTCCATTCTGGATGTTTTCTATCAGTGGAAGTACACATTATGTGGTCTTTTGTGACTTTTTTTTTTAACTTAGCATAACATTTTAAGGGTTTTCTGTGTGGTAGCAGGTATCAGTACTTAATTTCTTCTTATTGCTGAGTAATATTCCATTGTGTGAATATACCAATCATTTTATTTATCCATTCATCAGTTGAAGGACCATCGGGTTGTTTCCAGTTTGGACTGTTATTAACAAAGCTGCTGTGAACTTTTATGTAAAAGTACTTGTGTTTGCATATGTTTTCATTTCTGTTGGGGTTATACTTATGAGTGGAATTGCTGGGTCATGTGTTAACTCTTTGAGGAGCTCCCAGTCTGTTTTCCAAAGTGGCTGCACCATTTTACATTCTTCTCAGCATCGTGAAGGTGTTCTAATGTCTTCATAGCCTTGCCAAAATTTTCCATATTTTTGATTGAGAAAAGATTTCATTCTAGTAGTGCTATGTGGTACTTTATTGTGGTTTTGATTTGCATTCTTCTAATGACTAATGACTTTAAGCATCTTTTTATGTGCTTATGAACCATTTGTATATCTTCTTTGGAGAAATATCTATTCAAATCCTTTGCCCATTTTCAAATTGTTTTTTTTTATTTCTAAATTTTAAGAGTTGTTTTTATATCCTAGGTGTAAGTCCCTTATCAGATGCATGATTTTCAAATATTTACTTCTACTCAATGGCCTTCCTCTTTGCTTTCCTGATGGTTCCTGTTCAAGTTCCAAATTTTGATCAAGTCCAGTTAATCTATTTTTCCTTTTGGTGTTATGTCTAAGAAACCACTGGCAAATGCAGTCACAAAGATTTATGCCTCTGTCTTCATCTAAGAATTTTATAGTTTTAGCTCTTACATTTAGCTATTCTATTTTGAATAAATGTTTAGATATGGCATTTGGTGAGATGATACCATTTGTTGGAAATACTATTCTCATTTGTTTTTTAACTCTTGTTGAAAATCAATTGAACACAAACATACAGATTTAATTTTGGATTCTCAATTCTAATATGCTGGTCTATGTCTATCCTTGTTCACTAACATGTCTTGCTCAATTTGTATGATATGGAGAAGGATTTTGTTGCAAAATAAAGATGAGATGGTCTCACCTTCTTCATACAAACGGGCTCAAAGTAAGGTAAAGGGGAAATTGTACTTAATTTCTTAACATTCAAAGGACACATTTGTTGTACTACTGAGAAGGTTAAAAATAGTTCCATGATATTCTCTTTATTTCCTCATTAAAGAAATGAACATAAACATCGAATACTAGATTGATTAATAAATACTCAAAGCTGCTTGTCTCTTAGAATTTCAATGAATTGAAATCAGGTCAAACATCTGATTTTGGACAGAAGATCAAATATTGCTAGTTTTTTTCACCATTTATACTTTGTAACCCAGAAGATCTGAGACAGGTCTCGGTTAATTTAGAAAGTTTATTTTGCCAAGCTTGAGGACATGCCCATGACACAGCCTCAGGAAGTCCTGATGACATGTGGACAAGGTGGTCAGGGCACAACTTGGTTTTATACATTTTAGGGAGACATGAGACATCAATCAATATATGTAAGAAGTACATTGGTTCTGTCTAGAAAGGTGGGACAACTTGAAGCAAAGGCAGGAAGACTCAAAGTGGGGAGGGAGCTTCCAGGTCCCAGCTAGGTTATACACAAAGGAATACATTCTTCTGAGTTTCTGATTAGCCTTTCCAAAGGAGTCAAGTCAGGTATGCATTTATCTCAGTGAGCAGAGAGGTGACTTGGAATAGAATGGGAGGCAGGTTTACCCAGAGCAGTTTCCAGCTGGAGTTTTCCTTAGTGATTTTGGGGTCCCAAGATTTTTTCCTTTCACAACTCCAAATCATATATTTCCTTTCATCCTCACCATCTTTATCCCATAACTTGAGGAACAAATTCTAAAAAGGCTCTTTTGCTTTATCAGACTTTGTAATTGAAGAAAATTTTAGAAAAACTTTCTCTTCAGTAGTTCTTATGCTTTTCTCCTAATTGTCTGCTGCTTCTCATTAGCATTGTTTGTTGTTAATAAATTAAATTCAGCATTTATTAATTCCTACTTTAAGGGACATTAATTTCTACTGTGTAAGTTATTATTTCTTTTATTATTATATTTTAAGTTTTAGGGTACATGTGCACAACGTGCAGGTTTGTTACATATGTATAAATGTGCCATGTTGGTGTGCTGCACCCATTAACTCGTCATTTAGCATTAGATATATCTCCTAATGCTATCCCTCCCCACTCCCCCCACCCCACAACAGTCCCCAGTGTGTGATGTTCCGCTTCCTGTGTCCATGTGTTCTCATTGTTCAATTCCCACCTATGAGTGAGAACATGAGGTGTTTGGTTTTTTGTCCTTGCGATAGTTTGCTGAGAATTATGGTTTCCAGTTTCATCCATGTCCCTATAAAGGACATGAACTCATTATTTTTTACAGCTGCATAATATTCCATGGTGTATATGTGCCACGTTTTCTTAATCCAGTCTATCGTTGTTGGACATTTGGGTTGGTTCCAAGTCTTTCCTATTGTGAATAGTGCCGCAATAAACATACGTGTGCATGTGTCTTTATAGCAGCATGATTTATAATCCTTTGGGTATATACCCAGTAATGGGATGGCTGGGTCAAGTGGTATTTCTAGTTCCAGATCCCTGAGGGATCGCAACACTGACTTCCACAGTGGTTGAACTAGTTTACAGTCCCACCAACAGTGTAAAAGTGTTCCTATTTCTCCACGTCCTCTCCAGCACCTGTTGTTTCCTGACTTTTTAATGATGGCCATTCTAACTGGTGTGAGATGGTATCTCATTGTGGTTTTGATTTGCATTTCTCTGATGGCCAGTGATGATGAGCATTTTTTCATGTGTCTGTTGGCTGCATAAATGTCTTCTTTTGAGAAGTGTCTGTTCACATCCTTTGCCTACTTTTTTTTTTTTCCCTTAGTATTTATTGATCATTCTTGGGTGTTTCTTGGAGAGGGGGATGTGGCAGGGTCATAGGATAAGAGTGGAGAGAAGGTCAGCAGATAAACATGTGAACGAAGGTCTCTGGCTTTCCTAGGCAGAGGTCCCTGCAGCCTTCCACATTGTTTGTGTCCCTGGTACTTGAGATTAGGGAGTGGTGATGACTCTTAATGAGCATGCTGCCTTCAAGCATCTATTTAACAAAGCACATCTTGCACAGCCCTTAATCCATTTAACCCTGAGTTGACACAGCACATGTTTCAGAGAGCACCGGGTTATAGATTAACAGCATCCCAAGGCAGAAGAATTTTTCTTAGTACGGAACAAAATGGAGTCTCCTATGTCTACTTCTTTCTACACAGACACAGTAACAATCTGATCTCTCTTTCTTTTCCCCACATTTCCCCCTTTTCTTTTCGACAAAACCGCCATCGTCATCATGGCCCATTCTCGATGGTCGCTGTTTCTTCGGAGCTGTTGGGTACACCTGCAGAAAGGCTGTCACTTCACACTTGGAAGGTTGCACAGCGGCCAGGCAGAGGCGCTCCTCACTTACCAGACGGGGCGGCTGGGCAGAGGTGCTCCTCACATCCCAGACGGCTTCGACCACTTTTTGATGGGGTTGTTTGTTTTTTTCTTGTAAATTTGTTTGAGTTCATTGTAGATTCTGGATATTAGCCCTTTGTCAGATGAGTGGGTTGCAAAAATTTTCTCCCATTCTGTAGGTTGCCTGTTCACTCTGATGGTGGTTTCTTTTGCTGTGCAGAAGCTCTTTAGTTTAATGAGATCCCATTTGTCAATTTTGGCTTTTGTTGCCATTGCTTTTGGTGTTTTCGACACGAAGTCCTTGCCCATGCCTATGTCCTGAATGGTATTGCCTAGGTTTTCTTCTAGGGTTTTTATGGTTTTAGGTCTAACATGTAAGTCTTTAATCCATCTTGAATTAATTTTTGTATAAGGTGTAAGGAAGGGATCCAGTTTCAGCTTTCTACATATGGCTAGCCAGTTTTCCCAGCACCATTTATTAAATAGGGAATCTTTTCCCCATTGCTTGTTTTTGTCAGGTTTGTCAAAGATCAGATGGTTGTAGATATGCGGCATTATTTCTGAGGGCTCTGTTCTGTTCTATTGATCTATATCTCTGTTTTGATACCAGTACCATGCTGTTTTGGTTACTGTAGCCTTGTAGTATAGTTTGAAGTCAGGTAGCGTGATGCCTCCAGCTTTGTTCTTTTGGCTTAGGATTGACTTGGCGATGCGGGCTCTTTTTTTGTTCCATATGAACTTTAAAGTAGTTTTTTCCAATTCTGTGAAGAAAGTCATTGGTAGCTTGATGGGGATGGCATTGAATCTATAAATTACCTTGGGCAGTATGGCCATTTTCACGATATTGATTCTTCCTATCCATGAGCATGGAATGTTCTTCCATTTGTTTGTATCCTCTTTTATTTCATTGAGCAGTGGTTTGTAGTTCTCCTTGAAGAGGTCCTTCACATCCCTTGTAAGTTGGATTCCTAGGTACTTTATTCTCTTTGAAGCAATTGTGAATGGGAGTTCACTCATGATTTGGCTCTCTGTCTGTTATTGGTGTATAAGAATGCTTGTGATTTTTGCACACTGATTTTGTATCCTGAGACTTTGCTGAAGTTGCTTATCAGCTTAAGGAGATTTTGGGCTGAGACGATGGGGTATTCTAGATATACAATCATGTCTTCTGCAAACAGGGACAATTTGACTTCCTCTTTTCCTAATTGAATGCCCTTTATTTCCTTCTCTTGCCTGATTGCCCTGGCCAGAACTTCCAACACTATGTTGAATAGGAGTGGTGAGAGACGGCATCCCTGTCTTTTGCCAGTTTTCAAAGAGAATGCTTCCAGTTTTTGCCCGTTCATTATGACATTGGCTGTGGGTTTGTCATAGATAGCTGTTATTATTTTGAGATATGTCACATCAATACCTAATTTATTGAGAGTTTTTAGCGTGAAGGGTTGTTGAATTTTGCCAAAGGCCTTTTCTGCATCTATTGAGATAATCATGTGGTTTTTGTCATTGGTTCTGTTTATATGCTGGATTACATTTATTGATTTGCATATGTTGAACCAGCCTTGCATCCCAGGGATGAAGCCCACTTGATCATGGTGGATAAGCTTTCTGATGTGCTGCTGGATTTGGTTTGCCAGTGTTTTATTGAGGATTTTTGCCTCAATGTTCATCAAGGATATTGGTCTAAAATTCTCTTTTTTGGTTGTGTCTCTGCCAGGCTTTGGTATCAGGATGATGCTGGCCTCATAAAATGAGTTAGGGAGGATTCCCTCTTTTTCTGTCAATGGGAATAGTTTCAGAAGGAATGGTACCAGCTCGTCCTTGTCCCTCTGGTAGAATTCAGCTGTGAATCCATCTGGTCCTGGACTCTTTTTGGTTGGTAAGCTATTGATTATTGCCACAATTTCAGAGCCTGTTATTGGTCTATTCAGAGATTTAACTTCTTCCTGGTTTAGTCTTGGGAGGGTGTATGTGTCGAGGAATTTATCCATTTCTTCTAGATTTTCTAGTTTATTTGCGTAGAGGTGTTTGTAGTATTCTCTGATGGTAGTTTGTATTTCTGTGGGATCGGTGGTGATATCCCCTTTATCATTTTTTATTGCGTCTATTCGATTCTTCTCTCTTTTCTTCTTTATTAGTGTTGCTAGCGGTCTATCAGTTTTGCTGATCTTTTCAAAAAACCAGCTCCTGGATTCGTTAATTTTTTGAAGGGTTTTTGTGTCTCTATTTCCTTCAGTTCTGCTCTGATTTTAGTTATTTCTTGCCTTCTGCTGGCTTTTGAATGTGTTTGCTCTTGCTTTTCTAGTTCTTTTAATTGTGATGTTAGGGTATCAATTTTGGTTCTTTCCTGCTTTCTCTTGTGGGCATTTAGTGCTATAAATTTCCCTCTACACACTGCTTTGAATGTGTCCCAGAGATTCTGGTATGTTGTGTCTTTGTTCTCAGTTTCAAAGAACATCTTTATTTCTGCCTTCATTTCGTTATGTACCCAGTAGTCACTCAGGAGCAGGTTGCTGAGTTTCCATGTAGTTGAGTGGTTTTGAGTGAGTTTCTTAATCCTGAGTTCTAGTTTGATTGCACTGTGGTCTGAGAGACAGTTGGTTATAATTTCTGTTCTTTTACATTTGCTGAGGAGTGCTTTACTTCCAACTATGTGGTCAATTTTTGAATAGGTGCGGTGCCGAAAAAAATGTATATTCTGTTGATTTGGGGTGGAGAGTTCTGTAGATGTCTATTAGGTCTGCTTGGTTCAGAGCTGAGTTCAATTCCTGGATATCCTTGTTAACTTTCTGTCTCATTGATCTGTCTAATGTTGACAGTGGGGTGTTAAAATCTCCCATTATTATTGTGTGGGAGTCTAAGTCTCTTTGTAGGTCATTAAGGACTTGCTTTATGAATCTGGGTGCTCCTGTATTGGGTGCATATATATTTAGGATAGTTAGCTCTTCTCGTTGAATTGATCCCTTTACCATTATGTAATGGCCTTCTTTGTCTCTTTTGAGCTTCGTTGGTTTAATGTCTGTTTTATCTGAGACTACGATTGTGACCCCTGCCTTTTTTTGTTTTCCATTTGCTTGGTAGATCTTCCTCCATCCCTTTATTTTGAGCCTATGTGTGTCTCTGTACGTGAGATGGGTTTCCTGAATACAGCACACTGATGGGTCTTGGCTCTTTATCCAGTTTGCCAGTCTGTGTCTTTTAATTGGAGCATTTAGCCCATTTACATTTAAGGTTAATATTGTTATGTGTGAATTTGATCCTGTCATTATGATGTTAGCTGGTTATTTTGCTCGTTAGTTGATGCAGTTTCTTCCTAGCGTTGATGGTCTTTAGAATTTGGCGTGTTTTTGCAGTGGCTGGTATCGGTTGTTCCTTTCCATATTTAGTGCTTCCTTCAGGAGCTCTTTTAGGGCAGGCCTGGTGGTGACAAAATCTCTCAGCATTTGCTTGTCTGTAAAGTATTTTATTTCTCCTTCACTTATGAAGCTTAGTTTTGCTGGATATGAAATTCTGGGTTGAAAATTCTTTTGTTTAAGGATGTTGAATATTGGTCACCAGTCTCTTCTGGCTTGTAGAGTTTCTGCCAAGAGATCAGCTGTTAGTCTGATGGGCTTCCCTTTGTGGGTAACCTGACCTTTCTCTCTGGCTGCCCTTAACATTTTTTCCTTCATTTCAACTTTGGTGAATCTGACAGTTATGTGTCTTGGAGTTGCTCTTCTCGAGGAGTATCTTTGTGGTGTTCTCTGTATTTCCTGAATGTGAACGTTGACCAGCCTTGCTAGATTGGGGAAGTTCTCCTGGATAATATCCTGCAGAATGTTTTCCAACTTGGTTCCATTCTCCCCGTCACTTTCAGGTATGCCAATCAGATGTAGATTTGGTCTTTTCACATAGTCCCGTATTTCTTGGAGGCTTTGTTTGTTTCTTATTATTTTTTTTCTCTAAACTTCTCACTTCATTTCATTCATTTCATCTTCCATTGCTGATATCCTTTCTTCCAGTTGATCGCATCAACTAATGAGGCTTGCACATTTGTCACATAGTTCTCATGCTGTGGTTTTGAGCTCTAACGGGTCTTTTAAGGACTTCCCTGCATTGGTTATTCTAGTTAGCCATTCATCTGATTTTTTTTCAACGTTTTTATCTTCTTTGCCATTTTTATTTAAACAAAGAGACATCAAGAAATAATAACTTACAGGAGCCAAGATGGTTGAATAGGTGTAGACTTCTTTGCCATCGAACTTCTTCCTTTAGCTCAGAGTAGTTTGATCTTCTGAAGCCTTCTTCTCTCAGCTCGTCAAAGTCATTCTCCATCCAGCTTTGTTCCATTGCTGGTGAGGAGCTGCGGTGGTTGAGTCGCTGATAACATTTATTTAGTTCAGCCATTTGTGGCTGGGGAAAACCTTGGCCAGGACAGCTTGTCTCCATTCCCCTGAGCTTCACTTGGGATAAATCAGAGGTTGGAGGACTGGAATCCCCTGAAGGCTTGTTCCCTAACTGTCTGGTTGTTCGTGATGGCCATTGACTGAAACTTTATTTGGGAAGGGCAGCTCAAATACCTTCATTGGAACTCTTAGGCTGTCTTTGTGGCCTGAGCTTCCTCACAACATGGGGGCTAAGTTCCAAGGGCAAGCAGTGTGAGGTAGAGGGCCTTTTCTAACTTAATGTTGGAAGGCACATGGTATCACTTTTACCACATTTCTTCATTAGAGGCAAGTCAGTAGGTTTGGCCCACAGTCTACTTCTTTATAGGATAAAGTTTTTCTTCTATTTTTATTATTTATCTATTTATCTATATTAGAAATTGGATCTCACTGTGTTACTCAGCCTGGCCTTAAACTCCTGAGCTCAAGGGATCCTCCTGCTTCAGCCTCCCAAATTGCTGTGACTACAGGCATGTTACCCCATGCCTGGCTTTCTTTTATATTCTGTGGTCATGTATATTTGTACATATTTATAGGATACACAGTAATATTTTGATACATGTAAGCAATGTATAATCATAAAATCAGGTTAATTATTATATCCAGCACTTCAACCATTTACCATTCTTTTTTTTGTGAACATTCACAATCCTTTCTTCCAGCTTTCAAAAAAATACAATAAGTCATAGTTAATCATATTCACCCTACAATGCCACAGAACACTAGAGTTCATTCTAACTAGTGATAATTTTTTATCCATTAACCAACCTCACCCCATCCCCCACTCCCCTTCATTTCCCAGCCTCTAATGTCCACAATTCTATTCTCTACTACCACGAACTCATTTTTTAAAGAAATTTAGCTCCCACATGAGTGAGAATATACAGCATTTGTTCTTCTGTGCCTGACTTATTCTACTTAACATAATGTCCTCTAAGGTCATCTATGTGGCTGAGAATGATATAATTTTATTCTATTTTATGGCTGAATAGTCTTCCATTGTGTACAGATACCACATTTTCTTTATGCAGTCATCTGTTAAACATTTAGGTGGATTCCGTATCTTAGTAATTATAAATAGTGATCAAAATGGCAGTGCTGGTATTTCTTTGATAGCTTTGTTTTCTGTCTTTTTGATAAATACTCAGTAGTGGGATTGCTGGATTGTTTTATAGTTCTATTTTTAGTTTTTAAGAAACCTCCATACTGTTTTCCTTAATGGCTATACTAATTTACATTCCTTCCATCAGTGCATAAGAGTTTCCTTTTTCTACAACCTTACCAGCATTTTTTACTTTCTGTCTTTTTGATAGTAGCCATTCTAACTGTAGTGAGATGATATCTCATTGCAGATTTATTTCATTTCCTGATGATTCCTGATGTTGAGTATTTTTTCATATATTTGTTGGCCATTTGTACATCTTCTTTTGAGAAATGTCTATTCAGATCCTTTGCCCACTTTTTAATCAGATTATTAATTTTGTCTTTGCTGTTGGGTTGTTTGAGCTCCTTATATAGTCTGAATATTAGACCTTTGTCAGATGAATAGATTGCAAACATTTTCTTCCATTCTACAGGTTGTCTCTTCACTCTGTTGGTTGTTTCCTTTGCTATGAAGAAACTTTAATTTTAATATAGTCTCATTGGTCTATTTCTGCCTGTGTTTTTGATGTTTTAGTCATCACAGCTTTGCCTAGACCAAGGTACCGAAGCATTTCTGCTCTGTTCTTTTCTAGTAGTTTTATAATTTTGGTTCTTACGATTGTCTTTAATCCATTTAGAGTAGATTTCTGTATATGGAGAACTATAAGGATCTAGTTTCATTCTTCTGCCTACAGATATCCAGTGTTCCCAACCTTATTTGTTGATGAGAATGTTCTTTCCCCCATGGATGTTCTTGACATTTTATCAAAAATCAGATGGCTGTAAATATGTGGATTAATTTCTGGGTTCTCTATTCTTTCTGTTGGTCTGTGTATTTGTTTTTATACCAAAACCTTGTGTTTTGGTTACTGTATCCTTGTAATATATTTTGAAGTCAGGTAGACTTATGCCTCCAGCTTTTTTTTTCCTCAGGATTGGTTTGGCTAGTGTGGCTCTTTTTTGGTTCCATGAGTTTTAGAGTCATTTTTCCTAACGCTGTGAAAAAACAATGTTGGTAGCTTGATAGGAATAGTGTGGATTGAATTTGTAGATTGCATTGGGCAGTATAAGCATTTTGATGATACTCATTCTTCCAATCCATGAGCATAGGTTTTTTTCATTTGTTTGTTTAATTTCTGATTTCTTTTGGCATTGTGTATAGTTCTTCTTGTAGAAATCTTTCATTTATTTGGTCAGATGCATTTCCCGGTATTTTATTTTTTGTGGCTATTTATAAATGGGATTGTGTTCTTGATTTGGCTTTCACCCTAAACATTATTGGTGTATAGAAATGCTGCTGATATTTGCATGTTGATTTTGTAACTAGAAACTTTACTGAAATTGCTATCAGATCTAGAAGCCTTTTGACAGTCTTTAGGGTTGTCTAGGTGTACAATCATATCATCTGAAAAGAGAGATAGTTTGACTTCTTCAGTTCTTATTTGGATGCCTTTAATTCCTTTCTCTTGCCTGATTGCCCTGGCTAGGACTTCTAGTACTATGTTGAATAGGAATGGAGAGAGTGGGCATCTTTTTCTTGTTCCAGTTCTGAAGGAAAATGGTTCCAAGGTTAGCCCATCGAGTATGATGTTGGCTGTATGTTTGTCATAGGTGGCTCTCATTATTTTCAGGTATGTTACTTTGATGCCTAATTTGTTGAATGTTTTGATCATGAAGGAATATTGCAAGTCTACTGAAAGTTTTTCCTGCATCTGTTGAGACGATCGTATGGTTTTTTTTTTTGTTTTTTTTTTTTTTTTTTTTTGAGACGGAGTCTTGCTCTATCACCCAGGCTGGAGTGCAGTGGCCCGATCTCGGCTCACTGCAAGCTCCGCCTCCCGGGTTCACGCCATTCTCCTGCCTCAGCCTCTCCGAGTAGCTGGGACTACAGGCGCCCGCCACCACGCCCGGCTAATTTTTTTTGTATTTTTAGTAGAGACGGGGTTTCACTGTGGTCTCGATCTCCTGACCTCGTGATCCACCCGCCTCGGCCTCCCAAAGTGCTGGGATTACAAGCGTGAGCCACCGCGCCCGGCCCGATCGTATGGTTTTTAAAAATTCTGTTTATGTGGTGAATCACATTTATTACTTTGTATATGTTGAACCAACTTTGCATCCCAGGAATAAAGCCTGTTAGATTGTAAAAAAGTGAATTTTGGGTCGGGCACGGTGGCTCTCGCCTGTAATCCCAGCACTTTGGGAGGCCAAGGCGGGTGGATCACGAGGTCAGGAGATCGAGACCATCCTGGCTAACACAGTGAAACCCCGTCTCTACTAAAAATACAAAAAATTAACCGGGCGTGGTGGCGGGCACCTGTAGTCCCAGCTACTTGGGAGGCAGAGGCAGGAGAATGGTGTGAACCCGGAAGGCACAGCTTACAGTGAGCTGAGATCATGCCACTGCACTCCAGCCTGGGCGACAGAGCAAGACTCTGTCTCAAAAAAAAAAAAAAAAAAAAAAAAGTGAATTTTTGGATGTGTTGCAGGATTTGGTTTGTTAATGTTTTGTTGGGAATTTTTGTGTCTATGTTCATCAGAGATATTGGCTTGCAGTTTTCTTTTTTCACTGCATCTCTTTCAGCTTTTAATGTCAAGATGATGCTGTATTCATAGAATGAGTTAGGGAGGAGTCTCTCAAACTCGATTGTTTGGAATAGTTTCAGTAGGATTGGTAACAGATCTTCTTTGTATGTCTGGTAGAATTTGGCTCTGAATCCATCAGGTTCAGGACTTTTTCTTTGGTTACTAGGTTTCTAAATTACTGATTCCATTTCAGAACTTGTTATTGTCTATTAAGGATTTTAATTTCATCTTGGTTCAATCTTGGGAGGTTTTGTATTTCTGGGAATTTATCCATTTCCTCTAGATTTCCTAGTTTCTGTGCATAGAGGTGTTCATAATAGTCTTTGATAGTATTTTGTATTTCTGTGGGATCCATTGTAATGCCGTCTTTGCCATTTCTGATTGTGCTTATTTGGATCTTCTCTATTTTTTCTTTGTTAATGTAGCTAGCTAGCTATCGATCTCATTTTGTTGATTACTTGTAAGGATTTTTGTGTCTCAAATTTATTCAGTTCTGCTCTGGTTTTAGTTATTTCTTTACTTCTGCTAGCTTTGAGGTTATTTGGTTTTTGTTTTGCTAGTTCTGGTAGGTGCGATGTTAAGTTGTTAATTTGAGACCTTTCTAGCTTCTTGAAGTCTGCATTTAGTGCTATAAACTTTTTTCTTAATACTGGTTTTGCTGTATCCCGGAAATTTTGGCATATTCTGTCTCTGTTTTTATTTATTTTCAAGAGTTTTTAATATCTGTCTTTATTTTGTTGTTTACCCAAAAGTCATTCAGGAGCAAGTTGTTTAATTTTCATATAATTATATGACATTGAGAGAAATTCTTGTTATAGATTTCTATTTTTATTCCACTAGGGTCTGAGATTATGCTTGGTATACTTTCAGTTTTAAAAAAATGTATTGAGACTTGCTTTGTGGCTGAGCATGTGGGGTCGATCTCAGAGTGTGTTCCCTGTGCCGATGAGAAGAAAGTACATTCTGTGGTTGTTGGGTGGAGGATTATGTGTCAATTAATTTCAACAGGTGAAATGTCAAATTTAATTCTAGCATGTCTTTGTTACTTTTCTGTGTCAGCGATTTGTCTAATGCTGCCAATGAGGTGTTGAAATTTTTAACTATAATTGGGTGGCTAACTAAGTCTTTTCATAGATCTAGAAGTACTTGTTTTAGAAATCCGATGCTCCAAGGTTGGGTGCCTATATATTTAAAAATATTTATGCCTTCTTGTTGAATTGAGTTCTTTTATCACTATGTATCATTATTTATCGTCTTCTTCTTTGTCCCTTTTAAAAACTGTTGTTGGTTTAAAGTGTGTTAATCTGATATAAGAATAATGACCCCTGATTTTTTGTTTTCTGTGTGCATGATAGATCTTAGTTTATGCCTTTACTTTGAGCCTATGGGTGTCATTATATGTGAGGTGGGCCTTTTGAAGACAGCAGATGGTTGATTCTTGATTTTCTTTAATCCAACTTGCCAGTCTGTGCCTTCTAAGTGGAGTATTTAGATCATTTTATCCAAGGCTAATATTTATATGTCAGATTTTTATCCTGCCGGGATGTTGTTATCTGGTTGCTTTGTAGTCTCCAATGTATATTTGTTTATAAGGTCTGTAAGCTATGTACTTATGTGTGTTTCTGTGGTTGCAGGTATTGTTCTTTCATGTCCGTGTTTAGAACTCCCTCAAGGATCTCTTGTAGTGCTGGTCTAATGGTATTAAATTCCCTTAGCATTTGCTTGTCTGGAAAAGATTTTTTTCTCCTTCACTTACGAAGTTTAGTTTGACAGGATATAAAATTTGGGGTTTGAATTTAAGGATGCTAAAATAGGCCAACACTCTTCTGGCTTGTAAAGTTTTGCTGACAAGTCTGCTGTTAGCCTGATGGGGTTCCCTTTGTATGTGATCTGACCCTTTTCTCTAGCTGCCATAAGACTTTCACATTGGTTTTTGGATGCTTTTCACTATGTGTCTTTGGAATGACCATCTTGTATAGTATCTTATTGCTGAATTTCTTGAATTTGCATGTCAGCTTCTCTAAATGAGATTGGAGAAAGTTTTGTGGACTGTATTCTAAAATGTGTTTCCAAATTACTTACTCTTTCTCCACAATGCCAGTGAGTCATAGATTTGGTATCTTTATGTGATCCCATATTTCTCAGAGGTTTTGTTCACTTTTAAAAATTCTGTTTTCTTTATTTTCATCTGACTGGGTTGATTCATAGGACCAGACATCAAGTTCTATAGTTTTTTCCTCTGCTTGGTCTAGTCTGTTGTTGAGGCTTCCAATTGTATTTTGAAATTCCTAGAGTGAGTTGTTCAATCCCAGAAGCCCAGTTTTCTTCTTTCTTAAAATGGCTATGTCATCTTTCAACTCTTGAATTATTTTTCTGGCTTCGCTGGTTAGGTTTCAGCCTTCCCTTGGATCTCATTGTGCTTCCTTACCATCCAGATTCTGGATTCTAAGACTATCATTTCAGCATTTCAATCTGGTTAGGATCAATTGCTGAGGAGCTAGTGTGATCCTCTGAGGGTTAGAAAACACTATGACTTTTTGAATTGCTGGACTTCTTTCATAGATGCTTTCTCATCTGAGACGGCTAGTGTTTATTTATCTTTTTGAAATTGCTGTCATTTGGATATGACTTCTGGTTTCTATGTTCCTATTCTTCCCTTGAGTGTTTGACTGTTGTGTATGTTGGAACAGTTCATTGGTTTAGTTTCTGTGTTCTTTCAGAAGGCCAAGGATCTTTATGAATTTCTTTCTTTTTCTTTTCTTTTTTTCTTTTTTTTTTTTTTTGAGATGAAGTTTTGTTCTTGTCACCCGGGGTGGAGTGCAGTGGTGCGATCTCAGCTCATTGTAACATCCGCCTGCCGTGTTCAAGTGAGTCTCCTGCTTCAGCTACCCAAGTCGCTGGGATTCAGTTGCCTGCCACTACACCAGGCTTTTTTTTTTTTTTTTTTTTTTTTTTTTTTTTTTTTTTTTAGAAAAGATGAAGTTTCACCATATTGGCCAGGCTGGTCTTGAACTCCTAACCTCGGGTGATCCACCTGCCTTGGTCTCCCAAGGTGCTGGGATTATAGGCGTGAGCCACCGCACCTGGCCTTTATGGATTTCTTAGTTGTGGCTAGTTTCCTGCATTGCTTTTCACGGGCTAACTGTGTTTAAGGAATTAATTTTGTTTGGTGGTGTAATTCTGGCTTCAATCCCGTAGATGGTGCTTCGGAGTAAGGGCTGGTAGATAGGCTCTTACTCAGCTGCGTAACTCTTTTGTATATCAGTGTGTTTGGAGCAGGCCTCCGAGGAGGGGGAAACAGTTGGCAGGGAGGCAAGAAATGCCTTTCTCACAAAGTTTGTTCCCAAGCCTTCAGAGAATCCCCTTCAATCACTGGTGCCATACTCCCTCTTTCTTAGCTCCAAAGAAGTCCCTGGACAGCTGCACAGCCCTCATCTTTAAGGCCAGGGATGTCCAATCTTATGGCTTCTCAGGACCACATAGGAAGGAGAGGAACTGTCTTGGGCCACACATAAAACACACTAACACTAACGATAGCTGATGAGCTAAAAAAAATTGCAAAAAAAATCTCATAATGTTTTAAGAAAATTTACAAATGTGTGTTGGGCCACATTCAAAGTCTTCCTGGTCTGCATGCAGCTGATGGGCCCAGGACAAGCTTGCTTTAGGGGCAGCCTGAGCCAAAGGTTAGTCCTCCAAATCTCCAGGGACCTGCTGATTCCCTGTGCTTGGAAGAGTCTAAATGGGATATGGGGTATGTCTGCAGGTGTCTGTGGATGCTGTGGGTCAAGGGTGAAGGTCCCCTGGGCAGGGTGGGTAGTGCCATGGGTGTGCAGCTGGTATGGTACCCACAGCCTGGAGTTTTTTGCTCAGCAGTTGGCTTTGAGGACCATACAACTCATGCTTCCCTGATCAGGTTTTCTGTGATGTGTGCTTTTAGGTAAGGCCTGATGAGCTAGTTTTGTCCCAAGCCTTCTGAACCCAAATCTTTGGCCTGATATGTGTTCCAGGCCACAGGTTTCCCTTGGATGGAGTCTGTGGCTATCCAACAGGCTATGCTTTTCCCAGACCAGTCTTGCAGAAGGAGGCACACCCAGCTTCCATGCCAGCACATGAATCTGTGCCTCACTCTTCTCAGTGTTCTGAGAGTGGGGGTGCAACCCCGACTTGAGCTCAGGCCACAGATACCAGCTCAATACCCCTTAGCTGTGCACTCAAACCCTGGGAAGTGGGATGGGTCTCATAGCTATATCCTCTGGTACCCTGAGGCCAAGCGTTGGCTGTACTGGAGTGGGCAAACTGCTTTCAGGCTGCCAGAAAAACGCTCAGGTGGGGCAGTGGAGGCTGTGCTATGTGTACACCCTTGAGGGAGCAACCAGGCAGGAGCCAGAGAATGGACCGGCAAACAAGGGGGTGTGCAAATCAGATGCACTCCAGGCCCTTGGGAAAGGCAGCGCTGGTCTCTCCTAGTCAGGCTGTCAGCAGAGGCTAAAGTGACTCAGAAAGATGGAGAGACTTGGGGGATGGGTGCCTATTCTCATATTTTCCTGCAGCTGCCTCATGCATGAAACCTTTTGGGCTCCATGCATGTTCAAGCTCTGCCTCTCCCTACTCTCCTGGCAGTTCCCCCTGCCAATTCAAATGTCTGTGTGTATCATGGGATCTCTTGTACCTAGGATCTCAGAGGTCCCTGGCAGGATTGTGTGACTCCTAGTTCCTTCACTCTCTCCTTCCTTAGGTCCAATTCTGGACCAAGAGCTGGTCCTGGTGATTGGTGACTCCATCTGGCTTCCCAGCATCCTTCCTCTTCAAACTCAGTGTCTGCATTGCCTCTCTGTTGACTTTGAGTGCTTTCCCCCCCAAAAAATCTGTTCAAAGTGTGATGGTTTACTCAATATTTTGTTTTCTCTCTGTGGAGGAGGTGTTTCTGGCTGCATCTGGTTGGTCATCTTGTTCCCCAGTTAAAAATGTAATTGATATTTTGATATGGTTTGGCTCTGTGTCCCAACCCTAATCTCATCTCAAATTATAACCCCCATGTGTGGAGGAAGAGATCTGTAATCCTCACATGTCAAGGGAGGGATGTGATTGGATCATGGGGACAGTTTCCCCCATGCTGTTCTCATGACAGTGAGTGAGTTCTCACGAGATCTGATGGTTTTATAAGGGGCTCTTCCCCCTTCACTTTTTCCTCTCTCTCCTGCCACCATGTAAGATGTGCCTACTTCCCCTTCTGCTGTAATCGTAAATTTCCTGCGGCCTCCCCAGCTATGCAGAACTGTGAGTCAATTAAGCCTCTTTTTAAATACATTTTACCCAGTCTTGGGTGGTATCTTTATAGCAGTGTGAAAATAGACTAATATGTATTTTAATAGTGATTGTATTTAACATGTAGACTCCTTCAGGTAGTATTTTAACAATATTAATTATTTAAATTCATGAGCATGGGATATATTTCCATTTGTTTTTGTCCTCCACCATTTCTTTCATCAGTGTTTCGTAGTTTTCTTGCAGGGGAGCTCTATCACTTCCTTGGTTAAATTTGCTCCTGAGTAGTATTTTTTTATTTTTTAGCAATTGTAAGTGGTATTGATTTCTAGTTTTGTTCCATTGTGGTTTGAGAAGATACTTGATAGGATTTTAAGTTTTTGAAATTTGCTAAGACTTGTTTTCTGGCCTAATATATGGTCTATCCCGGGGAATGTTCTATGTGCCGATGAGAAGAATGTGTATTCTGTAGCCATTTGATGAAATGTTCTAAGAGTTTGTTGGAGGAGTCTAGGTTTTTTATATACAGGATTAGGTCATATGCAAAGAGAAATTTCAATTTTTCTTTCCCAATTTAGATGCCCTTCATTTTTTTTTTCACCCAGTTGCCCTGGCTAGGACTTCTAATACTGTGTTGAATATGAGTGCTGAATGTGGGTATCCTTGTCTTATGCCAGTTCTTAGAGGAAAGACTTTCAGCTTTTCCTCTTTCAGTGTAATGTTAGCTGTGGCTTTGCCATATATGGCCTTTATTGTTTTGAAATATGTTCCTTCTATGCCTAATTTGTTGGAGTTTTTATCATAAAGATTCATTAATTAGAGTCTTATTTTCAAGTCTCCTTCTCAGAGTGATTTATTGGCTTAGGTCTGGATAATTTAATATGGTGTCCCTAAAGCTTTTTTAGAAATTACGGGGAATGACAAAGGGTGTGAGGGGGCAAGAGACTTTGTACTAAGAAGGGACTTAGACCGAGTGTGGTGGCACACGCCTGTAATCCCAACACTTTGGGAGGCCGAGGTGGATGGATCACAAGGTCAGGAGTTCGAGACCAGCCTGGCCAACATGGTGAAACCCCATCTCTATTAAAGATACAAAAAATTAGCTGGGTATGGTGTCAGGTGCCTTTAATCCCAGCTACTCAGGTGGCTGAGGCAGGAGAATCGCTTGAATCCAGGAGGCGGAGGTTGCAGTGAGCCGAGACCACGCCACTGCACTCCAGCCTGGGCAACAAAAGCGAGACTCCACCTCAAAAACAAACAAACAAAAAAAAAGAAGAGAAGTGACTTGGAGCAATTTTAAAGAGGGAAATGAAAACCTAGTATCACGTAAAAATGTTTTGTGGCAAAGATGATGTGTGTGAAACATATGTTTTTGTGATTCCTGGTGGTTTTAAATTTGTTTTTGATTTTCTAAGTAATTCAAGGATTCATGGTTTAAGAATCTACTGCAGTATAGATAACATTTTATTGCAACCGAATTAATTTCAAAAATGATTATTTTATGTTAGACTATTCTGTCTTCTTTCTTCATTACCAAACCATATTATTTTACTCATGCAGGCTGATCTTACAGAAGCAGTGGAAACTGCATCTTCAAAAGGTCTACATGTGGATGCAGAGATTGAAGTTCTTCAACAGGCATTATTATATATGAAAACAATGCAAGAGAAACGTGAAACACTACAGAAGGATCAGGAGAAGTTGGAAGAAGAACTAGTAAACCTCAAAAGTCACATGGAAATGAATGTGTTAGAACGTGGTGAATTGGAACACCATAAACGGGAGTTCGAAGAAAGAGCAAGGCAGGAGATAGCAGAACAATTAGCAACTGCTGGTCTACTTTTACAGGTTGGTTTATTATCAATAAGGTGCCTTCATTCATTTCAGTGCATATTATACTTGGGATACATACATTGTATGTGTTTCCTCTACTTCTCTTATAACTGTTTGGTACATTTCTAGAAGGAAGGTGGTATCTGTTTCTCTCTTTAAATATTTCACTTGCCATCATAATTGTAACTAAACTGATCTTCTATAATAATGATTCTCATTAGTGAATCATTTGATTGCTAAGACAAGTTGCATAAAACAAGACTAATAGAGAAAGAAAAATGTGATTTATAAATTATGCTATACTCTTGAAGTATTCTTAAGTTATATTGCTCAATTTTTCAGAATTTAAATTTATTTTATTATTCTTTGGAGTGTTACATTTATTTTATTTTATTTATTATTATTTTTAAATTTATTATTATTATACTTTACGTTTTAGGATACATGTGCACAATGTGCAGGTTTGTTACGTATGTATCCATGTGCCATGTTGGTGTGCTGTACTCATTAACTCATCATTTAGCATTAGGTATATCTCCTAATGCTATCCCTCCCCCTTCCCCCCACCCCACAACAGTCCCCGGAGTGTGATGTTCCCCTGCCTGTGTCCATGTGTTCTCATTGTTCAATTCCCACCTGTGAGTGAGAACATGTGGTGTTTGGTTTTTTGTCCTTGCGATAGTTTGCTGAGAATGATGTTTTCCAGTTTCATCCATGTCCCTACAAAGGACATGAACTCATCATTTTTTATGGCTGCATAGTATTCTATGGTGTATATGTGCCACATTTTCTTAATCCAGTCTATCGTTGTTGGACATTTGGGTTGGTTCCAAGTCTTTGCTATTGTGAATAGTGCCACAATAAACGTGTGCATGTGTCTTTATAGCAGCATGATTTATAATCTTTTGGGTATATACCCAGTAATGGGATGGCTGGGTCAAATGGTATTTCTAGTTCTAGATCCCTGAGGAATCACCACACTGACTTCCACAGTGGTTGAACTAGTTTACAGTCCCACCAACAGTGTAAAAGTGTTCCTATTTCTCCATATCCTCTCCAGCACCTCTTGTTTCCTGATTGTTTAATGATTGCCATTCTAACTGGTGTGAGATGGCATCTCATTGTGGTTTTGATTTGCATTTCTCTGATGGCCAGTGATGATGAGCATTTTTTCATGTGTTTTTTGGCTGTATAAATGTCTTCTTTTGAGAAGTATCTGTTCATGTCCTTCGCCCACTTTTTGGTGGGGTTGTTTGTTTTTTTCTTGTAAATGGTTTGAGTTCATTGTAGATTCTGGATATTAGCCCTTTGTCAGATGAGTAGGTTGTGAAAATTTTCTCCCATTTTGTAGGTTGCCTGTTCACTCTAATGGTAGTTTCTTTTGTTGTGCAGAAGCTCTTTAGTTTAATGAGATCCCATTTGTCAATTTTGGCTTTCGTTGCCATTGCTTTTGGTGTTCTAAACATGAAGTCCTTGACCATACCTGTGTCCTGAATGGTATTGCCTAGGTTTTCTTCTAGGGTTTTTAGGGTTTTAGGTCTAACATGCAAGTCTTTAATCTATCTTGAATTAATTTTTGTATAAGGTGTAAGGAAGGGATCTAGTTTCAGCTTTCTCCACATGGCTAGCCAATTTTCCCAGCACCATTTATTAAATAGGGAATCCTTTCCCCATTGCTTGTTTTTGTCAGGTTTGTCAAAGATCAGATGGTTGTAGATATGTGGCATTATTTCTGAGGGTTCTGTTCTGTTCCATTGATCTCTATCTCTGTTTTGGTACCAGTACCATGCTGTTTTGGTTACTGTAGCCTTGTAGTATAGTTTGAAGTCAGGTAGCGTGATGCCTCCAGCTTTGTTCTTTTGGCTTAGGATTGACTTGGCGATGCGGGCTCTTTTTTTGTTCCATATGAACTTTAAAGTAGTTTTTTCCAATTCTGTGAAGAAAGTGATTGGTAGCTTGATGGGGATGGCATTGAATCTATAAATTGCCTCGGGCAGTATGGCCATTTTCATGATGCTGATTCTTCCTGCCCATAAGCGTGGAATGTTCTTCCATTTGTTTGTATCCTCTTTTATTTCATTGAGCAGTGGTTTGTAGTTCTCCTTAAAGAGGTCCTTCACATTACTTGTAAGTTGGATTCCTAGGTACTTTATTCTCTTTGAAGCAATTGTGAATGGGAGTTCACTCATGATTTGGCTCTCTGTTTGTCTGTTATTGGTGTATAAGAATGCTTGTGATTTTTGTACACTGATTTTGTATCCTGACACTTTGCTGAAGTTGCTTATCAGCTTAAGGAGATTTTGGGCTGAGACGATGGGGTTTTCTAGATATACAATCATGTCATCTGCAAACCTGGACAATTTGACTTCCTCTTTTCCTAATTGAATACCCTTTATTTCCTTCTCCTGCCTAATTGCCCTGGCCAGAACTTCCAACACTATGTTGAATAGGAGCGGTGAGAGAGGGCACCCCTGTCTTGTGCCAGTTTTCAGAGAGAATGCTTCCAGTTTTTGCCCATTCAGTATGATATTGACTGTGGTTTTGTCATAGATAGCTCTTATTATTTTGAAATATGTCGCATCAATACCTAATTTATTGAGAGTTTTTAGCATGAAGGGTTGTTGAATTTTGTCAAAGGCCTTTTCTGCATCTATTGAGATAATCATGTGGTTTTTGTCTTTGGTTCTGTTTATATGCTGGATTACATTTATTGATTTGCGTATGTTGAACCAGCTTTGCATCCCAGGGATGAAGCCCACTTGATCATGGTGGATAAGCTTTTTGACGTGCTGCTGGATTTGGTTTGCCAGTATTTTATTGAGGATTTTTGCCTCAATGTTCATCAAGGATATTGGTCTAAAATTCTCTTTTTTGGTTGTGTCTCTGCCAGGCTTTGGTATCAGGATGATGCTGGCCTCATAAAATGAGTTAGGGAGGATTCCCCCTTTTTCTATTGATTGGAATAGTTTCAGAAGGAATGGTACCAGCTCCTCCTTGTACCTCTGGTAGAATTCGGCTGTGAATGCATCTGGTCCTGGACTTTTTTTGATTGGTAAGCTATTGATTATTGCCACAGTTTCAGAGCCTGTTATTGGTCTATTCAGAGATTTAACTTCTTCCTGGTTTAGTCTTGGGAGGGTGTATGTGTCGAGGAATTTATCCATTTCTTCCAGATTTTCTAGTTTATTTGCGTAGAGGTGTTTGTAGTATTCTCTGATGGTAGATTGTATTTCTGTGTGATCGGTGGTGATATCCCCTTTATCATTTTTTATTGCATCTTATTTCATTCTTCTCTTTTCTTCTTTATTAGTCTTGCTAGCAGTCTATCAATTTTGTTCATCTTTTCAAAAAACCAGCTCCTGGATTCATTAATTTTTTGAAGGGTTTTTTGTGTCTCTGTTTCCTTCAGTTCTGCTCTGATTTTAGTTATTTCTTGCCTTCTGCTGGCTTTTGAATGTGTTTGCTCTTGCTTTTCTAGTTCTTTTAATTGTGATGTTAGGGTGTCAATTTTGGATCTTTCCTGCTTTCTCTTGTGGGCGTTCAGTGCTATAAATTTCCCTCTACACACTGCTTTGAATGTGTCCCAGAGATTCTGGTATGTTGTGTCTTTGTTCTAGTTGGTTTCAAAGAACATCTTTATTTCTGCCTTCATTTCGTTATGTACCCAGCTGTCACTCAGGAGCAGGTTGTTGAGTTTCCATGTAGTTGAGCGGTTTTGAGTGAGTTTCTTAATCCTGACTTCTAGTTTGATTGCACTGTGGTCTGAGAGTCAGTTTGTTATAATTTCTATTCTTTTACATTTGCTCAGGAGTGGTTTACTTCCAAGTATGTGGTCAATTTTGGAATAGGTGTGGTGTGGTGCTGAAAACAATGTATATTCTGTTGATTTGGGGTGGAGAGTTCTGTAGATGTCTATTAGGTCCACCTGGTGCAGAGCTGAGTTCAATTACTGGATATCCTTGTTAACTTTCTGTCTCATTGATCTGTCTAACGTTGACAGTGGGGTGTTAAACTCTCCCATTATTATTGTGTGGGAGTCTAAGTCTCTCTGTAGGTCACTAAGGACTTGCTTTATGAATCTGGGTGCTCCTGTATTGGGTGCATATATATTTAGGATAGTTAGTTCTTCTCATTGAATTGATCCCTTTACCATTATGTAATGGCCCTCTTTGTCTCTTTTGATCTTAGTTGGTTTAAAGTCTGTTTTATCAGAGACTAGGATTGTAACCCCTGCCTTTTTGTTTTCCATTTGCTTGGTAGATCTTCCTCCATCCCTTGATTTTGAGTCTGTGTGTGTCTCTGCACGTGAGATGGGTTTCCTGAATACAGCACACTGATGGGTCTTGACTCTTTATCCAGTTTTCCAGTCTGTGTCTTTTAATTGGAGCATTTAGCCCATTTACATTTAAAGTTAATATTGTTGTGTGTGAATTTGGTCCTGTCATTATGATGTTAGCTGGTTATTTTGCTCATTTTTGATGCAGTTTCTTCCTAGCCTTGATGGTCTTTACATTTTGGCATGTTTTTGCAGTGGCTGGTACCAGTTGTTCCTTTCCATGTTTAGTGCTTCCTTCAGGAGCTCTTTTAGGGCAGGCCTGGTGGTGACAAAACCTCTCAGCATTTGCTTGTCTGTAGAGGATTTTATTTCTCCTTCACTTATGAAGCTTAGTTTTGCTGGATATGAAATTCTGGGTTGAAAATTCTTTTGTTTAAGGATGTTGAATATTGGTCACCACTCTCTTCTGGCTTGTAGAGTTTCTGCCAAGAGATCAGCTGTTAGTCTGATGGGCTTCCCTTTGTGGGTAACCTGACCTTTCTCTCTGGCTGCCCTTAACATTTTTTCCTTCATTTCAACTTTGGTGAATCTGACAATTATGTGTCTTGGAGTTGCTCTTCTCAAGGAGTGTCTTTGTGGCGTTCTGTGTATTTCCTGAATCTGAATTTGGCCTGCCTTGCTAGATTGGGAAAATTCTCCGGATAATATCCTGCAGAGTGTTTTCCAACTTGGTTCCATTCTCCCCGTCACTTTCAGGTACACCAATCAGACGTAGATTTGGTCTTTTCACATAGTCCCATATTTCTTGGAGGCTTTGTTCATTTCATTTTATTCTTTTTTCTCTAAACTTCCCTTCTCGCTTCATTTCATTCATTTCATCTTCCATCACTGATACCCTTTCTTCCAGTTGATCGCATCGAGTCCTGAGGCTTCTGCATTCTTCACGTAGTTCTCGAGCCTTGGCTTTCAGCTCCATCAGGTCCTTTAAGGACTTCTCTGCATTGGTTATTCTAGTTATCCATTCGTCTAATTTTTTTTCAAAGTTTTTAACTTCTCTGCTGTTGGTTTCAATTTCCTCCTGTAGCTCGGAGTAGTTTGATCATCTGAAGCGTTCTTCTCTCAACTCGTCAAAGTCATTCTCCATCCAGCTTTGTTCCATTGCTGGTGAGGAGCTGCGTTCCTTTGGAGGAGGAGAGTTGCTCTGCTTTTTAGAGTTTCCAGTTTTTCTGCTCTGTTTTTTCCCCATCTTTGTGGTTTTATCTACTTTTGGTCTTTGATGATGGTGAAGTACAGATGGGTTTTTGGTGTGGATGTCCTTTCTGTTTGTTAGTTTTCCTTCTAACAGACAGGACCCACAGCTGCAGGTCTGTTGGAGTTTGCTAGAGGTGCACTCCAGACCCTGTTTGCCTGGGCATCAGCAGCAATGGCTGCAGAACAGCAGTGGCTGTAGAACAGCGGATATTGGTGACCTGCAAATGCTGCTGCCTGATCATTCCTCTGGAAGTTTTGTCTCAGAGGAGTACCCGGCCATGTGAGGTGTCTGTCTGCCCCTACTGGGGGATGCCTCCCAGTTACGCTGCTCGGTGGTCTGGGACCCACTTGAGGAGGCAGTCTGCCCATTCTCAGATCTCCAGCTGCGTGCTGGGAGAACCACTACCGTCTTCCAATCTGTCAGACAGGGACATTTAAGTCTGCAGAAGTTACTGCTGTCTTTTTGTTTGTCTGTGCCCTGCCCCCAGAGGTGGAGCCTACAGAGGCAGGCAGGCCTCCTTGAGCTGTGGTGGGCTCCACCCAGTTCGAGCTTCCTGGCTGCTTTGTTTACCTAATCGAGCCTGGGCAATGGCAGGCACCCCTCCCCCAGCCTCGCTGCCGCCTTGCAGTTTAATCTCAGACTGCTGTGCTAGCAATGAGCGAGGCTCTGTGGGTGTAGGACCCTCGGAGCCAGTTGGGAGATATAATCTCCTGGTGTGCCGTTTTTAAAGCCCGTTGGAAACGCACAGTATTAGGGTGGGAGTGACCCGATTTTCCAGGTGCCGTCTGTCACTCCTTTCTTTGACTAGGAAAGGGAACTCCCTGACCCCTTGTGCTTCCCGAATGAGGCAGTGCCTTGCCCTGCTTTGGCTTGTGCGCGGTGCACGGCACCCACTGTCCTGCACCCACTGTCTGGCACTCCCTGGTGAGATGAACCTGGTACCTCAGATGGAAGTGCAGAAATCACCCGTCTTCTGCGTTGCTCATGCTGGGAATTGTAGACCAGAGCTGTTCCTATTTGGCCATCTTGGCTCCACCTGGAGTGTTACATTTCGTGAGTACTACCATAAGCATGATTTCATTTTTTTACAATTCAGATTAAATTATTAATTTAGTTGATACTCATAATAAATATATTAAACTTCAGTTGCTTTTTTCACATACTGAGAAATGCTCTCTAGATCACCGACCCAAAACAAAAAGAACCAAATACACAATAAGTATTCAGGTGATAATTATTTGTTTAATGTGCCCTTTCAATTTGTTTTAGATACAGAAAATAGCTGATGTCAAGTTACAGTTGTTAACAGAGGAAAGGAAGTCTACTAAGAAAAGTCAGATGGAACTTAGAATTAAAGAGCTGGAATTCAAACTCTACAAAGCAAAAACTTCACAAGCAGACGGTAATACAACAGAATTGGAAAAATATAAGGAGCTGTATCTAGAAGAATTAAAACTTAGAGAATCTTTGTCAGATGAACTAAACAAGTAAGTCAAAACACAGAATCATAGAAAATAAATAAAGCTCATTAATTTGCCTCAAAAGCATAATTTTTATTGAGACAGGTTTATGAGATTAGGGGGAAGCCAAAGCTAACTAGATTAAACAATTTTGGAAAATAATGTTAGTAAAGGAGCTTACCTTTAAAATGTTAATCCGCGGGTGGCTCACCTGAGGTCAGGAGTTCAAGAGCAGTCTGGCCAACATGGTGAAACCCCGTCTCTACTAAAAATACAAAAATTAGCCGGGCATGGTGGCACGCTCCTGTAATCTCAGCTACTTGGGAGGCTGAGGCAGGAGAATTGCTTGAACCCGGGAGGCGGAGGTTTCAGTGAGCCGAGATCATGCCACTGCACTCCAACCTGGGCGACAGAGTGAGACTCCATCTCAAAAAAAAAGTTAATCCAGGACAATTCATGTCATTCCCCTGATTTTGGATGTGTTTTTTTTGTTTGTTTTGTGTTTTGTTTTTTTGAGATGGATTCTCACTCTGTCGCCTAGGCTGGAGTATAGTGGCACAATCTCGGCTCACTGCAACCTCTGCCTCCCAGGTTCAAGCAATTCTCCTGCCTCAGCCTCCTGAGTATGACCTTTCATATTCTCACCACTCCTGGCTAATTTTGATATTTTCAGTGGAGCTGGAGTTTCACCATCCTGGCCAGGCTGGTCTTGAACTCTGGACCTCAAGTGATCTGCCCACCTCAGCCTCCCACAGTGCTGGGATCACAGGCCTGAGCCATGGTGCCTGGCCTGTTTTTTGGTTTTATATGGCTCTTTATCCCCTTAATATTCTTATTTAGTTAACCTGATCTGTTAGTCTTTCAGCCAAGTATCTTTGAAGCTTCATAATTTCGACAGTGATATTGTTACACAATTGTTTGTCAGCATTCCCCTATATAGAAATATTAATGAATTTAATTATTTTTTATAAGATTACAATTTAAACTGAAAAAGGGTCAGGTACTTCTATTCCTCTGCACATTCTGGCACTCAGTAAATTAACTGTCATTGATTGCGATCTTTGGTATTATCATTAGAGGCCACCTTGGAACAAAGTATTTTGTATAGTTTTTCCACACCACATAAAGGCATACTTGTGAAGTAGAGAATAATTAACACAGGGTTGAAAGGAAGTATAATTCACAAAGTGGTGAAAAATAACACCCTGGTCAGCCTGAGGTGGTGGTTGGAAGTCCAAAAGGGCAGGTCCCACTTCTGATGCCTGGGTCACAATTTTAGGAGTAAATCGCCTTTGGAGATGACTGAGTTCTCTTTGATCTCGGCTATCTCCTTCTCCCCAGGGAATTGTTGCTCTGAATGATTCCCCAGTGCCAAATGCTTCTCAACTAATAGGTGAAATGTACAAGGGTGGTAAAAAGAAATGCTTGAAAGTGTCTTTGAGAGATAGTTTTTTTTCTGTAACTGGCTTACTAAGTACAGGTATTTCTAGCTTTATTTTACTTTTAGGTATTTCACTGGAGTGAAATATGCTTGGATTTATATTTTTGGATATATTTTGGTACTCCTATATATTTAAGGAATACCACATGATGTTTTAATATATTTATACATAGTCAAATGGTGATTCTAGTCCAGCAAATTAACACGTTTATCATTTCATGTAGTTACCTTTTAAACACAAGTATTTATTTGCTTTTTTACTTTTTTTTTGTTTTGAGATGGAGTTTTGCTCTTGTCCCAGGCTGGAATGCAGTGGTACGATCTCGCCTCCCAGGTTCAAGTGATTCTCCTGCCTCAGCCTCCCAAGTAGCTGGGATTACAGGCGCCCACCACCATGCCTGGCTAATGTTTTGTATTTTTAGTAGAGACAGGGTTTTGCCGTGTTGGCTAGGCTGGTTTTGAACTCCTGACCTCAAGTGATCCACCCCTTTTGGCCTCCCAAAGTGCTGGGATTACAGGCGTGAGCCACCATGCCCAGCCTAAGCACTAGTATTTCTAATGGCATCCTTAAGAATCTTATAAGTTGAGCCATTTCAGAAGGCAACAACTGTCACCTGTTAATCCATACATCATTGATAGCTTTTGCTCTTCCCTCCCTACTTTGTTTGAATTACTTGTTAAAATCCTCTAGGAGTACATGTACTTCTTTAGAACAATTTTAAAATTAAAACTGTGTACAATACACATGCTCTCATACATTTTCAGAGTTAAAACATGGTTTGTGGTATCTTTCATTGACTCATGGTGACTTTTTAAACAATGCAAGTCATTTAGACATAATTTGTAAAAAAAAAACCCCAAAATACTCAGTATCTGTGTTTTGCAATCTTCATAGACGTAAAGAAATTCTAGCAGATGTCAGTAGCAAACTTCTTCAAGAAAAAGAGTGGAGCGGATCTTTATTTACTTCTCATACTACAAGGCCAGTCCTAGAGTCAGCATGCAATGGAAATCTTAATGAACATTTAGGTCTCAACAGAATACATATTCCAAGAGAAAACTTAAGAATTCCTACCTTAAGCTCATTGTCTTCAAATACCAGAATGGAGAGCGACTTGTCAAAGGTTAGGTATAGCATCATTTTTTCTTTCCTTCTCAGACTTCTGATATAATTCTTATATTTTTTTGGCAAAATATTGAGTTGTCTAATTGACTTATGTATTTTAAATAAAGGTCATAAATATCTGTGTTTTTAAGGAAAGGAAACAAACTTTACAGCTTTTTTTTAAGTCCTTGGAGCTCTCATTGTCAAGAGATATTCATTTGTTAACTTTATTCAATACATGTAACTAAACCGGCACATTTTAAATTTCTGTAAAAATTGCATTTAAGTTAGATCTTGGAAATTGAATGGTATTGCCTAACAACTAAAGGTATACTTTGAGATGCTTTGGCTTACTTTCTAATTGATTTTAGTTTGGCTTGGGTTCATAATGTTTTTAAAGTTTTCCTGTAGCATCTCAAGTTTCCCACTTCTAATCAGATATAAATGATTGATATTCAAACACCTAACCACATGTGGATGATTATTATGTAAAGGAATCCAAGATAAATACTTTTTATGAATTCTATGAACCTGTAACACTAAAAAAGATTCCTTCTATTTTTCAGTTTAAAGTTTTGTGATTTTCTTACATGAGTACATCCTTAATTGCTATTGTACTTATAGCATTTTAATATCAATTGTTGTAAAATGTGCCCGTTGCTATGCAATCGTACAGCAGTTTTTAAATACTTAAAGCAATATTTGAATTTGTAAAGTGAAGTTCACTTATGTCTATCTTACCATCACTTGAATGATTTATGGCTAAGATGGCAATGATATCAAGAGTAGTTAAATAGCAAATGTGACCAAACAGAATCCATTCTGTTCTTCCTACTCAGAATTGCATGTAAAACTGCACAGGGTTCCCATCTCCCTGGGACATGACCCTTTCAATGTTTCAAGGTTCAATTGAACAAGAACCTTGCAATCCAACTGTTAGGGTAGGCAGTTAGTCAGATATGAGCAGGCAGGAGGAAAGGTAGCTATGTGGGAAGGAACACCCCCAAACGACTCTTAAGGTGCTCAGTAATTACTCATTCTATGGTTGAACTGTCAGAATGTGTTAACTACATTCAGATAAAAAGGGGAAAGGCAAAAGGGGAATTCTTAAGAGCTGCGTGGAAACAGTGAGTACAAATGTGATGGCTATACAACCTTCCTGGTTGTATAGTAATGAGCAATGCCACCATTGGGTAGAATTTGACTTGATCACCAGGTTCTGCACATGTGCATTAACCAAGAGTAAGGGAGGGTCCCCCAAGCCTGGGTGTGAACTGGGCAAGAACAAAGGCAGGAACCCAAAGAAGAAAGTGAGGAAAAAGATCAAATGCAGAATGTATTGGAGCTGCTCCCAGCCAAGTTGGCCCACTCTTCTCTTAAAGTGTACTGTCACTTCTGCAATACATTTTTTGCTAGATTTACTAACCGATCTTTTGGCTGAATTCTTTCTTGCAAGAAGACAAGAACCGAGGACACTTTCTGGGAACTCCAGGCTTGGCAACATCTCTTGATGTTGTGACTCGCATCCTGTTGTGAGGTAAGTGCTGTGCTCCCTGCTGTCTCCTCTCACATGTCTACTCCTATCCAGCATAGTGTATGAGAATGCTGAGCATGCCGATCAAGCTCCCTGGCATCTCTGCTTTGTGTGCTCAGCTGGAGCATGTCCACCTAATGCCCAACAGAGCCCCTCCAGGCACAGAATGCTTTCTTCTTGACAGAGACCCTAAGGCTTCTGATTACTTCCACATTCTCACAACTGACTTTTGGGGACTCACCACCCTGTCTTTCTTCACAGTTGGTCCTGCTGCCTATGCCATTGCAGCATCTCTCTTGCTAGCCAATGCACCTACTTTGTCCTCTCTCTTCCCAGATAGGCTCCAATAGAGTGACTTTTTGAATGCTCTGTCACTGTCTCCTCTGCACTAAGTCCACCTCCAGAAGGAATTTAGGTAAATTTCGGGTGCTATGGTCTCGGTCTAGGGGTCTCCTGGATGTACCTAGCACCCAATATTCTTTCCATGTTCTTACCACTGAATTCTCCAGGATTTACCAATCAACTTCCCTCTTGTCTCTGGCCCTCCTCACTGTCCTTGACATGCTTTGCCTATATGCAGAGGGTTATCGCAAAAAGCTACGGAATTATAATTGGGCACAGTCATCTATAATTAGAGGTGAGACCTATGGACCTGGGGGGTCAGCAGACCAAATGAGAGAAAGAGGTCACCGCTCAGTTGGGAGCATGCAGTAAGGGTGCATGAAGTGTGAAGCTCCTCACAGGCTAGAGATGCATGGCCTAGTGTGGGAAAGAGATGGAGAGGATGCTCTTCCCCTTTCATAATGGATAAGAATGGACAGAGAGCGAGGATGCTCACTCTCCCCTGGCCTTCCCTCTGTTTTTCAGATGGACATTCAACACTCCACACTGTTGGACTCACCCCTTGGATGCATTCTCAAAAGTTAGGACAAGATTGATCCCCAGGCATTAAAGAAAAATATAGTAGTTTTCTTTTGTAACTCTGCATGGCCTCAATACAAAGCTATATGACTATAGGAAGGCTGGCCAGAAAATGGTAGCCTTAATTTTAATACCATCTTGCAGTTGGACCTGCTTTGCAGGTGACAGGGTAAATGGTCAGAGGTACCCTATGTCCAGGCCTTTATGGCTTTAAAAGAAGATCAGAATCTCTGCCAAAAATGCAAACTAGGCCCTGCTATTTTGGCTCTTGTGAGCCCCTCAGTGGATAATTCTCCTATAAATGGCTTAGGAAATTTCCCAGCAGAGCATCCTCAGCCTCCTTTAATTCATCCTCCCACTGAGGATCCAAAGCCACCAGCCCCTTGTACTCACCAGAGGAATAGAAATGGGCACTGGGACATGAGGCCCCGGAGGCTGGTATCAACTGAGAGAGGTCCTACATCTGCCTTAAAATGTTCAGTGGAAAGTTAGCTATCTTTTGCATGACTCCTGCCACTTTGGCAACAAAAAACTTTCAATAATGTGCAAATGGCTCTTTTGGGGAAAAAAAATCTTTCCAAGACTCTTGAACAAGTTTGCAGGGCCTGTGCCCTTTGCACATTAAACATCCCACAAGGAGCCAAACCTCCTTTTCCTTTCCAGCCAGTCCAATGGAGGAGTAGTTATGCTGGGGAGGACTGGCAGTTTGACTTAAACCAACTTCCTGCCTGTATAAATATCTTCTGGTCTTTGTAGATACCTTTCCAGGTTGGATAGAAGCTTACCCATGTGAATGGAAAAAGCAGTGGGGGTAGTAAAGGCCCTCCTCAAGGAGGTCATCCCCCGGTTTGGCATCCCCAGGTCGCTGCAAAGTTATAACAGTACATCCTTCACCTCACAGTTTACTCAACTTGTTTCTCAGGCCTTGGGCATCAGTTACTTTCTACATTCCTCCTGGCATCCACAACACTCTGGAATGGTTGATAGAATTAACCAAACTCTCAAGCAAACCTTGGAAAAATTATGCCAGGAAACCTCAAAGCCATGACCAGAGCTACTACGTGTTGCTCTACTAAGGCTGAGAAACATACCCACCTCTAACTTACAACTCAGTTCTTTCGAGTTATTATGTGGAAGATCCTTTCTTCGCTTTCCTATTGGATACTGAAACTTATCAACTCACTAATTATGTTACTTCCCTATCCCAGTCTCAGCAGGGGGCTCAAAAACTAGATCAAAAGATATTTCCACATCCTGACCAAATTTTATACCCTCCAAGTTGATGAGAACTTGAGTTCAAGTTGATGAGAACTCAAGTTCTCATCAAGACTTGGAAGGATGGAACTCCAAACTCTCAACTGAGTCTTATTTGGAGAGGTCCTTACACTGTTTTGCTCTCCACTCCTACAGCAGTTATGGTGCCAGGGATAGGTGGCACCACTAGGTGGATCCACTACTCCAAGGTAAAGCTGTACTCATCTCTGGCAGAGGAAGTCGTAAAGGTCCCATTGGACACCTGGACCACTGAGCCCCTCCAGGGTCTCAAACTCCTCTTCAAGCAAAGCCAAAAGAATAAAGATAAGTAAATTAATAATGCTTCGGATTGTTATACCATGAATCATAATACTCCTTGTAGGTTTACTAATATGTCTTTGCTACTGTGAACCAATACCACCCCCCAATCACTGCCAGGAAAAGGTCTGTTCTGCCCTACCTGGATTTAAATCTCAAAGCCATAATCTGGGTGGTGTTCTCTCTAATACTCACTGAGTTAACAGCTTCTTTTTCCATAATCAACAGACATCTTGATTTGGCTCTAATCTGTTCTTGTTGGGACCATGCAGCCACATGCTCTATGCTCACTAATGCTTCTAGCTAAAGTCACCCTCATAGGCGCCAACAGCCCACAACTATATAAAAAAAAAAAAAATCTACAAGCAGCTCAACAACTACTGAAGTTCACCAAATCTTCCTATCCCTCAACATATGGGCTACGCATGAATTATTTCTATCCAGGGCAGGAACAGCCTACCCAGCCACGATACAAGAATAGGCAACTTCTCAAGCCCAATTTAGCTTCACCTATCACTGGGGCTTCTCTATACAAAACCTTCCCAGAGATGCATACAGTACCTAACACAAGCAAAGGGGACTTTCAGGCTTTTCTTAAACCCACTTGCACTATTTTAGGCCCCTTGTTTTCCCCCATCACCATCAGTCAGGTACCCCTAGGCATCACTAGTGCCACAGATTCTGGAACTTTGGTGGGTTCTCTCAACCCTGCACACTGCAACACAACCATCACCATTGTCAATACCTCTCATACTTCTTTTTGTCTAGAAACTGAAATCTCCCAATACTAAGTAAGGTTCTCTACCTTACCAAGCCAGTAGGGGTCATGCAAAAATTTCAAATCTTTAACTCCCTTTGGAGGCTCTTCTTGACATTACTAGACACATGCTCTTCTGGGAAAATAAGAACCATCCTCCTATTCAAACTACTTACTCATGTCTGGCTCCCCCAGCAGCTGCAACTTCAGTGACAGATATCACATCTTGCGTAGCCAACAAGGATATTGGTAATGTTTGGAATTGACCTTGCCTCCTTCCATATCCATTCTTGTCTACCTATGACAGAACTTTGTTTTCTATGTGGGACACAGGCCCACCTTTGCCTCTCTGCAAACTGGACCAGAACACGCATGCTGGCTTACCTCACCCCTAGCATCTCATTGCCCCAGGTGATGCTTCTCTGCCCTTGCTCTTATTTATAACCTCACCCTGGGGCCCACCAAGCAATTCAATTAATTCCCTTTCTCATTGGGCTTGGCATCACCACAGGTGCCATGATGGGAATAGCCAGCATTGGCACTTACTTCTGAACCTACCACAGCCTGTCTCTGGAATTGGCTCAAGAGATAGAAACAACTGCTTGCTATAACAGTTACAGTGGCAAGTCAGTTCTCTCCCAGCTATAGTTCTCAAACATGGTAGAGGCCTTGACATGCTGGCTGCAGCTCAGGGAGGAACTTGGCTGTGCTTGGAGAAGAGTGCTGATCTGGGTTAAGAGATCAGGGCAGGCTCAGGAGCACATTTGAGATCTCATAAACTAGTCTTCTCACCTTTGGGAAGAGGCTACTGGAGTGTCACCTGGTTCTGATTCTCATGGCTCCTCCCCTTCCTAGGACCCCTGACCTCTATCTTCCTTCTTCTCTTTTCTGGGCCTTGCTTCTTGAATCTATTAAGTTTATTTCATCCCATCTAGAAGCCGTCAGACTTCAAATGGTCTTGTGACAAGGATATCAACCTCTTTCCTGCCCCTGAGGACAACCAAGTTTCTGTATGTCTCCTCTGGACACTGTGGGTCAAACCTTTTGAGAGACAACAACAACCTCTGAAACCTTCTTGTCATGACAGCAAGCAAGGAGGAGGGACCAGAAGACCCTCGACGCCCTTTTTCAGCAGGAATTAGCTACAGAAGAATGACCTCCACCCCATTTCCCAGAAGATTTCTGGGTCCCAACTCCTTAAGGGATAAACGTAAAAGGAGGCAGTTAGTCAGATATTAGCAGGCAGGAGGGGAGGTACCCATGTTGGAAGGAACAGCCCAGAACACCTCTTAAGATGCCCAGTACTCACTCTATGGTCAAACTGTCAAAATATGGTTAACTAGATCCTGACAAGGGAGAAAAAAGGCAAAAGCAGAATTCTTGAGAGCCACACAGGTGCAATGAGTACAAATTTGATGGCTATATGACCTTCCCGGGTGGCAGTAATGAGCAATGTCCCCATCAGGTGGGATTTATATTGATCACTGCGTCCAGTGCACGTACATTAACCACAGTAAGGGATGATCCCTCCAAGCCTTGGTGAGAACTGGGCAAGGAAAGAAGCAAGACCGTAGAATATCAAATGCAGAATGTCCCGGGGCTGTTTCCAGCAGGGTCAGCCCACTCCTCTATTGGAGTGTACTTTTACTGCCCCAATAAAACTTTTACCTGCTTTACTAATTGGTCTTTTGAGTGAATTCTTTCTTTGAAGAATACAACCAAGAACACTCTGGATCACCCTAGATAGGTAACATCAACATGTGACTTCATTCATAGTAGGAGTCCATTTCTGGGGATCTCAAAGTGAATCCAATAATGACAAGGTGTATCAATTATAGAATTGGTAAGGAAAAAAATAGTTAACTATGCTTGACTTATTTTAAGAACTTTGTCTAAGGTTTGACCATCTTTCAACCACTGGAAAATTACAAAAACTGGGTGCAATGGCACACAACTGTAGTCCCAGCTACTCCAGATGCTGAGGCAAGAAGATTGCTTGAGGCCAGAAGTTCAAGGTTGTAGTGTGAAATGATGGTGCACTGCAGCCTGGGCAACATAGCGTGACCCTGTGTCTTGAAAAGATTATAAAAATTATAAAATATTTATTATATAAAATTTATATAAAATTATAAAATAAGTAAATTGTAACTAGTTTTTTGTGTCTCATTGTTATTAAAAATTCAGTCAATGCACTTTGGCTTATAGTTTTGATGGTGTTTTTATGATCTTAATGCACAGAAAAGTAATAATAGACCCATGTTAAATGAGGCCTTAAACTTCTTTCTTTATCTGGGTTCATGTCCCAACACATCATAGAAGAGCAAATCTAAAGTTTTTAAGAAAGCATTGCAGCCGAATAGCTTAAAAGAGAACAAATTAAATGCTTGTTTTAATACATAAATTACAAAATCCTAGGTAGCTGATTTTAAAAATCATATTGTTAGTTTTGTTTTATTTCTCTGCAAAAAGATGTGAGAGTCTAGGTGCTTCAGAATCATAAAATTCTGCCACTGGATACAAGAAGAAAATGAAAAATACTTCTGTAAACTGTTAAACACAATTTAAATATAAGTGTTCTAATTAGTTTTTACCAGCAAAATCGGGTAATATATCATTTCACAAGATGACAATGAAAGAGGGTATAAATGCAGATGCGGTGCCAGGGAAGATTTCTGAGTCAAGGGGTGTTTATTTTTAGTATCTCTAGATAAGTTGAAAAATATTTTAAACTTAATGTATAGTTCCAAGGCAGACTTGGTTCCCTTGTTGAGACACTGGTTTGCCAAATCATGTTAGACTTAATAAAAGAGATTGAAAATGATTTTCTCAAGATACAAAGACATGAATCCATAATCACTACAAGATACCTTGAAAGAGTTTTAATATAGTTGCCATCTACAAAATTCTTAAGTTAAAGAAAGAAGATGCCTTCTAGAATAGCTAGAAAGTGTAAGTTGATTTCAAACATTGATGAACTTTCTGAATCCCTCTTCCATGTTGGATTTTACTATGATATCATTTTCAAACAGTTAAAAGCCACTTTTTTATTCTGCAATGAGCTAAAGGATGGCATAACAACAAGCAAGGTCAGTGAAGATACCCAGAGAGTAATGTAAGAATATCGTATCAATCTAGTGCTGTTAGACTGTTTTCTGCAAATGGCATTTGTCATGGCCACAAGATGCAGAAATATAGAAGGAAAAGCTGTTTTTCCACCAAAGATGGGCAAATTGATAGTTTTCAAAAATCTGGAGAGGGAAATGAATATATACACAAAGGTCAACAAATCTATCTACAGAAAGCCACTGTGAAGTGTGTGCGTTCTTTGCAAACAAATATACCTCCATTTTATCAAGACTTGAACAGATTGTGTTCACGTATAGTAAACAAACACAACCTCATGATAACTTGCTTCTAGGAAACGTGGAAGCAAATATCATAATTCATGTGCTTGGAAACCCTGGCGAAGTGCCTCCATGAATACTTCTAGGCAACACATCTGAAATAGCTAAATATTTGCCTTATGACTCCAAGTATATCAGATTTCAGGAAAGAGAAACAAGTCCACATCTGAGATGACAGTGAGTGATACGATGAGAATGGAAATAAAGGACGTTCATTATGTTTTATTCTTGTGGAGAATTCAAAAACTAAATGAAGAGATCCCAGGAACTCTTCTTCATGAGGCGTTTTTTAAACTTATTTTGGCCTTGAGGAATTTTCATGAGCCATTTTTCAACTTATTTTGGCCTTGAGGCATTTCAACTTATTTTGGCCTTAAAAGACCAAAATCTTGATTATTCTGTGACAGTGCTCACTTACAGAACAATAAGAAATGTGGATTACCTCAATCTAGGATTTGTTCTCTCTGGCATGACAAGGGCCTTTTTGATAGAAGTGCCTTGCATCACGTTTCAGATGACAGATACATGTGATATAATCCCACAGAATATCGCAAGCTTAGCAGAAGCTATTAGGAAAAGTAAAGGGAAGAATGATCCAGAATTCTATATTGATTGTCAGGGGACAATATTCATTTCTGCAATCAGGCATGTGTGCTTTGAAAGGGTTTATGATAGCAAAACCCACAAGGGCAACCAGAACTCTGAGGTGTTCACTCTACACACCTCAGACCCCTACAATGTAATAAAGGTGACAGCCAAGATAGAAAGACACTAACTCACACTGTTCGATGACCAATTTTTGGAAGTTGAGACTGATAAAATATGCATTTACTCAGAAGATTATTTTCCTATTAGCACCTCCGGGTGTAATTTTGACAATAATTTGTATTGGGCTGATGAAATAATGGGGAAACATAAACTACTGGCACTGGACTTCAGCAGTACAGGAGCAGCCATGTGCAAGCCCATTCAAGAGGTAAAGACTGGTGATGGTGCATGGCATCATCAAAGTTCTTAACTCCTGACATCATGTGCTTTCACAGCAAGATGTTTCCAATATTTAGAAATGGGCCTTGTGCATCATATACTTCATAAGAGCTTGGAAAACTCTCACCCAGGTATTACCAAATGCCAAACATCTCTGCATGCTTGCCATGTTCTCCCCACAGCAAAAATCCATTCTAGGTAAAATGCTAGCCTTGGCAGCTAAGGAAGTAGTCTGGGATTGTCAAGTGTTTCTCGCTCTCTCTGGGTCTATGGCAAAATGGAGACACTGAAAGGCATTATTAAGTTTACTGCCACCTTTAGAGCAACTTGTCAAAGAAACACTCTTTGACTTTCCCCACCTGACTGTTATATGTGGCCAACACCAACCTGAGTTTTTATAACAAGTATTACATAATGATCACAATCATATTCAAGTCCACATTCTAAGTCTTAACCGGGTTTTACAGAAACCCTGATGGTGTCCCATGGACCTTTAAGTGGCTACAATCAATGAGTTTGGAAAATAACTTGAATTTGGCTTGCTCACTGTTTCAACAGAATGCACTGGTGAATCTTGCTCTGTCATCGTATCTCACATGTGTGGCTATCCCTCTCGCTGTGTTAGAAGTCAATGTTCCAGAATGTCAACTTCTACAAATACCTTTGTATAGAGCAAAGGGGAAACTCTTCAAGGCAAATGGAGTGTATGTTGTATCAGGGGGGCTCTGTAGTCTTGGGTTTCAAACTGTGATGTTTATTGTACAGAAAGGAGATGGTTCTTTTTTCTATTTTATTTTTAATTTTTGTGATACATAGTATTGGTGGGGTACATGATAGGTTTTGATACAGGCATGCAATGTGAAATAAGCATATCATGGAGAATGGGATATCCATCCCCCCAATCATTTATTCTTTGAGTTACAAACAATCCACTTAACATGCTTTATGTTATTTTCAAATATATGATTAAGTTATTATTGACACTACTCACCAAGTTGTGCTATCAAATAGTAAGTTTTATTCATTCTTTCTATTTTTTGGTAGCCATGAACCATGCCCACCTCCCCCCACCCTCTCACTACCCTTCCCAACTCTGGTAAACACCCTTCTACTCTCTATGTCCATGAATTCAATTATTTTGATTTTTAGATTCCAGAAAGAAGTGAGAACGTGTGATGTTGGTCTTTTCTGTGCCTGGTTTATTTCACTTAACATAATGATGTTCAGGTCCATTCATGTTGTTGCAAATGACTGGCTTTCATTTTTTATGGCTAAATAGTACTCCATTGTATATCTGTACCACATTTTCTTTATCCATTCATCTGTTGATGGACACTTAGGTTGCCTCCAAATATTAGTTATTGTAAACAGTGCTGCAGCAAACATAAAAGTGCAGATATCTCTTTGATAAAGTGATTTCCTTTCTTTTGGGTATACACTAAGCAGTGAGATTGTTCAATGATATGGTTGCTATGGCAGATCAATGTTTACTTTTTTGAGCAACCTTCAAACTGTTCAAGGAGATGGGCCTGTTGTGATTATTTTATTGAGATATCCAACTTATGAGCATTTGAAAGGAATGCAAATTGCTGGAAAATCAGAGTGAAGAATGCAAAGTAATCAGGCTACAGTGTCATGTCATTTTTCATTCTGAGGTGAAAAAGGCAGAGCATTTAATAGTAAATACCTTTCCAGAGTAAAATCTTGGGTGTGTTGTTTTAGTGCCACAGTCTTGAACGATGGGCGCCTGGAAGCTCTCAACATCCTTCTTGAGTGGAGAAAGTGTTAAGCCCCAAAGTAGATGGAGTAGTACATTTTCATCTTTTGACAAGAGGGCAGAAACTTGATAATTCTGAGTGCTATTCAACAGTCTCTGCTTTAATTGAAAATGCAATACAAGCCAACTATGCTGCTTCTAACTCCTTGCTGGACATGTTCTGCTACTATCACAGGAACTGTGGTCTCACTGGACAATCAATTAACTGGAGAGCCTTGAATCTTGAATGACTGCTGAAAAAACATTATCTTCAAAGCATTTTAGCCACCAGAGGAATACTAACTTTTCAAGTACCCCACATCCATCAGTATCTTGAATCATGCTTGATTCTGAATAATTCTAAACAAGCCATGTCAAGGGGGCTCTCTGGCTTTGGATTTGAAATGGTGATGTTTATTATAAAGAAAGAAGATTATTTTGTTGTGAGTATTTTATTGAGAAATCCAACATCTGAGCAGTTTACAAAAAGCAAGTTGCTGGAAAATCAGGATGAAGAATGCAGAATGATCAGACTAAAATGTACTGTCAAATTTTATTTCAAGAAATTACAGGAAAACTTTCCCAAGTTCCATCTAACAAAATTTATTCTTACAAAGGATTCTAAGATAAATTCAATTTTCTGGAAGAGTTTGGCATGGTTTTTACTCATTCTTCATCTTAAGTATCAACAGATGAGCTAGAGAATTCATGAATACAAAACTCAAAGACATTCCAATATCCACATTGCTTACATAATTACGCATAGACTCAATGTTAGCTATGACAATTGAAAATAAACTCTTCTGTGATTTAAAGGTTCAAATTCCTCCAACCCAACTGCTTGATCCAGATGCAGCTCTGCAAATTTTAAAATTGTTTCTGGAAGAACAATCTACTAAGACTCAAGAGAGGAAAAGAGTGGCCATAATCCACCTGAACTTAAAAAAAAAAAAAAAAACCCAACTATGCAGCATGCCAAATCAGAATGAAAACAGAGGTACAAGATTATAAACAGAATGCATCAAACTTAAGTTTACCTAAAGTTTATTTTTGTCAGGCAACTTTGATCAATATTAAATTGACATTCTAACTAACAAGTCTTTATATATGTTAGTGAATTTATATATGTTAGTAAACATTCCCTATATTAATTAATTTTATTATCCAAGGCTAAATCTAAAATGTTTAAGTAAAATTAAAAATGAGTCTTCATTGATCAAAAAATAAAGTTTGTTAAATTTAGTACTTTCCCAGTGAAATTGGTCATTGTTGGTGTTTTTGTTTGGGGCATCTGCAAAACTCCACTGAAAATAAATTAGTAGAAATTATTCCTAAAAACCAAAAACTGACGAATTTTGTCAATTGGTTTCACAAAGAAAAAAATGAAATTTGCTTAATTAGCAGAGAGTATCATCTCTATTATTTTTGTTGTTCTTGGATCAGTGTTCTGAGAGAGATATGATGGCAGTAATTACATAATTAAAATAAATATGTAGATTTTTTATTTTTATTATTTATTTAGTTATTTGTTTGAGAAACAGCCTCACTCTCTCACCCAGACTGAAGTGCAGTGGCATGATATTGGCTCACTGCAACCTCCACCTCCTGGGTTCAAGCGATTCTCTTGCCTCAGCCTCCTGAATAGCTGGGATTACAGGCACGTGCCACCACACCAGCCTAATGTTTGTATTTTTAGTAGAGAAGAAGTTTCACCATGTTCGCCAAGCTGGTCTCAAACTCCTGACCTCAAGTGATCCTCTCGCCTTGGCCTCCCAGATTATTTTACCTGGCTGATAAAATAATCTGTACAACAAATCTCCATGACATAAGTTTACCTATATAACAAGGTAATAGGAACCTGCACATATACCCCCGACTTAAAAGTTAAAAAAAACAAACAAAACAAAACTCTTTTGGGCAAAGAAAAAGGAGAACAATTGCTGAATTGTATGCTAAGGGCATGTTTAGTTTTGTAAGGAACTGGCCATATTAATGCCATTTTTTAAAAAGATAGTCCATGGGACCATGTTTGCAGAATGAAGCATTGATTTCATGAAGAAATAATAATGGCACAAAGAAAGATGTGGGCCAGGCGCAGTGGCTCACACCTGTAATCCCAGCACTTTGAGAGGTTGAGGCGGGTGGATCACCTGAGGTCAGGAGTTTGAGACCAGCCTGACCAACATGGTGAAAACCTGTCTTTACTAAAAATACAAAAATTAGCCAGGCATGGTGGCGGATGCCTGTAATCCCCGCTACTCAGGAGGCTGAGGCAGGAGAATCTCTTGAACCTGGGAGGCAGAGGTTGCAGGGAGCCAAGATCATGCCACTGCATTCCAGCTTGGGTGACAGAGTGAGACTTCACCTCTAAAAACAAACAACAACAACAACAACAACAACAAACAAAAGAAAAATGTAATCTCATTATAATATTACCTTACAAATGAGACTGGGTGTCTTCTCAATCTCTTATCTATGGTGTATCTTTTTACTGACATGATGAAATAAAGAAGGCTAGAAAGGTACAGACCTGTGCATATTATCTTTAGAGATGGCAGAAAGATGAGGCAGTTCTTGCCTCATGGGATCTAATTTTTGTATGAATTATTGGGCAAGATACCAGGTAAAAGCTATGTGAGTAAAGGTTCAAAGGACATGGAGAAGATTGTTAGAGATGTTGGGTTTCTGAAGAAAGGATTTTATCAGCCAAATGTGAACTTACTAAGTTCTGGACAGTGTTTATGGCCCATCTGGTGTGTAGGTAGTTTTGAATTTGTGTTGATACCACCTGGCCACTTTTCTACGTTGTATCTGGCTCAGCTGAGTAACATCATTGAAGAAACATAGTGTGGGGCTCATCCAGGTATGGGATTGTGCCAGAAAAAGCAGAGCATTAAATCAGGGAGTTAAAGGTACTCATAAGAAAGTGACTGTCTCAAGTGGGTGAAGTGAAGAAGACCAGCTGTGTTTTTTGTGTTTGATATTTGGGGAAAGGACGTGTGTGTTTTGATGGGTCAGTGTGTCATTTGTGTATTCTCTGAAGAGATCAAGTAATGGGGTTGATGGATTATGGTTCTGGACAAGGTGGAAGAACTCTTAAAGTAGAAGTATTTGTGCAAGTGATTTGACAGGATAGGATGGTGCAGTCAGTCTGTTTACCCAGAAATCCAGAGAATCTGCAGTAGATCAGGATGGGGATGGTGTCACACACCTGTAGTCCCAGCCTGTAGTCCCAGATACTGGGGAGGCCAAAGTGGAGAATCCCTTGAGGCCAGAAGTTTGAGGCCGTAGTGTGCAAGGATCGTGCCTGTGAATAGCTGCTGCACTGCAGCCTGGGCAACATGGTGAAAACATGGCTATAAAAATGTACATACATAATAGCTCAGACTCAGGTCTTTAAAAAAAGGATGGAAAAAGGAAGTCCTCACAGCAACTGGTAGCTTAGTGGTAAGAGAATTGTCCTAGAATAGGGAGTCATCTGCCTTTAGCCCAGTCAATGCTTAGCCTTGGCATAGTCCCTGCCCCACCCCAGCCCCATGCCCACACCCACATCTTTTCTGCCCTCAGGCAGAGTCACAGTGGAAAGGCCCGTGAAGAGGGTTATATAGGAGTGCAGTCCCAGAACAAGTCTCATCTCTTCCTCAAATATCTTGCCACTGTGTCCACTTTGCCCAAGACATCAATTCAATGCTTCGCATGTATGATTTCCTGGGGACAAGGGGCCTAGTTCAGTCCTTAAGATGAAACCCCTTGCCTTTCTCCCCAGATCCACTGGCCAGGTCGATGCATTTAAATACACTTGATTCAACTGTTTATTCTAATGCAGAAAGCTTTTGGGAAGTTGGAGCTTTTGACATGGCCTTGAGCTTCTTTTCATTAAAGGGCTTCTTCAACACATCCACTGTTACATTGTGACTTCCAAAGTGAAAGAGCATGTCTGAGACCCTTGTCCATCTGAGGCAAAAATAATTCTCTATTTTTTTAACCAAGGAAACCCCACTAAACCAATTGTCAGTTATTGGCTTGGAGGCTGATGTCTCACTTTATGTCATCCTTGGGCATGGCTGAGTGAAGGGGGTTGCTACACAGATTATGTTGGTGTCTTTGAGCTCATATTTCAAAAGAAGGAGTAATGAGGATCAAGGCCTAGCAATGGGTGGCTGTAACCTACCAACCCTGGGTTATGGGCAAAGCCCCTCCCATTGTGCAGGATTTGTGTGTGTGTGTGTGTGTGTGTGTGAGACAGTCTCTCTCTGTCACCCAGGCTGGAGTGCAGTGGTGCAATCTTGGCTCACTACAACCTCTGCCTCCCATGTTCAAGCGATTCTCCTGCCTCAGCCTCCTGAGTAGCTTGGATTATAGACGTGCACCAGCATGCCCGGCTAATTTTTGTATTTTTAATAGAGATAGGATTTTGCCATGTTAGCCAGGCTCGTCTCAAACTCCTGACCTCAGGTGACCTGCTTGCCTCGGCCTCCCAAAGTGCTGGGATTACAGACGTGAGCCACCCCACCTGGCCCCATTGTGCAAGTTTTTTTTTTTCTTTTTTTTAATTGTACTTTAAGTTTTAGGGTACATGTGCACAATGTGCAGGTTTGTTACATATAATTGTGCAAGTTTTTATCATTCATCTTTAAGGTCCATTCTCCTGCCTGTTTCCCAGGGGAAATCTTCAGTCTAATTCCACACATCCGTGGCCAAGGCCTGTTGGAAGTTGAAACCATCTTTGTAGAATTATAAGTCATGAGATCAATCTAACATAACTGACTCCATCTTGCTTCTAACCTCACAGGTTAAATCGTTTTTTGCTTATTCTATCATGGAGGCCAAGGTAACCATGAGAAGAATTTACTGTATAGTTAAACTTTGAGACAAAGAAAGCTGACCTCCTCCTCATTCAGAGATCGAAGACGCATTTGTAAGACAAGATGAGAATTATGGTAGGGTGTTAAGTTTGTAAAGAACAGGGATGGTTAAACTGTGCCTGCCATTGCTTAGCTTGTTTTCTGTAAGTTGTTTACTGCCCCAGAGTCATGTAACTGGGAGTCACCAGATTTGTAATTTCCCCAACCACTCCTATAGATAACATCACAATTGTGAGACCTAAAGGACTGGTTTTTGAGATACTTTTCTGATTTAGTGTTTCAGCAGACCAAGAGATGCCACCTGGTCCTAAGACCCCATCCCAGGAACTGACTTTGCAGAGACAGTTTTAGACACCTCCATGATTTCATCCCCAGCTGAAAAAGTACAGATGCTCCTATGACTTGTGTTGTTTCTGGGTGCAGCCTCAAACCTTGGCTCAATAAACCTCTGCTGATGAGACCCTCGCCTCAGTCATTTTTGTTGGGAACATGCCCTAATCTACCCTCATTTTTCTCCATAAAACTTATTACCTCCTGATATGCTCCATTCTATATTTAATTGTACTGTGGAGTTTCATCCTTGTCTCCCTAAAATGTCAGCCACATGAAGACAGGGACTTCCTTTCTCTTCATTGCTCTGTCTGCGATGCAAAGGCACTTCTGGTGATGCTGTCTCTGTCGTTGGTCTCATGTGGCCCTCCCACCCCTTCTAGTTACTTGCAGTGTCATTTGCTGCTTCCCTTCCACTGTGACACTGACAAGTTTGTGCTCATTGCCTAATGGGGAGACATAATTGGTGACTGAATGTATGAATGATAGGAACCCTGGTTTAATTTTGGAGGAGAGAAGCCCCCTGTAGCTTCTTTTTAGCTTTCCACTAAAAAGTGTTTTTGATGAATTTGAGATGGGATGAGGAGTAGCAACGTGGAGTTCTCCAGTGTTGTCCGAAGGGAACTATTCCTCATGAAAAATCTCTCCCGACATTACTCATGTAGTAAAAGAAAACAATTTCTGTGGAACTTGTCAATGTTTTTTTAGAAAATATCCATGATTATATAAAAATATGAATATTAAATTATATAAATTTCTATCTAAGCATACCAGTTAACTCTATCCCCCCCCCCTCAAAAAAGCTATTTTTTTTTTTTTTTTTTTGACAATGACTGGAGTCTTCCTCTGTTGCCAAGGCTGGAGTGCAGTGGCAAGACCTCAGCTCACTGCAATCTCTGCCTCCTGGGTTCAACCGATTCTCCTGCCTCAGCCTCCGGAGTAGCTGGGATTACAGGCATGCGCCACCACACCCAGCTAATTTTTGTATATTTAGTACAGACGGGATTTCACTATGTATGCCAGGCTGGTCTCGACCTCCTGACCTGAAGTGATCCGCCCACCTCAGCCTCCCAAAATGCTGGAATTATAGGTGCGAGCCACTGCGCCCAGCCTTCTTTTGTTTTTTAATGTAAGCAAAAAATGTGGCTTTAATTTATGACATAACTATTGGGAATATAACTCTAGAAAAAAATATTGCTAGAGAGTACTGAAAGTCTTTACTGAAAAAGTGCATATATTTTCAAAGTATAATTAGTATGTAGAGAATAAAATATCAGTTATTCACTTACAATAACATATAAATGATATTTACAGTGAATTATTTTGAGAAATGTAGTTTGATAGTGTTTCCATTAGAAGAAAAGATGAAGCACTCAAGCACAGCAGTTCTTCCACTGCAAAAGGAAATCTGAACTTTTTGTGAAGAGAAAGTAATGTAACCAAGTCCAACCCGACCTCATTCTGCTCCTGCACACCAGCCAATACGTCAGGAGACAAGGAGTTGGGGCAAGGAAGGTGACTTTAGTTTGAAGATCCAGAAAATGAATAAGATAGTGGACTAATGTTCTGAAGAAGCAGCTTAAGTTCGTGCAAATGTCAGGCTCTTTTTATGTAAAGGGCTGGCAAAGGGGAGGGGGTTGAGATCCAGAGGGGGCTAAGGACCACAGACACCTGGGAGCCAGCGAGGGTCTGAGGAGGCTGGGAACTTCCTTGTCCTTGGCCAGGTCACAATGTTCCTATAAATCTCCACCAAAACATAGTTGTTTATATACTTCCCCTTTAACCTCAGAGTTAGTTTCAAAAACTATATGATTGCTGCTTTTCATTTTATCTCAGTGCTGTAAAATTATCCTTGCCTACGTGCAGGGATAGAAGAAGGCACCTTAAACGGAAATGAAGTTAGTTATGTGAATTATTTTGCTGTTTCACTGTTACATCGAGTCCCATATTTCTTGGTGTGTTTCAGAATCTCCAATATTATTTTAATGTATAAGAATCGACTATGAGGAGCTGACTGCTGTGTCCACTGCTGTGTCCAGCATGTGACAGTGGAGGAATTCTGGCCCAGCAGAAAGCTCCCCTAGATCCACTGGCCTCAGTGACCCTCAGATGCAGCTGATGTCAGTGAACACAGCCTGGCAGATTGGGAGGCATCGGTGGAGAGGAGGGAACAATGCTGCTTTAAGGTCCAGGCTCACTGCTGGGGAAGAAGTCAGCAGGACTCAGCTCAGGCTATTTCTCCACTGTGGCGTAAACAGGAGACCGAGAAAACAGAGTAGTGCTTTGCCATGCCTTTATTCATGACTTTTCTCCTGGGTAGCCTCAGGCATACCCTTCAGCTGCACAGTGAGTTGAAAGGGCCTTGGCTGGGCATGGTGGCTCATGCCTGTAATCCCAGTACTTTGGGAAGTTGAGGTGGGCAGTTCACAAGGTCAGGAGTTCGAGACCAGCCTGGCCAACATGAAGAAACCCCGTCTCTACTAAAAATACAAAAAATTAGCCAGGCATGGTGGCAGGTGCCTGTAATCCCAGATACTCGGGAGGCTGAGGCAGGAGAATCACTTGAACCTGGGGGCATAGGTTGCAGTGAGCCGTGATCGTGCCACTGCCCTCCAGCATGGGTGACAGAGTGAGACTTTGTCTCAAACAAACAAACAGACAAAAAAGGGTCTCTTTTGGAACGTCTTTTTATTTTGGAAAATGATATATCAAAATTAAATTTGTTTTACTGTTGATTTTATTATAAAGTTGGAATCTCAGAAAATGTGCAAAAAGTGCATATGAAAGGGGGGAACCTCTGTAAATCCTGGCAGATACTGGTCACCCTGTGGAAACACTGGGGTCCAGCACTGTGCTCTTGTCTTTTCACCTGCATTTGTGGCCCTGGGGGGAGATTCTCAGGACTATCATTGCTACGTGCTGCTTTTCTGTATTTTATTTATTTACTTAATTATTTGAGGCAGAGTCTCGCTCCGTTGCCCAGGCTGGAGTGCAGTGGCACAATCTCGGTTTACTGCAACCTCTGCCTCCCGGGTTCAAGCAATTCTCTTGCCTTAGCCTCCTGGGTAGCTGAAATTACAGGCACGTGCCACCATGCCCGGCTAATTTTTTTAAATGTATTTTTAGTAGAGACAGGGTTCCACCATGCTGGCCAGGCTGGTCTCAAACTTCTGACCTTGTGTTCTGCCTGCCTCAACCTCCCAAAGTGCTGAGATTACAGGTGTGAGCCACTGCACACGGCCCCTTTTCTGTATTTTAAATGTTAATAGATATTGTCTGGTTGCCAACTCCTAAATGTGAAACACTTTATAATCCTAATATTATGTATGAGGATTCTGTCCTTATTCATCATCACGTTAAATATTTATTCATTTAAATTTTTATCAGTCTAAGCAGTTTAAATGAGATGTGTTTTCCTTGGTTCACCGTTGTTGAAATGCCTTCCCTTTTCATGCTAAAGAAAAATTGATATTTCTCTATATCGATGCCTATATATCTACACGTCTATAGAGATATATCTAACTGAGCACTTCTCCAAGATTAATATAATTGTGCTACACCTGTTTTCAAAGGTTTAGGATCATAAAATAAAAAAGCATTTCCTTTCTAAAATATTTTATTTAACCTATATAACATACTAAGTAAAATTTATGGCTTAATTTTCTTTTCTTATGGAACACCAGATATTGCTGCATTCTTTCTTTCTTTCATATATGTATATATGACAGGAAAGAAAACAGAGTGAATATTTTTAAATACTTATAAAGTGAAACGCATATGGGACACATCCGTGGAAAAGAGATAAACTGGAGATAAATCACAGGATTAAAACGGGTCATTAATGATGGACAAGGGACTGGATATAATATTTAATCATATGACTAATTATAAGTTCAAAATAAAACACAACTCTGAGCCAGGGATAGATTCCAGTGTGGGGGGGATTTAACTTCAGTGAGAAGAGAATCTTTTATTTCAGAAATGGGGCTGGGCGCAGCGGCTCACACTTGTAACCCCAGCACTTTGAAAGGTCAAGGCGGGAGCACCGCTTGAGCCCAGGAGTTTGAGACCAGCCTGGGTAACATAAGGAGACCCCATCCCTACAAAAACTAAAATAAAAAATAATTAGCCGGGCCTGGTGGCGGGTGCCTGTAATTCCAGCTACTCAGGAGGCTGAGGCAGGAGAATCGCTTGAACCTGGGAGGCGCAGGTTGCAGTGAGTGAGCCGAGATCGCGCCACTGCACTGCAGCCTGGGCGACAGGGTGAGACCCTGTCTCCAAACAAACAAACAAAGAAAAAACCTAAAAGACGTCTAATCCACAGAATTGGAGAGAATATGTTTTTGAAAAGCTCGTTAAGTTTAAAACTCTAGGTGTGGAATAAACAAAGACGGGCAAACGCGGACAGGCGCCAGCGGACTGGAAGGGAACTCGAGCCGGCGTCCTGGGGGCTGTGAACGGGCCTGGCGGAGCCTCCAGCAGCCCAGCGCGCTCCGCAGTCAGCGGCGCCGGGCGTCTGAGAACCTGGCAGAGGCTCCGGCGCGGCGGGGACACGCCCGGAGTCCCGAGAGTGAAGAACCAGGAGTCCCGGAGCCAGGACGCCGGGAGGAGCAGGGGAAGAGCGCGTGGTCCGGCGGGGCAGGGCCCGATCCCGAGCGCCGAGGTTCCCAGGACGGCGGCAGCCTCGCCACAGCCTGCAGCAGCCGGGGGCCTAGGCCTGGGTGGCCGCCGGGAGCCGCAGCCCCGCTCTCCAGGCAGCGCGGCCCCTCGCGACTGCGGCGCCGCCGGCAGGACCGCGCTCCTTCAGGACGGGGCTGCCCAGCAGCCGATTCGCGTGGCGGGAAGGGCGGGCCGGGGGCGCACGGGAGACCCAGGGACGGCGGCCGAGAGCGTGGAGACCTCGGAGCCCGGGCGCCCAGCCTGTCCTCAGCGCCTCTGTTCTTTAAACCCTGCCACATCCTGAGACCCTGTCCCTGCTCCGGCTGCTTTTGCCGACGTAAGCCGTCTCCTGAGGCCTCGGAGCTCCTTCCCGGGAGGCTTCCCCTTGGCCTTGGCCGACGGCTTGGGTGTCTCTCCTGATGGAGGGGCCTGGGCCTCTCGGGGGCTGGAACGGGAGACCTGCCCCGGCCTCGACGCCTCCCTTCTCCCCTCACATCCTCCCGCCCAGCTTCTTACACACCCGCACATACCGTGGCTGGGGGAGGCGGAGACTCCAGGACCCCCAGGCAGGGGCTCCACGCAGTCCCCACAGTGGGAGCCACTCCCTGTCCCTGGGATGAGGACTGGGCTCCGCCTTGTGTAGGAACCGGTGCGAGGGGCTCTGCCTCTCTTTCTCAGAGAGGGGTCTGCTCTTCCACCGGGGTCTCCCTCTCCACCTTCTCCCTCCTCCAGGGCGACGATAGGAGCAGGGCGAACGCTCCCTCCACGCCCCGTGCGTTCCTCGCATCCAATGATTCTGCCTCTTGCCCACGCAGACCTGCAGTGAACAAAGGGCGCCCCAGGAAGCACAGTTTGGGTCAAGTACGCCTTTTTTAATTGTAGGACAGCCGCAGGAAGGACGAGAACGGGGAGTTCTCCCCTGCAGCCCATTTTCCCCATGTCCATCCCCAGTCTCCAGGGACCCATCCATACTAAGAGAAAGCCGGAAGCCGTGGTCTGAGCCGTGGTCCGAGGGGAGGGCAAAGACGCCTCGGGCCTATGGGTCTGCAGCGCCCCCAGCTCCAGGGATCTGCGTTAGGTGGGCCGCCCCTCCCTGCTCCTGCTGGGAAGATGCCATGGGCCTTCCATGGCCTCCTCTCCCCAGCTCAATGCCAAGTGGACTTGCAGATGCACAAAGCCGGCAGGGGCCACTATGTCTCCAAGACCTGGCGGGCAAAGGCAGGAGCATGAGTGTCTGCGGGTGCCTGACACGCGAGTGTGAGAGATGGGGCAGGCAGCGTGTCCGCAGGTGTCTCTGGGCCTGTGTGCAGTTGAGGGTATGTGGGCCTGTGCAGAGTCCTCTTCCCTGGATAATTTCCTCAAAACCCACAGTGAGAGGAGAGGGCCCTGGGGGAAGAGAAGTTCCTTCCCTTGTCTTTGAAATGAATTCCTCCTTCCCGAATCTCTGAGTGGGGAAAGCCCAGCCATCTGCCTTTGCAGTGTGCAGAGCAGAAGGTAAGGGGCTGGTGTAGCCTAGGTGGGGACCGCCCTTGGGTCTGCAGCTCACTGTGGATAAGGGCTGGGGGAAGGCTCTGTCACTCCAGGCATATTTTCTTTCTTTTTTTCTTTTCTTTTCTTTTTTTTTTTTTTTAATCTGAGACAGAGTCTCACTCCGTGGTCCAGGCTGCAGTGCAGTGGCGCGATCTCGGCTCACTGCAAGCTCCGCCTCCCGGGTTCACGCCATTCTCTCGCCTCAGCCTCCCGAGCAGCCGGGACCACAGGAGCCCGCCACCACGCCCGGCTAATTGCTTGCATTTTGTTTAGTAGAGATGGGGTTTCACCGTGCTAGCCAGGACGGTCTCGATCTCCTGACCCTGTGATCCGCCTGCCTCGGCCTCCCAAAGTGCTGCGATTACAGGCGTGAGCCACTGCACCCAGCCAAATAACACTAATTTTTAAAAAAACTGCTGGAGTCCTCCATTCCTTTCATCACGTCGTAAGTCTCCTCCCTGTCCCTTTATTCTAGTTTGAAATTACAAACCTAAATAGAGATGACCTGCTATGAACAATAAATATCTCTTCACTATTTCTAGATCTGATGTAATCCCAGCCGAGGTGGGTGGATCACCTGAGGTCAGGAGTTCGGGACCAGCCTCGCCAACACAGTGAAACCCTGTCTCCACTAAAAATACAAAAAATAGCCAGGTGTGGTGGTGTGCGCCTGTTATCCCAGCCACTCGGGAGGCTGAGGCAAGAGAACTGCTTGAACCCCGAAGGTGGAGGTTACAGCGAGCCGAGATCACGCCACTGCACTCCAGCCCTGGCAACAAGAGCAAGACTCCGTCTCAAAAAACAAAACAAAAAGATTCAAAGATAAACGAGGCTTTGGAGAAATGGGAACTATCACATCTCGGGTAAATAAGATAGCCTTTGCCCGTACAGGGGAAGCACAACTGATCCTTGAACAACGCAGGGATTAGGGACGCCACCTCCATCCCTGCACAGTCAAAAATCCACATACAGGCTGGGCGTAGCAGCTCACACCTATAATCCCAGCACCTTGGGAGGCCGAGGTGGGTGGATCACAGGGTCAAGAGATCAAGACCATCCTGACCAACACGGTAAAACCCTGTCTCTACTAAAAATACAAAAATTAATTGGGCATGCTGGAGTCCCAGCCACTCCAGAGGCTGAGGCAGGAGAATCGCTTGAACCTAGGAGGCAAAGGTTGCAGTGAGACGAGATCACACCACTGCACTCCAGCCTGGGCGACAAAGCGAGACTCCGTCTCAAAAAAAAAAAAAAATCCACATACAACTTCTGACTCCCCAAAAACCAGAAGCCTTATCAATAACATAAACAGCAGATTAACACATATTTTGTATGTTATATGTATTATATACAATTTTCCTACAATAAAACAAGCTAAACAAAAGAAAACGTTATTAAGAAAATCATAAGGGGCCAGGCGTAGTGGCTCACACCTGCAATCCCAGCACCTCGAAGGCCGAAGAAACGGATCACTTGAGCTCAGAAGTTCAAAACCAGCCTGGACAACACGACGAAACTCCGTCTCTATTAAAAACACAAAAATTAGCCAGGCATGGTGGTCACCTGAGCCCGGGTGATATTTGCCCCAAATCAGAGGTTAAGGAAATGACTAAATAACTGTGGGCAAGGAGCCCCTGCCTGACCAATCCTTTTCTTTTTTGGCCCCAGCTTAGGTGGAAGCGGGTAGAGTATCTTACATTGGGCAGTTTGGGGGCTGGGGAGGCAGAGAATCTCTTGGGGAAGTGATCTTGGGAGTCTCGGGGGTGGTGCTGGTGCATTCTCTTTCCTCTTGCTCTCAAAGTACAATGCGGATTTGGGGACCAAAGGTCAGGGACACATCCCATTAGAAGACCTGCATTTCGGAGAGTGGTGAGTGGTGGGAGGAGGGCCCCCAGCAGCAGGAAACAGCCTGTCGTTGCTCAGCTTAGTTTCCCTTCCCAGACAAGGGGAGCCAGCCATGGAATCTTGCTGCAGGGCCTCCTCCCTCTACTCTTTCTGTCCTCAAAGTAGGGGCCATTTTCTTACACATCCCCAGAGAGAGGAGGGACCTTCACACTGGTGCTGAGGGGCCCAGGGCTGCTGGGCGTCTTTGTTCCCTACCAGAGCCATCCATCCCTAGAAAAGCACAGAGCCCTGAAGGCTGGCCTGAGCCCCTGGTCTTCTCTACAGTTCCCAGAGGTCTTTCAGCTAGTCTACGATCTCAGGAAGTAAGATACCTGGAAGCTACAATGTGAATAGAACTTTTGTGGACCAATAATAAAATGCAGGAAGCCCAAGGGTGAGAAGAGTGAACTCTCCCAACACTGCTTCCTGTTTCCTCCCCTTCATGTTCCTCCAGGGAAAACTACTTTATTGCTGAATTTCTGCCTTTCCCCCCTCACATACGCACTTTTGGGCCTTTTCTTATAGCTGGAAAAATCAAAATCCCACCCCAAAAACCAGTATTTAAAAAGAAACAGAAATGACCAGGTGAAATGTGCCTCTGTGCACATCATCCGTGTGTGTGTGTGCGTGTGTAGCCACTCATTCATCTCTTTATATGGGGTATTGTCTTATTTCAGTCTGTTTTGGTTTCCCCCTTGAGGGCTTTGCTAGGGATCAAACCTTTCTGTCCTTTTATGATTCTGAACGCTTGATGTGAACCACAAGTGAATCTTTCTCCTTGTGACTCAAATAAAAATATAATTTAAAAAATAAAAAATAGGCCGGGCGCGGTGGCTCACGCTTGTAATCCCAGCACTTTGGGAGGCCGAGGCGGGCGGATCATGAGGTCAGGAGATCGAGACCACGGTGAAACCCCGTCTCTACTAAAAATACAAAAAATTAGCCCAGCGTGGTGGCGGGCGCCTGTAGTCCCAGCTACTCGGAGAGGCTGAGGCAGGAGAATGGCGTGAACCCGGGAGGCGGAGCTTGCAGTGAGCCGAGATTGCGCCACTGCACTCCAGCCTGGGCAACAGAGCCAGACTCCAACTCAAAAAAAAAATAAAAAATAAAAAATAAAAGATAAAGTATAATACAACAAGTATATAGGGAATAAGATAGAAATTGTTTACTTAAAAGATTAATATATAAATAATATTTAAAAGCATTGTCTTCAGAAATAGTTTGATAATCTTTCTATTTGAATAAAAGATGAGACTGTCATGTACAGCATCTCTTTCACTGCTAATAGAAAAGAATGCAAACTTTCTGTGAAGAGAAGTAGACCCCACATCAAAGAAAAGATAGATGTGTTACTAATTCAAGGCTACATGGAGATTTTGTTGTCTTTGTTTTTGTTTTTTCTGAGATGGAGTTTCGCTCTTGTTGCCCAGGCTGGAGTGCAATGGCTTGATCTTGGCTCACTGCAACTTCTGACCTCCTGGGTTCAAGTGATTCCCCTACCTCAGCCTCCCCAGAAGCATGCACCACCACGCCCGTCTAATTTTTTGTATTTTTAGTAGAGATGGGGTTTCCCCATGTTGATCAGGCTGGTCTCGAACTCCCGACTTCAGATGATCCACCTGCCTCAGCCTCCCAAAGTGCTGGGATTACAGGCGTGAGCCATTGCGCCTGGCCAGATGGTTTTTTAAAAAATACAATTCAGTCAGTCCTCATTGAAATATAAACAATTGGAAATGTAATGCTAAACTCATTTAAAACTGATTTTTGTCTCTTTATATTTTTAAGATTTAGGGGCTGGGAGCGGTGGCTCATGCCTGTAATCCCACCACTTTGGGAGGCCAAGGCGGGTGGATCACGAGGTCAGGAGTTCAAGACCAGCCTGGCCAAGATGGTGAAATCCCGTCTGTACTAAAAAATACAAAAAAAAAAAAAAAATTAGCTGGGCATGGTGGCGGGTGCCTGTAATCCTCGCTACTAGGGAGGCTGAAGCAGAGAATTGCTTGAACCTGGGAGGCAGAGGTTCCAGTGAGCCCAGATCGCGTCACTGCACTCCAGAAACAAAAAACAAAAACAAAAACAAAAAAACCCAAAATAATTTAGGTACACTTGCAAATCTATTTTAATTTTAAAAAGCTATGAAAAGATTTACATGGCCATTACTTATATTGTTTTAAAAACTTTAAAATTAGACCATATAAGCTATGGATTTGTATATAAATTTAGAATATAAGTATGCAAAATTACTGTAGATTATTTATTTATTTATTTATTTATTTATTTATTTATTTATTTTTGCTTACCCTACCTGGACTGAGACTGTAGATACTTTATTTGGTGAATATAGAATATGCCAATAAGAAAACCAAGTCATCCTAGCCAGATTTGATGGCTGATGCCTGTAATCCCAGCACTTTGGGAGGCCGAGGTGGGCAGACTGTTGGAGCCCAGGAGTTCAGGACCAGCCTGGGCAAGACAGCAAAACCTCATCTCTACAAAATTTACAAAAAGCTGGATATGGTGGTGCATGCGTGTAGCCACAGCTACTTGGGAAACTGAGGTTGGAGGACCCTTGAGCCTGGGAAGTCGAGGCTGCAGTGAACTGTGATCTCCCTCCTGCACTCCAGCCTGGGTGACACAGTGAGACTCTGTCTCAAAAAACAAAAAATATCGTCATCGAAAACATTAAAGATTAAATGAGACGACTACATTCACTGAGTACATTATTCTATACCCTTGTAAATGTCTCATAAGTAAATTAACGTAGAAAAATGTGTTCTATCAGATGACATTTTGATGATTTCTGATGACAACAATCATGAAACGGATTTCCACGCAGTTTCTCCCTGATGGACTCAAAAGTGTTCACTGTGGAAGACACTGAGCCAGACCCAGAAGCATCCAGGCCCATCAGAAACATGGCAGACAGAGCAAGAGGGAGGACAGAGTAGAGGTCAGAGCCCAGGCGGGACACAGCACAATGCCACCGCCATGGGCTTCCGGGAAGGAGTGCCAAACGGGTGACTTGGCCAGAAAGGCCAGCGTTGGAGTGACAGAGATCCTTGCCACGTCCCGTTCTCGACTTCTTCTCCAAGCCTGTGTCGCGCTGGGGCTCCATTTCTCAACGGGAAGAGAGGGCGGGAGGAGTTAGAACCGTCTTCTTGGAGGTCCGTCTGCACTCCTCCCTCAGAAGGACAATGAGCTCCTGTGATGCTTTTTTAAATACTGTCGTTGGGTGTGGTGAGGCCGTCTTGATCCTAGAAAAGAGGCCTCTCAGGATGGGGAGTAGATTTCAACCCCTGCGGGTCCATCGCAGCTACCCGCATTGCCAAGGCCTTCACAAACCCAAACTGGAACCGCCTGGGAAAAAGACCAGCTGGTCAGTCGTCCCAGGCAGAGACATAGAAAGAGGCTCACCAAATACAGGCCGACATGCAAGAAACAGCCCTCCAGCGCACAGGGCATATTCATCCCAAAACACACACGCACACTGGCACACACAGCCACAGAGAGAGAGAGGAGAGAGAGAGGAAGGAGTGAAAGACACACACACACATACACACACACACACACACACACACACACACAGCAGCGGCACAGAAACACCCAACCCCAAGCAGCCCTTGAGGCTGCCGGGTTCTGCTCTCCGCGAGAAGGACAATCGGGTAAGAGAGCAGCCCACGGGCATACTGCAGGCCTGTCCTGGAGATCAGAAGGGGCGCGAGTTGCCGGGGCCGGGGGAGACTCGCCCGCACACCATCTGGGCAGGCCTGAGGCTGGGATCCCGCGCTGCTTCCCTGGGACTCCTCCTGAAGTTTCTTCATCCTGGTCGGCCCTCCGTGACTCCTGACATCCGGAGATCATTCCTCTCGACCTCCTGGAGATGTCAGGCTGGAGCCTCGACACCGACGCACTGCCACGAAGGGGTCCTGTTTTGCCACGCCTCAGGGACCCATCACCAGGCGGACTCTGGAGGTCACTGTGACTCAAGAATCAGCTCGCGCCTGGCGCATGCGCATTAGCTGGGCCGACTTAGGCTCTGCTCCTTGAAGTCAGGCTGGGGCCTCTTTAAAAAATGGCGGGGGCCTGGAGGTAGCAGTAAGACTGCAATGGCTGGGGTCGGGGAAGCGGGGGGCTGGTAGGGGGAGGTGTGGGAGACTGGGCTGCAGGCAACCCAGAGCCAGACATTCCCCTAGGAGTCCTGTCCTCCTTGAGCTGTCTAGGATAATACATGTAATTACGAATTTATATCAGACTTGACAAGCCCCTCTATTTTATTTTAATACGATTTTTACTCTTGAATAATACACAAAATTATTTTTATTAATTTTCTATAATTTATTGGGGTACAGGTGGCATTTAGTTATATTTTGATGGGATTTTTTTTTCTAACTGATTTGTTTGAGTTTGTTGTGGATCCTAGATGTTAGTCTTTTGTCAGATGTATAGATTGTGAAGATTTTCTCCCATTCTGTGGGTTGTCTGTTTACTTTGCTGACCGTTGTCAAAAAGTGGACTAAGGATATGAATAGACAATTCTTAAAAGAAGATATAAACATGGCAAACATATGAAAAAATGCTCACCATCACGAATGATCAGGGAAATGCAAATCAAAACCACAGCGCGATACCACTTTGCTCCTGCAACAATGGCCATAATCAAAACATTTAAAAACAGTAGATGTTGGTGTGGATGTGGTGAACAGGGAACACCTTTAGACTGCTGCTGGGAATGTAAACTAGTACAAACACTATGGAAAACAGTGTGGAGATTCCTTAAAGAACTAAAAGTAGACCTATCATTTGACCCAGCAATCCCACTACTGGGTATCTACCTAGAAGAAAATAAATCATTATTCGAAAAAGATACTTGCACACGCATGTTTATAGTGGCACAATTCACAATAGCAAAGTCATGGAACCAACCCAAATTCCCATCAATCAACGAGTGGCTAAACAAACTGTGGTAATATATAGACAATGCAATACTATGCAGCCCTAAAAAGGGATGAATTAACAGCATTTGCAGTGACCTGAATGAGATGAAAGATTATTACTCTAAGTGAAGTAACTCAGGAAAGGAAACCAAACATCAAATGTTCTCACTGATACGTGGGAGCTAAGCTATGTGGATGCAAAGGTGTAAGAATGATACAATGGACTTTTTGGGGACTTGGGGGGAAGGAGAGGCAGAAAAGACTACAAATATGGTGCAGGGTGTACAGTTCAGGTGACAGGTGCACCAAACCTTCACGAATCAACACCAAGGAACTTACTCATGTAACCAAATATCACAATCTTAAATATAGATGCACTTAACACTGGAACTCCCAAATTTATAAAACGATTACTGATAGACCTAAGAAATGAGATAGACAGCAACACAGTAATAGTGGGGGACGTCAATACTCCACTGACAGCACTAGATAGGTCAAGACAGAAAGTCAACAAAGAAACAGTGGATGTAAATTGCAACTTGGAAGAAATGGACTTAACAGATACATACAGAACGTTTTATCCAACAACCACGGAATACACATTGTATTCAACAGCTCATGGAGCTTTCTCCAAGATAGACCATATAATAGGCCATAAAATGAGCCTCACTAAATTTAAGAAAATTGAAATTATATCAGGCACTGTCTCAGACCACAGTGGAATAAAACTGGAAATCAACTCCAAAAGGAACCTTACAAACCATGCAAACACATGGAAATTAAATAACCTGCTCCTGAATGGGCATCAGGTCAAAAATGAAATCCAGATGGAAATTAAACCATCCTTCGAACTGACTGACAATAATGACACAACCTATCAAAACCTCTGGGATACAGCAAAGGTGGTGCTAAGAGGAAAGTTCATAGCCCTAAATGCCTAAATCAAAAAATCTGAAAGAGCATGGACAATCTAAGGTCACACCTCAAAAAACTAGAGAAACAAAAACAAACCAAACCCAAACCCAGCAGAAGAGAGGAAATAACCAAGATCAGAGCAGAATTAAATGACATGGAAACTAAAAATACAAAAGATAAATGAAACAAAAACCTGGTTCTTTGAAAATATAAATAAAATTGATAGACCATTAGCAAGATTAACCAAGAAAAGAAGAGAGAAAATCCAAATAACCTCACTAAAAAACTAAACAGGAGATATTACAAGTGACGCCACTGAAATACAAAAGATCATCCAAGCCTACTGTCAACACCTTTATGCACATTAACTAGAAAACCAAACCGCGCCTGTAGTCCCAGCTACTTGGAGAGGCTGAGGCAGGAGAATGGCGTGAGCCCGGGAGGCGGAGCTTGCAGTGAGCCGAGATTGCGCCACTGCACTCCAGCCTGGGCAACAGAGCGAGACTCCGTCTCAAAAAAAAAAGAAGTCATAAAAAAAAAAAAAAAAAAAACCTAAAAGAGATGGATAAACTCCTAGAAAAATACAACCATCCTAGCTTACATGAGGAAGAATTAGATACTCTGAACAGACCAATAACGAGCAGCAAGATTGAAATGGTAATTTAAAAATTACCAACAAAAAATGTCCAGGACTAGATGGATTCACAGCAGAATTCTACCAGACATTCAAAGAAGAATTGGTACCAATCCTTTTGACACTATTTTGACTACTTTTGACACTATTCCACATGATAGAGAAAGAAGGAACCCTCTCTAATTCATTCTAAAGTTGGAAAACCTCTCCCGCAAACAGAAGCTTCTCCAGTGGGAGGGTGTGTTAGGGGGAGGAAAGTCTCCCTTTTCCACCTCTGCAGTTGGGGCACTCACAGTATTTGAGGTATCTCCCGGGTCCTGCAGGAGCAGTCCACTTCCTTCAGAGGGTCTGTGGGTCCTCTCAGTATTGCTGGTTTTTCTTGCAGTCAATCTGGAGCTAAAATTCACAATGGAAGCCTCCAGATGCTGCTCTATCTGGAGCTACAATCTAGCCCTGCCTTCCATCTGCCAATGTTGTACCTGAGCGAGTTAGAGAAAACACCACACCTTGAGACGAATTAAGAGTCTGTTTATTTAGCTGGTGGCTAAGAGACGGCTAATGGTCAAAGTTCTCTTGGCCCCGAAGAAGGGGCTAGATTTTCTTTTATACTTTGGTTTAGAAAGGGGAGGGGGTCTAGTTAAAACAATTTTACAGAAGTAAAGTAGGCAAAAAAGTTAAAAGGATAAATGATTACAGGAAAGTAAACAGTTCCAGGTGCAGGGGCTTTAAGACTATTACAAGGTGATAGACGCGGGGCTTTGGGTATTATTAATTGGACAAATTCCTGGGAACTGCAGATATAGCTCGCCACAGTATCTTATAAGTTAATTGCATTCTTGGATGTGCTGGGAGTCAGCTTGTGAAAGTTAAGTCCTTGAGGAAGGGGCTGCCAGTGAAAGAGCCAAGATGGAGTCTGTCTGGCTGTCTTAGCTAAGGGAGAGTCAATTCAGGTGGAAACAAGGCTAGGTGATTAAAGGAAAGGGAGAGTCTGAAAACAGGGTTAGTAAAAACAAGGTTGCGCATTACATTCCCCACTTGTGTTTTTGGGGAATCAAATAGTTGATTCCTCAGTTATAACAAGGGGATTATATTGAGTCTTTAGATACATAAGTTTGACAGAAGCTATGCGTTGTTTTACAAAATTAAGAAACTAATTTAATATACAAGGCCTAAAAATTAGACTTCATAGTAGGATGAGGAGGGGTCCAGCCAACCTAGTGATTAAAGTAGTTAGCAATGGATTCTAGTTGAACATGCTTTGATACCGGGGGTTGTTATTTTTTCGTTCTTGTTGGCACCTATCTAGATTTTCTCACACCTTTTGGAGTGTATCTTTTATGACTCCAGATTGATTGGCATAGAAGCAACAACTTTCTCCTAGAGCTGCACATAAACCTCCTTGAGAGAGGAATAGCAGGTCTGAGCCTCGGCAGTTTTGAAGTACTACTTCAGCCAGAGACTCTACCTGGGAATGTAGTATATCTACGGCAGACTGGAGGTTACTTAAATCAGCATCTACCTGTCAAGACAGGGACATTAGTCCAGTTTTTCCTTGAACCAGGGCAGCCGTACTGATGGCTGCTGATCCAGCTATGCTCAGACTGGCCAAGAGGGGAACCAGAAGTGGGACAGCTTGGCGCAACCTGGGATGTAACTTAGGGGGAGCGATGAGGAGTTGTCCTTCTGGTCCACTGTACACGTATACCTGGGGAAGTACATGGATTAACACACACAGAAGAGGTCCTGGTTCAGTTCTATTAATGCAGCGAGTGAGACTTGAGGTGCAGGCTAACTAGGGATGGTTAGGTGCTTGGTAAGAGACTGAGGCACTTATGGAAGTAAGCAGGGACTGATTACAAGTAGCCTGAAAAGGAGAAGCAGATAAGTTATACCTGGTACTAATTAGACAGGAAGCATTTCTAGACACATCTAGTGTGAGAGCACGGGGTCGTGTATGACAAGATAAAGGGCCACATTTAAGTGTGACCTCTACTCTTAATCTTACATAATAAGGGAGTTTTGCTTTTAAACATAGCCAACAATCTTGGGCTAGTTTAGGCTGGGTGAGGCTAAGGAGATGGTGTACTCTGCCTAGTATAGACATTAGGCTGGGTTGAAGATGTCGTCATGGTAGTTGGGGATTAGAAACTAAGAATGGTGGAGGAACAGTTAAATCAACTTTGTCAGGGTGTTTCTGGAACATAGGGTCACCTAGATCAGTTAAAGGCTCAATCGGCTTGGGTGGGCTCTATGAGACAATGATTTTCTTTTGGATGATGAACATAGTCTTAACATCAAATCCTGGGATATAAAGTCTTAATCCTTATGACATGCCATAATACTACTGAGCTGAATTAGGGTCATGGACAGTTATAGTGAGGGGATTACAATCTTTTCGAGTACATAATTTAGGATGAGAAGCACGACTTATGGAAAGAGTTGAAGATCTGGTTGATCCTCTAGAGTAGGTGGCTAAAGTTACACATGTCTAATCAGGATAGAAAAACTGATAAGTATCTTGACAGCTAGTGTCAGGGTGATTTCTAGGACAGAGGTGAAAGTCAACATTTTCGAGTCCTTTTTCTGCACCTTTGGAGCTTCTACATCCAGTTTGGCTCCTGGAGTGTCTAAATCCTGCTGCAAGGTTGACACTTCCTGCTCCTGGGACCAGCAGATTGTGTTGCTCTTCGTGGATACGGGCTGGCTCTGGGAACAGTACACATAAATCAACTGCAAAGGAGACTTCCTTGGAGGTACCAGCCTTCCAAGTGGTGTTTGCAAATACACTTCTTGTGAAAGAGGTGAGGAGGAGTAGGAAGACATAGAGGACCTAACAGGCAAAAACAAACAAGTGAGGTAGATAAAAAGAATCTAATGGCTTCACCTGACTTAGGTGCAGTTTTAAGAGGCCTGACCCAGGCTTGGGAATCAATGTTTCTAGTTGGGCTCTGTTGGCCTTTTTGATGCGGGAGTGAAGAATCTAAGCAGGAATGCCATCCACCTTCAGAGCCGTTGGCGTTGTGAGGATGACAGTGTGAGGTCCTTTCTAAGCAGGAGTGAGTCCTCTCTGGAACTTTTTAACAAACACCAGGTCACCTGGCTGGAACGAATGGCAGGGCCTTGTCTGTTCAGGAACTGGATTGGGATGGGCTCCTCGAACAAGTGGCAGGATGATATCTTGTACCTGTTGGAAAGACTGCGGGTACTGTAACAAATTAACTTGTGATATTTCTGCCAATTGGGCATCCTTTAGCTTAGGCAAGATAGGTGGTGCCTTCCTATACATGATTTCAAAAGTTGAGAACCTAGCCCAGTACGGGGTGCACCTTACTCTAAGTAGGGCTAAAGGAAGGAGACTTATTTAATTTACACCAGTTTCTAAGATTAATTGTGTAAGAGTTTTTTTTTAGGGTGCGGTTCATATGTTTTACTTGCCTAGAACTCTGGGGTCGATAGACACAATGGAGCTTCCATTGAATGTTGAATGCCTTACTGACTGACTGAGCTATAGATGAGGTGAAGGCCGGTCCATTATCAGACTTTATGGCAACAGGCAGCCCATGTCGAGGGATGATTTCATTGAGTACAAACTTAACTACCATATTGGCAGTTTTGTTTTTGGTAGCAAATGCCTCAGTCTATCTGGAGAAGGTGACTACTAGTACTAGAAGATATTTGTACCTAGCCCCATGTGGTTTTACTTCTGTAAAGTCAATTTCCTACTTGTTTCCTGGCGAGTTTCCTCAGAGATGGTGGCCTGGGCTGGGTTTAGGACCTTGCTTGGCATTTACCTGGGCACAGGTTGTGCACTGGAGAACTGCTTGATCTGTTAGGTTTTGAAGATGGGGGATCTTAAAATGGCTCTGGAGGAGCTGAGCTAGCTTTGCTCCTCCTAAATGGGTGGTAGAATGTAGGTGACTGATTAAAGTTTCCCCAAGAGTTCGGGGTATGAAGATTCTAGAGTCAGGAAGAATCCACCAACCTTCCTGATTCTTTTTGGCTCTGAGATCTGAAGCTAGTTTTTCTTCTTTTGTTGAGTATGTGGGATTGTCAGGCAGATCTCGTTGTGGAAAGGAGACTGTGGGCAGCAAGTTTAGAGGTGTGACTGAAAGTCGTGCTGCATCCAGAGTTGCTGAATCAGCTTTCTGGTTACCACAGGCAACAGCCGTGTTTTCTTTTTGATGTCTTTGCAGTGGATCACAGCCACCTGCTGAGGGAGCCATAAGGCTTCAAGCAGGGCTAGGATTTCTTCTTTGTTTTTGATAGTATTTCCTACTGAGGTGAGTAGCCTGTGCTCCTAGTAGATGGCTCTATGTACATGCAGAGTAGCAAAGACGCACCTGCTGTCAGTGTAAACATTAATACGTTTATCTTTACCTCATCGGAGAGCCTGAGTGAGGGTGATCAATTCAGCTGTTTGTGCTGAGGTGTTTGCTGGTAAAGCCTGAGCCTACAACACATCTGTCTCCATGGTAACATCTGCACCGGCCTTTCGTACTCCTTGCTAGAGGAAGCTGCTATCATCTGTGAACACGGTGGCATCCACCTTCCCCAGGGGCACATCTTGAAGATCGGGTCTGCCAGTTTTAGTAGTTTCTAACAGTTCTTGACATGGACAGGAGCAGTGAAGTCTGGATCAGGGAGTATAGTAGCTGGATTTAAACACCCTGTGGGAGAGAAAGTCAAATGAGGCTGATCTAACAGTAAACTCTGATACTGCAGGATGTGAGCATTTGACATCTATTTGCCAGAAGCACTTCATAGCAAAGTCTCCACAGCATGAGGAGCCATAAGGGTTAAGTTTTGGCTTAGAGCTAACTTATTAGCCTCTTGGATTAGGCTTGCCATAGCCACTATGGCTCGCAGACAACTTGGCCATCCAGAGGCCACAGGATCTAGCCTCTTAGACAAATAGTCCACTGGGCATCTCCAGGGTCCTAAAGTCTGAGTAAGCACCCCTTTAGCAACTCCCTGGCTTTCACGGACAAACACGTGAAATGGCTTAGAGATATTAGGGAAGGCTAAAGCCGGGGTTTCAGTTAATGCCTTTTTCAGGTTTCGAAAAGCCTGTTCTTCTGTGTCTGTCCAAATTAACGGGCCATTTCATCCTCCAGCAGTGTACAGGGGCTTGGCAATCTCCACAAACCTCAATATCCAGAGGCGACAGAATCTTACAGCCCCCAGGAACTCACATACCTGTCTCTTGGTTGTGGGAGTGAGGATTCACAGGATGGCTTCTTTCTGGGCGCTGGTAAGTGCCCTTTTTCCTTGGTTTATTTTGTATCCTAGGTAAGACACTCTGGGAAGACAAAGCTGGGCCTTTTTGGCTGAGACTCAATACCTAAGCTCCTGAAGGAGGTAAAGAAGGTCTCCAGTATGTTGCAGGCAACTGTCTATAGTTTCAGTAGCTAATAAAAGATCATCAACGTACTGAAGAAGAGTACAGTTAGGGTGACTAGCTCGGAATGGTATAAGATCTTGCTGGAGAGCCTCCCCAAAAAGGGTGGGGAAGTTTTTAAAACCTTGAGGTAACCGAGTCCAAGTCAATTGGGTAGTGTCTCCAGAGCTAAGATCTGTCTATTTGAATGCAAAGATCAGCTGAATTTTGGGGGCCAGAGGAATAGCAAAAAGGCATCCTTTAGATCAAGAACAGTGTATACTGTATGTTCTGGTGGGAGCAGGCTAAGTAAAGTATAAGGATTAGGGACGGTTGGATGGACAGTAGCAGTCCATTTGTTAACTTCTCTTAAGTCCTGTACTAGCCGGTAATCATTTGTTCCAGGTTTCTGGACCGGCAAAAATGGAGTATTCCGGGCAGACTGACATGGTGTAAGTATGCCAGCTTGTAACAGTAGTTGAATATGGGGTTTAATCCCCTGTCTTGCCTGCTGACTCATAGGATATTGTTTTACCTGGACTGGCATGGCGGTGGCCAGGAGTTCTACAACCACTGGCAGATGGTGTTTAGCCAGACCTGGAGGGTGATCCTCTCCATTCTGAAAATTATTTTTGAAAATACATGTTTCTTTTAGGTTTTAAATGCACCAAGTTTGTGTCATTATGATCTTTATTTCACCATTTTTTCTGATCTAAGGATATGATTGATTTTCAAACTTTTTTATGTCTTTCAGTAAAGTTATGTAAGTTTGCACAGTAAAATTTAGAAGAAGGTACAGTGTTCTCATATACATCCTGTTCCACAGATACCCAGTCTTCCCCATTATCCACCCATGGGAGTTCTACATTGTTACAGCTGATGAACTTAAATTAACACTTTTTTTTCTTTTTGAGATGGAGTCTCCCTCTGTTATCCAGGCTGGAGTGCAATGGCTCGATCTTGGCTCACTGCAACCTCCGCCTCTTGGGTTCAAGCGATTCTCCTGCTGCAGACTCCTGAGTAGCTGGGATTATGGGTGCCAGCCTAATTTTTGTATTTTTAGTAGAGACAACGTTTCACCATGTTGGTCAGGCTGGTCTCAATCTCCTGACCTTGTGGTCCGCCTGCCTCAGCCTCCCAAAGTGCTGGGATTTCCGGTGTGAGCTACCACACCCACACACATTAACACATATTTATCACCCAAATCCGCTGTTTCTATTAGGTCTCACTCTTTTTGTTATATTGTCTATGGGTTTGAACAAATGTATAAGGACATGTATTTACCATTATAGGATACATGAGTCATATCGAGTACTTGTAGTGCCTTAAAATTTTGCTGTGCTCTGCCTATTTATTCCTCAGTTTTCACAAACTCCAGGCTACTGATTATTTTGCTACCTCCATAGTTTTGCCTTTTTCAGAATGTCAAGTAGTTGGAACCATGAAGTTTGACAATGGGCTGGGTGCAGTGTGAGCCACTACACCCATCCCATTGTCATTTTCAATTAATATTCTTGGTTATATGCAAGCTTTCCCATGCAAGAGAGCTGATGTTATAACAATAGCTAAAACATTATTTAAAATGTATTTTCAGTAGGGCGCGGTGGCTCACGCCTATAATCCCAGCACTTTGGAAGGCTGAGGTGGGTGGATCACCTGAGGTCGGGAGTTCGAGACCATTCTGGCCACAATTGCGAAACCCCATCTCTACTAAAAATACAAAAATTAGCTGGGCGTGGTGGTGGGTGCCTGTAATCCCAGCTATTCAGGAGGTTGAGGCAGGAGAATCACTTGAACCCGGGAGGTGGAGGTTGCAGTGTGCCGAGACTGCGACACTACACTCCAGCCTGAGTGACAGAGTGGGACTCCATCTCAAAAAAAAAGGAGGCGGGGGGAGGAGGTTTCTCATGTGACCTTTCTGGAGAGATCTCCAGTGATAAAGGTACTTTTCTTACTTGATAAGTTACAAAACCACTAAATATTACAGATAAAATAGCATTAGACTAGGCTAACTGAATTGACTCCATTGTCTTGATCAAAGGTGTTACATATTGATGAGAATCAGATTCACTTCCAGTGGAAAACGTAAGTTGACCCCTTATGAAATAGCCACCAGAAGAGCTATGTTCCTAATAATGCATGCATGTATTATTGCATCTTCATGCGTCTTCTTCTTCTAAACTCTGATATGACGAAATGCTTCAAAGCCTTAATGCATTATGTATTTTCACCAAGTAAAAACAGCTTGTTGTGATACACTAGTTGAGGACAATTAAACCATTCATGATCTAAAACCCAGAGATTGTGTCTTCTGGAAACAACATCAGGGAAATACTGCCCTTGTCACTCACACTGTAGAAAAGTTTCGGGACCTGAAACCTTGGGTTGATAATCTCACAACTCAGAAGGTCCCCTCAAGACTTTTGGAACTGTGCACTCATTAGAGACCTTAAGGTAAAGCTCACCAGGAAACTTTCTCCCCAGAAGCAGATAACATCCTGAACATAAACAGCCTTCTCAAGACTACAAATCAAGACTTCTCTACTATTATGACACTCTTACCTCAATTTTTTTCTTGCTCATGCCTCTCTATAAACAATCAAACTATAAAATGGATCTTGTGTAAAAGGGATATACTTATATTTGTGAAGGATTTTACATCCAAGCTTAAAAGAGATGACTTTATGCCTTGATATATAAATGATGAAGAGACAAAATGGGTGAGAAATTGAAATAGTATATTTGTTGCCTCATAGTCAGAAACAGAACATCGGTCCACTTCTCTTAACATATATCATAGGTTAGACAGAGCATTGCCAAGAGGCCTTCACTCCTCTGGATGTGCATTATTTGTTTGGTCTCTTTTTATAGTTTGAAGTAAATGAAGCAATAATTAAAAGTTTATCTCGCATAAAACTCCCTGAAGCAGATTCTACTGTAAAGGCTACAGTTGCACAACAGACTTCTCTAAATTATCTAGCTAAAGTTGTGCTAGATAATATACTCACTCTAGATTCCTTACTGGATGAACAGAAAAGAATCTGTGCAGTTGCTGACACTTCTTGTTGCACAAGAATACAGCCACTATTATACAGACCCATTTGTAGCTTGCCCAACCCTGCACCATCTCCACTAAAGGTGCAAATGCATGCACGGAGGCCAGGAGCCCCACACCCATGATTGTCCCACCCTCACCATCGCAGGCGTAACTGCAAACGTGGAAACCAGCATCCCCATCCCAGCAAGCACCCCATATCCAACATAAGCATGAGCAGGAGCACTGTAGCCTCATTTGTGTGAGTACCTTTCCCCAGCCAATGCATATTCATACTGTGGCACTGCCATAACTGCTAGCATGCATGGATGAGAACGAATCCTGCTGCCATCACCCTGATGAAGTGCTTTGGCTACCACCACCCATCAGAGTGTTGTGGCCAGAGGACTGAAAACAGCTCAATCCCTCTAGCACAGAAGCTTTTCATCCTGGAGAGGCCAGAGAACAAAGCCAAGGTTCTACTATCAGCCCCTGAGAGTTAGACTATTCAGCCCAGGAGTGCTGAGTTGAGCCTTGGCACCTTAAAATCTTCCAGAAATGAACCCAGTCAACAGCACCCACCTTATACTACAATTAACTCAAAAGGTAATCACAGAAGATGAATGCCAAACCCCCCCCATGCAATTGACAACTTTATCCCTTTTCCCATTTAGAAAAAAAAGTGCACCTTACTGCAAGCATTCATTTAATTTTACATAGACATGCTCTTTGAGGATGAAGCAAATCTGACTAATTTTCAATGTGAAAATAAAATATAAAAACTGTTCTTGAAGTTATTTATAAACAGAACATCAGAGTCATTTGAATAATCAGAATCATCTATTTCAGAAAATCAGATTCGTCACATGAATCTTTAGCCAACAATTGTTTGAGAATGATGTTAACATCACACATAGAAATGCTGTTTTCTAGGACTGGTCATTTTCAGCAATCAAGAAATACTATATATTTTAATGAAAATACCATTACTAAAAATAAGATGCTAAAAATAGAATAATGTCTTTCGTTTCCAAAGTCAATATACTAGAGGGATGCAAGAATAATAATAAAGGTGATATATTTTGTGACAAAGTTGTCTTGGGCTAAATGCTGCAGCCACAAGCACTGCTGGTGAGTATTCTCAGGGCAAACAGGAAAAGGGTTAAATGTTGAAGGAACATTAGCCCACACAGATGAGAAAAAAATACTGCAAGAACTGTGGCAACTTAAAAAGTCAGAATGCCTTTGCCCCTCCAAAGAATCATACTAGTTTTTCAGCAATGGTTTTTAATCAGGCTGAAACGGCTAAAATGATATAAATTGAATTAGAATATAAATAAAAATGAAGATCACTGGCATCCAGGAGGAAGTTAAAACCCAACACAAGGAATCTAAGAAACAAACAAAACAATACAGAAGACAAAAGATAAAAATGGACATTTTAGTAAAGAACAAAACTGATCTGATAGAGCTGACAAACTCACTTCAAAAATTTTATAATACAATCACAAGTATTAACAGTGGAATTGACCAATCTGAGGAAAGAATCCCAGATCTGAAAGACTTATTCTCTGAAATAATTCAGCCAGACAAAAATAAAATAAGATAAAGAAGTATGAACAAAACCTTTGAGAAATATGAGATTATGTAAAGAGAAAAAAATCTATGGCTCACTGGCATCCCTGAAGGAGAGGAAGATAAAATAAATAACTTAGAAAACACATTTGAGGATATCATCCACAAAAATTTCACCAATCTTACTAGAGAGGCCAACCCTCAAATTCAGGAAATGCAGAAAACCCCTGAGAAATGCTATCATATTCTCCAAGATTTAAATGAAAGATTACATTCAAATGTAATCCTACAAGCCAGAAGAGATTAGGAGCCTATATTTAGCGTTTTTTAAGAAAATAAATTCCAACCAAGAATTTCTTGTCCAGCCAAACTGAGCTTCATAGACAAAGGAGAAATAAGACCCTTTTCAGACAAGCAAATGCTAAGGGAATTCCTTTACTACCAGGCCTGTCTTACAAGAGGTCCCGAAGGGAGTGCTAAATATGGAAAGGAAAAACTGCTACTTGCCACAAAACACACACACACACACACACACACACTCACTCACTCATATACGTAGTCTATTGAGAGTATAAAGCAACTACACCATCAAGTCTGCATAATAACCACCTAACAACAAAATGACAGCATCAAATACACACATATCAACATTAAACTTACATAAACAGGCTAAGTGCCCCCCAATTAAAAGGCAGAGTAGCAACTTGGGTAAAGAAGCAAGATCCAACTACATCTGCAAGAGATCCATCTCAAATGCAGTAACATCCATAGGTTCAAAATAAAGGGATGGAGAAAAATCTACCAAGCAAAAGGAAAACTAATAAAGCAGGGGTTGCTATTCAAATTTCAGTCAAAACAGACTTCAAACCAACAAAGAACAAAAAAGACAAAGAAGGAAATTACATAATGAAAAAAATCTATCCTTAATATATATGCACTCAACACAGGAGCACCCAGATTCATAAAGCAAGATCTTACAGCCTTATGAAGAGACTTTGAAAATCACACAAAAATAGTGGGAGACACAAATACCCCATTGACAACATTAGACAGATCATCGAGGTAGCAAACTAACAAAGATATCTGGGACCTTAATACCTACCAAATCGTCCTAATAGACCTCTAGAGAACTCTCCACCCCAAAACGACGGAATATACCTTCTTCTCATCTGCACATGGCACATAATCTAAAATTGAACAGATATTCAGCCATAAAACAATCCTTAGCAAATTTTTAAAAACAGCTTAGGCTGGGCGCGTTGGCTCATGTCTGTAATCCCAGCACTTTGGGAGGCTGAGGCAGGTGGATCGTGAGGTCAGGAGATGGAGACCATCCTGGCTAATAAGGTGAAACCCTATCGCTGCTAAAAAAAAAAAAATACAAAAAAATTAGCTGGGCGTGGTGGCGGGCGCCTGTAGTCCCAGCTACTCGGGAGGCTGAGGCAGGAGAATGGCGTGAATCCGGGAGGCGGTGCTTGCAGTGAGCTGAGATCGCGCCACTGCACTCCAGCCTGGGCGACAGAGCAAGACTCCGCCTAAAAAAAAAAAAAAAAAAAAAAACAGCTTTGGCCTTTTACTTAACTTCTCTGATTACTACTTTCCTTGCCTATAAAATGGGGGTGATAATGTACCTACCTTGAAAATAGGAGGATTCAATGAGTTTGAAACACGGACGGCACTTAAAAGATGCTGGGCATATAGGAAGCATTCAGTACATAATAATGAGTTCTTTTATTGTGGTAAAATATACATAACAAGGCCGGGCGCAGTTGCTCACGCCTGTAATCCCAGCACTTTGGGAGGCTGAGGCTAGCTGATCACCTGAGGTTGGGAGTTTAAGACCAGCGTGACCAACATGGAGAAACCCCGTCTCTACTAAAAATACAAAATTAGCCGGGCTTGATGGCACATGCCTATAATCCCAGCTACTTGGGAGGCTGAGGCTGGAGAATCACTTGAACCCAGGAGGTGGAGGTTGTGGTGAGCCAAGATCATGCCCATTGCACTCCAGCTTGGGTAACAAGAGCGAAACTCGGTCTCAGGAAAAAAAAAACATATATATATGTGCGCACGCACACACACAAACACAACATTTACCATTTTAACCATTTTTATTTTTATATTTATTAATTATTATTATTGTTAATTTTTTTTTGGAGACAGAGTCTTGAGCTATTGCCTAGGCTGGAGTGCAGTGATGCTACCTCAGCTCACTGCAACCTCTGCCTCCTTGGTTCAAGCACAATTCTGGTGCCTCAGCCTCCCGAGTAGCTGGGACTACAGGAGCTCGCCACCACGCCTGGCTAATTTTTTGTGTGTTTTAGTAGAGATGGGGTTTCACCATGTTGCCCAGGCTGGTCTTGAACTCCTCAGCTCAGGCAATACACTGCCTCAGCCTCCCAAAGTGCTAGGATTACAGGCGTGAGCTGCCGTGCCTGGCCATTTTAACTGTTTTTAATTGTACAGTCTGTGGCATTAAGTATGTTCACATTGTTGTGCAACCATCACTACCATCTATCTCCAGAGCCTTTTCATCTTGCCAAACAGAAACTCCGTCCCCGTGAAACAACAACTCCCCATTCCCTCCTCCCCTAGCCTCTGGCAACCATCATTCTACTTTCTGTCTCTATGAGTTGACTGCTGTAGGCATCTCCTAGAAATGGCATCATACAGTATTTGTCCTTCTGTGATTGGCTTACTTCCTTTATCATAATGTCCTCAAGGTCCATCCATGCAGCATGGGTTAGAATATCCTTATTTTTTTAAGGGCAAATAATATTCCATAGACCACATTACCCAGAAGCGGAATTGCTAGATCCTATGGTCATTCCACGTTTAATCTTTTGAGGAACTGCCATGCTGTTTCCCACAGCGGCTGCCCCATCATTCTTTTGGTTTCAGATACCATCTATAGGCTGATGAATTCCAGCTTTATAGCTACAGCTTTACCCCACCCCTGAGTTGTAGACAGATGTATGCAATTTCCTACTTGATTTTGTCAATTAGATGTCTCACGAATCTTCTTTAAACTGCACCTCTCGCTTGCTGCTCTCTTACTTTCCCTCATTTTGGTAAATGGCGCTAACTGAGCAGCGACTTGCCCCAGCTGAAAATTTTCTGCAGAGCCTAGTACAGAGGGAAGATGTGGAGCCTCAGCCAGGAACGGGGAAATCAATCCCCCCTTCCCACAAGCCTGTGGCCCCAACCCACAGCGGACAGGCCCCCCTAAAAGGATCCAGGGTGGTTGAGAGCCCTGGATCACTAGGGAAAAGATTCCTTGACTCCACTTAGGGATGAATTTATCCTGATTGAGCGTGTTCTATGTGCCAGACATCATCTAGGTGATGGGGATACAACAGAACAGAACAGACAAAATCCTGTTGTCATGAAACTTTTATTCTGTGATGTTGCACTTAGTCTATGTCTATTACTAAGATCTTGTCATAGGCCAGGCCCTGACCTTGCACTAAGATACAGCAGCGAGCAAAATGCACAAACACATAATTACATCTGGTGATAAATTAATTCATTTAGCCGGTAGTCCAGACTGCTACATAGCAGGTGATTCGATCTGACTCGAGGAACTGGGGAATTTCTCAAAAATGTAAATTAAATGAACTTTATTTTCTGAGCCAGAGTCTCTGTTGCCCAGGCCGGAGTGCAGTGGTGCAATCTCAGCTCACTTCAACCTCCACTTCCTGTGTTCAAGTGATTCTTGTGCCTCAGCCTCCCGAGTAGCTGGGACTACAAGTGTGCACCACCACGCCCGGCTAATTTTTTGTATTTTTAGTAGAGATGGGGTTTTACCAAGTTGGCCAGGCTGGTCTTGAACTCCTGGACTCAACTGATCCACCTGCCTCAACCTCCTAAAGTGCTAGGATTACAGGCACGAGCCACTGCACCTGGCCAAATGAACTTTATTTTTAGGAATGGTTATAGATTTACAGAGAAATCATGAAGTTAATACAGAGAGTTCCCATATATCTTGCACTGTTTCCCATGTTTCTAACATCTCACATCAGTAGGGTACATTTGTTACAGTATTGGACCAGTGTTGATATGTTGATACCTTATTATTAACTAAAGTCCATAAGATATTCAGATTTTTTTTTTTTTTTTGGTGATAGAGTCTTCCTCTGTTGCCCAGGCTGGTGTGCAGTGGCACGATCTTGGCTCACTGCAACCTCCACCTTTGGGTTCAAGTGATTTTATGCCTCAGTCTTCTGAGTAGCTGCAATAGCGTTTTGCTGGAATTTAAGATCCAGTGCTTTCATTTATGTTTTCCTGCATTGACTGTAGTGTTTGGCAGGAGCTGTGGCAACAGAAAGACCTGAGTTCAGACCTGGCTCTCCCTCCTACACTCTATGTGACTTTGGACAAGTAGTAAACTCCTCTGAACATTATTTACCTCAGCTTTGAAACAGAGTTCTGGTATCTATCCCATGTAGTATTTGCAATGCTACAAGATAAAGTCTCGTCTTAAATCTGCCAGATTGTTGGGTACCTCTAACATCTCAGCATCCACAACTAGAGACCAAGCCAGCTCTTATTTCAAATGTGTACGGTGGGTCAGACACAGTGGCCCACACCTGTAATCCCAGCACTTTCGGAGGCCGAGTTGGGTGGATAGCTTGAGTCCCGGAGTTCAAAACCAGCTTGGGCAACATGGTGAAACCCTGTCTCTACAAAAAATACAAAAATTAGCCAGACGTGCTGGTGCACACCTGTAATCCCAGCTACTCAGGAGGCTGAGGCAGGAGAATCGCTTGAACCCGGGAGGCAGAGGTTGCAGTGAGCCGAGATCACGCCACTGCACTCCAGCCTGGGCAACAGAGCGAGACCCTGTCTAAAAAAAAAAAAATAATAAAAAACAAGTGTGTACAATGTGACCGAGAAGCTGGGTTAATCCTCTGCAGAGCAAAGTGCCATATGATGGGGAGGAAAGGAAGAGCAAATGTAGACTCAAAAATGCCTGGGTTCGAAGGTTTGGAGTAATCATCTAGGAAGGAAAGAAGATATATAAGGAAATCTACATTGGGAAATTTGGAAGATTTGGAAGTTATTAGAAGTATGTTGAGAAGGATCAGACCATTTTGCTACTAATTTTCCTGTTCATTAGTTATGCATAGTTCCCATCAACAGGGGCAGAGCCCTGCTGTGGGCAGATCTTGTGGGGGTTTTTTTGTTTTTGTTTTTGTTTTTTGAGATGAAGTCTCACTCTGTCGCCCAGGCTGGAGTGCAATGGCATGATCTTGGCTCACTGCAACCTCTGCCTCCTGGGTTCAAGTGATTCTCCTGTCTCAGCCTCCCGAGTAACTGGGATTACAGGCATGTGCCACCATGCTAGGGTAATTTTTTGTATTTTTGTAGAGACAGGGTTTCACCATGTTGGCCAGGCTGGTCTCGAACTTTTGATCTCAGGTGATACACTGGCCTCAGCCTCCCAAAGTGCTGGGAATACAGGCATGAGCCACCGCACCTGGCCTGCAGATCTTGTTTCTAATGACCCAGTAGAACAAAATGTTCAGCGATGCTCCCAGGTGGCAGTGTCCTGGGGAAGGGATTGGGTTGTCCAGTGCTTTAGCTGCTTTGTAGTTTAATGTAACAGAGATCTAATAGCAGAGGAGAGCAATAAAAGGCAAGTGTTAACTCTCACCTGTCAATGTTGAGAGGGTGGTGGGAAGAAACGATGATAACCAAAAAATTGAAACCAGAAAGGGCCAGGCACAGTGGCTTATGCCTGTAACGCCAGCACTTTGGGAGGCCAAGGCAGGCGGATCACCTGAGGTCAGGAGTTTGAGACCAGCCTGGTCAACATGGCAAAAGCCCATCTCTACTAAAAATACAAAAAATTAGCTGGGCATGGTGGCTAGTGCCTGTAGTCCCAGCTACTTAGGAGGCTGAGACATGAGAATCCCTTGAACCCATGAGGCAGAGGTTGCAGTGAGCCGACATCACGCCACTGCAGTCCAGCCTGGGTGACAGAGTGAGATTCCATCTCAAAAAAAAAAATACAAAAAAACCTAAATCAGAAAGGTCACATTGAAGACCTCAGCAAAAAGGAGAAAGGACAGGCACCTGAATAGTAAAACCTTGGGCATTTACACAAATCTATAAAGGAAAAGAATTGGAAAAAGCGTTTATTAGTAAGTGTTCAGTAGAAAAAGCAGAAATCACCTTAGATATTTCAAACAGGGAGCTTGAATACAGGGAATTAAGTTATAAAGCTGGTGGAAGGACTGGGAGAACAAAAATGGGAGAGGTGTGTTACGCAGAGATTAGAAACTACAGGAAGCTAGGAACATACTCCATGTAATTAAATTCTGGGCATTAAAACTGCTTATCATCTGAAGTTTTATGAACAGCTGTGGGTAGAGTGTGGTGGCTCACACCAATAATCCCAGCACTTTGGGAGTTGAAGGTGGGAGGGTTGCTTGAGGCCTGGAGGTCAAAGCTGCAGGAAGACCAGCCTGGGCAACATAGCTAGACCCCCCTTTTTTTTTTTTTGAGATGGAGTCTCACTCTGTCACCCAGGCTGGAGTGCAGTGGCATGATCTTGGCTCACTGCAAGCTCTGCCTCCCAGGTTCATGCCATTCTCCTGCCTCAGCCTCCCACGTAGCTGGGACTACAGGGGCCCACCACCATGCCCGGCCAATTTTTTGTATTTTTTATAGAGACAGGGTTTCACCGTGTTAGCCAGGATGGTCTCGATCTCCTGACCTCGTTATCCACCAGCCTCGGCCTCCCAAAGTGCTGGGATTACAGGCGTGAGCCACCGCACCTGGCCGACCCCATTGCTAAAAAAATATATATATATATATAGCCGGGCATGGTGGTGCATGCCTGTAGTCCCAACTACTTGAGAAGCTGAGGTAGGTGGGTTGCTTGAGCCCAGGAGTTTAAGGCTGCATTAAGCTATTGATATAGGAGTTAAAAAGAAATTATTTAGGCAGATGGTCAGGGTAAGGAAGTCCTTGGTAAGGTGTTGAAAGTTTTCCTTTTACTGAAAAGCAGCCCCCAAATAATTTCTTTTCTAACAAAGATCAGCTTATAATATCAAACTGCAGACATATATATCTTACTGAGTTGTCAAATGAAAGACTATGTACATTGCCTGGCATGTGGTAGGTACTCAGATATTGGCTGTTATTATTACAAATCACCTCACTGTACCTATATTTGAAGTCTGCCCAGTGGTTCCTTGGAATTCAAGCTGGGGTGTAGGAGGATAAACATCTCGTCTGGATCCTGACAGCATGTGGGTAAGGAAGAATCTTACCCCATGAACTAGCCTGTGATGTTGGGGAAGTCACTTAACCCCCCTGAACATGCCCTCTGTTTTGCAAAGGGGAGATAATATTTCTCTTACAGTGTTGTTGTAAGAATGAAATGAGATCCCACACAGAACGTGTTCAGTAAATGTTAGCTCTTATTGTTAGATGCACATTTTTGGCAAAGTAGGTTCTTGGGAATGGTGGAGGTGTCAGAGGCATTTGAACCAGAGCAACCCCATCGTGAATAGGGGCTGGGTAAAATGAAGCTGAGATCTACTGGGCTGCATTCCCAGATGGTTAATGCCTTCTAAGTCACAGGATGAGATAGGAGGTCGTCACAAGATGCAGGTCATAAAGACCTTGCTGATAAAACAGATTGCAATACAGAAGCTGGCCCAAACCCACCAAAACCAAGATGGCGATGAGAGTGTCCTCTGGTGGTCCTCACTGCTACACTCCCACTAGCACCATGACAGTTTACAAATACCATGGCCATGTCAGGAAGTTACCCTATATAGTCTAAAAAAGGGAGGCATGAATAATCCATCCATTGTTTAGCATATAATCCAGAAAAAAACCATAAAAAATGGGAAACCAGCAGCCTCTGGGGGCTGCTCTGCCTATAGAGTAGACATTCTTCATTTCTTTACTGTCTTAATAAGCTTTCACTTCACTCTATGGACTCACCCTGAATTCTTTCTTGGGTGAGATCCAAGAACCCCTCTTGGGATCTGGATCAGGACCCCTTTCTTGTAACAAAGTGGTGGCAAGGTGAAAACAGATCGTGGTGGTGAAGAACCCCCGTTAGGGGGCACTATTTTGGCATATTTTCCAAAGGTAATATCTATCAGTTAAAAAAACTTTTTTGGCAGTGGGGGCGGGGGGCAAGATGGCCAAATAGGAACAGCTCCAGTCTACAGCTCCCAGTGTGAGTGATGCAGAAGATGGGTGACTTCTGCATTTCCAACTGAGGTACTGGGTTCATCTCACTGGGGAATGTCGGATAGTGGGTGCAGGACAGTGGGTGCAGAGCACTGAGTGAGAGCCAAGGCAGGGTGAGGCATTGCCTCACCTGGGAAGTGCAAAGGGTCAGGGAATTCCCTTTCCTAGTCAAAGAAAGGAGTGACAGATGGCACCTGGAAAATTGGGTCACTCCCACCCTAATACTGCACTTTTCCAATGGATTTAGCAAATGGCACACTGGGAGATTATATCCCATGCCTGGCTTGGAGGATCCTATGCCCACGGAGCCTCACTCATTGCTAGCACAGCAGTCTGAGATCAAACGGCAAGGCAGCAGCGAGGCTGGGGGAGGGCTGCCCGCCATTGCCGAGCTTGAGTAGGTAAACAAAGCAGCAGGAAGCTCGAACTGGGTGGAGCCCACCTCAGCTTAAGGAGGCCTGCCAGCCTCTGTAGACTCCACCTCTGGGGCAGGGCATAGCCAAACAAAAGGCAGCAGAAACCTCTGCAAACTTAAATGTCCCTGTCTGACAGCTTTGAAGAGAGTAGTGGTTCTCCCAGCACGCAGCTGGAGATCTGAGAACGGGCAGACTGCCTCCTCAAGTGGGTACCTGACCCTCCAGTAGCCTAACTGGGAGGCACCCCCCAGTAGGGGCAGACTGACACCTCACATGGCTGGGTACTCCTCTGAGACAAAACTTCCAGAGGAATGATCAGGCAGCAACATTTTCTGTTCACCAATGTCCACTGTTCTGCAGCCTCTGCTGCTGATACCCAGGCAAAGAGGGTCTGGAGTGGACCTCCAACAACCTCGAACAGACCTGCAGCTGAGGGTCCTGACTGTTAGAAGGAAAACTAACAAACAGAAAGGACATCCACACCAAAGCCCCATCAGTACGTCACCATCATCAAAGACCAAAGGTAGATAAAACCACGAAGATGGGGAAAAAACAGAGCAGAAAAACTGGAAACTCTAAAAATCAGAGTGCCTCTCCTCCTCCAAAGGAACACAGCTCCTCACCAGCAATGGAACAAAGCTGGACAGAGAATGACTTTGACGAGTTGAGAGAAGAAGGCTTTAGATGATCAAACTACTCTGAGCTAAAGGAGGAAGTTCGAAACCATGGCAAAGAAGTTAAAAACTTTGAAAAAAAATTAGATGAATGGATAACTAGAATAACCAATGCAGACAAGTCCTTAAAGGACCTGATGGAGCTGAAAACCACGGCATGAGAACTATGTGATGAATGCACAAGCCTCAGTAGCCAATTCAATCAACTGGAAGAAAGGGTATCAGTGATGGAAGATGAAATGAATGAAATGAAGTGAGAAGAGGAGTTTAGGGAAAAAAGAATAAAAAGAAATGAACAAAGACTCCAAGAAATATGGGACTATATGAAAAGACCAAATCTACGTTTGATTGGTGTACCTGAAAGTGACAGGGAGAATGGAACCAAGTTGGAAAACACTCTGAAGGATATTATCCAGGAGAATTTCCCCAATCTAGCAAGGCAGGCCAACATTCAACAGAGAATGCCACAAAGATACTCATCCAGAAGAGCAACTCCAAGACACATAATTGTTAGATTCGCCAAAGTTGAAATGAAGGAAAAAATGTTAAGGGCAGCCAGAGAGAAAGGCCAGGTTACCCACAAAGGGAAGCCCATCAGACTAACAGCTGATCTGTCAGCAGAAACTCTACAAGCCAGAAGAGAGTGGGGGCCAATATTCAACATTCTTAAAGAAAAGAATTTTCAACCTGGAATCTTATATCCAGCCAAACTAAGTTTCATAAGTGAAGGAGAAATAAAATACTTTACAGACAAGCAAATGCTGAGAGATTTTGTCACCACCAGGCCTGCCCTAAAAGAGCTCCTGAAGGAAGCACTAAACATGGAAAGGAACAACCAGTACCAGCCACTGCAAAAACATGCCAAATTCTAAAGACTATCAAGGCTAGGAAGAAACTGCATTAACAAATGAGCAAAATAACCAGCTAACATCATAATGATAGGACCAAATTCACACATAACAATATTAACTTTAAATGTAAATGGGCTAAATGCTCCAATTAAAAGACATAGACTGGCAAATTGGATAAAGAGTCAAGACCCATCAGTGTGCTGTATTCAGGAAACCCATCTCATGTGCAGAGACACACATAGGCTCAAAATAAAGGGATGCAGGAAGATCTACCAAGCAAATGGAAAACAAAAAAAGGCAGGCATTGCAATCCTAGTCTGATAAAACAGACTTTAAACCAACAAAGATCAAAAGAGACAAAGAAGGCCATTACGTAATGGTAAAGGGATCAATTCAACAAGAAGAGCTAACTACCCTAAATATATATGCACTGAATACAGGAGCACCCAGATTCATAAAGCAAGTCTTTAGAGGCCTACAAAGAGACTTAGACTCCCACACAATAATAATGGGAGACTTTAACACCCCACTGTCAACATTAGACAGATCAATGAGACAGAAAGTTAACAAGGATATCCAGGAATTGAACTCAGCTCTGCACAAAGTGCACCTAATAGACATCTACAGAACTCTCCACCCCAAATCAACAGAATATACATTTTTTTCAGCACCACACCACACTTATTCCAAAATTGACCACATAGTTGGAAGTAAGCCACTCCTCAGCAAATGTAAAAGAACAGAAATTATAACAAACTGTCTCTTAGACCACAGTGCAATCAAACTACAACTCAGGATTAAGAAACTCACTCAAAACCGCTCAACTACATGGAAACTGAAAAACCTGCCCCTGAATGACTACTTGGTACATAACGAAATGAAGGCAGAAATAAAAATGTTCTTTGAAACCAATGAGAACAAAGACACAACATACCAGAATCTCTGGGACACATTCAAAGCAGTTTGTAGGGAGAAATTTATAGCACTAAATGCCCACAAGAAAAAGCAGGAAAGATCTAAAATTGACACTCTAACATCACAATTAAAAGAACTAGAGAAGCAAGAGCAAACACATTCAAAAGCTAGCAGACGGCAAGAAACAACTAAAATCAGAGCAGAACTGAAGGAAATAGAGACATAAAAAACCCTTCAAAAATCAATGAATCCAGGAGCTGGTTTTTTGAAAAGATCCACAAAATTGATAGACCGTTAGCAAAACTAATAAAGAAGAAAAGAGAGAAGAATCAAATAGATGCAATAAAAAATGATAAAGGAGATATCACCACGGATCCCAGTATTTAAAATAGCCAAAGGCTGAACACAACTCAAATGTCAATAAAAATATTATTGGATAAACAAAATGTTATAGCCATGAAATTGAATGTTATACAGTTATAAAAAGAAATAAAGTACCAATACGTACATGAACCTTGATAGTATTATGCCAACTGAAAGAAGCCAGGCACAAAAGGCCACCCATTATATGATTCTATTTAGATGAAAATCGAATAGGAAAATCTATAGAGACAGAAAACAGATTTGTGTTGCTTAGGATTGAGTAGGGGATGGGTGCATAGGAGGTTAACAGCTAAAGAAAGTGGGGTTTCTTTTTGAAGTGATGAAAATGCTCTAAAATTCATTGTGATGATGGCTCCACTTATCTGTGCATATACTAAAAGCCATTGACTTGTACACATTAATGTGTGCACGCTACACTATGTAAATTATATCTCAATAAATCCTTTCAAAAATACACAGAAGAGTAAGGGGTTTTGGAGGGTTGCAGCTGGGAGGCAGTTTGAAATACTGAATAGGTCTCATTGACAATGTGAGGCTTCAGTAAAGACTTGAGGAATTTGAATGAGCTGATCAATGGATATATGGAGGGCTATCATTCCAAGCCAAGAAATTAACTAGAGTCTTGGTCATAAGACAGCAGCATGTTGGCATGTCCAGAGGACAATGAGGTGGCCAGGACCACTGGGAAGATCAAGGGTGAAGATATAAAAGAATTTTGGCAGTTAACATGGGGCAGATCATGATGGGCTTGCAGACCATTGTAAGAATTGTGGCTTTTAGTGTAAATGAAATGGGGAGACAAATCATTATAACTTTATCAAGATTTTAATAAATTGGATCCATGAACCAAATCCAATGAGATTAAATCAATTAGTAATAATATGCAAATTTGTATTAAAATTACAAGAATTACTTGCACATTTCAGAACAGGAGAGTCATGATTGTTTATCAGCAATAATAAACATTATTAATTTTAATTGTGATCACCTAACTGAGATTAATGGCAATACATCATGCTTTATAATGTAACTGTCAAAAGGAAAATATGATTGTAATCTTATACTACATCTATCAATGTTTTTGATTCATAAGACTATAGAGTAAGCCCCTAGTTTTCAAAGCCAACTTATGAGGCAGTGACATCTTATGCAAGTGTGCTGCTTTCTGCCACAGTGGTCCTTGGTCAGCTGGCACACATTGTTTTACCAACGCCACTAGGTCTAAAAACAGTTTGGATCGCAATGAACACAGAAACACCTTCATCCCTTCAGAAATACCTATCAATTACTTCCAATACAGAATGAAAAATTGACAAAGGAAATATGTTGATTGTAAAAATGCCAGTTAGCTTTCATCTACATGAAAGAAATATGCCATTTTTATTACATTAGATCATTGTTTTTCATGAGTTTTGGTATAGCACAGTGTTGAACCAAGGGCAAAGAGAGATGAATTAATTAAGTCTTAAGATATCAAGAATTTAAAAGAAAAGGAAGGTCATCTTTGAAGGTTAGTGACATAGCATTCATCTTCTGTTGTCACCTTTTCCGTCATTCCCTGTATGCCTGATGGACAGCCTTCACTCAAGTTCAGAGAACAGTATGCAAAGATTAGCTACCAATTAATCTTTATGAAGTGAGCTTAATTTCTAGCCAGACTGAGCTTATGTTTTAGCAGGAAGCATTTTTGGGAAATGTTTATGTTAGAGTTTGCCCTTCTTGACAAGGTGAGACATAAATATCTAATTTATAGACATGAATTAAGATGGGAAGATATTTGGGGAAAACATTTACTCAAATGCTAAATAATAAAGGTACACAAAAAGCAAATTATACTAGATTTCTTTCCCACTTGTTTTCTATGTCTCATGCAATTCACCTGGATTCCCTTCAGTTTCTGTTTAATGTAGAAAGTGGCATTTTGATTATTTTAAGCTTCTAGCACAATGAAAGAATTTCTCTTTTTCATGAACTGGATCATAAATGAAAGGTAGGAAGAGTGTCTTGTATCATATTTATTGTTCAACAAAACACTGATCCACGGCTTAAGTTCAGTTTAAAAAAGAGCATTTATTGAACATCTAACACATACATAAAAGGCAGTAAAGACAAATGAGAAGAGGGCAGGATATTGAAGTATACAGACTTTAATGCTGAGTTTTGTGTCTTAGTAAGTTACTCCACCATACAGAGGCTCAATTTCCCCTGATTTAGGAAGGCGATGCTAATGGGTATTGCATAGGTGTAAGTATAAAAATGTTGTATTTAAGAGAATCCCACAAGCTTGGTATAAGGCAGAAAATAAATAGATGTAACATTAATAAGTATTTTATTACATTTGTATGCTACCTGCAGACTAGAGGAAGCAAGAAACACAGCCACTATTCTTGATTAGCATTATATTCTAATTTGGAATATAAATAGAAAAGAGAAAAATAGAAAGCTATGCATAAACACATGCATTAAAATGAATTTTAGGTGGTCTCTTTCATGAAAATGTTCCTAAGGTATTTTATTTTTTTATTGTAGTAAAATACACATAACGTAGAATTTACTCTGTTAAACATTTTAAGTGCACAGTTCAGTGGTACTGAATATAGTCATAACATTGTGCAGCCATCCCTACCATCCATCTCCATAACTCGTTTCATCTTGTAAAACTGAAACTCTATACCCATTAAACAATAATTCCCCATTTCTTCCTCCCCCCAGCTTCTGGCAACCATCTTTGTACTATCTATATGATTCTGTCCACTTTAAGTCCCCCGTACAAATGGAATTATACTGTATTTGCCCTTCACTGCCTAACTTATTTCACTTGGCATAATATCCTCAAGTTTCATCCAAGTTGCAAGTATGTCGGAATATTTCCCTCATGTTTAAGGCTGAATAATATTCCATTGTATGTATACATCATATTTTGCTTATCCATTCATCTGTTGTTGGACACTTCGATTGCTTCTACGTTTTAGCTATTGCCAATAATGCTGCTGCAAACATGGATGTGCAAATATTTTTTCAAGACTCTTCTTTCAATTCTTTTGCTATCCTGAGATGTGGCACTGCTGAATCATATGGCAATACCATTTTGATTTTTTGAGGAACTACCATACTCTTTTCCACAGCAAACATAGCGTTTGTCATTCCCTCCGATACTGCAAAAGGAATCGCCACATCCTTGCCTATGGATTTTATTCACAAGTCCTGTGGCTCTCTCTACATCCTGGCCACCATGTGTTATTTCCTGTTTATATATATGACATCAAAGGTGCAGGAAGTAATCAACTAAATTGGAAGGATAAACATGTAGAAAAATAGAGGTAAATACTGACTACATAAAACCATAAGAATAATAATTTTGGATGATCTATCTATTATATACCTATTTATCTAACATCTATCTGTTCCTCCATCTGTAATTAAAATATGTTACAGTTAGAGAACAGAGAAAAAAGTAGGAATACATGAATTTAAATTTTAATTCTTCTTTGATTGTCTCATAGCATCATTATATGCAAGAAAATATATAGGTCAATATCTGTTAACTATAAATGTAACATTCTTAAAGTACTCAAATACATTGCATTACAGCATGAATAATATACTACAATCCATTCAAGTTTATTTTATTCCAGGAACACAAAAATACAGATTTCATTTGCAATTTAAAAAAAAACAGAAATCGATACATATGATTGATGTATATACACATTTAATGTATTTTTAAATACACATTTTTAAAAAATAGAAATTTTTCAAGGACAAATACTTTAAATATCACTGAAAATAGTGTTATTAGCTAATACCTTCCTAATAACTGTGGTATTACATAAGAAACCAAAATTCAAATTTCAGATAAACTTAGAAACTAAAAATTTTAAAAATAATACTCTGTTCTCCATATGATCATATTTAGTCACATTATTTCTTGTTTTCATTCTTCTTCAGTGTTGCTCTACTAAAATGTAACATACAATTCTAACTTTTGATTTCTGTTCCTATTACTCAAAATTGTATACATTTTCTCATGCTCTTAATTTAGTTATGCTACTTTTCTGAACTCTTGGAATTTTCACATTTGATTCACTCTCTTTTGAGTTCCCATATTATCAAATAAGCTTTTTTCGCTCTTTCTGATTTGAAGGTTCATCTTCTCATAATTGTTTTCTCCACTCAGTTTCTTGTCATTCTCAGTTAAGTGCCTCTCATCTGGCTTCTTTTCATTTATAAGGTTTCCTTTCATCTTAAGCCAGGCTTTTATTTATATTTCGATTCTGTTTTGTGGAGGACGTGCTTCCCTGAATTTTATGGAAGAGGCCAAAAGGTTTGTTCAAGTTTTTACCTGATACATTGGATTAAATTATCTAATGTACACACTCTTAATTTAAGTCTAGGGGATACTGTCTACTCTTGATTTTGTATAGTATTATTTTTCTTAACATCCAAGTCCATCTTCATCTATTTGTATATGATCAATGAAGACATATTTGTCCAGAACCTTGCTTTGGCAGGGTTACTTCTTTCTAAGTAGTAGAGGTAGCAGTTGAGACATGAGCTGGGTTCTAGGTCAGTTTAGAGGGCTGGGCGACATTCTTCCTTTTGGTCTGTATGACTGAATGAATGCAGTTCTCGCTGTCTCACTCCTCTCCTTAACACATTGAGCCATTGCAGCAGATAAGAAGGAATAATCTTGATCTGCCATTCAGGTGAAACACATGTTCTCTCCAACCACACCCATAGGTTGTACTCACACTCAGCCAGAAGGTATCCTGTCAATGATATGGAGATGTATCTATCTACCCAGATAGATATCTACCTTGGTTTATGCTCTCTGGTTTCCCGTAAATTATCTCCTTAAAGTGAATATCAAAAGAGAGCTTGGTGATGGCAGTGTTATAAAATCCTCAAACTGCAGCACCCACACGCAGAGGAATTTGTAGATTCTGGGGTTCTAATTCAGGTACCAAACTATATAAAAGGGGAATTGGTCATTGAGGGTTGCTAGGCTCTTTGTTGAGCATATTTGTTCTTTTCATGACTTTGAAATTATTTTAAAAATCTAACCTTTTTCTCAGTGTGCTGCAAGATGATTTTATTTTAATGCATAAGCACTAATTCTCCCCTAAGATCTGTACAATGTATTTGTTCTGACAAGCCATAGCCAGCAATTCACTTCACAGCAATTTATAGCATTTCCAAATAATAAGTTGAATTATTTTCAACTAGACTCTCTTTGCCTTAATAAAAATATGAAGAAGCAATATACTTGTTCTAATTAGGTTCAAAAGTTGGCAGTCTCTCTCCTGGAAAGAATAATAAAACTTTTCAGCAGCCTAATATGCATCTATAGACACACACACACACACACACACCCAAGCACTATTCATAGTATTTAAAGCACATTCTGTTCTATGACTTCATTTGTCTAGCACAAAATAAAACGATCTCAGTATAGGTCAAGATCTATTTTTTCATATGGCCAATTATAGATATTTTATTTTTTATAGATTAGAGTGTTCTTGAAGCTCTTTATATTTCTTTGTCGATAAACTAACCATTGGCAAATATGTAGGGTTTCTGACATAAGAACATTATTAACATCAAAATACAAAGCTGGTGGTAGAAATAATGATTGGGAACACAGAATCTCTACTCACCGTTCTAGTTCTGCCATACCGTAACTTTGTGATCTCAGGAAATATCTCTCCATGTTGCCATCTCTATGTATAGTTCTGTCATTTTTCAATAAGAGCTTTTTGCTTAATTATGAAGTACTAGTTACTTTAACCATTATTTTGAGCTTCATGTAAATCAAGAACACATGGACTCCACTTGCAAAACATTGAAAATGTAGTTAGGGATTGGGGGCATAAAGCAACATTTTAAAATGTGTAAAGACAATGAGTAAGCATCAAAGTGTCCAATTTTTTAGGGGAAGTTGCATACGTTAGGAAAAGGCAGGAATAAGTAACAGAGAATTTGAATGATAACTGGCCAATTGGTGTCATTTACAATTGCAAGTAATACAAATGAAGTTTGCTTTTTTAAAGAGAAAAGGAGTTATTTAGAATGGGCCAACCTATTGGGGAAGCAATGTAGTTAGAGACAATGCCCAAAACCATGTGGGCAAATGCTCCGTAGAGCGCACCCCTGCAATGCTGCCATTGTGAGGCCAAGTCTCTCCTTGTCTTGGTACTGAGCCCTCCATTCTGCCTCTATCATTGCCACTGTAGCTGCCACAAAATGATCCCTCAACCACCACTGCCCAGGAACAAAGAAAGAATTCTGTCCTTCCGTGCCCTCAGATCAATTTCCAACAACAGGTGAGCCTTTGATGGGCACTATTCAGTTCCCATATCCATGAAATAGATGCAGTAAAAACATAGAAATTGCCTATGTGTTTCCCAATAAGACACATATGGAAGCCTGTTTTCCCACAACAGGAAGGGGTTTGCACGATGGGTGTTCAAAGGAACAATATTCTCTGTAAACCATACTTTGCCCATATGAAGAAAAGCAATAAGGATTATTTAGTAAATAGACATGGAAACTCATCCAGGGTTGGCTGATGAGAAGCTGGTTAGCAAGGGGGTCTGCCTTCAGTTGGGACAAGGTCTGTGCTTCCCACGGGTCCTCTCCACAGCAGGAGGGATGCAAACTTCCCTTCCCTCCCCTGCACCTACCCTCAAATGGCCCAGAGGTCTTCAGGTGCTAGAATTTCTCAATTAATGCTGCACAAAATAACAGACAGCCTTGACTGTCACAGTCTGTTCTCATGAAGCTAGTCTCTGCTCACTACATAAAACAGGAGAGTAAGAACAAGGGTGTTTAACACTACCCTAGCTCGAACATGTTTCTCTCTGTAGGATGCCAAGAACCTGGGAACCAGTGCGTCTGCTGCTTTCCCTTCTTGGATTCTAGCCCAGACAAAAGATGCAAGGGGCATTTCTTCAGAGGCCTTGAGCTTCACTACACAATGACCCAGGATCTACATGAACCCTCTTTATATATTTGTACCTTAAAAAAATTTTATATAATATTAATAATATATATTTTTATATAATAAACACATGTTTATTTTATATATAAATATACATATACATAGATAAAGATATCTAGTCAGCCTTTTTTAAGGCTGGGCTGATTGCGGTGCCTCAAAACTATAATCCCAGCACTTTGGGAGGCCACAGTGGCCAGATCTCTTGAGTCCAGGAGTTGGAGATCAGCCAGGGCAACATGGTGAAACCCCATCTTTACAAAAATTAGCTAGTACGGTGTCATGCACCTGCAGTCCCTGCTACTCAGGAGGCTGAGGTGGGAGAATAGCTTGAGCACAGTATGTGAAGGCTTCAGTGAGCTCTGATCACCTGAGTGCACTCCATCTTGGGTGACAAAGCGAGACACTCTCTCCAAAAAAAAATACAAATAAAAAGGCTACCACCATACTCACAGATAAGTGTGGCAGGTATATTTGCAGCTATCTTTCCTATATTCTATTTGGTAAAAAAAGAAATTGCAAAGAACTCTTCTCATTCTAGATTTTTGTATTAATTAGACATTTGAAGTTTATAGCAGAAGAGCTATAAATAAACATAGACTTAGAGTATATACTCTGATTTATACTCATGTTTGGTATGTGTACCCTATAGAGCAGATAGTGCAAACAGATATCAATGCTTTTTGAAAGTATATAAGGTTATTGGAAATATTTAAACTACCTATAGGTATATATGTATGTAATTGAAGTATCAAATGCAAGTAAGATTATTTCCTTAGTGTGTGAAATCCACTCAATTTATTAAAATATTTTCTAATATCTATTACAATAATATTTCTTAATTAGCTAACATAAGAGGAGTTTTAAGACATTTATTTATATGTAGTTACTAGATTCAAACTCGATTCCACTATTTTCGGAAATCATACTCTAAGACAAGTCCTTTTTTGATCTAACTATGTTTCTGCCTATATTAAAAGACAGATATGTCAGTTTTGCTAATCATGCTGTTCCAAACCTCTACATCCTGATTATTTTTCTGTTTGTTCTACCAGTCATTCAGACACTTACTTATATTCAAATTTCTCTCTAGGTTTAACATTTGTGTATGTCTTCTTGTTATTTTGTCTATTTTTGCTGAATATAATTTAAGACATTTTATTCACATATCATACATGCAGAAAAGTACAATGATTAAATATGGACAGCTTGACTAATGAAACACAATTATTTGCTTATGACCATGTATGAAAATAGAACATTACTAAAAATAGTGATACTTCTCCTGCCCTTTTCCAAACACTAACCCTCATCCTCAATAGTAACAGATTTTTTTCATCATAGAGTAATTTGGTCTATTTTCTAATTTTTATTAAATAAATCAGAGTATATATTTTAAGTCTATGTTTATTTCATTGTTGTTATTTTGCTTATAGTATTTATCTGCTAATGGACATGGTAGATTAAAGACGGCTACATACACATTTTTTAATTAATAGATTTTTTGAGCACTTTGTGGCTCATGCCTCTAATCCCATCACTTTGGGAGGCTGAGGTGCGTGGATCATGAGGTCAGGAGATCGAGACCATCCTGGCCAACGTGCTAAAACCCCTTCTCTACTAAAATACAAAAAATTAGCTGGTCATGGTGGCATGCACCTGTAATCCCAGCTACTCGGGAGGCTGAGGCAGGCGAATTGCTTGAACCCAGGAGGCAGAGGTTGCCGTGAGCCGGTATCTCGCCACTGCTCTCCAGCGTGGTGACAGAGCAAGACTTCGTACCAAAAAAGAAAAACAAGCAAACAAACAAAAAAAGAAAAGACACTTTAGATTTAAAACAAAATTGACCAGAAAGTACTAGAAATTTCCATATACTCCCACATGGCTTCCTGTTTCTGCTAATACTAACATCTCTCACTAGTATAGTGCATTTATTACAATAGATGACTCACTGAATTATAATTAATTAAAGCCCATAATCTACATTAGAGTTCACTCTTTGTGTTGTACACTCTACAGATTTTGACAAAGGCATATATAAAATCATGTGTCCACCATTACAGTATCCTACAGAATAGTTTTACTGCCCTAAAAGTCTCCCATATTCTACCTACTCACTCACCCTCACCCTTAACCTTGATCGTTATTCTGTCTCCAGAGCTTTGCTTCTTCAAGAACGTCAAATAGTTGAAATCATACAGTGTTCTTATGGTTTGATAATCCTTCTTCTTGTTTTTTTTTTGATAATCTTACTCTGCCATCCAGGCTGCCGTGCAGTGGCATGATGTCCACTCACTGCAACCACCACCTTCCAGGTTCAAGAAATTCTCCTGCCTCAGCCTCCCAAGTAGCTGCTACACTCAGCTAATTTTTGTATTTTTAGTAGAGATAGGGTTTCGCCATGTTGGCCAGGCTGGTCTCAAACTCCTGACCTCAGGTGATCTGCCCACCTCGGCCTCCCAGAGTGCTGGAATTACAGGCATGAGCCAATGTGCCGGCCTGATCGTTCATTTTTATTGCTAAATAATACTCTATTGTATGGATGCACTACAGTTTGTTTACTCACTTACCTACTTGGTCATTTCCAAATTTTGTATTATAAAGAAAGATGCTGTAAATATTCGTGTACAGGTTGTTTTGCGGACATGTTTTTAAGTCATTTTAGCAAATGCCTTGGAGCATGACTGCAGGATATTATAGTGAGAAGAGCATGTTTATTTTTATAAGAAACTACCACATTGTTCTCCAAACTGGCTGTACCATTTTGCATTCCCACCAGCAATGAATGAGAGTTCCTGTTATTCTACATCCTCACCAGTCATTTTAATAAAAGTGTGGTGGTAACTTATTGCTGCTGTAATTTGCAATTTCCTAACGACACAGGCTGTTGAACATTTTTATATGCGTATTTTCCCTCTGTATATCTTACTTGGTGAGGTGTCTGGTAAGATGTTTTTGCTAATTTTTCAAATGAGTGGTTTTCCTGACACTGAATTTTAAATATTCTGTGTATATTTTGGAATAGCAATCCTCTACCAGATATGTGTTTTGTAAATATTTTATTTCAGTCTGTGGCTCGTCCTTTTATTTTCTTAACAGTGGCTGTTGTAGAGAAGAAAGTGTATATACTTTGGCACTCCTTTTATGGGAAGATAATCAGTTTCCTTTCCCTGTGAATTTGCATGGGCTCTGTGGCTTTTTTGATCAATAGAATACAGGAAAGTGAAGCTGGGCTTTTTCACAAGAAGCTTTTCATCCTAGACATTGAGACAGACAGCATTCACTTCCAGTCCCTTAAGACACTCTATCTGAGGGTCCTGAATTGTCATATAAGACCTCTGATGATGCTATGATGTGACCACCGTGCTATAGAGGTCATGTGTAGGTATGCGGGTCAACAGTGCCAGCTGATTCAGCCTTCCAGTCATCCCTACGAATGTAACATGGGAATGAAGCCATGTCAACTTTCCCAGAATGGCACATCTTCCTCCCAGCTGGGTGTTTCATAGTGACCTCAGCTGGCAGTGCATGCCTGGAGCAGAATAATTGCCCAGCTGGTCCCATACTAAATTCCTGACACACAAAATCTTGAGATGAAGTGGTTGTTGCTTTAGCAAGCTTGTCCAACCCACCTTGTTTTGTTGTTGTTTTGTTTTGTTTTAGGCTTTTAGCAGCCTGAAGCCATGGTTTTGAGCTTCTGTCTCTAGCGATAAGCGGAAAAGAGGCATGAGGAAGGGGCTTTATTGGCCCAACCAGAAACACAAACTGAGAGCCCATGACTGTATTCTTTCCCTTGGACACCCTTGAAAGGTAGTCAGTTTTGTACTGGTTACTTATGCAGCAATGGATAACCAGAGAAATGGATATTGGGGCCATTTCCAGTTAGAGGGGAGCTTGTATACAATGTGTGTGTGTGTGTGTGTACATCACACAGTCATTTAGTTTCGGTATATTATGCCAAATATTTGTCCCAAGTGGTATTGAGGTATAAGGCAGGACTGGACTCGAGAGGTGGGGCTCAGACACTGGACCAGATGGAGGACTAGCTAAAACAGGGTAAGGATAAAAGCAGCTTTCCATCAGACACACCACCAGTGTGCCATGTCAATTTACTGTTGCCATGGCAACTTCCATGAGTTACTGCCCCTTTGCATGGCAATGACTGAATGACCCAAAAGTTACTGCCCCTTCCCTACGAATTTCTGCGTAAACTGTCCCTTAGTCTGCATGCAATTGAAAGTGGGTATAAATAACAGCAAAACTGCCCTAAATTGCTACTCTCAGCCTACAGGGTAGCCCTGCTCTGCGGGAGGAGTCACAGAGCTGTAACACTGCCACTTCAATAAAACTGTTTACTTCTACCTCTGGCTGGCTCTTGAATTCTTACCTGGGCAAAGCCAAGAACCATTACAGGCTAAGCTCCATTTGGGGGCTCACCGGCCCTGCATCAGTTTTTAACATTTTCCTTGCTACCAGCAATATACTTAATATGAAAGATCCAGTTGATTTACATCCTTGTCAAGAGTTACTATATGTGTATATATATATATATATATATATATATATATATATATATATACACACACACACACACATACACATATATATATACTTACAGCATGGTGGTCATATTATAGCATCATAAGAGGTCATATATATATATATAAAATATATATATACTTTTTTAATATTAGCCATTATGTAGTGAATGAGTAGCGATGTCATTTCATGGTGATTTTGTTTTTCATTTCCTTATTTCTGACTGGGTGGAACACTTTCCACGGTGAATTTGGATATGTTTCTTATGAAGTACATGTGAACGCCTTTCTATTTATTTTTGATATGAAGTCTTTTGCCTGAAATGGCACACTAGACAATTTGGAAAAAAATCTGAGATATGGATCTTTTAAAAATATATATTAGAAGACATAATGCTGACATGGCAGTGAAGAATTACAAATCCTAGGTCACAAGGAAAAGAATCACAAAGAGAAGGGGTCAGAATTGAGGACTAAATGTTTCGTGGGATCATTTTCACATTTTTGCTTTGAGATGGCAGACACCTGAGAAGAGCTTTAAACAAAAGTATAAATAGGGAGAGGGATGGGAAGGGGGGACAGGATTAAAAGCCCTGCCAAAGAGAAGGAAGCATTGGTAATTACCTCAAGCCTTACATTGTACTAATTAGCTAGTCTGTTATGAGGGTAAGCAGCAAATAGCCCACCTTTTGAAGGGGCTAAAAAGTTGGCTTTGAATCATCTCAATCCTTGATTCGTTGGAGACGAACAATGAACCTAAGTTTTGTGTCTGGTAAAAAGCAAACAGGAGGGAAATCACATCAATCTAAGCCGCAAATTACACCTGAAACTATTAATAATAAATAGATGGCATACCATTGGAAAATATTCAGGCAAAAGAAGAGATAACACAATATGACTAGAAATAAAGAAAAGGGATAAACATTAGTTATAAATGGACATAACATTGCATGAATAGCAAATTTGTTAAAACTGACTTTAATAACTCTTATTACAGTCAAATAAAAAAGATTGAGAACTTCAGCAAATACATTTTTAAGTATTACATGTGAAAAAGGAAAATAATTCAATTTTTAGAACTGAAAAATACAATAGTGAAAATTTAGATAACATTTTACCTACTTTGAAGGCATACTAGAAAATGAAGTGTGAAATATAACGTCAGAAAAAAGCATTCAGTTTGGTGCACAGAAGGACAAAAGAAATGAAAATTTAGAAATATTACAATAGAGAGATAAAAAGTAGAGAAAGTAGGATCAAATTCACACATAACAATATTAATTTTAAATGTAAATGGGCTAAATGCTCCAATTAAAATACACAGACTGGCAAATTGGAGGAGTCAAGACCCATCAGTGTGCTGTATTCAGGAAACCCATCTCACGTGCAGAGACACACATAGACTCAAAATAAAGGGATGGAGGAAGATCTACCAAGCAAATGGAAAACAAAAAAAGGCAGAGGTTGCAATCCTAGTCTCTGATAAAATAGACTTTAAACCAATGAACATCAAAAGACACAAAGAAGGCCATTACATAATGGTAAAGGGATCAATTCAACAAGAGGAGCTAACTATCCTAAATATATATGCACCCAATAGAGGAGCACCCAGATTCATAAAGCATGTCCTGAGTGACCTAAAAAGAGACTTAGACTCCCACACAATAATAATGGGAGATTTTAACATCCCACTGTCAACATTAGACAGATCAACGAGACAGAAAATAACAAGGACAACCAGGAATTGAACTCAGCTCTGCACCAAGTGGACATAATAGACATCTACAGAACTCTCCACCCAAAATCAACAGAGTATACATTTTTTTCAGCACCACACCACACCCATTCCAAAATTGATCACATAGTTGGAAGCTCTCGTCAGCAAATGTGAAAAAAAAAGAAATTATAACAAATTGTCTCTCGGACCACAGTGCAATCAAATTAGAACTCAGGATTAAGAAACTCACTCAAAACCACTCAACTACATGGAAAATGAACAACCTTCTCTGGAATGACTACTGGGTACATAACGAAATGAAGGCTGAAATAAAGATGTTCTTTGAAACCAACGAGAACAAAGACACAACATACCAGAATCTCTGGGACACATTCAAAGCAGTGTGTAGAAGGAAATTTATAGCACTAAATACCCACAAGAGAAAGCAGGAAAGATCCAAAATTGACACTCTAACATCACAATTAAAAGAACTAGAGAAGCAAGAGCAAACACATTCAAAAGCTAGCAGAAGGCAAGAAATAACTAAAATCAGAGCAGAACTGAAGGAAATAGAGACATAAAAAAACCTTCAAAAAATTAATGAATCCAGGAGCTGGTTTTCTGAAAAGTTCAACAAAATTGATAGACCGCTAGCAAGACTAATACAGAAGAAAAGAGAGAAGAATCAAAAAGATGCAATAAAAAATGAAAAAGGGGATATCACCACCGATCCCACAGAAATACAATCTACCATCAGAGAATACTACAAACACCTCTACGCAAATAAACTAGAAAATCTAGAAGAAACAGATAAATTCCTTGACACATACACTATCCCAAGACTAAACCAGGAAGAAGTTGAATCTCTGAATAGACCGATAACAGGTTCTGAAATTGTGGCAATAATCAATAGCTTACCAACGAAAAAGAGTCCAGGACCAGATGGATTCAAAGCCGAATTCTACCAGAGGTACAAGGAGGAACTGGTGCCATTGTTCTGAAACAGTTACAATCAATAGAAAAAGAGGGAATCCTCCCTAACTCATTTTATGAGGCCAACATCATCCTGATACCAAAGCCTGGCAGAGACACAACCAAAAAAGATCTTTTTAGACCAATGTCCTTGATGACCATTGATGAAAAAATCCTGAATAAAATACTGGCAAACCGAATCCAGCAGCACATCAAAAAGCTTATCCACCATGATCAAGTGGGCTTCATCCCTGGGATACAAGGCTGGTTCAACATAGGCAAATCAATAAACGTAATCCAGCATATAAACAGAACCAAAGGCAAAAACCTCATGAATATCTCAATAGATGCAGAAAAGGCCTTTGACAAAATTCAACAACCCTTCATGCTAAAAACTCTCAATAAATTAGGTATTGATGGGACGTATCTCAAAATAATAAGAGCTATCTATGACAAACCCACAGCCAATATCATACTGAATGGGCCAAAACTGGAAGCATTCCCCTTTAAAACTGGCACAAGACAGGGATGCCCTCTCTCACCACTCCTATTGAACATAGTGCTGGAAGTTCTGGCCAGGGCAATCAGGCAGGAGAAGGAAACAAAGGGTATTCAATTAGGAAAAGAGGAAGTCAAATTGTCCCTGTTTGCAGATGACATGATTGTATATCTAGAAAACCCCATTGTCTCAGCCCAAAATCTCCTTAAGCTGATAAGCAACTTCAGCAAAGTCTCAGGATACAAAATCAATGTACAAAAATCACAAGCATTCTTATACACCAATAACAGACAAACAGAGAGCCAAATCATGAGTGAACTACCTTTCACAATTGCTTCAAGGAGAATAAAATACCTAGGAATCCAACTTACAGGGGATGTGAAGGACCTCTTCAAGGAGAACTACAAACCACTGCTCAATGAAATAAAAAAGGATACAAACAAATGGAAGAACATTTGATGCTCATGGGTTGGAAGAATCAATATTGTGAAAATGGCCATACTGCCCAAGGTTATTTATAGATTCAATGCCATCCCCATCAATCTACCAATGACTTTCTTCACAGAATTGGAAAAAACTACTTTAAAGTTCATATGGAACCAAAAAAGAGCCCGCATTGTGAAGTCAATCCTAAGCCAAAAGAACAAAGCTGGAGGCATCTCGCTACCTGACTTCAAACTACACTACAAGGCTACAGTAACCAAAACAGCATGGTACTGGTACCACAACAGAGACATAGATAAATAGAACAGAACAGAGCCCTCAGAAATAATGCTGCATAACTACAACTATCTGATCTTTGACAAACCTGACAGAAACAAGCAGTGGGGAATGTATTCCCTATTTAATAAATGGTGCTGGGAAAACTGGCTAGCCATATGTAGAAAGCTGAAACTGAATCCCTTCCTTACACCTTATACAAAAATTAATTGAAGATGGATGAAAGACTTACATGTTAGACCTAAAACCATAAAAACCCTAGAAGAAATCCTAGGCAATACCATTCAGGATATAGGCGTGGGCAAGGACTTCATGTCTAAAACACCAAAAGCAATGGCAACAAAAGCCAAAATTGACAAATGGGATCTCATTAAACTAAAGAGCTTCTGCACAGCAAAAGAAACTATGATCAGAGTGAACAGGCAACCTACAAAATGGGAGAAAATTTTCACAACCTACTCATCTGACAAATGGCTAATATCCAGAATCTACAATGAACTCCAACAAATTTACAAGAAAAAAACAAACAACCCCATCAAAAAGTGGGTGAAGGATTTGAACAGACACTTCTCAAAAGAAGACATTTATGCAGCCAAAAAACACATGAAAAAATGCTCATCATCACTGGCCATCAGAAAAATGCTAATCAAAACCTCAACAAGATACCATCTCACACCAGTTAGAATGGCCATCATTAAAAAATCAGGAAACAACAGGTGCTGGAGAGGATGTGGAGAAATAGGAACACTTTTACACTGTTGGTGGGACTGTAAACTAGTTCAACCATGTGGAAGTCAGTGTGGCGATTCCTCAGGGATCTAGAACTAGAAATACCATTTGACCCAGCCATCCCATTACTGGGTATATACCCAAAGGACTATAAATCATGCTGCTATAAAGACACATGCACACGTATGTTTATTGTGGCACTATTCACAATAGCAAAGAGTTGGAACCAACCCAAATGTCCAACAATGATAGACTGGATTAAGAAAATGTGGCACATATACACCATGGAATACTATGCATCCATAAAAAATGATGAGTTCATGTCTTTTGTAGGGACATGGATGAAACTGGAAAACATCATTATCAGTAAACTATCACAAGGATAAAAAACCAAACACCGCATGTTCTCACACATGGGTGGGAATTGAACCATGAGAACACATGGACACAGGAAGGGGAACATCACATTCCAGGGACTCTTATGGGGTGGGGGTAGGTGGGAGGGACAGCATTAGCAGATATACCTAATGCTAAATGGCGAGTTAGTGGGTGCAGCACAACAGCATGGCACATGGATACATATGTAACAAACCTGCACATTGTGCACATGTACCCTAAAACTTAAAGTATAATAATAATAAAAGAAAAAGAAAGAAAAGTTTAGTGATGGAGACACCAACGCTGCATTCTACAACAAACAAAGTAAAAACTTTACAGATTGCTTCTGCTAACTTACTACAGTTTACATTCCTCTCAGGTAGGAGAATTGTTGAGTTTTTCTTAAGATAGAAAAGCAATTCAGATAATCTGAAATCTCCACAAGAAGGATAAGAAGCACAGCAGAAACTATTCTAGGCAGGAAGTCAATCCTTTCAACTGTCTGTGCTCCATAGAAACAATCGTCTGCACTGGGAGTCATATGAGGTACAGACAACAGCCAGTCCTCTGATCCTCTCATTTGTGATTTCATAAGAAATTACCAGTCAACTGAGTAATTCACTGAGTAAAGTAGACAGGTTAGACGGATAAGTATTTGTATCACCATATTCATGAAGCTGGAATATTTTCCATTACTGGTATCACATCTGAATGGAAGATGTTAAAATGTCTCTCATCTTGTAAGATGGATATGAAAGAACATTTTCTGAGAAATGAAATTATTAACACACCTGCGAGGTGGACGGAAGAGAAAAAGAAGAATAATCAGCCTGAGTTCTTCTCCTTGATAAGACAGCTCACTAATAACATAAAGAGAAAAATACCAGTTTAAAATAACCAGAAGAAGACAACTCTAGATTTTTTAAATTGCTGATAAGATTTTAATTTTTTTCCAAGTCGAAAATAACTATGTTGCTTGTGTTTTAAGGCACATAATGAGCAATTATATAACACATGATAGATTCAGCAGTAAAATAATATCCGTTAACAGCTGGAACTCATAAAAGCATAGCACAATGTGAAGATGGAATTTGCTAAAATAAACCATCTGCTGAAAAATACTATTCTGCAAATTTACAAATGAAGTTTAAACGTTATTTGTCTTATTTAATAGGTGTGTGAAAAAATGAGATATTTGAAAAGTAGGTGCTACCTTAATTAGTTCTTTATATTAGAGAGTTGGTTACAGTAATGCACAGTAAGGTGCTATATACAAATATTGCTAAATTTTCTGCATATACTATGTATTTAGCTTAAATTATTTGAAATTTTATAGTTAAAGTAACAAATGTATATTTAAATGTTTTGACACAAATTGCAAATATACCTTTAAAAAGCGTCTTACTCTCTAAATATTATTTGTCACATATATATTTGTCTTTTCTCTATAGGAAACTTTAAATTTTTCCCTTGAAGCTTTAATTATTTGAGTCTATAAAACAAACTGATAATGTACAAATTAACAGGAAAAAAAGGTTTACAGATATAATTATGTGCACAAGTATGTACTTGGAGTTTACATAATATATATAAATGTAGATATACAAATATACACTATACATATAAAAACTCCAGGAAAGGCAAGGTAGTTAACATGTCTATGCTGTCTTGAGGTTACAGAAAACACAGAGCTGTACGTTGGTAAATCAGGCTTTGCAGAAGACAGGTGACGACAAGGAAGAAAGAGGAGCCTGGCAGCAGACGTGGTCTTGTTACATGGATGAAACCTCCCAGGGAGCAGCCCTCCTCTTGGGAAGTATAGATAGGAAATGGTTTTTTGAAATTTAAACGTGCCAGACTCAGTTAATCTTTCCTAAACCCAGACAAGGGAGTATCTCAGGGAAAGTCTGTCTATATCAATGCAGATTTTCTCTACAAATGCAAATCTCCCCAACAAACACAGCTTTTCAGCTATTCTTGTAGAAGAAACTATTTCCAGTCTTCCGAGTAGCCATCTTGAAATATGTCAAAAAGTTGGCCAGGTGCACGCCTGTAATCCCAGCACTTTGGGAGGCTGAAGTGGGTAGATAACCTGAAGTGAGGAGTTCAAGACCAGTCTGACCAACATGGTGAAACCCCGTCTCTACTAAATACAAAAAATTAGCCGCGTGTGGTGGCGCATGCCTGTAATCTCAGCTACTTGGGAGGCTGAGCTAGGAGAATTACTTGACCCTGGGAGGCTGAGGTTGCAGTGAGCCGTGATTGTGCCATTGCACTCCAGCCTGGGCAATAAAAGCAAAACTCCATCTCAAAAAGAAAAATGTATTTTAGGGTAATATTTTGAGTATGTTTACCTCCATATGTACAATAAATATTATTGTGATTTTTAGTCTTTACTCTTCTGTGGAGAAAACACAGGTGTGATTTCTAGTGTAGCTGAAATCGCATGTTTATTTGACAATATTGCACTTGTGTGTGGGTGTGTGTGTGTGTGTAGATACTCTTTACCTTTGTTCTCACTTAATGATTAAATATTAACAATTAATTCAGTAAAATGTTGTTTTGCAATATTTCTCGATGTTATTATGCCTTAAATTAGTTGAATCATGCCCCTATAATGTGTACATTTTAACTTTTTACTATAGATCTCAATCTTACTTTGGTTCCTGTATTTGAATTTATGCTAATAAAGTCCTACAGCTAAAAAGGATTATGTAAACTTATCTACATTTTTACTAGTATTCTGGTGTCATTTTAAATTATGGAATTAGATCAAATTTTAATTTGGATTATTGTTATGTGCGTTAAGGATCTAAATTTTTAATTTTCTTATAAATATTACTTGTTTCTGAACCATATATTGACTAATCTGCCCTTTATATGATGTGCATTATAAGAGCTTGGGATTCATTCATTTGCAAAGATGAATGCTTGAGAAGTAGATATTTAATCATAACATTTAAAAATCTACTGGATAACCTAGAATTGAAAAACAGCCTATAAGTTGAAAAACTCCTGTAGTGGAGAAAGAAAATAAGTAATATACAGTGACAATATAAATATTATAAGTATTTATTTTATTATTGCCCTGAAATTTGATAACACAAACATGTAATACCTACAGATCATCCATATATCAGGTCATAAAAAATCAATACATTCTTCCAAAATTTAGCATAACAGAAAACGCACTCTGTCTCCTTGATGGAATTAAGTTACAAATAAAAGTAAAAATAAGTAGATAAGTAGATGGAAGTAGATGTTTGAAAACAAAGAAAAATATTTGTTTTGGATAATATAAAAACTCAATTGACCATTGCAATATTTCAAGAATTTTGGCTGTCAACTGGTGGCGAGTTTTCCCCAGGAGACATTTGGCAATGTCTAGGGTTATTGTGGGGATGTCAAGACTGGTGGAGGTGTGAAATTTAGAGGGCAAACGAAACATCTAGCATTGCTAAGGCAGACTCCCACAACAAAGAATCCTCTGGTCCTAAAGGTAAGTAGCACCAAGGTTGAGAAACCATAATCTAGAAAGTAAACACTATGTAGCTATTCCAAGTGCTCAGGAAAACACATCAATGCCCTCGAGGGGAAAAGTGTAAACATTTTAATTGCTGCACATGGTGACACAAATCCATGTTGTTAATCTAAGTGGAAGAGGCTGAAGCACAAAACGTCATTCAAAGAGTTTACTTGAGCCAAAATGAGGACAGCTGCCTGGGAGAAACAGACCCAAGTATGCTTGGATACGAACTCCATTTGGAGCTTTGCAACAAGCAGTTTCTTAAAGGCAAAAAAGGGACAAGAAGTGGGATGATGCAAAGAGGTTTGTCACAAATTCTCATTGGCTTATGGAAATGACATTTATTAGTGACTGGCTATACACTGTTACACTGTTATTGGGTGTGGATTATAGTGTCTGGTGTGGCATTATTGGTTAATTTACAGCTACTGTGGCAACAGCAAGCAGCCTAGATGAACACACAGCTCAGAGAGGAGCAGAACAGAACTGCTGTCTCATTTGAATATCTCTCTGGGCCTGATTCTTTAAAAGGACTTGCATTTCTCACATGAAAGTTATTTTCTTTTCTCAATGTCAATAAATGAGGATAAATAGACATAAAATAGATCTTTTTGAGGATGAAGTAAATGGAATAAAAAACAAAACCCAGGCTGACCAGAAATCATAGAGGGAAGAACAGTTTATAAATATATGGATTTTTCAAGGTGATTTTAAGCTATTAGGAATCAGTTAAATATTGGGGGAGTTTGTCTGAGTATGGGCTAAAGGAGACTGTCCCTTTTGCCTTCTGAAGTTTCCCTGAAAATCACTAGGAGGCAGATAAATAGTAGAAAAGACATACAGGTTTCTGCAATGTGTGTACACTGGAGCCCTTAGAATGAAGACCCAGACACACGATGGGTGCAGAAGATTATCTACCACATGACGTTTACAGAAAGAATGGGGTCTTGGATCACACAGGGGAAAAAAAAAGGTTATGTGAGAAAAGGTTCCTGGCTACCAACAGTGGACTTATTACCTAGGTGAAACCTCACTGGGAGCAGTCCTCAGAGAAAATAGACAGAAAATATGTCTTTCAGACCTTTGGAGACCTCAGACTCTCAGTTAACCTTTCCTAGATCCAGACAAGGGGGCAGACCTCAGAGAAAGCCTGGCTGCATCAGGGCAGATTCTCTCCCTATGCAAATCTCCCCAAGACAGCTTTGCAGCTATGCTTGCATTTCCAGCCCTTCCGAATAGCCATTTTGAAATATATCAAGGAAATATATTTTGGGGTAAAATATATTGGTTTCCTTCATACAGCTATAAAACATACAGGAATAATTTTTGTCAATGTCTACTACAAATCCAGTATAGCAGTAATTATAAAACCCAGCAGATATTGAAGAAAAAATATGTAGAGTACATCACTTACAAATATTGATACTAAAATGCCAAATAAAACAAAAATAATATCCAACAATATTTGAAACAGTAAGACAAGAAATTAGCAAAAAAATGAAACAAATATCCACCTTGGGGATCAAAGTGTGATTCCAATTTGGTAATCCAATAATATTAATAATCATATTGATTAGCCCAAATAAAAAATAAATAGGGGATTCTCAGTACATGCTAAAATATATTTGTTAAAAGGTAATATTCGTGTCTTTAAAGATTTTAAATGCTATAAAGAATCTGATATTCTATATGCAAACATATGTATGTCTATTAGAAGAAGAGAGGCCTGATTTTCATATGTTACTACATAGAGATAGAGAAGTGGATAGATTAATTTGCATATGCATAGAGAAAGCAGAAAATAGAAATTGACTATCATACTTAAAGGAATTTAAGTTCAACAACAAAATAATTCAAAGGTCAAATTTTAAATATTTTTAAGTTACATTATTAATATTAGATAATATGTATAATAATTGTGAAAATATTCAATGCTAAAATAAGATAGAATGTCTAAACATCAGTATTAAAACTAGTATAAATATTTGCTTTTTTATACTAGGAAAATTCAAGCTCAACCTAAAGTTATATAAGAAATAAAAGAAAAATTTGAAGGGATCTCTTAAATAACACAAACATATATATACACACACACATATAACATGTATATATGTTATATGTGATAGATATAGATTTAACATGTTATATCTATATTTGTATCTATCTATAACTACAGCTGTATGTATCCACATTTCTATATATTTACTCGGTGATATAAATATAGACTGGAATAAATATAAAGGCACATATGATTCTTGGATAAAAAGGATTTAATATCATAAAGACAAATTCCAAATTCACCTATGAATTCACAGCAATATACAGTTTCATTAGTATAATTTAAAATTTTTAAATAAATTCCAAGATTCATTTAAAGAAATATACATGTATACCAGCAGTAAAGAAAGAAGAAAGAGTGCACTAAACTAACTTGCTATTAAAAGACATTTTTAATCTTAGTAACTAAAACTGAGCAGTACTGATTTGGAATACTGGAATTTAGGTATATGGGATCTCAAAAGCATAGGGTTCAAAGGAGACCCCTGTATGAAATGATGAAATGATGAAATAAATGAAATGAAATAATGAATTGATGAAATGATGAAACGAAATAAGATGAAAAGATGAAATGAAATGAAATGATGAAATGACGAGATGAAAAGATGAAATGAAATGATGAAATGATGGGTTTAAATGAAATGATGAGATGAAGTGAAATGATGAAATGAAAGGATGAATTGATGAGATGAAAAGATGAAATGATGAAATGAAAGGATGAAATGAAATGAAATGATGAAATGAGGAAATGAAATGAAATGATGAAATGATGAAGTGAAATGATGAAATGATGAAGTGAAATGAAAAGTTGAAATGATGAAATGAAATGATGAAATGAAGTGAAATGATGAAATCATGAAATAAATGAAATGAAATAATGAATTGATGAAATGAAATGAGATGAAAAGATGGAATGAAATGAAATGATGAAAATGACGAGATGAAAAGATGAAATGAAATGATGAGATGAAATGAAATCATGACATGAAATGATGAAATAATGAGATGAAGTGAAATGATGAGTTGAAATGAAATGTTGAGATGAATTCATGAAATGATGAAATGAAATGAAAGAATGAAATGAAATGATGAGATGAAATGAAATGATGAAACGAAAGGATGAAATGAAATGAAATGAGGAAATGAGGAAATGAAATGAAATGACGAAATAGATGAGCCAAAAATACTTATTCATTTTTTTTCTTGGCGCCCTTCTAAGAGTATTTTAGTGAGGTTAATTTCTAAAAATAAATTGCTATTCAATGGCTATACAGTTGGCCTTTGCACCACAGGGGTTTGAACTGTGCAGGTCCACTTAGCAAAACCAACAATTCTACATCCTTCTCCACACCCTGCCCATGAAAAGGATGAGGATGAAGACCTGTTTGATCATCTACTTCCATTTACTAAATAGTAAATATATTTTCCTTATGATTTTCTTTTTCTTTTCTCTGGCATGTTTGTTAAGAATACAGTATATAAGACATATAACATATTAAATATGTGTTAATTGACTGCTTGTGTTATTTGTAAGGCTTACAGTAGGCTATTAGTAGTTAAGTTTTGGGGGAGTCAAAGTTATAGTGGATTTTCTACCATGCAGGGAGGCCAGCATCCCAACCTCCGTGTTGCTTAAGGGTCAGCTGTACATGTTATTTCCTTTCCTGTAAGAGAAAAATGATGAGAAGCTCTTTTCTCCAATAAGTGTATTCAAAATGTAGCAGACTTGAAATGTGTTGGCGCCACCATTTTGCGTCTCACTTTGAAAACTTATGATTAAAAATCGTACTAAAGCCTACCTTACTTTTCCAAACTTAGAAAAAAGTGTTACAAAGAAAAGGGGTGAAACCATGCTAGCTTGCACTGAAATTTGAAATTATCTTTTAAAAATATATTTTTACGTTAATTACTTCCAAAATAGAGATCAGTTGCATCCACATGGCAGGTCACCCTAATCCACCCTATGACTGCACTAAGATTCATGAGGAATTGTGCCATCTAGAAAGGGCAGAGAAGAGGAATAGAGTGCTCTGCATCTTGAAATAGAAACATGCACATAGCCACGTGCTTTGATTCTGTTGTCACTGTGTACTTACTGCTAGGAAGAGGGCATGTTTGTGTATTTTATGCTAATTATTATCCAAGTTGTTAATGATTTAGGCTTTCAGAACCATATAAAGATTTTTTTCCTTTCAGATATAAACTATCTTGCATTGTTCTTCTGATTGTATGAGGGATAAATTTCCCTAAATATTCTTCAGACCATAATATTATGTCCATATAAATGCCAGTAGCAAGAGTAGAATCAACCACAACTGCCTTTGTAATTATTTAAAGCTTGTGTGCCTATAAGTAATTGGCATTTTATATAATCAAGAATCTTTGATATAATCATCTCTCAACCATTTTGAAACATGGCTCACATATATTAATTTTATATGCAAATATGTATAATATCATTGTATATGAAACTAAATTTTGGACTTTAGAACAGCTTCTTAGAATCTTGACTTAAATATCTACAGTAATATTTGACTTAAAAAATTTGGCACACTGTCACTATTATGAAAAAATTACTATAAAATTATTTAAAAATTTTTTCCACCCTAACATTTAAAATATTCTCACATTGGTGGTTAAAACCTATTGTGATTGTTCTTAGAATTTAGATAAAAACTGTTCCAGAAAGTTTGAAGAGAAGCACTTTAGTCAATTTTTAGTTGTTCAAGCATGAAGAAATGGCATTTCATTAATATTTTAAAAGCTATTCAGATTCCCTCTTTGAATTCAAGTGTTTCAAAGATATTTTAAAATACCAAAATAGGAATAGAATATGAAGGGCTGGTTATGAGTAATATGATACACTTTTATGAGAGGGTGAGATTACAATAACAGTACCTCCTCTCATAGAACAGCCAGCAAGTCTCCACTAAATAACAGTACCTTGATTTTATAGATGTCTAATCATGGATATTGAGTTAATTGGAACCATTTGTAGACACAGGAGTTTATTAAAGAATTATATAATATCTTTCAAGTATTTAGAATAGCGTTGAAATTAAGCCTGTATCCCCACGATTTTCAGAGGTGCTGATGCCTAATAAACTCAACCCCTTGCATGCCAAAATTGGCTTAAAGCCCACCCATTACCCAAGCTACACTTCAAGCATCAAGATTCAGAAATGTAATTTTAAATACGCAAGAGTTTGAGGAATTCACTACTCAAACTTTCTTGAACAGTCTATCCAAGTGCATGAAGAAAATGTGAGTAAAGAAATTTTGACCAAAGGATTGATAGTAACGTTGAATACATTTAATAGTAGATCTAAGATTAAAAGGTGAGAGTGAGGGTGAAAAGAGTGTATGAATGCTTCGTGTTCTGATAAAAAGAATGTAGCACCCATGTCCTACCTGCTTGGCTGCATTGCCAGTCCCACGGTAGGCTATTTTATCCAGGTTTTTAGGTTTTGTTTTGTTTTGTTTTGTTTTTCTTTTCAGCGGAGTTAGTCCAAGACCAATAACTCCATAACTGGTAGAATTGGAAGACTTCATAGTGCTTAACATTTTCTACACAGCTTTATAACAGTTTTCTTTTTCTTTTTTTCTGAGAGATTCTTTTCAATATACCCCATCATGGTTGAACTCAAAGTCATTGCTTATTTAAAATCTACAACTGCTGAAGTTTTGTATCCTTTGCATTCCAGGTAATTGGTCTTTTGTGCATTTTCTGTATTTTTCTCCGTCAGTCTACCTAGATATTTGTTAGATTTAATATTTTAATATTTTTCTGAAAAAGTGAGCTTTTGCATTTTTAAATACATACTCAGTTGCTTTAATTCTGCTTATTTCCTCCTTTTTTTTTTGAGACGGGGTCTTGTTCTGTTGCCCAAGCTGGAGTGCAGTAGCGTGATCTCTACTGACTGCAACTTCCACCCCCCATGTTCAAGCAATTCTCCTACCTCAGCCTCCTGAGTAGCTGGGATTACAGGTGCATGCCACCATGCCAGGCTAATTTTTGTATATTTAGTAGAGAGTAGGTTTCACCATGTTGGACCAGGCTGGTCTCGAACTCCTGACCTCAGGTGATCCACCTGCCTCGGCCTCCCAAAGTGCTGGGATTACAGGCATGAACCATGGCCCCTGGCTATTTCTTTCATTCTTTATGTTTATTTTACTGGTTTTATCTCTCTCTCGCTCTCACTGTTTCTCTCCTTCTCACATTCACTTTGCAGTTGTCAAATAGCCCAGGTGATGTTACAGATTTACTCTTTATAAAAGGAGGCATTACACATTACACATGCATCTTAGTGGCCTTACAAAAGTGTTTGGTTGATTTGTATTGACTATTCACCTTTAAAATATTTCAATATTCATTAAAATAGCTTCCAACCAGTATTATTAGACTTATGTTTCTAGCTTTCTTTTTTGTATTGCTATCTACCTTCATTGCTGTTTGTTTAGGAAATATATTCTGTGTCACGTTATTTCCATGAAAATTGTTTGAATTTGTGGTATGGTCTAGAAAATGTTAATTTTTGTAAGTATTCTGTATGAACATGAAAATAAAATGAATTATAATATTCATGTTCCTTATATAACATTTGCCCGTTTTAAAATCCACTAGCTTCTTTTAAAACTTACTCTTTTAATTTCTTCTTTTATCTATTACTGAAAGATGTGTGTTTGAAATGTCTATAATGATTTGGGGGCTTATCCATTTCTACTTACTTTCTGATATTTTTGCTTTATATAATTTGACTCTGTCTCTAAGTGTGTGTGTGTGTGTGTGTGTGTGGTGTGTGTGTATATATGTATATATGTGTCAGGCTAATGCACATTTAAGTCATCACATCTTAATAAATTAAAACTTTTATCACACTGGTTAGACTAACTTATTTTAATAAATGTTTCTAACTTACATTCTATTTTGTGTATATAGCATCTTTTTAAAAAATTATATTCATGTAGTATGTTTGTATGTATATCATATATACACAGTATCTGTATTGTTTGAACTTCAAAGTTTCTGCAAATTTATATATTAGTTGCCTCTCTTGTAACTATGTTAGAGACAGATTTTTTTAAATTTTGCCAATCTTTGTATTTTAACAAAAACATTATCTACTTAGGTTTAAGTTAATCTTTGATCATGTATAATTTGTTTTGTTAATTTGTTTTATATATATATATATATATATATATATATATATATATATATATATATAATGTCTCATTTTCTCCTACCGGTTTCTGTCTTCTTGTTTTTAAATTATAACTTTTATTTTTATTGTTTTCATAGATACAACAGAGAAATGCATAATGTCCAGTGAATTTATTAAAGCTCCAAAGTCTGTCACGCACAGTGGCTAATGCCTGTAATCTCAACACTTTGGGAGGCCGAGGCGTGTGGATCACGAGGTCAGGGGTTGGAGACTAGCCTGACCAACATGGTGAAACCCCGTCTCTACTAAAAATACAAAAATTAGCCAGCCATGGTGGCACGCGGCTGTAATCCCTGCTACTCAGGAGGCTGAGGCAGGAGAATTGCTTGAACCTGGGAGGCAGAGGTTGCAGTGAGCTGAGATGGCGCCACTGCACTCCAGCCTGGGCGAAAGAGTGAGTGAGACTCTTTCTCAAAAAAAAAAAAAAAAAATTTGCAAAGTCATACTCACCTTTCTGCTCTTGTCAGACAATTAAGAGGTCTCTGAATACTTCAGCCCTAATAATTTGCTTCCTAACATACATATTGCAGTGCTTATCTAATTTTAAATATCTTTTTGTTTCGACACCTAATTTTTTATTTAGATCTATCTGTATGTTTACAATATATTTTGCTCTTTGTACCTTCTTTCATTTCAGTATTTCAACCTTTCTGAAACATGTTTTCAGAGTTTCTTTTTAGTTTCTTTAGTGGAATTCTGCTGGTGGCGTTTTGTTTTTTATCTCTATGTTATTTAGCCATAGGTTGATGAATATTTTTCTTGGTTGAGAATTTCAGAATGGCATTATTATTCTTAAGAAATAATATTGTTTATTTTACCTTTCATTCTTTCAGATTTCAATATGATTAAAGGTAATTTGATTTTTCTGGTGCTAATTGAAATATTTTTCCCTTCCTGATTGTTTACTGTTTCTCTAGGAGATAGGTAGGTGTAGGTTTATCTCCATTGTAGCTTGCTTTGAATATGCAGAGTAGTGTCTTACAAAAGTCTAGAGAACTTTCAGCCAAAATTCCATCACATATTGTCCCTTCCCATTTCCCTTCTTGTATGAGAACACTCACTAAACACATGCTACACTTTCTCACTGTACCTTCCATGTCTCTTAATGATTCTGTCCACATTTTGCATTTTTTAAAATTATCTGTAATGCATTCTGAAATATTTATTAACTCTCAAGATGGCCATGTCTAATCTGATGAGTTCATTTTTGAGTTTTTAATTTAAAATACCATATTTTTATGCAAATTACTTTTCAAATTTGCTACATCAATTTTTTAGTCTTCTAAAAATATATTCATTTTTAAAAATTTTTAAAAGCAAATGTGCTTTATAATCTAACAGTGATATTTCTTCTAATGAACCTTTGTGGATCTGTTTGTTCTCTTTTTCTGCTTTCCTTTCAAATGGTGGAATATCATTTCCTTGTGTACTTAGATGCCTTTGAATGACAAATATTTATTTTTCTTTGAAAATTATTTTTGTGCACTTTTGAGGATTAGTAAGAAGAAAATTTGCCAAAGAGAAGTTGAATTTTTTTGTGAGTCTACTAAAGGCACCACCATTCTCCCACCACATTATGTTAATTCTTGGCCTAAAGGTGTTTGGACGTATGTTTGGACTGCACATTTAAACAATTTTTAAATTAATTGCTGTAAATCATTAATGATTGAGTTTCTTTAAATCTGTCCAATCTCAAGTCATTTTTATTTGCCATTTCCAGGGAATGTGAAATGGGACTAATTTACCTCTGATTCTTCTTTATAGTTAGGATATAAATTTTGGTCCTAGCTTTAAGGAGGAGCTCCTGTGTGATGCCCTATCTTGGGAAAAGCTATGTATTTCTTTACTGTCCTATGTGATGTATGACAGTAGGAATCTGCACTCATTCATTTGGGTACATGTCCGTAGGGCAAAATCAGTTTCGGTGTTTAGGTATATTTTTTCTGCTCCCTGCATTCCCATGGTTTTGACCTTATATTTTACTTTTTTTATGTGAACATACCAATGCTTCAATATTTTTCCAGTAATATAATCAACTATATTATAAGAAAGAGAAAAATTTTGGTAAAACACAAATTTCATGTTTTCCTACTCGAATTGGCTTTTGCATAAAAATACAGGTAAAATTTATTTGTGCTTTTTTGCTATTTCTGTTTTGCTGTTCTCCGTTTGTCTATGTCTTCTCCACATAGACACAATTAGGGAATTTTGTACACTGCTGTGCCAACTGCTTTGATAGTAACAAAATATATTTCTCAAACTCCTAGGTATAAAACTCAAGTATCCACAATTTAAATTCCTTTTCCCTCACTTCTATTATGTTTCCAGTCTCAATAGAAATCGATGCCAATCCAGAAATACAAGCATTATTCTACTACTTCTCACACATTACAGATATAGATTAAATTTTCTAGATCTCCTTAAATACTATCATTTTTCACTTCTTTTATCTTAACTGTTAAGTTCAACATTTTCTATAATATTAATATATTGTGAAAATTTCCTTACTTTCTTATTTGTCCCAGGTTAAGTGTTTTGCAGTCTCTACCTCACCCTGTGAATCATAAACATTGTACATGCTGTACAAATAATACATAGTTCATGTGCTTAGAGATTGCACAGTTTTTATTTGGTGCACAATAGCTAATATTTTCCTCATTTTCTATTTCCTGATTTTTCTTTATTTAGTATGTACTACATTATCATAAAAATAAGAACGTCTTACAAACAAAAGCAAAAGCAACCCTAGGAATAAAATGCACAAATAAAATATATGAACATACAATTAGATGTACCATGTACCCTTCTAATTTATTTAGACATTTAATTTTAGTACAATTTTAATTAAAGTCTGTGTATTATCTGTCATCTTCTTAGTATTTTTTATATAACAAATTTTGTAAATCAGAAAGTCTCAATGTCATAATACACTATCTTGGCAGAGGTTGATCTCCAAGGAATAATTCCTCTCCCAAATTATGCCAATCAGAATTTCACTCTACCATAATTCTTTTAATCAGTTTCAGAGAAATAATAAATTTCAAAATTGTTCAAGGTACTTGTTGTAGTTGAAGTACACTTTGACAGGTGTAAAACTGTAGACAGACTGATACAAACATATTCTAATTGACTTAAAAATATATGGGACCTATTTTAAAATCTAGATTTTAAAATGTCGTGTTAACATATACATGTACTCCTTGTGAAATAATTGCTTTTCATTCTCTGGATAGAATAATTTAATCCTTAAACCTTCAATTCACTGTTAAAAACAAAATATTACATAAGACATGCTATAAAATTACTTCACAACTAGCTTTTCAATTCAGAAATATATGTGAAAAATCACCAAACATCTAATGAATTTCAAGGAGAAATGGGCTAGTAATTTATTCCATATGTCTCAATTATTCCTAGACACAAGGCTTCTTTTAAAATAATTGTAGGCATTTAAGAAACCACGTAAACTAAAAAGAAGAAATTGTGACACTGCTGCTTAGGTTTTTTAAATCTTTGGACATGAATAAATATTTTTTTAATGTTATCACTGAAACACCATGTCGGATAAATAATTCTGATTGCAGGACAGGGATTTTGCTTCAGAGATGCACCTTTCGCAGCTGGATGAATGACCCGGAATCTCCCCAAATGCCATCTGTAAACACAACAAATGAGATTTATTTCCGGGCTTTCTGATTTTATTTTAGTTGAATACACACACTCCTGTGTTTGATTTCCTTTATTATCAATATGACTTACTTCTAAATGACTTACATGACAGTGGGAAAATTTTCCATTTCAATTTATTGGAAATGGACACCTTGAAACAGGCAAGTCGGTCTGTCTGTTTCCGGCATTATATGGGTTCCACCAAGAGCACAAGTCCTAGGATGCCTGAGGTCCATTCAAAAACCAATGTAAAAATGGCGAGCCAGGGTAAAAAAGAAGAACACCCTTCCTATCTTTCAAATGCATTCCAGTTTCCACTATTCAAGGTGGCGAGAATAATCCACAGATGTCCTACATTAGCAAAATTTCACCTTCTCCTGCTGAACAACTGACGAATGAAACACACCCCAAGAGAAAATAGTAAACCTAGTCCCCTGCAATAACCTCACACACAAACATACACGTCAATATGTCATATTCAGAAATGCACACTGAATGTCATCTACCATGAACACAAACACACAGTCCCTCCGTGGGTTCGGAAGACTCACGACCCCAAAACTTGAGGTTTCCCATGTGTGGACTGATCCTGAGATGCAGTCATCACTATCCAGTTGTCCCTGTTGTACAGACAGAATCGTGGGCTCCTCATTACTTTATGTAGGATTGACGGTGTACGTGTTTGTGTGGGTGTGTGTGATTGCGTGCGCGCTTGTGGGTATATTTGTGTGGGTATGTTCACCCCTACGTGTGGGTGGGCACTTCCACTGAGATCACTGGCACACAAGCAGAGCCCTCTTGCTGTGTTTGTTCTTCCCTGTGGATCTCCTGGTCCTCCCTTGCAGAGAAGAGAGTGTGCCAGTGTTCATGGATTCCTGATCTGTTGGGTTCGTTGAAGAGAGGTTTAGCAGGGAGCTTTGCTGTTCAGGATGATGGTTTTTCATCCCACACTTGTATTTTTATTGATGAATCACAACTACATTGGGAGGCAGGGTACCTTCGACTTTTCTGACGTTGAACTCAGGCTTCGTTTTGTTTTGCTCTTGGAGGAATTTCCAGTGGTCTAAGGTGCTTTCTTGAGTGGCTCTTTCCACTAAGTGTTCCTCTAGCTCGGGTACCTGGAGGCAGGGGTCTCTCCTGAGCTCTCCTTGCGTTGCTCACCTGTCTGTGTCTTCAGCGCCAAGAGCTCTTGCTTCCCTGCCTCTTGACACACTCTCACTGTGTCTTTCCAATTCACTGTTCTGGATGTAAAAGAGGACATAGGCCTGTTGACTCAGGACAGAAGTGATGCCAGAGGCAGTGACCTCGGCATCATCCATTTTATACCACTGGCCTTCTTGAGCTTTGACGTAAGAGAAGTAATGTCCGTTGTGACAACTCCACCCAGCGTGGACCAGTACAGCATAGAGGACACAGACAAGAGGTCCTGTGTTCTGCCGAGACATGTATGGCTGCATGTCAAGGCACTCAGGATATTGCATATTCTTGGCAAGTTTGTTGCCTGTGACATTGGAGAATCTCTTCAATACAAGGATGAGGACCTTGGCAGAAGTGTGTAAAGTTAATGTCTTGGAGGCAGGCGCCTTCTGGAGACAAAGACCACAGTGGTAGGCATTCTCTCCATTGAGTTCTTAGGGCTTCACCAACTGTTCCAAACCTTGCTTCACACTCTGAGCTGCCTGGATATCCAGGGCGATGTCCAGGTAAGGATCAAAGGTGTCTGAAATGCCCTGGCAGTGGAGGCACTTGATTTGAGATCTCCAGTCCCCTCCAAATATGTGGTGGATGAGGGTAGTGTCCTTAGAGTGATGATCTACCTGCTTGTGCCCGGGAAGGCATGCCTTTTCATGGCATCCACAATGATCATCAGAAATTCATGGGCATCTTCCTGCTTGCCTCTATGGAAGCCAGCAGCCAATGCTTGTGAGGGCTGGATGACATGGCCAGGACGGTGGAGGGCCCGTGTGTTGTGAGCTTGCATGGTACAGAGCATGCAGCACTTGTGACGATGACAAGTTTGAGAGTGCTCCAGGGGCAGCATGTAGTTGGCAAGGGGCGGTGTGTTAGGCACTGCAGGGAAGCGTTCATGTAGCAGGTATTTCCCATATTCTGGAGCCTAGCCCCCACCGCAGCAGGTCTCCTACTACTCAGAGGAAGCTTTTCCCTGGGAGCAAGCTGTCTTGCCACAGGAGCCAAATCATCACAGAGGTCGACACGGGTCTCAGATAAGAGTGGTGACTTCTCAGGGAGACATGTCTGCTGGATTTCAGCAAAAGCTGCATCTGGCTGAGAAGATGCGAGTTTTGAAAAGTGATTGAACTGCTACTCACCTCCTAAGTAGAGTGAGTCATCCTCCATGTCACCTGGAATGAGGATCACAAGGTTTTTCTGCTGGGACCGCAGGTTGCAGAAAGACGCTATCTCTTCCGAGAGAGTCTTGAAATAACCAGCTCTCTGGCCACATCAGCCCTTATATAACTCACCCCCACCAACAGCAAACACCCCACCCACCCATCAGGTGCACGCTAAACCAATCCAATATTAGCACTCAAGGAATGAGTCACAGGGTGTGTCCCCTTGCATTCCTGGGAATTCAACAAACACAGCCCACATCATGATTTCTAGAACACCTGAGTGAAATTGCTCCTCAGGATGATAGGCATATATAATATGAGTGTAACCGGGTTAGGACAGTGGCCACACAGTTGCCTTATTTTAGTTAAAACAATGTCAGGGAAGAAATCTTTACCTATGAAACCGTGTGTGTGTGTGTGTGTGTGTGTGTGTGTGTGTTTGTGCTGGGATGTACTTCCAAGTATGTGCTTTTGGTGGATACCATCATCCTTTCAGTGATTGAAGGATAAGAAGTCGGAAGTGCGCTTTCTGACTTGAGAATAGTCAATGAAGTATAGTAATTAGCATAGTGTATTTTTTTCCTTAAAGAAAGAAGTGATCCGTGGAATCAAATAGACCTTCCAGTGATAACCTTTCCATGTTAAGCCTATTGATTCTGTATCCTAGTGAAATTACCTACCAGTGGGGAACAAGACAAGTCTTTGCATGAAATGCTCTTGTGGAAGCTAGATTCCCAAATAGTAAAGCATCGAGTGGTAGAAACATGCACTGAAGTTTGAAGACAAACTCAATGCACAAAGTAGACTGTGAAACACTTTCAGGAAATCATGCAATCATGAAGAGACTAATTGATGACATTCCCCAAATTTATGTTTGCCAGAAAAGAGAAATAGTCATGACATTGTATAGTCAGTGGTTTCGGACATACGACGGCAGTTTAAGAAAACATGAAACAAAAAACTTGAGAAATCAGAAGGTATCCCAACTAAAACCTTTGGTTTATTAAAGAAATGATGAAAATAAAAACGACGTATCTCACAGCATGGGTGATAATATTTTCACACGTATGTGATAATGGATCAACATTTGATAGAGTTGAAATAAAAGGTTCTAAATTTGACCAAAGCAAACAACGAAAATTATAGCATAGAAAAGCCTGGGTGAGAGGAGTGAGGCCCTGTCTCAAGAAGAAACCATCGGAGAGATTTAAAAGCAGAGAGTGAAACAGAGGATTGTATAATATTGTTAATACTGGCACTTGTTTCAGTGGGAAAAAGCAAAAATAAGCCGTGTATCTCATGGATTCTTGCATCAATTGTTCAGGATCTGAGATGTTGCCTCCATTTCCAGTTACGCATTGTATGGTGGAATTGCAGTTAGCACATTTGGTGCAAATTTTAATGCTGATGAAAGTGGACATGTTCCGTGAACTAAGAGGGACAGAATCTTGGTGTGTCTTCAGGCTCTCTGGCTTACCAGGAATGAAGATCCTGGCTCTAGGGATTTTCCCAAAATGTCTTAGACAGTAAGAAACAGGGCAGAATTTAGGCCTGGCGCCAAGGCCTCGAGGTGTAAAGAAACAGCCCTGGCCTCAGGGCCCATGAAATTAGGATGATTTTAAGGAGGATGGTGGAATGAGAGGACTGTGACCTTTGGCCCCGTTTTTTTCCCTTGTCTTTTCATGGGCGAGGGGTGCTCAATCAGAAGGCTTCCTGTGCCTGATGTAAAGAGTCCTGGGGGAAAAGGAGCACTGCTTAGAAAGATGCTCCACAGGGAAGAAGGAGCCACTATTTTCTGGAGAATCATCCCCAGAAGCATTAGCAATCCAAATGCGGTGGCTTCACACAAGATGCTGGAAGGTCTTATTCCAGGAGCCGGGACCTGGGCATCGGTGTCGTTTAATGCTCATAACTGATTTTGAGGTGAGCCCAATAGATAACCTGTCTGCGAGCCATGCTCATCACACTGTAGTTTTCACACACATCACACGGTGACCCTGTTCATATGCACATTTGGGTGCTTAAGCAGGGTTGCACCCAAGATTCTGTGGTTCTACAGAACCCTGAGTTGTGCCTTGGACAACTTTCCTCAGGGGTTGGTCAACTTTGATCACTGCACCTAATGAGAAAGGGACCATGTAATCTAATCAGCAAATACAGAAAAGGAAGGGGCCATTTCCCACAATCATTTCCACTGAAACACCACGTCGGATAAATAATTCTGATTGCAGGACAGGGATTTTGCTTCAGAGATGCACCTTTCGCAGCTGGATGAATGACCCAGAATCTCCCCAAATGCCATTTGTAAACACAGCAAATGAGATTTATTTCCGGGCTTTCTGATTTTATTTTAGTTGAATACACACACTGCTGTGTTTGATTTTCTTTATTATCAATATGACTTACTTCCAAATGACTTACATGCCAGTGGGAAAATTTTCTGTTTCAATTCATTGGAAATGGACACTGTGAAACAGGCAAGTCGGTCTGTCTATTTCCGGCATTATGTGGGTTCCACCAAGAGCACAAGTCCTAGGATGCCTGAGGTCCTTTCAAAAAACAGTGTAAAAACGGCGAGCCAGAGTAAGAAAGAAGAACACCCTTCCTATCTTCCAAATGCATTCCAGTTCCACTATTCAAGGTGGCAAGGATGATCCACAGATGTCCCACATTAGCAAAATTTCACCTTCTCCTGCCGACCAACAACTGACGAATGAAACACACTCCAAGAGAAAATAGTAAACCCAGTCCCCTGAAATAACCTCACATGCAAACCTACACATCAATATGTCATATTCAGAAATGCACACTGAATGTCATCTGCCATAAACACAAACACACAGACAGTCCCTCCACTGGTTCAAAGCACTCCTGACTCCAAAACTCAATGTTTTCCATGTGTCAGCTCATCCTTAGACACAGCCATCACTCTCCAGTTTTCCCTCTTGTACAGACAGAACCCTGGTTTCCTCATTACTTTATGTAGGATTGACAGTGTAGGTGTTTGTGTGTTTGTGTTCATGTGCCTTTGTGAGTGTGTGTATGTGTTTGTGTTTGCTTGTGGGTGTATGCGTCTGTGTGTGTATATGTGTGTCTGTGTGATTGTGCTGGGATGTACTTCTAAGCATGTGCATTGTCAGATACCATCATCCTTTCAGCGATTGAAGGGTAAGAAGTCGGAAGTGGGCTTTCTGACTTGAGAATAGTCAACGAAGTATAGTAATTAACACAGCGTATGTTTTTCCTTAACAAAAAAGGAGAGATCCGTGGAATCAAATAGACCTTTCAGCGATAACCTCTTCATGTTCAGCCTATTGATTCTATATCCAAATGTAATTACTTGCCAGTTTGGAACGAGACCTGTCGTTGCGTGAAATGGTCTTGTGGAAGCTAGATACCCGAATAATAAAGCATCAAGTGGTAGAAACATGCACTGAAGTTTGACGAAATACTCAATGCACAAAGTAGACTGTGAAACACTTTCAGGAAATCCTGGAATCGGTGAGTTACTCATTGATGACATTCCCTGAATTTATGTTTGCAAGAAAAGAGAAATCATCATGACATGCTATATTCAGTGGTTTCGGATGTACGATGGCAATTTAAGGAAACATGAAATAAAAAAAGTTGAGAAATCAGAAGCTTTCCAAAATAAAACCTTTGGTTCATTAAAGAAATGTTGAAAATTAAAACAATATATCCCACAGCATGTTAGATAATATTTTAATATGTATGTGATAATGGATCAACATTTGGTAGAGATGAAACAATACTTTTGAAATTTGACAAAACAAACAACCACAATTAAACACTGGAGAAGCCTGGGTGACAGGAGTGAGGCCCTGTCTCAAGAAGAAACCATCGGAGAGATTTAAAAGCAGGGAGTGAAACAGAGGTTTTTATACCATTGTTAATACTGGCACTTGTTTCATTGGGAAAAGGCAAAAACAAGCCTTTTATCTCATGGATTCTTGCATCGATTGTTCAGAATCTGAGATGTTACCTCTATTTCCAGTTAGGCATTGTGTGGTGGAATTGCGGTTACCACATTTGGCAGAAAATTTCATGCTGATGAAGGTAGACCTGTTCCCTAAACTAAGAGGGAAAGAATTTGGGTTTTTCTTCAGGCCTTTTGGCTTACCAGGGATGAAGATCCTGGCTCTCAGGGTTTTCTCAAAATTTTTCAGACAGTAAGAAAGAGAGTAGAATTTAGGCCAGGTGCCAAGGCCTTGAGATGTATAGAAATGGCCCTGGCCTCAGGGCCCATGAAATCAGGATGATTTTAGGGAGGATGGTAGAATGAGGGGAGTGTGTCCTTTGCCTTGTTTCTTTCCCTTGTCTTTTCATGTGCCAGGTGTGGTTAATCAGAAGGCTTCCCCTGCCTGATGGACAGAGTCCTGGAGGAAGAAATGAGCACTGCTGATAAAGATACTCGACAGGGAGGAAGGAGCCACCATTTTCAGGAGAATGATCCCCAGATGCATGAGAAATCCATATGCTGTGGCTTCACACAAGATGCTGGAGGGTCTTATCTCTTTAACCGGGACCTGGGCATTGGTGTTCTGTAACGTTCATAACTGATTTTGAGGTGAGCCCAATTGATAACCTGTCTGTGTGTCATGCTCATTGCACTGTAGTTCACACACATGTCACACAGAAACACTCTGAATAAGCACATTTATGTGCTTGAGCAGCGTTGCACCCAAGATTCTGTGATTCTACGGAGCCCTGAGTTCTGTCCTGGACATCTCTACTCTTGGGTAGGTCAACTTTGATCACTGTACCTAATGAGAAATGGACCATGAAATCTAATCAGCAAATATACAAAAGGAAGGGGCCATTCTCCACAATTGTTTCACTCCGGTAGGTCAACTTTGATAACTGAACCTAACAAGAAATGGATCTGTGATGATTCCAAATCAAAGAATCTGTTGGTTTTTTGCTATTTGAATGAATTCTGTTAACATTTAAATAGAGTTTAAAACCTGAGATTTGGCATGAAATCTAATCAGCAAATACACAAAAGGAAGGGGCCATTCTTCAAGATCGTTTCCACTGAAAGACAACCACTGATAAACAAGTCTCATTGCAGGACAGGGATCCTGCTTCCAAGATGCAGCTTTCACAGCTGGATGATTGACCCAGAATCTCCTCTAATGCCAGTTTTTTACACCCAAAATGAGATTTATTTCAGGGCTTTCTAATTTTATTATAGTTGAATACACCCACTCCTGTGTTCCAATTTCTTTCAAACACCTTTAAATAATTAAGTGTTTTGCTGCATCAGCCCTTATGTAACTAATGCCCACCCACCGGGACCATTACATTTACCCATCAGTTACCCTATTTACCAATGAAATATCAGCATTCAATTAAGTTTTTTGTCTTAGGTTGTATCCTCTTGCATTCCTCAGGGAATTTAATGGACACAGCTTACATTGTGATTATGGAACAGTTGAAGCAGATTTACTTGTCAGTATTATTGGCAAATATGACAGGAGTGGAACCAGGTTAGGACAGTGGCTAAACATTTGCCTTATTTCATGTAAAACAATGCTAGTTAACAATTGTGTACATATTAAACAGTTTGTGTGTATGTGTGCATTTGTGTGTTTGTGTCTGGATGTGTGTGTATGTGTTGAGAAGTACTTCCAAGCATGTGCATCTGGGAGATAAGATCATTCTTTCAGCGACTGAATGACAAGAAGTTAGAACTACACTTTCTGATTTGAGAATTTGCAGCAATGTTATGTAATTAACATAGCATATTCTTTGTCTTAATTAAGATGGAGAGATCAATGGAGTCAAATAGACATTCCAGAGATAACCTTCCCATTTTTGGCCAGTTGATTCCATATCATGTTGTAATGATCTGGCAGTGGGGACAAGACAAGTCTTTGCATGAAATGGTCTTGTGGAAGCAAGATATGCAAATAATAAAGCATCAGATGGGACTATTGCCTTCAATAGTGAATGTAGAAACATTCACTTAAGTTTGATGGAATTCTCAATGCCCAAAATAGATTGTGAAACACTTTCAAGAAAACATGCTATAACCCAGAGACTACTTGACAATATCCACCGAAGTTATGACTGCAAGAAAAAAGAAATATTCATGGCATTTTTAATCCAAGGGTTTCTTGTATATGACAGCATTTTTAAAAAGTCAGAATCAGAAAAGCTTGACAAATTGGAAGATATCTAAGCTAAAACGTTTTGTTCCTTAAAGGAACGATGAACATAATTGCAATGTAACACACGGCATGTGAGATAATGTTTTAATTTAATACATATCTAAAAATGACTTGAAATTCAATAGAAATAAAATAAAAACTTCTAAAACTTGACAAAAGGAAACAACAAAAATTACACACTGGAAAAGCCTGACTGACTGGAGTGACATCCTGTCTCAAGAAGGAACAAACAAGCACACAAACAAGCAAAGGATTCTAAAAGCAGGGAATCAAACAGATACTTGTACACCATTCTTCCTACTAGCACTCTTCATAGTAGGAAAAGGCAAAAACAACCCAAATGTGTGACGAATTACTTCATCAGTTTTTTAGGATCTGAAATACTGCCTCAATTTTCAGTTATTCATTGTGGGGAGAACTTGCAGTTACCACATTTGTTCCAAAATTTTATGCTGATGAAGGTAAACCTGTCCTGCATTCTCAGAGGGACAGAATTCTGGTGTTTCTCCAGGTTCCTTGGCTTACCAGGAATGAAGATCCGGGCTGTATAGACGTTTTTCAAAAGTATGTATGTATGTATGTATGTACGTATGTATGTATGTATGTATGTATGTATTTCCTCTTTTTAAATTAAAAAAAAAACAGGATACATGTGCAGAACGTGCAAGTTTGTTATATAGGTATCCTTTGCCATGGTGGTTCGTTTCACCTATTGACTTATCCTGTAAGTTTCCTTCCCTCACCCCCAGCCCCCAACGGGCCGTGTTGTGTGTTGTTCCCCTCACTGTGTCCTTGTTTTCTCAATGTTCAACTTTCACTTGTTAGTGAGAACATGCGGTGTTTGTTTTTTTTGGTTCCTGTGTTAGTTTGCTCAGTATGATGGCTTCCAGCTTCATCCATGTGCCTGCAAAAGACATGATCTCATTCCTTTTTATGACTGCATAGTATTTTATGGTGTATATGTACCACATTTTCTATATCCAGTCTAGCACTGAAGGGCATTTGGGTTGCTTTCATGTCTTTGCTATTGTATATAGTGCTGCAGTAAACATACGTGTGCATGTGTCTTTATAGTGGAATGATTTATATTCCTTTGGGTATATAGCCAGTAATGGGATTGCTGGGTCAAATGGTATTTCTGGTTCTAGATCCTTGAGGAATCGCCATACTGTCTTCCACAATGGTTGAACTAATTTACAGTTTCACCAACAGTGTAAAAGCATCCCTCTTTCTTCTCAGCCTCACCAGCATCTATTGTTTCTTAACTTTTTAATAATCACATTCTGACAGGTGTGAGATGGCATCTCACTGTAGTTTTGATTTTCATTTCTCTGATGATCAGTGCTGTTGAGCTTTTTAAAAATATATTTGTTGGTTGCATAAATGTCTTCTTTTGGTAAGTTTCTGTTCATATCTTTTGCTCACTTTTGATGAGGTTGTTTATTTTTTTTCTTGTAAATATATTTAAATTCCTTGTCAACTTTGGTTATTAGACCTTTGTCAGATGGGCAGATTGCAATAATTTTCTCCCATTCTGTAGGTTGCTTTTTCATACTGATGAGTTTCTTTGCTGTGCAGAAGGTCTTTAGTTTAATTAGATCCCATTTGTCAATTTTGGCTTTTGTTGCAATTGCTTTTGGCATTTTTGTCATGAAGTCTTTGCCCATGCCTATGTCCTGAATGGTATTGCCTAAGTTTTCTTCTAGGGTTTTTATGGTTTTGGATTTTACATTTAAGTCTTTAATCCATCTTGAGTTAATTTTTGTATAAGGTGTAAGGAAGGGGTCCAATTTTGGTTTTCTGCCTATGGCAAGCCAGTTTTCCCATCAGAATTTACTAAATAGGAGATCCTTTCTCCCTTGCCTGTTTTTGTCAGGTTTGTCAAAGATCAGATGGTTGTAGGTGTGTGGTGATATTTCTGAGGTGTTTGTTCTGCTCCATTGGTCTATATGTCTGTTTTGGCAGCAGTAGCATGCTGTTTTGGTTACTGTAGCCTTCTAGTATGGTTTGAAGTTAGGTAGCGTAATGCCTCCAGCTTTGTTATTTTTGCTTACAATTTTCTTGGCTATACGGGATATTCTTTGATCCCATATGAAATTTAAAATAGTTCTTTCTAATTCTGTGAAAAATGTCAATGGTAGTTTGATGGGTATAGCATTGAATCTATAAATTAGTTTGGGCAGCATGGCCATTTTCACAATATTGATTCTTCCTATTCATGAGGATGGAATTTTTTCCCTTTGTTTGTGTCTTCTCTTATTTCCTTGAGCAGTGGTTTGCAGTTGTCCTTGAAGAGGTCCTTCACATCCCCTGTACTCCTAGCTGTATTCCTAAGTATTTTATTCTCTTTGTAGCAATTGTGATTGGGAGTTCATTCTTCATTTGGCTCTCTGCTTGACTATTGTTGGTGTAAAGGAATGCTTGTGATTTTTGCACAATGATTTAGTATCTTGAGACCTTGGTGAAGTTGCTGATCAGTTCAAGAAGTTTTTGAATTGAGATGATGGAGTTTTCTAAATATAAAGTCATGTCATCTGCAAACAGAGACAACTTGACTTTCTCTCTTCCTATTTGAATACCCTTTATTTCTTTCTCTTGCCTGATAGCCCTGGTGAGAACTTCCAATATTATATTGAATAGAAGTGGTTACAGAGGACATCCTTGTCTTGTGCCAGTTTTCAAAGGGAATGCTTCTAGCTTTTGCCTATTCAATATGATGTTGACTGTGGGTTTGTTATAAATAGCTCTTAATATTTTGAGATATGTTCCATCAGTACCTAGTTTATTGAGAGTTTTTAACATGAAGGGATGCTGAATTTTATCAAAGGCATTTTTGCATCTATTGAAATAATTGTCTGGTTTTCGTCTTTGGTTCTGTTTATGTGATCAATTACATTTATTGATTTGTGTATGTTGAACCAGCCTTTCATCCCAAAGATGCAGCTGACTTGATTGTGGTGGATAAGCTTTCTGATGTGCTGCTGGATGCTGTTTGCTAGTATTTTATTAAGCATTTTTTAATTGATGTTCATCAGGGATATTGGCCTAGATTGAGCAGGTATGTGTGTGTGTGTGTGTGTGTATGTGTGTGTGTGTGTGTGTGTTTCTACCTTGGTTTGCCAGTAGGTTGATGTGTGAGTGTGTGTGACTTGTGTGTGCGTGTGTGTGTGTGTGTGTGTGTGAATGTGTGATAGAGGGCCAAACTAGGGCAGAGGAGGTTCCCTGGTCTGCCACTACATTAAATGTTCTGAATTCAAGATACCAAGGGAGGCATGAGACCCATGGTTGAAACTTCATGATGTGGCCAGGTTTCGGGGGTTTCTGGGAGCTGCCAGTGGGCATGTCTCAGGCTTGCTCCCACTGACAATCCATGTCTTCTCTCTAAATTGGAGATGGCTCTGTATGGAGAACAGGCAACTGAGAGCATGATGTAAGGGATCTACCTCATACTCACTAGGAAAGAAAAGAGTTTTCATCATCTCTCACTCCGTTCCCATTGTAAATCTATAGACACAGGGGTCAGTTACCTGAAATGTTAGCGTAGCTAAAGTCCTCAGACCAAATTAGATGTCCTACCTTATCATGTGGATCAGATCCTAAAAAAACAACTGCTTCCTGTGGTCATAATCTTTTATCACAGGCCATTTCCAATCCAGAGGAAGACCTTCTAGAAGAGGTGGTGGGTTGGAGAGTGCTGACATACTATGTGAAGCTACTATTTGGAGTTGGACATGAGTGCATGTGACCTTGTGCCACAGCGGGAATGTGAGCTGGATGACAAATGGAGATTTGGACTTGTGATAATTGGCCTCTGTGTCATTGTTTGGAAGACCGACTGGTCCCTTTATTTCCTGTAGCTTGACTACCACACAAATGAATCCACTCAAATGTTGGCAAGTGGAGCAGAGTCCCAGGACAGGTAAGGCACTTTCCCTGCTTTTTCTTAAGATCAATCCCCATGCCTAGAAATTAATGTCACATCCCACAAAATCATTAAAGTAGAGAGTGCATTCTGCAGGATGAGTGAAAAGGCATTTATGATTCTTGGGGTCAGATGTTCTGCAATTGGCCTGTGCTAGTTCATGTCTTTCTGCAGATCACATCCTTAACCTCTAGAGAGTCTTGCAGGACCAGAACCTTACCTTTCCCAGTCCACAATCTCTACAGGTACAGACACACCCCCAGTTCAAGGATCTTCACACCTGGATTTAAGCCTACTCCTGCAACTACCCCAGGTAAGTTTCCTTGTTCTTAATGGCAAAGTTTGGACAATGCTGTTCAAACTCCAGGCAACAAGCAACATCTAGGGAATGTGCTTTTAGGTAGGGTCAGCATAATATCCCATTCTGGCAGACATTTTTATTTTAAAGTTGTAGAGGGTGATGCTGTTGGCAGCTCCCTCCCAATCAGCACCATTTGCAGCCTCTTGAAGACAGAGAACTGAGGGCTGTCCTTCGAATGGAGCAGTGTGATTCCAAAAAAAGAAATGCTCCCTGTGGTCCTGGGACCAGGGATAGGACTCCAGTTGAGCCTGGTGAAAGAGGTCCTTGTCCTAGCCCAACAGAGAGCCCTGCAGCTGAGCTTGGGTAATGTGGTCCATGTGGTTGTTTCTGAGTGTGTCCTGAGGTTGATGGATGGCTTGCAGTTCCCTATGCAGATCCAATGCATGTTTTGCTTTCTTGCTTCTACAACCTGGACGTTATATATCCAAGATGGAACCATCTCAGCCATGACAACAGAGAATGTACCACTCTCATGTGAGGAAGAGGGGTAGGCAGTGCTCCTGTATCACCAGCCTTTGATGAGACCCTGAGGAAACCACATCATGGAGATCAGCCCTTCTCTCCTGTAAGGAACTCATCCTGTGAAAGAGCAACTGGTGGCTGCAAGAGCTGTCTCTGGGACAGCTGTTCATGTCTATATCTGCAGGGCAGCCCTCATAGTCATATGCAGTCATATCCATAGTCATATCTGGAGTCAGACTCCAGTTTGACTGATTGAGTGGAGAAATTAAACATTTATTACTGAATAATAACATTAATAAACCATCTTAATGATAGTAATAATAAACACTGATGTGCATTAACAGGAATGATGATGATTATTATGATACTAATATCCATAATTAATAATTTTAATATTGATAATAATACTAACCCTGTAGACTTGGGACCTAAAGAACCGTTTCCCCTGGCGATTATCCCATATTTGGCCACATGGGGTAATATTGAGTTCCAGAAGGTGAAGATTAACATTCAAAAAAATAGAAAAAACAACTTGCAGGTAGGCATGTGCACACATGGGGACTCTATGGAAATCTCAGGTGTCTCAGCCTATGAATAAATACTAAAGTGACTCTTGTTCTGGATCTCCATGCTAACAAACATGCACCAGCTTTCAGGAGGTAGGACAGCTGGCTGATGGGGCAAGGCTTCTTGAAAACATGGCAGGAGTAAGAAATCGCACATGCTGCCCAGCAGCAGAGCTCATGACACTCAGTAAACCCCAGCAAAAGGACCTGGCTGCCCTTCTGCCATCTGCTCTCCCATGGCCCCTCTTAACTGGTACGTCTAGGCACTGGCATAACCTTCACTGGCTATAGGAGGGCATAAACCTCAGCATTCTCCCACCTGCAAGAAAGACAAAAATTAACTGAATACCATGGCTTCTGGGTGTCCTTAGTGGGCTTAGCGTATTTTGCATTTGTTTTAACAGGCCAGTTATCCAGGCAGTGACTTTCAGTACAGCTACAGTCACCTCTGGACACCTGTGGAGACTTTTAAAATTTCCAGAAGGTCAGGAATTTTTGGAGACCTTTCTCAAGGCTATGTCGCCTGAAAAGGTGAATCAATAAGCTTCTGAACTGACTTAGAAAATGTTGCAGAGCCTCTCATGAGCAGATAGACCCTCTCCTGCCACTCCAGATAGACGTATCTGGGTCACACACACCTGATTTAACAACATCTTATTATCTCAGGTGGGTAACAGACAGCAATTTGGGACCTATCCCAGTGTGGATGAGAGATATTGAGTTGGATAGACTAGATGGGGCAAGAAAGCCCATTCTGGGGCTCAAAAGCCTGCACATAGGATTGCTGGCACATAAAGGGTATGTATAAATTCTTTCTCAGCCCATGAGAAGATCGGGATGTACTTCATCAGCATACCATGCTGGTATGAAGAGATTCTTGCCTCCAAAGGGACTCAGAATATTTCAGGGAACCTGTATTAGTTCATTTTTACACTGTTGTAAAGACACTACCCCACACTGGGTAATTTACAAATGAAAGATGTTTAATTAATTCACAGTTCTGCATCGCTGGGGAGGCCTCAGGAAACTTACAATCATGGTGGAAGGCAAGACAGAAGCAGGCACATTTTTTCACAAGGTGGCAGGAGAGAGAAGTGAGTGCACGGAAAAAGAAACCTCCTACTTTTAAAACCATCAGGTCTCCTAAGAATTCACTCACTATTGTGAGGATAGCATGAAGTAAACTTCTTCGACACATGGCGATTACAGGTCCCTCTGTTGATATGTGGGGATTATAATTTGAGATGAGGTTTGGGTGGGGACACAGAGCCAAACCATATTATTCTGCTCCTGGCACCTCCCAAATCTCATGTCTTTTATATATATTTCAAAACCAATCATGCTTTCCCAACAGTCCCCCAAAGTCTTAACTGATTCCAACATAACTCAAAACTCCATGTCCAAAGTCTTATTTGAGACAAGTCTCTTCTGCCAATCAGCCTATAAAATAAAAAAAAAAAAAGTTAGTTACATCCACAATGGGGACCTTCTGACCCTGACCAGTGCCCTATCCTACTGTGGCTCAACTGATATCCTAGATACAAGACCAAGTCGTTTTTACTCTTTCCTCTAATCTCCTCTAGCAGAAGGAAGGGGTCTTTTTTGGAGCTGCAAGCTGGGCTGCCTGGGGTTGGGGGAGTGGTAATGCAAGTACTCCTTTAGCTGTCCTGGCTGGTGTCTCAGTAGGTTTTATGGCCGCTCAACTCAGTACACTGGCTCTGAGCACAGTACTATTGTGTCTGCAGTAGTGTATGAGATGGAAAATAAGTCTCCATTCTCCAAGACCCTTCTTGAGCATCAAGGCTGCCTGATTGATGGAATATAGCTACAGACTTTCCTCGCTGAGCCTAGCATGCACATGTTCTTCTGCTGGAAAAAAAAGACAAAAACAAACAAACCACCAAAAAACTTCCCACAAGCAGAATATTCTGGGACTCAAGGCCACCTAGATTATTTTGTCCCCAGGGTGCTCCCTTGATGTGGTGTGCTTCCTCTTTTCTCAGAGTAGGAGTCCCTGAAATTCAGATTACTGCATATGCTGCTGCTGCTTCTCTGGGTCTAGCTACCCAGTGGGGCTGCCGCACACCAGGCTGGTGCTCAAGAATGTCTGCAATGGATTCAGTGATGTAATCTGTCCTCAAGTCTCACAGCAGCAGCGTGTATCAGCAGCTGATCAGATGGGGATGGCAGGGGAGTGATGTAGACTCTGAGAGATTCCTTGGTTATAAATAGTCCTAGTGTGTTGCATGTTGGATTTCTCAAATGCCAGTCTTAGTAGTAATGAACTCATCACATGGAGAGACTCAGGGCCTCCTGGTTAGCCAGAGTGATGCAAGCAATGGTAACAGTTGTGGTCAATCACAACTTTTCTCCTTCCTGGGTGCTATGTTATTCTACCTGCAGATGCTGTAAAGGACTGTGTCATTAGGCCTTCAGCCAGGAGGTGGTGCTTCCAAAAGGCTGCCAGCTGTGGTGGCAGCAGTGAGATTTGGACTTGCCTTATGTTACCCATGGGAGGCACTCTGGTGTCTCAGGAAATAGGTGGAGCTATAGAGCTTCTAAAAGTTTCTTCTATTATTTCAATCTTTAACACACTGAAAACTCTCCGGTGGGAACTAGGTTAGGTAAGGTGATGCTCTGGCTCCCTACGTGTGGGACAAGCAGTGGCTCCAGTGGGAATTGGAAGGCAGTTCTTGGGCCACTGGGGTAATTTTCCAGAGAGAATTGAAGCTGTCTCTGCCTCTGTACAAGGAGAGTCCATATGAAGAACGGGGAGGAGCAGCTTGGTAGTAAGCCCCATCCAGCTCCCACACACTTGGCAAGGCAGGTCTCACACCCACAGTGTTCCACTGGGAGTAGCTAGCTAAGTTTCAGAAGTCGGAGCTCAGAACTCAAAACTGACCCATGCCATAAGCCTTTCCTATGGAGACAGCAACTGCAACCTTCAGGCCACACCCTTCCTGATCCACCTGAACAGCAGCGGCCCCCAGCTCCCGTGCTTGCTCCTGCAGCACACTTCCCACTCACCTCTCAGTTCTGGCCTGCGGAGTTTGTCCCCAGTCAAGATTATATCAAACATTTCAATTGGGAGGTTCTCTCAACCTGTGACTACCATCTGAGTTAGCTGGCAGACTTCTAGGGGGTCCTCTCTGAGGTAGAATCAGAAATGGCTTCCCTCCATCCTGCTAGAAACTGGGAATGTGCTGGAGATTCAAAGCACATCCCAATGCCACTCCTCATATACTCACCACTCTTCCCTAAATCAGCTCCAGCGCTGAGTAGGGTTAAGGCCTTCCCTCACGGCCTGGATTGATAGGTTTCCCAGTGGAAGTGTATATCTTAGAGTCAGTTTACCCCCCTCTCACACCCTGGAAACTTACAATTTTCTGCCTAGCTTATGGTGTAAGCTGCATCCTGCTGCTTCTTTCAAATGGTCTGTGGCTTATTTCAATTTTCCTGTTAAATTTCTGTGTTGCTTCTTGAAAGAAAGTTCACAGTGTGAATCTCTACACACCATTTTGTCTTTCCAAGTGCAAGAGGCAGACTAACAATGCCTTCAATACACCATCTTGGAAAACAAAAGTAACAGTTTTCTCATTTTTAAAAGTTTTGTTGGCCAGAAGGAGGGTGGAGCCAAGATGGCCGAATAGGAACAGCTCCAGTCTCCAGCTCCCAGCCCCAGCGACACAGAAGACGGGTGATTTCTGCATTTCTGCTTGAGGTACCGGTTTCATCTCACTAGGGAGTGCCTAACAGTGGGTTCAGGACAGTCGGTGAAGCGCACTGTGCGCGAGCCGAAGCAGGGCGAGGCATTGCCTCACTCGGGAAGCACAAGGGGTCAGGGAGTTCCCTTTCCTAGTCAAAGAAAGGGGAAACAGACGACACCTGGAATATCGGGTCAGTCCCGTCCTAATACTGCGCTTTTCCAACGGGCCTGGAAAACGGCACACTAGGAGTTTGTGTCCCGCACCTGGCTCGGAGGGTCCTATGCCCACAGAGTCTTGCTGATTGCTAGCACAGCAGTCTGAGATCACGCTGCAAGGCGGCAACGAGGCTGGGGGAGGGGCGCCCGCCATTGCCCAGGCTTGCTTAGGTAAACAAAGCAGCCAGGAAGCTCGAACAGGGTGGAGCCCACCACAGTTCAAGGAGGCCTGCCTGCCTCTGTAGGCTCCACCTCTGGGGGCAGGGCACAGACAACCAAAAACTCAGCGAGAACCTCCACAGCCTTAAATGTCCCTGTCTGACTGACAGCTTTGAAGAGAGTAGTGGTTCTCCCAGCACGCAGCTGGAGATCTGAGAACGGACAGACTGCCTCCTAAAGTGGGTCCCTCACCCCTGAGCAGCCTAACTGGGAGGCACCCCCCCAGTAGGGACAGACTGACACCTCATTCAACCGGGTACTCCTCTGAGACAAAACTTTCAGAGGAACTATCAGACAGCTGAATTTGTGGTCTCACGAAAATCCGCTGTTCTGCAGCCACCAGTGCTGACACCCAGCCAAACAGGGTCTGGAGTGGACCTCTAGTAAACTCCAACAGACCTGCAGCTGAGGGTCTTGTCTGGTAGAAGGAAAATTAACAAACAGAAAGGACATCCACACCAAAAACCCATCTGTACATCACCATCATCGAAGACAAAAAGTAGACAAAACCACAAACATGGGGAAAAAACAGACCAAAAAAACTGGAAACTCTAAAAAACAGAGCACCTCTCCTCCTCCAAAGGAACGCAGTTCCTCACCAGGAATGGAACAAAGCTGGATGGAGGATGACTTTGATGAGTTGAGAGAAGAAGGCTTCAGACAATCAAACTACTCTGAGCTACGAGAGGAAATTCAAAACAATAGCAAAGAAGTTAAAAACTTTGAAAAAAAATTAGAAGAATGGATAACTAGAATAACCAATGGAGAGAAGGGCTTCAAGGAGATGATGGAGCTGAAAGCCAAGTTTCGAGAACTACGCGAAGAATGCAGAAGCCTCAGTAGCAGATGTGATCAACTGGAAGAAAGGGTATCGCTGATAGAAGATGAAATGAATGAAATGAAGAGAGAAGGGAAGTTTAGAGAAAAAAGAATAAAAAGAAATGAACAAAGCCTCCAAGAAATTTGGGACTATGTGAAAAGACCAAACCTACGTCTGATTGGTGTACCTGAAAATGATGGGGAGAATGGAACCAAGTTGGAAAACACTCTGCAAGATATTATCCAGGAGAACTTCCCCAATCTAGCAAGGCAGGCCAGCATTCAGATTCAGGAAATACAGAGAATGCCACAAAGATACTCCTTGAGAAGGGCAACTCCAAGACACATAATTGTCAGATTCACCAAAGTTGAAATGAAGGAAAAAATGTTAAGGGCAGCCAGTGAGAAAGGTCGGGTTACCCACAAAGGGAAGCCCATCAGACTAACAGCTGATCTCTCAGCAGAAACTCTACAAGCCAGAAGAGAGTGGGGGCAGATATTCAACATTCTTAAAGAAAAGAATTTTCAACCCAGAATTTCCTATCCCGCCAAACTAAGCTTCATAAGTGAAGGAGAAATAAAATACTTTACAGACAAGCAAACGCTGAGTGATTTTGTCACCACCAGGCCTGCCCTAAAAGAGCTCCTGAAGGAAGCACTAAACATGGAAAGGAAAAACCGGTACCAGCCCCTGCAAAAACATGCCAAATTGTAAAGACCATCGAGGCTAGGAAGAAACTATAGCAACTAACGAGCAAAATAACCAACTAACATCATAATGACAGGATCAGATTCACACATAACAATATTCACGTTAAATGTAAATGGGCTAAATGCTCCAATCAAAAGACACAGACTGGCAAACTGGATAAGGAGTCAGGACCCATCAGTGTGCTGTATTCAGGAAACCCATCTCACGTGCAGAGACACACATAGACTCAAAATAAAGGGATGGAGGAAGATCTATCAAGCAACTGGAAAACAAAAAAAGGCAGGGGTTGCAATCCTAGTCTCTGATAAAATAGACTTTAAACCAACAAAGATCAAAAGAGACAAAGAAGGCCATTACATAATGGTAAAGGGATCAATTCAACAAGAAGAGCTAACTATCCTAAATATATATGCACCCAACACAGGAGCACCCAGATTCATAAAGCAAGTCCTCAGTGACCTACAAAGGGACTTAAACTCCCACACAATAATAATGGGAGATTTTAACACCCCACTGTCAGCATTAGACAGATCAACGAGACAGAAAGTTAACAAGGATATCCAGGAATTGAACTCAGCTCTACATAAAGTGGACCTAATAGACATCTACAGAACTCTCCACCCCAAATCAACAGAATATACATTTTTTTCAGCACCACACCACACCTATTCCAAAATTGACCACATAGTTGGAAGTAAAGCTCTTCTCAGCAAATGTAAAAGAACAGAGATTATAACAAACTGTCTCTCAGACCACAGTGCAATCAAACTAGAACTCAGGATTAAGAAACTCAGTCAAAACCGCTCAACTACATGGAAACTGAACAACCTGCTCCTGAATGACTATTGGGTACATAATGAAATGAAGGCAGAAATAAAGATGTTCTTTGAAACCAACGAGAACAAAGACACAACATACCAGAATCTCTGGGACACGTTCAAAGCAGTGTGTAGAGGGAAATTTATAGCACTAAATGCCCACAAGAGAAAGCAGGAAAGATCCAAAATTGACACCCTAACATCACAATTAAAAGAACTAGAAAAGCAAGAGCAAACACATTCAAAAGCTAGCAGAAGGCTAGAAATAACTAAAATCAGAGCAGAACTGAAGGAAATAGAGACACAAAAAACCCTTCAAAAAATTAATGAATCCAGGAGCTGGTTTTTTGAAAAGATCAACAAAATTGATGGACCACTAGCAAGACTAATAAAGAAGAAAAGAGAGAAGAATCAAATAGATGCAATAAAAAACGAAAAAGGGGATATCACCAACGATCCCACAGAAATACAATTTACCATCAGAGAATACTACAAACACCTCTATGCAAATAAACTAGAAAATCTGGAAGAAATGGATAAATTCCTCGACAAATACACCCTCCCAAGACTAAACCAGGAAGAAGTTGAATCTCTGAATAGACCAATAACAGGTTCTGAAATTGTGGCAATAATCAATAGCTTACCAACCAAAAAGAGTCCAGGACCTGATGGATTCACAGCTGAATTCTACCAGAGGTACAAGGAGGAACTGGTACCATTCCTTCTGAAACTATTCCAATCGATAGAAAAAGAGGGAATCCTCCCTAACACATTTTACGAAGCCAGCATCGTCCTGATACCAAAACCTGGCAGAGACATAACCAAAAAAGAGAATTTCAGACCAATATCCTTGATGAACATTGATGCAAAAATCCTCAATAAAATACTGGCAAACCGAATCCAGCAGCACATCAAAAAGCTTATCCACCACGATCAAGTGGGCTTCATCCCTGGGATGCAAGGCTGGTTCAACATACGCAAATCAATAAATGTAATCCAGCATATAAACAGAACCAAAGACAAAAACCACAGGATTATCTCAATAGATGCAGAAAAGGCCTTTGACAAAATTCAACAACCCTTCATGCTAAAAACTCTCAATAAATTAGGTATTGATGGGACGTATTTCAAAATAATAAGAGCTATCTACAACAAACCCACAGCCAATATCATACTGAATGGGCAAAAACTGGAAGCATTCCCTCTGAAAACTGGCACAAGACAGGGATGCCCTCTCTCACCGCTCCTATTCAACATAGTGCTGGAAGTTCTGGCCAGAGCAATCAGGCAGGAGAAGGAAATAAAGGGTATTCAATTAGGAAAAGAGGAAGTCAAATTGTCCCTGTTTGCAGATGACATGATTGTATATCTAGAAAACCCCATTGTCTCAGCCCAAAATCTCCTTAAGCTGATTAGCAACTTCAGCAAAGTCTCAGGATACAAAATTAATGTCCAAAAATCACAAGCATTCTTGTACACCAATAACAGACAAACAGAGAGCCAAATCATGAGTGAACTCCCATTCACAATTGCTTCAAAGAGAATAAAATACCTAGGAATCCAACTTACAAGGGATGTGAAGGACCTCTTCAAGGAGAACTACAAACCACTGCTCAAAGAAATAAAAGAGGATACAAACAAATGGAAGAACATTCCATGCTCATGGGTTGGAAGAATCAATATCGTGAAAATGGCCATACTGCCCAAGGTAATTTATAGATTCAATGCCATCCCCATCAAGCTACCAATGACTTTCTTCATAGAATTGGAAAAAACTACTTTAAAGTTCATATGGAACCAAAAAAGAGCCCGCATCGCCAAGTCAATCCTAAGCCAAAAGAACAAAGCGGGAGGCATCACGCTACCTGACTTTAAACTATACTACAAGGCTACAGTAACCAAAACAGCATGGAACTGGTACCACAACAGAGACATAGATCAATGGAACAGAACAGAGCCCTCAGAAATGATGCCGCATAGCTACAACTATCTGGTCTTTGACAAACCTGACAAAAACAAGAAATGGGGAAAGGATTCCCTATTTAATAAATGGTGCTGGGAAAACTGGCTAGCCATATGTAGAAAGCTGCAACTGGATCCCTTCCTTACACCTTATACAAAAATTAATTCAAGATGGATTAAAGACTTATATGTTAGACCTAAAACCATTAAAATCCTACAAGAAAACCTAGGCAATACCATTCAGGACGTAGGCATGGGCAAGGACTTCATGTCTAAAACACCAAAAGCAATGGCAACAAAAGCCAAAATCGACAAATGGGATCTGATTAAACTAAAGAGCTTCTGCACATCAAAAGAAACTATCATCAGAGTGAACAGGCAACCTACACAATGGGAGAAAATTTTTGCAACCTACTCATCTGACAAAGGGCTAATATCCAGAATCTACAATGAACTCAAACAAATTTACAAGAAAAAAACAAACAACCCCATCAAAAAGTGGGCAGAGGACATGAACAGACACTTCTCAAAAGAAGACATTTATGCAGCCAAAAAACACATGAAGAAATGCTCCTCATCACTGGCCATCAGAGAAATGCAAATCAAAACCACAGTGAGATACCATCTCACACCAGTTAGAATGGCCATCATTAAAAAGTCAGGAAACAACAGGTGCTGGAGAGTATGTGGAGAAATAGGAACACTTTTACACTGTTGGTGGGACTGTAAACTAGTTCAACCATTGTGGAAGTCAGTGTGGCGATTCCTCAGGGATCTAGAACTAGAAATACCATTTGACCCAGCCATCCCATTACTGGGTATATACCCAAAGGACTATAAATCATGCTGCTATAAAGACACAGGCACACGTATGTTTATTGCGGCACTATTCACAATAGCAAAGAGTTGGAACCAACCCAAATGTCCAACAACGATAGACTGGGTTAAGAAAATGTGGCACATATACACCATGGAATACTATGCAGACATAAAAAATGATGAGTTCGTGTCCTTTGTAGGGACATGGATGAAACTGGAAAACATCATTCTCAGTAAACCATCGCAAGGACAAAAAACCAAACACCGCATGTTCTCACTCATAGGTGGGAATTGAACAATGAGAACTCATGGACACAGGAAGGGGAACATCACGCTCCGGGGACTGTTGTGGGGTGGGGGGAGGGGGGAGGGACAGCATTAGGAGATACACCTAATGCTAAATGATGCGTTAATGGGTGCAGGAAATCAACATGGCACATGGATACATATGTAACAAACCTGCACATTGTGCACATGTACCCTAAAACCCTAAAGTATAATGAAAAAAAAAAAGTAAAAAAAAAAAAAAAAAAGTACTATTAAAAGAAAAAAAAAAAGTTTTGTTAAGATCTGTTAATGACTCACAAAGAAATAGTACTTGGATATATTTGAAATTAGTATTTATTCATTTGTCTTCATAAGTGAAAATGAAAGATATTTATCAAGATGGAAGTACTTAATATGTATATTTTAATATTCTTAGATGCAAATAACTTCACTTTTGATGTATTTTTATTTTATCTCAGTTTCATTTTAACTTAGGTTTAAGGGGTTCTTGATAATCTGACATATTAAGTGTTGTTGGAATTGGCATTAAAATCCACCCTGCTCTACAGCACTTCATCCTTCTTCGGCAGGCACCAATTTGATCTTCTACTACTTTGCAGACATCTCTTTGGCAGACACCAGACAAATTGAGATAATGACCTTCCGCAGCACCCAAACCACCTCTTGCTGCAGGAAAGAAGATCCAGTGAGATAGTCCACAAATGGAATGTAAATCCATTTGTAAACACTCTTAAGTAACAGAGTAAATTTAGTATGAGCGTTTTTATGTGGGAGCTCTTGAAATGGTTGCTGCTCATATGTCAGAGACACATGCAGATTGAGAAAGGTAGCAGTTCCAATCCTGGTTTGGCCCAACAGTCACTGCATTTTTGGTGGGGAAAAGGGATGTGGGAGGAGATGGTACATCTTCATCTTTTTCTCTGGGTTTTCTGTCAGAAAGGGCTGTTGCTTACTCCAGTGGCAAAAAATGCCAGTGTCTTCTGCCGGAGTAGGTTACTGAGGGCCATGGTGGTTCCACCTTGTGGCTGATACAGATAGTCCCTTTCTGCTTTTGTTTCTAGCCAAAAAAGATGTTTCTGGCATCTCAGGTATGCTGATTTCAGCAGCTGTTTGTTCTATGTGGCTATTCTTTTTTTTTTCTTTCACTCTCTCTTTCTCTCTCTCTCTTTTTTTTTTTTTTTGGCTTCACTACGTTACCATAGTTTCTTAAATGGTACCTTGAACCCTCCCAGGGCTATTTTGGTTTGTACATAGCTATCTGTATATTTTTTTCTTGGGGGGAGGGTGTAGAGCTAAAAGGCTGGCATATCCTGCTCCTGCTCCCCCAAGTGATGTTACTCCCCCAAGCTAACATTTCAGGCTTTCAATTTATTCGTGCTTTCATCTGTTCAAACATAATTAGAAATTACTTTTTCTCTCCACATTTAGATTTGATCTATCTACTTTAATTGCTAATAGTGGCTTAGTCATAGAATAGATTAGTTAGAAAAAGTATGCTTTTGACATTATAAATGGTTCTTTCAATTTGTGTCTAAAAGTGGAAAATACTAGAAAGCTTAACATTTATTATTGTATTCAGACCATTATTTCCTCCAGATGACCTTTATTACAACAAAGATAATTTAATGAACATCTCTCTAATGGTAAAGCTGATGGCTTTGTGCTATTACAATATCCTTAAAATAAAGTGATGGTCTGGTGGAAAGAACAACTAAAGCAAAGACTAGGAAAAAAAAGTTAATACCTTCATTTTGATCTCACTCGGCATTGAGAGTTTTCAGTGTGTTAAAGATTTATTATACATTTAGTAATTTAATGTTCATTTAATAATAAATGGATCCTATTAAATATGATTTTTAGAATTAAAATCACATTACTTTTATTCACATCTGTCTACTGATGCCATTCCTAGATGAGAATGGTATAACATTATTTTATTTTTTTCATTTTGCCACATCTTTATTTACTTAGGTTTATGCTGTATCAAACAGTGTATGTGTGGGAGTAATGGGTGATTCAGGAATGCGTGAGAAGTAGGTTTAAGCTCTTTCACCTTGAACAATTAAAATTAGCAACATAATATTGAAATATATACGTAACACTCAAGTGGTACTTTCAAAATAGTGTATATTTCCTCTGTTTATTTGTAGCTTTTAAACCCAGCTAGAAGCATTCTATTTCCTTTAGGCATCATAAGTCTGAAAGTCTGTAGTGAAAACTACAAGTAGTAAATGATGCTAATATATGTGCTCCCACCTGTGGAAGAATTGATTGTCTTAGATAAAAAAAAAAGATGTTGCAATTGGTGTACAAAGTATCTAGAATATAATCTGGTGGTGGTTTTTCTGTTTCCATAGCAGAGTAACATATATAATATACCCATTTCATCAAGTTATTTAAATATGCCTTTGAACGTGGAGAATTGAAAATAATACTGTGAATCCTGGTAAACATTTAAAAATAATGAGAAGAATATTGCCTTTACAAAGTCAAAATTTGTCTGAATACAACCCATATAGCAATTTCATAGCAAAACACTTCCTTCAATCCTATTAAAATCAGAAGGAAAAGAAGAATACCCACTGTCAATGCTGTATTAATATAGTTCTAGAAGTTTTGGACAATGAAATATGTTGTAAGAAAAGAAGTCAGGGTAGACTTGAGCCCATTCTTTTTCCTCTCCTTCTATACCTCCCAAAATACCATTGGAAGGTTGTAACATTTTGGAGAATCTATAGTAGTGTCCCAAATCATAGAATAGTATGAATACATCTGAATCTGAAATATCTCCAAAAGATACAAAATAGGTGTCATTAGAATGAAAGAAAGATTTAGGCTTTTGGCCATGACCTCAAGTTAGCTGCTCTCAAATGACTGCTGCTATCGAACAAATACATTTTAGAGGATCTCTTTGAAACATTTCTACTCTTGAAAATGGTTAGGCAAGTTCTTAAAATATCTCCTCTTTGAAACACAGAAATAGTCTGTGAACTGGAGCTTGAGCACTGGGCACTTTGTATTGGCTAGCTGACGGAGGGGGGTGAGGGTTTCCCAGATCTTCTGGGAAGATCTGCTATTATCAGCAATGCTAATGGTGGTACTACTGACTCTTGGGCCATCAGAAATTCCAGTTCATTAATCCTGGAACTTCTATATTGAGATAAAGTGTTGAGTCAGTTTCACAGAGGAAGTTTGGATAATAGCATTTTCATTTCAGACCGTAGAATGATGGCAGATTAAGGATGAACAATGAGTTCAGTATTAAAAATGATGATGTAAGCAAGATACCATGAATAAAAGTTAATGAAATGAATAGCACATTTAAACCCTTGAAAACTAAATGTATTGAACTTGTCAATGTGGAGAAATTATTAAGCAGCTGTGTATCGAGTGTTTAAAGAAACAATCTACTATTACAAAGATGTAAAAACAATAGTAAAACAATATAGATGATAGAAAAAATAGGCAGGTCTGGCTGGGCGTGGTCGCTCATGCCTGTAATTGCAGCACTTTGGGAGGCCGAGGGGGTGGATCACGAAGTCAGAAGAAGCAGGAGGAAGCTGCCCTTGATGGAGATAAGAAGGAAACAAGTGAACCTCAAGCAAATGTTGAAAGGCTGAGTGTGGGCTTGTGATAGTTTAGCATCAGTAGGGTCCCAAACACACTCACTCTCACTCACTAATGCTTTAATGCTTTTCTTTCTTTCTTTCCTTCTTTCTTTCTTTCTTTCTTTCTTTCTTTCTTTCTTTCTTTCTTTCTTTCTTTCTTTCTTCTTTCTTTCTCTTTCTTCTTTCTTTCTTTCTTTCGCTTCCTTTCTTCCTTCCTTTCTTTCTTTCTTTCTTTCTTTCTTTCTTTCTTTCTTTCTTTCTTTCTTTCTCTCTTTCTCTTTCTTTCTTTCTCTTTCTTTCTTTCTTCTTTCTTTCTTCTTTCTTTCTTCTTTCTTTCTTCTTTCTTTCTTTCTTTCTTTCTTTCTTTCTTTCCTTCTTTCTCTCTCTCTCCTTCTTTCTCTTTTTTCTTCTTCTTTTTGTTTCTTTTTTTTTTTTTTTTATGGATTCTCACTCTGTAACCCAGGCTAGAGTGCAATGGTGCGATCTTGGCTCACTGCAACCTCTGACTCCAGGGTTCAAGTGATTCTCCTGCCTCATCCTCCCAAGTAGCTGGGACTACAGGTGCGTGCCACCACACCCAGCTAATTTTTTGTATTTAGCAGAGATAGAGTTTCACCGTGTTAGCCACTGACCTCGTGATCTGCCTGCCTCAGCCTCTCAAAGTGCTGGGATTACAGGTGTGAGCCACCATGCCCGGCCCCACTAATGGTTTTTTCATGACCTATCTTGTGTGCTCCTAGGTAAGATCAGATGGAGAGCGGGAGAAATACCTGAGACACTTTTGAGGGACAGGCATGTAAGAACTGCTGCAATTTGAGGTCAGAGCAAGGTAAAGATCTCACTGTAAGAATCGTGGAAAATCCTCTGTTACTGGGGAGTGGGTTGGGGAGCTGAGAGAATACCCCCTTCACTCTCTTTTCTCACAGGTGCATAAGAAGAGAGACCTGATGAGGTCTGAAGGCAGGGCAGGGCAGGTAGCTGAGAGAAGTAGATTCTCTGATCTTTCACTGAGTGTGAGGCAGCTACTGCCCGAGGTTGGGCAAGGGATGGGAGCCCTGAGAGATTCTTGAGGTGCAGAGATAGAGGCTTGCTGAGGATGAAAGTGGACAGGAAAGTTAAGAGAGGCTCCAATGCTGACCATGGCACTCTGCAAGAAGAGAAAATCTGTATGTAGAAGTTTCTGAGGGAAAATCGTGAGTTTAGTTTTGGATATATATTACTTTTGAAATTAAGTGTCCAAGTAGATATACCAGTTATGCAGTTGGATAATTTATTATAAGCCTGGAGTTCAAAAGGAGGTCCAAAAGGAGAATTTAAAAGGATGAGACTTGCTGAGCCCTTCCAAAGAGTGTGTGGTGAGTGAGAAGAGAAGACGACCAGGAACTGAGCTCTGGAGCTCTCCAATAGGAGGTGTGATGCAAAAAGATGAGGAAGAAACAAAGGAAGCCAAAGTGGTAGCTCCAGTGAGATAGGCTGAGAATCAAGTGAATGTGCTGTCCTGGAAGCCAAGTGAAGAAACTATACTGTGAAGAAGGAAGTGATTATTTATGTCAAATGCTGCTAATAGGCCAATTGAAGTTGTAGTGAAAAATGATCATTGGATCTGGCAATATGGAGATTATTCGTAATTTTGACAAAAGTGGTGTCAATAGCATGATCAAAAAGGCGGAGAGAGCCTGATTGGGATATATTTAAGAAACAATGAGAGGAGAGCAGTTGAAGACAGAGAGTATGGACAACTATTTTCAGATGTTTTGTTTAAAAATAGAGCAAAAAATGGGATGACAGCTGGCATCGGAAGAAAAGCGAGGACATTCTTTTTCTTAGATCAGAAAAACAACAGCATATTTGTATGCTGATGGTAATAATTTACTACCATAAAAAATGATGACACAGTCATGACATAGTGAACTGCAACAGGAAAATCCCCAAGTACACAGTGAAGAGGGAATATAATATACAAATTTAAAAATTATTTGAATTTCTGAATCATCTGTTTTGATATTAACCTTTTATTCCTGCAATAGTTATTTTAAACATGTTCTAATTTTCTCTTGTTCAGTATTGCCAGATTATTACAAAGTTTATTAGACTTTTTGAAAAACATTTTTTAAAATACTAGTTTTTTCTCATTAGTTTCATTAATTTATATTTTGTATTTATAATTTTCCCTTTATCTTCTTTAGGTTTATTATGCTGTTTTTTTTCCAAAAGCCCCCAAAATGGATGCTTAGCCCATTACATTTTAGCCATTTTTGTATTGAAAGTTGTGTTACCCATTTCTGTGTGGTTACCTGTAATATACCATGAGCAGCACTTCTTGGTGCATTTCCTCCTTATTAATTCACTTGTCTGAAGTTCCTTTAACTCTGCTTTCTAGTCTTCAGTTTCACTTTGCAAATCATTTTTTATTCATAACCACACAAAACATAATTTATTTTGAAAAGTCTCTCATAAAATTTTCACTTATTCTAGGATTATGATTTTTCCGTTTGTCTCTTTGAAAAAATCTTTCAGATTTGTCAACACTCATTTAGCAGTAGCTCCTATTGATAGGATTCCATCCCTCTCTTTTGACCTAGTGAGTGTATATAATAATAGATGCCACAGAAATTCAATCCTGTCAGATCTAAGTTGCTGCATATAAATTTCCATGTCCCACAAAGGCATCTCATTGAGATCACATTCTGTTGTATCCTTACTTTGTATCTTGAGATGCCTTGGTGGGGCATCGAAATTTATATGTAGGCAGTTTGATCTGACAGGATTGAATTTCAGCAGCATCCATTATTATATCCACTCACTAGGTCAAAAGACATGGATGGAATCTTATCAACAGGAGCTACTGCTAAATGAGTCTCTTTTCTATTTTTCCCTATTGTAATCCTAGTGAAGCTGTAAATATTAGGTTCTTGAACCCACAGGACTGATTTTAGGATCTTGTCTGGCCAGGGATATAGCCTGCTAATCTGCAGAACCTTATAGTAATCAGCTACCAACTTACCTGGGGATAAGATAATTGAAAAAGGAAGGAGAATAAGGAGAAGCAAATGGAGTCTCATGGCTGAAGGGCCGGCATCAATGTGGGTTGAGCCTGGAGTCTCTGGGCGTTGTGTGTCTGGGCCTTTTTATGAAGCTCTCTGAGTCTGTGATTTGTCCTTGGTTAGTAGAGCCTAAAGAAAAGAGAATAACTGAATCTCCCACAGGAAACTTCCAGGGACACACAAATACATAAATGTGGTGATATCTCAATGGATGAGAAAGCAGGTGAATGCTATTTATTTCCCAAAGATTCAGGATGTCTTTATTGTCACCTGCTTTCTTCATTATTTTCGACACGCACATGCAATAATCATTGATCTTACTTTATACATCTATTGTTTACCAGGCAATATAGTAGGAACTGAAGTAAAATTGTTATACACAAACAGTACATAATTAATGGATATAGTTTGGCAAGTTTGCACATATATATTACTCTTGTTACCACAACCAATATCCAGGTAATAATATATCCATCACCTCCAAATGTTTCCTACGTCCCTTTGTTATTGTTGTTTTTGTTGTTGTTGTCAGAACCCCTAAGATCGACCCTCTTTACAAATTGTTAAATACAAAATACCTCATTGTTAACTATAGGTACTATGTTTTGGAGCCTATCTCTGTAATTGACTCATTTTGTATAGCTTTAACCCTTGAATAATAACTCCCCATATTGTTCTTTCCCCACTCAATAAAACACCAAACTCTTTTAAAGCACATTCTGTATAATCCACTTTATGAAGCTTTTCCTAACGTTCTTTTATCTGCTCCCCCCTATTAAAGGGAACTACTAATATAACAATTACCTGTTTTGGATTATTGTGTCTTTTACATACATTCCTTCATGAACCCATTTAACACCTTATCTCCCATTATCTTATTATGAAGTAAAATAAAACTTGACATGATTTTAAAAATGAAATCACAAAAGGGCTTTGTAAAATTATGATGTATCATTGCTTATTTGTAAGAATTCAAGTTACATTAGGGGTTTTTAAAAATCTTTTGTTTTTATTTGTTGCATATTGTGAGCACAGTGTCTTTTCCAGCTATTTGCTTTGGGAAGAAAAGTTAGAGTTACAATGAACATCATAGGCTATCTTGTCTAGTCACTTACATTACAGATGAGGAAATGAGCTGAGGGAAAGGAAGAAACTTGCCCAAGATCACCCAGTGATCTAGTGAGGAAGGTGATAGGGACAACACTAAGGCTTGGTATTCTGAGCCTCATTCTATTTTCTCCTCTTGGCCCTTTTCTGTTTCCTCCTCTCTTCCCAAGCCTTCCAGAAAAACTTTACAGTGCTGCTGCAATGTCTACCTAAGGACACCCAGAGGAGACCCCACTTTTCATTAGACTGCTTTTTTAAGCACTGTCTTGCATTTTCTTCTTCAGTCTTGTTGTATCCCATTTTTGGCTATAAGTAATGCTTCTGCTGTGCTGTTCTATCCAATTAGTTTCTTCTATTTTCATTGAGTGAAAATTAAAACAAAAAAACCATTAGTTTATCTAAATTTGGAAGTTTTAAAACTTGATTAGAATTTCCTGGGGATATGGCTATAAGACATATATTTTAAAATATTTTTCATTTTCGAAATTAAAAATCAAACCCATATATTTAGCCAGGATGACTACTTGATAACTACTAATCAGTTGGGTCTTCAGTAATGCCACAAGGATAATAATCTTATAAATCAATTCCCTGGTGTTGTGTGCTACTGAATTAATACAATTTGATATGGTATCACCTTTAACCAGGCTTTACGGTGTCACACAAAGGAACAGCACAACAGAACTATAGGGTAAGATGTATAGGGAAAGCCGGGATGTAAATCCCAGCGTTGACTCTGACATTTACTCCACTGTTGGGAAAAGCACTTCAGTTCCCAGAGCCTTAATATTTTCCTCTATAAAACAGGAAAAATAGAGCCATATTCAAGGTTTTGTCAAATCTTGTTGCTGAGTGATTTTATAGTGTCTGCACCTATCCTCTCTGCTAATCATAACAAGGCTAACGAACTGTTCTTTTGTTTAGTTAAAGATATTTTTGCATTTGTTTACAAATTCTTATTCTTCCCTTCACAAAAAAAAGAAGCATTTTAAAGGTAATTTGTAAAATGTTAAGAGTCTCTTACGTATCAACCCTTCACAATGTGATAGAGTAGCTTAACCCCATCCCTAAGAGTATAGTTTCAGATCAGCCACAAACCTATGCGGAGTGTGGGATAGAGAATATATTTCAAACACATTCAAAGGCATACACACACACACACATACACACACACACACACACACACACACTCACACAGTATTACCTAAGGCAGAGGTGCAGATAAAAATCTTGGATAGACAACTCAAAATTCTTAGTACTAAAATAATCCTAATAATTTTCCTTCCAAAGTCACCACCGACAATCAGATCTCTTAAAGGTTGGTGCCTTAGGTTTTTGAGCCTTGTGTAACTTTTGGCTTTCTTTTTTGGTCGTGTGCTATTTATCTCATAGAAAGAAACCTCTTCTTCATCCTATGCCAGTGCCATATTGCAGGGGCTTGTTGACATCTTCCTGGTATGTAGCAATCCAGGTGACTGGCCTCTGGCTTCTTAGGAGCAAGGCCATCATATGCTTTTGTTCTTTGTCTGCTTGTTTCCTTGTAAGGGCCCCACATACAATGGGTGCTTAACAAATATTTGATCAACTGAACTCATTTTCCACCTCCGTTCTCTCCACTTCAATCTCTCCCTTTTACTTCTTCCAGATTAGTTTTTCTACAGCAAAATGGGAATTGTTCAAAAACTGTCCTTCATCTTTATAACTTGAAGGATTCGTTAACCCTAAGCAGTCCTTTGAAATTTACTATCACAGACTAGATAAAAATGTCTGGGTTCACCAAGAATAGGCATGTGTGCCATCATATTTTCTGCTAAAAACTTTGTAAAGTGTTTTTAGCAAACAATGTAAAGCATAGAATTTGACGATCTCTGACAATGTAAAAGGATCATCCGCATTCTCACATGTTCATGGCTACTTTCCCACTCCTTCCCCAACCTTGAAATCCTGAATTCAAAAGAAAATATGAGAGGATAGTTTGCCTCATATAAGGCAACATGTTGCTTGATCTTTCTTGCCTATACACATTCAAGAGCTCCAGAAAATTTTCTGATCTACTTAGGATGCCTGATCATCTTCTTGGGTAAAAGCAGTAAGTCCTACACATAATCACCAAAACCATGTCCGTTCAAGGGGTCTTATACCTGTGATTCGTGATTGCATGCTAAATGCAGAAGGGTATGCTCCATTGCAGGGTCATATCTGGTCATTGTGTTTAAGTTCTAATTTAGAAGACTAGTTGCTGAGAAGGAAGAGGGAATGATAATGTTAGGAATTGGAATGCAACTTAAGGGGAAAAGTCAAGTACAAGGGACCAACAGTACTGCGAGGCAATACGTTGAAGATTTCTTAGGTTACTGTAATATCTTCAAGGAGACCCCCATGAATCCTTCCTGGCTGACCCCACCAAAGCTTTGGCATAACATTTATGCCAAATGTCTTAGGCTAACTTTTCCTAAAGAAAATAGAGGAGTTATGGAGACCAATGTTTAGTAGAATAATGCCTGATTATTTTGTTTTGAGGTCTAGTAACTGCTAGTAAACTTGCCTAATTAATTCACATTTAGAGGTCGAGTAAAGAGGGTTTCAAGCACTTGAAACACCACTGATTCATTTCATGTGAGAGTTGCTATAGAGAGCTAATGAACTATGAGGCTGCAGGTCTCTCAGCCAACAGGTCTTCTAGATTTCCTTTGTGACTCCCTTTTCTTGTCATAGGCAAATTTGCTTTGCTTTGAGTATTATAGCACCATAAGGTGTCAGACACTCTACTCTTACCAAGTCTTACACAAAGTTTATCTTGTTATTTGGTGGAGCTTGGCTCATTAAAAAAAAGAGAATGATAAAGAGGAGGACAGCAATCCTCACGGCTGAGGAAAGAATAAAGCTTGGCTTTATTTCCAGTAGGCAGAGAAAACTTCCATCTGTGGCTCTCTAGCACCAGTGGAATGTCTCTCTTTGGATAATAAGTGTCCTTCCATACCTCATTAGGCACATTCACAGACAGAGATGTACTATGCACACAAAATCACCTTCATGGGTTGACTGAGAGTCCATGTTTTATTGGACACTAAGTTCATTAGAATGATGTGGGTGCACAGTTTTGACCAGAAAACCTTGTTAAATGGGAACATAAACTACCAATATTTTGGCAAAAAATTAAGGTTTATGAACAAACTACCATTTATATTAAGTTGCAATTAATTAGGCCATGCTGAGAAACCATTTAGTTTAGTTAATGATTAGACATTTTGTTAGTGAACACTTCCCAGACTTTACTAGCCCTATTAATCCCTGCTTTGCCCCTGGTCTGAACACCCACAGTTCCTTGTTTATGGTACAGTGCCTACTGCCTTGTACGTTAGATTAGTGAATGTATATTTGCCTCCTCTACTACAGCGGGAGCTTCTTGTTTGCCAGGACAGGGCTATATTCCTCAGAGCTGAGGAGGAGTTGAATCATGTGGTCATTTTTTCTCAAATCCTCTTCATCAAGTGAAGCAAAAGAGTACAGTGAAAGGTCACTGCACATGGAAGCAGGAGGTCTGGATTTCAGTTCTAAATCTCTAGATCTATTACTAACTGGAGGTATGGATAGAGTCAGGAAAATTTTCTTCCTTAAGTCTTGATAGCACCTATGTAGGTCCAGATCCATTGGATCTAGATAAGGGGATTCTCAATAATTACTGTGCATAAAATCATCTGAAAGAGTTAGTTTGCAATGCAGATTATTAGCCCCATTCTATGAAATTTTTACTGTTTTATAAATTGATAAATAATTTTTATTAGACTATGTAAATTTCCTTACTTGCACCAGCATACAAAAATATTGAATAATATTAGCAGCAGAATCTTTCAACCAAATAACTATGTATAGCTATTAAACCACTTTGTTTCACTGCTTTCTATTTTTTTTATTTATCACCATTGTCTTCATTATTATCATCATCACACATTATTGAACACCCATCATGGACCATATGGCATAAACATGGTTTCTGCTCATAAGGAGTATGCATTCTCTACATGTTTGTAAAATTAATGCCTGAATAAGTTTGCTTAAACAAGGCAGAAGTTGATTTCTTTTTCACTTAAAATTAACCTGTAGTTATACCATTCAGGGCTAGTACAGATATTTTCTAATATCATTAGGGATGCAGGTCTCTTCCAGCTCTCTGTACTGCTATATTTTAGAAAAGACCCTAGTTTGGCTGCTAAATTCCCACCTATTATTTCTGAATTCTAGACATCAGGGAGAAAACAGGCATGAGAGAAGGGCAAAGGAACATCTACCCTTCCTTTTTAAATTTTTTAACCAACCCCCCTTAAAAACACTTTGTTGAGACGTGATTACATTCAAAAAGCTGTACCTATTTAATGTGTATATCTCAGTGAGTTTGAGAATAAGGATACATTGTGAAACATCACTACCATCAAGATTATAAACATATTCATCACCTCCCAAAGTTCTCCCTCTCATTCTAATTATTATTTTTATTGGTAGGAATAATTAACATAAATTCACCCTATTATATTTTAAGTATGCAATACAACATTCATAGCTATAAGCACTACGCTGTAAATCAGACCTCCTGAACTTGTTTATGTGACATATCTAAAACTTTGTACTATAATCACACCTACACATTTACCTGCACCACAGCTCCTGGCCAGTCTACCCTCTGCTTCTGAGTTTGTTTTTTTGAGATTTTAAATACAAGTGAAATCATACAGTATTTGTCATTCTGTGTTTGGTTTATTTCACATGACTTCATGCCCTTCAGATTCATCAATGTTGTCACAAATAACAGGGTTTCATTATTATATAATACTGAATAATATTCCATTGTACATATATATATATAAAAAAAACATTAATTCATCCGTCCATGAATGAATGACAACCTGTATGTCTTCTTCATAGAACTTGATTATTGTGAACACTGCTAAAAGGAACATAGGAGCGCAGATAGCTCTTTCACATACTGATTTCAATGACTTCATATATATATATATATATATATATATATGGATATATATATTATATATAATATAAGTGGAATTGCTGGAACAAAATGGTATTTTTATTGTTAATTTTTTGAGAAACCTCCATACTATTTTCCAAGGTGGCCATACTAATTCACATTCCCACCACCAGTATACAAAAGTTCCCTTTTCTCCACATCGTTACCAACACTTGTTATCATCCATCTTTTTGATAACAGCTATTCTAACAGGTGTGAGGTGATATTTCTTGGTAGTTTTCATTTGCATTCCCATGATGACTAGAGAGGGAAAGAATTGTTTATATATATGTTGTCCATTTGTAGCTCCTTTTTTGAGAAATGACTGCTCATATATATTTGTTCATTTTTTACGTTTTTAATTTTTATTTTAGACACAGAGGATACATGTGCAGGTTTGTTACATGGATGTATTGTGTGCTGATGGGGTTTAGAGTATGAATGATCTCATCACACACGTAGTGAACATAATACCCAATAGGTAGTTTTTCAGGCCTTGCACCAACCCTCCCTCCTCCCTCTGAGAATCTCCAGTGTCTGTTGTTTCCATATGAGTGAGAGCTAAACAGTGTATAATCCAATGTTTAGCTCTCACTTATACATGAGAATATGTAGTATTTGATTTTCTGTTCCTGCGTACCACACCAGACTTGGCTAATTTTTGTATTTTTAGTAAAGATGGGGTAGCTTCAGCATGTTGGCCAGGCTGGTCTTGAACTCCTGAGCTCATGCGATCCGTCCACCTCACAAAGTGCTGGCATAACAGGCATGAGCCCCTGCACCTGGCTTTTCTGAACTTTTTTAGCTTATGTTAGGTTTTTCTGTTCTAGAATTTTGTATACATTTATTTATGTTATAGGACACTTTTTAGCTTAGCTTTCCCCACTCGGGGTTAGAAAGATTATATTGATCCATGATCATGATGTTGATTAATAGAGTTTATTATTCCCCTTTATTGCTAAATACTACTCTATAATATGCATATAATTTATCAATTTCCTCTCAATAGATATTTGAGTTGTTCCCAGGCTTCAGCTATTGTTAATAAAACTCAAGGACACATTTTTAAAAGAAAAAATTTCAACCTAAAATGTCCTTTCCTTTTGGATCTCCAATATTGTGTCAGAGTTATATTTTTGTTGTCTTGAAAATCCAATTACATTGAACAGGATGTGTCTCTAGAATCAAGGTTCAGTGTATGTGTGGTCTGGCTGTGTCCTGGAATGTAGCCCTTATTAGTTTTATTAAGCATTTTCCTATATAAACTGAAATCAAGTAGAAGACTCATTTTCCCACAGTAGGAGAAATAGAACAGTTTAGGACTTTGGAGAGATAGCAACTTGCTGCTTGCCTGTGCAACCCACCTCAAAAGATACAACTCCTGCAACTTTTGATTTCTGGTGACTTGTCCAAACAGTTAGATATGAATTGACCTTATTCCCTTACATTACTACAAGTCGATCTTCTGTACCTGGCCAAATACAGTATAAAATTAATGAGCATATGTTTCTTTTGGTTTCATACTTTCTATTTAAAGCTACTCTTTTTGGCTGGGCACTATGGCTCATGCCTGTAATCCCAGCAGATTGGAAGGCCAAGATAGGTGGATCACTTGAGGCCAGGGATTTGAGACCTGCCTGGCCAACATGATGAAAGCTGTCTTTCCAAAAAATACAAAAATTTTCTGGGCATGGTGGCACGTGCCTGTAATCCCAGCTACTCAGGGGGCTGAGGCAGGAGAATCACTTGAACCCAGGAGGCAGAAGTTGCGGTGAGCCAAGATCCCACCTCTGCATTCCATCCTGGGTGATAGAATTAAGCTCCATCTCAAAAAAATAAAAAGCTAATCTATAACTTTCTTTTGGTGCATTATTAGAACATAGAAGGCAATAAGGCAAAACTATTGTGGGTATATTAGTGTGTATCCGTAGCTACTGCGTAGCCCATCACTTGTGTTGAAAATTAAGAGAACCTTCTTAATATCACTTTTCTGCACTCTAGTTCTGAATTTAAAGAAAGAAAAGAAAGAAAAAGGTAGGTTAGCAAATATAGGTATCAGTTATTTCTATTGACAGATCATTTGGAGAACATGTTTTTGGGTGTGGGAGAAAAAAGGTCACTAACTCTCCACCCCAGAAATAATTTTGCTGATACAAAAATCAGCCAGACATGGTGACACATGGATATAATCCCAGCTATTTAGGAGAAGGAGTTTGAGGATAAGGATACATTGTGAAAAAGGTGGGAAAATCACCTGAACCCAGGAGGCAGAGATTGCAGTGAGCCAAGAGTGCCCCACTGCACGCCAGCCTAGGCAACAGAGAAAGACTCTGTCTGAAAGAAAAAAAAAAGTTGTTGCTATACAGCACATAATTTTATTGTCATCTCATTTAAAATTGAATAGTGCATTTGGGTTGAATTCTTATGCCTGCAGAGACATTTGCTTCTGGCTTAAAATCACTGGTTCTAGGAGGAAACTCCAGCAGAAGGCATTGTAAGGATTTTATAGTGTCTAAGGTCATCTTGATAATTCCTCAAATAATTCCTGGCAATTATGTTAGGTCTTGAACTTCACTTACTTCTTACATGTGTAATAAAAGTAAGTTCAAAACGTTGCCATGGCTGTTGAATTCCCACAGGCTTGTCTTCCCTTTAAAATTCATCACATGGTTTGTACTCTTGTGCAGATATAATACGTAAGTTTGGAGGTGGATGCTTTGAGCCATTAAGTTCAAAAGTACTGCTACATGGGCCAAGTGTGGTGGCTCACACCTGTAATCCCAACCCTTTGGGAGGCCAAGGCAGGCAGATCATGAGATCAGGAAACTGAGACCATCCTAGCCAACATGATGAATCCCCATCTGTACTAAAAATACAAAAATTAGTTGAGTGTGGCAGTGTGTGCCTGTAGTCCCAGCTACTCGGGAGGGCAAGGCAGGAGGATTGCTTGAACCCGGGAGGCAGAGGTAGCAGTGAGCCGAGATTGCGCCATTGAAGCACAGCCTGGTTACAGATTGAGACTCCATCTCCAAAAACAAACAAAAAATAGTACTGCTACACAGACATCCATTGTCCCAGCATCTCTGCCATAACAGCTGTGGAATTATCGAGAATGTCTGTTAATTTCTTTAACTCCAAATTTGTGTAATGTCCCGTGATCTCCTGTCATACCATAAATTGTATTATTCATAAAATGGACACTTTATCTATAGTTATTTCTTCTCAGTATGCTACATCCTTTTAGAATTTAAACATACAGTGTCCCCCAACCTGAAATTTGAATTTTTGAAAAACCAGAAAAATGTTTTCGGACACCTTTTATTTCCAGTTGTTTTTATGTCCTCTCCTGAATCCAAGTTGAGGGTAAAGTCCATTCATCAGCATTTCTCCTCAACTCACAACAACCTCATCCCACTCCAGTATGATGTTTGTCCCCACGAATTGATGCACATAATTCTTGCTGGCAGTGGTAATATCCTAATAAAAAAAATCATGAGATGGCATCAGACTTTACCTTATTTTCTAGCTCAGCAGAATTTGATTCCTGTCTGATAAGGAAACCCTGTCTTCCCTAGAAACTTTTCACATTTGTCACAGGTTTAGTTCCCAGGGAACTGGATATAGACGAAGTTTAGTGTGCAGGATGTTTATTAGAAAGTGATGTCAGGATCCACATCTGTGGAAAGGATTGGAGGGAAGCCTTATGTGCAAAGCGACAACTCTAATGGCAATGCAGCCTGACATTGTCAGCTGGCCGCACGGACAGAGCTGTAGAGCTAAGAAGGACTCCCCTATTTTTCCCAACTGAATCATGTGGCAAAGCCTATGCACCCCTTGCCTCCATTAATAATTGTGTGCTTGCCACTTGTGGAGGATGAGACTTTGAAGCAGGTGGTTTTCTGCAGCTGAAGAAAACCTTAAATGTGCTTACAAAGTTTTCCAAAGAGACGGAGAATGGCATCTGCCATGTATGTTGCCCCTTTCCAAAGAGGACGCAACAAGGGTATGGCCTCCAATGGCTCTGTATGCAGATATGTGGACGGCAATGTCTGTCCCTCCTGTGGCCTAAGAAGAACAGATGGCAGACATGCAGCCAGGCAGTTAGAGGTGACACAGTGTTAGGAGATAAACATCTGTCAGAAGCAGTGCTTCCTTGAATCAGGTGTGACACGAGCCTTGCATCCCTTGCATGGACCCCTTCCCAATTATCCTGCTGTCCTACCTCATGAAGGTGGGTTGGGGCTGGCTGGGGGGCAGTCCGCATACCAGGCACAATTTGCCTGCAGTATTTCCACATGAGTTCCAAGGTAGCCCATGTGGTCATCCATGAACTTTGTGTTTTCCTTATGCTGCTTGCCCTTTGCCTTTGAGGAACACAATTAATTTAACTCTGAGTCCAAACAACTCATGTGTCCCTATGTCTGTACATTGTCCTTCACTTAGGGGAATCTCTAATCTCTAATGCCTTTGTTTTATTTTTACTATTAATATTATTTATTTTTTTTTTTTTTTGAGACAGAGTCTCGCTCTGTCACCCAGGCTGGAGTGCAGTGGTGCGATCTCGGCTCACTGCAAGCTCCGCCTCCCGGGTTCACGTCATTCTCCTGCCTCAGCCTCTCCAAGTAGCTGGGACTACAGGCGCCTGCCACCACGCCCGGCTAACTTTTTTGTATTTTTAGTAGAGACGGGGTTTCACCGTGGTCTCAATCTCCTGACCTCGTGATCCGCCTGCCTCGGCCTCCCAAAGTACTGGGATTTACTATTAATATTATAATAATTAACATTGTCATTATTATCTTCATTGATGATATTCAGTTGTTTTTATTAATAGAGTTAATATGAATTATTATATTGTTGCTACTTACACCAAGATGAAGACAATTTATTAGTTCAGGGAGAATCTGCATTCTGAAGGTGAATAGAAGTTCCAGCTACAGATGGGAAGAGGCATGCCCTCTCAATTCCTGATGGACCTCCTAGTGCCTCCTGGACCTAAGGGGCCTCCTGAAATGTTCCAAGACGACACCAAGGCAGGGACTAGCTTGTGCATGCCTGAGAGCATCCAGGATGAAGTGAGGCTCTGGAAAAATGCAAGAGTTTCCACAAAATCCCAAAAAACCTTACAGGTGAACTGGATGCCACAGAAAGAGGAGTGCTCTTTGACAAAACAAAATCAACAAAATTATTTTGAAGTCAATTAGGAAACAGAGGAATCACTCTTGCTGCCATTAAGTGGAAGAAGAGGAGACTGTGCATGGCGTCCCAGGCCTAACTGAGACTCCACAGATATTTCTATGTGGCTTCAGACACCAGAAATCTCTGTGATTTTCAGAAAGACAGGGACAGCTCATGCCAGCCCATCCCTCTGCAGAATGTGTCCCAGCAGATTAGCGGCATGGAACCATCACGGACAGCACAAAGGCTCAAGGGCCCTTCCCAGGCCTGCCTATGATTCTAGATAAGTTCTCAGTCCCCGTGGGGGCCCAGGAAAGGTTACTGATGACCATGAAAGAAGGCACAAGCTGAAACCAACCCTAAGCAATCTGACGGATTCCAACTTCAGCAGGAAGCCAAGGACCAGCTCATAACACACTTGTGCCATCTGAAAATCCCAGGATGCTACCCGACTCTACAGAAAGTTCCAAAGAGAAGTGGCTGGGAATTTTGCATCCTAGAATGCATTTTACAGTGCCTATGGACAGGTGATGAGAAATTTAACATTGGTGTATCTAACTCTGACATTTTTCATGAAGTGATTTTTTAAAATGTGGTAAGAAACACAAAATATAGTGGGAATATATGCACTATATGTCAAAGTATGCTTTACGTGCATCAAGTAGACTCACCTTGAGATATAATCGTGGAAAACCACCATCTTCAGAATATCTATTTTTCAAACTGAAAATCTCCAAACAAAAATAAATAACATCACATGTTTTCAACTACAGCAAGCACACGGAAAATAAATACATTAATTCTGCCACCGTGAATTGAACTGCAATGGGAAACACAGATGAAGAAAGTCAAGACCGCTTTGTCCTTCAGCGCCTGGCTCCCTTTTCAACTCGTCTTGTGACTCCAGGCATTATGCCTGAAAAGTCTCCGGGACGCCTGTGAGGCTCTACTTCCCTGGGTCCCATTGCCATTTCTCTGCATTTGCGAGGATCCACCGGAACTTCTTTGGAACTCCCACGTCGGTGAACTTTGGTGCCACGTCCCCTAATTCTGTCCTTGGTCATCTGCACCTGCACGGGTTAGGCTCCATGTTCCATGGACGGGAAGAGACAGGCAGGAGTCGGAATGCTTAACCGACACACTGGGGCATTTTCTCCTGTAGCCCAAGTGACCCCATGGTCTGGTCGAGCTTTGGAACCGGTCGCGTCTCCCTCGACACTGCACCCGACTCCCAGTTTCTCAATCTTGTTGGCCCCCCAGCGACCTCCGGTTCGATGAATTGCACCTGCTGAAACTCGAGTTCCCTTTGACTTGCGCTTCATGAATTATTCGTGATTCAGGTTGGAACCCCAGCTTACGACCCCCTGTAGGCCGTTCTCTGAGCTTTCCGGTCACATCGTTTCCTTTCACGCTCTTTGGTTCATCGTGGTCCTGCTCGTTCTGCTGTCAGAGGAGCAGAGAGTTGATCTTCTTGATTCTGGATACTGATACTTTCTAGGTGATCTGGATAAGCAAGATGACGACCCTCAAGAGCGGCGGAAAGGGAGCAGCCATTTGGTGGGCCGCAGGGAATCCCGCTCAGTTCCCAGGGCTCATAGATGTGGAATCCTGGTCAGAGTTGTTCGCAGGTCAGAGAATGGAGATAGCCTGTGCATGATGGGATAGCCCTGCCTAGATCGTTCAGTGAGTCTCTAGCTCAGCTACTCTCAGGATCGGGGGGAGGACCGTGGAAAGGCCCGGTGTCAGACATCCGGAAAGAAGACGGGATGAATGTCTTACCTCTGAAGTACATCCCGAATCTGGGAGTTAACTTCAGCTTTGCTGGGGTCTATTTGGCGAATGACAGTGTGCCTGGTGCATACGCACATCCGGCAGCCACTTCATGGGGGCGTCGCAATTGAAACCACGCACCTGCCGTCGGCGTTTGAGCCAAATGGGGACCCGTGGTGCAAGCAACGCTCCCCACGTGTTAGCGTGCGTGAGATTCAGCTGGCGGCATTTTACTATGTGCGTGTTGGTAGAGTGGGGCTGAGGTTTGCTTGCTCCTGTGGATGTAGAAGAAGTCAAAGGGCCTGCCCAGCCCTGCGGTCCCCTCAGTCAACTCTGTTTCGGAGACATAACGATTTGGATTGCTAACAAGTCAGGAAAGTTTCAAGCCCTTGGAAGATCAGTTAAACACCAACACGGAATGAGAGTCAAAAGACAATATGTCATCTTTTTGAGAATTTTACTCACTTCAAGCACATGAAACACACATATTGACAAAGGCATGCCAGAGCCCAGTTTTCGAGGCCGAGGAAGGACCCCGAGAGCGCGCAGCGCAGCAGGCTTCCCAGCGTCCCAAACACTGCTCTCGGGGCGGGGCTCAGCGGAAGGGCTGCACCTCTCAGTGTTCCCAAACTTTTCCCTTATTCAGTCATCTAGAGAGCAAAAACACAGTCATTCCCCATGTTCCTATTGACGTCCCAGCAGAAGTCTGACTCCTGCGCGTCGCCCAGTTTCTCAGGCAACCAATCACTGGCACGGAAGCTTTTCCTGGCGCGTTTCCGGAGAGCCATGTGAACTACAATGTCCCTCACCAGAATTCAATGAGGCAGAGTCCCTGCATCGGCTCCCTGCCTGGCCTGGGCTAACACATCCGCAGAAGCGCCACAGCCAGGGAGCTTCGGAGTCACCGCAGAGAGTCTGCTCGCTGCTCTGCGCTCCTCAGTCCCACAGTCCCCTCCAAGTCACGGGAGCGGGAGGCCAAGGAGCCCCTGCCACCTGCAGTCTCACTCCAGGTCAAAATCACTGTCCTCTGAGGAGGAGGAAACCTGAAGGTCCTCATAGAGGACACTCGGTGGGACACGAACACCGGGACCCTGAGACTTCTCTGAGACATGAGGGCTCTGAGCGAGGAAGGCTCCCGGCTTCTCAGGAGAGTGAAATGAGGGAGCTGTCAGGAGGCTGGAACTCCACCATCCATTGTCCAGTCTCCGGAAGAGCACTCTGAGAGGCTGGGCCCCGCCGTGGTTGGCCGCTGGGTGACGGGACACGGTGCAGGCCTGGGCAGTAGGCAGGCAAGGTCTGCTGTGCGGAGGCTGCCGGTCGATGCTGGGCACCTGGGCGGGTGTCCTCCGGCCCATCTGGGGCGACGTACTCGCTCCAAGTTCGGTTGCGGCCGGCGGAGGTTGGAGAGTTTCCCGTGCCCCGAGCTCACCTCCCTGGATGGCGTCTTCGGGGATCTGGAAGGGACCCAGTCTCGGTATCTTGGGGAAGTTCAGGCAAGCCTGAATCGGAGCCTGGGCAGGTCTCTTGGCTCCTGGCCTGAAGCTGAGATTGGAGCCTAGGCCCAAGCTGCATGTGGCGGCTGGTGGGCAGGGCTGTGAGGTCAGCGCGGGACGACTGTCTTGTGCCCGGGGGCTGATGGCCTGGAGCAGGCCGTGGGTTTGGGAGGCAGCCTGGGGAACTTCTCGGCAGCCACCCTCCGGGCTGCTGTGAGTGGGCTTCACCACGAGGAAAGGCCCCGGGCCCTGGTGCCTGACTGCAGGCTGAGGGATGGGGGCCGCAGCCCCTGTCTGTCGAAGACTAGAGGAGGAGCTCACACTGGCTTTTCTGAGGGGAGACAGTGAAGCCAAGACGGAACCCCTGTCAGACATTTCGGTAGCTGAGCCATCAGTGAGGACAGGGTCCACGCGTGGCCTCTTACTGGTTGTGTGGAGCGGCACTGGCCTGCTTGCAACCTGAAAGACAGGAAACCACACACGTTACAAGTTCCTCTGCATGGAGCCGAAACGAAAATCAGCCACTTCGAAAGACGAGGGGCACGCGCCATGAAATTCTCCATACAGAATCGACAGGCGGTCCTTGGAAGTAGGGACAGACCCTCCACCTGAGTGCTGATCAGGACAAGACTCATGAAAGATGCGCTCTCGAGCTATGTGTAGCTGATCCGAGCACACCATTGTTCAAAAGAACAATGTCTTGGGCATTAACTGGATCGGAGTGCCTCCACTCAGCCTTCCCTGAAGTGGAAGGGACTAATGCCCTTCTGAAGGCAGGTTGGTGGCTCAAGGGTTCTCAGGGGGTGTTCTCTGAAAAGCTGCATGTTCCTGGGTTTAGCCCTCTCCATGTTTGGGGCCTCTGAGGGACGAATTTCCTCACGCCGCCAGGAACATGTTGTTGGCAGGCTTGCCGTAATTGGACAGAAAGAAAGCAACGGGAAATAAGGCATCCTCAGATGCCTTCACCTGCAATCCAACGGACCTGGAAGGATGGTGGAGTCCCTGACCCCAAGAAGGCAAGAAAGAGGGGTTCCCCGATTCCCTCCCGCAGCCGGGAAGCTGATAGGAAATCAACCAGTGTGACCTAGAGGAGAAAAAGACCAGGGGCCCGGGGTGACACTCACCCTCAGATCATCACAAGATTCCGTGGATCCTCTTCGATTTGGCAGCGGCTTCTCTGGAGGTTTCCCGGAAAATATCCGGAGGAGAGCCTTCCTCTGCGGGTCTTGCTGCCTGCAGAACAGAAAAAGGTCAGGCCGTGCCCCCTGGTTTTCCCCGGGAGACAGGGAGAACCCTGTCTGGGGCCCAGGCCCATTCCGTGTTGCGTGACACAGAAATGGACATCTGGTGCCCTTTCCGCCTCTGCACCTTCCCTCACCTGCCAACCTTCCCGTCCTCCTGGTGGCCCTCTAGGCTTCCCAACTAAGGACTGTGATTTGGACTCCATTGCTTTTCCCCCTGTCATGGGGAACCTGCACGAAGCGCCCCCGCCTCTCCCCGTCCCCGAGTCTCCCAGAGCCAGAGGGGCTCTTGGGTGTGGAAGAACGGAGGACAAGGAGCTGCGCTCTATTTCCTGCAGCGTTCCTTCCCTGGACCGGAGACGGAAAGGCACACGGTGTGCAGGTGCAGAGACACCATGTCCTTAGGAGGCAGTACTCTCAGAGTGGTGAAAACCCCTCCCACCGCTCACCTTGGTCTCTCTTCCTTCTCTCCCTTATCCTTGTTCAAGGGCCCCGGGTTCGCCTCCACCGGGGGCTTCCACGGTTTCAGGTTTTCCTTCCCTTCCTTCTTCCCGAAGGTCTGTGGAACCAGGGCTGCCTTCCAGCACTTCATGGGGCACCTGGTACTTCTGGCCGTGTGGCCAAAGGCCCCGCAGTCTTTGCACTTGAGCTGTGGGTGGAAAGGAAGTGATGTCAGTGAGTGAGCTGAAGCCACAGGCAGCCATCCGATGTCAACATTGAGAGGGATTATGAATTCAGAGCTGAATAAGGATTCCAAAGAGGGGACCCCGGCATGGGGCCCGTTAAGTGCTGGGAGAGTTCGGATACGATGTTCCCTCCCAAAGCCCATGTGACGGAGGACCTCTAAAAGGAAGGACTCGAGGTACTAAGGGGCACGATCGTGACCCCGATGTCAACCACACAGCCAAAGGTGGCTACACAGGATTCTAAGTAGAAAGGGAGGTTGCCCCCAAGAGTCTCTCAAGGGATCTATGGGGCCGGGGAGGAGGTCCCAAGCCACGCCCACCTCGGATGGGTAAAGCAACCTGGGTGGTGGTGACAGAAACCTTTGGAATCCAACCCAGTCTCTGAGGACCCTGTGACAACCCCTCCCCCCGCACCCCCCCATACCCAAGAGATCCAGGGCTAGACTTACCCTGGGATCTTCTTCATCGGGCGGGGGAGCCCTTGGCGCAACTGGGGCCCTCCGCTGCTTCTGGAGGGTCTGGGCTCTCCCGAGTCTGTTGGCCCCAGTTTTGGGGTCACGACGGGCCAACATCTTCGTCTCCTGGGGGTTCTATGACCGCCTTTTTCGGGGGTTGATTGTTGGGTCACCTGAAACACACACTAACACACCCATATCGATGGTGAAGCACACTGGATATTCACACACACCCACAGGAAGCCCCCAGCTAACTCCTTGCCGCTGTGGTCGTGAGGAGACTTCACCACCGGTCGGTCAAGTCTGTGGCTCACACTGTGCTGTGTACACCCTCAGATATTGTGTGTTCCTCTGCCATGATTACCTAGTCCGAGTGTAAACCTCGCCTGCCACGGGGCCCATGGCCTAGGGGTGGGGAGCTGAGCTTTCTGCCCCAAACAATCCACTGATTCTGAAGACAGGACTGAGGTGTATCACGATTCACGCCGGTAGGAGACACGATGATTCTATCTCCCTTGACGGCCAGAATGATGGAAGCCGCAGGGCATGGCGTATGGCACCCTTTGGCAGGTCTGTTTGAAATCAGGGATAAGGGAGGCTTCCTGTCACAACTTGAATCGCTACTCTTGCCATTTCTAATTAGGCAACTTCCAAACACAAATTCATAGAGAGAAGTTTTCTTCCTCTCTATCGCACTAGCAGGTGATGGTCTTTCCTGTTCTATCGTTTTGGCTTTAGCTCCAGCCCCTCTTTATTTATTTTTCTGATATTTTACGCATGCCACACGAACCCGTCCAAACAAACGGTGAACAGGTGCCATAGCGTATCGATTTCTTACACGGCTGAAGGGCAAACCACCCCTTTTTCAAAACCTCTTTTCCCATTTCCCCACCAATTCAGCACGCTGGTTTACATTTCCTTTCGCATTTCCATCTTGGTCTTATCCCACACGTGGAGACGGGAATGATTTCTCGTTTTCTGTTCCAAGAATTACCAGTAAGCAGAATACATCCTACCCCATCAGCAAGCCCCAGTGTGATCGATTTCTTTCACTCTCCCTCGTCTCTTCCCCCCCAAACCCCGCCCCACCCCTCAGGGACTACGTGAAACAAACAGTTGTTCGGTGAAACTAACCTGAAGTTACAGGTCAGCTTTCTTTCCTCGGCTGGCGCTCAGACGGGCAGGTGCTGGAGCAGCCCCGCTGGAAGCGATGCAGCATCCAGGAAGACCGAGGAAGGGGCGGAGAGGGACCTCTGCTTTCCAGGCTGCCTTTTATACCGCCTCTGGTCTCCGGACGTGGAGGGCACCCTAACCTGATCCATTACAGGTACCTTAATTGCAATTAACTTAATCCAATCACATGACCTGGAGACGTCTGTCTGCACAGCCCACTCTAAGATCATGTTCACCTTTGGCCGACATTCTAAAACCTACGAGTACAGCTGCAAGCTTCGAAGGATAGTTGTTCCCCGTCAGACGTGTGACACTGGTTCGTTTACCCTTGTCTCGTTTTCCGTCTTGATTGCCTTTTGTTTGTCTGTTCGTGTTAAAAAAAAAATGTGGTAAAATAGACGCCTTTTAATTGGGCCGTGTCTACTACATCTCGACGTAGGCCTCAGTGTCATCAAGGAGATTCTCCTGGACACGCCGTCACGGCCATGATCCATCTTCAGAGCTTCTCTTTCTTCCCCACGGTAAGTCTGTCAGCAGAGAACACTGACCACACCCTCATGTGTTTTCTCCTCCAGGAGGCGCTTGGAAACCACCGTGAGTTGGACTGCACTGGGAAACACAGATGAAGAAAGTCAAGACCGCTTTTTCCTTCAGCGCCTGGCTCCCTTTTCAACTCGTCTTGCGACTCCAGGCATTATGCCTGAAAAGTCTCCGGGACGCCTGTGAGGCTCTACTTCCCTGGGTCCCATTGCCATTTCTCTGCATTTGCGAGGATCCACCGGACCTTCTTTGGAACTCCCCCGTCGGTGAACTTTGGTGCCACGTCCCCTAATTCTGTCCTTGGTCATCTGCACCTGCACGGGTTAGGCTCCATGTTCCATGGACGGGAAGAGACAGGCAGGAGTCGGAATGCTTAACCGACACACTGGGGCATTTTCTCCTGTAGCCCAAGTGACCCCATGGTCTGGTCGAGCTTTGGAACCGGTCGCGTCCCCCTCGACACTGCACCCGACTCCCAGTTTCTCAATCTTGTTGGCCCCCCGGCGACCTCCGGTTCGATGAATTGCACCTGCTGAAACTCGAGTTCCCTTTGACTTGCGCTTCATGAATTATTCGTGATTCAGGTTGGAACCCCAGCTTACGACCCCCTGTAGGCCGTTCTCTGAGCTTTCCGGTCACATCGTTTCCTTTCACGCTCTTTGGTTCATCGTGGTCCTGCTCGTTCTGCTGTCAGAGGAGCAGAGAGTTGATCTTCTTGATTCTGGATACTGATACTTTCTAGGTGATCTGGATAAGCAAGATGACGACCCTCAAGAGCGGCGGAAAGGGAGCAGCCATGTGGTGGGCCGCAGGGAATCCCGCTCAGTTCCCAGGGCTCCTAGATGTGGAATCCTGGTCAGAGTTGTTCCCAGGTCAGAGAATGGAGATAGCCTGTGCATGATGGGATAGCCCTGCCTAGATCGTTCAGTGAGTCTCTAGCTCAGCTACTCTTAGGATCGGGGGGAGGACCGTGGAAAGGCCCGGTGTCAGACATCCGGAAAGAAGACGGGATGAATGTCTTACCTCTGAAGTACATCCCGAATCTGGGAGTTAACTTCAGCTTTGCTGGGGTCTATTTGGCGAATGACAGTGTGCCTGGTGCATACGCACATCCGGCAGCCACTTCATGGGGGCCGTCGCAATTGGAACCACGCACCTGGCGTCGGCGTTTGAGCCAAATGGGGACCCGTGGTGCAAGCAACCCTCCCCACGTGTTAGCGTGCGTGAGATTCAGCTGGCGGCATTTTACTAGGTGCGTGTTGGTAGAGTGGGGCTGAGGTTTGCTTGCTCCTGTGGATGTAGAAGAAGTCAAAGGGCCTGCCCAGCCCTGCGGTCCCCTCAGTCAACTCTGTTTCGGAGACATAACGATTTGGATTGCTAACAAGTCAGGAAAGTTTCAAGCCCTTGGAAGATCAGTTAAACACAAACACGGAATGAGAGTCAACAGACAATATGTCATCTTTTTGAGAATTTTACTCACTTCAAGCACATGAAACACACATATTGACAAAGGCATGCCAGAGCCCAGTTTTCGAGGCCGAGGAAGGACCCCGAGAGCGCGCAGCGCAGCAGGCTTCCCAGCGTCCCAAACACTGCTCTCGGGGCGGGGCGCAGCGGAAGGGCTGCACCTCTCAGTGTTCCCAAACTTTTCCCTTATTCAGTCATCTAGAGAGCAAAAACTCAGTCATTCCCCAGTTTCCTATTGACGTCCCAGCAGAAGTCTGACTCCTGCGCGTCGCCCAGTTTCTCAGGCAACCAATCACTGGCACGGAAGCTTTTCCTGGCGCGTTTCCGGAGAGCCATGTGAACTACAATGTCCCTCACCAGAATTCAATGAGGCAGAGTCCCTGCATCGGCTCCCTGCCTGGCCTGGGCTAACACATCCGCAGAAGCGCCACAGCCAGGGAGCTTCGGAGTCACCGCAGAGAGTCTGCTCGCTGCTCTGCGCTCCTCAGTCCCACAGTCCCCTCCAAGTCACGGGAGCGGGAGGCCAAGGAGCCCCTGCCACCTGCAGTCTCACTCCAGGTCAAAATCACTGTCCTCTGAGGAGGAGGAAACCTGAAGGTCCTCATAGAGGACACTCGGTGGGACACGAACACCGGGACCCTGAGACTTCTCTGAGACATGAGGGCTCTGAGCGAGGAAGGCTCCCGGCTTCTCAGGAGAGTGAAATGAGGGAGCTGTCAGGAGGCTGGAGCTCCACCATCCATTGTCCAGTCTCCGGAAGAGCACTCTGAGAGGCTGGGCCCCGCCGTGGTTGGCCGCTGGGTGACGGGACACGGTGCAGGCCTGGGCAGTAGGCAGGCAAGGTCTGCTGTGCGGAGGCTGCCGGTCGATGCTGGGCACCTGGGCGGGTGTCCTCCGGCCCATCTGGGGCGACGTACTCGCTCCAAGTTCGGTTGCGGCCGGCGGAGGTTGGAGAGCGTCCCGTGCCCCGAGCTCACCTCCCTGGATGGCGTCTTCGGGGATCTGGAAGGGACCCAGTCTCGGTATCTTGGGGAAGTTCAGGCAAGCCTGAATCGGAGCCTGGGCAGGTCTCTTGGCTCCTGGCCTGAAGCTGAGATTGGAGCCTAGGCCCAAGCTGCGTGTGGCGGCTGGTGGGCAGGGCTGTGAGGTCAGCGCGGGACGTCTGTCTTGTGCCCGGGGGCTGATGGCCTGGAGCAGGCCGTGGGTTTGGGAGGCAGCCTGGGGAACTTCTCGGCAGCCACCCTCCGGGCTGCTGTGAGTGGGCTTCACCACGAGGAAAGGCCCCGGGCCCTGGTGCCTGACTGCAGGCTGAGGGATGGGGGCCGCAGCCCCTGTCTGTCGAAGACTAGAGGAGGAGCTCACACTGGCTTTTCTGAGGGGAGACAGTGAAGCCAAGACGGAACCCCTGTCAGACATTTCGGTAGCTGAGCCATCAGTGAGGACAGGGTCCACGCGTGGCCTCTTACTGGTTGTGTGGAGCGGCACTGGCCTGCTTGCAACCTGAAAGACAGGAAACCACACACGTTACAAGTTCCTCTGCATGGAGCCGAAACGAAAATCAGCCACTTCCAAAGACGAGGGGCACGCGCCATGAAATTCTCCACACAGAATCGACAGGCGGTCCTTGGAAGTAGGGACAGACCCTCCACCTGAGTGCTGATCAGGACAAGACTCATGAAAGATGCGCTCTCGAGCTATGTGTAGCTGATCCGAGCACACCATTGTTCAAAAGAACAATGTCTTGGGCATTAACTGGATCGGAGTGCCTCCACTCAGCCTTCCCTGAAGTGGAAGGGACTAATGCCCTTCTGAAGGCAGGTTGGTGGCTCAAGGGTTCTCAGGGGGTGTTCTCTGAAAAGCTGCATGTTCCTGGGTTTAGCCCTCTCCATGTTTGGGGCCTCTGAGGGACGAATTTCCTCACGCCGCCAGGAACATGTTGTTGGCAGGCTTGCCGTAATTGGACAGAAAGAAAGCAACGGGAAATAAGGCATCCTCAGATGCCTTCACCTGCAATCCAACTGACCTGGAAGGATGGTGGAGTCCCTGACCCCAAGAAGGCAAGAAAGAGGGGTTCCCCGATTCCCTCCCGCAGCCGGGAAGCCGAAAGGAAATCAACCAGTGTGACCTAGAGGAGAAAAAGACCAGGGGCCCGGGGTGACACTCACCCTCAGATCATCACAAGATTCCGTGGATCCTCTTCGATTTGGCAGCGGCTTCTCTGGAGGTTTCCCGGAAAATATCCGGAGGAGAGCCTTCCTCTGCGGGTCTTGCTGCCTGCAGAACAGAAAAAGGTCAGGCCGTGCCCCCTGGTTTTCCCCGGGAGACAGGGAGAACCCTGTCTGGGGCCCAGGCCCATTCCGTGTTGCGTGACACAGAAATGGACATCTGGTGCCCTTTCCGCCTCTGCACCTTCCCTCACCTGCCAACCTTCCCGTCCTCCTGGTGGCCCTCTAGGCTTCCCAACTAAGGACTGTGATTTGGACTCCATTGCTTTTCCCCCTGTCATGGGGAACCTGCACGAAGCGCCCCCGCCTCTCCCCGTCCCCGAGTCTCCCAGAGCCAGAGGGGCTCTTGGGTGTGGAAGAACGGAGGACAAGGAGCTGCGCTCTATTTCCTGCAGCGTTCCTTCCCTGGACCGGAGACGGAAAGGCACACGGTGTGCAGGTGCAGAGACACCATGTCCTTAGGAGGCAGTACTCTCAGAGTGGTGAAAACCCCTCCCACCGCTCACCTTGGTCTCTCTTCCTTCTCTCCCTTATCCTTGTTCAAGGGCCCCGGGTTCGCCTCCACCGGGGGCTTCCACGGTTTCAGGTTTTCCTTCCCTTCCTTCTTCCCGAAGGTCTGTGGAACCAGGGCTGCCTTCCAGCACTTCATGGGGCACCTGGTACTTCTGGCCGTGTGGCCAAAGGCCCCGCAGTCTTTGCACTTGAGCTGTGGGTGGAAAGGAAGTGATGTCAGTGAGTGAGCTGAAGCCACAGGCAGCCATCCGATGTCAACATTGAGAGGGATTATGAATTCAGAGCTGAATAAGGATTCCAAAGAGGGGACCCCGGCATGGGGCCCGTTAAGTGCTGGGAGAGTTCGGATACGATGTTCCCTCCCAAAGCCCATGTGACGGAGGACCTCTAAAAGGAAGGACTCGAGGTACTAAGGGGCACGATCGTGACCCCGATGTCAACCACACAGCCAAAGGTGGCTACACAGGATTCTAAGTAGGAAGGGAGGTTGCCCCCAAGAGTCTCTCAAGGGATCTATGGGGCCGGGGAGGAGGTCCCAAGCCACGCCCACCTCGGATGGGTAAAGCAACCTGGGTGGTGGTGACAGAAACCTTTGGAATCCAACCCAGTCTCTGAGGACCCTGTGACAACCCCTCCCCCCGCCCCCACCCCCATACCCAAGAGATCCAGGGCTAGACTTACCCTGGGATCTTCTTCATCGGGCGGGGGAGCCCTTGGCGCAACTGGGGCCCTCCGCTGCTTCTGGAGGGTCTGGGCTCTCCCGAGTCTGTTGGCCCCAGTTTTGGGGTCACGACGGGCCAACATCTTCGTCTCCTGGGGGTTCTATGACCGCCTTTTTCGGGGGTTGATTGTTGGGTCACCTGAAACACACACAAACACACCCATATCGATGGTGAAGCACACTGGATATTCACACACACCCACAGGAAGCCCCCAGCTAACTCCTTGCCGCTGCGGTCGTGAGGAGACTTCACCACCGGTCGGTCAAGTCTGTGCCTCACACTGTGCTGTGTACACCCTCAGATATTGTGTGTTCCTCTGCCATGATTACCTAGTCCGAGTGTAAACCTCGCCTGCCACGGGGCCCATGGCCTAGGGGTGGGGAGCTGAGCTTTCTGCCCCAAACAATCCACTGATTCTGAAGACAGGACTGAGGTGTATCACGATTCACGCCGGTAGGAGACACGATGATTCTATCTCCCTTGACGGCCAGAATGATGGAAGCCGCAGGGCATGGCGTATGGCACCCTTTGGCAGGTCTGTTTGAAATCAGGGATAAGGGAGGCTTCCTGTCACAATTTGAATCGCTACTCTTGCCATTTCTAATTAGGCAACTTCCAAACACAAATTCATAGAGAGAAGTTTTCTTCCTCTCTATCGCACTAGCAGGTGATGGTCTTTCCTGTTCTATCGTTTTGGCTTTAGCTCCAGCCCCTCTTTATTTATTTTTCTGATATTTTACGCATGCCACACGAACCCGTCCAAACAAACGGTGAACAGGTGCCATAGCGTATCGATTTCTTACACGGCTGAAGGGCAAACCGCCCCTTTTTCAAAACCTCTTTTCCCATTTCCCCACCAATTCAGCACGCTGGTTTACATTTCCTTTCGCATTTCCATCTTGGTCTTATCCCACACGTGGAGACGGGAATGATTTCTCGTTTTCTGTTCCAAGAATTACCAGTAAGCAGAATACATCCTACCCCATCAGCAAGCCCCAGTGTGATCGATTTCTTTCACTCTCCCTCGTCTCTTCCCCCCCAAACCCCGCCCCACCCCTCAGGGACTACGTGAAACAAACAGTTGTTCGGTGAAACTAACCTGAAGTTACAGGTCAGCTTTCTTTCCTCGGCTGGCGCTCAGACGGGCAGGTGCTGGAGCAGCCCCGCTGGAAGCGATGCAGCATCCAGGAAGACCGAGGAAGGGGCGGAGAGGGACCTCTGCTTTCCAGGCTGCCTTTTATACCGCCTCTGGTCTCCGGACGTGGAGGGCACCCTAACCTGATCCATTACAGGTACCTTAATTGCAATTAACTTAATCCAATCACATGACCTGGAGACGTCTGTCTGCACAGCCCACTCTAAGATCATGTTCACCTTTGGCCGACATTCTAAAACCTACGAGTACAGCTGCAAGCTTCGAAGGATAGTTGTTCCCCGTCAGACGTGTGACACTGGTTCGTTTACCCTTGTCTCGTTTTCCGTCTTGATTGCCTTTTGTTTGTCTGTTCGTGTTAAAAAAAAAATGTGGTAAAATAGACGCCTTTTAATTGGGCCGTGTCTACTACATCTCGACGTAGGCCTCAGTGTCATCAAGGAGATTCTCCTGGACACGCCGTCACGGCCATGATCCATCTTCAGAGCTTCTCTTTCTTCCCCACGGTAAGTCTGTCAGCAGAGAACACTGACCACACCCTCATGTGTTTTCTCCTCCAGGAGGCGCTTGGAAACCACCGTGAGTTGGACTGCACTGGGAAACACAGATGAAGAAAGTCAAGACCGCTTTGTCCTTCAGCGCCTGGCTCCCTTTTCAACTCGTCTTGGGACTCCAGGCATTATGCCTGAAAAGTCTCCGGGACGCCTGTGAGGCTCTACTTCCCTGGGTCCCATTGCCATTTCTCTGCATTTGCGAGGATCCACCGGACCTTCTTTGGAACTCCCCCGTCGGTGAACTTTGGTGCCACGTCCCCTAATTCTGTCCTTGGTCATCTGCACCTGCACGGGTTAGGCTCCATGTTCCATGGACGGGAAGAGACAGGCAGGAGTCGGAATGCTTAACCGACACACTGGGGCATTTTCTCCTGTAGCCCAAGTGACCCCATGGTCTGGTCGAGCTTTGGAACCGGTCGCGTCCCCCTCGACACTGCACCCGACTCCCAGTTTCTCAATCTTGTTGGCCCCCCGGCGACCTCCGGTTCGATGAATTGCACCTGCTGAAACTCGAGTTCCCTTTGACTTGCGCTTCATGAATTATTCGTGATTCAGGTTGGAACCCCAGCTTACGACCCCCTGTAGGCCGTTCTCTGAGCTTTCCGGTCACATCGTTTCCTTTCACGCTCTTTGGTTCATCGTGGTCCTGCTCGTTCTGCTGTCAGAGGAGCAGAGAGTTGATCTTCTTGATTCTGGATACTGATACTTTCTAGGTGATCTGGATAAGCAAGATGACGACCCTCAAGAGCGGCGGAAAGGGAGCAGCCATGTGGTGGGCCGCAGGGAATCCCGCTCAGTTCCCAGGGCTCCTAGATGTGGAATCCTGGTCAGAGTTGTTCCCAGGTCAGAGAATGGAGATAGCCTGTGCATGATGGGATAGCCCTGCCTAGATCGTTCAGTGAGTCTCTAGCTCAGCTACTCTTAGGATCGGGGGGAGGACCGTGGAAAGGCCCGGTGTCAGACATCCGGAAAGAAGACGGGATGAATGTCTTACCTCTGAAGTACATCCCGAATCTGGGAGTTAACTTCAGCTTTGCTGGGGTCTATTTGGCGAATGACAGTGTGCCTGGTGCATAGGCACATCCGGCAGCCACTTCACGGGGGCCGTCGCAATTGGAACCACGCACCTGGCGTCGGCGTTTGAGCCAAATGGGGACCCGTGGTGCAAGCAACCCTCCCCACGTGTTAGCGTGCGTGAGATTCAGCTGGCGGCATTTTACTAGGTGCGTGTTGGTAGAGTGGGGCTGAGGTTTGCTTGCTCCTGTGGATGTAGAAGAAGTCAAAGGGCCTGCCCAGCCCTGCGGTCCCCTCAGTCAACTCTGTTTCGGAGACATAACGATTTGGATTGCTAACAAGTCAGGAAAGTTTCAAGCCCTTGGAAGATCAGTTAAACACAAACACGGAATGAGAGTCAACAGACAATATGTCATCTTTTTGAGAATTTTACTCACTTCAAGCACATGAAACACACATATTGACAAAGGCATGCCAGAGCCCAGTTTTCGAGGCCGAGGAAGGACCCCGAGAGCGCGCAGCGCAGCAGGCTTCCCAGCGTCCCAAACACTGCTCTCGGGGCGGGGCGCAGCAGAAGGGCTGCACCTCTCAGTGTTCCCAAACTTTTCCCTTATTCCGTCATCTAGAGAGCAAAAACTCAGTCATTCCCCAGTTTCCTATTGACGTCCCAGCAGAAGTCTGACTCCTGCGCGTCGCCCAGTTTCTCAGGCAACCAATCACTGGCACGGAAGCTTTTCCTGGCGCGTTTCCGGAGAGCCATGTGAACTACAATGTCCCTCACCAGAATTCAATGAGGCAGAGTCCCTGCATCGGCTCCCTGCCTGGCCTGGGCTAACACATCCGCAGAAGCGCCACAGCCAGGGAGCTTCGGAGTCACCGCAGAGAGTCTGCTCACTGCTCTGCGCTCCTCAGTCCCACAGTCCCCTCCAAGTCACGGGAGCGGGAGGCCAAGGAGCCCCTGCCACCTGCAGTCTCACTCCAGGTCAAAATCACTGTCCTCTGAGGAGGAGGAAACCTGAAGGTCCTCATAGAGGACACTCGGTGGGACACGAACACCGGGACCCTGAGACTTCTCTGAGACATGAGGGCTCTGAGCGAGGAAGGCTCCCGGCTTCTCAGGAGAGTGAAATGAGGGAGCTGTCAGGAGGCTGGAGCTCCACCATCCATTGTCCAGTCTCCGGAAGAGCACTCTGAGAGGCTGGGCCCCGCCGTGGTTGGCCGCTGGGTGACGGGACACGGTGCAGGCCTGGGCAGTAGGCAGGCAAGGTCTGCTGTGCGGAGGCTGCCGGTCGATGCTGGGCACCTGGGCGGGTGTCCTCCGGCCCATCTGGGGCGACGTACTCGCTCCAAGTTCGGTTGCGGCCGGCGGAGGTTGGAGAGCGTCCCGTGCCCCGAGCTCACCTCCCTGGATGGCGTCTTCGGGGATCTGGAAGGGACCCAGTCTCGGTATCTTGGGGAAGTTCAGGCAAGCCTGAATCGGAGCCTGGGCAGGTCTCTTGGCTCCTGGCCTGAAGCTGAGATTGGAGCCTAGGCCCAAGCTGCGTGTGGCGGCTGGTGGGCAGGGCTGTGAGGTCAGCGCGGGACGTCTGTCTTGTGCCCGGGGGCTGATGGCCTGGAGCAGGCCGTGGGTTTGGGAGGCAGCCTGGGGAACTTCTCGGCAGCCACCCTCCGGGCTGCTGTGAGTGGGCTTCACCACGAGGAAAGGCCCCGGGCCCTGGTGCCTGACTGCAGGCTGAGGGATGGGGGCCGCAGCCCCTGTCTGTCGAAGACTAGAGGAGGAGCTCACACTGGCTTTTCTGAGGGGAGACAGTGAAGCCAAGACGGAACCCCTGTCAGACATTTCGGTAGCTGAGCCATCAGTGAGGACAGGGTCCACGCGTGGCCTCTTACTGGTTGTGTGGAGCGGCACTGGCCTGCTTGCAACCTGAAAGACAGGAAACCACACACGTTACAAGTTCCTCTGCATGGAGCCGAAACGAAAATCAGCCACTTCCAAAGACGAGGGGCACGTGCCATGAAATTCTCCATACAGAATAGACAGGCGGTCCTTGGAAGTAGGGACAGACCCTCCACCTGAGTGCTGATCAGGACAAGACTCATGAAAGATGCGCTCTCGAGCTATGTGTAGCTGATCCGAGCACACCATTGTTCAAAAGAACAATGTCTTGGGCATTAACTGGATCGGAGTGCCTCCACTCAGCCTTCCCTGAAGTGGAAGGGACTAATGCCCTTCTGAAGGCAGGTTGGTGGCTCAAGGGTTCTCAGGGGGTGTTCTCTGAAAAGCTGCATGTTCCTGGGTTTAGCCCTCTCCATGTTTGGGGCCTCTGAGGGACGAATTTCCTCACGCCGCCAGGAACATGTTGTTGGCAGGCTTGCCGTAACTGGACAGAAAGAAAGCAACGGGAAATAAGGCATCCTCAGATGCCTTCACCTGCAATCCAACGGACCTGGAAGGATGGTGGAGTCCCTGACCCCAAGAAGGCAAGAAAGAGGGGTTCCCCGATTCCCTCCCGCAGCCGGGAAGCCGAAAGGAAATCAACCAGTGTGACCTAGAGGAGAAAAAGACCAGGGGCCCGGGGTGACACTCACCCTCAGATCATCACAAGATTCCGTGGATCCTCTTCGATTTGGCAGCGGCTTCTCTGGAGGTTTCCCGGAAAATATCCGGAGGAGAGCCTTCCTCTGCGGGTCTTGCTGCCTGCAGAACAGAAAAAGGTCAGGCCGTGCCCCCTGGTTTTCCCCGGGAGACAGGGAGAACCCTGTCTGGGGCCCAGGCCCATTCCGTGTTGCGTGACACAGAAATGGACATCTGGTGCCCTTTCCGCCTCTGCACCTTCCCTCACCTGCCAACCTTCCCGTCCTCCTGGTGGCCCTCTAGGCTTCCCAACTAAGGACTGTGATTTGGACTCCATTGCTTTTCCCCCTGTCATGGGGAACCTGCACGAAGCGCCCCCGCCTCTCCCCGTCCCCGAGTCTCCCAGAGCCAGAGGGGCTCTTGGGTGTGGAAGAACGGAGGACAAGGAGCTGCGCTCTATTTCCTGCAGCGTTCCTTCCCTGGACCGGAGACGGAAAGGCACACGGTGTGCAGGTGCAGAGACACCATGTCCTTAGGAGGCAGTACTCTCAGAGTGGTGAAAACCCCTCCCACCGCTCACCTTGGTCTCTCTTCCTTCTCTCCCTTATCCTTGTTCAAGGGCCCCGGGTTCGCCTCCACCGGGGGCTTCCACGGTTTCAGGTTTTCCTTCCCTTCCTTCTTCCCGAAGGTCTGTGGAACCAGGGCTGCCTTCCAGCACTTCATGGGGCACCTGGTACTTCTGGCCGTGTGGCCAAAGGCCCCGCAGTCTTTGCACTTGAGCTGTGGGTGGAAAGGAAGTGATGTCAGTGAGTGAGCTGAAGCCACAGGCAGCCATCCGATGTCAACATTGAGAGGGATTATGAATTCAGAGCTGAATAAGGATTCCAAAGAGGGGACCCCGGCATGGGGCCCGTTAAGTGCTGGGAGAGTTCGGATACGATGTTCCCTCCCAAAGCCCATGTGACGGAGGACCTCTAAAAGGAAGGACTCGAGGTACTAAGGGGCACGATCGTGACCCCGATGTCAACCACACAGCCAAAGGTGGCTACACAGGATTCTAAGTAGGAAGGGAGGTTGCCCCCAAGAGTCTCTCAAGGGATCTATGGGGCCGGGGAGGAGGTCCCAAGCCACGCCCACCTCGGATGGGTAAAGCAACCTGGGTGGTGGTGACAGAAACCTTTGGAATCCAACCCAGTCTCTGAGGACCCTGTGACAACCCCTCCCCCCGCCCCCACCCCCATACCCAAGAGATCCAGGGCTAGACTTACCCTGGGATCTTCTTCATCGGGCGGGGGAGCCCTTGGCGCAACTGGGGCCCTCCGCTGCTTCTGGAGGGTCTGGGCTCTCCCGAGTCTGTTGGCCCCAGTTTTGGGGTCACGACGGGCCAACATCTTCGTCTCCTGGGGGTTCTATGACCGCCTTTTTCGGGGGTTGATTGTTGGGTCACCTGAAACACACACAAACACACCCATATCGATGGTGAAGCACACTGGATATTCACACACACCCACAGGAAGCCCCCAGCTAACTCCTTGCCGCTGCGGTCGTGAGGAGACTTCACCACCGGTCGGTCAAGTCTGTGCCTCACACTGTGCTGTGTACACCCTCAGATATTGTGTGTTCCTCTGCCATGATTACCTAGTCCGAGTGTAAACCTCGCCTGCCACGGGGCCCATGGCCTAGGGGTGGGGAGCTGAGCTTTCTGCCCCAAACAATCCACTGATTCTGAAGACAGGACTGAGGTGTATCACGATTCACGCCGGTAGGAGACACGATGATTCTATCTCCCTTGACGGCCAGAATGATGGAAGCCGCAGGGCATGGCGTATGGCACCCTTTGGCAGGTCTGTTTGAAATCAGGGATAAGGGAGGCTTCCTGTCACAACTTGAATCGCTACTCTTGCCATTTCTAATTAGGCAACTTCCAAACACAAATTCATAGAGAGAAGTTTTCTTCCTCTCTATCGCACTAGCAGGTGATGGTCTTTCCTCTTCTATCGTTTTGGCTTTAGCTCCAGCCCCTCTTTATTTATTTTTCTGATATTTTACGCATGCCACACGAACCCGTCCAAACAAACGGTGAACAGGTGCCATAGCGTATCGATTTCTTACACGGCTGAAGGGCAAACCGCCCCTTTTTCAAAACCTCTTTTCCCATTTCCCCACCAATTCAGCACGCTGGTTTACATTTCCTTTCGCATTTCCATCTTGGTCTTATCCCACACGTGGAGACGGGAATGATTTCTCGTTTTCTGTTCCAAGAATTACCAGTAAGCAGAATACATCCTACCCCATCAGCAAGCCCCAGTGTGATCGATTTCTTTCACTCTCCCTCGTCTCTTCCCCCCCAAACCCCGCCCCACCCCTCAGGGACTACGTGAAACAAACAGTTGTTCGGTGAAACTAACCTGAAGTTACAGGTCAGCTTTCTTTCCTCGGCTGGCGCTCAGATGGGCAGGTGCTGGAGCAGCCCCGCTGGAAGCGATGCAGCATCCAGGAAGACCGAGGAAGGGGCGGAGAGGGACCTCTGCTTTCCAGGCTGCCTTTTATACCGCCTCTGGTCTCCGGACGTGGAGGGCACCCTAACCTGATCCATTACAGGTACCTTAATTGCAATTAACTTAATCCAATCACATGACCTGGAGACGTCTGTCTGCACAGCCCACTCTAAGATCATGTTCACCTTTGGCCGACATTCTAAAACCTACGAGTACAGCTGCAAGCTTCGAAGGATAGTTGTTCCCCGTCAGACGTGTGACACTGGTTCGTTTACCCTTGTCTCGTTTTCCGTCTTGATTGCCTTTTGTTTGTCTGTTCGTGTTAAAAAAAAAATGTGGTAAAATAGACGCCTTTTAATTGGGCCGTGTCTACTACATCTCGACGTAGGCCTCAGTGTCATCAAGGAGATTCTCCTGGACACGCCGTCACGGCCATGATCCATCTTCAGAGCTTCTCTTTCTTCCCCACGGTAAGTCTGTCAGCAGAGAACACTGACCACACCCTCATGTGTTTTCTCCTCCAGGAGGCGCTTGGAAACCACCGTGAGTTGGACTGCACTGGGAAACACAGATGAAGAAAGTCAAGACCGCTTTGTCCTTCAGCGCCTGGCTCCCTTTTCAACTCGTCTTGCGACTCCAGGCATTATGCCTGAAAAGTCTCCGGGACGCCTGTGAGGCTCTACTTCCCTGGGTCCCATTGCCATTTCTCTGCATTTGCGAGGATCCACCGGACCTTCTTTGGAACTCCCCCGTCGGTGAACTTTGGTGCCACGTCCCCTAATTCTGTCCTTGGTCATCTGCACCTGCACGGGTTAGGCTCCATGTTCCATGGACGGGAAGAGACAGGCAGGAGTCGGAATGCTTAACCGACACACTGGGGCATTTTCTCCTGTAGCCCAAGTGACCCCATGGTCTGGTCGAGCTTTGGAACCGGTCGCGTCCCCCTCGACACTGCACCCGACTCCCAGTTTCTCAATCTTGTTGGCCCCCCGGCGACCTCCGGTTCGATGAATTGCACCTGCTGAAACTCGAGTTCCCTTTGACTTGCGCTTCATGAATTATTCGTGATTCAGGTTGGAACCCCAGCTTACGACCCCCTGTAGGCCGTTCTCTGAGCTTTCCGGTCACATCGTTTCCTTTCACGCTCTTTGGTTCATCGTGGTCCTGCTCGTTCTGCTGTCAGAGGAGCAGAGAGTTGATCTTCTTGATTCTGGATACTGATACTTTCTAGGTGATCTGGATAAGCAAGATGACGACCCTCAAGAGCGGCGGAAAGGGAGCAGCCATGTGGTGGGCCGCAGGGAATCCCGCTCAGTTCCCAGGGCTCCTAGATGTGGAATCCTGGTCAGAGTTGTTCCCAGGTCAGAGAATGGAGATAGCCTGTGCATGATGGGATAGCCCTGCCTAGATCGTTCAGTGAGTCTCTAGCTCAGCTACTCTTAGGATCGGGGGGAGGACCGTGGAAAGGCCCGGTGTCAGACATCCGGAAAGAAGACGGGATGAATGTCTTACCTCTGAAGTACATCCCGAATCTGGGAGTTAACTTCAGCTTTGCTGGGGTCTATTTGGCGAATGACAGTGTGCCTGGTGCATACGCACATCCGGCAGCCACTTCATGGGGGCCGTCGCAATTGGAACCAGGCACCTGGCGTCGGCGTTTGAGCCAAATGGGGACCCGTGGTGCAAGCAACCCTCCCCACGTGTTAGCGTGCGTGAGATTCAGCTGGCGGCATTTTACTAGGTGCGTGTTGGTAGAGTGGGGCTGAGGTTTGCTTGCTCCTGTGGATGTAGAAGAAGTCAAAGGGCCTGCCCAGCCCTGCGGTCCCCTCAGTCAACTCTGTTTCGGAGACATAACGATTTGGATTGCTAACAAGTCAGGAAAGTTTCAAGCCCTTGGAAGATCAGTTAAACACAAACACGGAATGAGAGTCAAAAGACAATATGTCATCTTTTTGAGAATTTTACTCACTTCAAGCACATGAAACACACATATTGACAAAGGCATGCCAGAGCCCAGTTTTCGAGGCCGAGGAAGGACCCCGAGAGCGCGCAGCGCAGCAGGCTTCCCAGCGTCCCAAACACTGCTCTCGGGGCGGGGCGCAGCGGAAGGGCTGCACCTCTCAGTGTTCCCAAACTTTTCCCTTATTCAGTCATCTAGAGAGCAAAAACTCAGTCATTCCCCAGTTTCCTATTGACGTCCCAGCAGAAGTCTGACTCCTGCGCGTCGCCCAGTTTCTCAGGCAACCAATCACTGGCACGGAAGCTTTTCCTGGCGCGTTTCCGGAGAGCCATGTGAACTACAATGTCCCTCACCAGAATTCAATGAGGCAGAGTCCCTGCATCGGCTCCCTGCCTGGCCTGGGCTAACACATCCGCAGAAGCGCCACAGCCAGGGAGCTTCGGAGTCACCGCAGAGAGTCTGCTCGCTGCTCTGCGCTCCTCAGTCCCACAGTCCCCTCCAAGTCACGGGAGCGGGAGGCCAAGGAGCCCCTGCCACCTGCAGTCTCACTCCAGGTCAAAATCACTGTCCTCTGAGGAGGAGGAAACCTGAAGGTCCTCATAGAGGACACTCGGTGGGACACGAACACCGGGACCCTGAGACTTCTCTGAGACATGAGGGCTCTGAGCGAGGAAGGCTCCCGGCTTCTCAGGAGAGTGAAATGAGGGAGCTGTCAGGAGGCTGGAGCTCCACCATCCATTGTCCAGTCTCCGGAAGAGCACTCTGAGAGGCTGGGCCCCGCCATGGCTGGCCGCTGGGTGACGGGACACGGTGCAGGCCTGGGCAGTAGGCAGGCAAGGTCTGCTGTGCGGAGGCTGCCGGTCGATGCTGGGCACCTGGGCGGGTGTCCTCCGGCCCATCTGGGGCGACGTACTCGCTCCAAGTTCGGTTGCGGCCGGCGGAGGTTGGAGAGCGTCCCGTGTCCCGAGCTCACCTCCCTGGATGGCGTCTTCGGGGATCTGGAAGGGACCCAGTCTCGGTATCTTGGGGAAGTTCAGGCAAGCCTGAATCGGAGCCTGGGCAGGTCTCTTGGCTCCTGGCCTGAAGCTGAGATTGGAGCCTAGGCCCAAGCTGCGTGTGGCGGCTGGTGGGCAGGGCTGTGAGGTCAGCGCGGGACGTCTGTCTTGTGCCCGGGGGCTGATGGCCTGGAGCAGGCCGTGGGTTTGGGAGGCAGCCTGGGGAACTTCTCGGCAGCCACCCTCCGGGCTGCTGTGAGTGGGCTTCACCACGAGGAAAGGCCCCGGGCCCTGGTGCCTGACTGCAGGCTGAGGGATGGGGGCCGCAGCCCCTGTCTGTCGAAGACTAGAGGAGGAGCTCACACTGGCTTTTCTGAGGGGAGACAGTGAAGCCAAGACGGAACCCCTGTCAGACATTTCGGTAGCTGAGCCATCAGTGAGGACAGGGTCCACGCGTGGCCTCTTACTGGTTGTGTGGAGCGGCACTGGCCTGCTTGCAACCTGAAAGACAGGAAACCACACACGTTACAAGTTCCTCTGCATGGAGCCGAAACGAAAATCAGCCACTTCCAAAGACGAGGGGCACGCGCCATGAAATTCTCCATACAGAATCGACAGGCGGTCCTTGGAAGTAGGGACAGACCCTCCACCTGAGTGCTGATCAGGACAAGACTCATGAAAGATGCGCTCTCGAGCTATGTGTAGCTGATCCGAGCACACCATTGTTCAAAAGAACAATGTCTTGGGCATTAACTGGATCGGAGTGCCTCCACTCAGCCTTCCCTGAAGTGGAAGGGACTAATGCCCTTCTGAAGGCAGGTTGGTGGCTCAAGGGTTCTCAGGGGGTGTTCTCTGAAAAGCTGCATGTTCCTGGGTTTAGCCCTCTCCATGTTTGGGGCCTCTGAGGGACGAATTTCCTCACGCCGCCAGGAACATGTTGTTGGCAGGCTTGCCGTAACTGGACAGAAAGAAAGCAACGGGAAATAAGGCATCCTCAGATGCCTTCACCTGCAATCCAACGGACCTGGAAGGATGGTGGAGTCCCTGACCCCAAGAAGGCAAGAAAGAGGGGTTCCCCGATTCCCTCCCGCAGCCGGGAAGCCGAAAGGAAATCAACCAGTGTGACCTAGAGGAGAAAAAGACCAGGGGCCCGGGGTGACACTCACCCTCAGATCATCACAAGATTCCGTGGATCCTCTTCGATTTGGCAGCGGCTTCTCTGGAGGTTTCCCGGAAAATATCCGGAGGAGAGCCTTCCTCTGCGGGTCTTGCTGCCTGCAGAACAGAAAAAGGTCAGGCCGTGCCCCCTGGTTTTCCCCGGGAGACAGGGAGAACCCTGTCTGGGGCCCAGGCCCATTCCGTGTTGCGTGACACAGAAATGGACATCTGGTGCCCTTTCCGCCTCTGCACCTTCCCTCACCTGCCAACCTTCCCGTCCTCCTGGTGGCCCTCTAGGCTTCCCAACTAAGGACTGTGATTTGGACTCCATTGCTTTTCCCCCTGTCATGGGGAACCTGCACGAAGCGCCCCCGCCTCTCCCCGTCCCCGAGTCTCCCAGAGCCAGAGGGGCTCTTGGGTGTGGAAGAACGGAGGACAAGGAGCTGCGCTCTATTTCCTGCAGCGTTCCTTCCCTGGACCGGAGACGGAAAGGCACACGGTGTGCAGGTGCAGAGACACCATGTCCTTAGGAGGCAGTACTCTCAGAGTGGTGAAAACCCCTCCCACCGCTCACCTTGGTCTCTCTTCCTTCTCTCCCTTATCCTTGTTCAAGGGCCCCGGGTTCGCCTCCACCGGGGGCTTCCACGGTTTCAGGTTTTCCTTCCCTTCCTTCTTCCCGAAGGTCTGTGGAACCAGGGCTGCCTTCCAGCACTTCATGGGGCACCTGGTACTTCTGGCCGTGTGGCCAAAGGCCCCGCAGTCTTTGCACTTGAGCTGTGGGTGGAAAGGAAGTGATGTCAGTGAGTGAGCTGAAGCCACAGGCAGCCATCCGATGTCAACATTGAGAGGGATTATGAATTCAGAGCTGAATAAGGATTCCAAAGAGGGGACCCCGGCATGGGGCCCGTTAAGTGCTGGGAGAGTTCGGATACGATGTTCCCTCCCAAAGCCCATGTGACGGAGGACCTCTAAAAGGAAGGACTCGAGGTACTAAGGGGCACGATCGTGACCCCGATGTCAACCACACAGCCAAAGGTGGCTACACAGGATTCTAAGTAGGAAGGGAGGTTGCCCCCAAGAGTCTCTCAAGGGATCTATGGGGCCGGGGAGGAGGTCCCAAGCCACGCCCACCTCGGATGGGTAAAGCAACCTGGGTGGTGGTGACAGAAACCTTTGGAATCCAACCCAGTCTCTGAGGACCCTGTGACAACCCCTCCCCCCGCCCCCACCCCCATACCCAAGAGATCCAGGGCTAGACTTACCCTGGGATCTTCTTCATCGGGCGGGGGAGCCCTTGGCGCAACTGGGGCCCTCCGCTGCTTCTGGAGGGTCTGGGCTCTCCCGAGTCTGTTGGCCCCAGTTTTGGGGTCACGACGGGCCAACATCTTCGTCTCCTGGGGGTTCTATGACCGCCTTTTTCGGGGGTTGATTGTTGGGTCACCTGAAACACACACAAACACACCCATATCGATGGTGAAGCACACTGGATATTCACACACACCCACAGGAAGCCCCCAGCTAACTCCTTGCCGCTGCGGTCGTGAGGAGACTTCACCACCGGTCGGTCAAGTCTGTGCCTCACACTGTGCTGTGTACACCCTCAGATATTGTGTGTTCCTCTGCCATGATTACCTAGTCCGAGTGTAAACCTCGCCTGCCACGGGGCCCATGGCCTAGGGGTGGGGAGCTGAGCTTTCTGCCCCAAACAATCCACTGATTCTGAAGACAGGACTGAGGTGTATCACGATTCACGCCGGTAGGAGACACGATGATTCTATCTCCCTTGACGGCCAGAATGATGGAAGCCGCAGGGCATGGCGTATGGCACCCTTTGGCAGGTCTGTTTGAAATCAGGGATAAGGGAGGCTTCCTGTCACAACTTGAATCGCTACTCTTGCCATTTCTAATTAGGCAACTTCCAAACACAAATTCATAGAGAGAAGTTTTCTTCCTCTCTATCGCACTAGCAGGTGATGGTCTTTCCTCTTCTATCGTTTTGGCTTTAGCTCCAGCCCCTCTTTATTTATTTTTCTGATATTTTACGCATGCCACACGAACCCGTCCAAACAAACGGTGAACAGGTGCCATAGCGTATCGATTTCTTACACGGCTGAAGGGCAAACCGCCCCTTTTTCAAAACCTCTTTTCCCATTTCCCCACCAATTCAGCACGCTGGTTTACATTTCCTTTCGCATTTCCATCTTGGTCTTATCCCACACGTGGAGACGGGAATGATTTCTCGTTTTCTGTTCCAAGAATTACCAGTAAGCAGAATACATCCTACCCCATCAGCAAGCCCCAGTGTGATCGATTTCTTTCACTCTCCCTCGTCTCTTCCCCCCCAAACCCCGCCCCACCCCTCAGGGACTACGTGAAACAAACAGTTGTTCGGTGAAACTAACCTGAAGTTACAGGTCAGCTTTCTTTCCTCGGCTGGCGCTCAGACGGGCAGGTGCTGGAGCAGCCCCGCTGGAAGCGATGCAGCATCCAGGAAGACCGAGGAAGGGGCGGAGAGGGACCTCTGCTTTCCAGGCTGCCTTTTATACCGCCTCTGGTCTCCGGACGTGGAGGGCACCCTAACCTGATCCATTACAGGTACCTTAATTGCAATTAACTTAACCCAATCACATGACCTGGAGACGTCTGTCTGCACAGCCCACTCTAAGATCATGTTCACCTTTGGCCGACATTCTAAAACCTACGAGTACAGCTGCAAGCTTCGAAGGATAGTTGTTCCCCGTCAGACGTGTGACACTGGTTCGTTTACCCTTGTCTCGTTTTCCGTCTTGATTGCCTTTTGTTTGTCTGTTCGTGTTAAAAAAAAAATGTGGTAAAATAGACGCCTTTTAATTGGGCCGTGTCTACTACATCTCGACGTAGGCCTCAGTGTCATCAAGGAGATTCTCCTGGACACGCCGTCACGGCCATGATCCATCTTCAGAGCTTCTCTTTCTTCCCCACGGTAAGTCTGTCAGCAGAGAACACTGACCACACCCTCATGTGTTTTCTCCTCCAGGAGGCGCTTGGAAACCACCGTGAGTTGGACTGCACTGGGAAACACAGATGAAGAAAGTCAAGACCGCTTTGTCCTTCAGCGCCTGGCTCCCTTTTCAACTCGTCTTGCGACTCCAGGCATTATGCCTGAAAAGTCTCCGGGACGCCTGTGAGGCTCTACTTCCCTGGGTCCCATTGCCATTTCTCTGCATTTGCGAGGATCCACCGGACCTTCTTTGGAACTCCCCCGTCGGTGAACTTTGGTGCCACGTCCCCTAATTCTGTCCTTGGTCATCTGCACCTGCACGGGTTAGGCTCCATGTTCCATGGACGGGAAGAGACAGGCAGGAGTCGGAATGCTTAACCGACACACTGGGGCATTTTCTCCTGTAGCCCAAGTGACCCCATGGTCTGGTCGAGCTTTGGAACCGGTCGCGTCCCCCTCGACACTGCACCCGACTCCCAGTTTCTCAATCTTGTTGGCCCCCCGGCGACCTCCGGTTCGATGAATTGCACCTGCTGAAACTCGAGTTCCCTTTGACTTGCGCTTCATGAATTATTCGTGATTCAGGTTGGAACCCCAGCTTACGACCCCCTGTAGGCCGTTCTCTGAGCTTTCCGGTCACATCGTTTCCTTTCACGCTCTTTGGTTCATCGTGGTCCTGCTCGTTCTGCTGTCAGAGGAGCAGAGAGTTGATCTTCTTGATTCTGGATACTGATACTTTCTAGGTGATCTGGATAAGCAAGATGACGACCCTCAAGAGCGGCGGAAAGGGAGCAGCCATGTGGTGGGCCGCAGGGAATCCCGCTCAGTTCCCAGGGCTCCTAGATGTGGAATCCTGGTCAGAGTTGTTCCCAGGTCAGAGAATGGAGATAGCCTGTGCATGATGGGATAGCCCTGCCTAGATCGTTCAGTGAGTCTCTAGCTCAGCTACTCTTAGGATCGGGGGGAGGACCGTGGAAAGGCCCGGTGTCAGACATCCGGAAAGAAGACGGGATGAATGTCTTACCTCTGAAGTACATCCCGAATCTGGGAGTTAACTTCAGCTTTGCTGGGGTCTATTTGGCGAATGACAGTGTGCCTGGTGCATACGCACATCCGGCAGCCACTTCATGGGGGCCGTCGCAATTGGAACCAGGCACCTGGCGTCGGCGTTTGAGCCAAATGGGGACCCGTGGTGCAAGCAACCCTCCCCACGTGTTAGCGTGCGTGAGATTCAGCTGGCGGCATTTTACTAGGTGCGTGTTGGTAGAGTGGGGCTGAGGTTTGCTTGCTCCTGTGGATGTAGAAGAAGTCAAAGGGCCTACCCAGCCCTGCGGTCCCCTCAGTCAACTCTGTTTCGGAGACATAACGATTTGGATTGCTAACAAGTCAGGAAAGTTTCAAGCCCTTGGAAGATCAGTTAAACACAAACACGGAATGAGAGTCAAAAGACAATATGTCATCTTTTTGAGAATTTTACTCACTTCAAGCACATGAAACACACATATTGACAAAGGCATGCCAGAGCCCAGTTTTCGAGGCCGAGGAAGGACCCCGAGAGCGCGCAGCGCAGCAGGCTTCCCAGCGTCCCAAACACTGCTCTCGGGGCGGGGCGCAGCGGAAGGGCTGCACCTCTCAGTGTTCCCAAACTTTTCCCTTATTCAGTCATCTAGAGAGCAAAAACTCAGTCATTCCCCAGTTTCCTATTGACGTCCCAGCAGAAGTCTGACTCCTGCGCGTCGCCCAGTTTCTCAGGCAACCAATCACTGGCACGGAAGCTTTTCCTGGCGCGTTTCCGGAGAGCCATGTGAACTACAATGTCCCTCACCAGAATTCAATGAGGCAGAGTCCCTGCATCGGCTCCCTGCCTGGCCTGGGCTAACACATCCGCAGAAGCGCCACAGCCAGGGAGCTTCGGAGTCACCGCAGAGAGTCTGCTCGCTGCTCTGCGCTCCTCAGTCCCACAGTCCCCTCCAAGTCACGGGAGCGGGAGGCCAAGGAGCCCCTGCCACCTGCAGTCTCACTCCAGGTCAAAATCACTGTCCTCTGAGGAGGAGGAAACCTGAAGGTCCTCATAGAGGACACTCGGTGGGACACGAACACCGGGACCCTGAGACTTCTCTGAGACATGAGGGCTCTGAGCGAGGAAGGCTCCCGGCTTCTCAGGAGAGTGAAATGAGGGAGCTGTCAGGAGGCTGGAGCTCCACCATCCATTGTCCAGTCTCCGGAAGAGCACTCTGAGAGGCTGGGCCCCGCCATGGCTGGCCGCTGGGTGACGGGACACGGTGCAGGCCTGGGCAGTAGGCAGGCAAGGTCTGCTGTGCGGAGGCTGCCGGTCGATGCTGGGCACCTGGGCGGGTGTCCTCCGGCCCATCTGGGGCGACGTACTCGCTCCAAGTTCGGTTGCGGCCGGCGGAGGTTGGAGAGCGTCCCGTGCCCCGAGCTCACCTCCCTGGATGGCGTCTTCGGGGATCTGGAAGGGACCCAGTCTCGGTATCTTGGGGAAGTTCAGGCAAGCCTGAATCGGAGCCTGGGCAGGTCTCTTGGTTCCTGGCCTGAAGCTGAGATTGGAGCCTAGGCCCAAGCTGCGTGTGGCGGCTGGTGGGCAGGGCTGTGAGGTCAGCGCGGGACGTCTGTCTTGTGCCTGGGGGCTGATGGCCTGGAGCAGGCCGTGGGTTTGGGAGGCAGCCTGGGGAACTTCTCGGCAGCCACCCTCCAGGCTGCTGTGAGTGGGCTTCACCACGAGGAAAGGCCCCGGGCCCTGGTGCCTGACTGCAGGCTGAGGGATGGGGGCCGCAGCCCCTGTCTGTCGAAGACTAGAGGAGGAGCTCACACTGGCTTTTCTGAGGGGAGACAGTGAAGCCAAGACGGAACCCCTGTCAGACATTTCGGTAGCTGAGCCATCAGTGAGGACAGGGTCCACGCGTGGCCTCTTACTGGTTGTGTGGAGCGGCACTGGCCTGCTTGCAACCTGAAAGACAGGAAACCACACACGTTACAAGTTCCTCTGCATGGAGCCGAAACGAAAATCAGCCACTTCCAAAGACGAGGGGCACGCGCCATGAAATTCTCCATACAGAATAGACAGGCGGTCCTTGGAAGTAGGGACAGACCCTCCACCTGAGTGCTGATCAGGACAAGACTCATGAAAGATGCGCTCTCGAGCTATGTGTAGCTGATCCGAGCACACCATTGTTCAAAAGAACAATGTCTTGGGCATTAACTGGATCGGAGTGCCTCCACTCAGCCTTCCCTGAAGTGGAAGGGACTAATGCCCTTCTGAAGGCAGGTTGGTGGCTCAAGGGTTCTCAGGGGGTGTTCTCTGAAAAGCTGCATGTTCCTGGGTTTAGCCCTCTCCATGTTTGGGGCCTCTGAGGGACGAATTTCCTCACGCCGCCAGGAACATGTTGTTGGCAGGCTTGCCGTAACTGGACAGAAAGAAAGCAACGGGAAATAAGGCATCCTCAGATGCCTTCACCTGCAATCCAACGGACCTGGAAGGATGGTGGAGTCCCTGACCCCAAGAAGGCAAGAAAGAGGGGTTCCCCGATTCCCTCCCGCAGCCGGGAAGCCGAAAGGAAATCAACCAGTGTGACCTAGAGGAGAAAAAGACCAGGGGCCCGGGGTGACACTCACCCTCAGATCATCACAAGATTCCGTGGATCCTCTTCGATTTGGCAGCGGCTTCTCTGGAGGTTTCCCGGAAAATATCCGGAGGAGAGCCTTCCTCTGCGGGTCTTGCTGCCTGCAGAACAGAAAAAGGTCAGGCCGTGCCCCCTGGTTTTCCCCGGGAGACAGGGAGAACCCTGTCTGGGGCCCAGGCCCATTCCGTGTTGCGTGACACAGAAATGGACATCTGGTGCCCTTTCCGCCTCTGCACCTTCCCTCACCTGCCAACCTTCCCGTCCTCCTGGTGGCCCTCTAGGCTTCCCAACTAAGGACTGTGATTTGGACTCCATTGCTTTTCCCCCTGTCATGGGGAACCTGCACGAAGCGCCCCCGCCTCTCCCCGTCCCCGAGTCTCCCAGAGCCAGAGGGGCTCTTGGGTGTGGAAGAACGGAGGACAAGGAGCTGCGCTCTATTTCCTGCAGCGTTCCTTCCCTGGACCGGAGACGGAAAGGCACACGGTGTGCAGGTGCAGAGACACAATGTCCTTAGGAGGCAGTACTCTCAGAGTGGTGAAAACCCCTCCCACCGCTCACCTTGGTCTCTCTTCCTTCTCTCCCTTATCCTTGTTCAAGGGCCCCGGGTTCGCCTCCACCGGGGGCTTCCACGGTTTCAGGTTTTCCTTCCCTTCCTTCTTCCCGAAGGTCTGTGGAACCAGGGCTGCCTTCCAGCACTTCATGGGGCACCTGGTACTTCTGGCCGTGTGGCCAAAGGCCCCGCAGTCTTTGCACTTGAGCTGTGGGTGGAAAGGAAGTGATGTCAGTGAGTGAGCTGAAGCCACAGGCAGCCATCCGATGTCAACATTGAGAGGGATTATGAATTCAGAGCTGAATAAGGATTCCAAAGAGGGGACCCCGGCATGGGGCCCGTTAAGTGCTGGGAGAGTTCGGATACGATGTTCCCTCCCAAAGCCCATGTGACGGAGGACCTCTAAAAGGAAGGACTCGAGGTACTAAGGGGCACGATCGTGACCCCGATGTCAACCACACAGCCAAAGGTGGCTACACAGGATTCTAAGTAGGAAGGGAGGTTGCCCCCAAGAGTCTCTCAAGGGATCTATGGGGCCGGGGAGGAGGTCCCAAGCCACGCCCACCTCGGATGGGTAAAGCAACCTGGGTGGTGGTGACAGAAACCTTTGGAATCCAACCCAGTCTCTGAGGACCCTGTGACAACCCCTCCCCCCGCCCCCACCCCCATACCCAAGAGATCCAGGGCTAGACTTACCCTGGGATCTTCTTCATCGGGCGGGGGAGCCCTTGGCGCAACTGGGGCCCTCCGCTGCTTCTGGAGGGTCTGGGCTCTCCCGAGTCTGTTGGCCCCAGTTTTGGGGTCACGACGGGCCAACATCTTCGTCTCCTGGGGGTTCTATGACCGCCTTTTTCGGGGGTTGATTGTTGGGTCACCTGAAACACACACAAACACACCCATATCGATGGTGAAGCACACTGGATATTCACACACACCCACAGGAAGCCCCCAGCTAACTCCTTGCCGCTGCGGTCGTGAGGAGACTTCACCACCGGTCGGTCAAGTCTGTGCCTCACACTGTGCTGTGTACACCCTCAGATATTGTGTGTTCCTCTGCCATGATTACCTAGTCCGAGTGTAAACCTCGCCTGCCACGGGGCCCATGGCCTAGGGGTGGGGAGCTGAGCTTTCTGCCCCAAACAATCCACTGATTCTGAAGACAGGACTGAGGTGTATCACGATTCACGCCGGTAGGAGACACGATGATTCTATCTCCCTTGACGGCCAGAATGATGGAAGCCGCAGGGCATGGCGTATGGCACCCTTTGGCAGGTCTGTTTGAAATCAGGGATAAGGGAGGCTTCCTGTCACAACTTGAATCGCTACTCTTGCCATTTCTAATTAGGCAACTTCCAAACACAAATTCATAGAGAGAAGTTTTCTTCCTCTCTATCGCACTAGCAGGTGATGGTCTTTCCTCTTCTATCGTTTTGGCTTTAGCTCCAGCCCCTCTTTATTTATTTTTCTGATATTTTACGCATGCCACACGAACCCGTCCAAACAAACGGTGAACAGGTGCCATAGCGTATCGATTTCTTACACGGCTGAAGGGCAAACCGCCCCTTTTTCAAAACCTCTTTTCCCATTTCCCCACCAATTCAGCACGCTGGTTTACATTTCCTTTCGCATTTCCATCTTGGTCTTATCCCACACGTGGAGACGGGAATGATTTCTCGTTTTCTGTTCCAAGAATTACCAGTAAGCAGAATACATCCTACCCCATCAGCAAGCCCCAGTGTGATCGATTTCTTTCACTCTCCCTCGTCTCTTCCCCCCCAAACCCCGCCCCACCCCTCAGGGACTACGTGAAACAAACAGTTGTTCGGTGAAACTAACCTGAAGTTACAGGTCAGCTTTCTTTCCTCGGCTGGCGCTCAGACGGGCAGGTGCTGGAGCAGCCCCGCTGGAAGCGATGCAGCATCCAGGAAGACCGAGGAAGGGGCGGAGAGGGACCTCTGCTTTCCAGGCTGCCTTTTATACCGCCTCTGGTCTCCGGACGTGGAGGGCACCCTAACCTGATCCATTACAGGTACCTTAATTGCAATTAACTTAACCCAATCACATGACCTGGAGACGTCTGTCTGCACAGCCCACTCTAAGATCATGTTCACCTTTGGCCGACATTCTAAAACCTACGAGTACAGCTGCAAGCTTTGAAGGATAGTTGTTCCCCGTCAGACGTGTGACACTGGTTCGTTTACCCTTGTCTCGTTTTCCGTCTTGATTGCCTTTTGTTTGTCTGTTCGTGTTAAAAAAAAAATGTGGTAAAATAGACGCCTTTTAATTGGGCCGTGTCTACTACATCTCGACGTAGGCCTCAGTGTCATCAAGGAGATTCTCCTGGACACGCCGTCACGGCCATGATCCATCTTCAGAGCTTCTCTTTCTTCCCCACGGTAAGTCTGTCAGCAGAGAACACTGACCACACCCTCATGTGTTTTCTCCTCCAGGAGGCGCTTGGAAACCACCGTGATTTGGACTGCACTGGGAAACACAGATAAAGAAAGTCAAGACTGCTTTGTCCTTCAGCGCCTGGCTCCCTTTTCAACTCGTCTTGCGACTCCAGGCATTATGCCTGAAAAGTCTCCGGGACGCCTGTGAGGCTCTACTTCCCTGGGTCCCATTGCCATTTCTCTGCATTTGCGAGGATCCACCGGACCTTCTTTGGAACACCCCCGTCGGTGAACTTTGGTGCCACGTCCCCTAATTCTGTCCTTGGTCATCTGCACCTGCACGGGTTAGGCTCCATGTTCCATGGACGGGAAGAGACAGGCAGGAGTCGGAATGCTTAACCGACACACTGGGGCATTTTCTCCTGTAGCCCAAGTGACCCCATGGTCTGGTCGAGCTTTGGAACCGGTCGCGTCCCCCTCGACACTGCACCCGACTCCCAGTTTCTCAATCTTGTTGGCCCCCCGGCGACCTCCGGTTCGATGAATTGCACCTGCTGAAACTCGAGTTCCCTTTGACTTGCGCTTCATGAATTATTCGTGATTCAGGTTGGAACCCCAGCTTACGACCCCCTGTAGGCCGTTCTCTGAGCTTTCCGGTCACATCGTTTCCTTTCACGCTCTTTGGTTCATCGTGGTCCTGCTCGTTCTGCTGTCAGAGGAGCAGAGAGTTGATCTTCTTGATTCTGGATACTGATACTTTCTAGGTGATCTGGATAAGCAAGATGACGACCCTCAAGAGCGGCGGAAAGGGAGCAGCCATTTGGTGGGCCGCAGGGAATCCCGCTCAGTTCCCAGGGCTCCTAGATGTGGAATCCTGGTCAGAGTTGTTCGCAGGTCAGAGAATGGAGATAGCCTGTGTATGATGGGATAGAACTGCCTAGATCGTTCAGTGAGTCTCTAGCTCAGCTACTCTCAGGATCGGGGGGAGGACCGTGGAAAGGCCCGGTGTCAGACATCCGGAAAGAAGACGGGATGAATGTCTTACCTCTGAAGTACATCCCGAATCTGGGAGTTAACTTCAGCTTTGCTGGGGTCTATTTGGCGAATGACAGTGTGCCTGGTGCATACGCATATCCGGCAGCCACTTCATGGGGGCGTCGCAATTGGAACCACGCACCTGCCGTCGGCGTTTGAGCCAAATGGGGACCCGTGGTGCAAGCAACGCTCCCCACGTGTTAGCGTGCGTGAGATTCAGCTGGCGGCATTTTACTAGGTGCGTGTTGGTAGAGTGGGGCTGAGGTTTGCTTGCTCCTGTGGATGTAGAAGAAGTCAAAGGTCCTGCCCAGCCCTGCGGTCCCCTCAGTCAACTCTGTTTCGGAGACATAACGATTTGGATTGCTAACAAGTCAGGAAAGTTTCAAGCCCTTGGAAGATCAGTTAAACACAAACACGGAATGAGAGTCAAAAGACAATATGTCATCTTTTTGAGAATTTTACTCACTTCAAGCACATGAAACACACATATTGACAAAGGCATGCCAGAGCCCAGTTTTCGAGGCCGAGGAAGGACCCTGAGAGCGCGCAGCGCAGCAGGCTTCCCAGCGTCCCAAACACTGCTCTCGGGGCGGGGCTCAGCGGAAGGGCTGCACCTCTCAGTGTTCCCAAACTTTTCCCTTATTCAGTCATCTAGAGAGCAAAAACACAGTCATTCCCCAGTTTCCTATTGACGTCCCAGCAGAAGTCTGACTCCTGCGCGTCGCCCAGTTTCTCAGGCAACCAATCACTGGCACGGAAGCTTTTCCTGGCGCGTTTCCGGAGAGCCATGTGAACTACAATGTCCCTCACCAGAATTCAATGAGGCAGAGTCCCTGCATCGGCTCCCTGCCTGGCCTGTGCTAACACATCCGCAGAAGCGCCACAGCCAGGGAGCTTCGGAGTCACCGCAGAGAGTCTGCTCGCTGCTCTGCGCTCCTCAGTCCCACAGTCCCCTCCAAGTCACGGGAGCGGGAGGCCAAGGAGCCCCTGCCACCTGCAGTCTCACTCCAGGTCAAAATCACTGTCCTCTGAGGAGGAGGAAACCTGAAGGTCCTCATAGAGGACACTCGGTGGGACACGAACACCGGGACCCTGAGACTTCTCTGAGACATGAGGGCTCTGAGCGAGGAAGGCTCCCGGCTTCTCAGGAGAGTGAAATGAGGGAGCTGTCAGGAGGCTGGAGCTCCACCATCCATTGTCCAGTCTCCGGAAGAGCACTCTGAGAGGCTGGGCCCCGCCATGGCTGGCCGCTGGGTGACGGGACACGGTGCAGGCCTGGGCAGTAGGCAGGCAAGGTCTGCTGTGCGGAGGCTGCCGGTCGATGCTGGGCACCTGGGCGGGTGTCCTCCGGCCCATCTGGGGCGACGTACTCGCTCCAAGTTCGGTTGCGGCCGGCGGAGGTTGGAGAGTGTCCCGTGCCCCGAGCTCACCTCCCTGGATGGCGTCTTCGGGGATCTGGAAGGGACCCAGTCTCGGTATCTTGGGGAAGTTCAGGCAAGCCTGAATCGGAGCCTGGGCAGGTCTCTTGGCTCCTGGCCTGAAGCTGAGATTGGAGCCTAGGCCCAAGCTGCGTGTGGCGGCTGGTGGGCAGGGCTGTGAGGTCAGCGCGGGACGTCTGTCTTGTGCCCGGGGGCTGATGGCCTGGAGCAGGCCGTGGGTTTGGGAGGCAGCCTGGGGAACTTCTCGGCAGCCACCCTCCGGGCTGCTGTGAGTGGGCTTCACCACGAGGAAAGGCCCCGGGCCCTGGTGCCTGACTGCAGGCTGAGGGATGGGGGCCGCAGCCCCTGTCTGTCGAAGACTAGAGGAGGAGCTCACACTGGCTTTTCTGAGGGGAGACAGTGAAGCCAAGACGGAACCCCTGTCAGACATTTCGGTAGCTGAGCCATCAGTGAGGACAGGGTCCACGCATGGCCTCTTACTGGTTGTGTGGAGCGGCACTGGCCTGCTTGCAACCTGAAAGACAGGAAACCACACACGTTACAAGTTCCTCTGCATGGAGCCGAAACGAAAATCAGCCACTTCCAAAGACGAGGGGCACGCGCCATGAAATTCTCCATACGGAATCGACAGGCGGTCCTTGGAAGTAGGGACAGACCCTCCACCTGAGTGCTGATCAGGACAAGACTCATGAAAGATGCGCTCTCGAGCTATGTGTAGCTGATCCGAGCACACCATTGTTCAAAAGAACAATGTCTTGGGCATTAACTGGATCGGAGTGCCTCCACTCAGCCTTCCCTGAAGTGGAAGGGACTAATGCCCTTCTGAAGGCAGGTTGGTGGCTCAAGGGTTCTCAGGGGGTGTTCTCTGAAAAGCTGCATGTTCCTGGGTTTAGCCCTCTCCATGTTTGGGGCCTCTGAGGGACGAATTTCCTCACGCCGCCAGGAACATGTTGTTGGCAGGCTTGCCGTAATTGGACAGAAAGAAAGCAACGGGAAATAAGGCATCCTCAGATGCCTTCACCTGCAATCCAACGGACCTGGAAGGATGGTGGAGTCCCTGACCCCAAGAAGGCAAGAAAGAGGGGTTCCCCGATTCCCTCCCGCAGCCGGGAAGCTGATAGGAAATCAACCAGTGTGACCTAGAGGACAAAAAGACCAGGGGCCCGGGGTGACACTCACCCTCAGATCATCACAAGATTCCGTGGATCCTCTTCGATTTGGCAGCGGCTTCTCTGGAGGTTTCCCGGAAAATATCCGGAGGAGAGCCTTCCTCTGCGGGTCTTGCTGCCTGCAGAACAGAAAAAGGTCAGGCCGTGCCCCCTGGTTTTCCCCAGGAGACAGGGAGAACCCTGTCTGGGGCCCAGGCCCATTCCGTGTTGCGTGACACAGAAATGGACATCTGGTGCCCTTTCCGCCTCTGCACCTTCCCTCACCTGCCAACCTTCCCGTCCTCCTGGTGGCCCTCTAGGCTTCCCAACTAAGGACTGTGATTTGGACTCCATTGCTTTTCCCCCTGTCATGGGGAACCTGCACGAAGCGCCCCCGCCTCTCCCCGTCCCCGAGTCTCCCAGAGCCAGAGGGGCTCTTGGGTGTGGAAGAACGGAGGACAAGGAGCTGCGCTCTATTTCCTGCAGCGTTCCTTCCCTGGACCGGAGACGGAAAGGCACACGGTGTGCAGGTGCAGAGACACCATGTCCTTAGGAGGCAGTACTCTCAGAGTGGTGAAAACCCCTCCCACCGCTCACCTTGGTCTCTCTTCCTTCTCTCCCTTATCCTTGTTCAAGGGCCCCGGGTTCGCCTCCACCGGGGGCTTCCACGGTTTCAGGTTTTCCTTCCCTTCCTTCTTCCCGAAGGTCTGTGGAACCAGGGCTGCCTTCCAGCACTTCATGGGGCACCTGGTACTTCTGGCCGTGTGGCCAAAGGCCCCGCAGTCTTTGCACTTGAGCTGTGGGTGGAAAGGAAGTGATGTCAGTGAGTGAGCTGAAGCCACAGGCAGCCATCCGATGTCAACATTGAGAGGGATTATGAATTCAGAGCTGAATAAGGATTCCAAAGAGGGGACCCCGGCATGGGGCCCGTTAAGTGCTGGGAGAGTTCGGATACGATGTTCCCTCCCAAAGCCCATGTGACGGAGGACCTCTAAAAGGAAGGACTCGAGGTACTAAGGGGCACGATCGTGACCCCGATGTCAACCACACAGCCAAAGGTGGCTACACAGGATTCTAAGTAGGAAGGGAGGTTGCCCCCAAGAGTCTCTCAAGGGATCTATGGGGCCGGGGAGGAGGTCCCAAGCCACGCCCACCTCGGATGGGTAAAGCAACCTGGGTGGTGGTGACAGAAACCTTTGGAATCCAACCCAGTCTCTGAGGACCCTGTGACAACCCCTCCCCCCGCCCCCACCCCCATACCCAAGAGATCCAGGGCTAGACTTACCCTGGGATCTTCTTCATCGGGCGGGGGAGCCCTTGGCGCAACTGGGGCCCTCCGCTGCTTCTGGAGGGTCTGGGCTCTCCCGAGTCTGTTGGCCCCAGTTTTGGGGTCACGACGGGCCAACATCTTCGTCTCCTGGGGGTTCTATGACCGCCTTTTTCGGGGGTTGATTGTTGGGTCACCTGAAACACACACAAACACACCCATATCGATGGTGAAGCACACTGGATATTCACACACACCCACAGGAAGCCCCCAGCTAACTCCTTGCCGCTGCGGTCGTGAGGAGACTTCACCACCGGTCGGTCAAGTCTGTGCCTCACACTGTGCTGTGTACACCCTCAGATATTGTGTGTTCCTCTGCCATGATTACCTAGTCCGAGTGTAAACCTCGCCTGCCACGGGGCCCATGGCCTAGGGGTGGGGAGCTGAGCTTTCTGCCCCAAACAATCCACTGATTCTGAAGACAGGACTGAGGTGTATCACGATTCACGCCGGTAGGAGACACGATGATTCTATCTCCCTTGACGGCCAGAATGATGGAAGCCGCAGGGCATGGCGTATGGCACCCTTTGGCAGGTCTGTTTGAAATCAGGGATAAGGGAGGCTTCCTGTCACAACTTGAATCGCTACTCTTGCCATTTCTAATTAGGCAACTTCCAAACACAAATTCATAGAGAGAAGTTTTCTTCCTCTCTATCGCACTAGCAGGTGATGGTCTTTCCTCTTCTATCGTTTTGGCTTTAGCTCCAGCCCCTCTTTATTTATTTTTCTGATATTTTACGCATGCCACACGAACCCGTCCAAACAAACGGTGAACAGGTGCCATAGCGTATCGATTTCTTACACGGCTGAAGGGCAAACCGCCCCTTTTTCAAAACCTCTTTTCCCATTTCCCCACCAATTCAGCACGCTGGTTTACATTTCCTTTCGCATTTCCATCTTGGTCTTATCCCACACGTGGAGACGGGAATGATTTCTCGTTTTCTGTTCCAAGAATTACCAGTAAGCAGAATACATCCTACCCCATCAGCAAGCCCCAGTGTGATCGATTTCTTTCACTCTCCCTCGTCTCTTCCCCCCCAAACCCCGCCCCACCCCTCAGGGACTACGTGAAACAAACAGTTGTTCGGTGAAACTAACCTGAAGTTACAGGTCAGCTTTCTTTCCTCGGCTGGCGCTCAGACGGGCAGGTGCTGGAGCAGCCCCGCTGGAAGCGATGCAGCATCCAGGAAGACCGAGGAAGGGGCGGAGAGGGACCTCTGCTTTCCAGGCTGCCTTTTATACCGCCTCTGGTCTCCGGACGTGGAGGGCACCCTAACCTGATCCATTACAGGTACCTTAATTGCAATTAACTTAATCCAATCACATGACCTGGAGACGTCTGTCTGCACAGCCCACTCTAAGATCATGTTCACCTTTGGCCGACATTCTAAAACCTACGAGTACAGCTGCAAGCTTTGAAGGATAGTTGTTCCCCGTCAGACGTGTGACACTGGTTCGTTTACCCTTGTCTCGTTTTCCGTCTTGATTGCCTTTTGTTTGTCTGTTCGTGTTAAAAAAAAAATGTGGTAAAATAGACGCCTTTTAATTGGGCCGTGTCTACTACATCTCGACGTAGGCCTCAGTGTCATCAAGGAGATTCTCCTGGACACGCCGTCACGGCCATGATCCATCTTCAGAGCTTCTCTTTCTTCCCCACGGTAAGTCTGTCAGCAGAGAACACTGACCACACCCTCATGTGTTTTCTCCTCCAGGAGGCGCTTGGAAACCACCGTGAGTTGGACTGCACTGGGAAACACAGATGAAGAAAGTCAAGACTGCTTTGTCCTTCAGCGCCTGGCTCCCTTTTCAACTCGTCTTGCGACTCCAGGCATTATGCCTGAAAAGTCTCCGGGACGCCTGTGAGGCTCTACTTCCCTGGGTCCCATTGCCATTTCTCTGCATTTGCGAGGATCCACCGGACCTTCTTTGGAACTCCCCCGTCGGTGAACTTTGGTGCCACGTCCCCTAATTCTGTCCTTGGTCATCTGCACCTGCACGGGTTAGGCTCCATGTTCCATGGACGGGAAGAGACAGGCAGGAGTCGGAATGCTTAACCGACACACTGGGGCATTTTCTCCTGTAGCCCAAGTGACCCCATGGTCTGGTCGAGCTTTGGAACCGGTCGCGTCCCCCTCGACACTGCACCCGACTCCCAGTTTCTCAATCTTGTTGGCCCCCCGGCGACCTCCGGTTCGATGAATTGCACCTGCTGAAACTCGAGTTCCCTTTGACTTGCGCTTCATGAATTATTCGTGATTCAGGTTGGAACCCCAGCTTACGACCCCCTGTAGGCCGTTCTCTGAGCTTTCCGGTCACATCGTTTCCTTTCACGCTCTTTGGTTCATCGTGGTCCTGCTCGTTCTGCTGTCAGAGGAGCAGAGAGTTGATCTTCTTGATTCTGGATACTGATACTTTCTAGGTGATCTGGATAAGCAAGATGACGACCCTCAAGAGCGGCGGAAAGGGAGCAGCCATTTGGTGGGCCGCAGGGAATCCCGCTCAGTTCCCAGGGCTCCTAGATGTGGAATCCTGGTCAGAGTTGTTCGCAGGTCAGAGAATGGAGATAGCCTGTGCATGATGGGATAGCCCTGCCTAGATCGTTCAGTGAGTCTCTAGCTCAGCTACTCTCAGGATCGGGGGGAGGACCGTGGAAAGGCCCGGTGTCAGACATCCGGAAAGAAGACGGGATGAATGTCTTACCTCTGAAGTACATCCCGAATCTGGGAGTTAACTTCAGCTTTGCTGGGGTCTATTTGGCGAATGACAGTGTGCCTGGTGCATACGCATATCCGGCAGCCACTTCATGGGGGCGTCGCAATTGGAACCACGCACCTGCCGTCGGCGTTTGAGCCAAATGGGGACCCGTGGTGCAAGCAACGCTCCCCACGTGTTAGCGTGCGTGAGATTCAGCTGGCGGCATTTTACTAGGTGCGTGTTGGTAGAGTGGGGCTGAGGTTTGCTTGCTCCTGTGGATGTAGAAGAAGTCAAAGGTCCTGCCCAGCCCTGCGGTCCCCTCAGTCAACTCTGTTTCGGAGACATAACGATTTGGATTGCTAACAAGTCAGGAAAGTTTCAAGCCCTTGGAAGATCAGTTAAACACAAACACGGAATGAGAGTCAAAAGACAATATGTCATCTTTTTGAGAATTTTACTCACTTCAAGCACATGAAACACACATATTGACAAAGGCATGCCAGAGCCCAGTTTTCGAGGCCGAGGAAGGACCCCGAGAGCGCGCAGCGCAGCAGGCTTCCCAGCGTCCCAAACACTGCTCTCGGGGCGGGGCTCAGCGGAAGGGCTGCACCTCTCAGTGTTCCCAAACTTTTCCCTTATTCAGTCATCTAGAGAGCAAAAACACAGTCATTCCCCAGTTTCCTATTGACGTCCCAGCAGAAGTCTGACTCCTGCGCGTCGCCCAGTTTCTCAGGCAACCAATCACTGGCACGGAAGCTTTTCCTGGCGCGTTTCCGGAGAGCCATGTGAACTACAATGTCCCTCACCAGAATTCAATGAGGCAGAGTCCCTGCATCGGCTCCCTGCCTGGCCTGGGCTAACACATCCGCAGAAGCGCCACAGCCAGGGAGCTTCGGAGTCACCGCAGAGAGTCTGCTCGCTGCTCTGCGCTCCTCAGTCCCACAGTCCCCTCCAAGTCACGGGAGCGGGAGGCCAAGGAGCCCCTGCCACCTGCAGTCTCACTCCAGGTCAAAATCACTGTCCTCTGAGGACGAGGAAACCTGAAGGTCCTCATAGAGGACACTCGGTGGGACACGAACACCGGGACCCTGAGACTTCTCTGAGACATGAGGGCTCTGAGCGAGGAAGGCTCCCGGCTTCTCAGGAGAGTGAAATGAGGGAGCTGTCAGGAGGCTGGAGCTCCACCATCCATTGTCCAGTCTCCGGAAGAGCACTCTGAGAGGCTGGGCCCCGCCATGGCTGGCCGCTGGGTGACGGGACACGGTGCAGGCCTGGGCAGTAGGCAGGCAAGGTCTGCTGTGCGGAGGCTGCCGGTCGATGCTGGGCACCTGGGCGGGTGTCCTCCGGCCCATCTGGGGCGACGTACTCGCTCCAAGTTCGGTTGCGGCCGGCGGAGGTTGGAGAGTGTCCCGTGCCCCGAGCTCACCTCCCTGGATGGCGTCTTCGGGGATCTGGAAGGGACCCAGTCTCGGTATCTTGGGGAAGTTCAGGCAAGCCTGAATCGGAGCCTGGGCAGGTCTCTTGGCTCCTGGCCTGAAGCTGAGATTGGAGCCTAGGCCCAAGCTGCGTGTGGCGGCTGGTGGGCAGGGCTGTGAGGTCAGCGCGGGACGTCTGTCTTGTGCCCGGGGGCTGATGGCCTGGAGCAGGCCGTGGGTTTGGGAGGCAGCCTGGGGAACTTCTCGGCAGCCACCCTCCGGGCTGCTGTGAGTGGGCTTCACCACGAGGAAAGGCCCCGGGCCCTGGTGCCTGACTGCAGGCTGAGGGATGGGGGCCGCAGCCCCTGTCTGTCGAAGACTAGAGGAGGAGCTCACACTGGCTTTTCTGAGGGGAGACAGTGAAGCCAAGACGGAACCCCTGTCAGACATTTCGGTAGCTGAGCCATCAGTGAGGACAGGGTCCACGCGTGGCCTCTTACTGGTTGTGTGGAGCGGCACTGGCCTGCTTGCAACCTGAAAGACAGGAAACCACACACGTTACAAGTTCCTCTGCATGGAGCCGAAACGAAAATCAGCCACTTCCAAAGACGAGGGGCACGCGCCATGAAATTCTCCATACAGAATCGACAGGCGGTCCTTGGAAGTAGGGACAGACCCTCCACCTGAGTGCTGATCAGGACAAGACTCATGAAAGATGCGCTCTCGAGCTATGTGTAGCTGATCCGAGCACACCATTGTTCAAAAGAACAATGTCTTGGGCATTAACTGGATCGGAGTGCCTCCACTCAGCCTTCCCTGAAGTGGAAGGGACTAATGCCCTTCTGAAGGCAGGTTGGTGGCTCAAGGGTTCTCAGGGGGTGTTCTCTGAAAAGCTGCATGTTCCTGGGTTTAGCCCTCTCAATGTTTGGGGCCTCTGAGGGACGAATTTCCTCACGCCGCCAGGAACATGTTGTTGGCAGGCTTGCCGTAATTGGACAGAAAGAAAGCAACGGGAAATAAGGCATCCTCAGATGCCTTCACCTGCAATCCAACGGACCTGGAAGGATGGTGGAGTCCCTGACCCCAAGAAGGCAAGAAAGAGGGGTTCCCCGATTCCCTCCCGCAGCCGGGAAGCTGATAGGAAATCAACCAGTGTGACCTAGAGGAGAAAAAGACCAGGGGCCCGGGGTGACACTCACCCTCAGATCATCACAAGATTCCGTGGATCCTCTTCGATTTGGCAGCGGCTTCTCTGGAGGTTTCCCGGAAAATATCCGGAGGAGAGCCTTCCTCTGCGGGTCTTGCTGCCTGCAGAACAGAAAAAGGTCAGGCCGTGCCCCCTGGTTTTCCCCGGGAGACAGGGAGAACCCTGTCTGGGGCCCAGGCCCATTCCGTGTTGCGTGACACAGAAATGGACATCTGGTGCCCTTTCCGCCTCTGCACCTTCCCTCACCTGCCAACCTTCCCGTCCTCCTGGTGGCCCTCTAGGCTTCCCAACTAAGGACTGTGATTTGGACTCCATTGCTTTTCCCCCTGTCATGGGGAACCTGCACGAAGCGCCCCCGCCTCTCCCCGTCCCCGAGTCTCCCAGAGCCAGAGGGGCTCTTGGGTGTGGAAGAACGGAGGACAAGGAGCTGCGCTCTATTTCCTGCAGCGTTCCTTCCCTGGACCGGAGACGGAAAGGCACACGGTGTGCAGGTGCAGAGACACCATGTCCTTAGGAGGCAGTACTATCAGAGTGGTGAAAACCCCTCCCACCGCTCACCTTGGTCTCTCTTCCTTCTCTCCCTTATCCTTGTTCAAGGGCCCCGGGTTCGCCTCCACCGGGGGCTTCCACGGTTTCAGGTTTTCCTTCCCTTCCTTCTTCCCGAAGGTCTGTGGAACCAGGGCTGCCTTCCAGCACTTCATGGGGCACCTGGTACTTCTGGCCGTGTGGCCAAAGGCCCCGCAGTCTTTGCACTTGAGCTGTGGGTGGAAAGGAAGTGATGTCAGTGAGTGAGCTGAAGCCACAGGCAGCCATCCGATGTCAACATTGAGAGGGATTATGAATTCAGAGCTGAATAAGGATTCCAAAGAGGGGACCCCGGCATGGGGCCCGTTAAGTGCTGGGAGAGTTCGGATACGATGTTCCCTCCCAAAGCCCATGTGACGGAGGACCTCTAAAAGGAAGGACTCGAGGTACTAAGGGGCACGATCGTGACCCCGATGTCAACCACACAGCCAAAGGTGGCTACACAGGATTCTAAGTAGAAAGGGAGGTTGCCCCCAAGAGTCTCTCAAGGGATCTATGGGGCCGGGGAGGAGGTCCCAAGCCACGCCCAACTCGGATGGGTAAAGCAACCTGGGTGGTGGTGACAGAAACCTTTGGAATCCAACCCAGTCTCTGAGGACCCTGTGACAACCCCTCCCCCCGCCCCCACCCCCATACCCAAGAGATCCAGGGCTAGACTTACCCTGGGATCTTCTTCATCGGGCGGGGGAGCCCTTGGCGCAACGGGCCCTCCGCTGCTTCTGGAGGGTCTGGGCTCTCCCGAGTCTGTTGGCCCCAGTTTTGGGGTCACGACGGGCCAACATCTTCGTCTCCTGGGGGTTCTATGACCGCCTTTTTCGGGGGTTGATTGTTGGGTCACCTGAAACACACTCAAACACACCCATATCGATGGTGAAGCACACTGGATATTCACACACACCCACAGGAAGCCCCCAGCTAACTCCTTGCCGCTGCGGTCGTGAGGAGACTTCACCACCGGTCGGTCAAGTCTGTGCCTCACACTGTGCTGTGTACACCCTCAGATATTGTGTGTTCCTCTGCCATGATTACCTAGTCCGAGTGTAAACCTCGCCTGCCACGGGGCCCATGGCCTAGGGGTGGGGAGCTGAGCTTTCTGCCCCAAACAATCCACTGATTCTGAAGACAGGACTGAGGTGTATCACGATTCACGCCGGTAGGAGACACGATGATTCTATCTCCCTTGACGGCCAGAATGATGGAAGCCGCAGGGCATGGCGTATGGCACCCTTTGGCAGGTCTGTTTGAAATCAGGGATAAGGGAGGCTTCCTGTCACAACTTGAATCGCTACTCTTGCCATTTCTAATTAGGCAACTTCCAAACACAAATTCATAGAGAGAAGTTTTCTTCCTCTCTATCGCACTAGCAGGTGATGGTCTTTCCTCTTCTATCGTTTTGGCTTTAGCTCCAGCCCCTCTTTATTTATTTTTCTGATATTTTACGCATGCCACACGAACCCGTCCAAACAAACGGTGAACAGGTGCCATAGCGTATCGATTTCTTACACGGCTGAAGGGCAAACCGCCCCTTTTTCAAAACCTCTTTTCCCATTTCCCCACCAATTCAGCACGCTGGTTTACATTTCCTTTCGCATTTCCATCTTGGTCTTATCCCACACGTGGAGACGGGAATGATTTCTCGTTTTCTGTTCCAAGAATTACCAGTAAGCAGAATACATCCTACCCCATCAGCAAGCCCCAGTGTGATCGATTTCTTTCACTCTCCCTCGTCTCTTCCCCCCCAAACCCCGCCCCACCCCTCAGGGACTACGTGAAACAAACAGTTGTTCGGTGAAACTAACCTGAAGTTACAGGTCAGCTTTCTTTCCTCGGCTGGCGCTCAGACGGGCAGGTGCTGGAGCAGCCCCGCTGGAAGCGATGCAGCATCCAGGAAGACCGAGGAAGGGGCGGAGAGGGACCTCTGCTTTCCAGGCTGCCTTTTATACCGCCTCTGGTCTCCGGACGTGGAGGGCACCCTAACCTGATCCATTACAGGTACCTTAATTGCAATTAACTTAATCCAATCACATGACCTGGAGACGTCTGTCTGCACAGCCCACTCTAAGATCATGTTCACCTTTGGCCGACATTCTAAAACCTACGAGTACAGCTGCAAGCTTCGAAGGATAGTTGTTCCCCGTCAGACGTGTGACACTGGTTCGTTTACCCTTGTCTCGTTTTCCGTCTTGATTGCCTTTTGTTTGTCTGTTCGTGTTAAAAAAAAATGTGGTAAAATAGACGCCTTTTAATTGGGCCGTGTCTACTACATCTCGACGTAGGCCTCAGTGTCATCAAGGAGATTCTCCTGGACACGCCGTCACGGCCATGATCCATCTTCAGAGCTTCTCTTTCTTCCCCACGGTAAGTCTGTCAGCAGAGAACACTGACCACACCCTCATGTGTTTTCTCCTCCAGGAGGCGCTTGGAAACCACCGTGAGTTGGACTGCACTGGGAAACACAGATGAAGAAAGTCAAGACCGCTTTGTCCTTCAGCGCCTGGCTCCCTTTTCAACTCGTCTTGCGACTCCAGGCATTATGCCTGAAAAGTCTCCGGGACGCCTGTGAGGCTCTATTTCCCTGGGTCCCATTGCCATTTCTCTGCATTTGCGAGGATCCACCGGACCTTCTTTGGAACTCCCCCGTCGGTGAACTTTGGTGCCACGTCCCCTAATTCTGTCCTTGGTCATCTGCACCTGCACGGGTTAGGCTCCATGTTCCATGGACGGGAAGAGACAGGCAGGAGTCGGAATGCTTAACCGACACACTGGGGCATTTTCTCCTGTAGCCCAAGTGACCCCATGGTCTGGTCGAGCTTTGGAACCGGTCGCGTCCCCCTCGACACTGCACCCGACTCCCAGTTTCTCAATCTTGTTGGCCCCCCGGCGACCTCCGGTTCGATGAATTGCACCTGCTGAAACTCGAGTTCCCTTTGACTTGCGCTTCATGAATTATTCGTGATTCAGGTTGGAACCCCAGCTTACGACCCCCTGTAGGCCGTTCTCTGAGCTTTCCGGTCACATCGTTTCCTTTCACGCTCTTTGGTTCATCGTGGTCCTGCTCGTTCTGCTGTCAGAGGAGCAGAGAGTTGATCTTCTTGATTCTGGATACTGATACTTTCTAGGTGATCTGGATAAGCAAGATGACGACCCTCAAGAGCGGCGGAAAGGGAGCAGCCATGTGGTGGGCCGCAGGGAATCCCGCTCAGTTCCCAGGGCTCCTAGATGTGGAATCCTGGTCAGAGTTGTTCCCAGGTCAGAGAATGGAGATAGCCTGTGCATGATGGGATAGCCCTGCCTAGATCGTTCAGTGAGTCTCTAGCTCAGCTACTCTTAGGATCGGGGGGAGGACCGTGGAAAGGCCCGGTGTCAGACATCCGGAAAGAAGACGGGATGAATGTCTTACCTCTGAAGTACATCCCGAATCTGGGAGTTAACTTCAGCTTTGCTGGGGTCTATTTGGCGAATGACAGTGTGCCTGGTGCATACGCACATCCGGCAGCCACTTCATGGGGGCCGTCGCAATTGGAACCACGCACCTGGCGTCGGCGTTTGAGCCAAATGGGGACCCGTGGTGCAAGCAACCCTCCCCACGTGTTAGCGTGCGTGAGATTCAGCTGGCGGCATTTTACTAGGTGCGTGTTGGTAGAGTGGGGCTGAGGTTTGCTTGCTCCTGTGGATGTAGAAGAAGTCAAAGGGCCTGCCCAGCCCTGCGGTCCCCTCAGTCAACTCTGTTTCGGAGACATAACGATTTGGATTGCTAACAATTCAGGAAAGTTTCAAGCCCTTGGAAGATCAGTTAAACACAAACACGGAATGAGAGTCAACAGACAATATGTCATCTTTTTGAGAATTTTACTCACTTCAAGCACATGAAACACACATATTGACAAAGGCATGCCAGAGCCCAGTTTTCGAGGCCGAGGAAGGACCCCGAGAGCGCGCAGCGCAGCAGGCTTCCCAGCGTCCCAAACACTGCTCTGGGGGCGGGGCGCAGCGGAAGGGCTGCACCTCTCAGTGTTCCCAAACTTTTCCCTTATTCAGTCATCTAGAGAGCAAAAACTCAGTCATTCCCCAGTTTCCTATTGACGTCCCAGCAGAAGTCTGACTCCTGCGCGTCGCCCAGTTTCTCAGGCAACCAATCACTGGCACGGAAGCTTTTCCTGGCGCGTTTCCGGAGAGCCATGTGAACTACAATGTCCCTCACCAGAATTCAATGAGGCAGAGTCCCTGCATCGGCTCCCTGCCTGGCCTGGGCTAACACATCCGCAGAAGCGCCACAGCCAGGGAGCTTCGGAGTCACCGCAGAGAGTCTGCTCGCTGCTCTGCACTCCTCAGTCCCACAGTCCCCTCCAAGTCACGGGAGCGGGAGGCCAAGGAGCCCCTACCACCTGCAGTCTCACTCCAGGTCAAAATCACTGTCCTCTGAGGAGGAGGAAACCTGAAGGTCCTCATAGAGGACACTCGGTGGGACACGAACACCGGGACCCTGAGACTTCTCTGAGACATGAGGGCTCTGAGCGAGGAAGGCTCCCGGCTTCTCAGGAGAGTGAAATGAGGGAGCTGTCAGGAGGCTGGAGCTCCACCATCCATTGTCCAGTCTCCGGAAGAGCACTCTGAGAGGCTGGGCCCCGCCATGGCTGGCCGCTGGGTGACGGGACACGGTGCAGGCCTGGGCAGTAGGCAGGCAAGGTCTGCTGTGCGGAGGCTGCCGGTCGATGCTGGGCACCTGGGCGGGTGTCCTCCGGCCCATCTGGGGCGACGTACTCGCTCCAAGTTCGGTTGCGGCCGGCGGAGGTTGGAGAGCGTCCCGTGCCCCGAGCTCACCTCCCTGGATGGCGTCTTCGGGGATCTGGAAGGGACCCAGTCTCGGTATCTTGGGGAAGTTCAGGCAAGCCTGAATCGGAGCCTGGGCAGGTCTCTTGGCTCCTGGCCTGAAGCTGAGATTGGAGCCTAGGCCCAAGCTGCGTGTGGCGGCTGGTGGGCAGGGCTGTGAGGTCAGCACGGGACGTCTGTCTTGTGCCCGGGGGCTGATGGCCTGGAGCAGGCCGTGGGTTTGGAAGGCAGCCTGGGGAAAGTCTCGGCAGCCACCCTCCGGGCTGCTGTGAGTGGGCTTCACCAGGAGGAAAGGCCCCGGGCCCTGGTGCCTGACTGCAGGCTGAGGGATGGGGGCCGCAGCCCCTGTCTGTCGAAGACTAGAGGAGGAGCTCACACTGGCTTTTCTGAGGGGAGACAGTGAGGCCAAGACGGAACCCCTGTCAGACATTTCGGTAGCTGAGCCATCAGTGAGGACAGGGTCCACGCGTGGCCTCTTACTGGTTGTGTGGAGCGGCACTGGCCTGCTTGCAACCTGAAAGACAGGAAACCACACACGTTACAAGTTCCTCTGCATGGAGCCGAAACGAAAATCAGCCACTTCCAAAGACGAGGGGCACGCGCCATGAAATTCTCCATACAGAATCGACAGGCGGTCCTTGGAAGTAGGGACAGACCCTCCACCTGAGTGCTGATCAGGACAAGACTCATGAAAGATGCGCTCTCGAGCTATGTGTAGCTGATCCGAGCACACCATTGTTCAAAAGAACAATGTCTTGGGCATTAACTGGATCGGAGTGCCTCCACTCAGCCTTCCCTGAAGTGGAAGGGACTAATGCCCTTCTGAAGGCAGGTTGGTGGCTCAAGGGTTCTCAGGGGGTGTTCTCTGAAAAGCTGCATGTTCCTGGGTTTAGCCCTCTCCATGTTTGGGGACTCTGAGGGACGAATTTCCTCACGCCGCCAGGAACATGTTGTTGGCAGGCTTGCCGTCACTGGACAGAAAGAAAGCAACGGGAAATAAGGCATCCTCAGATGCCTTCACCTGCAATCCAACTGACCTGGAAGGATGGTGGAGTCCCTGACCCCAAGAAGGCAAGAAAGAGGGGTTCCCCGATTCCCTCCCGCAGCCGGGAAGCTGAAAGGAAATCAACCAGTGTGACCTAGAGGAGAAAAAGACCAGGGGCCCGGGGTGACACTCACCCTCAGATCATCACAAGATTCCGTGGATCCTCTTCGATTTGGCAGCGGCTTCTCTGGAGGTTTCCTGGAAAATATCCGGAGGAGAGCCTTCCTCTGCGGGTCTTGCTGCCTGCAGAACAGAAAAAGGTCAGGCCGTGCCCCCTGGTTTTCCCCGGGAGACAGGGAGAACCCTGTCTGGGGCCCAGGCCCATTCCGTGTTGCGTGACACAGAAATGGACATCTGGTGCCCTTTCCGCCTCTGCACCTTCCCTCACCTGCCAACCTTCCCGTCCTCCTGGTGGCCCTCTAGGCTTCCCAACTAAGGACTGTGATTTGGACTCCATTGCTTTTCCCCCTGTCATGGGGAACCTGCACGAAGCGCCCCCGCCTCTCCCCGTCCCCGAGTCTCCCAGAGCCAGAGGGGCTCTTGGGTGTGGAAGAACGGAGGACAAGGAGCTGCGCTCTATTTCCTGCAGCGTTCCTTCCCTGGACCGGAGACGGAAAGGCACACGGTGTGCAGGTGCAGAGACACCATGTCCTTAGGAGGCAGTACTCTCAGAGTGGTGAAAACCCCTCCCACCGCTCACCTTGGTCTCTCTTCCTTCTCTCCCTTATCCTTGTTCAAGGGCCCCGGGTTCGCCTCCACCGGGGGCTTCCACGGTTTCAGGTTTTCCTTCCCTTCCTTCTTCCCGAAGGTCTGTGGAACCAGGGCTGCCTTCCAGCACTTCATGGGGCACCTGGTACTTCTGGCCGTGTGGCCAAAGGCCCCGCAGTCTTTGCACTTGAGCTGTGGGTGGAAAGGAAGTGATGTCAGTGAGTGAGCTGAAGCCACAGGCAGCCATCCGATGTCAACATTGAGAGGGATTATGAATTCAGAGCTGAATAAGGATTCCAAAGAGGGGACCCCGGCATGGGGCCCGTTAAGTGCTGGGAGAGTTCGGATACGATGTTCCCTCCCAAAGCCCATGTGACGGAGGACCTCTAAAAGGAAGGACTCGAGGTACTAAGGGGCACGATCGTGACCCCGATGTCAACCACACAGCCAAAGGTGGCTACACAGGATTCTAAGTAGGAAGGGAGGTTGCCCCCAAGAGTCTCTCAAGGGATCTATGGGGCCGGGGAGGAGGTCCCAAGCCACGCCCACCTCGGATGGGTAAAGCAACCTGGGTGGTGGTGACAGAAACCTTTGGAATCCAACCCAGTCTCTGAGGACCCTGTGACAACCCCTCCCCCCGCCCCCACCCCCATACCCAAGAGATCCAGGGCTAGACTTACCCTGGGATCTTCTTCATCGGGCGGGGGAGCCCTTGGCGCAACTGGGGCCCTCCGCTGCTTCTGGAGGGTCTGGGCTCTCCCGAGTCTGTTGGCCCCAGTTTTGGGGTCACGACGGGCCAACATCTTCGTCTCCTGGGGGTTCTATGACCGCCTTTTTCGGGGGTTGATTGTTGGGTCACCTGAAACACACACAAACACACCCATATCGATGGTGAAGCACACTGGATATTCACACACACCCACAGGAAGCCCCCAGCTAACTCCTTGCCGCTGCGGTCGTGAGGAGACTTCACCACCGGTCGGTCAAGTCTGTGCCTCACACTGTGCTGTGTACACCCTCAGATATTGTGTGTTCCTCTGCCATGATTACCTAGTCCGAGTGTAAACCTCGCCTGCCACGGGGCCCATGGCCTAGGGGTGGGGAGCTGAGCTTTCTGCCCCAAACAATCCACTGATTCTGAAGACAGGACTGAGGTGTATCACGATTCACGCCGGTAGGAGACACGATGATTCTATCTCCCTTGACGGCCAGAATGATGGAAGCCGCAGGGCATGGCGTATGGCACCCTTTGGCAGGTCTGTTTGAAATCAGGGATAAGGGAGGCTTCCTGTCACAACTTGAATCGCTACTCTTGCCATTTCTAATTAGGCAACTTCCAAACACAAATTCATAGAGAGAAGTTTTCTTCCTCTCTATCGCACTAGCAGGTGATGGTCTTTCCTGTTCTATCGTTTTGGCTTTAGCTCCAGCCCCTCTTTATTTATTTTTCTGATATTTTACGCATGCCACACGAACCCGTCCAAACAAACGGTGAACAGGTGCCATAGCGTATCGATTTCTTACACGGCTGAAGGGCAAACCGCCCCTTTTTCAAAACCTCTTTTCCCATTTCCCCACCAATTCAGCACGCTGGTTTACATTTCCTTTCGCATTTCCATCTTGGTCTTATCCCACACGTGGAGACGGGAATGATTTCTCGTTTTCTGTTCCAAGAATTACCAGTAAGCAGAATACATCCTACCCCATCAGCAAGCCCCAGTGTGATCGATTTCTTTCACTCTCCCTCGTCTCTTCCCCCCCAAACCCCGCCCCACCCCTCAGGGACTACGTGAAACAAACAGTTGTTCGGTGAAACTAACCTGAAGTTACAGGTCAGCTTTCTTTCCTCGGCTGGCGCTCAGACGGGCAGGTGCTGGAGCAGCCCCGCTGGAAGCGATGCAGCATCCAGGAAGACCGAGGAAGGGGCGGAGAGGGACCTCTGCTTTCCAGGCTGCCTTTTATACCGCCTCTGGTCTCCGGACGTGGAGGGCACCCTAACCTGATCCATTACAGGTACCTTAATTGCAATTAACTTAATCCAATCACATGACCTGGAGACGTCTGTCTGCACAGCCCACTCTAAGATCATGTTCACCTTTGGCCGACATTCTAAAACCTACGAGTACAGCTGCAAGCTTTGAAGGATAGTTGTTCCCCGTCAGACGTGTGACACTGGTTCGTTTACCCTTGTCTCGTTTTCCGTCTTGATTGCCTTTTGTTTGTCTGTTCGTGTTAAAAAAAAAATGTGGTAAAATAGACGCCTTTTAATTGGGCCGTGTCTACTACATCTCGACGTAGGCCTCAGTGTCATCAAGGAGATTCTCCTGGACACGCCGTCACGGCCATGATCCATCTTCAGAGCTTCTCTTTCTTCCCCACGGTAAGTCTGTCAGCAGAGAACACTGACCACACCCTCATGTGTTTTCTCCTCCAGGAGGCGCTTGGAAACCACCGTGAGTTGGACTGCACTGGGAAACACAGATGAAGAAAGTCAAGACCGCTTTGTCCTTCAGCGCCTGGCTCCCTTTTCAACTCGTCTTGGGACTCCAGGCATTATGCCTGAAAAGTCTCCGGGACGCCTGTGAGGCTCTACTTCCCTGGGTCCCATTGCCATTTCTCTGCATTTGCGAGGATCCACCGGACCTTCTTTGGAACTCCCCCGTCGGTGAACTTTGGTGCCACGTCCCCTAATTCTGTCCTTGGTCATCTGCTCCTGCACGGGTTAGGCTCCATGTTCCATGGACGGGAAGAGACAGGCAGGAGTCGGAATGCTTAACCGACACACTGGGGCATTTTCTCCTGTAGCCCAAGTGACCCCATGGTCTGGTCGAGCTTTGGAACCGGTCGTGTCCCCCTCGACACTGCACCCGACTCCCAGTTTCTCAATCTTGTTGGCCCCCCGGCGACCTCCGGTTCGATGAATTGCACCTGCTGAAACTCGAGTTCCCTTTGACTTGCGCTTCATGAATTATTCGTGATTCAGGTTGGAACCCCAGCTTACGACCCCCTGTAGGCCGTTCTCTGAGCTTTCCGGTCACATCGTTTCCTTTCACGCTCTTTGGTTCATCGTGGTCCTGCTCGTTCTGCTGTCAGAGGAGCAGAGAGTTGATCTTCTTGATTCTGGATACTGATACTTTCTAGGTGATCTGGATAAGCAAGATGACGACCCTCAAGAGCGGCGGAAAGGGAGCAGCCATGTGGTGGGCCGCAGGGAATCCCGCTCAGTTCCCAGGGCTCCTAGATGTGGAATCCTGGTCAGAGTTGTTCCCAGGTCAGAGAATGGAGATAGCCTGTGCATGATGGGATAGCCCTGCCTAGATCGTTCAGTGAGTCTCTAGCTCAGCTACTCTTAGGATCGGGGGGAGGACCGTGGAAAGGCCCGGTGTCAGACATCCGGAAAGAAGACGGGATGAATGTCTTACCTCTGAAGTACATCCCGAATCTGGGAGTTAACTTCAGCTTTGCTGGGGTCTATTTGGCGAATGACAGTGTGCCTGGTGCATACGCACATCCGGCAGCCACTTCATGGGGGCCGTCGCAATTGGAACCACGCACCTGGCGTCGGCGTTTGAGCCAAATGGGGACCCGTGGTGCAAGCAACCCTCCCCACGTGTTAGCGTGCGTGAGATTCAGCTGGCGGCATTTTACTAGGTGCGTGTTGGTAGAGTGGGGCTGAGGTTTGCTTGCTCCTGTGGATGTAGAAGAAGTCAAAGGGCCTGCCCAGCCCTGCGGTCCCCTCAGTCAACTCTGTTTCGGAGACATAACGATTTGGATTGCTAACAATTCAGGAAAGTTTCAAGCCCTTGGAAGATCAGTTAAACACAAACACGGAATGAGAGTCAAAAGACAATATGTCATCTTTTTGAGAATTTTACTCCCTTCAAGCACATGAAACACACATATTGACAAAGGCATGCCAGAGCCCAGTTTTCGAGGCCGAGGAAGGACCCCGAGAGCGCGCAGCGCAGCAGGCTTCCCAGCGTCCCAAACACTGCTCTCGGGGCGGGGTGCAGCGGAAGGGCTGCACCTCTCAGTGTTCCCAAACTTTTCCCTTATTCAGTCATCTAGAGAGCAAAAACTCAGTCATTCCCCAGTTTCCTATTGACGTCCCAGCAGAAGTCTGACTCCTGCGCGTCGCCCAGTTTCTCAGGCAACCAATCACTGGCACGGAAGCTTTTCCTGGCGCGTTTCCGGAGAGCCATGTGAACTACAATGTCCCGCACCAGAATTCAATGAGGCAGAGTCCCTGCATCGGCTCCCTGCCTGGCCTGGGCTAACACATCCGCAGAAGCGCCACAGCCAGGGAGCTTCGGAGTCACCGCAGAGAGTCTGCTCGCTGCTCTGCGCTCCTCAGTCCCACAGTCCCCTCCAAGTCACGGGAGCGGGAGGCCAAGGAGCCCCTGCCACCTGCAGTCTCACTCCAGGTCAAAATCACTGTCCTCTGAGGAGGAGGAAACCTGAAGGTCCTCATAGAGGACACTCGGTGGGACACGAACACCGGGACCCTGAGACTTCTCTGAGACATGAGGGCTCTGAGCGAGGAAGGCTCCCGGCTTCTCAGGAGAGTGAAATGAGGGAGCTGTCAGGAGGCTGGAGCTCCACCATCCATTGTCCAGTCTCCGGAAGAGCACTCTGAGAGGCTGGGCCCCGCCATGGCTGGCCGCTGGGTGACGGGACACGGTGCAGGCCTGGGCAGTAGGCAGGCAAGGTCTGCTGTGCGGAGGCTGCCGGTCGATGCTGGGCACCTGGGCGGGTGTCCTCCGGCCCATCTGGGGCGACGTACTTGCTCCAAGTTCGGTTGCGGCCGGCGGAGGTTGGAGAGCGTCCCGTGCCCCGAGCTCACCTCCCTGGATGGCGTCTTCGGGGATCTGGAAGGGACCCAGTCTCGGTATCTTGGGGAAGTTCAGGCAAGCCTGAATCGGAGCCTGGGCAGGTCTCTTGGCTCCTGGCCTGAAGCTGAGATTGGAGCCTAGGCCCAAGCTGTGTGTGGCGGCTGGTGGGCAGGGCTGTGAGGTCAGCGCGGGACGTCTGTCTTGTGCCCGGGGGCTGATGGCCTGGAGCAGGCCGTGGGTTTGGGAGGCAGCCTGGGGAACTTCTCGGCAGCCACCCTCCGGGCTGCTGTGAGTGGGCTTCACCACGAGGAAAGGCCCCGGGCCCTGGTGCCTGACTGCAGGCTGAGGGATGGGGGCCGCAGCCCCTGTCTGTCGAAGACTAGAGGAGGAGCTCACACTGGCTTTTCTGAGGGGAGACAGTGAAGCCAAGACGGAACCCCTGTCAGACATTTCGGTAGCTGAGCCATCAGTGAGGACAGGGTCCACGCGTGGCCTCTTACTGGTTGTGTGGAGCGGCACTGGCCTGCTTGCAACCTGAAAAACAGGAAACCACACACGTTACAAGTTCCTCTGCATATAGCCGAAACGAAAATCAGCCACTTCCAAAGACGAGGGGCACGCGCCATGAAATTCTCCATACGGAATCGACAGGCGGTCCTTGGAAGTAGGGACAGACCCTCCACCTGAGTGCTGATCAGGACAAGACTCATGAAAGATGCGCTCTCGAGCTATGTGTAGCTGATCCGAGCACACCGTTGTTCAAAAGAACAATGTCTTGGGCATTAACTGGATCGGAGTGCCTCCACTCAGCCTTCCCTGAAGTGGAAGGGACTAATGCCCTTCTGAAGGCAGGTTGGTGGCTCAAGGGTTCTCAGGGGGTGTTCTCTGAAAAGCTGCATGTTCCTGGGTTTAGCCCTCTCCATGTTTGGGGCCTCTGAGGGACGAATTTCCTCACGCCGCCAGGAACATGTTGTTGGCAGGCTTGCCGTAATTGGACAGAAAGAAAGCAACGGGAAATAAGGCATCCTCAGATGCCTTCACCTGCAATCCAACTGACCTGGAAGGATGGTGGAGTCCCTGACCCCAAGAAGGCAAGAAAGAGGGGTTCCCCGATTCCCTCCCGCAGCCGGGAAGCCGAAAGGAAATCAACCAGTGTGACCTAGAGGAGAAAAAGACCAGGGGCCCGGGGTGACACTCACCCTCAGATCATCACAAGATTCCGTGGATCCTCTTCGATTTGGCAGTGGCTTCTCTGGAGGTTTCCCGGAAAATATCCGGAGGAGAGCCTTCCTCTGCGGGTCTTGCTGCCTGCAGAACAGAAAAAGGTCAGGCCGTGCCCCCTGGTTTTCCCCGGGAGACAGGGAGAACCCTGTCTGGGGCCCAGGCCCATTCCGTGTTGCGTGACACAGAAATGGACATCTGGTGCCCTTTCCGCCTCTGCACCTTCCCTCACCTGCCAACCTTCCCGTCCTCCTGGTGGCCCTCTAGGCTTCCCAACTAAGGACTGTGATTTGGACTCCATTGCTTTTCCCCCTGTCATGGGGAACCTGCACGAAGCGCCCCCGCCTCTCCCCGTCCCCGAGTCTCCCAGAGCCAGAGGGGCTCTTGGGTGTGGAAGAACGGAGGACAAGGAGCTGCGCTCTATTTCCTGCAGCGTTCCTTCCCTGGACCGGAGACGGAAAGGCACACGGTGTGCAGGTGCAGAGACACCATGTCCTTAGGAGGCAGTACTCTCAGAGTGGTGAAAACCCCTCCCACCGCTCACCTTGGTCTCTCTTCCTTCTCTCCCTTATCCTTGTTCAAGGGCCCCGGGTTCGCCTCCACCGGGGGCTTCCACGGTTTCAGGTTTTCCTTCCCTTCCTTCTTCCCGAAGGTCTGTGGAACCAGGGCTGCCTTCCAGCACTTCATGGGGCACCTGGTACTTCTGGCCGTGTGGCCAAAGGCCCCGCAGTCTTTGCACTTGAGCTGTGGGTGGAAAGGAAGTGATGTCAGTGAGTGAGCTGAAGCCACAGGCAGCCATCCGATGTCAACATTGAGAGGGATTATGAATTCAGAGCTGAATAAGGATTCCAAAGAGGGGACCCCGGCATGGGGCCCGTTAAGTGCTGGGAGAGTTCGGATACGATGTTCCCTCCCAAAGCCCATGTGACGGAGGACCTCTAAAAGGAAGGACTCGAGGTACTAAGGGGCACGATCGTGACCCCGATGTCAACCACACAGCCAAAGGTGGCTACACAGGATTCTAAGTAGGAAGGGAGGTTGCCCCCAAGAGTCTCTCAAGGGATCTATGGGGCCGGGGAGGAGGTCCCAAGCCACGCCCACCTCGGATGGGTAAAGCAACCTGGGTGGTGGTGACAGAAACCTTTGGAATCCAACCCAGTCTCTGAGGACCCTGTGACAACCCCTCCCCCCGCCCCCACCCCCATACCCAAGAGATCCAGGGCTAGACTTACCCTGGGATCTTCTTCATCGGGCGGGGGAGCCCTTGGCGCAACTGGGGCCCTCCGCTGCTTCTGGAGGGTCTGGGCTCTCCCGAGTCTGTTGGCCCCAGTTTTGGGGTCACGACGGGCCAACATCTTCGTCTCCTGGGGGTTCTATGACCGCCTTTTTCGGGGGTTGATTGTTGGGTCACCTGAAACACACACAAACACACCCATATCGATGGTGAAGCACACTGGATATTCACACACACCCACAGGAAGCCCCCAGCTAACTCCTTGCCGCTGCGGTCGTGAGGAGACTTCACCACCGGTCGGTCAAGTCTGTGCCTCACACTGTGCTGTGTACACCCTCAGATATTGTGTGTTCCTCTGCCATGATTACCTAGTCCGAGTGTAAACCTCGCCTGCCACGGGGCCCATGGCCTAGGGGTGGGGAGCTGAGCTTTCTGCCCCAAACAATCCACTGATTCTGAAGACAGGACTGAGGTGTATCACGATTCACGCCGGTAGGAGACACGATGATTCTATCTCCCTTGACGGCCAGAATGATGGAAGCCGCAGGGCATGGCGTATGGCACCCTTTGGCAGGTCTGTTTGAAATCAGGGATAAGGGAGGCTTCCTGTCACAACTTGAATCGCTACTCTTGCCATTTCTAATTAGGCAACTTCCAAACACAAATTCATAGAGAGAAGTTTTCTTCCTCTCTATCGCACTAGCAGGTGATGGTCTTTCCTCTTCTATCGTTTTGGCTTTAGCTCCAGCCCCTCTTTATTTATTTTTCTGATATTTTACGCATGCCACACGAACCCGTCCAAACAAACGGTGAACAGGTGCCATAGCGTATCGATTTCTTACACGGCTGAAGGGCAAACCGCCCCTTTTTCAAAACCTCTTTTCCCATTTCCCCACCAATTCAGCACGCTGGTTTACATTTCCTTTCGCATTTCCATCTTGGTCTTATCCCACACGTGGAGACGGGAATGATTTCTCGTTTTCTGTTCCAAGAATTACCAGTAAGCAGAATACATCCTACCCCATCAGCAAGCCCCAGTGTGATCGATTTCTTTCACTCTCCCTCGTCTCTTCCCCCCCAAACCCCGCCCCACCCCTCAGGGACTACGTGAAACAAACAGTTGTTCGGTGAAACTAACCTGAAGTTACAGGTCAGCTTTCTTTCCTCGGCTGGCGCTCAGACGGGCAGGTGCTGGAGCAGCCCCGCTGGAAGCGATGCAGCATCCAGGAAGACCGAGGAAGGGGCGGAGAGGGACCTCTGCTTTCCAGGCTGCCTTTTATACCGCCTCTGGTCTCCGGACGTGGAGGGCACCCTAACCTGATCCATTACAGGTACCTTAATTGCAATTAACTTAATCCAATCACATGACCTGGAGACGTCTGTCTGCACAGCCCACTCTAAGATCATGTTCACCTTTGGCCGACATTCTAAAACCTACGAGTACAGCTGCAAGCTTTGAAGGATAGTTGTTCCCCGTCAGACGTGTGACACTGGTTCGTTTACCCTTGTCTCGTTTTCCGTCTTGATTGCCTTTTGTTTGTCTGTTCGTGTTAAAAAAAAAATGTGGTAAAATAGACGCCTTTTAATTGGGCCGTGTCTTCTACATCTCGACGTAGGCCTCAGTGTCATCAAGGAGATTCTCCTGGACACGCCGTCACGGCCATGATCCATCTTCAGAGCTTCTCTTTCTTCCCCACGGTAAGTCTGTCAGCAGAGAACACTGACCACACCCTCATGGGTTTTCTCCTCCAGGAGGCGCTTGGAAACCACCGTGAGTTGGACTGCACTGGGAAACACAGATGAAGAAAGTCAAGACCGCTTTGTCCTTCAGCGCCTGGCTCCCTTTTCAACTCGTCTTGCGACTCCAGGCATTATGCCTGAAAAGTCTCCGGGACGCCTGTGAGGCTCTACTTCCCTGGGTCCCATTGCCATTTCTCTGCATTTGCGAGGATCCACCGGACCTTCTTTGGAACTCCCCCGTCGGTGAACTTTGGTGCCACGTCCCCTAATTCTGTCCTTGGTCATCTGCACCTGCACGGGTTAGGCTCCATGTTCCATGGACGGGAAGAGACAGGCAGGAGTCGGAATGCTTAACCGACACACTGGGGCATTTTCTCCTGTAGCCCAAGTGACCCCATGGTCTGGTCGAGCTTTGGAACCGGTCGCGTCCCCCTCGACACTGCACCCGACTCCCAGTTTCTCAATCTTGTTGGCCCCCCGGCGACCTCCGGTTCGATGAATTGCACCTGCTGAAACTCGAGTTCCCTTTGACTTGCGCTTCATGAATTATTCGTGATTCAGGTTGGAACCCCAGCTTACGACCCCCTGTAGGCCGTTCTCTGAGCTTTCCGGTCACATCGTTTCCTTTCACGCTCTTTGGTTCATCGTGGTCCTGCTCGTTCTGCTGTCAGAGGAGCAGAGAGTTGATCTTCTTGATTCTGGATACTGATACTTTCTAGGTGATCTGGATAAGCAAGATGACGACCCTCAAGAGCGGCGGAAAGGGAGCAGCCATTTGGTGGGCCGCAGGGAATCCCGCTCAGTTCCCAGGGCTCCTAGATGTGGAATCCTGGTCAGAGTTGTTCGCAGGTCAGAGAATGGAGATAGCCTGTGCATGATGGGATAGCCCTGCCTAGATCGTTCAGTGAGTCTCTAGCTCAGCTACTCTCAGGATCGGGGGGAGGACCGTGGAAAGGCCCGGTGTCAGACATCCGGAAAGAAGACGGGATGAATGTCTTACCTCTGAAATACATCCCGAATCTGGGAGTTAACTTCAGCTTTGCTGGGGTCTATTTGGCGAATGACAGTGTGCCTGGTGCATACGCACATCCGGCAGCCACTTCATGGGGGCGTCGCAATTGGAACCACGCACCTGCCGTCGGCGTTTGAGCCAAATGGGGACCCGTGGTGCAAGCAACGCTCCCCACGTGTTAGCGTGCGTGAGATTCAGCTGGCGGCATTTTACTAGGTGCGTGTTGGTAGAGTGGGGCTGAGGTTTGCTTGCTCCTGTGGATGTAGAAGAAGTCAAAGGGCCTGCCCAGCCCTGCGATCCCCTCAGTCAACTCTGTTTCGGAGACATAACGATTTGGATTGCTAACAAGTCAGGAAAGTTTCAAGCCCTTGGAAGATCAGTTAAACACAAACACGGAATGAGAGTCAAAAGACAATATGTCATCTTTTTGAGAATTTTACTCACTTCAAGCACATGAAACACACATATTGACAAAGGCATGCCAGAGCCCAGTTTTCGAGGCCGAGGAAGGACCCCGAGAGCGCGCAGCGCAGCAGGCTTCCCAGCGTCCCAAACACTGCTCTCGGGGCGGGGCTCAGCGGAAGGGCTGCACCTCTCAGTGTTCCCAAACTTTTCCCTTATTCAGTCATCTAGAGAGCAAAAACTCAGTCATTCCCCAGTTTCCTATTGACGTCCCAGCAGAAGTCTGACTCCTGCGCGTCGCCCAGTTTCTCAGGCAACCAATCACTGGCACGGAAGCTTTTCCTGGCGCGTTTCCGGAGAGCCATGTGAACTACAATGTCCCTCACCAGAATTCAATGAGGCAGAGTCCCTGCATCGGCTCCCTGCCTGGCCTGGGCTAACACATCCGCAGAAGCGCCACAGCCAGGGAGCTTCGGAGTCACCGCAGAGAGTCTGCTCGCTGCTCTGCGCTCCTCAGTCCCACAGTCCCCTCCAAGTCACGGGAGCGGGAGGCCAAGGAGCCCCTGCCACCTGCAGTCTCACTCCAGGTCAAAATCACTGTCCTCTGAGGAGGAGGAAACCTGAAGGTCCTCATAGAGGACACTCGGTGGGACACGAACACCGGGACCCTGAGACTTCTCTGAGACATGAGGGCTCTGAGGGAGGAAGGCTCCCGGCTTCTCAGGAGAGTGAAATGAGGGAGCTGTCAGGAGGCTGGAGCTCCACCATCCATTGTCCAGTCTCCGGAAGAGCACTCTGAGAGGCTGGGCCCCGCCATGGCTGGCCGCTGGGTGACGGGACACGGTGCAGGCCTGGGCAGTAGGCAGGCAAGGTCTGCTGTGCGGAGGCTGCCGGTCGATGCTGGGCACCTGGGCGGGTGTCCTCCGGCCCATCTGGGGCGACGTACTCGCTCCAAGTTCGGTTGCGGCCGGCGGAGGTTGGAGAGTGTCCCGTGCCCCGAGCTCACCTCCCTGGATGGCGTCTTCGGGGATCTGGAAGGGACCCAGTCTCGGTATCTTGGGGAAGTTCAGGCAAGCCTGAATCGGAGCCTGGGCAGGTCTCTTGGCTCCTGGCCTGAAGCTGAGATTGGAGCCTAGGCCCAAGCTGCGTGTGGCGGCTGGTGGGCAGGGCTGTGAGGTCAGCGCGGGACGTCTGTCTTGTGCCCGGGGGCTGATGGCCTGGAGCAGGCCATGGGTTTGGGAGGCAGCCTGGGGAACTTCTCGGCAGCCACCCTCCGGGCTGCTGTGAGTGGGCTTCACCACGAGGAAAGGCCCCGGGCCCTGGTGCCTGACTGCAGGCTGAGGGATGGGGGCCGCAGCCCCTGTCTGTCGAAGACTAGAGGAGGAGCTCACACTGGCTTTTCTGAGGGGAGACAGTGAAGCCAAGACGGAACCCCTGTCAGACATTTCGGTAGCTGAGCCATCAGTGAGGACAGGGTCCACGCGTGGCCTCTTACTGGTTGTGTGGAGCGGCACTGGCCTGCTTGCAACCTGAAAGACAGGAAACCACACACGTTACAAGTTCCTCTGCATGGAGCCGAAACGAAAATCAGCCACTTCCAAAGACGAGGGGCACGCGCCATGAAATTCTCCATACAGAATCGACAGGCGGTCCTTGGAAGTAGGGACAGACCCTCCACCTGAGTGCTGATCAGGACAAGACTCATGAAAGATGCGCTCTCGAGCTATGTGTAGCTGATCCGAGCACACCATTGTTCAAAAGAACAATGTCTTGGGCATTAACTGGATCGGAGTGCCTCCACTCAGCCTTCCCTGAAGTGGAAGGGACTAATGCCCTTCTGAAGGCAGGTAGGTGGCTCAAGGGTTCTCAGGGGGTGTTCTCTGAAAAGCTGCATGTTCCTGGGTTTAGCCCTCTCCATGTTTGGGGCCTCTGAGGGACGAATTTCCTCACGCCGCCAGGAACATGTTGTTGGCAAGCTTGCCGTAATTGGACAGAAAGAAAGCAACGGGAAATAAGGCATCCTCAGATGCCTTCACCTGCAATCCAACGGACCTGGAAGGATGGTGGAGTCCCTGACCCCAAGAAGGCAAGAAAGAGGGGTTCCCCGATTCCCTCCCGCAGCCGGGAAGCCGAAAGGAAATCAACCAGTGTGACCTAGAGGAGAAAAAGACCAGGGGCCCGGGGTGACACTCACCCTCAGATCATCACAAGATTCCGTGGATCCTCTTCGATTTGGCAGCGGCTTCTCTGGAGGTTTCCCGGAAAATATCCGGAGGAGAGCCTTCCTCTGCGGGTCTTGCTGCCTGCAGAACAGAAAAAGGTCAGGCCGTGCCCCCTGGTTTTCCCCGGGAGACAGGGAGAACCCTGTCTGGGGCCCAGGCCCATTCCGTGTTGCGTGACACAGAAATGGACATCTGGTGCCCTTTCCGCCTCTGCACCTTCCCTCACCTGCCAACCTTCCCGTCCTCCTGGTGGCCCTCTAGGCTTCCCAACTAAGGACTGTGATTTGGACTCCATTGCTTTTCCCCCTGTCATGGGGAACCTGCACGAAGCGCCCCCGCCTCTCCCCGTCCCCGAGTCTCCCAGAGCCAGAGGGGCTCTTGGGTGTGGAAGAACGGAGGACAAGGAGCTGCGCTCTATTTCCTGCAGCGTTCCTTCCCTGGACCGGAGACGGAAAGGCACACGGTGTGCAGGTGCAGAGACACCATGTCCTTAGGAGGCAGTACTCTCAGAGTGGTGAAAACCCCTCCCACCGCTCACCTTGGTCTCTCTTCCTTCTCTCCCTTATCCTTGTTCAAGGGCCCCGGGTTCGCCTCCACCGGGGGCTTCCACGGTTTCAGGTTTTCCTTCCCTTCCTTCTTCCCGAAGGTCTGTGGAACCAGGGCTGCCTTCCAGCACTTCATGGGGCACCTGGTACTTCTGGCCGTGTGGCCAAAGGCCCCGCAGTCTTTGCACTTGAGCTGTGGGTGGAAAGGAAGTGATGTCAGTGAGTGAGCTGAAGCCACAGGCAGCCATCCGATGTCAACATTGAGAGGGATTATGAATTCAGAGCTGAATAAGGATTCCAAAGAGGGGACCCCGGCATGGGGCCCGTTAAGTGCTGGGAGAGTTCGGATACGATGTTCCCTCCCAAAGCCCATGTGACGGAGGACCTCTAAAAGGAAGGACTCGAGGTACTAAGGGGCACGATCGTGACCCCGATGTCAACCACACAGCCAAAGGTGGCTACACAGGATTCTAAGTAGGAAGGGAGGTTGCCCCCAAGAGTCTCTCAAGGGATCTATGGGGCCGGGGAGGAGGTCCCAAGCCACGCCCACCTCGGATGGGTAAAGCAACCTGGGTGGTGGTGACAGAAACCTTTGGAATCCAACCCAGTCTCTGAGGACCCTGTGACAACCCCTCCCCCCGCCCCCACCCCCATACCCAAGAGATCCAGGGCTAGACTTACCCTGGGATCTTCTTCATCGGGCGGGGGAGCCCTTGGCGCAACTGGGGCCCTCCGCTGCTTCTGGAGGGTCTGGGCTCTCCCGAGTCTGTTGGCCCCAGTTTTGGGGTCACGACGGGCCAACATCTTCGTCTCCTGGGGGTTCTATGACCGCCTTTTTCGGGGGTTGATTGTTGGGTCACCTGAAACACACACAAACACACCCATATCGATGGTGAAGCACACTGGATATTCACACACACCCACAGGAAGCCCCCAGCTAACTCCTTGCCGCTGCGGTCGTGAGGAGACTTCACCACCGGTCGGTCAAGTCTGTGCCTCACACTGTGCTGTGTACACCCTCAGATATTGTGTGTTCCTCTGCCATGATTACCTAGTCCGAGTGTAAACCTCGCCTGCCACGGGGCCCATGGCCTAGGGGTGGGGAGCTGAGCTTTCTGCCCCAAACAATCCACTGATTCTGAAGACAGGACTGAGGTGTATCACGATTCACGCCGGTAGGAGACACGATGATTCTATCTCCCTTGACGGCCAGAATGATGGAAGCCGCAGGGCATGGCGTATGGCACCCTTTGGCAGGTCTGTTTGAAATCAGGGATAAGGGAGGCTTCCTGTCACAACTTGAATCGCTACTCTTGCCATTTCTAATTAGGCAACTTCCAAACACAAATTCATAGAGAGAAGTTTTCTTCCTCTCTATCGCACTAGCAGGTGATGGTCTTTCCTCTTCTATCGTTTTGGCTTTAGCTCCAGCCCCTCTTTATTTATTTTTCTGATATTTTACGCATGCCACACGAACCCGTCCAAACAAACGGTGAACAGGTGCCATAGCGTATCGATTTCTTACACGGCTGAAGGGCAAACCGCCCCTTTTTCAAAACCTCTTTTCCCATTTCCCCACCAATTCAGCACGCTGGTTTACATTTCCTTTCGCATTTCCATCTTGGTCTTATCCCACACGTGGAGACGGGAATGATTTCTCGTTTTCTGTTCCAAGAATTACCAGTAAGCAGAATACATCCTACCCCATCAGCAAGCCCCAGTGTGATCGATTTCTTTCACTCTCCCTCGTCTCTTCCCCCCCAAACCCCGCCCCACCCCTCAGGGACTACGTGAAACAAACAGTTGTTCGGTGAAACTAACCTGAAGTTACAGGTCAGCTTTCTTTCCTCGGCTGGCGCTCAGACGGGCAGGTGCTGGAGCAGCCCCGCTGGAAGCGATGCAGCATCCAGGAAGACCGAGGAAGGGGCGGAGAGGGACCTCTGCTTTCCAGGCTGCCTTTTATACCGCCTCTGGTCTCCGGACGTGGAGGGCACCCTAACCTGATCCATTACAGGTACCTTAATTGCAATTAACTTAATCCAATCACATGACCTGGAGACGTCTGTCTGCACAGCCCACTCTAAGATCATGTTCACCTTTGGCCGACATTCTAAAACCTACGAGTACAGCTGCAAGCTTTGAAGGATAGTTGTTCCCCGTCAGACGTGTGACACTGGTTCGTTTACCCTTGTCTCGTTTTCCGTCTTGATTGCCTTTTGTTTGTCTGTTCGTGTTAAAAAAAAAATGTGGTAAAATAGACGCCTTTTAATTGGGCCGTGTCTACTACATCTCGACGTAGGCCTCAGTGTCATCAAGGAGATTCTCCTGGACACGCCGTCACGGCCATGATCCATCTTCAGAGCTTCTCTTTCTTCCCCACGGTAAGTCTGTCAGCAGAGAACACTGACCACACCCTCATGTGTTTTCTCCTCCAGGAGGCGCTTGGAAACCACCGTGAGTTGGACTGCACTGGGAAACACAGATGAAGAAAGTCAAGACCGCTTTGTCCTTCAGCGCCTGGCTCCCTTTTCAACTCGTCTTGCGACTCCAGGCATTATGCCTGAAAAGTCTCCGGGACGCCTGTGAGGCTCTACTTCCCTGGGTCCCATTGCCATTTCTCTGCATTTGCGAGGATCCACCGGACCTTCTTTGGAACTCCCCCGTCGGTGAACTTTGGTGCCACGTCCCCTAATTCTGTCCTTGGTCATCTGCACCTGCACGGGTTAGGCTCCATGTTCCATGGACGGGAAGAGACAGGCAGGAGTCGGAATGCTTAACCGACACACTGGGGCATTTTCTCCTGTAGCCCAAGTGACCCCATGGTCTGGTCGAGCTTTGGAACCGGTCGTGTCCTCCTCGACACTGCACCCGACTCCCAGTTTCTCAATCTTATTGGCCCCCCGGCGACCTCCGGTTCGATGAATTGCACCTGCTGAAACTCGAGTTCCCTTTGACTTGCGCTTCATGAATTATTCGTGATTCAGGTTGGAACCCCAGCTTACGACCCCCTGTAGGCCGTTCTCTGAGCTTTCCGGTCACATCGTTTCCTTTCACGCTCTTTGGTTCATCGTGGTCCTGCTCGTTCTGCTGTCAGAGGAGCAGAGAGTTGATCTTCTTGATTCTGGATACTGATACTTTCTAGGTGATCTGGATAAGCAAGATGACGACCCTCAAGAGCGGCGGAAAGGGAGCAGCCATGTGGTGGGCCGCAGGGAATCCCGCTCAGTTCCCAGGGCTCCTAGATGTGGAATCCTGGTCAGAGTTGTTCCCAGGTCAGAGAATGGAGATAGCCTGTGCATGATGGGATAGCCCTGCCTAGATCGTTCAGTGAGTCTCTAGCTCAGCTACTCTTAGGATCGGGGGGAGGACCGTGGAAAGGCCCGGTGTCAGACATCCGGAAAGAAGACGGGATGAATGTCTTACCTCTGAAGTACATCCCGAATCTGGGAGTTAACTTCAGCTTTGCTGGGGTCTATTTGGCGAATGACAGTGTGCCTGGTGCATACGCACATCCGGCAGCCACTTCATGGGGGCCGTCGCAATTGGAACCACGCACCTGGCGTCGGCGTTTGAGCCAAATGGGGACCCGTGGTGCAAGCAACCCTCCCCACGTGTTAGCGTGCGTGAGATTCAGCTGGCGGCATTTTACTAGGTGCGTGTTGGTAGAGTGGGGCTGAGGTTTGCTTGCTCCTGTGGATGTAGAAGAAGTCAAAGGGCCTGCCCAGCCCTGCGGTCCCCTCAGTCAACTCTGTTTCGGAGACATAACGATTTGGATTGCTAACAAGTCAGGAAAGTTTCAAGCCCTTGGAAGATCAGTTAAACACAAACACGGAATGAGAGTCAACAGACAATATGTCATCTTTTTGAGAATTTTACTCACTTCAAGCACATGAAACACACATATTGACAAAGGCATGCCAGAGCCCAGTTTTCGAGGCCGAGGAAGGACCCCGAGAGCGCGCAGCACAGCAGGCTTCCCAGCGTCCCAAACACTACTCTCGGGGCGGGGCGCAGCGGAAGGGCTGCACCTCTCAGTGTTCCCAAACTTTTCCCTTATTCAGTCATCTAGAGAGCAAAAACTCAGTCATTCCCCAGTTTCCTATTGACGTCCCAGCAGAAGTCTGACTCCTGCGCGTCGCCCAGTTTCTCAGGCAACCAATCACTGGCACGGAAGCTTTTCCTGGCGCGTTTCCGGAGAGCCATGTGAACTACAATGTCCCTCACCAGAATTCAATGAGGCAGAGTCCCTGCATCGGCTCCCTGCCTGGCCTGGGCTAACACATCCGCAGAAGCGCCACAGCCAGGGAGCTTCGGAGTCACCGCAGAGAGTCTGCTCGCTGCTCTGCGCTCCTCAGTCCCACAGTCCCCTCCAAGTCACGGGAGCGGGAGGCCAAGGAGCCCCTGCCACCTGCAGTCTCACTCCAGGTCAAAATCACTGTCCTCTGAGGAGGAGGAAACCTGAAGGTCCTCATAGAGGACACTCGGTGGGACACGAACACCGGGACCCTGAGACTTCTCTGAGACATGAGGGCTCTGAGCGAGGAAGGCTCCCGGCTTCTCAGGAGAGTGAAATGAGGGAGCTGTCAGGAGGCTGGAGCTCCACCATCCATTGTCCAGTCTCCGGAAGAGCACTCTGAGAGGCTGGGCCCCGCCATGGCTGGCCGCTGGGTGACGGGACACGGTGCAGGCCTGGGCAGTAGGCAGGCAAGGTCTGCTGTGCGGAGGCTGCCGGTCGATGCTGGGCACCTGGGCGGGTGCCCTCCGGCCCATCTGGGGCGACGTACTCGCTCCAAGTTCGGTTGCGGCCGGCGGAGGTTGGAGAGCGTCCCGTGCCCCGAGCTCACCTCCCTGGATGGCGTCTTCGGGGATCTGGAAGGGACCCAGTCTCGGTATCTTGGGGAAGTTCAGGCAAGCCTGAATCGGAGCCTGGGCAGGTCTCTTGGCTCCTGGCCTGAAGCTGAGATTGGAGCCTAGGCCCAAGCTGCGTGTGGCGGCTGGTGGGCAGGGCTGTGAGGTCAGCGCGGGACGTCTGTCTTGTGCCCGGGGGCTGATGGCCTGGAGCAGGCCGTGGGTTTGGGAGGCAGCCTGGGGAATTTCTCGGCAGCCACCCTCCGGGCTGCTGTGAGTGGGCTTCACCACGAGGAAAGGCCCCGGGCCCTGGTGCCTGACTGCAGGCTGAGGGATGGGGGCCGCAGCCCCTGTCTGTCGAAGACTAGAGGAGGAGCTCACACTGGCTTTTCTGAGGGGAGACAGTGAAGCCAAGACGGAACCCCTGTCAGACATTTCGGTAGCTGAGCCATCAGTGAGGACAGGGTCCACGCGTGGCCTCTTACTGGTGGTGTGGAGCGGCACTGGCCTGCTTGCAACCTGAAAGACAGGAAACCACACACGTTACAAGTTCCTCTGCATGGAGCCGAAACGAAAATCAGCCACTTCCAAAGACGAGGGGCACGCGCCATGAAATTCTCCATACAGAATCGACAGGCGGTCCTTGGAAGTAGGGACAGACCCTCCACCTGAGTGCTGATCAGGACAAGACTCATGAAAGATGCGCTCTCGAGCTATGTGTAGCTGATCCGAGCACACCATTGTTCAAAAGAACAATGTCTTGGGCATTAACTGGATCGGAGTGCCTCCACTCAGCCTTCCCTGAAGTGGAAGGGACTAATGCCCTTCTGAAGGCAGGTTGGTGGCTCAAGGGTTCTCAGGGGGTGTTCTCTGAAAAGCTGCATGTTCCTGGGTTTAGCCCTCTCCATGTTTGGGGACTCTGAGGGACGAATTTCCTCACGCCGCCAGGAACATGTTGTTGGCAGGCTTGCCGTAATTGGACAGAAAGAAAGCAACGGGAAATAAGGCATCCTCAGATGCCTTCACCTGCAATCCAACTGACCTGGAAGGATGGTGGAGTCCCTGACCCCAAGAAGGCAAGAAAGAGGGGTTCCCCGATTCCCTCCCGCAGCCGGGAAGCTGAAAGGAAATCAACCAGTGTGACCTAGAGGAGAAAAAGACCAGGGGCCCGGGGTGACACTCACCCTCAGATCATCACAAGATTCCGTGGATCCTCTTCGATTTGGCAGCGGCTTCTCTGGAGGTTTCCCGGAAAATATCCGGAGGAGAGCCTTCCTCTGCGGGTCTTGCTGCCTGCAGAACAGAAAAAGGTCAGGCCGTGCCCCCTGGTTTTCCCCGGGAGACAGGGAGAACCCTGTCTGGGGCCCAGGCCCATTCCGTGTTGCGTGACACAGAAATGGACATCTGGTGCCCTTTCCGCCTCTGCACCTTCCCTCACCTGCCAACCTTCCCGTCCTCCTGGTGGCCCTCTAGGCTTCCCAACTAAGGACTGTGATTTGGACTCCATTGCTTTTCCCCCTGTCATGGGGAACCTGCACGAAGCGCCCCCGCCTCTCCCCGTCCCCGAGTCTCCCAGAGCCAGAGGGGCTCTTGGGTGTGGAAGAACGGAGGACAAGGAGCTGCGCTCTATTTCCTGCAGCGTTCCTTCCCTGGACCGGAGACGGAAAGGCACACGGTGTGCAGGTGCAGAGACACCATGTCCTTAGGAGGCAGTACTCTCAGAGTGGTGAAAACCCCTCCCACCGCTCACCTTGGTCTCTCTTCCTTCTCTCCCTTATCCTTGTTCAAGGGCCCCGGGTTCGCCTCCACCGGGGGCTTCCACGGTTTCAGGTTTTCCTTCCCTTCCTTCTTCCCGAAGGTCTGTGGAACCAGGGCTGCCTTCCAGCACTTCATGGGGCACCTGGTACTTCTGGCCGTGTGGCCAAAGGCCCCGCAGTCTTTGCACTTGAGCTGTGGGTGGAAAGGAAGTGATGTCAGTGAGTGAGCTGAAGCCACAGGCAGCCATCCGATGTCAACATTGAGAGGGATTATGAATTCAGAGCTGAATAAGGATTCCAAAGAGGGGACCCCGGCATGGGGCCCGTTAAGTGCTGGGAGAGTTCGGATACGATGTTCCCTCCCAAAGCCCATGTGACGGAGGACCTCTAAAAGGAAGGACTCGAGGTACTAAGGGGCACGATCGTGACCCCGATGTCAACCACACAGCCAAAGGTGGCTACACAGGATTCTAAGTAGGAAGGGAGGTTGCCCCCAAGAGTCTCTCAAGGGATCTATGGGGCCGGGGAGGAGGTCCCAAGCCACGCCCACCTCGGATGGGTAAAGCAACCTGGGTGGTGGTGACAGAAACCTTTGGAATCCAACCCAGTCTCTGAGGACCCTGTGACAACCCCTCCCCCCGCCCCCACCCCCATACCCAAGAGATCCAGGGCTAGACTTACCCTGGGATCTTCTTCATCGGGCGGGGGAGCCCTTGGCGCAACTGGGGCCCTCCGCTGCTTCTGGAGGGTCTGGGCTCTCCCGAGTCTGTTGGCCCCAGTTTTGGGGTCACGACGGGCCAACATCTTCGTCTCCTGGGGGTTCTATGACCGCCTTTTTCGGGGGTTGATTGTTGGGTCACCTGAAACACACACAAACACACCCATATCGATGGTGAAGCACACTGGATATTCACACACACCCACAGGAAGCCCCCAGCTAACTCCTTGCCGCTGCGGTCGTGAGGAGACTTCACCACCGGTCGGTCAAGTCTGTGCCTCACACTGTGCTGTGTACACCCTCAGATATTGTGTGTTCCTCTGCCATGATTACCTAGTCCGAGTGTAAACCTCGCCTGCCACGGGGCCCATGGCCTAGGGGTGGGGAGCTGAGCTTTCTGCCCCAAACAATCCACTGATTCTGAAGACAGGACTGAGGTGTATCACGATTCACGCCGGTAGGAGACACGATGATTCTATCTCCCTTGACGGCCAGAATGATGGAAGCCGCAGGGCATGGCGTATGGCACCCTTTGGCAGGTCTGTTTGAAATCAGGGATAAGGGAGGCTTCCTGTCACAACTTGAATCGCTACTCTTGCCATTTCTAATTAGGCAACTTCCAAACACAAATTCATAGAGAGAAGTTTTCTTCCTCTCTATCGCACTAGCAGGTGATGGTCTTTCCTCTTCTATCGTTTTGGCTTTAGCTCCAGCCCCTCTTTATTTATTTTTCTGATATTTTACGCATGCCACACGAACCCGTCCAAACAAACGGTGAACAGGTGCCATAGCGTATCGATTTCTTACACGGCTGAAGGGCAAACCACCCCTTTTTCAAAACCTCTTTTCCCATTTCCCCACCAATTCAGCACGCTGGTTTACATTTCCTTTCGCATTTCCATCTTGGTCTTATCCCACACGTGGAGACGGGAATGATTTCTCGTTTTCTGTTCCAAGAATTACCAGTAAGCAGAATACATCCTACCCCATCAGCAAACCCCAGTGTGATCGATTTCTTTCACTCTCCCTCGTCTCTTCCCCCCCAAACCCCGCCCCACCCCTCAGGGACTACGTGAAACAAACAGTTGTTCGGTGAAACTAACCTGAAGTTACAGGTCAGCTTTCTTTCCTCGGCTGGCGCTCAGACGGGCAGGTGCTGGAGCAGCCCCGCTGGAAGCGATGCAGCATCCAGGAAGACCGAGGAAGGGGCGGAGAGGGACCTCTGCTTTCCAGGCTGCCTTTTATACCGCCTCTGGTCTCCGGACGTGGAGGGCACCCTAACCTGATCCATTACAGGTACCTTAATTGCAATTAACTTAATCCAATCACATGACCTGGAGACGTCTGTCTGCACAGCCCACTCTAAGATCATGTTCACCTTTGGCCGACATTCTAAAACCTACGAGTACAGCTGCAAGCTTTGAAGGATAGTTGTTCCCCGTCAGACGTGTGACACTGGTTCGTTTACCCTTGTCTCGTTTTCCGTCTTGATTGCCTTTTGTTTGTCTGTTCGTGTTAAAAAAAAAAATGTGGTAAAATAGACGCCTTTTAATTGGGCCGTGTCTACTACATCTCGACGTAGGCCTCAGTGTCATCAAGGAGATTCTCCTGGACACGCCGTCACGGCCATGATCCATCTTCAGAGCTTCTCTTTCTTCCCCACGGTAAGTCTGTCAGCAGAGAACACTGACCACACTCTCATGTGTTTTCTCCTCCAGGAGGCGCTTGGAAACCACCGTGAGTTGGACTCCACTGGGAAACACAGATGAAGAAAGTCAAGACCGCTTTGTCCTTCAGCGCCTGGCTCCCTTTTCAACTCGTCTTGCGACTCCAGGCATTATGCCTGAAAAGTCTCCGGGACGCCTGTGAGGCTCTACTTCCCTGGGTCCCATTGCCATTTCTCTGCATTTGCGAGGATCCACCGGACCTTCTTTGGAACTCCCCCGTCGGTGAACTTTGGTGCCACGTACCCTAATTCTGTCCTTGGTCATCTGCACCTGCACGGGTTAGGCTCCATGTTCCATGGACGGGAAGAGACAGGCAGGAGTCGGAATGCTTAACCGACACACTGGGGCATTTTCTCCTGTAGCCCAAGTGACCCCATGGTCTGGTCGAGCTTTGGAACCGGTCGCGTCCCCCTCGACACTGCACCCGACTCCCAGTTTCTCAATCTTGTTGGCCCCCCGGCGACCTCCGGTTCGATGAATTGCACCTGCTGAAACTCGAGTTCCCTTTGACTTGCGCTTCATGAATTATTCGTGATTCAGGTTGGAACCCCAGCTTACGACCCCCTGTAGGCCGTTCTCTGAGCTTTCCGGTCACATCGTTTCCTTTCACGCTCTTTGGTTCATCGTGGTCCTGCTCGTTCTGCTGTCAGAGGAGCAGAGAGTTGATCTTCTTGATTCTGGATACTGATACTTTCTAGGTGATCTGGATAAGCAAGATGACGACCCTCAAGAGCGGCGGAAAGGGAGCAGCCATGTGGTGGGCCGCAGGGAATCCCGCTCAGTTCCCAGGGCTCCTAGATGTGGAATCCTGGTCAGAGTTGTTCCCAGGTCAGAGAATGGAGATAGCCTGTGCATGATGGGATAGCCCTGCCTAGATCGTTCAGTGAGTCTCTAGCTCAGCTACTCTTAGGATCGTGGGGAGGACCGTGGAAAGGCCCGGTGTCAGACATCCGGAAAGAAGACGGGATGAATGTCTTACCTCTGAAGTACATCCCGAATCTGGGAGTTAACTTCAGCTTTGCTGGGGTCTATTTGGCGAATGACAGTGTGCCTGGTGCATACGCACATCCGGCAGCCACTTCATGGGGGCCGTCGCAATTGGAACCACGCACCTGGCGTCGGCGTTTGAGCCAAATGGGGACCCGTGGTGCAAGCAACCCTCCCCACGTGTTAGCGTGCGTGAGATTCAGCTGGCGGCATTTTACTAGGTGCGTGTTGGTAGAGTGGGGCTGAGGTTTGCTTGCTCCTGTGGATGTAGAAGAAGTCAAAGGGCCTGCCCAGCCCTGCGGTCCCCTCAGTCAACTCTGTTTCGGAGACATAACGATTTGGATTGCTAACAAGTCAGGAAAGTTTCAAGCCCTTGGAAGATCAGTTAAACACAAACACGGAATGAGAGTCAAAAGACAATATGTCATCTTTTTGAGAATTTTACTCACTTCAAGCACATGAAACACACATATTGACAAAGGCATGCCAGAGCCCAGTTTTCGAGGCCGAGGAAGGACCCCGAGAGCGCGCAGCGCAGCAGGCTTCCCAGCGTCCCAAACACTGCTCTCGGGGCGGGGCGCAGCGGAAGGGCTGCACCTCTCAGTGTTCCCAAACTTTTCCCTTATTCAGTCATCTAGAGAGCAAAAACTCAGTCATTCCCCAGTTTCCTATTGACGTCCCAGCAGAAGTCTGACTCCTGCGCGTCGCCCAGTTTCTCAGGCAACCAATCACTGGCACGGAAGCTTTTCCTGGCGCGTTTCCGGAGAGCCATGTGAACTACAATGTCCCTCACCAGAATTCAATGAGGCAGAGTCCCTGCATCGGCTCCCTGCCTGGCCTGGGCTAACACATCCGCAGAAGCGCCACAGCCAGGGAGCTTCGGAGTCACCGCAGAGAGTCTGCTCGCTGCTCTGCGCTCCTCAGTCCCACAGTCCCCTCCAAGTCACGGGAGCGGGAGGCCAAGGAGCCCCTGCCACCTGCAGTCTCACTCCAGGTCAAAATCACTGTCCTCTGAGGAGGAGGAAACCTGAAGGTCCTCATAGAGGACACTCGGTGGGACACGAACACCGGGACCCTGAGACTTCTCTGAGACATGAGGGCTCTGAGCGAGGAAGGCTCCCGGCTTCTCAGGAGAGTGAAATGAGGGAGCTGTCAGGAGGCTGGAGCTCCACCATCCATTGTCCAGTCTCCGGAAGAGCACTCTGAGAGGCTGGGCCCCGCCATGGCTGGCCGCTGGGTGACGGGACACGGTGCAGGCCTGGGCAGTAGGCAGGCAAGGTCTGCTGTGCGGAGGCTGCCGGTCGATGCTGGGCACCTGGGCGGGTGTCCTCCGGCCCATCTGGGGCGACGTACTCGCTCCAAGTTCGGTTGCGGCCGGCGGAGGTTGGAGAGCGTCCCGTGCCCCGAGCTCACCTCCCTGGTTGGCGTCTTCGGGGATCTGGAAGGGACCCAGTCTCGGTATCTTGGGGAAGTTCAGGCAAGCCTGAATCGGAGCCTGGGCAGGTCTCTTGGCTCCTGGACTGAAGCTGAGATTGGAGCCTAGGCCCAAGCTGCGTGTGGCGGCTGGTGGGCAGGGCTGTGAGGTCAGCGCGGGACGTCTGTCTTGTGCCCGGGGGCTGATGGCCTGGAGCAGGCCGTGGGTTTGGGAGGCAGCCTGGGGAACTTCTCGGCAGCCACCCTCCGGGCTGCTGTGAGTGGGCTTCACCACGAGGAAAGGCCCCGGGCCCTGGTGCCTGACTGCAGGCTGAGGGATGGGGGCCGCAGCCCCTGTCTGTCGAAGACTAGAGGAGGAGCTCACACTGGCTTTTCTGAGGGGAGACAGTGAAGCCAAGACGGAACCCCTGTCAGACATTTCGGTAGCTGAGCCATCAGTGAGGACAGGGTCCACGCGTGGCCTCTTACTGGTTGTGTGGAGCGGCACTGGCCTGCTTGCAACCTGAAAGACAGGAAACCACACACGTTACAAGTTCCTCTGCATGGAGCCGAAACGAAAATCAGCCACTTCCAAAGACGAGGGGCACGCGCCATGAAATTCTCCATACAGAATCGACAGGCGGTCCTTGGAAGTAGGGACAGACCCTCCACCTGAGTGCTGATCAGGACAAGACTCATGAAAGATGCGCTCTCGAGCTATGTGTAGCTGATCCGAGCACACCATTGTTCAAAAGAACAATGTCTTAGGGCATTAACTGGATCGGAGTGCCTCCACTCAGCCTTCCCTGAAGTGGAAGGGACTAATGCCCTTCTGAAGGCAGGTTGGTGGCTCAAGGGTTCTCAGGGGGTGTTCTCTGAAAAGCTGCATGTTCCTGGGTTTAGCCCTCTCCATGTTTGGGGCCTCTGAGGGACGAATTTCCTCACGCCGCCAGGAACATGTTGTTGGCAGGCTTGCCGTAACTGGACAGAAAGAAAGCAACGGGAAATAAGGCATCCTCAGATGCCTTCACCTGCAATCCAACTGACCTGGAAGGATGGTGGAGTCCCTGACCCCAAGAAGGCAAGAAAGAGGGGTTCCCCGATTCCCTCCCGCAGCCGGGAAGCCGAAAGGAAATCAACCAGTGTGACCTAGAGGAGAAAAAGACCAGGGGCCCGGGGTGACACTCACCCTCAGATCATCACAAGATTCCGTGGATCCTCTTCGATTTGGCAGCGGCTTCTCTGGAGGTTTCCCGGAAAATATCCGGAGGAGAGCCTTCCTCTGCGGGTCTTGCTGCCTGCAGAACAGAAAAAGGTCAGGCCGTGCCCCCTGGTTTTCCCCGGGAGACAGGGAGAACCCTGTCTGGGGCCCAGGCCCATTCCGTGTTGCGTGACACAGAAATGGACATCTGGTGCCCTTTCCGCCTCTGCACCTTCCCTCACCTGCCAACCTTCCCGTCCTCCTGGTGGCCCTCTAGGCTTCCCAACTAAGGACTGTGATTTGGACTCCATTGCTTTTCCCCCTGTCATGGGGAACCTGCACGAAGCGCCCCCGCCTCTCCCCGTCCCCGAGTCTCCCAGAGCCAGAGGGGCTCTTGGGTGTGGAAGAACGGAGGACAAGGAGCTGCGCTCTATTTCCTGCAGCGTTCCTTCCCTGGACCGGAGACGGAAAGGCACACGGTGTGCAGGTGCAGAGACACCATGTCCTTAGGAGGCAGTACTCTCAGAGTGGTGAAAACCCCTCCCACCGCTCACCTTGGTCTCTCTTCCTTCTCTCCCTTATCCTTGTTCAAGGGCCCCGGGTTCGCCTCCACCGGGGGCTTCCACGGTTTCAGGTTTTCCTTCCCTTCCTTCTTCCCGAAGGTCTGTGGAACCAGGGCTGCCTTCCAGCACTTCATGGGGCACCTGGTACTTCTGGCCGTGTGGCCAAAGGCCCCGCAGTCTTTGCACTTGAGCTGTGGGTGGAAAGGAAGTGATGTCAGTGAGTGAGCTGAAGCCACAGGCAGCCATCCGATGTCAACATTGAGAGGGATTATGAATTCAGAGCTGAATAAGGATTCCAAAGAGGGGACCCCGGCATGGGGCCCGTTAAGTGCTGGGAGAGTTCGGATACGATGTTCCCTCCCAAAGCCCATGTGACGGAGGACCTCTAAAAGGAAGGACTCGAGGTACTAAGGGGCACGATCGTGACCCCGATGTCAACCACACAGCCAAAGGTGGCTACACAGGATTCTAAGTAGGAAGGGAGGTTGCCCCCAAGAGTCTCTCAAGGGATCTATGGGGCCGGGGAGGAGGTCCCAAGCCACGCCCACCTCGGATGGGTAAAGCAACCTGGGTGGTGGTGACAGAAACCTTTGGAATCCAACCCAGTCTCTGAGGACCCTGTGACAACCCCTCCCCCCGCCCCCACCCCCATACCCAAGAGATCCAGGGCTAGACTTACCCTGGGATCTTCTTCATCGGGCGGGGGAGCCCTTGGCGCAACTGGGGCCCTCCGCTGCTTCTGGAGGGTCTGGGCTCTCCCGAGTCTGTTGGCCCCAGTTTTGGGGTCACGACGGGCCAACATCTTCGTCTCCTGGGGGTTCTATGACCGCCTTTTTCGGGGGTTGATTGTTGGGTCACCTGAAACACACACAAACACACCCATATCGATGGTGAAGCACACTGGATATTCACACACACCCACAGGAAGCCCCCAGCTAACTCCTTGCCGCTGCGGTCGTGAGGAGACTTCACCACCGGTCGGTCAAGTCTGTGCCTCACACTGTGCTGTGTACACCCTCAGATATTGTGTGTTCCTCTGCCATGATTACCTAGTCCGAGTGTAAACCTCGCCTGCCACGGGGCCCATGGCCTAGGGGTGGGGAGCTGAGCTTTCTGCCCCAAACAATCCACTGATTCTGAAGACAGGACTGAGGTGTATCACGATTCACGCCGGTAGGAGACACGATGATTCTATCTCCCTTGACGGCCAGAATGATGGAAGCCGCAGGGCATGGCGTATGGCACCCTTTGGCAGGTCTGTTTGAAATCAGGGATAAGGGAGGCTTCCTGTCACAACTTGAATCGCTACTCTTGCCATTTCTAATTAGGCAACTTCCAAACACAAATTCATAGAGAGAAGTTTTCTTCCTCTCTATCGCACTAGCAGGTGATGGTCTTTCCTCTTCTATCGTTTTGGCTTTAGCTCCAGCCCCTCTTTATTTATTTTTCTGATATTTTACGCATGCCACACGAACCCGTCCAAACAAACGGTGAACAGGTGCCATAGCGTATCGATTTCTTACACGGCTGAAGGGCAAACCGCCCCTTTTTCAAAACCTCTTTTCCCATTTCCCCACCAATTCAGCACGCTGGTTTACATTTCCTTTCGCATTTCCATCTTGGTCTTATCCCACACGTGGAGACGGGAATGATTTCTCGTTTTCTGTTCCAAGAATTACCAGTAAGCAGAATACATCCTACCCCATCAGCAAGCCCCAGTGTGATCGATTTCTTTCACTCTCCCTCGTCTCTTCCCCCCCAAACCCCGCCCCACCCCTCAGGGACTACGTGAAACAAACAGTTGTTCGGTGAAACTAACCTGAAGTTACAGGTCAGCTTTCTTTCCTCGGCTGGCGCTCAGACGGGCAGGTGCTGGAGCAGCCCCGCTGGAAGCAATGCAGCATCCAGGAAGACCGAGGAAGGGGCGGAGAGGGACCTCTGCTTTCCAGGCTGCCTTTTATACCGCCTCTGGTCTCCGGACGTGGAGGGCACCCTAACCTGATGCATTACAGGTACCTTAATTGCAATTAACTTAATCCAATCACATGACCTGGAGACGTCTGTCTGCACAGCCCACTCTAAGATCATGTTCACCTTTGGCTGACATTCTAAAACCTACGAGTACAGCTGCAAGCTTTGAAGGATAGTTGTTCCCCGTCAGACGTGTGACACTGGTTCGTTTACCCTTGTCTCGTTTTCCGTCTTGATTGCCTTTTGTTTGTCTGTTCGTGTTAAAAAAAAAATGTGGTAAAATAGACGCCTTTTAATTGGGCCGTGTCTTCTACATCTCGACGTAGGCCTCAGTGTCATCAAGGAGATTCTCCTGGACACGCCGTCACGGCCATGATCCATCTTCAGAGCTTCTCTTTCTTCCCCACGGTAAGTCTGTCAGCAGAGAACACTGACCACACCCTCATGTGTTTTCTCCTCCAGGAGGCGCTTGGAAACCACCGTGAGTTGGACTCCACTGGGAAACACAGATGAAGAAAGTCAAGACCGCTTTGTCCTTCAGCGCCTGGCTCCCTTTTCAACTCGTCTTGCGACTCCAGGCATTATGCCTGAAAAGTCTCCGGGACGCCTGTGAGGCTCTACTTCCCTGGGTCCCATTGCCATTTCTCTGCATTTGCGAGGATCCACCGGACCTTCTTTGGAACTCCCCCGTCGGTGAACTTTGGTGCCACGTCCCCTAATTCTGTCCTTGGTCATCTGCACCTGCACGGGTTAGGCTCCATGTTCCATGGACGGGAAGAGACAGGCAGGAGTCGGAATGCTTAACCGACACACTGGGGCATTTTCTCCTGTAGCCCAAGTGACCCCATGGTCTGGTCGAGCTTTGGAACCGGTCGCGTCCCCCTCGACACTGCACCCGACTCCCAGTTTCTCAATCTTGTTGGCCCCCCGGCGACCTCCGGTTCGATGAATTGCACCTGCTGAAACTCGAGTTCCCTTTGACTTGCGCTTCATGAATTATTCGTGATTCAGGTTGGAACCCCAGCTTACGACCCCCTGTAGGCCGTTCTCTGAGCTTTCCGGTCACATCGTTTCCTTTCACGCTCTTTGGTTCATCGTGGTCCTGCTCGTTCTGCTGTCAGAGGAGCAGAGAGTTGATCTTCTTGATTCTGGATACTGATACTTTCTAGGTGATCTGGATAAGCAAGATGACGACCCTCAAGAGCGGCGGAAAGGGAGCAGCCATTTGGTGGGCCGCAGGGAATCCCGCTCAGTTCCCAGGGCTCCTAGATGTGGAATCCTGGTCAGAGTTGTTCCCAGGTCAGAGAATGGAGATAGCCTGTGCATGATGGGATAGCCCTGCCTAGATCGTTCAGTGAGTCTCTAGCTCAGCTACTCTTAGGATCGGGGGGAGGACCGTGGAAAGGCCCGGTGTCAGACATCCGGAAAGAAGATGGGATGAATGTCTTACCTCTGAAGTACATCCCGAATCTGGGAGTTAACTTCAGCTTTGCTGGGGTCTATTTGGCGAATGACAGTGTGCCTGGTGCATACGCACATCCGGCAGCCACTTCATGGGGGCCGTCGCAATTGGAACCACGCACCTGGCGTCGGCGTTTGAGCCAAATGGGGACCCGTGGTGCAAGCAACCCTCCCCACGTGTTAGCGTGCGTGAGATTCAGCTGGCGGCATTTTACTAGGTGCGTGTTGGTAGAGTGGGGCTGAGGTTTGCTTGCTCCTGTGGATGTAGAAGAAGTCAAAGGGCCTGCCCAGCCCTGCGGTCCCCTCAGTCAACTCTGTTTCGGAGACATAACGATTTGGATTGCTAACAAGTCAGGAAAGTTTCAAGCCCTTGGAAGATCAGTTAAACACAAACACGGAATGAGAGTCAACAGTCAATATGTCATCTTTTTGAGAATTTTACTCACTTCAAGCACATGAAACACACATATTGACAAAGGCATGCCAGAGCCCAGTTTTTGAGGCCGAGGAAGGACCCCGAGAGCGCGCAGCGCAGCAGGCTTCCCAGCGTCCCAAACACTGCTCTCGGGGCGGGGCGCAGCGGAAGGGCTGCACCTCTCAGTGCTCCCAAACTTTTCCCTTATTCAGTCATCTAGAGAGCAAAAACTCAGTCATTCCCCAGTTTCCTATTGACGTCCCAGCAGAAGTCTGACTCCTGCGCGTCGCCCAGTTTCTCAGGCAACCAATCACTGGCACGGAAGCTTTTCCTGGCGCGTTTCCGGAGAGCCATGTGAACTACAATGTCCCTCACCAGAATTCAATGAGGCAGAGTCCCTGCATCGGCTCCCTGCCTGGCCTGGGCTAACACATCCGCAGAAGCGCCACAGCCAGGGAGCTTCGGAGTCACCGCAGAGAGTCTGCTCGCTGCTCTGCGCTCCTCAGTCCCACAGTCCCCTCCAAGTCACGGGAGCGGGAGGCCAAGGAGCCCCTGCCACCTGCAGTCTCACTCCAGGTCAAAATCACTGTCCTCTGAGGAGGAGGAAACCTGAAGGTCCTCATAGAGGACACTCGGTGGGACACGAACACCGGGACCCTGAGACTTCTCTGAGACATGAGGGCTCTGAGCGAGGAAGGCTCCCGGCTTCTCAGGAGAGTGAAATGAGGGAGCTGTCAGGAGGCTGGAGCTCCACCATCCATTGTCCAGTCTCCGGAAGAGCACTCTGAGAGGCTGGGCCCCGCCATGGCTGGCCGCTGGGTGACGGGACACGGTGCAGGCCTGGGCAGTAGGCAGGCAAGGTCCGCTGTGCGGAGGCTGCCGGTCGATGCTGGGCACCTGGGCGGGTGTCCTCCGGCCCATCTGGGGCGACGTACTCGCTCCAAGTTCGGTTGCGGCCGGCGGAGGTTGGAGAGCGTCCCGTGCCCCGAGCTCACCTCCCTGGATGGCGTCTTCGGGGATCTGGAAGGGACCCAGTCTCGGTATCTTGGGGAAGTTCAGGCAAGCCTGAATCGGAGCCTGGGCAGGTCTCTTGGCTCCTGGCCTGAAGCTGAGATTGGAGCCTAGGCCCAAGCTGCGTGTGGCGGCTGGTGGGCAGGGCTGTGAGGTCAGCGCGGGACGTCTGTCTTGTGCCCGGGGGCTGATGGCCTGGAGCAGGCCGTGGGTTTGGGAGGCAGCCTGGGGAACTTCTCGGCAGCCACCCTCCGGGCTGCTGTGAGTGGGCTTCACCACGAGGAAAGGCCCCGGGCCCTGGTGCCTGACTGCAGGCTGAGGGATGGGGGCCGCAGCCCCTGTCTGTCGAAGACTAGAGGAGGAGCTCACACTGGCTTTTCTGAGGGGAGACAGTGAAGCCAAGACGGAACCCCTGTCAGACATTTCGGTAGCTGAGCCATCAGTGAGGACAGGGTCCACGCGTGGCCTCTTACTGGTTGTGTGGAGCGGCACTGGCCTGCTTGCAACCTGAAAGACAGGAAACCACACACGTTACAAGTTCCTCTGCATGGAGCCGAAACGAAAATCAGCCACTTCCAAAGACGAGGGGCACGCGCCATGAAATTCTCCATACGGAATCGACAGGCGGTCCTTGGAAGTAGGGACAGACCCTCCACCTGAGTGCTGATCAGGACAAGACTCATGAAAGATGCGCTCTCGAGCTATGTGTAGCTGATCCGAGCACACCATTGTTCAAAAGAACAATGTCTTGGGCATTAACTGGATCGGAGTGCCTCCACTCAGCCTTCCCTGAAGTGGAAGGGACTAATGCCCTTCTGAAGGCAGGTTGGTGGCTCAAGGGTTCTCAGGGGGTGTTCTCTGAAAAGCTGCATGTTCCTGGGTTTAGCCCTCTCCATGTTTGGGGCCTCTGAGGGACGAATTTCCTCACGCCGCCAGGAACATGTTGTTGGCAGGCTTGCCGTAATTGGACAGAAAGAAAGCAACGGGAAATAAGGCATCCTCAGATGCCTTCACCTGCAATCCAACGGACCTGGAAGGATGGTGGAGTCCCTGACCCCAAGAAGGCAAGAAAGAGGGGTTCCCCGATTCCCTCCCGCAGCCGGGAAGCCGAAAGGAAATCAACCAGTGTGACCTAGAGGAGAAAAAGACCAGGGGCCCGGGGTGACACTCACCCTCAGATCATCACAAGATTCCGTGGATCCTCTTCGATTTGGCAGCGGCTTCTCTGGAGGTTTCCCGGAAAATATCCGGAGGAGAGCCTTCCTCTGCGGGTCTTGCTGCCTGCAGAACAGAAAAAGGTCAGGCCGTGCCCCCTGGTTTTCCCCGGGAGACAGGGAGAACCCTGTCTGGGGCCCAGGCCCATTCCGTGTTGCGTGACACAGAAATGGACATCTGGTCCCCTTTCCGCCTCTGCACCTTCCCTCACCTGCCAACCTTCCCGTCCTCCTGGTGGCCCTCTAGGCTTCCCAACTAAGGACTGTGATTTGGACTCCATTGCTTTTCCCCCTGTCATGGGGAACCTGCACGAAGCGCCCCCGCCTCTCCCCGTCCCCGAGTCTCCCAGAGCCAGAGGGGCTCTTGGGTGTGGAAGAACGGAGGACAAGGAGCTGCGCTCTATTTCCTGCAGCGTTCCTTCCCTGGACCGGAGACGGAAAGGCACACGGTGTGCAGGTGCAGAGACACCATGTCCTTAGGAGGCAGTACTCTCAGAGTGGTGAAAACCCCTCCCACCGCTCACCTTGGTCTCTCTTCCTTCTCTCCCTTATCCTTGTTCAAGGGCCCCGGGTTCGCCTCCACCGGGGGCTTCCACGGTTTCAGGTTTTCCTTCCCTTCCTTCTTCCCGAAGGTCTGTGGAACCAGGGCTGCCTTCCAGCACTTCATGGGGCACCTGGTACTTCTGGCCGTGTGGCCAAAGGCCCCGCAGTCTTTGCACTTGAGCTGTGGGTGGAAAGGAAGTGATGTCAGTGAGTGAGCTGAAGCCACAGGCAGCCATCCGATGTCAACATTGAGAGGGATTATGAATTCAGAGCTGAATAAGGATTCCAAAGAGGGGACCCCGGCATGGGGCCCGTTAAGTGCTGGGAGAGTTCGGATACGATGTTCCCTCCCAAAGCCCATGTGACGGAGGACCTCTAAAAGGAAGGACTCGAGGTACTAAGGGGCACGATCGTGACCCCGATGTCAACCACACAGCCAAAGGTGGCTACACAGGATTCTAAGTAGGAAGGGAGGTTGCCCCCAAGAGTCTCTCAAGGGATCTATGGGGCCGGGGAGGAGGTCCCAAGCCACGCCCACCTCGGATGGGTAAAGCAACCTGGGTGGTGGTGACAGAAACCTTTGGAATCCAACCCAGTCTCTGAGGACCCTGTGACAACCCCTCCCCCCGCCCCCACCCCCATACCCAAGAGATCCAGGGCTAGACTTACCCTGGGATCTTCTTCATCGGGCGGGGGAGCCCTTGGCGCAACTGGGGCCCTCCGCTGCTTCTGGAGGGTCTGGGCTCTCCCGAGTCTGTTGGCCCCAGTTTTGGGGTCACGACGGGCCAACATCTTCGTCTCCTGGGGGTTCTATGACCGCCTTTTTCGGGGGTTGATTGTTGGGTCACCTGAAACACACACAAACACACCCATATCGATGGTGAAGCACACTGGATATTCACACACACCCACAGGAAGCCCCCAGCTAACTCCTTGCCGCTGCGGTCGTGAGGAGACTTCACCACCGGTCGGTCAAGTCTGTGCCTCACACTGTGCTGTGTACACCCTCAGATATTGTGTGTTCCTCTGCCATGATTACCTAGTCCGAGTGTAAACCTCGCCTGCCACGGGGCCCATGGCCTAGGGGTGGGGAGCTGAGCTTTCTGCCCCAAACAATCCACTGATTCTGAAGACAGGACTGAGGTGTATCACGATTCACGCCGGTAGGAGACACGATGATTCTATCTCCCTTGACGGCCAGAATGATGGAAGCCGCAGGGCATGGCGTATGGCACCCTTTGGCAGGTCTGTTTGAAATCAGGGATAAGGGAGGCTTCCTGTCACAACTTGAATCGCTACTCTTGCCATTTCTAATTAGGCAACTTCTAAACACAAATTCATAGAGAGAAGTTTTCTTCCTCTCTATCGCACTAGCAGGTGATGGTCTTTCCTCTTCTATCGTTTTGGCTTTAGCTCCAGCCCCTCTTTATTTATTTTTCTGATATTTTACGCATGCCACACGAACCCGTCCAAACAAACGGTGAACAGGTGCCATAGCGTATCGATTTCTTACACGGCTGAAGGGCAAACCACCCCTTTTTCAAAACCTCTTTTCCCATTTCCCCACCAATTCAGCACGCTGGTTTACATTTCCTTTCGCATTTCCATCTTGGTCTTATCCCACACGTGGAGACGGGAATGATTTCTCGTTTTCTGTTCCAAGAATTACCAGTAAGCAGAATACATCCTACCCCATCAGCAAACCCCAGTGTGATCGATTTCTTTCACTCTCCCTCGTCTCTTCCCCCCCAAACCCCGCCCCACCCCTCAGGGACTACGTGAAACAAACAGTTGTTCGGTGAAACTAACCTGAAGTTACAGGTCAGCTTTCTTTCCTCGGCTGGCGCTCAGACGGGCAGGTGCTGGAGCAGCCCCGCTGGAAGCGATGCAGCATCCAGGAAGACCGAGGAAGGGGCGGAGAGGGACCTCTGCTTTCCAGGCTGCCTTTTATACCGCCTCTGGTCTCCGGACGTGGAGGGCACCCTAACCTGATCCATTACAGGTACCTTAATTGCAATTAACTTAATCCAATCACATGACCTGGAGACGTCTGTCTGCACAGCCCACTCTAAGATCATGTTCACCTTTGGCCGACATTCTAAAACCTACGAGTACAGCTGCAAGCTTTGAAGGATAGTTGTTCCCCGTCAGACGTGTGACACTGGTTCGTTTACCCTTGTCTCGTTTTCCGTCTTGATTGCCTTTTGTTTGTCTGTTCGTGTTAAAAAAAAAAATGTGGTAAAATAGACGCCTTTTAATTGGGCCGTGTCTACTACATCTCGACGTAGGCCTCAGTGTCATCAAGGAGATTCTCCTGGACACGCCGTCACGGCCATGATCCATCTTCAGAGCTTCTCTTTCTTCCCCACGGTAAGTCTGTCAGCAGAGAACACTGACCACACTCTCATGTGTTTTCTCCTCCAGGAGGCGCTTGGAAACCACCGTGAGTTGGACTCCACTGGGAAACACAGATGAAGAAAGTCAAGACCGCTTTGTCCTTCAGCGCCTGGCTCCCTTTTCAACTCGTCTTGCGACTCCAGGCATTATGCCTGAAAAGTCTCCGGGACGCCTGTGAGGCTCTACTTCCCTGGGTCCCATTGCCATTTCTCTGCATTTGCGAGGATCCACCGGACCTTCTTTGGAACTCCCCCGTCGGTGAACTTTGGTGCCACGTCCCCTAATTCTGTCCTTGGTCATCTGCACCTGCACGGGTTAGGCTCCATGTTCCATGGACGGGAAGAGACAGGCAGGAGTCGGAATGCTTAACCGACACACTGGGGCATTTTCTCCTGTAGCCCAAGTGACCCCATGGTCTGGTCGAGCTTTGGAACCGGTCGCGTCCCCCTCGACACTGCACCCGACTCCCAGTTTCTCAATCTTGTTGGCCCCCCGGCGACCTCCGGTTCGATGAATTGCACCTGCTGAAACTCGAGTTCCCTTTGACTTGCGCTTCATGAATTATTCGTGATTCAGGTTGGAACCCCAGCTTACGACCCCCTGTAGGCCGTTCTCTGAGCTTTCCGGTCACATCGTTTCCTTTCACGCTCTTTGGTTCATCGTGGTCCTGCTCGTTCTGCTGTCAGAGGAGCAGAGAGTTGATCTTCTTGATTCTGGATACTGATACTTTCTAGGTGATCTGGATAAGCAAGATGACGACCCTCAAGAGCGGCGGAAAGGGAGCAGCCATGTGGTGGGCCGCAGGGAATCCCGCTCAGTTCCCAGGGCTCCTAGATGTGGAATCCTGGTCAGAGTTGTTCCCAGGTCAGAGAATGGAGATAGCCTGTGCATGATGGGATAGCCCTGCCTAGATCGTTCAGTGAGTCTCTAGCTCAGCTACTCTTAGGATCGTGGGGAGGACCGTGGAAAGGCCCGGTGTCAGACATCCGGAAAGAAGACGGGATGAATGTCTTACCTCTGAAGTACATCCCGAATCTGGGAGTTAACTTCAGCTTTGCTGGGGTCTATTTGGCGAATGACAGTGTGCCTGGTGCATACGCACATCCGGCAGCCACTTCATGGGGGCCGTCGCAATTGGAACCACGCACCTGGCGTCGGCGTTTGAGCCAAATGGGGACCCGTGGTGCAAGCAACCCTCCCCACGTGTTAGCGTGCGTGAGATTCAGCTGGCGGCATTTTACTAGGTGCGTGTTGGTAGAGTGGGGCTGAGGTTTGCTTGCTCCTGTGGATGTAGAAGAAGTCAAAGGGCCTGCCCAGCCCTGCGGTCCCCTCAGTCAACTCTGTTTCGGAGACATAACGATTTGGATTGCTAACAAGTCAGGAAAGTTTCAAGCCCTTGGAAGATCAGTTAAACACAAACACGGAATGAGAGTCAAAAGACAATATGTCATCTTTTTGAGAATTTTACTCACTTCAAGCACATGAAACACACATATTGACAAAGGCATGCCAGAGCCCAGTTTTCGAGGCCGAGGAAGGACCCCGAGAGCGCGCAGCGCAGCAGGCTTCCCAGCGTCCCAAACACTGCTCTCGGGGCGGGGCGCAGCGGAAGGGCTGCACCTCTCAGTGTTCCCAAACTTTTCCCTTATTCAGTCATCTAGAGAGCAAAAACTCAGTCATTCCCCAGTTTCCTATTGACGTCCCAGCAGAAGTCTGACTCCTGCGCGTCGCCCAGTTTCTCAGGCAACCAATCACTGGCACGGAAGCTTTTCCTGGCGCGTTTCCGGAGAGCCACGTGAACTACAATGTCCCTCACCAGAATTCAATGAGGCAGAGTCCCTGCATCGGCTCCCTGCCTGGCCTGGGCTAACACATCCGCAGAAGCGCCACAGCCAGGGAGCTTCGGAGTCACCGCAGAGAGTCTGCTCGCTGCTCTGCGCTCCTCAGTCCCACAGTCCCCTCCAAGTCACGGGAGCGGGAGGCCAAGGAGCCCCTGCCACCTGCAGTCTCACTCCAGGTCAAAATCACTGTCCTCTGAGGAGGAGGAAACCTGAAGGTCCTCATAGAGGACACTCGGTGGGACACGAACACCGGGACCCTGAGACTTCTCTGAGACATGAGGGCTCTGAGCGAGGAAGGCTCCCGGCTTCTCAGGAGAGTGAAATGAGGGAGCTGTCAGGAGGCTGGAGCTCCACCATCCATTGTCCAGTCTCCGGAAGAGCACTCTGAGAGGCTGGGCCCCGCCATGGCTGGCCGCTGGGTGACGGGACACGGTGCAGGCCTGGGCAGTAGGCAGGCAAGGTCTGCTGTGCGGAGGCTGCCGGTCGATGCTGGGCACCTGGGCGGGTGTCCTCCGGCCCATCTGGGGCGACGTACTCACTCCAAGTTCGGTTGCGGCCGGCGGAGGTTGGAGAGCGTCCCGTGCCCCGAGCTCACCTCCCTGGTTGGCGTCTTCGGGGATCTGGAAGGGACCCAGTCTCGGTATCTTGGGGAAGTTCAGGCAAGCCTGAATCGGAGCCTGGGCAGGTCTCTTGGCTCCTGGACTGAAGCTGAGATTGGAGCCTAGGCCCAAGCTGCGTGTGGCGGCTGGTGGGCAGGGCTGTGAGGTCAGCGCGGGACGTCTGTCTTGTGCCCGGGGGCTGATGGCCTGGAGCAGGCCGTGGGTTTGGGAGGCAGCCTGGGGAACTTCTCGGCAGCCACCCTCCGGGCTGCTGTGAGTGGGCTTCACCACGAGGAAAGGCCCCGGGCCCTGGTGCCTGACTGCAGGCTGAGGGATGGGGGCCGCAGCCCCTGTCTGTCGAAGACTAGAGGAGGAGCTCACACTGGCTTTTCTGAGGGGAGACAGTGAAGCCAAGACGGAACCCCTGTCAGACATTTCGGTAGCTGAGCCATCAGTGAGGACAGGGTCCACGCGTGGCCTCTTACTGGTTGTGTGGAGCGGCACTGGCCTGCTTGCAACCTGAAAGACAGGAAACCACACACGTTACAAGTTCCTCTGCATGGAGCCGAAACGAAAATCAGCCACTTCCAAAGACGAGGGGCACGCGCCATGAAATTCTCCATACAGAATCGACAGGCGGTCCTTGGAAGTAGGGACAGACCCTCCACCTGAGTGCTGATCAGGACAAGACTCATGAAAGATGCGCTCTCGAGCTATGTGTAGCTGATCCGAGCACACCATTGTTCAAAAGAACAATGTCTTAGGGCATTAACTGGATCGGAGTGCCTCCACTCAGCCTTCCCTGAAGTGGAAGGGACTAATGCCCTTCTGAAGGCAGGTTGGTGGCTCAAGGGTTCTCAGGGGGTGTTCTCTGAAAAGCTGCATGTTCCTGGGTTTAGCCCTCTCCATGTTTGGGGCCTCTGAGGGACGAATTTCCTCACGCCGCCAGGAACATGTTGTTGGCAGGCTTGCCGTAACTGGACAGAAAGAAAGCAACGGGAAATAAGGCATCCTCAGATGCCTTCACCTGCAATCCAACTGACCTGGAAGGATGGTGGAGTCCCTGACCCCAAGAAGGCAAGAAAGAGGGGTTCCCCGATTCCCTCCCGCAGCCGGGAAGCCGAAAGGAAATCAACCAGTGTGACCTAGAGGAGAAAAAGACCAGGGGCCCGGGGTGACACTCACCCTCAGATCATCACAAGATTCCGTGGATCCTCTTCGATTTGGCAGCGGCTTCTCTGGAGGTTTCCCGGAAAATATCCGGAGGAGAGCCTTCCTCTGCGGGTCTTGCTGCCTGCAGAACAGAAAAAGGTCAGGCCGTGCCCCCTGGTTTTCCCCGGGAGACAGGGAGAACCCTGTCTGGGGCCCAGGCCCATTCCGTGTTGCGTGACACAGAAATGGACATCTGGTGCCCTTTCCGCCTCTGCACCTTCCCTCACCTGCCAACCTTCCCGTCCTCCTGGTGGCCCTCTAGGCTTCCCAACTAAGGACTGTGATTTGGACTCCATTGCTTTTCCCCCTGTCATGGGGAACCTGCACGAAGCGCCCCCGCCTCTCCCCGTCCCCGAGTCTCCCAGAGCCAGAGGGGCTCTTGGGTGTGGAAGAACGGAGGACAAGGAGCTGCGCTCTATTTCCTGCAGCGTTCCTTCCCTGGACCGGAGACGGAAAGGCACACGGTGTGCAGGTGCAGAGACACCATGTCCTTAGGAGGCAGTACTCTCAGAGTGGTGAAAACCCCTCCCACCGCTCACCTTGGTCTCTCTTCCTTCTCTCCCTTATCCTTGTTCAAGGGCCCCGGGTTCGCCTCCACCGGGGGCTTCCACGGTTTCAGGTTTTCCTTCCCTTCCTTCTTCCCGAAGGTCTGTGGAACCAGGGCTGCCTTCCAGCACTTCATGGGGCACCTGGTACTTCTGGCCGTGTGGCCAAAGGCCCCGCAGTCTTTGCACTTGAGCTGTGGGTGGAAAGGAAGTGATGTCAGTGAGTGAGCTGAAGCCACAGGCAGCCATCCGATGTCAACATTGAGAGGGATTATGAATTCAGAGCTGAATAAGGATTCCAAAGAGGGGACCCCGGCATGGGGCCCGTTAAGTGCTGGGAGAGTTCGGATACGATGTTCCCTCCCAAAGCCCATGTGACGGAGGACCTCTAAAAGGAAGGACTCGAGGTACTAAGGGGCACGATCGTGACCCCGATGTCAACCACACAGCCAAAGGTGGCTACACAGGATTCTAAGTAGGAAGGGAGGTTGCCCCCAAGAGTCTCTCAAGGGATCTATGGGGCCGGGGAGGAGGTCCCAAGCCACGCCCACCTCGGATGGGTAAAGCAACCTGGGTGGTGGTGACAGAAACCTTTGGAATCCAACCCAGTCTCTGAGGACCCTGTGACAACCCCTCCCCCCGCCCCCACCCCCATACCCAAGAGATCCAGGGCTAGACTTACCCTGGGATCTTCTTCATCGGGCGGGGGAGCCCTTGGCGCAACTGGGGCCCTCCGCTGCTTCTGGAGGGTCTGGGCTCTCCCGAGTCTGTTGGCCCCAGTTTTGGGGTCACGACGGGCCAACATCTTCGTCTCCTGGGGGTTCTATGACCGCCTTTTTCGGGGGTTGATTGTTGGGTCACCTGAAACACACACAAACACACCCATATCGATGGTGAAGCACACTGGATATTCACACACACCCACAGGAAGCCCCCAGCTAACTCCTTGCCGCTGCGGTCGTGAGGAGACTTCACCACCGGTCGGTCAAGTCTGTGCCTCACACTGTGCTGTGTACACCCTCAGATATTGTGTGTTCCTCTGCCATGATTACCTAGTCCGAGTGTAAACCTCGCCTGCCACGGGGCCCATGGCCTAGGGGTGGGGAGCTGAGCTTTCTGCCCCAAACAATCCACTGATTCTGAAGACAGGACTGAGGTGTATCACGATTCACGCCGGTAGGAGACACGATGATTCTATCTCCCTTGACGGCCAGAATGATGGAAGCCGCAGGGCATGGCGTATGGCACCCTTTGGCAGGTCTGTTTGAAATCAGGGATAAGGGAGGCTTCCTGTCACAACTTGAATCGCTACTCTTGCCATTTCTAATTAGGCAACTTCCAAACACAAATTCATAGAGAGAAGTTTTCTTCCTCTCTATCGCACTAGCAGGTGATGGTCTTTCCTCTTCTATCGTTTTGGCTTTAGCTCCAGCCCCTCTTTATTTATTTTTCTGATATTTTACGCATGCCACACGAACCCGTCCAAACAAACGGTGAACAGGTGCCATAGCGTATCGATTTCTTACACGGCTGAAGGGCAAACCGCCCCTTTTTCAAAACCTCTTTTCCCATTTCCCCACCAATTCAGCACGCTGGTTTACATTTCCTTTCGCATTTCCATCTTGGTCTTATCCCACACGTGGAGACGGGAATGATTTCTCGTTTTCTGTTCCAAGAATTACCAGTAAGCAGAATACATCCTACCCCATCAGCAAGCCCCAGTGTGATCGATTTCTTTCACTCTCCCTCGTCTCTTCCCCCCCAAACCCCGCCCCACCCCTCAGGGACTACGTGAAACAAACAGTTGTTCGGTGAAACTAACCTGAAGTTACAGGTCAGCTTTCTTTCCTCGGCTGGCGCTCAGACGGGCAGGTGCTGGAGCAGCCCCGCTGGAAGCAATGCAGCATCCAGGAAGACCGAGGAAGGGGCGGAGAGGGACCTCTGCTTTCCAGGCTGCCTTTTATACCGCCTCTGGTCTCCGGACGTGGAGGGCACCCTAACCTGATGCATTACAGGTACCTTAATTGCAATTAACTTAATCCAATCACATGACCTGGAGACGTCTGTCTGCACAGCCCACTCTAAGATCATGTTCACCTTTGGCTGACATTCTAAAACCTACGAGTACAGCTGCAAGCTTTGAAGGATAGTTGTTCCCCGTCAGACGTGTGACACTGGTTCGTTTACCCTTGTCTCGTTTTCCGTCTTGATTGCCTTTTGTTTGTCTGTTCGTGTTAAAAAAAAAATGTGGTAAAATAGACGCCTTTTAATTGGGCCGTGTCTTCTACATCTCGACGTAGGCCTCAGTGTCATCAAGGAGATTCTCCTGGACACGCCGTCACGGCCATGATCCATCTTCAGAGCTTCTCTTTCTTCCCCACGGTAAGTCTGTCAGCAGAGAACACTGACCACACCCTCATGTGTTTTCTCCTCCAGGAGGCGCTTGGAAACCACCGTGAGTTGGACTCCACTGGGAAACACAGATGAAGAAAGTCAAGACCGCTTTGTCCTTCAGCGCCTGGCTCCCTTTTCAACTCGTCTTGCGACTCCAGGCATTATGCCTGAAAAGTCTCCGGGACGCCTGTGAGGCTCTACTTCCCTGGGTCCCATTGCCATTTCTCTGCATTTGCGAGGATCCACCGGACCTTCTTTGGAACTCCCCCGTCGGTGAACTTTGGTGCCACGTCCCCTAATTCTGTCCTTGGTCATCTGCACCTGCACGGGTTAGGCTCCATGTTCCATGGACGGGAAGAGACAGGCAGGAGTCGGAATGCTTAACCGACACACTGGGGCATTTTCTCCTGTAGCCCAAGTGACCCCATGGTCTGGTCGAGCTTTGGAACCGGTCGCGTCCCCCTCGACACTGCACCCGACTCCCAGTTTCTCAATCTTGTTGGCCCCCCGGCGACCTCCGGTTCGATGAATTGCACCTGCTGAAACTCGAGTTCCCTTTGACTTGCGCTTCATGAATTATTCGTGATTCAGGTTGGAACCCCAGCTTACGACCCCCTGTAGGCCGTTCTCTGAGCTTTCCGGTCACATCGTTTCCTTTCACGCTCTTTGGTTCATCGTGGTCCTGCTCGTTCTGCTGTCAGAGGAGCAGAGAGTTGATCTTCTTGATTCTGGATACTGATACTTTCTAGGTGATCTGGATAAGCAAGATGACGACCCTCAAGAGCGGCGGAAAGGGAGCAGCCATTTGGTGGGCCGCAGGGAATCCCGCTCAGTTCCCAGGGCTCCTAGATGTGGAATCCTGGTCAGAGTTGTTCCCAGGTCAGAGAATGGAGATAGCCTGTGCATGATGGGATAGCCCTGCCTAGATCGTTCAGTGAGTCTCTAGCTCAGCTACTCTTAGGATCGGGGGGAGGACCGTGGAAAGGCCCGGTGTCAGACATCCGGAAAGAAGATGGGATGAATGTCTTACCTCTGAAGTACATCCCGAATCTGGGAGTTAACTTCAGCTTTGCTGGGGTCTATTTGGCGAATGACAGTGTGCCTGGTGCATACGCACATCCGGCAGCCACTTCATGGGGGCCGTCGCAATTGGAACCACGCACCTGGCGTCGGCGTTTGAGCCAAATGGGGACCCGTGGTGCAAGCAACCCTCCCCACGTGTTAGCGTGCGTGAGATTCAGCTGGCGGCATTTTACTAGGTGCGTGTTGGTAGAGTGGGGCTGAGGTTTGCTTGCTCCTGTGGATGTAGAAGAAGTCAAAGGGCCTGCCCAGCCCTGCGGTCCCCTCAGTCAACTCTGTTTCGGAGACATAACGATTTGGATTGCTAACAAGTCAGGAAAGTTTCAAGCCCTTGGAAGATCAGTTAAACACAAACACGGAATGAGAGTCAACAGTCAATATGTCATCTTTTTGAGAATTTTACTCACTTCAAGCACATGAAACACACATATTGACAAAGGCATGCCAGAGCCCAGTTTTTGAGGCCGAGGAAGGACCCCGAGAGCGCGCAGCGCAGCAGGCTTCCCAGCGTCCCAAACACTGCTCTCGGGGCGGGGCGCAGCGGAAGGGCTGCACCTCTCAGTGCTCCCAAACTTTTCCCTTATTCAGTCATCTAGAGAGCAAAAACTCAGTCATTCCCCAGTTTCCTATTGACGTCCCAGCAGAAGTCTGACTCCTGCGCGTCGCCCAGTTTCTCAGGCAACCAATCACTGGCACGGAAGCTTTTCCTGGCGCGTTTCCGGAGAGCCATGTGAACTACAATGTCCCTCACCAGAATTCAATGAGGCAGAGTCCCTGCATCGGCTCCCTGCCTGGCCTGGGCTAACACATCCGCAGAAGCGCCACAGCCAGGGAGCTTCGGAGTCACCGCAGAGAGTCTGCTCGCTGCTCTGCGCTCCTCAGTCCCACAGTCCCCTCCAAGTCACGGGAGCGGGAGGCCAAGGAGCCCCTGCCACCTGCAGTCTCACTCCAGGTCAAAATCACTGTCCTCTGAGGAGGAGGAAACCTGAAGGTCCTCATAGAGGACACTCGGTGGGACACGAACACCGGGACCCTGAGACTTCTCTGAGACATGAGGGCTCTGAGCGAGGAAGGCTCCCGGCTTCTCAGGAGAGTGAAATGAGGGAGCTGTCAGGAGGCTGGAGCTCCACCATCCATTGTCCAGTCTCCGGAAGAGCACTCTGAGAGGCTGGGCCCCGCCATGGCTGGCCGCTGGGTGACGGGACACGGTGCAGGCCTGGGCAGTAGGCAGGCAAGGTCCGCTGTGCGGAGGCTGCCGGTCGATGCTGGGCACCTGGGCGGGTGTCCTCCGGCCCATCTGGGGCGACGTACTCGCTCCAAGTTCGGTTGCGGCCGGCGGAGGTTGGAGAGCGTCCCGTGCCCCGAGCTCACCTCCCTGGATGGCGTCTTCGGGGATCTGGAAGGGACCCAGTCTCGGTATCTTGGGGAAGTTCAGGCAAGCCTGAATCGGAGCCTGGGCAGGTCTCTTGGCTCCTGGCCTGAAGCTGAGATTGGAGCCTAGGCCCAAGCTGCGTGTGGCGGCTGGTGGGCAGGGCTGTGAGGTCAGCGCGGGACGTCTGTCTTGTGCCCGGGGGCTGATGGCCTGGAGCAGGCCGTGGGTTTGGGAGGCAGCCTGGGGAACTTCTCGGCAGCCACCCTCCGGGCTGCTGTGAGTGGGCTTCACCACGAGGAAAGGCCCCGGGCCCTGGTGCCTGACTGCAGGCTGAGGGATGGGGGCCGCAGCCCCTGTCTGTCGAAGACTAGAGGAGGAGCTCACACTGGCTTTTCTGAGGGGAGACAGTGAAGCCAAGACGGAACCCCTGTCAGACATTTCGGTAGCTGAGCCATCAGTGAGGACAGGGTCCACGCGTGGCCTCTTACTGGTTGTGTGGAGCGGCACTGGCCTGCTTGCAACCTGAAAGACAGGAAACCACACACGTTACAAGTTCCTCTGCATGGAGCCGAAACTTAAATCAGCCACTTCCAAAGACGAGGGGCACGCGCCATGAAATTCTCCATACAGAATCGACAGGCGGTCCTTGGAAGTAGGGACAGACCCTCCACCTGAGTGCTGATCAGGACAAGACTCATGAAAGATGCGCTCTCGAGCTATGTGTAGCTGATCCGAGCACACCATTGTTCAAAAGAACAATGTCTTGGGCATTAACTGGATCGGAGTGCCTCCACTCAGCCTTCCCTGAAGTGGAAGGGACTAATGCCCTTCTGAAGGCAGGTTGGTGGCTCAAGGGTTCTCAGGGGGTGTTCTCTGAAAAGCTGCATGTTCCTGGGTTTAGCCCTCTCCATGTTTGGGGCCTCTGAGGGACGAATTTCCTCACGCCGCCAGGAACATGTTGTTGGCAGGCTTGCCGTAATTGGACAGAAAGAAAGCAACGGGAAATAAGGCATCCTCAGATGCCTTCACCTGCAATCCAACGGACCTGGAAGGATGGTGGAGTCCCTGACCCCAAGAAGGCAAGAAAGAGGGGTTCCCCGATTCCCTCCCGCAGCCGGGAAGCCGAAAGGAAATCAACCAGTGTGACCTAGAGGAGAAAAAGACCAGGGGCCCGGGGTGACACTCACCCTCAGATCATCACAAGATTCCGTGGATCCTCTTCGATTTGGCAGCGGCTTCTCTGGAGGTTTCCCGGAAAATATCCGGAGGAGAGCCTTCCTCTGCGGGTCTTGCTGCCTGCAGAACAGAAAAAGGTCAGGCCGTGCCCCCTGGTTTTCCCCGGGAGACAGGGAGAACCCTGTCTGGGGCCCAGGCCCATTCCGTGTTGCGTGACACAGAAATGGACATCTGGTCCCCTTTCCGCCTCTGCACCTTCCCTCACCTGCCAACCTTCCCGTCCTCCTGGTGGCCCTCTAGGCTTCCCAACTAAGGACTGTGATTTGGACTCCATTGCTTTTCCCCCTGTCATGGGGAACCTGCACGAAGCGCCCCCGCCTCTCCCCGTCCCCGAGTCTCCCAGAGCCAGAGGGGCTCTTGGGTGTGGAAGAACGGAGGACAAGGAGCTGCGCTCTATTTCCTGCAGCGTTCCTTCCCTGGACCGGAGACGGAAAGGCACACGGTGTGCAGGTGCAGAGACACAATGTCCTTAGGAGGCAGTACTCTCAGAGTGGTGAAAACCCCTCCCACCGCTCACCTTGGTCTCTCTTCCTTCTCTCCCTTATCCTTGTTCAAGGGCCCCGGGTTCGCCTCCACCGGGGGCTTCCACGGTTTCAGGTTTTCCTTCCCTTCCTTCTTCCCGAAGGTCTGTGGAACCAGGGCTGCCTTCCAGCACTTCATGGGGCACCTGGTACTTCTGGCCGTGTGGCCAAAGGCCCCGCAGTCTTTGCACTTGAGCTGTGGGTGGAAAGGAAGTGATGTCAGTGAGTGAGCTGAAGCCACAGGCAGCCATCCGATGTCAACATTGAGAGGGATTATGAATTCAGAGCTGAATAAGGATTCCAAAGAGGGGACCCCGGCATGGGGCCCGTTAAGTGCTGGGAGAGTTCGGATACGATGTTCCCTCCCAAAGCCCATGTGACGGAGGACCTCTAAAAGGAAGGACTCGAGGTACTAAGGGGCACGATCGTGACCCCGATGTCAACCACACAGCCAAAGGTGGCTACACAGGATTCTAAGTAGGAAGGGAGGTTGCCCCCAAGAGTCTCTCAAGGGATCTATGGGGCCGGGGAGGAGGTCCCAAGCCACGCCCACCTCGGATGGGTAAAGCAACCTGGGTGGTGGTGACAGAAACCTTTGGAATCCAACCCAGTCTCTGAGGACCCTGTGACAACCCCTCCCCCCGCCCCCACCCCCATACCCAAGAGATCCAGGGCTAGACTTACCCTGGGATCTTCTTCATCGGGCGGGGGAGCCCTTGGCGCAACTGGGGCCCTCCGCTGCTTCTGGAGGGTCTGGGCTCTCCCGAGTCTGTTGGCCCCAGTTTTGGGGTCACGACGGGCCAACATCTTCGTCTCCTGGGGGTTCTATGACCGCCTTTTTCGGGGGTTGATTGTTGGGTCACCTGAAACACACACAAACACACCCATATCGATGGTGAAGCACACTGGATATTCACACACACCCACAGGAAGCCCCCAGCTAACTCCTTGCCGCTGCGGTCGTGAGGAGACTTCACCACCGGTCGGTCAAGTCTGTGCCTCACACTGTGCTGTGTACACCCTCAGATATTGTGTGTTCCTCTGCCATGATTACCTAGTCCGAGTGTAAACCTCGCCTGCCACGGGGCCCATGGCCTAGGGGTGGGGAGCTGAGCTTTCTGCCCCAAACAATCCACTGATTCTGAAGACAGGACTGAGGTGTATCACGATTCACGCCGGTAGGAGACACGATGATTCTATCTCCCTTGACGGCCAGAATGATGGAAGCCGCAGGGCATGGCGTATGGCACCCTTTGGCAGGTCTGTTTGAAATCAGGGATAAGGGAGGCTTCCTGTCACAACTTGAATCGCTACTCTTGCCATTTCTAATTAGGCAACTTCCAAACACAAATTCATAGAGAGAAGTTTTCTTCCTCTCTATCGCACTAGCAGGTGATGGTCTTTCCTCTTCTATCGTTTTGGCTTTAGCTCCAGCCCCTCTTTATTTATTTTTCTGATATTTTACGCATGCCACACGAACCCGTCCAAACAAACGGTGAACAGGTGCCATAGCGTATCGATTTCTTACACGGCTGAAGGGCAAACCGCCCCTTTTTCAAAACCTCTTTTCCCATTTCCCCACCAATTCAGCACGCTGGTTTACATTTCCTTTCGCATTTCCATCTTGGTCTTATCCCACACGTGGAGACGGGAATGATTTCTCGTTTTCTGTTCCAAGAATTACCAGTAAGCAGAATACATCCTACCCCATCAGCAAGCCCCAGTGTGATCGATTTCTTTCACTCTCCCTCGTCTCTTCCCCCCCAAACCCCGCCCCACCCCTCAGGGACTACGTGAAACAAACAGTTGTTCGGTGAAACTAACCTGAAGTTACAGGTCAGCTTTCTTTCCTCGGCTGGCGCTCAGACGGGCAGGTGCTGGAGCAGCCCCGCTGGAAGCAATGCAGCATCCAGGAAGACCGAGGAAGGGGCGGAGAGGGACCTCTGCTTTCCAGGCTGCCTTTTATACCGCCTCTGGTCTCCGGACGTGGAGGGCACCCTAACCTGATGCATTACAGGTACCTTAATTGCAATTAACTTAATCCAATCACATGACCTGGAGACGTCTGTCTGCACAGCCCACTCTAAGATCATGTTCACCTTTGGCTGACATTCTAAAACCTACGAGTACAGCTGCAAGCTTTGAAGGATAGTTGTTCCCCGTCAGACGTGTGACACTGGTTCGTTTACCCTTGTCTCGTTTTCCGTCTTGATTGCCTTTTGTTTGTCTGTTCGTGTTAAAAAAAAAATGTGGTAAAATAGACGCCTTTTAATTGGGCCGTGTCTTCTACATCTCGACGTAGGCCTCAGTGTCATCAAGGAGATTCTCCTGGACACGCCGTCACGGCCATGATCCATCTTCAGAGCTTCTCTTTCTTCCCCACGGTAAGTCTGTCAGCAGAGAACACTGACCACACCCTCATGTGTTTTCTCCTCCAGGAGGCGCTTGGAAACCACCGTGAGTTGGACTCCACTGGGAAACACAGATGAAGAAAGTCAAGACCGCTTTGTCCTTCAGCGCCTGGCTCCCTTTTCAACTCGTCTTGCGACTCCAGGCATTATGCCTGAAAAGTCTCCGGGACGCCTGTGAGGCTCTACTTCCCTGGGTCCCATTGCCATTTCTCTGCATTTGCGAGGATCCACCGGACCTTCTTTGGAACTCCCCCGTCGGTGAACTTTGGTGCCACGTCCCCTAATTCTGTCCTTGGTCATCTGCACCTGCACGGGTTAGGCTCCATGTTCCATGGACGGGAAGAGACAGGCAGGAGTCGGAATGCTTAACCGACACACTGGGGCATTTTCTCCTGTAGCCCAAGTGACCCCATGGTCTGGTCGAGCTTTGGAACCGGTCGCGTCCCCCTCGACACTGCACCCGACTCCCAGTTTCTCAATCTTGTTGGCCCCCCGGCGACCTCCGGTTCGATGAATTGCACCTGCTGAAACTCGAGTTCCCTTTGACTTGCGCTTCATGAATTATTCGTGATTCAGGTTGGAACCCCAGCTTACGACCCCCTGTAGGCCGTTCTCTGAGCTTTCCGGTCACATCGTTTCCTTTCACGCTCTTTGGTTCATCGTGGTCCTGCTCGTTCTGCTGTCAGAGGAGCAGAGAGTTGATCTTCTTGATTCTGGATACTGATACTTTCTAGGTGATCTGGATAAGCAAGATGACGACCCTCAAGAGCGGCGGAAAGGGAGCAGCCATTTGGTGGGCCGCAGGGAATCCCGCTCAGTTCCCAGGGCTCCTAGATGTGGAATCCTGGTCAGAGTTGTTCCCAGGTCAGAGAATGGAGATAGCCTGTGCATGATGGGATAGCCCTGCCTAGATCGTTCAGTGAGTCTCTAGCTCAGCTACTCTTAGGATCGGGGGGAGGACCGTGGAAAGGCCCGGTGTCAGACATCCGGAAAGAAGATGGGATGAATGTCTTACCTCTGAAGTACATCCCGAATCTGGGAGTTAACTTCAGCTTTGCTGGGGTCTATTTGGCGAATGACAGTGTGCCTGGTGCATACGCACATCCGGCAGCCACTTCATGGGGGCCGTCGCAATTGGAACCACGCACCTGGCGTCGGCGTTTGAGCCAAATGGGGACCCGTGGTGCAAGCAACCCTCCCCACGTGTTAGCGTGCGTGAGATTCAGCTGGCGGCATTTTACTAGGTGCGTGTTGGTAGAGTGGGGCTGAGGTTTGCTTGCTCCTGTGGATGTAGAAGAAGTCAAAGGGCCTGCCCAGCCCTGCGGTCCCCTCAGTCAACTCTGTTTCGGAGACATAACGATTTGGATTGCTAACAAGTCAGGAAAGTTTCAAGCCCTTGGAAGATCAGTTAAACACAAACACGGAATGAGAGTCAACAGTCAATATGTCATCTTTTTGAGAATTTTACTCACTTCAAGCACATGAAACACACATATTGACAAAGGCATGCCAGAGCCCAGTTTTTGAGGCCGAGGAAGGACCCCGAGAGCGCGCAGCGCAGCAGGCTTCCCAGCGTCCCAAACACTGCTCTCGGGGCGGGGCGCAGCGGAAGGGCTGCACCTCTCAGTGCTCCCAAACTTTTCCCTTATTCAGTCATCTAGAGAGCAAAAACTCAGTCATTCCCCAGTTTCCTATTGACGTCCCAGCAGAAGTCTGACTCCTGCGCGTCGCCCAGTTTCTCAGGCAACCAATCACTGGCACGGAAGCTTTTCCTGGCGCGTTTCCGGAGAGCCATGTGAACTACAATGTCCCTCACCAGAATTCAATGAGGCAGAGTCCCTGCATCGGCTCCCTGCCTGGCCTGGGCTAACACATCCGCAGAAGCGCCACAGCCAGGGAGCTTCGGAGTCACCGCAGAGAGTCTGCTCGCTGCTCTGCGCTCCTCAGTCCCACAGTCCCCTCCAAGTCACGGGAGCGGGAGGCCAAGGAGCCCCTGCCACCTGCAGTCTCACTCCAGGTCAAAATCACTGTCCTCTGAGGAGGAGGAAACCTGAAGGTCCTCATAGAGGACACTCGGTGGGACACGAACACCGGGACCCTGAGACTTCTCTGAGACATGAGGGCTCTGAGCGAGGAAGGCTCCCGGCTTCTCAGGAGAGTGAAATGAGGGAGCTGTCAGGAGGCTGGAGCTCCACCATCCATTGTCCAGTCTCCGGAAGAGCACTCTGAGAGGCTGGGCCCCGCCATGGCTGGCCGCTGGGTGACGGGACACGGTGCAGGCCTGGGCAGTAGGCAGGCAAGGTCCGCTGTGCGGAGGCTGCCGGTCGATGCTGGGCACCTGGGCGGGTGTCCTCCGGCCCATCTGGGGCGACGTACTCGCTCCAAGTTCGGTTGCGGCCGGCGGAGGTTGGAGAGCGTCCCGTGCCCCGAGCTCACCTCCCTGGATGGCGTCTTCGGGGATCTGGAAGGGACCCAGTCTCGGTATCTTGGGGAAGTTCAGGCAAGCCTGAATCGGAGCCTGGGCAGGTCTCTTGGCTCCTGGCCTGAAGCTGAGATTGGAGCCTAGGCCCAAGCTGCGTGTGGCGGCTGGTGGGCAGGGCTGTGAGGTCAGCGCGGGACGTCTGTCTTGTGCCCGGGGGCTGATGGCCTGGAGCAGGCCGTGGGTTTGGGAGGCAGCCTGGGGAACTTCTCGGCAGCCACCCTCCGGGCTGCTGTGAGTGGGCTTCACCACGAGGAAAGGCCCCGGGCCCTGGTGCCTGACTGCAGGCTGAGGGATGGGGGCCGCAGCCCCTGTCTGTCGAAGACTAGAGGAGGAGCTCACACTGGCTTTTCTGAGGGGAGACAGTGAAGCCAAGACGGAACCCCTGTCAGACATTTCGGTAGCTGAGCCATCAGTGAGGACAGGGTCCACGCGTGGCCTCTTACTGGTTGTGTGGAGCGGCACTGGCCTGCTTGCAACCTGAAAGACAGGAAACCACACACGTTACAAGTTCCTCTGCATGGAGCCGAAACTTAAATCAGCCACTTCCAAAGACGAGGGGCACGCGCCATGAAATTCTCCATACAGAATCGACAGGCGGTCCTTGGAAGTAGGGACAGACCCTCCACCTGAGTGCTGATCAGGACAAGACTCATGAAAGATGCGCTCTCGAGCTATGTGTAGCTGATCCGAGCACACCATTGTTCAAAAGAACAATGTCTTGGGCATTAACTGGATCGGAGTGCCTCCACTCAGCCTTCCCTGAAGTGGAAGGGACTAATGCCCTTCTGAAGGCAGGTTGGTGGCTCAAGGGTTCTCAGGGGGTGTTCTCTGAAAAGCTGCATGTTCCTGGGTTTAGCCCTCTCCATGTTTGGGGCCTCTGAGGGACGAATTTCCTCACGCCGCCAGGAACATGTTGTTGGCAGGCTTGCCGTAATTGGACAGAAAGAAAGCAACGGGAAATAAGGCATCCTCAGATGCCTTCACCTGCAATCCAACGGACCTGGAAGGATGGTGGAGTCCCTGACCCCAAGAAGGCAAGAAAGAGGGGTTCCCCGATTCCCTCCCGCAGCCGGGAAGCCGAAAGGAAATCAACCAGTGTGACCTAGAGGAGAAAAAGACCAGGGGCCCGGGGTGACACTCACCCTCAGATCATCACAAGATTCCGTGGATCCTCTTCGATTTGGCAGCGGCTTCTCTGGAGGTTTCCCGGAAAATATCCGGAGGAGAGCCTTCCTCTGCGGGTCTTGCTGCCTGCAGAACAGAAAAAGGTCAGGCCGTGCCCCCTGGTTTTCCCCGGGAGACAGGGAGAACCCTGTCTGGGGCCCAGGCCCATTCCGTGTTGCGTGACACAGAAATGGACATCTGGTCCCCTTTCCGCCTCTGCACCTTCCCTCACCTGCCAACCTTCCCGTCCTCCTGGTGGCCCTCTAGGCTTCCCAACTAAGGACTGTGATTTGGACTCCATTGCTTTTCCCCCTGTCATGGGGAACCTGCACGAAGCGCCCCCGCCTCTCCCCGTCCCCGAGTCTCCCAGAGCCAGAGGGGCTCTTGGGTGTGGAAGAACGGAGGACAAGGAGCTGCGCTCTATTTCCTGCAGCGTTCCTTCCCTGGACCGGAGACGGAAAGGCACACGGTGTGCAGGTGCAGAGACACAATGTCCTTAGGAGGCAGTACTCTCAGAGTGGTGAAAACCCCTCCCACCGCTCACCTTGGTCTCTCTTCCTTCTCTCCCTTATCCTTGTTCAAGGGCCCCGGGTTCGCCTCCACCGGGGGCTTCCACGGTTTCAGGTTTTCCTTCCCTTCCTTCTTCCCGAAGGTCTGTGGAACCAGGGCTGCCTTCCAGCACTTCATGGGGCACCTGGTACTTCTGGCCGTGTGGCCAAAGGCCCCGCAGTCTTTGCACTTGAGCTGTGGGTGGAAAGGAAGTGATGTCAGTGAGTGAGCTGAAGCCACAGGCAGCCATCCGATGTCAACATTGAGAGGGATTATGAATTCAGAGCTGAATAAGGATTCCAAAGAGGGGACCCCGGCATGGGGCCCGTTAAGTGCTGGGAGAGTTCGGATACGATGTTCCCTCCCAAAGCCCATGTGACGGAGGACCTCTAAAAGGAAGGACTCGAGGTACTAAGGGGCACGATCGTGACCCCGATGTCAACCACACAGCCAAAGGTGGCTACACAGGATTCTAAGTAGGAAGGGAGGTTGCCCCCAAGAGTCTCTCAAGGGATCTATGGGGCCGGGGAGGAGGTCCCAAGCCACGCCCACCTCGGATGGGTAAAGCAACCTGGGTGGTGGTGACAGAAACCTTTGGAATCCAACCCAGTCTCTGAGGACCCTGTGACAACCCCTCCCCCCGCCCCCACCCCCATACCCAAGAGATCCAGGGCTAGACTTACCCTGGGATCTTCTTCATCGGGCGGGGGAGCCCTTGGCGCAACTGGGGCCCTCCGCTGCTTCTGGAGGGTCTGGGCTCTCCCGAGTCTGTTGGCCCCAGTTTTGGGGTCACGACGGGCCAACATCTTCGTCTCCTGGGGGTTCTATGACCGCCTTTTTCGGGGGTTGATTGTTGGGTCACCTGAAACACACACAAACACACCCATATCGATGGTGAAGCACACTGGATATTCACACACACCCACAGGAAGCCCCCAGCTAACTCCTTGCCGCTGCGGTCGTGAGGAGACTTCACCACCGGTCGGTCAAGTCTGTGCCTCACACTGTGCTGTGTACACCCTCAGATATTGTGTGTTCCTCTGCCATGATTACCTAGTCCGAGTGTAAACCTCGCCTGCCACGGGGCCCATGGCCTAGGGGTGGGGAGCTGAGCTTTCTGCCCCAAACAATCCACTGATTCTGAAGACAGGACTGAGGTGTATCACGATTCACGCCGGTAGGAGACACGATGATTCTATCTCCCTTGACGGCCAGAATGATGGAAGCCGCAGGGCATGGCGTATGGCACCCTTTGGCAGGTCTGTTTGAAATCAGGGATAAGGGAGGCTTCCTGTCACAACTTGAATCGCTACTCTTGCCATTTCTAATTAGGCAACTTCCAAACACAAATTCATAGAGAGAAGTTTTCTTCCTCTCTATCGCACTAGCAGGTGATGGTCTTTCCTCTTCTATCGTTTTGGCTTTAGCTCCAGCCCCTCTTTATTTATTTTTCTGATATTTTACGCATGCCACACGAACCCGTCCAAACAAACGGTGAACAGGTGCCATAGCGTATCGATTTCTTACACGGCTGAAGGGCAAACCGCCCCTTTTTCAAAACCTCTTTTCCCATTTCCCCACCAATTCAGCACGCTGGTTTACATTTCCTTTCGCATTTCCATCTTGGTCTTATCCCACACGTGGAGACGGGAATGATTTCTCGTTTTCTGTTCCAAGAATTACCAGTAAGCAGAATACATCCTACCCCATCAGCAAGCCCCAGTGTGATCGATTTCTTTCACTCTCCCTCGTCTCTTCCCCCCCAAACCCCGCCCCACCCCTCAGGGACTACGTGAAACAAACAGTTGTTCGGTGAAACTAACCTGAAGTTACAGGTCAGCTTTCTTTCCTCGGCTGGCGCTCAGACGGGCAGGTGCTGGAGCAGCCCCGCTGGAAGCGATGCAGCATCCAGGAAGACCGAGGAAGGGGCGGAGAGGGACCTCTGCTTTCCAGGCTGCCTTTTATACCGCCTCTGGTCTCCGGACGTGGAGGGCACCCTAACCTGATGCATTACAGGTACCTTAATTGCAATTAACTTAATCCAATCACATGACCTGGAGACGTCTGTCTGCACAGCCCACTCTAAGATCATGTTCACCTTTGGCTGACATTCTAAAACCTACGAGTACAGCTGCAAGCTTTGAAGGATAGTTGTTCCCCGTCAGACGTGTGACACTGGTTCGTTTACCCTTGTCTCGTTTTCCGTCTTGATTGCCTTTTGTTTGTCTGTTCGTGTTAAAAAAAAAATGTGGTAAAATAGACGCCTTTTAATTGGGCCGTGTCTTCTACATCTCGACGTAGGCCTCAGTGTCATCAAGGAGATTCTCCTGGACACGCCGTCACGGCCATGATCCATCTTCAGAGCTTCTCTTTCTTCCCCACGGTAAGTCTGTCAGCAGAGAACACTGACCACACCCTCATGTGTTTTCTCCTCCAGGAGGCGCTTGGAAACCACCGTGAGTTGGACTCCACTGGGAAACACAGATGAAGAAAGTCAAGACCGCTTTGTCCTTCAGCGCCTGGCTCCCTTTTCAACTCGTCTTGCGACTCCAGGCATTATGCCTGAAAAGTCTCCGGGACGCCTGTGAGGCTCTACTTCCCTGGGTCCCATTGCCATTTCTCTGCATTTGCGAGGATCCACCGGACCTTCTTTGGAACTCCCCCGTCGGTGAACTTTGGTGCCACGTCCCCTAATTCTGTCCTTGGTCATCTGCACCTGCACGGGTTAGGCTCCATGTTCCATGGACGGGAAGAGACAGGCAGGAGTCGGAATGCTTAACCGACACACTGGGGCATTTTCTCCTGTAGCCCAAGTGACCCCATGGTCTGGTCGAGCTTTGGAACCGGTCGCGTCCCCCTCGACACTGCACCCGACTCCCAGTTTCTCAATCTTGTTGGCCCCCCGGCGACCTCCGGTTCGATGAATTGCACCTGCTGAAACTCGAGTTCCCTTTGACTTGCGCTTCATGAATTATTCGTGATTCAGGTTGGAACCCCAGCTTACGACCCCCTGTAGGCCGTTCTCTGAGCTTTCCGGTCACATCGTTTCCTTTCACGCTCTTTGGTTCATCGTGGTCCTGCTCGTTCTGCTGTCAGAGGAGCAGAGAGTTGATCTTCTTGATTCTGGATACTGATACTTTCTAGGTGATCTGGATAAGCAAGATGACGACCCTCAAGAGCGGCGGAAAGGGAGCAGCCATTTGGTGGGCCGCAGGGAATCCCGCTCAGTTCCCAGGGCTCCTAGATGTGGAATCCTGGTCAGAGTTGTTCCCAGGTCAGAGAATGGAGATAGCCTGTGCATGATGGGATAGCCCTGCCTAGATCGTTCAGTGAGTCTCTAGCTCAGCTACTCTTAGGATCGGGGGGAGGACCGTGGAAAGGCCCGGTGTCAGACATCCGGAAAGAAGATGGGATGAATGTCTTACCTCTGAAGTACATCCCGAATCTGGGAGTTAACTTCAGCTTTGCTGGGGTCTATTTGGCGAATGACAGTGTGCCTGGTGCATACGCACATCCGGCAGCCACTTCATGGGGGCCATCGCAATTGGAACCACGCACCTGGCGTCGGCGTTTGAGCCAAATGGGGACCCGTGGTGCAAGCAACCCTCCCCACGTGTTAGCGTGCATGAGATTCAGCTGGCGGCATTTTACTAGGTGCGTGTTGGTAGAGTGGGGCTTAGGTTTGCTTGCTCCTGTGGATGTAGAAGAAGTCAAAGGGCCTGCCCAGCCCTGCGGTCCCCTCAGTCAACTCTGTTTCGGAGACATAACGATTTGGATTGCTAACAAGTCAGGAAAGTTTCAAGCCCTTGGAAGATCAGTTAAACACAAACACGGAATGAGAGTCAACAGTCAATATGTCATCTTTTTGAGAATTTTACTCACTTCAAGCACATGAAACACACATATTGACAAAGGCATGCCAGAGCCCAGTTTTTGAGGCCGAGGAAGGACCCCGAGAGCGCGCAGCGCAGCAGGCTTCCCAGCGTCCCAAACACTGCTCTCGGGGCGGGGCGCAGCGGAAGGGCTGCACCTCTCAGTGTTCCCAAACTTTTCCCTTATTCAGTCATCTAGAGAGCAAAAACTCAGTCATTCCCCAGTTTCCTATTGACGTCCCAGCAGAAGTCTGACTCCTGCGCGTCGCCCAGTTTCTCAGGCAACCAATCACTGGCACGGAAGCTTTTCCTGGCGCGTTTCCGGAGAGCCATGTGAACTACAATGTCCCTCACCAGAATTCAATGAGGCAGAGTCCCTGCATCGGCTCCCTGCCTGGCCTGGGCTAACACATCCGCAGAAGCGCCACAGCCAGGGAGCTTCGGAGTCACCGCAGAGAGTCTGCTCGCTGCTCTGCGCTCCTCAGTCCCACAGTCCCCTCCAAGTCACGGGAGCGGGAGGCCAAGGAGCCCCTGCCACCTGCAGTCTCACTCCAGGTCAAAATCACTGTCCTCTGAGGAGGAGGAAACCTGAAGGTCCTCATAGAGGACACTCGGTGGGACACGAACACCGGGACCCTGAGACTTCTCTGAGACATGAGGGCTCTGAGCGAGGAAGGCTCCCGGCTTCTCAGGAGAGTGAAATGAGGGAGCTGTCAGGAGGCTGGAGCTCCACCATCCATTGTCCAGTCTCCGGAAGAGCACTCTGAGAGGATGGGCCCCGCCATGGCTGGCCGCTGGGTGACGGGACACGGTGCAGGCCTGGGCAGTAGGCAGGCAAGGTCCGCTGTGCGGAGGCTGCCGGTCGATGCTGGGCACCTGGGCGGGTGTCCTCCGGCCCATCTGGGGCGACGTACTCGCTCCAAGTTCGGTTGCGGCCGGCGGAGGTTGGAGAGCGTCCCGTGCCCCGAGCTCACCTCCCTGGATGGCGTCTTCGGGGATCTGGAAGGGACCCAGTCTCGGTATCTTGGGGAAGTTCAGGCAAGCCTGAATCGGAGCCTGGGCAGGTCTCTTGGCTCCTGGCCTGAAGCTGAGATTGGAGCCTAGGCCCAAGCTGCGTGTGGCGGCTGGTGGGCAGGGCTGTGAGGTCAGCGCGGGACGTCTGTCTTGTGCCCGGGGGCTGATGGCCTGGAGCAGGCCGTGGGTTTGGGAGGCAGCCTGGGGAACTTCTCGGCAGCCACCCTCCGGGCTGCTGTGAGTGGGCTTCACCACGAGGAAAGGCCCCGGGCCCTGGTGCCTGACTGCAGGCTGAGGGATGGGGGCCGCAGCCCCTGTCTGTCGAAGACTAGAGGAGGAGCTCACACTGGCTTTTCTGAGGGGAGACAGTGAAGCCAAGACGGAACCCCTGTCAGACATTTCGGTAGCTGAGCCATCAGTGAGGACAGGGTCCACGCGTGGCCTCTTACTGGTTGTGTGGAGCGGCACTGGCCTGCTTGCAACCTGAAAGACAGGAAACCACACACGTTACAAGTTCCTCTGCATGGAGCCGAAACGAAAATCAGCCACTTCCAAAGACGAGGGGCACGCGCCATGAAATTCTCCATACGGAATCGACAGGCGGTCCTTGGAAGTAGGGACAGACCCTCCACCTGAGTGCTGATCAGGACAAGACTCATGAAAGATGCGCTCTCGAGCTATGTGTAGCTGATCCGAGCACACCATTGTTCAAAAGAACAATGTCTTGGGCATTAACTGGATCGGAGTGCCTCCACTCAGCCTTCCCTGAAGTGGAAGGGACTAATGCCCTTCTGAAGGCAGGTTGGTGGCTCAAGGGTTCTCAGGGGGTGTTCTCTGAAAAGCTGCATGTTCCTGGGTTTAGCCCTCTCCATGTTTGGGGCCTCTGAGGGACGAATTTCCTCACGCCGCCAGGAACATGTTGTTGGCAGGCTTGCCGTAATTGGACAGAAAGAAAGCAACGGGAAATAAGGCATCCTCAGATGCCTTCACCTGCAATCCAACGGACCTGGAAGGATGGTGGAGTCCCTGACAACAAGAAGGCAAGAAAGAGTGGTTCCCCGATTCCCTCCCGCAGCCGGGAAGCTGAAAGGAAATCAACCAGTGTGACCTAGAGGAGAAAAAGACCAGGGGCCCGGGGTGACACTCACCCTCAGATCATCACAAGATTCCGTGGATCCTCTTCGATTTGGCAGCGGCTTCTCTGGAGGTTTCCCGGAAAATATCCGGAGGAGAGCCTTCCTCTGCGGGTCTTGCTGCCTGCAGAACAGAATAAGGTCAGGCCGTGCCCCCTGGTTTTCCCCGGGAGACAGGGAGAACCCTGTCTGGGGCCCAGGCCCATTCCGTGTTGCGTGACACAGAAATGGACATCTGGTGCCCTTTCCGCCTCTGCACCTTCCCTCACCTGCCAACCTTCCCGTCCTCCTGGTGGCCCTCTAGGCTTCCCAACTAAGGACTGTGATTTGGACTCCATTGCTTTTCCCCCTGTCATGGGGAACCTGCACGAAGCGCCCCCGCCTCTCCCCGTCCCCGAGTCTCCCAGAGCCAGAGGGGCTCTTGGGTGTGGAAGAACGGAGGACAAGGAGCTGCGCTCTATTTCCTGCAGCGTTCCTTCCCTGGACCGGAGACGGAAAGGCACACGGTGTGCAGGTGCAGAGACACCATGTCCTTAGGAGGCAGTACTCTCAGAGTGGTGAAAACCCCTCCCACCGCTCACCTTGGTCTCTCTTCCTTCTCTCCCTTATCCTTGTTCAAGGGCCCCGGGTTCGCCTCCACCGGGGGCTTCCACGGTTTCAGGTTTTCCTTCCCTTCCTTCTTCCCGAAGGTCTGTGGAACCAGGGCTGCCTTCCAGCACTTCATGGGGCACCTGGTACTTCTGGCCGTGTGGCCAAAGGCCCCGCAGTCTTTGCACTTGAGCTGTGGGTGGAAAGGAAGTGATGTCAGTGAGTGAGCTGAAGCCACAGGCAGCCATCCGATGTCAACATTGAGAGGGATTATGAATTCAGAGCTGAATAAGGATTCCAAAGAGGGGACCCCGGCATGGGGCCTGTTAAGTGCTGGGAGAGTTCGGATACGATGTTCCCTCCCAAAGCCCATGTGACGGAGGACCTCTAAAAGGAAGGACTCGAGGTACTAAGGGGCACGATCGTGACCCCGATGTCAACCACACAGCCAAAGGTGGCTACACAGGATTCTAAGTAGGAAGGGAGGTTGCCCCCAAGAGTCTCTCAAGGGATCTATGGGGCCGGGGAGGAGGTCCCAAGCCACGCCCACCTCGGATGGGTAAAGCAACCTGGGTGGTGGTGACAGAAACCTTTGGAATCCAACCCAGTCTCTGAGGACCCTGTGACAACCCCTCCCCCCGCCCCCACCCCCATACCCAAGAGATCCAGGGCTAGACTTACCCTGGGATCTTCTTCATCGGGCGGGGGAGCCCTTGGCGCAACTGGGGCCCTCCGCTGCTTCTGGAGGGTCTGGGCTCTCCCGAGTCTGTTGGCCCCAGTTTTGGGGTCACGACGGGCCAACATCTTCGTCTCCTGGGGGTTCTATGACCGCCTTTTTCGGGGGTTGATTGTTGGGTCACCTGAAACACACACAAACACACCCATATCGATGGTGAAGCACACTGGATATTCACACACACCCACAGGAAGCCCCCAGCTAACTCCTTGCCGCTGCGGTCGTGAGGAGACTTCACCACCGGTCGGTCAAGTCTGTGCCTCACACTGTGCTGTGTACACCCTCAGATATTGTGTGTTCCTCTGCCATGATTACCTAGTCCGAGTGTAAACCTCGCCTGCCACGGGGCCCATGGCCTAGGGGTGGGGAGCTGAGCTTTCTGCCCCAAACAATCCACTGATTCTGAAGACAGGACTGAGGTGTATCACGATTCACGCCGGTAGGAGACACGATGATTCTATCTCCCTTGACGGCCAGAATGATGGAAGCCGCAGGGCATGGCGTATGGCACCCTTTGGCAGGTCTGTTTGAAATCAGGGATAAGGGAGGCTTCCTGTCACAACTTGAATCGCTACTCTTGCCATTTCTAATTAGGCAACTTCCAAACACAAATTCATAGAGAGAAGTTTTCTTCCTCTCTATCGCACTAGCAGGTGATGGTCTTTCCTGTTCTATCGTTTTGGCTTTAGCTCCAGCCCCTCTTTATTTATTTTTCTGATATTTTACGCATGCCACACGAACCCGTCCAAACAAACGGTGAACAGGTGCCATAGCGTATCGATTTCTTACACGGCTGAAGGGCAAACCGCCCCTTTTTCAAAACCTCTTTTCCCATTTCCCCACCAATTCAGCACGCTGGTTTACATTTCCTTTCGCATTTCCATCTTGGTCTTATCCCACACGTGGAGACGGGAATGATTTCTCGTTTTCTGTTCCAAGAATTACCAGTAAGCAGAATACATCCTACCCCATCAGCAAGCCCCAGTGTGATCGATTTCTTTCACTCTCCCTCGTCTCTTCCCCCCCAAACCCCGCCGCACCCCTCAGGGACTACGTGAAACAAACAGTTGTTCGGTGAAACTAACCTGAAGTTACAGGTCAGCTTTCTTTCCTCGGCTGGCGCTCAGAAGGGCAGGTGCTGGAGCAGCCCCGCTGGAAGCGATGCAGCATCCAGGAAGACCGAGGAAGGGGCGGAGAGGGACCTCTGCTTTCCAGGCTGCCTTTTATACCGCCTCTGGTCTCCGGACGTGGAGGGCACCCTAACCTGATCCATTACAGGTACCTTAATTGCAATTAACTTAATCCAATCACATGACCTGGAGACGTCTGTCTGCACAGCCCACTCTAAGATCATGTTCACCTTTGGCCGACATTCTAAAACCTACGAGTACAGCTGCAAGCTTTGAAGGATAGTTGTTCCCCGTCAGACGTGTGACACTGGTTCGTTTACCCTTGTCTCGTTTTCCGTCTTGATTGCCTTTTGTTTGTCTGTTCGTGTTAAAAAAAAAATGTGGTAAAATAGACGCCTTTTAATTGGGCCGTGTCTTCTACATCTCGACGTAGGCCTCAGTGTCATCAAGGAGATTCTCCTGGACACGCCGTCACGGCCATGATCCATCTTCAGAGCTTCTCTTTCTTCCCCACGGTAAGTCTGTCAGCAGAGAACACTGACCACACCCTCATGTGTTTTCTCCTCCAGGAGGCGCTTGGAAACCACCGTGAGTTGGACTGCACTGGGAAACACAGATGAAGAAAGTCAAGACCGCTTTGTCCTTCAGCGCCTGGCTCCCTTTTCAACTCGTCTTGCGACTCCAGGCATTATGCCTGAAAAGTCTCCGGGACGCCTGTGAGGCTCTACTTCCCTGGGTCCCATTGCCATTTCTCTGCATTTGCGAGGATCCACCGGACCTTCTTTGGAACTCCCCCGTCGGTGAACTTTGGTGCCACATCCCCTAATTCTGTCCTTGGTCATCTGCACCTGCACGGGTTAGGCTCCATGTTCCATGGACGGGAAGAGACAGGCAGGAGTCGGAATGCTTAACCGACACACTGGGGCATTTTCTCCTGTAGCCCAAGTGACCCCATGGTCTGGTCGAGCTTTGGAACCGGTCGCGTCCCCCTCGACACTGCACCCGACTCCCAGTTTCTCAATCTTGTTGGCCCCCCGGCGACCTCCGGTTCGATGAATTGCACCTGCTGAAACTCGAGTTCCCTTTGACTTGCGCTTCATGAATTATTCGTGATTCAGGTTGGAACCCCAGCTTACGACCCCCTGTAGGCCGTTCTCTGAGCTTTCCGGTCACATCGTTTCCTTTCACGCTCTTTGGTTCATCGTGGTCCTGCTCGTTCTGCTGTCAGAGGAGCAGAGAGTTGATCTTCTTGATTCTGGATACTGATACTTTCTAGGTGATCTGGATAAGCAAGATGACGACCCTCAAGAGCGGCGGAAAGGGAGCAGCCATTTGGTGGGCCGCAGGGAATCCCGCTCAGTTCCCAGGGCTCCTAGATGTGGAATCCTGGTCAGAGTTGTTCGCAGGTCAGAGAATGGAGATAGCCTGTGCATGATGGGATATCCCTGCCTAGATCGTTCAGTGAGTCTCTAGCTCAGCTACTCTCAGGATCGGCGGGAGGACCGTGGAAAGGCCCGGTGTCAGACATCCGGAAAGAAGACGGGATGAATGTCTTACCTCTGAAGTACATCCCGAATCTGGGAGTTAACTTCAGCTTTGCTGGGGTCTATTTGGCGAATTACAGTGTGCCTGGTGCATACGCACATCCGGCAGCCACTTCATGGGGGCGTCGCAATTGGAACCACGCACCTGGCGTCGGCGTTTGAGCCAAATGGGGACCCGTGGTGCAAGCAACGCTCCCCACGTGTTAGCGTGCGTGAGATTCAGCTGGCGGCATTTTACTAGGTGCGTGTTGGTAGAGTGGGGCTGAGGTTTGCTTGCTCCTGTGGATGTAGAAGAAGTCAAAGGTCCTGCCCAGCCCTGCGGTCCCCTCAGTCAACTCTGTTTCGGAGACATAACGATTTGGATTGCTAACAAGTCAGGAAAGTTTCAAGCCCTTGGAAGATCAGTTAAACACAAACACGGAATGAGAGTCAAAAGACAATATGTCATCTTTTTGAGAATTTTACTCACTTCAAGCACATGAAACACACATATTGACAAAGGCATGCCAGAGCCCAGTTTTCGAGGCCGAGGAAGGACCCCGAGAGCGCGCAGCGCAGCAGGCTTCCCAGCGTCCCAAACACTGCTCTCGGGGCGGGGCGCAGCGGAAGGGCTGCACCTCTCAGTGTTCCCAAACTTTTCCCTTATTCAGTCATCTAGAGAGCAAAAACTCAGTCATTCCCCAGTTTCCTATTGACGTCCCAGCAGAAGTCTGACTCCTGCGCGTCGCCCAGTTTCTCAGGCAACCAATCACTGGCACGGAAGCTTTTCCTGGCGCGTTTCAGGAGAGCCATGTGAACTACAATGTCCCTCACCAGAATTCAATGAGGCAGAGTCCCTGCATCGGCTCCCTGCCTGGCCTGGGCTAACACATCCGCAGAAGCGCCACAGCCAGGGAGCTTCGGAGTCACCGCAGAGAGTCTGCTCGCTGCTCTGCGCTCCTCAGTCCCACAGTCCCCTCCAAGTCACGGGAGCGGGAGGCCAAGGAGCCCCTGCCACCTGCAGTCTCACTCCAGGTCAAAATCACTGTCCTCTGAGGAGGAGGAAACCTGAAGGTCCTCATAGAGGACACTCGGTGGGACACGAACACCGGGACCCTGAGACTTCTCTGAGACATGAGGGCTCTGAGCGAGGAAGGCTCCCGGCTTCTCAGGAGAGTGAAATGAGGGAGCTGTCAGGAGGCTGGAGCTCCACCATCCATTGTCCAGTCTCCGGAAGAGCACTCTGAGAGGCTGGGCCCCGCCATGGCTGGCCGCTGGGTGACGGGACACAGTGCAGGCCTGGGCAGTAGGCAGGCAAGGTCTGCTGTGCGGAGGCTGCCGGTCGATGCTGGGCACCTGGGCGGGTGTCCTCCGGCCCATCTGATGCGACGTACTCGCTCCAAGTTCGGTTGCGGCCGGCGGAGGTTGGAGAGTGTCCCGTGCCCCGAGCTCACCTCCCTGGATGGCGTCTTCGGGGATCTGGAAGGGACCCAGTCTCGGTATCTTGGGGAAGTTCAGGCAAGCCTGAATCGGAGCCTGGGCAGGTCTCTTGGCTCCTGGCCTGAAGCTGAGATTGGAGCCTAGGCCCAAGCTGCGTGTGGCGGCTGGTGGGCAGGGCTGTGAGGTCAGCGCGGGACGTCTGTCTTGTGCCCGGGGGCTGATGGCCTGGAGCAGGCCGTGGGTTTGGGAGGCAGCCTGGGGAACTTCTCGGCAGCCACCCTCCGGGCTGCTGTGAGTGGGCTTCACCACGAGGAAAGGCCCCGGGCCCTGGTGCCTGACTGCAGGCTGAGGGATGGGGGCCGCAGCCCCTGTCTGTCGAAGACTAGAGGAGGAGCTCACACTGGCTTTTCTGAGGGGAGACAGTGAAGCCAAGACGGAACCCCTGTCAGACATTTCGGTAGCTGAGCCATCAGTGAGGACAGGGTCCACGCGTGGCCTCTTACTGGTTGTGTGGAGCGGCACTGGCCTGCTTGCAACCTGAAAGACAGGAAACCACACACGTTACAAGTTCCTCTGCATGGAGCCGAAACGAAAATCAGCCACTTCCAAAGACGAGGGGCACGCGCCATGAAATTCTCCATACAGAATCGACAGGCGGTCCTTGGAAGTAGGGACAGACCCTCCACCTGAGTGCTGATCAGGACAAGACTCATGAAAGATGCGCTCTCGAGCTATGTGTAGCTGATCCGAGCACACCATTGTTCAAAAGAACAATGTCTTGGGCATTAACTGGATCGGAGTGCCTCCACTCAGCCTTCCCTGAAGTGGAAGGGACTAATGCCCTTCTGAAGGCAGGTTGGTGGCTCAAGGGTTCTCAGGGGGTGTTCTCTGAAAAGCTGCATGTTCCTGGGTTTAGCCCTCTCCATGTTTGGGGCCTCTGAGGGACGAATTTCCTCACGCCGCCAGGAACATGTTGTTGGCAGGCTTGCCGTAATTGGACAGAAAGAAAGCAACGGGAAATAAGGCATCCTCAGATGCCTTCACCTGCAATCCAACTGACCTGGAAGGATGGTGGAGTCCCTGACCCCAAGAAGGCAAGAAAGAGGGGTTCCCCGATTCCCTCCCGCAGCCGGGAAGCCGAAAGGAAATCAACCAGTGTGACCTAGAGGAGAAAAAGACCAGGGGCCCGGGGTGACACTCACCCTCAGATCATCACAAGATTCCGTGGATCCTCTTCGATTTGGCAGCGGCTTCTCTGGAGGTTTCCCGGAAAATATCCGGAGGAGAGCCTTCCTCTGCGGGTCTTGCTGCCTGCAGAACAGAAAAAGGTCAGGCCGTGCCCCCTGGTTTTCCCCGGGAGACAGGGAGAACCCTGTCTGGGGCCCAGGCCCATTCCGTGTTGCGTGACACAGAAATGGACATCTGGTGCCCTTTCCGCCTCTGCACCTTCCCTCACCTGCCAACCTTCCCGTCCTCCTGGTGGCCCTCTAGGCTTCCCAACTAAGGACTGTGATTTGGACTCCATTGCTTTTCCCCCTGTCATGGGGAACCTGCACGAAGCGCCCCCGCCTCTCCCCGTCCCCGAGTCTCCCAGAGCCAGAGGGGCTCTTGGGTGTGGAAGAACGGAGGACAAGGAGCTGCGCTCTATTTCCTGCAGCGTTCCTTCCCTGGACCGGAGACGGAAAGGCACACGGTGTGCAGGTGCAGAGACACCATGTCCTTAGGAGGCAGTACTCTCAGAGTGGTGAAAACCCCTCCCACCGCTCACCTTGGTCTCTCTTCCTTCTCTCCCTTATCCTTGTTCAAGGGCCCCGGGTTCGCCTCCACCGGGGGCTTCCACGGTTTCAGGTTTTCCTTCCCTTCCTTCTTCCCGAAGGTCTGTGGAACCAGGGCTGCCTTCCAGCACTTCATGGGGCACCTGGTACTTCTGGCCGTGTGGCCAAAGGCCCCGCAGTCTTTGCACTTGAGCTGTGGGTGGAAAGGAAGTGATGTCAGTGAGTGAGCTGAAGCCACAGGCAGCCATCCGATGTCAACATTGAGAGGGATTATGAATTCAGAGCTGAATAAGGATTCCAAAGAGGGGACCCCGGCATGGGGCCCGTTAAGTGCTGGGAGAGTTCGGATACGATGTTCCCTCCCAAAGCCCATGTGACGGAGGACCTCTAAAAGGAAGGACTCGAGGTACTAAGGGGCACGATCGTGACCCCGATGTCAACCACACAGCCAAAGGTGGCTACACAGGATTCTAAGTAGGAAGGGAGGTTGCCCCCAAGAGTCTCTCAAGGGATCTATGGGGCCGGGGAGGAGGTCCCAAGCCACGCCCACCTCGGATGGGTAAAGCAACCTGGGTGGTGGTGACAGAAACCTTTGGAATCCAACCCAGTCTCTGAGGACCCTGTGACAACCCCTCCCCCCGCCCCCACCCCCATACCCAAGAGATCCAGGGCTAGACTTACCCTGGGATCTTCTTCATCGGGCGGGGGAGCCCTTGGCGCAACTGGGGCCCTCCGCTGCTTCTGGAGGGTCTGGGCTCTCCCGAGTCTGTTGGCCCCAGTTTTGGGGTCACGACGGGCCAACATCTTCGTCTCCTGGGGGTTCTATGACCGCCTTTTTCGGGGGTTGATTGTTGGGTCACCTGAAACACACACAAACACACCCATATCGATGGTGAAGCACACTGGATATTCACACACACCCACAGGAAGCCCCCAGCTAACTCCTTGCCGCTGCGGTCGTGAGGAGACTTCACCACCGGTCGGTCAAGTCTGTGCCTCACACTGTGCTGTGTACACCCTCAGATATTGTGTGTTCCTCTGCCATGATTACCTAGTCCGAGTGTAAACCTCGCCTGCCACGGGGCCCATGGCCTAGGGGTGGGGAGCTGAGCTTTCTGCCCCAAACAATCCACTGATTCTGAAGACAGGACTGAGGTGTATCACGATTCACGCCGGTAGGAGACACGATGATTCTATCTCCCTTGACGGCCAGAATGATGGAAGCCGCAGGGCATGGCGTATGGCACCCTTTGGCAGGTCTGTTTGAAATCAGGGATAAGGGAGGCTTCCTGTCACAACTTGAATCGCTACTCTTGCCATTTCTAATTAGGCAACTTCCAAACACAAATTCATAGAGAGAAGTTTTCTTCCTCTCTATCGCACTAGCAGGTGATGGTCTTTCCTGTTCTATCGTTTTGGCTTTAGCTCCAGCCCCTCTTTATTTATTTTTCTGATATTTTACGCATGCCACACGAACCCGTCCAAACAAACGGTGAACAGGTGCCATAGCGTATCGATTTCTTACACGGCTGAAGGGCAAACCGCCCCTTTTTCAAAACCTCTTTTCCCATTTCCCCACCAATTCAGCACGCTGGTTTACATTTCCTTTCGCATTTCCATCTTGGTCTTATCCCACACGTGGAGACGGGAATGATTTCTCGTTTTCTGTTCCAAGAATTACCAGTAAGCAGAATACATCCTACCCCATCAGCAAGCCCCAGTGTGATCGATTTCTTTCACTCTCCCTCGTCTCTTCCCCCCCAAACCCCGCCCCACCCCTCAGGGACTACGTGAAACAAACAGTTGTTCGGTGAAACTAACCTGAAGTTACAGGTCAGCTTTCTTTCCTCGGCTGGCGCTCAGACGGGCAGGTGCTGGAGCAGCCCCGCTGGAAGCGATGCAGCATCCAGGAAGACCGAGGAAGGGGCGGAGAGGGACCTCTGCTTTCCAGGCTGCCTTTTATACCGCCTCTGGTCTCCGGACGTGGAGGGCACCCTAACCTGATCCATTACAGGTACCTTAATTGCAATTAACTTAATCCAATCACATGACCTGGAGACGTCTGTCTGCACAGCCCACTCTAAGATCATGTTCACCTTTGGCCGACATTCTAAAACCTACGAGTACAGCTGCAAGCTTTGAAGGATAGTTGTTCCCCGTCAGACGTGTGACACTGGTTCGTTTACCCTTGTCTCGTTTTCCGTCTTGATTGCCTTTTGTTTGTCTGTTCGTGTTAAAAAAAAAATGTGGTAAAATAGACGCCTTTTAATTGGGCCGTGTCTACTACATCTCGACGTAGGCCTCAGTGTCATCAAGGAGATTCTCCTGGACACGCCGTCACGGCCATGATCCATCTTCAGAGCTTCTCTTTCTTCCCCACGGTAAGTCTGTCAGCAGAGAACACTGACCACACCCTCATGTGTTTTCTCCTCCAGGAGGCGCTTGGAAACCACCGTGAGTTGGACTGCACTGGGAAACACAGATGAAGAAAGTCAAGACCGCTTTGTCCTTCAGCGCCTGGCTCCCTTTTCAACTCGTCTTGCGACTCCAGGCATTATGCCTGAAAAGTCTCCGGGACGCCTGTGAGGCTCTACTTCCCTGGGTCCCATTGCCATTTCTCTGCATTTGCGAGGATCCACCGGACCTTCTTTGGAACTCCCCCGTCGGTGAACTTTGGTGCCACGTCCCCTAATTCTGTCCTTGGTCATCTGCACCTGCACGGGTTAGGCTCCATGTTCCATGGACGGGAAGAGACAGGCAGGAGTCGGAATGCTTAACCGACACACTGGGGCATTTTCTCCTGTAGCCCAAGTGACCCCATGGTCTGGTCGAGCTTTGGAACCGGTCGCGTCCCCCTCGACACTGCACCCGACTCCCAGTTTCTCAATCTTGTTGGCCCCCCGGCGACCTCCGGTTCGATGAATTGCACCTGCTGAAACTCGAGTTCCCTTTGACTTGCGCTTCATGAATTATTCGTGATTCAGGTTGGAACCCCAGCTTACGACCCCCTGTAGGCCGTTCTCTGAGCTTTCCGGTCACATCGTTTCCTTTCACGCTCTTTGGTTCATCGTGGTCCTGCTCGTTCTGCTGTCAGAGGAGCAGAGAGTTGATCTTCTTGATTCTGGATACTGATACTTTCTAGGTGATCTGGATAAGCAAGATGACGACCCTCAAGAGCGGCGGAAAGGGAGCAGCCATTTGGTGGGCCGCAGGGAATCCCGCTCAGTTCCCAGGGCTCCTAGATGTGGAATCCTGGTCAGAGTTGTTCCCAGGTCAGAGAATGGAGATAGCCTGTGCATGATGGGATAGCCCTGCCTAGATCGTTCAGTGAGTCTCTAGCTCAGCTACTCTTAGGATCGGGGGGAGGACCGTGGAAAGGCCCGGTGTCAGACATCCGGAAAGAAGACGGGATGAATGTCTTACCTCTGAAGTACATCCCGAATCTGGGAGTTAACTTCAGCTTTGCTGGGGTCTATTTGGCGAATGACAGTGTGCCTGGTGCATACGCACATCCGGCAGCCACTTCATGGGGGCCGTCGCAATTGGAACCACGCACCTGGCGTCGGCGTTTGAGCCAAATGGGGACCCGTGGTGCAAGCAACCCTCCCCACGTGTTAGCGTGCGTGAGATTCAGCTGGCGGCATTTTACTAGGTGCGTGTTGGTAGAGTGGGGCTGAGGTTTGCTTGCTCCTGTGGATGTAGAAGAAGTCAAAGGGCCTGCCCAGCCCTGCGGTCCCCTCAGTCAACTCTGTTTCGGAGACATAACGATTTGGATTGCTAACAAGTCAGGAAAGTTTCAAGCCCTTGGAAGATCAGTTAAACACAAACACGGAATGAGAGTCAAAAGACAATATGTCATCTTTTTGAGAATTTTACTCACTTCAAGCACATGAAACACACATATTGACAAAGGCATGCCAGAGCCCAGTTTTCGAGGCCGAGGAAGGACCCCGAGAGCGCGCAGCGCAGCAGGCTTCCCAGCGTCCCAAACACTGCTCTCGGGGCGGGGCGCAGCGGAAGGGCTGCACCTCTCAGTGTTCCCAAACTTTTCCCTTATTCAGTCATCTAGAGAGCAAAAACTCAGTCATTCCCCAGTTTCCTATTGACGTCCCAGCAGAAGTCTGACTCCTGCGCGTCGCCCAGTTTCTCAGGCAACCAATCACTGGCACGGAAGCTTTTCCTGGCGCGTTTCCGGAGAGCCATGTGAACTACAATGTCCCTCACCAGAATTCAATGAGGCAGAGTCCCTGCATCGGCTCCCTGCCTGGCCTGGGCTAACACATCCGCAGAAGCGCCACAGCCAGGGAGCTTCGGAGTCACCGCAGAGAGTCTGCTCGCTGCTCTGCGCTCCTCAGTCCCACAGTCCCCTCCAAGTCACGGGAGCGGGAGGCCAAGGAGCCCCTGCCACCTGCAGTCTCACTCCAGGTCAAAATCACTGTCCTCTGAGGAGGAGGAAACCTGAAGGTCCTCATAGAGGACACTCGGTGGGACACGAACACCGGGACCCTGAGACTTCTCTGAGACATGAGGGCTCTGAGCGAGGAAGGCTCCCGGCTTCTCAGGAGAGTGAAATGAGGGAGCTGTCAGGAGGCTGGAGCTCCACCATCCATTGTCCAGTCTCCGGAAGAGCACTCTGAGAGGCTGGGCCCCGCCATGGCTGGCCGCTGGGTGACGGGACACGGTGCAGGCCTGGGCAGTAGGCAGGCAAGGTCTGCTGTGCGGAGGCTGCCGGTCGATGCTGGGCACCTGGGCGGGTGTCCTCCGGCCCATCTGGGGCGACGTACTCGCTCCAAGTTCGGTTGCGGCCGGCGGAGGTTGGAGAGCGTCCCGTGTCCCGAGCTCACCTCCCTGGATGGCGTCTTCGGGGATCTGGAAGGGACCCAGTCTCGGTATCTTGGGGAAGTTCAGGCAAGCCTGAATCGGAGCCTGGGCAGGTCTCTTGGCTCCTGGCCTGAAGCTGAGATTGGAGCCTAGGCCCAAGCTGCGTGTGGCGGCTGGTGGGCAGGGCTGTGAGGTCAGCGCGGGACGTCTGTCTTGTGCCCGGGGGCTGATGGCCTGGAGCAGGCCGTGGGTTTGGGAGGCAGCCTGGGGAACTTCTCGGCAGCCACCCTCCGGGCTGCTGTGAGTGGGCTTCACCACGAGGAAAGGCCCCGGGCCCTGGTGCCTGACTGCAGGCTGAGGGATGGGGGCCGCAGCCCCTGTCTGTCGAAGACTAGAGGAGGAGCTCACACTGGCTTTTCTGAGGGGAGACAGTGAAGCCAAGACGGAACCCCTGTCAGACATTTCGGTAGCTGAGCCATCAGTGAGGACAGGGTCCACGCGTGGCCTCTTACTGGTTGTGTGGAGCGGCACTGGCCTGCTTGCAACCTGAAAGACAGGAAACCACACACGTTACAAGTTCCTCTGCATGGAGCCGAAACGAAAATCAGCCACTTCCAAAGACGAGGGGCACGCGCCATGAAATTCTCCATACAGAATCGACAGGCGGTCCTTGGAAGTAGGGACAGACCCTCCACCTGAGTGCTGATCAGGACAAGACTCATGAAAGATGCGCTCTCGAGCTATGTGTAGCTGATCCGAGCACACCATTGTTCAAAAGAACAATGTCTTGGGCATTAACTGGATCGGAGTGCCTCCACTCAGCCTTCCCTGAAGTGGAAGGGACTAATGCCCTTCTGAAGGCAGGTTGGTGGCTCAAGGGTTCTCAGGGGGTGTTCTCTGAAAAGCTGCATGTTCCTGGGTTTAGCCCTCTCCATGTTTGGGGCCTCTGAGGGACGAATTTCCTCACGCCGCCAGGAACATGTTGTTGGCAGGCTTGCCGTAATTGGACAGAAAGAAAGCAACGGGAAATAAGGCATCCTCAGATGCCTTCACCTGCAATCCAACTGACCTGGAAGGATGGTGGAGTCCCTGACCCCAAGAAGGCAAGAAAGAGGGGTTCCCCGATTCCCTCCCGCAGCCGGGAAGCCGAAAGGAAATCAACCAGTGTGACCTAGAGGAGAAAAAGACCAGGGGCCCGGGGTGACACTCACCCTCAGATCATCACAAGATTCCGTGGATCCTCTTCGATTTGGCAGCGGCTTCTCTGGAGGTTTCCCGGAAAATATCCGGAGGAGAGCCTTCCTCTGCGGGTCTTGCTGCCTGCAGAACAGAAAAAGGTCAGGCCGTGCCCCCTGGTTTTCCCCGGGAGACAGGGAGAACCCTGTCTGGGGCCCAGGCCCATTCCGTGTTGCGTGACACAGAAATGGACATCTGGTGCCCTTTCCGCCTCTGCACCTTCCCTCACCTGCCAACCTTCCCGTCCTCCTGGTGGCCCTCTAGGCTTCCCAACTAAGGACTGTGATTTGGACTCCATTGCTTTTCCCCCTGTCATGGGGAACCTGCACGAAGCGCCCCCGCCTCTCCCCGTCCCCGAGTCTCCCAGAGCCAGAGGGGCTCTTGGGTGTGGAAGAACGGAGGACAAGGAGCTGCGCTCTATTTCCTGCAGCGTTCCTTCCCTGGACCGGAGACGGAAAGGCACACGGTGTGCAGGTGCAGAGACACCATGTCCTTAGGAGGCAGTACTCTCAGAGTGGTGAAAACCCCTCCCACCGCTCACCTTGGTCTCTCTTCCTTCTCTCCCTTATCCTTGTTCAAGGGCCCCGGGTTCGCCTCCACCGGGGGCTTCCACGGTTTCAGGTTTTCCTTCCCTTCCTTCTTCCCGAAGGTCTGTGGAACCAGGGCTGCCTTCCAGCACTTCATGGGGCACCTGGTACTTCTGGCCGTGTGGCCAAAGGCCCCGCAGTCTTTGCACTTGAGCTGTGGGTGGAAAGGAAGTGATGTCAGTGAGTGAGCTGAAGCCACAGGCAGCCATCCGATGTCAACATTGAGAGGGATTATGAATTCAGAGCTGAATAAGGATTCCAAAGAGGGGACCCCGGCATGGGGCCCGTTAAGTGCTGGGAGAGTTCGGATACGATGTTCCCTCCCAAAGCCCATGTGACGGAGGACCTCTAAAAGGAAGGACTCGAGGTACTAAGGGGCACGATCGTGACCCCGATGTCAACCACACAGCCAAAGGTGGCTACACAGGATTCTAAGTAGGAAGGGAGGTTGCCCCCAAGAGTCTCTCAAGGGATCTATGGGGCCGGGGAGGAGGTCCCAAGCCACGCCCACCTCGGATGGGTAAAGCAACCTGGGTGGTGGTGACAGAAACCTTTGGAATCCAACCCAGTCTCTGAGGACCCTGTGACAACCCCTCCCCCCGCCCCCACCCCCATACCCAAGAGATCCAGGGCTAGACTTACCCTGGGATCTTCTTCATCGGGCGGGGGAGCCCTTGGCGCAACTGGGGCCCTCCGCTGCTTCTGGAGGGTCTGGGCTCTCCCGAGTCTGTTGGCCCCAGTTTTGGGGTCACGACGGGCCAACATCTTCGTCTCCTGGGGGTTCTATGACCGCCTTTTTCGGGGGTTGATTGTTGGGTCACCTGAAACACACACAAACACACCCATATGGACGGTGAAGCACACTGGATATTCACACACACCCACAGGAAGCCCCCAGCTAACTCCTTGCCGCTGTGGTCGTGAGGAGACTTCACCACCGGTCGGTCAAGTCTGTGCCTCACACTGTGCTGTGTACACCCTCAGATATTGTGTGTTCCTCTGCCATGATTACCTAGTCCGAGTGTAAACCTCGCCTGCCACGGGGCCCATGGCCTAGGGGTGGGGAGCTGAGCTTTCTGCCCCAAACAATCCACTGATTCTGAAGACAGGACTGAGGTGTATCACGATTCACGCCGGTAGGAGACACGATGATTCTATCTCCCTTGACGGCCAGAATGATGGAAGCCGCAGGGCATGGCGTATGGCACCCTTTGGCAGGTCTGTTTGAAATCAGGGATAAGGGAGGCTTCCTGTCACAACTTGAATCGCTACTCTTGCCATTTCTAATTAGGCAACTTCCAAACACAAATTCATAGAGAGAAGTTTTCTTCCTCTCTATCGCACTAGCAGGTGATGGTCTTTCCTCTTCTATCGTTTTGGCTTTAGCTCCAGCCCCTCTTTATTTATTTTTCTGATATTTTACGCATGCCACACGAACCCGTCCAAACAAACGGTGAACAGGTGCCATAGCGTATCGATTTCTTACACGGCTGAAGGGCAAACCGCCCCTTTTTCAAAACCTCTTTTCCCATTTCCCCACCAATTCAGCACGCTGGTTTACATTTCCTTTCGCATTTCCATCTTGGTCTTATCCCACACGTGGAGACGGGAATGATTTCTCGTTTTCTGTTCCAAGAATTACCAGTAAGCAGAATACATCCTACCCCATCAGCAAGCCCCAGTGTGATCGATTTCTTTCACTCTCCCTCGTCTCTTCCCCCCCAAACCCCGCCCCACCCCTCAGGGACTACGTGAAACAAACAGTTGTTCGGTGAAACTAACCTGAAGTTACAGGTCAGCTTTCTTTCCTCGGCTGGCGCTCAGACGGGCAGGTGCTGGAGCAGCCCCGCTGGAAGCGATGCAGCATCCAGGAAGACCGAAGAAGGGGCGGAGAGGGACCTCTGCTTTCCAGGCTGCCTTTTATACCGCCTCTGGTCTCCGGACGTGGAGGGCACCCTAACCTGATCCATTACAGGTACCTTAATTGCAATTAACTTAATCCAATCACATGACCTGGAGACGTCTGTCTGCACAGCCCACTCTAAGATCATGTTCACCTTTGGCCGACATTCTAAAACCTACGAGTACAGCTGCAAGCTTTGAAGGATAGTTGTTCCCCGTCAGACGTGTGACACTGGTTCGTTTACCCTTGTCTCGTTTTCCGTCTTGATTGCCTTTTGTTTGTCTGTTCGTGTTAAAAAAAAAATGTGGTAAAATAGACGCCTTTTAATTGGGCCGTGTCTTCTACATCTCGACGTAGGCCTCAGTGTCATCAAGGAGATTCTCCTGGACACGCCGTCACGGCCATGATCCATCTTCAGAGCTTCTCTTTCTTCCCCACGGTAAGTCTGTCAGCAGAGAACACTGACCACACCCTCATGTGTTTTCTCCTCCAGGAGGCGCTTGGAAACCACCGTGAGTTGGACTGCACTGGGAAACACAGATGAAGAAAGTCAAGACCGCTTTGTCCTTCAGCGCCTGGCTCCCTTTTCAACTCGTCTTGCGACTCCAGGCATTATGCCTGAAAAGTCTCCGGGACGCCTGTGAGGCTCTACTTCCCTGGGTCCCATTGCCATTTCTCTGCATTTGCGAGGATCCACCGGACCTTCTTTGGAACTCCCCCGTCGGTGAACTTTGGTGCCACGTCCCCTAATTCTGTCCTTGGTCATCTGCACCTGCACGGGTTAGGCTCCATGTTCCATGGACGGGAAGAGACAGGCAGGAGTCGGAATGCTTAACCGACACACTGGGGCATTTTCTCCTGTAGCCCAAGTGACCCCATGGTCTGGTCGAGCTTTGGAACCGGTCGCGTCCCCCTCGACACTGCACCCGACTCCCAGTTTCTCAATCTTGTTGGCCCCCCGGCGACCTCCGGTTCGATGAATTGCACCTGCTGAAACTCGAGTTCCCTTTGACTTGCGCTTCATGAATTATTCGTGATTCAGGTTGGAACCCCAGCTTACGACCCCCTGTAGGCCGTTCTCTGAGCTTTCCGGTCACATCGTTTCCTTTCACGCTCTTTGGTTCATCGTGGTCCTGCTCGTTCTGCTGTCAGAGGAGCAGAGAGTTGATCTTCTTGATTCTGGATACTGATACTTTCTAGGTGATCTGGATAAGCAAGATGACGACCCTCAAGAGCGGCGGAAAGGGAGCAGACATTTGGTGGGCCGCAGGGAATCCCGCTCCGTTCCCAGGGCTCCTAGATGTGGAATCCTGGTCAGAGTTGTTCCCAGGTCAGAGAATGGAGATAGCCTGTGCATGATGGGATAGCCCTGCCTAGATCGTTCAGTGAGTCTCTAGCTCAGCTACTCTTAGGATCGGGGGGAGGACCGTGGAAAGGCCCGGTGTCAGACATCCGGAAAGAAGACGGGATGAATGTCTTACCTCTGAAGTACATCCCGAATCTGGGAGTTAACTTCAGCTTTGCTGGGGTTTATTTGGCGAATGACAGTGTGCCTGGTGCATACGCACATCCGGCAGCCACTTCATGGGGGCCGTCGCAATTGGAACCACGCACCTGGCGTCGGCGTTTGAGCCAAATGGGGACCCGTGGTGCAAGCAACCCTCCCCACGTGTTAGCGTGCGTGAGATTCAGCTGGCGGCATTTTACTAGGTGCGTGTTGGTAGAGTGGGGCTGAGGTTTGCTTGCTCCTGTGGATGTAGAAGAAGTCAAAGGGCCTGCCCAGCCCTGCGGTCCCCTCAGTCAACTCTGTTTCGGAGACATAACGATTTGGATTGCTAACAAGTCAGGAAAGTTTCAAGCCCTTGGAAGATCAGTTAAACACAAACACGGAATGAGAGTCAAAAGACAATATGTCATCTTTTTGAGAATTTTACTCACTTCAAGCACATGAAACACACATATTGACAAAGGCATGCCAGAGCCCAGTTTTCGAGGCCGAGGAAGGACCCCGAGAGCGCGCAGCGCAGCAGGCTTCCCAGCGTCCCAAACACTGCTCTCGGGGCGGGGCTCAGCGGAAGGGCTGCACCTCTCAGTGTTCCCAAACTTTTCCCTTATTCAGTCATCTAGAGAGCAAAAACACAGTCATTCCCCAGTTTCCTATTGACGTCCCAGCAGAAGTCTGACTCCTGCGCGTCGCCGTTTCTCAGGCAACCAATCACTGGCACGGAAGCTTTTCCTGGCGCGTTTCCGGAGAGCCATGTGAACTACAATGTCCCTCACCAGAATTCAATGAGGCAGAGTCCCTGCATCGGCTCCCTGCCTGGCCTGGGCTAACACATCCGCAGAAGCGCCACAGCCAGGGAGCTTCGGAGTCACCGCAGAGAGTCTGCTCGCTGCTCTGCGCTCCTCAGTCCCACAGTCCCCTCCAAGTCACGGGAGCGGGAGGCCAAGGAGGCCCTGCCACCTGCAGTCTCACTCCAGGTCAAAATCACTGTCCTCTGAGGAGGAGGAAACCTGAAGGTCCTCATAGAGGACACTCGGTGGGACACGAACACCGGGACCCTGAGACTTCTCTGAGACATGAGGGCTCTGAGCGAGGAAGGCTCCCGGCTTCTCAGGAGAGTGAAATGAGGGAGCTGTCAGGAGGCTGGAGCTCCACCATCCATTGTCCAGTCTCCGGAAGAGCACTCTGAGAGGCTGGGCCCTGCCATGGCTGGCCGCTGGGTGACGGGACACGGTGCAGGCCTGGGCAGTAGGCAGGCAAGGTCTGCTGTGCGGAGGCTGCCGGTCGATGCTGGGCACCTGGGCGGGTGTCCTCCGGCCCATCTGGGGCGACGTACTCGCTCCAAGTTCGGTTGCGGCCGGCGGAGGTTGGAGAGCGTCCCGTGCCCCGAGCTCACCTCCCTGGATGGCGTCTTCGGGGATCTGGAAGGGACCCAGTCTCGGTATCTTGGGGAAGTTCAGGCAAGCCTGAATCGGAGCCTGGGCAGGTCTCTTGGCTCCTGGCCTGAAGCTGAGATTGGAGCCTAGGCCCAAGCTGCGTGTGGCGGCTGGTGGGCAGGGCTGTGAGGTCAGCGCGGGACGTCTGTCTTGTGCCCGGGGGCTGATGGCCTGGAGCAGGCCGTGGGTTTGGGAGGCAGCCTGGGGAACTTCTCGGCAGCCACCCTCCGGGCTGCTGTGAGTGGGCTTCACCACGAGGAAAGGCCCCGGGCCCTGGTGCCTGACTGCAGGCTGAGGGATGGGGGCCGCAGCCCCTGTCTGTCGAAGACTAGAGGAGGAGCTCACACTGGCTTTTCTGAGGGGAGACAGTGAAGCCAAGACGGAACCCCTGTCAGACATTTCGGTAGCTGAGCCATCAGTGAGGACAGGGTCCACGCGTGGCCTCTTACTGGTTGTGTGGAGCGGCACTGGCCTGCTTGCAACCTGAAAGACAGGAAACCACACACGTTACAAGTTCCTCTGCATGGAGCCGAAACGAAAATCGGCCACTTCCAAAGACGAGGGGCACGCGCCATGAAATTCTCCATACAGAATCGACAGGCGGTCCTTGGAAGTAGGGACAGACCCTCCACCTGAGTGCTGATCAGGACAAGACTCATGAAAGATGCGCTCTCGAGCTATGTGTAGCTGATCCGAGCACACCATTGTTCAAAAGAACAATGTCTTGGGCATTAACTGGATCGGAGTGCCTCCACTCAGCCTTCCCTGAAGTGGAAGGGACTAATGCCCTTCTGAAGGCAGGTTGGTGGCTCAAGGGTTCTCAGGGGGTGTTCTCTGAAAAGCTGCATGTTCCTGGGTTTAGCCCTCTCCATGTTTGGGGCCTCTGAGGGACGAATTTCCTCACGCCGCCAGGAACATGTTGTTGGCAGGCTTGCCGTAATTGGACAGAAAGAAAGCAACGGGAAATAAGGCATCCTCAGATGCCTTCACCTGCAATCCAACTGACCTGGAAGGATGGTGGAGTCCCTGACCCCAAGAAGGCAAGAAAGAGGGGTTCCCCGATTCCCTCCTGCAGCCGGGAAGCCGAAAGGAAATCAACCAGTGTGACCTAGAGGAGAAAAAGACCAGGGGCCCGGGGTGACACTCACCCTCAGATCATCACAAGATTCCGTGGATCCTCTTCGATTTGGCAGCGGCTTCTCTGGAGGTTTCCCGGAAAATATCCGGAGGAGAGCCTTCCTCTGCGGGTCTTGCTGCCTGCAGAACAGAAAATGGTCAGGCCGTGCCCCCTGGTTTTCCCCGGGAGACAGGGAGAACCCTGTCTGGGGCCCAGGCCCATTCCGTGTTGCGTGACACAGAAATGGACATCTGGTGCCCTTTCCGCCTCTGCACCTTCCCTCACCTGCCAACCTTCCCGTCCTCCTGGTGGCCCTCTAGGCTTCCCAACTAAGGACTGTGATTTGGACTCCATTGCTTTTCCCCTGTCATGGGGAACCTGCACGAAGCGCCCCCGCCTCTCCCCGTCCCCGAGTCTCCCAGAGCCAGAGGGGCTCTTGGGTGTGGAAGAACGGAGGACAAGGAGCTGCGCTCTATTTCCTGCAGCGTTCCTTCCCTGGACCGGAGACGGAAAGGCACACGGTGTGCAGGTGCAGAGACACCATGTCCTTAGGAGGCAGTACTCTCAGAGTGGTGAAAACCCCTCCCACCGCTCACCTTGGTCTCTCTTCCTTCTCTCCCTTATCCTTGTTCAAGGGCCCCGGGTTCGCCTCCACTGGGGGCTTCCACGGTTTCAGGTTTTCCTTCCCTTCCTTCTTCCCGAAGGTCTGTGGAACCAGGGCTGCCTTCCAGCACTTCATGGGGCACCTGGTACTTCTGGCCGTGTGGCCAAAGGCCCCGCAGTCTTTGCACTTGAGCTGTGGGTGGAAAGGAAGTGATGTCAGTGAGTGAGCTGAAGCCACAGGCAGCCATCCGATGTCAACATTGAGAGGGATTATGAATTCAGAGCTGAATAAGGATTCCAAAGAGGGGACCCCGGCATGGGGCCCGTTAAGTGCTGGGAGAGTTCGGATACGATGTTCCCTCCCAAAGCCCATGTGACGGAGGACCTCTAAAAGGAAGGACTCGAGGTACTAAGGGGCACGATCGTGACCCCGATGTCAACCACACAGCCAAAGGTGGCTACACAGGATTCTAAGTAGGAAGGGAGGTTGCCCCCAAGAGTCTCTCAAGGGATCTATGGGGCCGGGGAGGAGGTCCCAAGCCACGCCCACCTCGGATGGGTAAAGCAACCTGGGTGGTGGTGACAGAAACCTTTGGAATCCAACCCAGTCTCTGAGGACCCTGTGACAACCCCTCCCCCCGCCCCCACCCCCATACCCAAGAGATCCAGGGCTAGACTTACCCTGGGATCTTCTTCATCGGGCGGGGGAGCCCTTGGCGCAACTGGGGCCCTCCGCTGCTTCTGGAGGGTCTGGGCTCTCCCGAGTCTGTTGGCCCCAGTTTTGGGGTCACGACGGGCCAACATCTTCGTCTCCTGGGGGTTCTATGACCGCCTTTTTCGGGGGTTGATTGTTGGGTCACCTGAAACACACACAAACACACCCATATCGATGGTGAAGCACACTGGATATTCACACACACCCACAGGAAGCCCCCAGCTAACTCCTTGCCGCTGCGGTCGTGAGGAGACTTCACCACCGGTCAGTCAAGTCTGTGCCTCACACTGTGCTCTGTACACCCTCAGATATTGTGTGTTCCTCTGCCATGATTACCTAGTCCGAGTGTAAACCTCGCCTGCCACGGGGCCCATGGCCTAGGGGTGGGGAGCTGAGCTTTCTGCCCCAAACAATCCACTGATTCTGAAGACAGGACTGAGGTGTATCACGATTCACGCCGGTAGGAGACACGATGATTCTATCTCCCTTGACGGCCAGAATGATGGAAGCCGCAGGGCATGGCGTATGGCACCCTTTGGCAGGTCTGTTTGAAATCAGGGATAAGGGAGGCTTCCTGTCACAACTTGAATCGCTACTCTTGCCATTTCTAATTAGGCAACTTCCAAACACAAATTCATAGAGAGAAGTTTTCTTCCTCTCTATCGCACTAGCAGGTGATGGTCTTTCCTCTTCTATCGTTTTGGCTTTAGCTCCAGCCCCTCTTTATTTATTTTTCTGATATTTTACGCATGCCACACGAACCCGTCCAAACAAACGGTGAACAGGTGCCATAGCGTATCGATTTCTTACACGGCTGAAGGGCAAACCGCCCCTTTTTCAAAACCTCTTTTCCCATTTCCCCACCAATTCAGCACGCTGGTTTACATTTCCTTTCGCATTTCCATCTTGGTCTTATCCCACACGTGGAGACGGGAATGATTTCTCGTTTTCTGTTCCAAGAATTACCAGTAAGCAGAATACATCCTACCCCATCAGCAAGCCCCAGTGTGATCGATTTCTTTCACTCTCCCTCGTCTCTTCCCCCCCAAACCCCGCCCCACCCCTCAGGGACTACGTGAAACAAACAGTTGTTCGGTGAAACTAACCTGAAGTTACAGGTCAGCTTTCTTTCCTCGGCTGGCGCTCAGACGGGCAGGTGCTGGAGCAGCCCCGCTGGAAGCGATGCAGCATCCAGGAAGACCGAGGAAGGGGCGGAGAGGGACCTCTGCTTTCCAGGCTGCCTTTTATACCGCCTCTGGTCTCCGGACGTGGAGGGCACCCTAACCTGATCCATTACAGGTACCTTAATTGCAATTAACTTAACCCAATCACATGACCTGGAGACGTCTGTCTGCACAGCCCACTCTAAGATCATGTTCACCTTTGGCCGACATTCTAAAACCTACGAGTACAGCTGCAAGCTTTGAAGGATAGTTGTTCCCCGTCAGACGTGTGACACTGGTTCGTTTACCCTTGTCTCGTTTTCCGTCTTGATTGCCTTTTGTTTGTCTGTTCGTGTTAAAAAAAAAATGTGGTAAAATAGACGCCTTTTAATTGGGCCGTGTCTACTACATCTCGACGTAGGCCTCAGTGTCATCAAGGAGATTCTCCTGGACACGCCGTCACGGCCATGATCCATCTTCAGAGCTTCTCTTTCTTCCCCACGGTAAGTCTGTCAGCAGAGAACACTGACCACACCCTCATGTGTTTTCTCCTCCAGGAGGCGCTTGGAAACCACCGTGAGTTGGACTGCACTGGGAAACACAGATGAAGAAAGTCAAGACCGCTTTTTCCTTCAGCGCCTGGCTCCCTTTTCAACTCGTCTTGCGACTCCAGGCATTATGCCTGAAAAGTCTCCGGGACGCCTGTGAGGCTCTACTTCCCTGGGTCCCATTGCCATTTCTCTGCATTTGCGAGGATCCACCGGACCTTCTTTGGAACTCCCCCGTCGGTGAACTTTGGTGCCACGTCCCCTAATTCTGTCCTTGGTCATCTGCACCTGCACGGGTTAGGCTCCATGTTCCATGGACGGGAAGAGACAGGCAGGAGTCGGAATGCTTAACCGACACACTGGGGCATTTTCTCCTGTAGCCCAAGTGACCCCATGGTCTGGTCGAGCTTTGGAACCGGTCGCGTCCCCCTCGACACTGCACCCGACTCCCAGTTTCTCAATCTTGTTGGCCCCCCGGCGACCTCCGGTTCGATGAATTGCACCTGCTGAAACTCGAGTTCCCTTTGACTTGCGCTTCATGAATTATTCGTGATTCAGGTTGGAACCCCAGCTTACGACCCCCTGTAGGCCGTTCTCTGAGCTTTCCGGTCACATCGTTTCCTTTTACGCTCTTTGGTTCATCGTGGTCCTGCTCGTTCTGCTGTCAGAGGAGCAGAGAGTTGATCTTCTTGATTCTGGATACTGATACTTTCTAGGTGATCTGGATAAGCAAGATGACGACCCTCAAGAGCGGCGGAAAGGGAGCAGCCATTTGGTGGGCCGCAGGGAATCCCGCTCAGTTCCCAGGGCTCCTAGATGTGGAAACCTGGTCAGAGTTGTTCGCAGGTCAGAGAATGGAGATAGCCTGTGCATGATGGGATAGCCCTGCCTAGATCGTTCAGTGAGTCTCTAGCTCAGCTACTCTCAGGATCGGGGGGAGGACCGTGGAAAGGCCCGGTGTCAGACATCCGGAAAGAAGACGGGATGAATGTCTTACCTCTGAAGTACATCCCGAATCTGGGAGTTAACTTCAGCTTTGCTGGGGTCTATTTGGCGAATGACAGTGTGCCTGGTGCCTACGCACATCCGGCAGCCACTTCATGGGGGCGTCGCAATTGGAACCACGCACCTGCCGTCGGCGTTTGAGCCAAATGGGGACCCGTGGTGCAAGCAACGCTCCCCACGTGTTAGCGTGCGTGAGATTCAGCTGGCGGCATTTTACTAGGTGCGTGTTGGTAGAGTGGGGCTGAGGTTTGCTTGCTCCTGTGGATGTAGAAGAAGTCAAAGGTCCTGCCCAGCCCTGCGGTCCCCTCAGTCAACTCTGTTTCGGAGACATAACGATTTGGATTGCTAACAAGTCAGGAAAGTTTCAAGCCCTTGGAAGATCAGTTAAACACAAACACGGAATGAGAGTCAAAAGACAATATGTCATCTTTTTGAGAATTTTACTCACTTCAAGCACATGAAACACACATATTGACAAAGGCATGCCAGAGCCCAGTTTTCGAGGCCGAGGAAGGACCCCGAGAGCGCGCAGTGCAGCAGGCTTCCCAGCGTCCCAAACACTGCTCTCGGGGCGGGGCGCAGCGGAAGGGCTGCACCTCTCAGTGTTCCCAAACTTTTCCCTTATTCAGTCATCTAGAGAGCCAAAACTCAGTCATTCCCCAGTTTCCTATTGACGTCCCAGCAGAAGTCTGACTCCTGCGCGTCGCCCAGTTTCTCAGGCAACCAATCACTGGCACGGAAGCTTTTCCTGGCGCGTTTCCGGAGAGCCATGTGAACTACAATGTCCCTCACCAGAATTCAATGAGGCAGAGTCCCTGCATCGGCTCCCTGCCTGGCCTGGGCTAACACATCCGCAGAAGCGCCACAGCCAGGGAGCTTCGGAGTCACCGCAGAGAGTCTGCTCGCTGCTCTGCGCTCCTCAGTCCCACAGTCCCCTCCAAGTCACGGGAGCGGGAGGCCAAGGAGCCCCTGCCACCTGCAGTCTCACTCCAGGTCAAAATCACTGTCCTCTGAGGAGGAGGAAACCTGAAGGTCCTCATAGAGGACACTCGGTGGGACACGAACACCGGGACCCTGAGACTTCTCTGAGACATGAGGGCTCTGAGCGAGGAAGGCTCCCGGCTTCTCAGGAGAGTGAAATGAGGGAGCTGTCAGGAGGCTGGAACTCCACCATCCATTGTCCAGTCTCCGGAAGAGCACTCTGAGAGGCTGGGCCCCGCCGAGGTTGGACGCTGGGTGACGGGACACGGTGCAGGCCTGTGCAGTAGGCAGGCAAGGTCTGCTGTGCGGAGGCTGCCGGTCGATGCTGGGCACCTGGGCGGGTGTCCTCCGGCCCATCTGGGGCGACGTACTCGCTCCAAGTTCGGTTGCGGCCGGCGGAGGTTGGAGAGTGACCCCTGCCCCGAGCTCACCTCCCTGGATTGCGTCTTCGGGGATCTGGAAGGGACCCAGTCTCGGTATCTTGGGGAAGTTCAGGCAAGCCTGAATCGGAGCCTGGGCAGGTCTCTTGGCTCCTGGCCTGAAGCTGAGATTGGAGCCTAGGCCCAAGCTGCGTGTGGCGGCTGGTGGGCAGGGCTGTGAGGTCAGCGCGGGACGTCTGTCTTGTGCCCGGGCGCTGATGGCCTGGAGCAGGCCGTGGGTTTGGGAGGCAGCCTGGGGAACTTCTCGGCAGCCACCCTCCGGGCTGCTGTGAGTGGGCTTCACCACGAGGAAAGGCCCCGGGCCCTGGTGCCTGACTGCAGGCTGAGGGATGGGGGCCGCAGCCCCTGTCTGTCGAAGACTAGAGGAGGAGCTCACACTGGCTTTTCTGAGGGGAGACAGTGAAGCCAAGACGGAACCCCTGTCAGACATTTCGGTAGCTGAGCCATCAGTGAGGACAGGGTCCACGCGTGGCCTCTTACTGGTTGTGTGGAGCGGCACTGGCCTGCTTGCAACCTGAAAGACAGGAAACCACACACGTTACAAGTTCCTCTGCATGGAGCCGAAACGAAAATCAGCCACTTCCAAAGACGAGGGGCACGCGCCATGAAATTCTCCATACAGAATCGACAGGCGGTCCTTGGAAGTAGGGACAGACCCTCCACCTGAGTGCTGATCAGGACAAGACTCATGAAAGATGCGCTCTCGAGCTATGTGTAGCTGATCCGAGCACACCATTGTTCAAAAGAACAATGTCTTGGGCATTAACTGGATCGGAGTGCCTCCACTCAGCCTTCCCTGAAGTGGAAGGGACTAATGCCCTTCTGAAGGCAGGTTGGTGGCTCAAGGGTTCTCAGGGGGTGTTCTCTGAAAAGCTGCATGTTCCTGGGTTTAGCCCTCTCCATGTTTGGGGCCTCTGAGGGACGAATTTCCTCACGCCGCCAGGAACATGTTGTTGGCAAGCTTGCCGTAATTGGACAGAAAGAAAGCAACGGGAAATAAGGCATCCTCAGATGCCTTCACCTGCAATCCAACTGACCTGGAAGGATGGTGGAGTCCCTGACCCCAAGAAGGCAAGAAAGAGGGGTTCCCTGATTCCCTCCCGCAGTCGGGAAGCTGAAAGGAAATCAACCAGTGTGACCTAGAGGAGAAAAAGACCAGGGGCCCGGGGTGACACTCACCATCAGATCATCACAAGATTCCGTGGATCCTCTTCGATTTGGCAGCGGCTTCTCTGGAGGTTTCCCGGAAAATATCCGGAGGAGAGCCTTCCTCTGCGGGTCTTGCTGCCTGCAGAACAGAAAAAGGTCAGGCCGTGCCCCCTGGTTTTCCCCGGGAGACAGGGAGAACCCTGTCTGGGGCCCAGGCCCATTCCGTGTTGCGTGACACAGAAATGGACATCTGGTGCCCTTTCCGCCTCTGCACCTTCCCTCACCTGCCAACCTTCCCGTCCTCCTGGTGGCCCTCTAGGCTTCCCAACTAAGGACTGTGATTTGGACTCCATTGCTTTTCCCCCTGTCATGGGGAACCTGCACGAAGCGCCCCCGCCTCTCCCCGTCCCCGAGTCTCCCAGAGCCAGAGGGGCTCTTGGGTGTGGAAGAACGGAGGACAAGGAGCTGCGCTCTATTTCCTGCAGCGTTCCTTCCCTGGACCGGAGACGGAAAGGCACACGGTGTGCAGGTGCAGAGACACCATGTCCTTAGGAGGCAGTACTCTCAGAGTGGTGAAAACCCCTCCCACCGCTCACCTTGGTCTCTCTTCCTTCTCTCCCTTATCCTTGTTCAAGGGCCCCGGGTTCGCCTCCACCGGGGGCTTCCACGGTTTCAGGTTTTCCTTCCCTTCCTTCTTCCCGAAGGTCTGTGGAACCAGGGCTGCCTTCCAGCACTTCATGGGGCACCTGGTACTTCTGGCCGTGTGGCCAAAGGCCCCGCAGTCTTTGCACTTGAGCTGTGGGTGGAAAGGAAGTGATGTCAGTGAGTGAGCTGAAGCCACAGGCAGCCATCCGATGTCAACATTGAGAGGGATTATGAATTCAGAGCTGAATAAGGATTCCAAAGAGGGGACCCCGGCATGGGGCCCGTTAAGTGCTGGGAGAGTTCGGATACGATGTTCCCTCCCAAAGCCCATGTGACGGAGGACCTCTAAAAGGAAGGACTCGAGGTACTAAGGGGCACGATCGTGACCCCGATGTCAACCACACAGCCAAAGGTGGCTACACAGGATTCTAAGTAGGAAGGGAGGTTGCCCCCAAGAGTCTCTCAAGGGATCTATGGGGCCGGGGAGGAGGTCCCAAGCCACGCCCACCTCGGATGGGTAAAGCAACCTGGGTGGTGGTGACAGAAACCTTTGGAATCCAACCCAGTCTCTGAGGACCCTGTGACAACCCCTCCCCCCGCCCCCACCCCCATACCCAAGAGATCCAGGGCTAGACTTACCCTGGGATCTTCTTCATCGGGCGGGGGAGCCCTTGGCGCAACTGGGGCCCTCCGCTGCTTCTGGAGGGTCTGGGCTCTCCCGAGTCTGTTGGCCCCAGTTTTGGGGTCACGACGGGCCAACATCTTCGTCTCCTGGGGGTTCTATGACCGCCTTTTTCGGGGGTTGATTGTTGGGTCACCTGAAACACACACAAACACACCATATCGATGGTGAAGCACACTGGATATTCACACACACCCACAGGAAGCCCCCAGCTAACTCCTTGCCGCTGCGGTCGTGAGGAGACTTCACCACCGGTCGGTCAAGTCTGTGCCTCACACTGTGCTGTGTACACCCTCAGATATTGTGTGTTCCTCTGCCATGATTACCTAGTCCGAGTGTAAACCTCGCCTGCCACGGGGCCCATGGCCTAGGGGTGGGGAGCTGAGCTTTCTGCCCCAAACAATCCACTGATTCTGAAGACAGGACTGAGGTGTATCACGATTCACGCCGGTAGGAGACACGATGATTCTATCTCCCTTGACGGCCAGAATGATGGAAGCCGCAGGGCATGGCGTATGGCACTCTTTGGCAGGTCTGTTTGAAATCAGGGATAAGGGAGGCTTCCTGTCACAACTTGAATCGCTACTCTTGCCATTTCTAATTAGGCAACTTCCAAACACAAATTCATAGAGAGAAGTTTTCTTCCTCTCTATCGCACTAGCAGGTGATGGTCTTTCCTCTTCTATCGTTTTGGCTTTAGCTCCAGCCCCTCTTTATTTATTTTTCTGATATTTTACGCATGCCACACGAACCCGTCCAAACAAACGGTGAACAGGTGCCATAGCGTATCGATTTCTTACACGGCTGAAGGGCAAACCGCCCCTTTTTCAAAACCTCTTTTCCCATTTCCCCACCAATTCAGCACGCTGGTTTACATTTCCTTTCGCATTTCCATCTTGGTCTTATCCCACACGTGGAGACGGGAATGATTTCTCGTTTTCTGTTCCAAGAATTACCAGTAAGCAGAATACATCCTACCCCATCAGCAAGCCCCAGTGTGATCGATTTCTTTCACTCTCCCTCGTCTCTTCCCCCCCAAACCCTGCCCCACCCCTCAGGGACTACGTGAAACAAACAGTTGTTCGGTGAAACTAACCTGAAGTTACAGGTCAGCTTTCTTTCCTCGGCTGGCGCTCAGACGGGCAGGTGCTGGAGCAGCCCCGCTGGAAGCGATGCAGCATCCAGGAAGACCGAGGAAGGGGCGGAGAGGGACCTCTGCTTTCCAGGCTGCCTTTTATACCGCCTCTGGTCTCCGGACGTGGAGGGCACCCTAACCTGATGCATTACAGGTACCTTAATTGCAATTAACTTAATCCAATCACATGACCTGGAGACGTCTGTCTGCACAGCCCACTCTAAGATCATGTTCACCTTTGGCCGACATTCTAAAACCTACGAGTACAGCTGCAAGCTTTGAAGGATAGTTGTTCCCCGTCAGACGTGTGACACTGGTTCGTTTACCCTTGTCTCGTTTTCCGTCTTGATTGCCTTTTGTTTGTCTGTTCGTGTTAAAAAAAAAATGTGGTAAAATAGACGCCTTTTAATTGGGCCGTGTCTTCTACATCTCGACGTAGGCCTCAGTGTCATCAAGGAGATTCTCCTGGACACGCCGTCACGGCCATGATCCATCTTCAGAGCTTCTCTTTCTTCCCCACGGTAAGTCTGTCAGCAGAGAACACTGACCACACCCTCATGTGTTTTCTCCTCCAGGAGGCGCTTGGAAACCACCGTGAGTTGGACTGCACTGGGAAACACAGATGAAGAAAGTCAAGACCGCTTTGTCCTTCAGCGCCTGGCTCCCTTTTCAACTCGTCTTGCAACTTCAGGCATTATGCCTGAAAAGTCTCCGGGACGCCTGTGAGGCTCTACTTCCCTGGGTCCCATTGCCATTTCTCTGCATTTGCGAGGATCCACCGGACCTTCTTCGGAACTCCCCCATCGGTGAACTTTGGTGCCTCGTCCCCTAATTCTGTCCTTGGTCATCTGCACCTGCACGGGTTAGGCTCCATGTTCCATGGACGGGAAGAGACAGGCAGGAGTCGGAATGCTTAACCGACACACTGGGGCATTTTCTCCTGTAGCCCAAGTGACCCCATGGTCTGGTCGAGCTTTGGAACCGGTCGCGTCCCCCTCGACACTGCACCCGACTCCCAGTTTCTCAATCTTGTTGGCCCCCCGGCGACCTCCGGTTCGATGAATTGCACCTGCTGAAACTCGAGTTCCCTTTGACTTGCGCTTCATGAATTATTCGTGATTCAGGTTGGAACCCCAGCTTACGACCCACTGTAGGCCGTTCTCTGAGCTTTCCGGTCACATCGTTTCCTTTCACGCTCTTTGGTTCATCGTGGTCCTGCTCGTTCTGCTGTCAGAGGAGCAGAGAGTTGATCTTCTTGATTCTGGATACTGATACTTTCTAGGTGATCTGGATAAGCAAGATGACGACCCTCAAGAGCGGCGGAAAGGGAGCAGCCATTTGGTGGGCCGCAGGGAATCCCGCTCAGTTCCCAGGGCTCCTAGATGTGGAATCCTGGTCAGAGTTGTTCCCAGGTCAGAGAATGGAGACAGCCTGTGCATGATGGGATAGCCCTGCCTAGATCGTTCAGTGAGTCTCTAGCTCAGCTACTCTTAGGATCGGGGGGAGGACCGTGGAAAGGCCCGGTGTCAGACATCCGGAAAGAAGACGGGATGAATGTCTTACCTCTGAAGTACATCCCGAATCTGGGAGTTAACTTCAGCTTTGCTGGGGTCTATTTGGCGAATGACAGTGTGCCTGGTGCATACGCACATCCGGCAGCCACTTCATGGGGGCCGTCGAAATTGGAACCACGCACCTGGCATCGGCGTTTGAGCCAAATGGGGACCCGTGGTGCAAGCAACCCTCCCCACGTGTTAGCGTGCGTGAGATTCAGCTGGCGGCATTTTACTAGGTGCGTGTTGGTAGAGTGGGGCTGAGGTTTGCTTGCTCCTGTGGATGTAGAAGAAGTCAAAGGGCCTGCCCAGCCCTGCGGTCCCCTCAGTCAACTCTGTTTCGGAGACATAACGATTTGGATTGCTAACAAGTCAGGAAAGTTTCAAGCCCTTGGAAGATCAGTTAAACACAAACACGGAATGAGAGTCAACAGACAATATGTCATCTTTTTGAGAATTTTACTCACTTCAAGCACATGAAACACACATATTGACAAAGGCATGCCAGAGCCCAGTTTTCGAGGCCGAGGAAGGACCCCGAGAGCGCGCAGCGCAGCAGGCTTCCCAGCGTCCCAAACACTGCTCTCGGGGCGGGGCGCAGCGGAAGGGCTGCACCTCTCAGTGTTCCCAAACTTTTCCCTTATTCAGTCATCTAGAGAGCAAAAACTCAGTCATTCCCCAGTTTCCTATTGACGTCCCAGCAGAAGTCTGACTCCTGCGCGTCGCCCAGTTTCTCAGGCAACCAATCACTGGCACGGAAGCTTTTCCTGGCGCGTTTCCGGAGAGCCATGTGAACTACAATGTCCCTCACCAGAATTCAATGAGGCAGAGTCCCTGCATCGGCTCCCTGCCTGGCCTGGGCTAACACATCCGCAGAAGCGCCACAGCCAGGGAGCTTCGGAGTCACCGCAGAGAGTCTGCTCGCTGCTCTGCGCTCCTCAGTCCCACAGTCCCCTCCAAGTCACGGGAGCGGGAGGCCAAGGAGCCCCTGCCACCTGCAGTCTCACTCCAGGTCAAAATCACTGTCCTCTGAGGAGGAGGAAACCTGAAGGTCCTCATAGAGGACACTCGGTGGGACACGAACACCGGGACCCTGAGACTTCTCTGAGACATGAGGGCTCTGAGCGAGGAAGGCTCCCGGCTTCTCAGGAGAGTGAAATGAGGGAGCTGTCAGGAGGCTGGAGCTCCACCATCCATTGTCCAGTCTCCGGAAGAGCACTCTGAGAGGCTGGGCCCCGCCATGGCTGGCCGCTGGGTGACGGGACACGGTGCAGGCCTGGGCAGTAGGCAGGCAAGGTCTGCTGTGCGGAGGCTGCCGGTCGATGCTGGGCACCTGGGCGGGTGTCCTCCGGCCCATCTGGGGCGACGTACTCGCTCCAAGTTCGGTTGCGGCCGGCGGAGGTTGGAGAGTGTCCCGTGCCCCGAGCTCACCTCCCTGGATGGCGTCTTCAGGGATCTGGAAGGGACCCAGTCTCGGTATCTTGGGGAAGTTCAGGCAAGCCTGAATCGGAGCCTGGGCAGGTCTCTTGGCTCCTGGCCTGAAGCTGAGATTGGAGCCTAGGCCCAAGCTGCATGTGGCGGCTGGTGGGCAGGGCTGTGAGGTCAGCGCGGGACGTCTGTCTTGTGCCCGGGGGCTGATGGCCTGGAGCAGGCCGTGGGTTTGGGAGGCAGCCTGGGGAACTTCTCGGCAGCCACCCTCCGGGCTGCTGTGAGTGGGCTTCACCACGAGGAAAGGCCCCGGGCCCTGGTGCCTGACTGCAGGCTGAGGGATGGGGGCCGCAGCCCCTGTCTGTCGAAGACTAGAGGAGGAGCTCACACTGGCTTTTCTGAGGGGAGACAGTGAAGCCAAGACGGAACCCCTGTCAGACATTTCGGTAGCTGAGCCATCAGTGAGGACAGGGTCCACGCGTGGCCTCTTACTGGTTGTGTGGAGCGGCACTGGCCTGCTTGCAACCTGAAAGACAGGAAACCACACACGTTAAAAGTTCCTCTGCATGGAGCCGAAACGAAAATCAGCCACTTCCAAAGACGAGGGGCACGCGCCATGAAATTCTCCATACAGAATCGACAGGCGGTCCTTGGAAGTAGGGACAGACCCTCCACCTGAGTGCTGATCAGGACAAGACTCATGAAAGATGCGCTCTCGAGCTATGTGTAGCTGATCCGAGCACACCATTGTTCAAAAGAACAATGTCTTGGGCATTAACTGGATCGGAGTGCCTCCACTCAGCCTTCCCTGAAGTGGAAGGGACTAATGCCCTTCTGAAGGCAGGTTGGTGGCTCAAGGGTTCTCAGGGGGTGTTCTCTGAAAAGCTGCATGTTCCTGGGTTTAGCCCTCTCCATGTTTGGGGCCTCTGAGGGACGAATTTCCTCACGCTGCCAGGAACATGTTGTTGGCAGGCTTGCCGTAATTGGACAGAAAGAAAGCAACGGGAAATAAGGCATCCTCAGATGCCTTCACCTGCAATCCAACTGACCTGGAAGGATGGTGGAGTCCCTGACCCCAAGAAGGCAAGAAAGAGGGGTTCCCCGATTCCCTCCCGCAGCCGGGAAGCCGAAAGGAAATCAACCAGTGTGACCTAGAGGAGAAAAAGACCAGGGGCCCGGGGTGACACTCACCCTCAGATCATCACAAGATTCCGTGGATCCTCTTCGATTTGGCAGCGGCTTCTCTGGAGGTTTCCCGGAAAATATCCGGAGGAGAGCCTTCCTCTGCGGGTCTTGCTGCCTGCAGAACAGAAAAAGGTCAGGCCGTGCCCCCTGGTTTTCCCCGGGAGACAGGGAGAACCCTGTCTGGGGCCCAGGCCCATTCCGTGTTGCGTGACACAGAAATGGACATCTGGTGCCCTTTCCGCCTCTGCACCTTCCCTCACCTGCCAACCTTCCCGTCCTCCTGGTGGCCCTCTAGGCTTCCCAACTAAGGACTGTGATTTGGACTCCATTGCTTTTCCCCCTGTCATGGGGAACCTGCACGAAGCGCCCCCGCCTCTCCCCGTCCCCGAGTCTCCCAGAGCCAGAGGGGCTCTTGGGTGTGGAAGAACGGATGACAAGGAGCTGCGCTCTATTTCCTGCAGCGTTCCTTCCCTGGACCGGAGACGGAAAGGCACACGGTGTGCAGGTGCAGAGACACCATGTCCTTAGGAGGCAGTACTCTCAGAGTGGTGAAAACCCCTCCCACCGCTCACCTTGGTCTCTCTTCCTTCTCTCCCTTATCCTTGTTCAAGGGCCCCGGGTTCGCCTCCACCGGGGGCTTCCACGGTTTCAGGTTTTCCTTCCCTTCCTTCTTCCCGAAGGTCTGTGGAACCAGGGCTGCCTTCCAGCACTTCATGGGGCACCTGGTACTTCTGGCCGTGTGGCCAAAGGCCCCGCAGTCTTTGCACTTGAGCTGTGGGTGGAAAGGAAGTGATGTCAGTGAGTGAGCTGAAGCCACAGGCAGCCATCCGATGTCAACATTGAGAGGGATTATGAATTCAGAGCTGAATAAGGATTCCAAAGAGGGGACCCCGGCATGGGGCCCGTTAAGTGCTGGGAGAGTTCGGATACGATGTTCCCTCCCAAAGCCCATGTGACGGAGGACCTCTAAAAGGAAGGACTCGAGGTACTAAGGGGCACGATCGTGACCCCGATGTCAACCACACAGCCAAAGGTGGCTACACAGGATTCTAAGTAGGAAGGGAGGTTGCCCCCAAGAGTCTCTCAAGGGATCTATGGGGCCGGGGAGGAGGTCCCAAGCCACGCCCACCTCGGATGGGTAAAGCAACCTGGGTGGTGGTGACAGAAACCTTTGGAATCCAACCCAGTCTCTGAGGACCCTGTGACAACCCCTCCCCCCGCCCCCACCCCCATACCCAAGAGATCCAGGGCTAGACTTACCCTGGGATCTTCTTCATCGGGCGGGGGAGCCCTTGGCGCAACTGGGGCCCTCCGCTGCTTCTGGAGGGTCTGGGCTCTCCCGAGTCTGTTGGCCCCAGTTTTGGGGTCACGACGGGCCAACATCTTCGTCTCCTGGGGGTTCTATGACCGCCTTTTTCGGGGGTTGATTGTTGGGTCACCTGAAACACACACAAACACACCCATATCGATGGTGAAGCACACTGGATATTCACACACACCCACAGGAAGCCCCCAGCTAACTCCTTGCCGCTGCGGTCGTGAGGAGACTTCACCACCGGTCGGTCAAGTCTGTGCCTCACACTGTGCTGTGTACACCCTCAGATATTGTGTGTTCCTCTGCCATGATTACCTAGTCCGAGTGTAAACCTCGCCTGCCACGGGGCCCATGGCCTAGGGGTGGGGAGCTGAGCTTTCTGCCCCAAACAATCCACTGATTCTGAAGACAGGACTGAGGTGTATCACGATTCACGCCGGTAGGAGACACGATGATTCTATCTCCCTTGACGGCCAGAATGATGGAAGCCGCAGGGCATGGCGTATGGCACCCTTTGGCAGGTCTGTTTGAAATCAGGGATAAGGGAGGCTTCCTGTCACAACTTGAATCGCTACTCTTGCCATTTCTAATTAGGCAACTTCCAAACACAAATTCATAGAGAGAAGTTTTCTTCCTCTCTATCGCACTAGCAGGTGATGGTCTTTCCTCTTCTATCGTTTTGGCTTTAGCTCCAGCCCCTCTTTATTTATTTTTCTGATATTTTACGCATGCCACACGAACCCGTCCAAACAAACGGTGAACAGGTGCCATAGCGTATCGATTTCTTACACGGCTGAAGGGCAAACCGCCCCTTTTTCAAAACCTCTTTTCCCATTTCCCCACCAATTCAGCACGCTGGTTTACATTTCCTTTCGCATTTCCATCTTGGTCTTATCCCACACGTGGAGACGGGAATGATTTCTCGTTTTCTGTTCCAAGAATTACCAGTAAGCAGAATACATCCTACCCCATCAGCAAGCCCCAGTGTGATCGATTTCTTTCACTCTCCCTCGTCTCTTCCCCCCCAAACCCCGCCCCACCCCTCAGGGACTACGTGAAACAAACAGTTGTTCGGTGAAACTAACCTGAAGTTACAGGTCAGCTTTCTTTCCTCGGCTGGCGCTCAGACGGGCAGGTGCTGGAGCAGCCCCGCTGGAAGCGATGCAGCATCCAGGAAGACCGAGGAAGGGGCGGAGAGGGACCTCTGCTTTCCAGGCTGCCTTTTATACCGCCTCTGGTCTCCGGACGTGGAGGGCACCCTAACCTGATCCATTACAGGTACCTTAATTGCAATTAACTTAATCCAATCACATGACCTGGAGACGTCTGTCTGCACAGCCCACTCTAAGATCATGTTCACCTTTGGCCGACATTCTAAAACCTACGAGTACAGCTGCAAGCTTTGAAGGATAGTTGTTCCCCGTCAGACGTGTGACACTGGTTCGTTTACCCTTGTCTCGTTTTCCGTCTTGATTGCCTTTTGTTTGTCTGTTCGTGTTAAAAAAAAAATGTGGTAAAATAGACGCCTTTTAATTGGGCCGTGTCTACTACATCTCGACGTAGGCCTCAGTGTCATCAAGGAGATTCTCCTGGACACGCCGTCACGGCCATGATCCATCTTCAGAGCTTCTCTTTCTTCCCCACGGTAAGTCTGTCAGCAGAGAACACTGACCACACCCTCATGTGTTTTCTCCTCCAGGAGGCGCTTGGAAACCACCGTGAGTTGGACTGCACTGGGAAACACAGATGAAGAAAGTCAAGACCGCTTTGTCCTTCAGCGCCTGGCTCCCTTTTCAACTCGTCTTGCGACTCCAGGCATTATGCCTGAAAAGTCTCCGGGACGCCTGTGAGGCTCTACTTCCCTGGGTCCCATTGCCATTTCTCTGCATTTGCGAGGATCCACCGGACCTTCTTTGGAACTCCCCCGTCGGTGAACTTTGGTGCCACGTCCCCTAATTCTGTCCTTGGTCATCTGCACCTGCACGGGTTAGGCTCCATGTTCCATGGACGGGAAGAGACAGGCAGGAGTCGGAATGCTTAACCGACACACTGGGGCATTTTCTCCTGTAGCCCAAGTGACCCCATGGTCTGGTCGAGCTTTGGAACCGGTCGCGTCCCCCTCGACACTGCACCCAACTCCCAGTTTCTCAATCTTGTTGGCCCCCCGGCGACCTCCGGTTCGATGAATTGCACCTGCTGAAACTCGAGTTCCCTTTGACTTGCGCTTCATGAATTATTCGTGATTCAGGTTGGAACCCCAGCTTACGACCCCCTGTAGGCCGTTCTCTGAGCTTTCCGGTCACATCGTTTCCTTTCACGCTCTTTGGTTCATCGTGGTCCTGCTCGTTCTGCTGTCAGAGGAGCAGAGAGTTGATCTTCTTGATTCTGGATACTGATACTTTCTAGGTGATCTGGATAAGCAAGATGACGACCCTCAAGAGCGGCGGAAAGGGAGCAGCCATTTGGTGGGCCGCAGGGAATCCCGCTCAGTTCCCAGGGCTCCTAGATGTGGAATCCTGGTCAGAGTTGTTCGCAGGTCAGAGAATGGAGATAGCCTGTGCATGATGGGATAGCCCTGCCTAGATCGTTCAGTGAGTCTCTAGCTCAGCTACTCTCAGGATCGGGGGGAGGACCGTGGAAAGGCCCGGTGTCAGACATCCGGAAAGAAGACGGGATGAATGTCTTACCTCTGAAGTACATCCCGAATCTGGGAGTTAACTTCAGCTTTGCTGGGGTCTATTTGGCGAATGACAGTGTGCCTGGTGCATACGCACATCCGGCAGCCACTTCATGGGGGCGTCGCAATTGGAACCACGCACCTGCCGTCGGCGTTTGAGCCAAATGGGGACCCGTGGTGCAAGCAACGCTCCCCACGTGTTAGCGTGCGTGAAATTCAGCTGGCGGCATTTTACTAGGTGCGTGTTGGTAGAGTGGGGCTGAGGTTTGCTTGCTCCTGTGGATGTAGAAGAAGTCAAAGGGCCTGCCCAGCCCTCCGGTCCCCTCAGTCAACTCTGTTTCGGAGACATAACGATTTGGATTGCTAACAAGTCAGGAAAGCTTCAAGCCCTTGGAAGATCAGTTAAACACCAACACGGAATGAGAGTCAAAAGACAATATGTCATCTTTTTGAGAATTTTACTCACTTCAAGCACATGAAACACACATATTGACAAAGGCATGCCAGAGCCCAGTTTTCGAGGCCGAGGAAGGACCCTGAGAGCGCGCAGCGCAGCAGGCTTCCCAGCGTCCCAAACACTGCTCTCGGGGCGGGGCTCAGCGGAAGGGCTGCACCTCTCAGTGTTCCCAAACTTTTCCCTTATTCAGTCATCTAGAGAGCAAAAACACAGTCATTCCCCAGTTTCCTATTGACGTCCCAGCAGAAGTCTGACTCCTGCGCGTCGCCCAGTTTCTCAGGCAACCAATCACTGGCACGGAAGCTTTTCCTGGCGCGTTTCCGGAGAGCCATGTGAACTACAATGTCCCTCACCAGAATTCAATGAGGCAGAGTCCCTGCATCGGCTCCCTGCCTGGCCTGGGCTAACACATCCGCAGAAGCGCCACAGCCAGGGAGCTTCGGAGTCACCGCAGAGAGTCTGCTCGCTGCTCTGCGCTCCTCAGTCCCACAGTCCCCTCCAAGTCACGGGAGCGGGAGGCCAAGGAGGCCCTGCCACCTGCAGTCTCACTCCAGGTCAAAATCACTGTCCTCTGAGGAGGAGGAAACCTGAAGGTCCTCATAGAGGACACTCGGTGGGACACGAACACCGGGACCCTGAGACTTCTCTGAGACATGAGGGCTCTGAGCGAGGAAGGCTCCCGGCTTCTCAGGAGAGTGAAATGAGGGAGCTGTCAGGAGGCTGGAGCTCCACCATCCATTGTCCAGTCTCCGGAAGAGCACTCTGAGAGGCTGGGCCCCGCCATGGCTGGCCGCTGGGTGACGGGACACGGTGCAGGCCTGGGCAGTAGGCAGGCAAGGTCTGCTGTGCGGAGGCTGCCGGTCGATGCTGGGCACCTGGGCGGGTGTCCTCCGGCCCATCTGGGGCGACGTACTCGCTCCAAGTTCGGTTGCGGCCGGCGGAGGTTGGAGAGCGTCCCGTGCCCCGAGCTCACCTCCCTGGATGGCGTCTTCGGGGATCTGGAAGGGACCCAGTCTCGGTATCTTGGGGAAGTTCAGGCAAGCCTGAATCGGAGCCTGGGCAGGTCTCTTGGCTCCTGGCCTGAAGCTGAGATTGGAGCCTAGGCCCAAGCTGCGTGTGGCGGCTGGTGGGCAGGGCTGTGAGGTCAGCACGGGACGTCTGTCTTGTGCCCGGGGGCTGATGGCCTGGAGCAGGCCGTGGGTTTGGGAGGCAGCCTGGGGAACTTCTCGGCAGCCACCCTCCGGGCTGCTGTGAGTGGGCTTCACCACGAGGAAAGGCCCCGGGCCCTGGTGCCTGACTGCAGGCTGAGGGATGGGGGCCGCAGCCCCTGTCTGTCGAAGACTAGAGGAGGAGCTCACACTGGCTTTTCTGAGGGGAGACAGTGAAGCCAAGACGGAACCCCTGTCAGACATTTCGGTAGCTGAGCCATCAGTGAGGACAGGGTCCACGCGTGGCCTCTTACTGGTTGTGTGGAGCGGCACTGGCCTGCTTGCAACCTGAAAGACAGGAAACCACACACGTTACAAGTTCCTCTGCATGGAGCCGAAACGAAAATCGGCCACTTCCAAAGACGAGGGGCACGCGCCATGAAATTCTCCATACAGAATCGACAGGCGGTCCTTGGAAGTAGGGACAGACCCTCCACCTGAGTGCTGATCAGGACAAGATTCATGAAAGATGCGCTCTCGAGCTATGTGTAGCTGATCCGAGCACACCATTGTTCAAAAGAACAATGTCTTGGGCATTAACTGGATCGGAGTGCCTCCACTCAGCCTTCCCTGAAGTGGAAGGGACTAATGCCCTTCTGAAGGCAGGTTGGTGGCTCAAGGGTTCTCAGGGGGTGTTCTCTGAAAAGCTGCATGTTCCTGGGTTTAGCCCTCTCCATGTTTGGGGCCTCTGAGGGACGAATTTCCTCACGCCGCCAGGAACATGTTGTTGGCAGGCTTGCCGTAATTGGACAGAAAGAAAGCAACGGGAAATAAGGCATCCTCAGATGCCTTCACCTGCAATCCAACTGACCTGGAAGGATGGTGGAGTCCCTGACCCCAAGAAGGCAAGAAAGAGGGGTTCCCCGATTCCCTCCCGCAGCCGGGAAGCCGAAAGGAAATCAACCAGTGTGACCTAGAGGAGAAAAAGACCAGGGGCCCGGGGTGACACTCACCCTCAGATCATCACAAGATTCCGTGGATCCTCTTCGATTTGGCAGCGGCTTCTCTGGAGGTTTCCCGGAAAATATCCGGAGGAGAGCCTTCCTCTGTGGGTCTTGCTGCCTGCAGAACAGAAAAAGGTCAGGCCGTGCCCCCTGGTTTTCCCCGGGAGACAGGGAGAACCCTGTCTGGGGCCCAGGCCCATTCCGTGTTGCGTGACACAGAAATGGACATCTGGTGCCCTTTCCGCCTCTGCACCTTCCCTCACCTGCCAACCTTCCCGTCCTCCTGGTGGCCCTCTAGGCTTCCCAACTAAGGACTGTGATTTGGACTCCATTGCTTTTCCCCCTGTCATGGGGAACCTGCACGAAGCGCCCCCGCCTCTCCCCGTCCCCGAGTCTCCCAGAGCCAGAGGGGCTCTTGGGTGTGGAAGAACGGAGGACAAGGAGCTGCGCTCTATTTCCTGCAGCGTTCCTTCCCTGGACCGGAGACGGAAAGGCACACGGTGTGCAGGTGCAGAGACACCATGTCCTTAGGAGGCAGTACTCTCAGAGTGGTGAAAACCCCTCCCACCGCTCACCTTGGTCTCTCTTCCTTCTCTCCCTTATCCTTGTTCAAGGGCCCCGGGTTCGCCTCCACCGGGGGCTTCCACGGTTTCAGGTTTTCCTTCCCTTCCTTATTCCCGAAGGTCTGTGGAACCAGGGCTGCCTTCCAGCACTTCATGGGTCACCTGGTACTTCTGGCCGTGTGGCCAAAGGCCCCGCAGTCTTTGCACTTGAGCTGTGGGTGGAAAGGAAGTGATGTCAGTGAGTGAGCTGAAGCCACAGGCAGCCATCCGATGTCAACATTGAGAGGGATTATGAATTCAGAGCTGAATAAGGATTCCAAAGAGGGGACCCCGGCATGGGGCCCGTTAAGTGCTGGGAGAGTTCGGATACGATGTTCCCTCCCAAAGCCCATGTGACGGAGGACCTCTAAAAGGAAGGACTCGAGGTACTAAGGGGCACGATCGTGACCCCGATGTCAACCACACAGCCAAAGGTGGCTACACAGGATTCTAAGTAGGAAGGGAGGTTGCCCCCAAGAGTCTCTCAAGGGATCTATGGGGCCGGGGAGGAGGTCCCAAGCCACGCCCACCTCGGATGGGTAAAGCAACCTGGGTGGTGGTGACAGAAACCTTTGGAATCCAACCCAGTCTCTGAGGACCCTGTGACAACCCCTCCCCCCGCCCCCACCCCCATACCCAAGAGATCCAGGGCTAGACTTACCCTGGGATCTTCTTCATCGGGCGGGGGAGCCCTTGGCGCAACTGGGGCCCTCCGCTGCTTCTGGAGGGTCTGGGCTCTCCCGAGTCTGTTGGCCCCAGTTTTGGGGTCACGACGGGCCAACATCTTCGTCTCCTGGGGGTTCTATGACCGCCTTTTTCGGGGGTTGATTGTTGGGTCACCTGAAACACACACAAACACACCCATATCGATGGTGAAGCACACTGGATATTCACACACACCCACAGGAAGCCCCCAGCTAACTCCTTGCCGCTGCGGTCGTGAGGAGACTTCACCACCGGTCGGTCAAGTCTGTGCCTCACACTGTGCTCTGTACACCCTCAGATATTGTGTGTTCCTCTGCCATGATTACCTAGTCCGAGTGTAAACCTCGCCTGCCACGGGGCCCATGGCCTAGGGGTGGGGAGCTGAGCTTTCTGCCCCAAACAATCCACTGATTCTGAAGACAGGACTGAGGTGTATCACGATTCACGCCGGTAGGAGACACGATGATTCTATCTCCCTTGACGGCCAGAATGATGGAAGCCGCAGGGCATGGCGTATGGCACCCTTTGGCAGGTCTGTTTGAAATCAGGGATAAGGGAGGCTTCCTGTCACAACTTGAATCGCTACTCTTGCCATTTCTAATTAGGCAACTTCCAAACACAAATTCATAGAGAGAAGTTTTCTTCCTCTCTATCGCACTAGCAGGTGATGGTCTTTCCTCTTCTATCGTTTTGGCTTTAGCTCCAGCCCCTCTTTATTTATTTTTCTGATATTTTACGCATGCCACACGAACCCGTCCAAACAAACGGTGAACAGGTGCCATAGCGTATCGATTTCTTACACGGCTGAAGGGCAAACCGCCCCTTTTTCAAAACCTCTTTTCCCATTTCCCCACCAATTCAGCACGCTGGTTTACATTTCCTTTCGCATTTCCATCTTGGTCTTATCCCACACGTGGAGACGGGAATGATTTCTCGTTTTCTGTTCCAAGAATTACCAGTAAGCAGAATACATCCTACCCCATCAGCAAGCCCCAGTGTGATCGATTTCTTTCACTCTCCCTCGTCTCTTCCCCCCCAAACCCCGCCCCACCCCTCAGGGACTACGTGAAACAAACAGTTGTTCGGTGAAACTAACCTGAAGTTACAGGTCAGCTTTCTTTCCTCGGCTGGCGCTCAGACGGGCAGGTGCTGGAGCAGCCCCGCTGGAAGCGATGCAGCATCCAGGAAGACCGAGGAAGGGGCGGAGAGGGACCTCTGCTTTCCAGGCTGCCTTTTATACCGCCTCTGGTCTCCGGACGTGGAGGGCACCCTAACCTGATCCATTACAGGTACCTTAATTGCAATTAACTTAACCCAATCACATGACCTGGAGACGTCTGTCTGCACAGCCCACTCTAAGATCATGTTCACCTTTGGCCGACATTCTAAAACCTACGAGTACAGCTGCAAGCTTTGAAGGATAGTTGTTCCCCGTCAGACGTGTGACACTGGTTCGTTTACCCTTGTCTCGTTTTCCGTCTTGATTGCCTTTTGTTTGTCTGTTCGTGTTAAAAAAAAAATGTGGTAAAATAGACGCCTTTTAATTGGGCCGTGTCTACTACATCTCGACGTAGGCCTCAGTGTCATCAAGGAGATTCTCCTGGACACGCCGTCACGGCCATGATCCATCTTCAGAGCTTCTCTTTCTTCCCCACGGTAAGTCTGTCAGCAGAGAACACTGACCACACCCTCATGTGTTTTCTCCTCCAGGAGGCGCTTGGAAACCACCGTGAGTTGGACTGCACTGGGAAACACAGATGAAGAAAGTCAAGACCGCTTTTTCCTTCAGCGCCTGGCTCCCTTTTCAACTCGTCTTGCGACTCCAGGCATTATGCCTGAAAAGTCTCCGGGACGCCTGTGAGGCTCTACTTCCCTGGGTCCCATTGCCATTTCTCTGCATTTGCGAGGATCCACCGGACCTTCTTTGGAACTCCCCCGTCGGTGAACTTTGGTGCCACGTCCCCTAATTCTGTCCTTGGTCATCTGCACCTGCACGGGTTAGGCTCCATGTTCCATGGACGGGAAGAGACAGGCAGGAGTCGGAATGCTTAACCGACACACTGGGGCATTTTCTCCTGTAGCCCAAGTGACCCCATGGTCTGGTCGAGCTTTGGAACCGGTCGCGTCCCCCTCGACACTGCACCCGACTCCCAGTTTCTCAATCTTGTTGGCCCCCCGGCGACCTCCGGTTCGATGAATTGCACCTGCTGAAACTCGAGTTCCCTTTGACTTGCGCTTCATGAATTATTCGTGATTCAGGTTGGAACCCCAGCTTACGACCCCCTGTAGGCCGTTCTCTGAGCTTTCCGGTCACATCGTTTCCTTTTACGCTCTTTGGTTCATCGTGGTCCTGCTCGTTCTGCTGTCAGAGGAGCAGAGAGTTGATCTTCTTGATTCTGGATACTGATACTTTCTAGGTGATCTGGATAAGCAAGATGACGACCCTCAAGAGCGGCGGAAAGGGAGCAGCCATTTGGTGGGCCGCAGGGAATCCCGCTCAGTTCCCAGGGCTCCTAGATGTGGAATCCTGGTCAGAGTTGTTCGCAGGTCAGAGAATGGAGATAGCCTGTGCATGATGGGATAGCCCTGCCTAGATCGTTCAGTGAGTCTCTAGCTCAGCTACTCTCAGGATCGGGGGGAGGACCGTGGAAAGGCCCGGTGTCAGACATCCGGAAAGAAGACGGGATGAATGTCTTACCTCTGAAGTACATCCCGAATCTGGGAGTTAACTTCAGCTTTGCTGGGGTCTATTTGGCGAATGACAGTGTGCCTGGTGCATACGCACATCCGGCAGCCACTTCATGGGGGCGTCGCAATTGGAACCACGCACCTGCCGTCGGCGTTTGAGCCAAATGGGGACCCGTGGTGCAAGCAACGCTCCCCACGTGTTAGCGTGCGTGAGATTCAGCTGGCGGCATTTTACTAGGTGCGTGTTGGTAGAGTGGGGCTGAGGTTTGCTTGCTCCTGTGGATGTAGAAGAAGTCAAAGGTCCTGCCCAGCCCTGCGGTCCCCTCAGTCAACTCTGTTTCGGAGACATAACGATTTGGATTGCTAACAAGTCAGGAAAGTTTCAAGCCCTTGGAAGATCAGTTAAACACCAACACGGAATGAGAGTCAAAAGACAATATGTCATCTTTTTGAGAATTTTACTCACTTCAAGCACATGAAACACACATATTGACAAAGGCATGCCAGAGCCCAGTTTTCGAGGCCGAGGAAGGACCCCGAGAGCGCGCAGTGCAGCAGGCTTCCCAGCGTCCCAAACACTGCTCTCGGGGCGGGGCGCAGCGGAAGGGCTGCACCTCTCAGTGTTCCCAAACTTTTCCCTTATTCAGTCATCTAGAGAGCAAAAACTCAGTCATTCCCCAGTTTCCTATTGACGTCCCAGCAGAAGTCTGACTCCTGCGCGTCGCCCAGTTTCTCAGGCAACCAATCACTGGCACGGAAGCTTTTCCTGGCGCGTTTCCGGAGAGCCATGTGAACTACAATGTCCCTCACCAGAATTCAATGAGGCAGAGTCCCCGCATCGGCTCCCTGCCTGGCCTGGGCTAACACATCCGCAGAAGCGCCACAGCCAGGGAGCTTCGGAGTCACCGCAGAGAGTCTGCTCGCTGCTCTGCGCTCCTCAGTCCCACAGTCCCCTCCAAGTCACGGGAGCGGGAGGCCAAGGAGCCCCTGCCACCTGCAGTCTCACTCCAGGTCAAAATCACTGTCCTCTGAGGAGGAGGAAACCTGAAGGTCCTCATAGAGGACACTCGGTGGGACACGAACACCGGGACCCTGAGACTTCTCTGAGACATGAGGGCTCTGAGCGAGGAAGGCTCCCGGCTTCTCAGGAGAGTGAAATGAGGGAGCTGTCAGGAGGCTGGAACTCCACCATCCATTGTCCAGTCTCCGGAAGAGCACTCTGAGAGGCTGGGCCCCGCCGTGGTTGGCCGCTGGGTGACGGGACACGGTGCAGGCCTGGGCAGTAGGCAGGCAAGGTCTGCTGTGCGGAGGCTGCCGGTCGATGCTGGGCACCTGGGCGGGTGTCCTCCGGCCCATCTGGGGCGACGTACTCGCTCCAAGTTCGGTTGCGGCCGGCGGAGGTTGGAGAGTGTCCCGTGCCCCGAGCTCACCTCCCTGGATGGCGTCTTCGGGGATCTGGAAGGGACCCAGTCTCGGTATCTTGGGGAAGTTCAGGCAAGCCTGAATCGGAGCCTGGGCAGGTCTCTTGGCTCCTGGCCTGAAGCTGAGATTGGAGCCTAGGCCCAAGCTGCGTGTGGCGGCTGGTGGGCAGGGCTGTGAGGTCAGCGCGGGACGTCTGTCTTGTGCCCGGGGGCTGATGGCCTGGAGCAGGCCGTGGGTTTGGGAGGCAGCCTGGGGAACTTCTCGGCAGCCACCCTCCGGGCTGCTGTGAGTGGGCTTCACCACGAGGAAAGGCCCCGGGCCCTGGTGCCTGACTGCAGGCTGAGGGATGGGGGCCGCAGCCCCTGTCTGTCGAAGACTAGAGGAGGAGCTCACACTGGCTTTTCTGAGGGGAGACAGTGAAGCCAAGACGGAACCCCTGTCAGACATTTCGGTAGCTGAGCCATCAGTGAGGACAGGGTCCACGCGTGGCCTCTTACTGGTTGTGTGGAGCGGCACTGGCCTGCTTGCAACCTGAAAGGCAGGAAACCACACACGTTACAAGTTCCTCTGCATGGAGCCGAAACGAAAATCAGCCACTTCCAAAGACGAGGGGCACGCGCCATGAAATTCTCCATACAGAATCGACAGGCGGTCCTTGGAAGTAGGGACAGACCCTCCACCTGAGTGCTGATCAGGACAAGACTCATGAAAGATGCGCTCTCGAGCTATGTGTAGCTGATCCGAGCACACCATTGTTCAAAAGAACAATGTCTTGGGCATTAACTGGATCGGAGTGCCTCCACTCAGCCTTCCCTGAAGTGGAAGGGACTAATGCCCTTCTGAAGGCAGGTTGGTGGCTCAAGGGTTCTCAGGGGGTGTTCTCTGAAAAGCTGCATGTTCCTGGGTTTAGCCCTCTCCATGTTTGGGGACTCTGAGGGACGAATTTCCTCACGCCGCCAGGAACATGTTGTTGGCAGGCTTGCCGTAATTGGACAGAAAGAAAGCAACGGGAAATAAGGCATCCTCAGATGCCTTCACCTGCAATCCAACTGACCTGGAAGGATGGTGGAGTCCCTGACCCCAAGAAGGCAAGAAAGAGGGGTTCCCCAATTCCCTCCCGCAGCCGGGAAGCTGAAAGGAAATCAACCAGTGTGACCTAGAGGAGAAAAAGACCAGGGGCCCGGGGTGACACTCACCCTCAGATCATCACAAGATTCCGTGGATCCTCTTCGATTTGGCAGCGGCTTCTCTGGAGGTTTCCCGGAAAATATCCGGAGGAGAGCCTTCCTCTGTGGGTCTTGCTGCCTGCAGAACAGAAAAAGGTCAGGCCGTGCCCCCTGGTTTTCCCCGGGAGACAGGGAGAACCCTGTCTGGGGCCCAGGCCCATTCCGTGTTGCGTGACACAGAAATGGACATCTGGTGCCCTTTCCGCCTCTGCACCTTCCCTCACCTGCCAACCTTCCCGTCCTCCTGGTGCCCCTCTAGGCTTCCCAACTAAGGACTGTGATTTGGACTCCATTGCTTTTCCCCCTGTCATGGGGAACCTGCACGAAGCGCCCCCGCCTCTCCCCGTCCCCGAGTCTCCCAGAGCCAGAGGGGCTCTTGGGTGTGGAAGAACGGAGGACAAGGAGCTGCGCTCTATTTCCTGCAGCGTTCCTTCCCTGGACCGGAGACGGAAAGGCACACGGTGTGCAGGTGCAGAGACACCATGTCCTTAGGAGGCAGTACTCTCAGAGTGATGAAAACCCCTCCCACCGCTCACCTTGGTCTCTCTTCCTTCTCTCCCTTATCCTTGTTCAAGGGCCCCGGGTTCGCCTCCACCGGGGGCTTCCACAGTTTCAGGTTTTCCTTCCCTTCCTTCTTCCCGAAGGTCTGTGGAACCAGGGCTGCCTTCCAGCACTTCATGGGGCACCTGGTACTTCTGGCCGTGTGGCCAAAGGCCCCGCAGTCTTTGCACTTGAGCTGTGGGTGGAAAGGAAGTGATGTCAGTGAGTGAGCTGAAGCCACAGGCAGCCATCCGATGTCAACATTGAGAGGGATTATGAATTCAGAGCTGAATAAGGATTCCAAAGAGGGGACCCCGGCATGGGGCCCGTTAAGTGCTGGGAGAGTTCGGATACGATGTTCCCTCCCAAAGCCCATGTGACGGAGGACCTCTAAAAGGAAGGACTCGAGGTACTAAGGGGCACGATCGTGACCCCGATGTCAACCACACAGCCAAAGGTGGCTACCCAGGATTCTAAGTAGGAAGGGAGGTTGCCCCCAAGAGTCTCTCAAGGGATCTATGGGGCCGGGGAGGAGGTCCCAAGCCACGCCCACCTCGGATGGGTAAAGCAACCTGGGTGGTGGTGACAGAAACCTTTGGAATCCAACCCAGTCTCTGAGGACCCTGTGACAACCCCTCCCCCCGCCCCCACCCCCATACCCAAGAGATCCAGGGCTAGACTTACCCTGGGATCTTCTTCATCGGGCGGGGGAGCCCTTGGCGCAACTGGGGCCCTCCGCTGCTTCTGGAGGGTCTGGGCTCTCCCGAGTCTGTTGGCCCCAGTTTTGGGGTCACGACGGGCCAACATCTTCGTCTCCTGGGGGTTCTATGACCGCCTTTTTCGGGGGTTGATTGTTGGGTCACCTGAAACACACACAAACACACCCATATCGATGGTGAAGCACACTGGATATTCACACACACCCACAGGAAGCCCCCAGCTAACTCCTTGCCGCTGCGGTCGTGAGGAGACTTCACCACCGGTCGGTCAAGTCTGTGCCTCACACTGTGCTGTGTACACCCTCAGATATTGTGTGTTCCTCTGCCATGATTACCTAGTCCGAGTGTAAACCTCGCCTGCCACGGGGCCCATGGCCTAGGGGTGGGGAGCTGAGCTTTCTGCCCCAAACAATCCACTGATTCTGAAGACAGGACTGAGGTGTATCACGATTCACGCCGGTAGGAGACACGATGATTCTATCTCCCTTGACGGCCAGAATGATGGAAGCCGCAGGGCATGGCGTATGGCACCCTTTGGCAGGTCTGTTTGAAATCAGGGATAAGGGAGGCTTCCTGTCACAACTTGAATCGCTACTCTTGCCATTTCTAATTAGGCAACTTCCAAACACAAATTCATAGAGAGAAGTTTTCTTCCTCTCTATCGCACTAGCAGGTGATGGTCTTTCCTGTTCTATCGTTTTGGCTTTAGCTCCAGCCCCTCTTTATTTATTTTTCTGATATTTTACGCATGCCACACGAACCCGTCCAAACAAACGGTGAACAGGTGCCATAGCGTATCGATTTCTTACACGGCTGAAGGGCAAACCGCCCCTTTTTCAAAACCTCTTTTCCCATTTCCCCACCAATTCAGCACGCTGGTTTACATTTCCTTTCGCATTTCCATCTTGGTCTTATCCCACACGTGGAGACGGGAATGATTTCTCGTTTTCTGTTCCAAGAATTACCAGTAAGCAGAATACATCCTACCCCATCAGCAAGCCCCAGTGTGATCGATTTCTTTCACTCTCCCTCGTCTCTTCCCCCCCAAACCCCGCCCCACCCCTCAGGGACTACGTGAAACAAACAGTTGTTCGGTGAAACTAACCTGAAGTTACAGGTCAGCTTTCTTTCCTCGGCTGGCGCTCAGACGGGCAGGTGCTGGAGCAGCCCCGCTGGAAGCGATGCAGCATCCAGGAAGACCGAGGAAGGGGCGGAGAGGGACCTCTGCTTTCCAGGCTGCCTTTTATACCGCCTCTGGTCTCCGGACGTGGAGGGCACCCTAACCTGATCCATTACAGGTACCTTAATTGCAATTAACTTAATCCAATCACATGACCTGGAGACGTCTGTCTGCACAGCCCACTCTAAGATCATGTTCACCTTTGGCCGACATTCTAAAACCTACGAGTACAGCTGCAAGCTTTGAAGGATAGTTGTTCCCCGTCAGACGTGTGACACTGGTTCGTTTACCCTTGTCTCGTTTTCCGTCTTGATTGCCTTTTGTTTGTCTGTTCGTGTTAAAAAAAAAATGTGGTAAAATAGACGCCTTTTAATTGGGCCGTGTCTACTACATCTCGACGTAGGCCTCAGTGTCATCAAGGAGATTCTCCTGGACACGCCGTCACGGCCATGATCCATCTTCAGAGCTTCTCTTTCTTCCCCACGGTAAGTCTGTCAGCAGAGAACACTGACCACACCCTCATGTGTTTTCTCCTCCAGGAGGCGCTTGGAAACCACCGTGAGTTGGACTGCACAGGGAAACACAGATGAAGAAAGTCAAGACCGCTTTGTCCTTCAGCGCCTGGCTCCCTTTTCAACTCGTCTTGCGACTCCAGGCATTATGCCTGAAAAGTCTCCGGGACGCCTGTGAGGCTCTACTTCCCTGGGTCCCATTGCCATTTCTCTGCATTTGCGAGGATCCACCGGACCTTCTTTGGAACTCCCCCGTCGGTGAACTTTGGTGCCACGTCCCCTAATTCTGTCCTTGGTCATCTGCACCTGCACGGGTTAGGCTCCATGTTCCATGGACGGGAAGAGACAGGCAGGAGTCGGAATGCTTAACCGACACACTGGGGCATTTTCTCCTGTAGCCCAAGTGACCCCATGGTCTGGTCGAGCTTTGGAACCGGTCGCGTCCCCCTCGACACTGCACCCGACTCCCAGTTTCTCAATCTTGTTGGCCCCCCGGCGACCTCCGGTTCGATGAATTGCACCTGCTGAAACTCGAGTTCCCTTTGACTTGCGCTTCATGAATTATTCGTGATTCAGGTTGGAACCCCAGCTTACGACCCCCTGTAGGCCGTTCTCTGAGCTTTCCGGTCACATCGTTTCCTTTCACGCTCTTTGGTTCATCGTGGTCCTGCTCGTTCTGCTGTCAGAGGAGCAGAGAGTTGATCTTCTTGATTCTGGATACTGATACTTTCTAGGTGATCTGGATAAGCAAGATGACGACCCTCAAGAGCGGCGGAAAGGGAGCAGCCATTTGGTGGGCCGCAGGGAATCCCGCTCAGTTCCCAGGGCTCCTAGATGTGGAATCCTGGTCAGAGTTGTTCCCAGGTCAGAGAATGGAGATAGCCTGTGCATGATGGGATAGCCCTGCCTAGATCGTTCAGTGAGTCTCTAGCTCAGCTACTCTTAGGATCGGGGGGAGGACCGTGGAAAGGCCCGGTGTCAGACATCCGGAAAGAAGACGGGATGAATGTCTTACCTCTGAAGTACATCCCGAATCTGGGAGTTAACTTCAGCTTTGCTGGGGTCTATTTGGCGAATGACAGTGTGCCTGGTGCATACGCACATCCGGCAGCCACTTCATGGGGGCCGTCGCAATTGGAACCACGCACCTGGCGTCGGCGTTTGAGCCAAATGGGGACCCGTGGTGCAAGCAACCCTCCCCACGTGTTAGCGTGCGTGAGATTCAGCTGGCGGCATTTTACTAGGTGCGTGTTGGTAGAGTGGGGCTGAGGTTTGCTTGCTCCTGTGGATGTAGAAGAAGTCAAAGGGCCTGCCCAGCCCTGCGGTCCCCTCAGTCAACTCTGTTTCGGAGACATAACGATTTGGATTGCTAACAAGTCAGGAAAGTTTCAAGCCCTTGGAAGATCAGTTAAACACAAACACGGAATGAGAGTCAAAAGACAATATGTCATCTTTTTGAGAATTTTACTCACTTCAAGCACATGAAACACACATATTGACAAAGGCATGCCAGAGCCCAGTTTTCGAGGCCGAGGAAGGACCCCGAGAGCGCGCAGCGCAGCAGGCTTCCCAGCGTCCCAAACACTGCTCTCGGGGCGGGGCGCAGCGGAAGGGCTGCACCTCTCAGTGTTCCCAAACTTTTCCCTTATTCAGTCATCTAGAGAGCAAAAACTCAGTCATTCCCCAGTTTCCTATTGACGTCCCAGCAGAAGTCTGACTCCTGCGCGTCGCCCAGTTTCTCAGGCAACCAATCACTGGCACGGAAGCTTTTCCTGGCGCGTTTCCGGAGAGCCATGTGAACTACAATGTCCCTCACCAGAATTCAATGAGGCAGAGTCCCTGCATCGGCTCCCTGCCTGGCCTGGGCTAACACATCCGCAGAAGCGCCACAGCCAGGGAGCTTCGGAGTCACCGCAGAGAGTCTGCTCGCTGCTCTGCGCTCCTCAGTCCCACAGTCCCCTCCAAGTCACGGGAGCGGGAGGCCAAGGAGCCCCTGGTACCTGCAGTCTCACTCCAGGTCAAAATCACTGTCCTCTGAGGAGGAGGAAACCTGAAGGTCCTCATAGAGGACACGCGGTGGGACACGAACACCGGGACCCTGAGACTTCTCTGAGACATGAGGGCTCTGAGCGAGGAAGGCTCCCGGCTTCTCAGGAGAGTGAAATGAGGGAGCTGTCAGGAGGCTGGAGCTCCACCATCCATTGTCCAGTCTCCGGAAGAGCACTCTGAGAGGCTGGGCCCCGCCATGGCTGGCCGCTGGGTGACGGGACACGGTGCAGGCCTGGGCAGTAGGCAGGCAAGGTCTGCTGTGCGGAGGCTGCCGGTCGATGCTGGGCACCTGGGCGGGTGTCCTCCGGCCCATCTGGGGCGACGTACTCGCTCCAAGTTCGGTTGCGGCCGGCGGAGGTTGGAGAGCGTCCCGTGCCCCGAGCTCACCTCCCTGGTTGGCGTCTTCGGGGATCTGGAAGGGACCCAGTCTCGGTATCTTGGGGAAGTTCAGGCAAGCCTGAATCGGAGCCTGGGCAGGTCTCTTGGCTCCTGGCCTGAAGCTGAGATTGGAGCCTAGGCCCAAGCTGCGTGTGGCGGCTGGTGGGCAGGGCTGTGAGGTCAGCGCGGGACGTCTGTCTTGTGCCCGGGCGCTGATGGCCTGGAGCAGGCCGTGGGTTTGGGAGGCAGCCTGGGGAACTTCTCGGCAGCCACCCTCCGGGCTGCTGTGAGTGGGCTTCACCACGAGGAAAGGCCCCGGGCCCTGGTGCCTGACTGCAGGCTGAGGGATGGGGGCCGCAGCCCCTGTCTGTCGAAGACTAGAGGAGGAGCTCACACTGGCTTTTCTGAGGGGAGACAGTGAAGCCAAGACGGAACCCCTGTCAGACATTTCGGTAGCTGAGCCATCAGTGAGGACAGGGTCCACGCGTGGCATCTTACTGGTTGTGTGGAGCGGCACTGGCCTGCTTGCAACCTGAAAGACAGGAAACCACACACGTTACAAGTTCCTCTGCATGGAGCCGAAACGAAAATCAGCCACTTCCAAAGACGAGGGGCACGCGCCATGAAATTCTCCATACAGAATCGACAGGCGGTCCTTGGAAGTAGGGACAGACCCTCCACCTGAGTGCTGATCAGGACAAGACTCATGAAAGATGCGCTCTCGAGCTATGTGTAGCTGATCCGAGCACACCATTGTTCAAAAGAACAATGTCTTGGGCATTAACTGGATCGGAGTGCCTCCACTCAGCCTTCCCTGAACTGGAAGGGACTAATGCCCTTCTGAAGGCAGGTTGGTGGCTCAAGGGTTCTCAGGGGGTGTTCTCTGAAAAGCTGCATGTTCCTGGGTTTAGCCCTCTCCATGTTTGGGGCCTCTGAGGGACGAATTTCCTCACGCCGCCAGGAACATGTTGTTGGCAGGCTTGCCGTAATTGGACAGAAAGAAAGCAACGGGAAATAAGGCATCCTCAGATGCCTTCACCTGCAATCCAACTGACCTGGAAGGATGGTGGAGTCCCTGACCCCAAGAAGGCAAGAAAGAGGGGTTCCCCGATTCCCTCCCGCAGCCGGGAAGCCGAAAGGAAATCAACCAGTGTGACCTAGAGGAGAAAAAGACCAGGGGCCCGGGGTGACACTCACCCTCAGATCATCACAAGATTCCGTGGATCCTCTTCGATTTGGCAGCGGCTTCTCTGGAGGTTTCCCGGAAAATATCCGGAGGAGAGCCTTCCTCTGCGGGTCTTGCTGCCTGCAGAACAGAAAAAGTTCAGGCCGTGCCCCCTGGTTTTCCCCGGGAGACAGGGAGAACCCTGTCTGGGGCCCAGGCCCATTCCGTGTTGCGTGACACAGAAATGGACATCTGGTGCCCTTTCCGCCTCTGCACCTTCCCTCACCTGCCAACCTTCCCGTCCTCCTGGTGGCCCTCTAGGCTTCCCAACTAAGGACTGTGATTTGGACTCCATTGCTTTTCCCCCTGTCATGGGGAACCTGCACGAAGCGCCCCCGCCTCTCCCCGTCCCCGAGTCTCCCAGAGCCAGAGGGGCTCTTGGGTGTGGAAGAACGGAGGACAAGGAGCTGCGCTCTATTTCCTGCAGCGTTCCTTCCCTGGACCGGAGACGGAAAGGCACACGGTGTGCAGGTGCAGAGACACCATGTCCTTAGGAGGCAGTACTCTCAGAGTGGTGAAAACCCCTCCCACCGCTCACCTTGGTCTCTCTTCCTTCTCTCCCTTATCCTTGTTCAAGGGCCCCGGGTTCGCCTCCACCGGGGGCTTCCACGGTTTCAGGTTTTCCTTCCCTTCCTTCTTCCCGAAGGTCTGTGGAACCAGGGCTGCCTTCCAGCACTTCATGGGGCACCTGGTACTTCTGGCCGTGTGGCCAAAGGCCCCGCAGTCTTTGCACTTGAGCTGTGGGTGGAAAGGAAGTGATGTCAGTGAGTGAGCTGAAGCCACAGGCAGCCATCCGATGTCAACATTGAGAGGGATTATGAATTCAGAGCTGAATAAGGATTCCAAAGAGGGGACCCCGGCATGGGGCCCGTTAAGTGCTGGGAGAGTTCGGATACGATGTTCCCTCCCAAAGCCCATGTGACGGAGGACCTCTAAAAGGAAGGACTCGAGGTACTAAGGGGCACGATCGTGACCCCGATGTCAACCACACAGCCAAAGGTGGCTACACAGGATTCTAAGTAGGAAGGGAGGTTGCCCCCAAGAGTCTCTCAAGGGATCTATGGGGCCGGGGAGGAGGTCCCAAGCCACGCCCACCTCGGATGGGTAAAGCAACCTGGGTGGTGGTGACAGAAACCTTTGGAATCCAACCCAGTCTCTGAGGACCCTGTGACAACCCCTCCCCCCGCCCCCACCCCCATACCCAAGAGATCCAGGGCTAGACTTACCCTGGGATCTTCTTCATCGGGCGGGGGAGCCCTTGGCGCAACTGGGGCCCTCCGCTGCTTCTGGAGGGTCTGGGCTCTCCCGAGTCTGTTGGCCCCAGTTTTGGGGTCACGACGGGCCAACATCTTCGTCTCCTGGGGGTTCTATGACCGCCTTTTTCGGGGGTTGATTGTTGGGTCACCTGAAACACACACAAACACACCCATATGGACGGTGAAGCACACTGGATATTCACACACACCCACAGGAAGCCCCCAGCTAACTCCTTGCCGCTGTGGTCGTGAGGAGACTTCACCACCGGTCGGTCAAGTCTGTGCCTCACACTGTGCTGTGTACACCCTCAGATATTGTGTGTTCCTCTGCCATGATTACCTAGTCCGAGTGTAAACCTCGCCTGCCACGGGGCCCATGGCCTAGGGGTGGGGAGCTGAGCTTTCTGCCCCAAACAATCCACTGATTCTGAAGACAGGACTGAGGTGTATCACGATTCACGCCGGTAGGAGACACGATGATTCTATCTCCCTTGACGGCCAGAATGATGGAAGCCGCAGGGCATGGCGTATGGCACCCTTTGGCAGGTCTGTTTGAAATCAGGGATAAGGGAGGCTTCCTGTCACAACTTGAATCGCTACTCTTGCCATTTCTAATTAGGCAACTTCCAAACACAAATTCATAGAGAGAAGTTTTCTTCCTCTCTATCGCACTAGCAGGTGATGGTCTTTCCTCTTCTATCGTTTTGGCTTTAGCTCCAGCCCCTCTTTATTTATTTTTCTGATATTTTACGCATGCCACACGAACCCGTCCAAACAAACGGTGAACAGGTGCCATAGCGTATCGATTTCTTACACGGCTGAAGGGCAAACCGCCCCTTTTTCAAAACCTCTTTTCCCATTTCCCCACCAATTCAGCACGCTGGTTTACATTTCCTTTCGCATTTCCATCTTGGTCTTATCCCACACGTGGAGACGGGAATGATTTCTCGTTTTCTGTTCCAAGAATTACCAGTAAGCAGAATACATCCTACCCCATCAGCAAGCCCCAGTGTGATCGATTTCTTTCACTCTCCCTCGTCTCTTCCCCCCCAAACCCCGCCCCACCCCTCAGGGACTACGTGAAACAAACAGTTGTTCGGTGAAACTAACCTGAAGTTACAGGTCAGCTTTCTTTCCTCGGCTGGCGCTCAGACGGGCAGGTGCTGGAGCAGCCCCGCTGGAAGCGATGCAGCATCCAGGAAGACCGAGGAAGGGGCGGAGAGGGACCTCTGCTTTCCAGGCTGCCTTTTATACCGCCTCTGGTCTCCGGACGTGGAGGGCACCCTAACCTGATCCATTACAGGTACCTTAATTGCAATTAACTTAATCCAATCACATGACCTGGAGACGTCTGTCTGCACAGCCCACTCTAAGATCATGTTCACCTTTGGCCGACATTCTAAAACCTACGAGTACAGCTGCAAGCTTTGAAGGATAGTTGTTCCCCGTCAGACGTGTGACACTGGTTCGTTTACCCTTGTCTCGTTTTCCGTCTTGATTGCCTTTTGTTTGTCTGTTCGTGTTAAAAAAAAAATGTGGTAAAATAGACGCCTTTTAATTGGGCCGTGTCTACTACATCTCGACGTAGGCCTCAGTGTCATCAAGGAGATTCTCCTGGACACGCCGTCACGGCCATGATCCATCTTCAGAGCTTCTCTTTCTTCCCCACGGTAAGTCTGTCAGCAGAGAACACTGACCACACCCTCATGTGTTTTCTCCTCCAGGAGGCGCTTGGAAACCACCGTGAGTTGGACTGCACTGGGAAACACAGATGAAGAAAGTCAAGACCGCTTTGTCCTTCAGCGCCTGGCTCCCTTTTCAACTCGTCTTGCGACTCCAGGCATTATGCCTGAAAAGTCTCCGGGACGCCTGTGAGGCTCTACTTCCCTGGGTCCCATTGCCATTTCTCTGCATTTGCGAGGATCCACCGGACCTTCTTTGGAACTCCCCCGTCGGTGAACTTTGGTGCCACGTCCCCTAATTCTGTCCTTGGTCATCTGCACCTGCACGGGTTAGGCTCCATGTTCCATGGACGGGAAGAGACAGGCAGGAGTCGGAATGCTTAACCGACACACTGGGGCATTTTCTCCTGTAGCCCAAGTGACCCCATGGTCTGGTCGAGCTTTGGAACCGGTCGCGTCCCCCTCGACACTGCACCCGACTCCCAGTTTCTCAATCTTGTTGGCCCCCCGGCGACCTCCGGTTCGATGAATTGCACCTGCTGAAACTCGAGTTCCCTTTGACTTGCGCTTCATGAATTATTCGTGATTCAGGTTGGAACCCCAGCTTACGACCCCCTGTAGGCCGTACTCTGAGCTTTCCGGTCACATCGTTTCCTTTCACGCTCTTTGGTTCATCGTGGTCCTGCTCGTTCTGCTGTCAGAGGAGCAGAGAGTTGATCTTCTTGATTCTGGATACTGATACTTTCTAGGTGATCTGGATAAGCAAGATGACGACCCTCAAGAGCGGCGGAAAGGGAGCAGCCATTTGGTGGGCCGCAGGGAATCCCGCTCAGTTCCCAGGGCTCCTAGATGTGGAATCCTGGTCAGAGTTGTTCGCAGGTCAGAGAATGGAGATAGCCTGTGCATGATGGGATAGCCCTGCCTAGATCGTTCAGTGAGTCTCTAGCTCAGCTACTCTTAGGATCGGGGGGAGGACCGTGGAAAGGCCCGGTGTCAGACATCCGGAAAGAAGACGGGATGAATGTCTTACCTCTGAAGTACATCCCGAATCTGGGAGTTAACTTCAGCTTTGCTGGGGTCTATTTGGCGAATGACAGTGTGCCTGGTGCATACGCATATCCGGCAGCCACTTCATGGGGGCGTCGCAATTGGAACCACGCACCTGCCGTCGGCGTTTGAGCCAAATGGGGACCCGTGGTGCAAGCAACGCTCCCCACGTGTTAGCGTGCGTGAGATTCAGCTGGCGGCATTTTACTAGGTGCGTGTTGGTAGAGTGGGGCTGAGGTTTGCTTGCTCCTGTGGATGTAGAAGAAGTCAAAGGTCCTGCCCAGCCCTGCGGTCCCCTCAGTCAACTCTGTTTCGGAGACATAACGATTTGGATTGCTAACAAGTCAGGAAAGTTTCAAGCCCTTGGAAGATCAGTTAAACACAAACACGGAATGAGAGTCAAAAGACAATATGTCATCTTTTTGAGAATTTTACTCACTTCAAGCACATGAAACACACATATTGACAAAGGCATGCCAGAGCCCAGTTTTCGAGGCCGAGGAAGGACCCCGAGAGCGCGCAGCGCAGCAGGCTTCCCAGCGTCCCAAACACTGCTCTCGGGGCGGGGCTCAGCGGAAGGGCTGCACCTCTCAGTGTTCCCAAACTTTTCCCTTATTCAGTCATCTAGAGAGCAAAAACTCAGTCATTCCCCAGTTTCCTATTGACGTCCCAGCAGAAGTCTGACTCCTGCGCGTCGCCCAGTTTCTCAGGCAACCAATCACTGGCACGGAAGCTTTTCCTGGCGCGTTTCCGGAGAGCCATGTGAACTACAATGTCCCTCACCAGAATTCAATGAGGCAGAGTCCCTGCATCGGCTCCCTGCCTGGCCTGGGCTAACACATCCGCAGAAGCGCCACAGCCAGGGAGCTTCGGAGTCACCGCAGAGAGTCTGCTCGCTGCTCTGCGCTCCTCAGTCCCACAGTCCCCTCCAAGTCATGGGAGCGGGAGGCCAAGGAGCCCCTGCCACCTGCAGTCTCACTCCAGGTCAAAATCACTGTCCTCTGAGGAGGAGGAAACCTGAAGGTCCTCATAGAGGACACTCGGTGGGACACGAACACCGGGACCCTGAGACTTCTCTGAGACATGAGGGCTCTGAGCGAGGAAGGCTCCCGGCTTCTCAGGAGAGTGAAATGAGGGAGCTGTCAGGAGGCTGGAGCTCCACCATCCATTGTCCAGTCTCCGGAAGAGCACTCTGAGAGGCTGGGCCCCGCCATGGCTGGCCGCTGGGTGACGGGACACGGTGCAGGCCTGGGCAGTAGGCAGGCAAGGTCTGCTGTGCGGAGGCTGCCGGTCGATGCTGGGCACCTGGGCGGGTGTCCTCCGGCCCATCAGGGGCGACGTACTCGCTCCAAGTTCGGTTGCGGCCGGCGGAGGTTGGAGAGTGTCCCGTGCCCCGAGCTCACCTCCCTGGATGGCGTCTTCGGGGATCTGGAAGGGACCCAGTCTCGGTATCTTGGGGAAGTTCAGGCAAGCCTGAATCGGAGCCTGGGCAGGTCTCTTGGCTCCTGGCCTGAAGCTGAGATTGGAGCCTAGGCCCAAGCTGCGTGTGGCGGCTGGTGGGCAGGGCTGTGAGGTCAGCGCGGGACGTCTGTCTTGTGCCCGGGGGCTGATGGCCTGGAGCAGGCCGTGGGTTTGGGAGGCAGCCTGGGGAACTTCTCGGCAGCCACCCTCCGGGCTGCTGTGAGTGGGCTTCACCACGAGGAAAGGCCCCGGGCCCTGGTGCCTGACTGCAGGCTGAGGGATGGGGGCCGCAGCCCCTGTCTGTCGAAGACTAGAGGAGGAGCTCACACTGGCTTTTCTGAGGGGAGACAGTGAAGCCAAGACGGAACCCCTGTCAGACATTTCGGTAGCTGAGCCATCAGTGAGGACAGGGTCCACGCGTGGCCTCTTACTGGTTGTGTGGAGCGGCACTGGCCTGCTTGCAACCTGAAAGACAGGAAACCACACACGTTACAAGTTCCTCTGCATGGAGCCGAAACGAAAATCAGCCACTTCCAAAGACGAGGGGCACGCGCCATGAAATTCTCCATACAGAATCGACAGGCGGTCCTTGGAAGTAGGGACAGACCCTCCACCTGAGTGCTGATCAGGACAAGACTCATGAAAGATGCGCTCTCGAGCTATGTGTAGCTGATCCGAGCACACCATTGTTCAAAAGAACAATGTCTTGGGCATTAACTGGATCGGAGTGCCTCCACTCAGCCTTCCCTGAAGTGGAAGGGACTAATGCCCTTCTGAAGGCAGGTTGGTGGCTCAAGGGTTCTCAGGGGGTGTTCTCTGAAAAGCTGCATGTTCCTGGGTTTAGCCCTCTCAATGTTTGGGGCCTCTGAGGGACGAATTTCCTCACGCCGCCAGGAACATGTTGTTGGCAGGCTTGCCGTAATTGGACAGAAAGAAAGCAACGGGAAATAAGGCATCCTCAGATGCCTTCACCTGCAATCCAACGGACCTGGAAGGATGGTGGAGTCCCTGACCCCAAGAAGGCAAGAAAGAGTGGTTCCCCGATTCCCTCCCGCAGCCGGGAAGCTGATAGGAAATCAACCAGTGTGACCTAGAGGACAAAAAGACCAGGGGCCCGGGGTGACACTCACCCTCAGATCATCACAAGATTCCGTGGATCCTCTTCGATTTGGCAGCGGCTTCTCTGGAGGTTTCCCGGAAAATATCCGGAGGAGAGCCTTCCTCTGCGGGTCTTGCTGCCTGCAGAACAGAAAAAGTTCAGGCCGTGCCCCCTGGTTTTCCCCGGGAGACAGGGAGAACCCTGTCTGGGGCCCAGGCCCATTCCGTGTTGCGTGACACAGAAATGGACATCTGGTGCCCTTTCCGCCTCTGCACCTTCCCTCACCTGCCAACCTTCCCGTCCTCCTGGTGGCCCTCTAGGCTTCCCAACTAAGGACTGTGATTTGGACTCCATTGCTTTTCCCCCTGTCATGGGGAACCTGCACGAAGCGCCCCCGCCTCTCCCCGTCCCCGAGTCTCCCAGAGCCAGAGGGGCTCTTGGGTGTGGAAGAACGGAGGACAAGGAGCTGCGCTCTATTTCCTGCAGCGTTCCTTCCCTGGACCGGAGACGGAAAGGCACACGGTGTGCAGGTGCAGAGACACCATGTCCTTAGGAGGCAGTACTCTCAGAGTGGTGAAAACCCCTCCCACCGCTCACCTTGGTCTCTCTTCCTTCTCTCCCTTATCCTTGTTCAAGGGCCCCGGGTTCGCCTCCACCGGGGGCTTCCACGGTTTCAGGTTTTCCTTCCCTTCCTTCTTCCCGAAGGTCTGTGGAACCAGGGCTGCCTTCCAGCACTTCATGGGGCACCTGGTACTTCTGGCCGTGTGGCCAAAGGCCCCGCAGTCTTTGCACTTGAGCTGTGGGTGGAAAGGAAGTGATGTCAGTGAGTGAGCTGAAGCCACAGGCAGCCATCCGATGTCAACATTGAGAGGGATTATGAATTCAGAGCTGAATAAGGATTCCAAAGAGGGGACCCCGGCATGGGGCCCGTTAAGTGCTGGGAGAGTTCGGATACGATGTTCCCTCCCAAAGCCCATGTGACGGAGGACCTCTAAAAGGAAGGACTCGAGGTACTAAGGGGCACGATCGTGACCCCGATGTCAACCACACAGCCAAAGGTGGCTACACAGGATTCTAAGTAGAAAGGGAGGTTGCCCCCAAGAGTCTCTCAAGGGATCTATGGGGCCGGGGAGGAGGTCCCAAGCCACGCCCACCTCGGATGGGTAAAGCAACCTGGGTGGTGGTGACAGAAACCTTTGGAATCCAACCCAGTCTCTGAGGACCCTGTGACAACCCCTCCCCCCGCCCCCACCCCCATACCCAAGAGATCCAGGGCTAGACTTACCCTGGGATCTTCTTCATCGGGCGGGGGAGCCCTTGGCGCAACTGGGGCCCTCCGCTGCTTCTGGAGGGTCTGGGCTCTCCCGAGTCTGTTGGCCCCAGTTTTGGGGTCACGACGGGCCAACATCTTCGTCTCCTGGGGGTTCTATGACCGCCTTTTTCGGGGGTTGATTGTTGGGTCACCTGAAACACACACAAACACACCCATATCGATGGTGAAGCACACTGGATATTCACACACACCCACAGGAAGCCCCCAGCTAACTCCTTGCCGCTGCGGTCGTGAGGAGACTTCACCACCGGTCGGTCAAGTCTGTGCCTCACACTGTGCTGTGTACACCCTCAGATATTGTGTGTTCCTCTGCCATGATTACCTAGTCCGAGTGTAAACCTCGCCTGCCACGGGGCCCATGGCCTAGTGGTGGGGAGCTGAGCTTTCTGCCCCAAACAATCCACTGATTCTGAAGACAGGACTGAGGTGTATCACGATTCACGCCGGTAGGAGACACGATGATTCTATCTCCCTTGACGGCCAGAATGATGGAAGCCGCAGGGCATGGCGTATGGCACCCTTTGGCAGGTCTGTTTGAAATCAGGGATAAGGGAGGCTTCCTGTCACAACTTGAATCGCTACTCTTGCCATTTCTAATTAGGCAACTTCCAAACACAAATTCATAGAGAGAAGTTTTCTTCCTCTCTATCGCACTAGCAGGTGATGGTCTTTCCTGTTCTATCGTTTTGGCTTTAGCTCCAGCCCCTCTTTATTTATTTTTCTGATATTTTACGCATGCCACACGAACCCGTCCAAACAAACGGTGAACAGGTGCCATAGCGTATCGATTTCTTACACGGCTGAAGGGCAAACCGCCCCTTTTTCAAAACCTCTTTTCCCATTTCCCCACCAATTCAGCACGCTGGTTTACATTTCCTTTCGCATTTCCATCTTGGTCTTATCCCACACGTGGAGACGGGAATGATTTCTCGTTTTCTGTTCCAAGAATTACCAGTAAGCAGAATACATCCTACCCCATCAGCAAGCCCCAGTGTGATCGATTTCTTTCACTCTCCCTCGTCTCTTCCCCCCCAAACCCCGCCCCACCCCTCAGGGACTACGTGAAACAAACAGTTGTTCGGTGAAACTAACCTGAAGTTACAGGTCAGCTTTCTTTCCTCGGCTGGCGCTCAGACGGGCAGGTGCTGGAGCAGCCCCGCTGGAAGCGATGCAGCATCCAGGAAGACCGAGGAAGGGGCGGAGAGGGACCTCTGCTTTCCAGGCTGCCTTTTATACCGCCTCTGGTCTCCGGACGTGGAGGGCACCCTAACCTGATCCATTACAGGTACCTTAATTGCAATTAACTTAATCCAATCACATGACCTGGAGACGTCTGTCTGCACAGCCCACTCTAAGATCATGTTCACCTTTGGCCGACATTCTAAAACCTACGAGTACAGCTGCAAGCTTCGAAGGATAGTTGTTCCCCGTCAGACGTGTGACACTGGTTCGTTTACCCTTGTCTCGTTTTCCGTCTTGATTGCCTTTTGTTTGTCTGTTCGTGTTAAAAAAAAATGTGGTAAAATAGACGCCTTTTAATTGGGCCGTGTCTACTACATCTCGACGTAGGCCTCAGTGTCATCAAGGAGATTCTCCTGGACACGCCGTCACGGCCATGATCCATCTTCAGAGCTTCTCTTTCTTCCCCACGGTAAGTCTGTCAGCAGAGAACACTGACCACACCCTCATGTGTTTTCTCCTCCAGGAGGCGCTTGGAAACCACCGTGAGTTGGACTGCACTGGGAAACACAGATGAAGAAAGTCAAGACCGCTTTGTCCTTCAGCGCCTGGCTCCCTTTTCAACTCGTCTTGCGACTCCAGGCATTATGCCTGAAAAGTCTCCGGGACGCCTGTGAGGCTCTACTTCCCTGGGTCCCATTGCCATTTCTCTGCATTTGCGAGGATCCACCGGACCTTCTTTGGAACTCCCCCGTCGGTGAACTTTGGTGCCTCGTCCCCTAATTCTGTCCTTGGTCATCTGCACCTGCACGGGTTAGGCTCCATGTTCCATGGACGGGAAGAGACAGGCAGGAGTCGGAATGCTTAACCGACACACTGGGGCATTTTCTCCTGTAGCCCAAGTGACCCCATGGTCTGGTCGAGCTTTGGAACCGGTCGCGTCCCCCTCGACACTGCACCCGACTCCCAGTTTCTCAATCTTGTTGGCCCCCCGGCGACCTCCGGTTCGATGAATTGCACCTGCTGAAACTCGAGTTCCCTTTGACTTGCGCTTCATGAATTATTCGTGATTCAGGTTGGAACCCCAGCTTACGACCCCCTGTAGGCCGTTCTCTGAGCTTTCCGGTCACATCGTTTCCTTTCACGCTCTTTGGTTCATCGTGGTCCTGCTCGTTCTGCTGTCAGAGGAGCAGAGAGTTGATCTTCTTGATTCTGGATACTGATACTTTCTAGGTGATCTGGATAAGCAAGATGACGACCCTCAAGAGCGGCGGAAAGGGAGCAGCCATGTGGTGGGCCGCAGGGAATCCCGCTCAGTTCCCAGGGCTCCTAGATGTGGAATCCTGGTCAGAGTTGTTCCCAGGTCAGAGAATGGAGATAGCCTGTGCATGATGGGATAGCCCTGCCTAGATCGTTCAGTGAGTCTCTAGCTCAGCTACTCTTAGGATCGGGGGGAGGACCGTGGAAAGGCCCGGTGTCAGACATCCGGAAAGAAGACGGGATGAATGTCTTACCTCTGAAGTACATCCCGAATCTGGGAGTTAACTTCAGCTTTGCTGGGGTCTATTTGGCGAATGACAGTGTGCCTGGTGCATACGCACATCCGGCAGCCACTTCATGGGGGCCGTCGCAATTGGAACCACGCACCTGGCGTCGGCGTTTGAGCCAAATGGGGACCCGTGGTGCAGGCAACCCTCCCCACGTGTTAGCGTGCGTGAGATTCAGCTGGCGGCATTTTACTAGGTGCGTGTTGGTAGAGTGGGGCTGAGGTTTGCTTGCTCCTGTGGATGTAGAAGAAGTCAAAGGGCCTGCCCAGCCCTGCGGTCCACTCAGTCAACTCTGTTTCGGAGACATAACGATTTGGATTGCTAACAAGTCAGGAAAGTTTCAAGCCCTTGGAAGATCAGTTAAACACAAACACGGAATGAGAGTCAACAGACAATATGTCATCTTTTTGAGAATTTTACTCACTTCAAGCACATGAAACACACATATTGACAAAGGCATGCCAGAGCCCAGTTTTCGAGGCCGAGGAAGGACCCCGAGAGCGCGCAGCGCAGCAGGCTTCCCAGCGTCCCAAACACTGCTCTGGGGTCGGGGCGCAGCGGAAGGGCTGCACCTCTCAGTGTTCCCAAACTTTTCCCTTATTCAGTCATCTAGAGAGCAAAAACTCAGTCATTCCCCAGTTTCCTATTGACGTCCCAGCAGAAGTCTGACTCCTGCGCGTCGCCCAGTTTCTCAGGCAACCAATCACTGGCACGGAAGCTTTTCCTGGCGCGTTTCCGGAGAGCCATGTGAACTACAATGTCCCTCACCAGAATTCAATGAGGCAGAGTCCCTGCATCGGCTCCCTGCCTGGCCTGGGCTAACACATCCGCAGAAGCGCCACAGCCAGGGAGCTTCGGAGTCACCGCAGAGAGTCTGCTCACTGCTCTGCGCTCCTCAGTCCCACAGTCCCCTCCAAGTCACGGGAGCGGGAGGCCAAGGAGCCCCTGCCACCTGCAGTCTCACTCCAGGTCAAAATCACTGTCCTCTGAGGAGGAGGAAACCTGAAGGTCCTCATAGAGGACACTCGGTGGGACACGAACACCGGGACCCTGAGACTTCTCTGAGACATGAGGGCTCTGAGCGAGGAAGGCTCCCGGCTTCTCAGGAGAGTGAAATGAGGGAGCTGTCAGGAGGCTGGAGCTCCACCATCCATTGTCCAGTCTCCGGAAGAGCACTCTGAGAGGCTGGGCCCCGCCATGGCTGGCCGCTGGGTGACGGGACACGGTGCAGGCCTGGGCAGTAGGCAGGCAAGGTCTGCTGTGCGGAGGCTGCCGGTCGATGCTGGGCACCTGGGCGGGTGTCCTCCGGCCCATCAGGGGCGACGTACTCGCTCCAAGTTCGGTTGCGGCCGGCGGAGGTTGGAGAGTGTCCCGTGCCCCGAGCTCACCTCCCTGGATGGCGTCTTCGGGGATCTGGAAGGGACCCAGTCTCGGTATCTTGGGGAAGTTCAGGCAAGCCTGAATCGGAGCCTGGGCAGGTCTCTTGGCTCCTGGCCTGAAGCTGAGATTGGAGCCTAGGCCCAAGCTGCGTGTGGCGGCTGGTGGGCAGGGCTGTGAGGTCAGCGCGGGACGTCTGTCTTGTGCCCGGGGGCTGATGGCCTGGAGCAGGCCGTGGGTTTGGGAGGCAGCCTGGGGAACTTCTCGGCAGCCACCCTCCGGGCTGCTGTGAGTGGGCTTCACCACGAGGAAAGGCCCCGGGCCCTGGTGCCTGACTGCAGGCTGAGGGATGGGGGCCGCAGCCCCTGTCTGTCGAAGACTAGAGGAGGAGCTCACACTGGCTTTTCTGAGGGGAGACAGTGAAGCCAAGACGGAACCCCTGTCAGACATTTCGGTAGCTGAGCCATCAGTGAGGACAGGGTCCACGCGTGGCCTCTTACTGGTTGTGTGGAGCGGCACTGGCCTGCTTGCAACCTGAAAGACAGGAAACCACACACGTTACAAGTTCCTCTGCATGGAGCCGAAACGAAAATCAGCCACTTCCAAAGACGAGGGGCACGCGCCATGAAATTCTCCATACAGAATCGACAGGCGGTCCTTGGAAGTAGGGACAGACCCTCCACCTGAGTGCTGATCAGGACAAGACTCATGAAAGATGCGCTCTCGAGCTATGTGTAGCTGATCCGAGCACACCATTGTTCAAAAGAACAATGTCTTGGGCATTAACTGGATCGGAGTGCCTCCACTCAGCCTTCCCTGAAGTGGAAGGGACTAATGCCCTTCTGAAGGCAGGTTGGTGGCTCAAGGGTTCTCAGGGGGTGTTCTCTGAAAAGCTGCATGTTCCTGGGTTTAGCCCTCTCAATGTTTGGGGCCTCTGAGGGACGAATTTCCTCACGCCGCCAGGAACATGTTGTTGGCAGGCTTGCCGTAATTGGACAGAAAGAAAGCAACGGGAAATAAGGCATCCTCAGATGCCTTCACCTGCAATCCAACGGACCTGGAAGGATGGTGGAGTCCCTGACCCCAAGAAGGCAAGAAAGAGTGGTTCCCCGATTCCCTCCCGCAGCCGGGAAGCTGATAGGAAATCAACCAGTGTGACCTAGAGGAGAAAAAGACCAGGGGCCCGGGGTGACACTCACCCTCAGATCATCACAAGATTCCGTGGATCCTCTTCGATTTGGCAGCGGCTTCTCTGGAGGTTTCCCGGAAAATATCCGGAGGAGAGCCTTCCTCTGCGGGTCTTGCTGCCTGCAGAACAGAAAAAGTTCAGGCCGTGCCCCCTGGTTTTCCCCGGGAGACAGGGAGAACCCTGTCTGGGGCCCAGGCCCATTCCGTGTTGCGTGACACAGAAATGGACATCTGGTGCCCTTTCCGCCTCTGCACCTTCCCTCACCTGCCAACCTTCCCGTCCTCCTGGTGGCCCTCTAGGCTTCCCAACTAAGGACTGTGATTTGGACTCCATTGCTTTTCCCCCTGTCATGGGGAACCTGCACGAAGCGCCCCCGCCTCTCCCCGTCCCCGAGTCTCCCAGAGCCAGAGGGGCTCTTGGGTGTGGAAGAACGGAGGACAAGGAGCTGCGCTCTATTTCCTGCAGCGTTCCTTCCCTGGACCGGAGACGGAAAGGCACACGGTGTGCAGGTGCAGAGACACCATGTCCTTAGGAGGCAGTACTCTCAGAGTGGTGAAAACCCCTCCCACCGCTCACCTTGGTCTCTCTTCCTTCTCTCCCTTATCCTTGTTCAAGGGCCCCGGGTTCGCCTCCACCGGGGGCTTCCACGGTTTCAGGTTTTCCTTCCCTTCCTTCTTCCCGAAGGTCTGTGGAACCAGGGCTGCCTTCCAGCACTTCATGGGGCACCTGGTACTTCTGGCCGTGTGGCCAAAGGCCCCGCAGTCTTTGCACTTGAGCTGTGGGTGGAAAGGAAGTGATGTCAGTGAGTGAGCTGAAGCCACAGGCAGCCATCCGATGTCAACATTGAGAGGGATTATGAATTCAGAGCTGAATAAGGATTCCAAAGAGGGGACCCCGGCATGGGGCCCGTTAAGTGCTGGGAGAGTTCGGATACGATGTTCCCTCCCAAAGCCCATGTGACGGAGGACCTCTAAAAGGAAGGACTCGAGGTACTAAGGGGCACGATCGTGACCCCGATGTCAACCACACAGCCAAAGGTGGCTACACAGGATTCTAAGTAGAAAGGGAGGTTGCCCCCAAGAGTCTCTCAAGGGATCTATGGGGCCGGGGAGGAGGTCCCAAGCCACGCCCACCTCGGATGGGTAAAGCAACCTGGGTGGTGGTGACAGAAACCTTTGGAATCCAACCCAGTCTCTGAGGACCCTGTGACAACCCCTCCCCCCGCCCCCACCCCCATACCCAAGAGATCCAGGGCTAGACTTACCCTGGGATCTTCTTCATCGGGCGGGGGAGCCCTTGGCGCAACTGGGGCCCTCCGCTGCTTCTGGAGGGTCTGGGCTCTCCCGAGTCTGTTGGCCCCAGTTTTGGGGTCACGACGGGCCAACATCTTCGTCTCCTGGGGGTTCTATGACCGCCTTTTTCGGGGGTTGATTGTTGGGTCACCTGAAACACACACAAACACACCCATATCGATGGTGAAGCACACTGGATATTCACACACACCCACAGGAAGCCCCCAGCTAACTCCTTGCCGCTGCGGTCGTGAGGAGACTTCACCACCGGTCGGTCAAGTCTGTGCCTCACACTGTGCTCTGTACACCCTCAGATATTGTGTGTTCCTCTGCCATGATTACCTAGTCCGAGTGTAAACCTCGCCTGCCACGGGGCCCATGGCCTAGGGGTGGGGAGCTGAGCTTTCTGCCCCAAACAATCCACTGATTCTGAAGACAGGACTGAGGTGTATCACGATTCACGCCGGTAGGAGACACGATGATTCTATCTCCCTTGACGGCCAGAATGATGGAAGCCGCAGGGCATGGCGTATGGCACCCTTTGGCAGGTCTGTTTGAAATCAGGGATAAGGGAGGCTTCCTGTCACAACTTGAATCGCTACTCTTGCCATTTCTAATTAGGCAACTTCCAAACACAAATTCATAGAGAGAAGTTTTCTTCCTCTCTATCGCACTAGCAGGTGATGGTCTTTCCTCTTCTATCGTTTTGGCTTTAGCTCCAGCCCCTCTTTATTTATTTTTCTGATATTTTACGCATGCCACACGAACCCGTCCAAACAAACGGTGAACAGGTGCCATAGCGTATCGATTTCTTACACGGCTGAAGGGCAAACCGCCCCTTTTTCAAAACCTCTTTTCCCATTTCCCCACCAATTCAGCACGCTGGTTTACATTTCCTTTCGCATTTCCATCTTGGTCTTATCCCACACGTGGAGACGGGAATGATTTCTCGTTTTCTGTTCCAAGAATTACCAGTAAGCAGAATACATCCTACCCCATCAGCAAGCCCCAGTGTGATCGATTTCTTTCACTCTCCCTCGTCTCTTCCCCCCCAAACCCCGCCCCACCCCTCAGGGACTACGTGAAACAAACAGTTGTTCGGTGAAACTAACCTGAAGTTACAGGTCAGCTTTCTTTCCTCGGCTGGCGCTCAGACGGGCAGGTGCTGGAGCAGCCCCGCTGGAAGCGATGCAGCATCCAGGAAGACCGAGGAAGGGGCGGAGAGGGACCTCTGCTTTCCAGGCTGCCTTTTATACCGCCTCTGGTCTCCGGACGTGGAGGGCACCCTAACCTGATCCATTACAGGTACCTTAATTGCAATTAACTTAATCCAATCACATGACCTGGAGACGTCTGTCTGCACAGCCCACTCTAAGATCATGTTCACCTTTGGCCGACATTCTAAAACCTACGAGTACAGCTGCAAGCTTCGAAGGATAGTTGTTCCCCGTCAGACGTGTGACACTGGTTCGTTTACCCTTGTCTCGTTTTCCGTCTTGATTGCCTTTTGTTTGTCTGTTCGTGTTAAAAAAAAATGTGGTAAAATAGACGCCTTTTAATTGGGCCGTGTCTACTACATCTCGACGTAGGCCTCAGTGTCATCAAGGAGATTCTCCTGGACACGCCGTCACGGCCATGATCCATCTTCAGAGCTTCTCTTTCTTCCCCACGGTAAGTCTGTCAGCAGAGAACACTGACCACACCCTCATGTGTTTTCTCCTCCAGGAGGCGCTTGGAAACCACCGTGAGTTGGACTGCACTGGGAAACACAGATGAAGAAAGTCAAGACCGCTTTGTCCTTCAGCGCCTGGCTCCCTTTTCAACTCGTCTTGCGACTCCAGGCATTATGCCTGAAAAGTCTCCGGGACGCCTGTGAGGCTCTACTTCCCTGGGTCCCATTGCCATTTCTCTGCATTTGCGAGGATCCACCGGACCTTCTTTGGAACTCCCCCGTCGGTGAACTTTGGTGCCACGTCCCCTAATTCTGTCCTTGGTCATCTGCACCTGCACGGGTTAGGCTCCATGTTCCATGGACGGGAAGAGACAGGCAGGAGTCGGAATGCTTAACCGACACACTGGGGCATTTTCTCCTGTAGCCCAAGTGACCCCATGGTCTGGTCGAGCTTTGGAACCGGTCGCGTCCCCCTCGACACTGCACCCGACTCCCAGTTTCTCAATCTTGTTGGCCCCCCGGCGACCTCCGGTTCGATGAATTGCACCTGCTGAAACTCGAGTTCCCTTTGACTTGCGCTTCATGAATTATTCGTGATTCAGGTTGGAACCCCAGCTTACGACCCCCTGTAGGCCGTTCTCTGAGCTTTCCGGTCACATCGTTTCCTTTCACGCTCTTTGGTTCATCGTGGTCCTGCTCGTTCTGCTGTCAGAGGAGCAGAGAGTTGATCTTCTTGATTCTGGATACTGATACTTTCTAGGTGATCTGGATAAGCAAGATGACGACCCTCAAGAGCGGCGGAAAGGGAGCAGCCATGTGGTGGGCCGCAGGGAATCCCGCTCAGTTCCCAGGGCTCCTAGATGTGGAATCCTGGTCAGAGTTGTTCCCAGGTCAGAGAATGGAGATAGCCTGTGCATGATGGGATAGCCCTGCCTAGATCGTTCAGTGAGTCTCTAGCTCAGCTACTCTTAGGATCGGGGGGAGGACCGTGGAAAGGCCCGGTGTCAGACATCCGGAAAGAAGACGGGATGAATGTCTTACCTCTGAAGTACATCCCGAATCTGGGAGTTAACTTCAGCTTTGCTGGGGTCTATTTGGCGAATGACAGTGTGCCTGGTGCATACGCACATCCGGCAGCCACTTCATGGGGGCCGTCGCAATTGGAACCACGCACCTGGCGTCGGCGTTTGAGCCAAATGGGGACCCGTGGTGCAGGCAACCCTCCCCACGTGTTAGCGTGCGTGAGATTCAGCTGGCGGCATTTTACTAGGTGCGTGTTGGTAGAGTGGGGCTGAGGTTTGCTTGCTCCTGTGGATGTAGAAGAAGTCAAAGGGCCTGCCCAGCCCTGCGGTCCACTCAGTCAACTCTGTTTCGGAGACATAACGATTTGGATTGCTAACAAGTCAGGAAAGTTTCAAGCCCTTGGAAGATCAGTTAAACACAAACACGGAATGAGAGTCAACAGACAATATGTCATCTTTTTGAGAATTTTACTCACTTCAAGCACATGAAACACACATATTGACAAAGGCATGCCAGAGCCCAGTTTTCGAGGCCGAGGAAGGACCCCGAGAGCGCGCAGCGCAGCAGGCTTCCCAGCGTCCCAAACACTGCTCTGGGGGCGGGGCGCAGCGGAAGGGCTGCACCTCTCAGTGTTCCCAAACTTTTCCCTTATTCAGTCATCTAGAGAGCAAAAACTCAGTCATTCCCCAGTTTCCTATTGACGTCCCAGCAGAAGTCTGACTCCTGCGCGTCGCCCAGTTTCTCAGGCAACCAATCACTGGCACGGAAGCTTTTCCTGGCGCGTTTCTGGAGAGCCATGTGAACTACAATGTCCCTCACCAGAATTCAATGAGGCAGAGTCCCTGCATCGGCTCCCTGCCTGGCCTGGGCTAACACATCCGCAGAAGCGCCACAGCCAGGGAGCTTCGGAGTCACCGCAGAGAGTCTGCTCACTGCTCTGCGCTCCTCAGTCCCACAGTCCCCTCCAAGTCACGGGAGCGGGAGGCCAAGGAGCCCCTGCCACCTGCAGTCTCACTCCAGGTCAAAATCACTGTCCTCTGAGGAGGAGGAAACCTGAAGGTCCTCATAGAGGACACTCGGTGGGACACGAACACCGGGACCCTGAGACTTCTCTGAGACATGAGGGCTCTGAGCGAGGAAGGCTCCCGGCTTCTCAGGAGAGTGAAATGAGGGAGCTGTCAGGAGGCTGGAGCTCCACCATCCATTGTCCAGTCTCCGGAAGAGCACTCTGAGAGGCTGGGCCCCGCCATGGCTGGCCGCTGGGTGACGGGACACGGTGCAGGCCTGGGCAGTAGGCAGGCAAGGTCTGCTGTGCGGAGGCTGCCGGTCGATGCTGGGCACCTGGGCGGGTGTCCTCCGGCCCATCAGGGGCGACGTACTCGCTCCAAGTTCGGTTGCGGCCGGCGGAGGTTGGAGAGCGTCCCGTGCCCCGAGCTCACCTCCCTGGATGGCGTCTTCGGGGATCTGGAAGGGACCCAGTCTCGGTATCTTGGGGAAGTTCAGGCAAGCCTGAATCGGAGCCTGGGCAGGTCTCTTGGCTCCTGGCCTGAAGCTGAGATTGGAGCCTAGGCCCAAGCTGCGTGTGGCGGCTGGTGGGCAGGGCTGTGAGGTCAGCGCGGGACGTCTGTCTTGTGCCCGGGGGCTGATGGCCTGGAGCAGGCCGTGGGTTTGGGAGGCAGCCTGGGGAACTTCTCGGCAGCCACCCTCCGGGCTGCTGTGAGTGGGCTTCACCACGAGGAAAGGCCCCGGGCCCTGGTGCCTGACTGCAGGCTGAGGGATGGGGGCCGCAGCCCCTGTCTGTCGAAGACTAGAGGAGGAGCTCACACTGGCTTTTCTGAGGGGAGACAGTGAAGCCAAGACGGAACCCCTGTCAGACATTTCGGTAGCTGAGCCATCAGTGAGGACAGGGTCCACGCGTGGCCTCTTACTGGTTGTGTGGAGCGGCACTGGCCTGCTTGCAACCTGAAAGACAGGAAACCACACACGTTACAAGTTCCTCTGCATGGAGCCGAAACGAAAATCAGCCACTTCCAAAGACGAGGGGCACGCGCCATGAAATTCTCCATACAGAATCGACAGGCGGTCCTTGGAAGTAGGGACAGACCCTCCACCTGAGTGCTGATCAGGACAAGACTCATGAAAGATGCGCTCTCGAGCTATGTGTAGCTGATCCGAGCACACCATTGTTCAAAAGAACAATGTCTTGGGCATTAACTGGATCGGAGTGCCTCCACTCAGCCTTCCCTGAAGTGGAAGGGACTAATGCCCTTCTGAAGGCAGGTTGGTGGCTCAAGGGTTCTCAGGGGGTGTTCTCTGAAAAGCTGCATGTTCCTGGGTTTAGCCCTCTCCATGTTTGGGGCCTCTGAGGGACGAATTTCCTCACGCCGCCAGGAACATGTTGTTGGCAGGCTTGCCGTAATTGGACAGAAAGAAAGCAACGGGAAATAAGGCATCCTCAGATGCCTTCACCTGCAATCCAACGGACCTGGAAGGATGGTGGAGTCCCTGACCCCAAGAAGGCAAGAAAGAGTGGTTCCCCGATTCCCTCCCGCAGCCGGGAAGCTGATAGGAAATCAACCAGTGTGACCTAGAGGACAAAAAGACCAGGGGCCCGGGGTGACACTCACCCTCAGATCATCACAAGATTCCGTGGATCCTCTTCGATTTGGCAGCGGCTTCTCTGGAGGTTTCCCGGAAAATATCCGGAGGAGAGCCTTCCTCTGCGGGTCTTGCTGCCTGCAGAACAGAAAAAGTTCAGGCCGTGCCCCCTGGTTTTCCCCGGGAGACAGGGAGAACCCTGTCTGGGGCCCAGGCCCATTCCGTGTTGCGTGACACAGAAATGGACATCTGGTGCCCTTTCCGCCTCTGCACCTTCCCTCACCTGCCAACCTTCCCGTCCTCCTGGTGGCCCTCTAGGCTTCCCAACTAAGGACTGTGATTTGGACTCCATTGCTTTTCCCCCTGTCATGGGGAACCTGCACGAAGCGCCCCCGCCTCTCCCCGTCCCCGAGTCTCCCAGAGCCAGAGGGGCTCTTGGGTGTGGAAGAACGGAGGACAAGGAGCTGCGCTCTATTTCCTGCAGCGTTCCTTCCCTGGACCGGAGACGGAAAGGCACACGGTGTGCAGGTGCAGAGACACCATGTCCTTAGGAGGCAGTACTCTCAGAGTGGTGAAAACCCCTCCCACCGCTCACCTTGGTCTCTCTTCCTTCTCTCCCTTATCCTTGTTCAAGGGCCCCGGGTTCGCCTCCACCGGGGGCTTCCACGGTTTCAGGTTTTCCTTCCCTTCCTTCTTCCCGAAGGTCTGTGGAACCAGGGCTGCCTTCCAGCACTTCATGGGGCACCTGGTACTTCTGGCCGTGTGGCCAAAGGCCCCGCAGTCTTTGCACTTGAGCTGTGGGTGGAAAGGAAGTGATGTCAGTGAGTGAGCTGAAGCCACAGGCAGCCATCCGATGTCAACATTGAGAGGGATTATGAATTCAGAGCTGAATAAGGATTCCAAAGAGGGGACCCCGGCATGGGGCCCGTTAAGTGCTGGGAGAGTTCGGATACGATGTTCCCTCCCAAAGCCCATGTGACGGAGGACCTCTAAAAGGAAGGACTCGAGGTACTAAGGGGCACGATCGTGACCCCGATGTCAACCACACAGCCAAAGGTGGCTACCCAGGATTCTAAGTAGGAAGGGAGGTTGCCCCCAAGAGTCTCTCAAGGGATCTATGGGGCCGGGGAGGAGGTCCCAAGCCACGCCCACCTCGGATGGGTAAAGCAACCTGGGTGGTGGTGACAGAAACCTTTGGAATCCAACCCAGTCTCTGAGGACCCTGTGACAACCCCTCCCCCCGCCCCCACCCCCATACCCAAGAGATCCAGGGCTAGACTTACCCTGGGATCTTCTTCATCGGGCGGGGGAGCCCTTGGCGCAACTGGGGCCCTCCGCTGCTTCTGGAGGGTCTGGGCTCTCCCGAGTCTGTTGGCCCCAGTTTTGGGGTCACGACGGGCCAACATCTTCGTCTCCTGGGGGTTCTATGACCGCCTTTTTCGGGGGTTGATTGTTGGGTCACCTGAAACACACACAAACACACCCATATCGATGGTGAAGCACACTGGATATTCACACACACCCACAGGAAGACCCCAGCTAACTCCTTGCCGCTGCGGTCGTGAGGAGACTTCACCACCGGTCGGTCAAGTCTGTGCCTCACACTGTGCTGTGTACACCCTCAGATATTGTGTGTTCCTCTGCCATGATTACCTAGTCCGAGTGTAAACCTCGCCTGCCACGGGGCCCATGGCCTAGGGGTGGGGAGCTGAGCTTTCTGCCCCAAACAATCCACTGATTCTGAAGACAGGACTGAGGTGTATCACGATTCACGCCGGTAGGAGACACGATGATTCTATCTCCCTTGACGGCCAGAATGATGGAAGCCGCAGGGCATGGCGTATGGCACCCTTTGGCAGGTCTGTTTGAAATCAGGGATAAGGGAGGCTTCCTGTCACAACTTGAATCGCTACTCTTGCCATTTCTAATTAGGCAACTTCCAAACACAAATTCATAGAGAGAAGTTTTCTTCCTCTCTATCGCACTAGCAGGTGATGGTCTTTCCTGTTCTATCGTTTTGGCTTTAGCTCCAGCCCCTCTTTATTTATTTTTCTGATATTTTACGCATGCCACACGAACCCGTCCAAACAAACGGTGAACAGGTGCCATAGCGTATCGATTTCTTACACGGCTGAAGGGCAAACCGCCCCTTTTTCAAAACCTCTTTTCCCATTTCCCCACCAATTCAGCACGCTGGTTTACATTTCCTTTCGCATTTCCATCTTGGTCTTATCCCACACGTGGAGACGGGAATGATTTCTCGTTTTCTGTTCCAAGAATTACCAGTAAGCAGAATACATCCTACCCCATCAGCAAGCCCCAGTGTGATCGATTTCTTTCACTCTCCCTCGTCTCTTCCCCCCCAAACCCCGCCCCACCCCTCAGGGACTACGTGAAACAAACAGTTGTTCGGTGAAACTAACCTGAAGTTACAGGTCAGCTTTCTTTCCTCGGCTGGCGCTCAGACGGGCAGGTGCTGGAGCAGCCCCGCTGGAAGCGATGCAGCATCCAGGAAGACCGAGGAAGGGGCGGAGAGGGACCTCTGCTTTCCAGGCTGCCTTTTATACCGCCTCTGGTCTCCGGACGTGGAGGGCACCCTAACCTGATCCATTACAGGTACCTTAATTGCAATTAACTTAATCCAATCACATGACCTGGAGACGTCTGTCTGCACAGCCCACTCTAAGATCATGTTCACCTTTGGCCGACATTCTAAAACCTACGAGTACAGCTGCAAGCTTTGAAGGATAGTTGTTCCCCGTCAGACGTGTGACACTGGTTCGTTTACCCTTGTCTCGTTTTCCGTCTTGATTGCCTTTTGTTTGTCTGTTCGTGTTAAAAAAAAAATGTGGTAAAATAGACGCCTTTTAATTGGGCCGTGTCTACTACATCTCGACGTAGGCCTCAGTGTCATCAAGGAGATTCTCCTGGACACGCCGTCACGGCCATGATCCATCTTCAGAGCTTCTCTTTCTTCCCCACGGTAAGTCTGTCAGCAGAGAACACTGACCACACCCTCATGTGTTTTCTCCTCCAGGAGGCGCTTGGAAACCACCGTGAGTTGGACTGCACTGGGAAACACAGATGAAGAAAGTCAAGACCGCTTTGTCCTTCAGCGCCTGGCTCCCTTTTCAACTCGTCTTGCGACTCCAGGCATTATGCCTGAAAAGTCTCCGGGACGCCTGTGAGGCTCTACTTCCCTGGGTCCCATTGCCATTTCTCTGCATTTGCGAGGATCCACCGGACCTTCTTTGGAACTCCCCCGTCGGTGAACTTTGGTGCCACGTCCCCTAATTCTGTCCTTGGTCATCTGCACCTGCACGGGTTAGGCTCCATGTTCCATGGACGGGAAGAAACAGGCAGGAGTCGGAATGCTTAACCGACACACTGGGGCATTTTCTCCTGTAGCCCAAGTGACCCCATGGTCTGGTCGAGCTTTGGAACCGGTCGCGTCCCCCTCGACACTGCACCCGACTCCCAGTTTCTCAATCTTGTTGGCCCCCCGGCGACCTCCGGTTCGATGAATTGCACCTGCTGAAACTCGAGTTCCCTTTGACTTGCGCTTCATGAATTATTCGTGATTCAGGTTGGAACCCCAGCTTACGACCCCCTGTAGGCCGTTCTCTGAGCTTTCCGGTCACATCGTTTCCTTTCACGCTCTTTGGTTCATCGTGGTCCTGCTCGTTCTGCTGTCAGAGGAGCAGAGAGTTGATCTTCTTGATTCTGGATACTGATACTTTCTAGGTGATCTGGATAAGCAAGATGACGACCCTCAAGAGCGGCGGAAAGGGAGCAGCCATTTGGTGGGCCGCAGGGAATCCCGCTCAGTTCCCAGGGCTCCTAGATGTGGAATCCTGGTCAGAGTTGTTCCCAGGTCAGAGAATGGAGATAGCCTGTGCATGATGGGATAGCCCTGCCTAGATCGTTCAGTGAGTCTCTAGCTCAGCTACTCTTAGGATCGGGGGGAGGACCGTGGAAAGGCCCGGTGTCAGACATCCGGAAAGAAGACGGGATGAATGTCTTACCTCTGAAGTACATCCCGAATCTGGGAGTTAACTTCAGCTTTGCTGGGGTCTATTTGGCGAATGACAGTGTGCCTGGTGCATACGCACATCCGGCAGCCACTTCATGGGGGCCGTCGCAATTGGAACCACGCACCTGGCGTCGGCGTTTGAGCCAAATGGGGACCCGTGGTGCAAGCAACCCTCCCCACGTGTTAGCGTGCGTGAGATTCAGCTGGCGGCATTTTACTAGGTGCGTGTTGGTAGAGTGGGGCTGAGGTTTGCTTGCTCCTGTGGATGTAGAAGAAGTCAAAGGGCCTGCCCAGCCCTGCGGTCCCCTCAGTCAACTCTGTTTCGGAGACATAACGATTTGGATTGCTAACAAGTCAGGAAAGTTTCAAGCCCTTGGAAGATCAGTTAAACACAAACACGGAATGAGAGTCAAAAGACAATATGTCATCTTTTTGAGAATTTTACTCACTTCAAGCACATGAAACACACATATTGACAAAGGCATGCCAGAGCCCAGTTTTCGAGGCCGAGGAAGGACCCCGAGAGCGCGCAGCGCAGCAGGCTTCCCAGCGTCCCAAACACTGCTCTCGGGGCGGGGCGCAGCGGAAGGGCTGCACCTCTCAGTGTTCCCAAACTTTTCCCTTATTCAGTCATCTAGAGAGCAAAAACTCAGTCATTCCCCAGTTTCCTATTGACGTCCCAGCAGAAGTCTGACTCCTGCGCGTCGCCCAGTTTCTCAGGCAACCAATCACTGGCACGGAAGCTTTTCCTGGCGCGTTTCCGGAGAGCCATGTGAACTACAATGTCCCTCACCAGAATTCAATGAGGCAGAGTCCCTGCATCGGCTCCCTGCCTGGCCTGGGCTAACACATCCGCAGAAGCGCCACAGCCAGGGAGCTTCGGAGTCACCGCAGAGAGTCTGCTCGCTGCTCTGCGCTCCTCAGTCCCACAGTCCCCTCCAAGTCACGGGAGCGGGAGGCCAAGGAGCCCCTGGTACCTGCAGTCTCACTCCAGGTCAAAATCACTGTCCTCTGAGGAGGAGGAAACCTGAAGGTCCTCATAGAGGACACTCGGTGGGACACGAACACCGGGACCCTGAGACTTCTCTGAGACATGAGGGCTCTGAGCGAGGAAGGCTCCCGGCTTCTCAGGAGAGTGAAATGAGGGAGCTGTCAGGAGGCTGGAGCTCCACCATCCATTGTCCAGTCTCCGGAAGAGCACTCTGAGAGGCTGGGCCCCGCCATGGCTGGCCGCTGGGTGACGGGACACGGTGCAGGCCTGGGCAGTAGGCAGGCAAGGTCTGCTGTGCGGAGGCTGCCGGTCGATGCTGGGCACCTGGGCGGGTGTCCTCCGGCCCATCTGGGGCGACGTACTCGCTCCAAGTTCGGTTGCGGCCGGCGGAGGTTGGAGAGCGTCCCGTGCCCCGAGCTCACCTCCCTGGTTGGCGTCTTCGGGGATCTGGAAGGGACCCAGTCTCGGTATCTTGGGGAAGTTCAGGCAAGCCTGAATCGGAGCCTGGGCAGGTCTCTTGGCTCCTGGCCTGAAGCTGAGATTGCAGCCTAGGCCCAAGCTGCGTGTGGCGGCTGGTGGGCAGGGCTGTGAGGTCAGCGCGGGACGTCTGTCTTGTGCCCGGGCGCTGATGGCCTGGAGCAGGCCGTGGGTTTGGGAGGCAGCCTGGGGAACTTCTCGGCAGCCACCCTCCGGGCTGCTGTGAGTGGGCTTCACCACGAGGAAAGGCCCCGGGCCCTGGTGCCTGACTGCAGGCTGAGGGATGGGGGCCGCAGCCCCTGTCTGTCGAAGACTAGAGGAGGAGCTCACACTGGCTTTTCTGAGGGGAGACAGTGAAGCCAAGACGGAACCCCTGTCAGACATTTCGGTAGCTGAGCCATCAGTGAGGACAGGGTCCACGCGTGGCCTCTTACTGGTTGTGTGGAGCGGCACTGGCCTGCTTGCAACCTGAAAGACAGGAAACCACACACGTTACAAGTTCCTCTGCATGGAGCCGAAACGAAAATCAGCCACTTCCAAAGACGAGGGGCACGCGCCATGAAATTCTCCATACAGAATCGACAGGCGGTCCTTGGAAGTAGGGACAGACCCTCCACCTGAGTGCTGATCAGGACAAGACTCATGAAAGATGCGCTCTCGAGCTATGTGTAGCTGATCCGAGCACACCATTGTTCAAAAGAACAATGTCTTGGGCATTAACTGGATCGGAGTGCCTCCACTCAGCCTTCCCTGAAGTGGAAGGGACTAATGCCCTTCTGAAGGCAGGTTGGTGGCTCAAGGGTTCTCAGGGGGTGTTCTCTGAAAAGCTGCATGTTCCTGGGTTTAGCCCTCTCCATGTTTGGGGCCTCTGAGGGACGAATTTCCTCACGCCGCCAGGAACATGTTGTTGGCAGGCTTGCCGTAATTGGACAGAAAGAAAGCAACGGGAAATAAGGCATCCTCAGATGCCTTCACCTGCAATCCAACTGACCTGGAAGGATGGTGGAGTCCCTGACCCCAAGAAGGCAAGAAAGAGGGGTTCCCCGATTCCCTCCCGCAGCCGGGAAGCCGAAAGGAAATCAACCAGTGTGACCTAGAGGAGTAAAAGACCAGGGGCCCGGGGTGACACTCACCCTCAGATCATCACAAGATTCCGTGGATCCTCTTCGATTTGGCAGCGGCTTCTCTGGAGGTTTCCCGGAAAATATCCGGAGGAGAGCCTTCCTCTGCGGGTCTTGCTGCCTGCAGAACAGAAAAAGGTCAGGCCGTGCCCCCTGGTTTTCCCCGGGAGACAGGGAGAACCCTGTCTGGGGCCCAGGCCCATTCCGTGTTGCGTGACACAGAAATGGACATCTGGTGCCCTTTCCGCCTCTGCACCTTCCCTCACCTGCCAACCTTCCCGTCCTCCTGGTGGCCCTCTAGGCTTCCCAACTAAGGACTGTGATTTGGACTCCATTGCTTTTCCCCCTGTCATGGGGAACCTGCACGAAGCGCCCCCGCCTCTCCCCGTCCCCGAGTCTCCCAGAGCCAGAGGGGCTCTTGGGTGTGGAAGAACGGAGGACAAGGAGCTGCGCTCTATTTCCTGCAGCGTTCCTTCCCTGGACCGGAGACGGAAAGGCACACGGTGTGCAGGTGCAGGGACACCATGTCCTTAGGAGGCAGTACTCTCAGAGTGGTGAAAACCCCTCCCACCGCTCACCTTGGTCTCTCTTCCTTCTCTCCCTTATCCTTGTTCAAGGGCCCCGGGTTCGCCTCCACCGGGGGCTTCCACGGTTTCAGGTTTTCCTTCCCTTCCTTCTTCCCGAAGGTCTGTGGAACCAGGGCTGCCTTCCAGCACTTCATGGGGCACCTGGTACTTCTGGCCGTGTGGCCAAAGGCCCCGCAGTCTTTGCACTTGAGCTGTGGGTGGAAAGGAAGTGATGTCAGTGAGTGAGCTGAAGCCACAGGCAGCCATCCGATGTCAACATTGAGAGGGATTATGAATTCAGAGCTGAATAAGGATTCCAAAGAGGGGACCCCGGCATGGGGCCCGTTAAGTGCTGGGAGAGTTCGGATACGATGTTCCCTCCCAAAGCCCATGTGACGGAGGACCTCTAAAAGGAAGGACTCGAGGTACTAAGGGGCACGATCGTGACCCCGATGTCAACCACACAGCCAAAGGTGGCTACACAGGATTCTAAGTAGGAAGGGAGGTTGCCCCCAAGAGTCTCTCAAGGGATCTATGGGGCCGGGGAGGAGGTCCCAAGCCACGCCCACCTCGGATGGGTAAAGCAACCTGGGTGGTGGTGACAGAAACCTTTGGAATCCAACCCAGTCTCTGAGGACCCTGTGACAACCCCTCCCCCCGCCCCCACCCCCATACCCAAGAGATCCAGGGCTAGACTTACCCTGGGATCTTCTTCATCGGGCGGGGGAGCCCTTGGCGCAACTGGGGCCCTCCGCTGCTTCTGGAGGGTCTGGGCTCTCCCGAGTCTGTTGGCCCCAGTTTTGGGGTCACGACGGGCCAACATCTTCGTCTCCTGGGGGTTCTATGACCGCCTTTTTCGGGGGTTGATTGTTGGGTCACCTGAAACACACACAAACACACCCATATGGACGGTGAAGCACACTGGATATTCACACACACCCACAGGAAGCCCCCAGCTAACTCCTTGCCGCTGTGGTCGTGAGGAGACTTCACCACCGGTCGGTCAAGTCTGTGCCTCACACTGTGCTGTGTACACCCTCAGATATTGTGTGTTCCTCTGCCATGATTACCTAGTCCGAGTGTAAACCTCGCCTGCCACGGGGCCCATGGCCTAGGGGTGGGGAGCTGAGCTTTCTGCCCCAAACAATCCACTGATTCTGAAGACAGGACTGAGGTGTATCACGATTCACGCCGGTAGGAGACACGATGATTCTATCTCCCTTGACGGCCAGAATGATGGAAGCCGCAGGGCATGGCGTATGGCACCCTTTGGCAGGTCTGTTTGAAATCAGGGATAAGGGAGGCTTCCTGTCACAACTTGAATCGCTACTCTTGCCATTTCTAATTAGGCAACTTCCAAACACAAATTCATAGAGAGAAGTTTTCTTCCTCTCTATCGCACTAGCAGGTGATGGTCTTTCCTGTTCTATCGTTTTGGCTTTAGCTCCAGCCCCTCTTTATTTATTTTTCTGATATTTTACGCATGCCACACGAACCCGTCCAAACAAACGGTGAACAGGTGCCATAGCGTATCGATTTCTTACACGGCTGAAGGGCAAACCGCCCCTTTTTCAAAACCTCTTTTCCCATTTCCCCACCAATTCAGCACGCTGGTTTACATTTCCTTTCGCATTTCCATCTTGGTCTTATCCCACACGTGGAGACGGGAATGATTTCTCGTTTTCTGTTCCAAGAATTACCAGTAAGCAGAATACATCCTACCCCATCAGCAAGCCCCAGTGTGATCGATTTCTTTCACTCTCCCTCGTCTCTTCCCCCCCAAACCCCGCCCCACCCCTCAGGGACTACGTGAAACAAACAGTTGTTCGGTGAAACTAACCTGAAGTTACAGGTCAGCTTTCTTTCCTCGGCTGGCGCTCAGACGGGCAGGTGCTGGAGCAGCCCCGCTGGAAGCGATGCAGCATCCAGGAAGACCGAGGAAGGGGCGGAGAGGGACCTCTGCTTTCCAGGCTGCCTTTTATACCGCCTCTGGTCTCCGGACGTGGAGGGCACCCTAACCTGATCCATTACAGGTACCTTAATTGCAATTAACTTAATCCAATCACATGACCTGGAGACGTCTGTCTGCACAGCCCACTCTAAGATCATGTTCACCTTTGGCCGACATTCTAAAACCTACGAGTACAGCTGCAAGCTTTGAAGGATAGTTGTTCCCCGTCAGACGTGTGACACTGGTTCGTTTACCCTTGTCTCGTTTTCCGTCTTGATTGCCTTTTGTTTGTCTGTTCGTGTTAAAAAAAAAAATGTGGTAAAATAGACGCCTTTTAATTGGGCCGTGTCTACTACATCTCGACGTAGGCCTCAGTGTCATCAAGGAGATTCTCCTGGACACGCCGTCACGGCCATGATCCATCTTCAGAGCTTCTCTTTCTTCCCCACGGTAAGTCTGTCAGCAGAGAACACTGACCACACCCTCATGTGTTTTCTCCTCCAGGAGGCGCTTGGAAACCACCGTGAGTTGGACTGCACTGGGAAACACAGATGAAGAAAGTCAAGACCGCTTTGTCCTTCAGCGCCTGGCTCCCTTTTCAACTCGTCTTGCGACTCCAGGCATTATGCCTGAAAAGTCTCCGGGACGCCTGTGAGGCTCTACTTCCCTGGGTCCCATTGCCATTTCTCTGCATTTGCGAGGATCCACCGGACCTTCTTTGGAACTCCCCCGTCGGTGAACTTTGGTGCCACGTCCCCTAATTCTGTCCTTGGTCATCTGCACCTGCACGGGTTAGGCTCCATGTTCCATGGACGGGAAGAGACAGGCAGGAGTCGGAATGCTTAACCGACACACTGGGGCATTTTCTCCTGTAGCCCAAGTGACCCCATGGTCTGGTCGAGCTTTGGAACCGGTCGCGTCCCCCTCGACACTGCACCCGACTCCCAGTTTCTCAATCTTGTTGGCCCCCCGGCGACCTCCGGTTCGATGAATTGCACCTGCTGAAACTCGAGTTCCCTTTGACTTGCGCTTCATGAATTATTCGTGATTCAGGTTGGAACCCCAGCTTACGACCCCCTGTAGGCCGTTCTCTGAGCTTTCCGGTCACATCGTTTCCTTTCACGCTCTTTGGTTCATCGTGGTCCTGATCGTTCTGCTGTCAGAGGAGCAGAGAGTTGATCTTCTTGATTCTGGATACTGATACTTTCTAGGTGATCTGGATAAGCAAGATGACGACCCTCAAGAGCGGCGGAAAGGGAGCAGCCATGTGGTGGGCCGCAGGGAATCCCGCTCAGTTCCCAGGGCTCCTAGATGTGGAATCCTGGTCAGAGTTGTTCCCAGGTCAGAGAATGGAGATAGCCTGTGCATGATGGGATAGCCCTGCCTAGATCGTTCAGTGAGTCTCTAGCTCAGCTACTCTTAGGATCGGGGGGAGGACCGTGGAAAGGCCCGGTGTCAGACATCCGGAAAGAAGACGGGATGAATGTCTTACCTCTGAAGTACATCCCGAATCTGGGAGTTAACTTCAGCTTTGCTGGGGTCTATTTGGCGAATGACAGTGTGCCTGGTGCATACGCACATCCGGCAGCCACTTCATGGGGGCCGTCGCAATTGGAACCACGCACCTGGCGTCGGCGTTTGAGCCAAATGGGGACCCGTGGTGCAAGCAACCCTCCCCACGTGTTAGCGTGCGTGAGATTCAGCTGGCGGCATTTTACTAGGTGCGTGTTGGTAGAGTGGGGCTGAGGTTTGCTTGCTCCTGTGGATGTAGAAGAAGTCAAAGGGCCTGCCCAGCCCTGCGGTCCCCTCAGTCAACTCTGTTTCGGAGACATAACGATTTGGATTGCTAACAAGTCAGGAAAGTTTCAAGCCCTTGGAAGATCAGTTAAACACAAACACGGAATGAGAGTCAAAAGACAATATGTCATCTTTTTGAGAATTTTACTCACTTCAAGCACATGAAACACACATATTGACAAAGGCATGCCAGAGCCCAGTTTTCGAGGCCGAGGAAGGACCCCGAGAGCGCGCAGCGCAGCAGGCTTCCCAGCGTCCCAAACACTGCTCTCGGGGCGGGGCGCAGCGGAAGGGCTGCACCTCTCAGTGTTCCCAAACTTTTCCCTTATTCAGTCATCTAGAGAGCAAAAACTCAGTCATTCCCCAGTTTCCTATTGACGTCCCAGCAGAAGTCTGACTCCTGCGCGTCGCCCAGTTTCTCAGGCAACCAATCACTGGCACGGAAGCTTTTCCTGGCGCGTTTCCGGAGAGCCATGTGAACTACAATGTCCCGCACCAGAATTCAATGAGGCAGAGTCCCTGCATCGGCTCCCTGCCTGGCCTGGGCTAACACATCCGCAGAAGCGCCACAGCCAGGGAGCTTCGGAGTCACCGCAGAGAGTCTGCTCGCTGCTCTGCGCTCCTCAGTCCCACAGTCCCCTCCAAGTCACGGGAGCGGGAGGCCAAGGAGCCCCTGCCACCTGCAGTCTCACTCCAGGTCAAAATCACTGTCCTCTGAGGAGGAGGAAACCTGAAGGACCTCATAGAGGACACTCGGTGGGACACGAACACCGGGACCCTGAGACTTCTCTGAGACATGAGGGCTCTGAGCGAGGAAGGCTCCCGGCTTCTCAGGAGAGTGAAATGAGGGAGCTGTCAGGAGGCTGGAGCTCCACCATCCATTGTCCAGTCTCCGGAAGAGCACTCTGAGAGGCTGGGCCCCGCCATGGCTGGCCGCTGGGTGACGGGACACGGTGCAGGCCTGGGCAGTAGGCAGGCAAGGTCTGCTGTGCGGAGGCTGCCGGTCGATGCTGGGCACCTGGGCGGGTGTCCTCCGGCCCATCTGGGGCGACGTACTCGCTCCAAGTTCGGTTGCGGCCGGCGGAGGTTGGAGAGCGTCCCGTGCCCCGAGCTCACCTCCCTGGATGGCGTCTTCGGGGATCTGGAAGGGACCCAGTCTCGGTATCTTGGGGAAGTTCAGGCAAGCCTGAATCGGAGCCTGGGCAGGTCTCTTGGCTCCTGGCCTGAAGCTGAGATTGGAGCCTAGGCCCAAGCTGCGTGTGGCGGCTGGTGGGCAGGGCTGTGAGGTCAGCGCGGGACGTCTGTCTTGTGCCCGGGGGCTGATGGCCTGGAGCAGGCCGTGGGTTTGGGAGGCAGCCTGGGGAACTTCTCGGCAGCCACCCTCCGGGCTGCTGTGAGTGGGCTTCACCACGAGGAAAGGCCCCGGGCCCTGGTGCCTGACTGCAGGCTGAGGGATGGGGGCCGCAGCCCCTGTCTGTCGAAGACTAGAGGAGGAGCTCACACTGGCTTTTCTGAGGGGAGACAGTGAAGCCAAGACGGAACCCCTGTCAGACATTTCGGTAGCTGAGCCATCAGTGAGGACAGGGTCCACGCGTGGCCTCTTACTGGTTGTGTGGAGCGGCACTGGCCTGCTTGCAACCTGAAAGGCAGGAAACCACACACGTTACAAGTTCCTCTGCATGGAGCCGAAACGAAAATCAGCCACTTCCAAAGACGAGGGGCACGCGCCATGAAATTCTCCATACAGAATCGACAGGCGGTCCTTGGAAGTAGGGACAGACCCTCCACCTGAGTGCTGATCAGGACAAGACTCATGAAAGATGCGCTCTCGAGCTATGTGTAGCTGATCCGAGCACACCATTGTTCAAAAGAACAATGTCTTGGGCATTAACTGGATCGGAGTGCCTCCACTCAGCCTTCCCTGAAGTGGAAGGGACTAATGCCCTTCTGAAGGCAGGTTGGTGGCTCAAGGGTTCTCAGGGGGTGTTCTCTGAAAAGCTGCATGTTCCTGGGTTTAGCCCTCTCCATGTTTGGGGACTCTGAGGGACGAATTTCCTCACGCCGCCAGGAACATGTTGTTGGCAGGCTTGCCGTAATTGGACAGAAAGAAAGCAACGGGAAATAAGGCATCCTCAGATGCCTTCACCTGCAATCCAACTGACCTGGAAGGATGGTGGAGTCCCTGACCCCAAGAAGGCAAGAAAGAGGGGTTCCCCGATTCCCTCCCGCAGCCGGGAAGCTGAAAGGAAATCAACCAGTGTGACCTAGAGGAGAAAAAGACCAGGGGCCCGGGGTGACACTCACCCTCAGATCATCACAAGATTCCGTGGATCCTCTTCGATTTGGCAGCGGCTTCTCTGGAGGTTTCCCGGAAAATATCCGGAGGAGAGCCTTCCTCTGTGGGTCTTGCTGCCTGCAGAACAGAAAAAGGTCAGGCCGTGCCCCCTGGTTTTCCCCGGGAGACAGGGAGAACCCTGTCTGGGGCCCAGGCCCATTCCGTGTTGCGTGACACAGAAATGGACATCTGGTGCCCTTTCCGCCTCTGCACCTTCCCTCACCTGCCAACCTTCCCGTCCTCCTGGTGGCCCTCTAGGCTTCCCAACTAAGGACTGTGATTTGGACTCCATTGCTTTTCCCCCTGTCATGGGGAACCTGCACGAAGCGCCCCCGCCTCTCCCCGTCCCCGAGTCTCCCAGAGCCAGAGGGGCTCTTGGGTGTGGAAGAACGGAGGACAAGGAGCTGCGCTCTATTTCCTGCAGCGTTCCTTCCCTGGACCGGAGACGGAAAGGCACACGGTGTGCAGGTGCAGAGACACCATGTCCTTAGGAGGCAGTACTCTCAGAGTGATGAAAACCCCTCCCACCGCTCACCTTGGTCTCTCTTCCTTCTCTCCCTTATCCTTGTTCAAGGGCCCCGGGTTCGCCTCCACCGGGGGCTTCCACAGTTTCAGGTTTTCCTTCCCTTCCTTCTTCCCGAAGGTCTGTGGAACCAGGGCTGCCTTCCAGCACTTCATGGGGCACCTGGTACTTCTGGCCGTGTGGCCAAAGGCCCCGCAGTCTTTGCACTTGAGCTGTGGGTGGAAAGGAAGTGATGTCAGTGAGTGAGCTGAAGCCACAGGCAGCCATCCGATGTCAACATTGAGAGGGATTATGAATTCAGAGCTGAATAAGGATTCCAAAGAGGGGACCCCGGCATGGGGCCCGTTAAGTGCTGGGAGAGTTCGGATACGATGTTCCCTCCCAAAGCCCATGTGACGGAGGACCTCTAAAAGGAAGGACTCGAGGTACTAAGGGGCACGATCGTGACCCCGATGTCAACCACACAGCCAAAGGTGGCTACCCAGGATTCTAAGTAGGAAGGGAGGTTGCCCCCAAGAGTCTCTCAAGGGATCTATGGGGCCGGGGAGGAGGTCCCAAGCCACGCCCACCTCGGATGGGTAAAGCAACCTGGGTGGTGGTGACAGAAACCTTTGGAATCCAACCCAGTCTCTGAGGACCCTGTGACAACCCCTCCCCCCGCCCCCACCCCCATACCCAAGAGATCCAGGGCTAGACTTACCCTGGGATCTTCTTCATCGGGCGGGGGAGCCCTTGGCGCAACTGGGGCCCTCCGCTGCTTCTGGAGGGTCTGGGCTCTCCCGAGTCTGTTGGCCCCAGTTTTGGGGTCACGACGGGCCAACATCTTCGTCTCCTGGGGGTTCTATGACCGCCTTTTTCGGGGGTTGATTGTTGGGTCACCTGAAACACACACAAACACACCCATATCGATGGTGAAGCACACTGGATATTCACACACACCCACAGGAAGCCCCCAGCTAACTCCTTGCCGCTGCGGTCGTGAGGAGACTTCACCACCGGTCGGTCAAGTCTGTGCCTCACACTGTGCTGTGTACACCCTCAGATATTGTGTGTTCCTCTGCCATGATTACCTAGTCCGAGTGTAAACCTCGCCTGCCACGGGGCCCATGGCCTAGGGGTGGGGAGCTGAGCTTTCTGCCCCAAACAATCCACTGATTCTGAAGACAGGACTGAGGTGTATCACGATTCACGCCGGTAGGAGACACGATGATTCTATCTCCCTTGACGGCCAGAATGATGGAAGCCGCAGGGCATGGCGTATGGCACCCTTTGGCAGGTCTGTTTGAAATCAGGGATAAGGGAGGCTTCCTGTCACAACTTGAATCGCTACTCTTGCCATTTCTAATTAGGCAACTTCCAAACACAAATTCATAGAGAGAAGTTTTCTTCCTCTCTATCGCACTAGCAGGTGATGGTCTTTCCTGTTCTATCGTTTTGGCTTTAGCTCCAGCCCCTCTTTATTTATTTTTCTGATATTTTACGCATGCCACACGAACCCGTCCAAACAAACGGTGAACAGGTGCCATAGCGTATCGATTTCTTACACGGCTGAAGGGCAAACCGCCCCTTTTTCAAAACCTCTTTTCCCATTTCCCCACCAATTCAGCACGCTGGTTTACATTTCCTTTCGCATTTCCATCTTGGTCTTATCCCACACGTGGAGACGGGAATGATTTCTCGTTTTCTGTTCCAAGAATTACCAGTAAGCAGAATACATCCTACCCCATCAGCAAGCCCCAGTGTGATCGATTTCTTTCACTCTCCCTCGTCTCTTCCCCCCCAAACCCCGCCCCACCCCTCAGGGACTACGTGAAACAAACAGTTGTTCGGTGAAACTAACCTGAAGTTACAGGTCAGCTTTCTTTCCTCGGCTGGCGCTCAGACGGGCAGGTGCTGGAGCAGCCCCGCTGGAAGCGATGCAGCATCCAGGAAGACCGAGGAAGGGGCGGAGAGGGACCTCTGCTTTCCAGGCTGCCTTTTATACCGCCTCTGGTCTCCGGACGTGGAGGGCACCCTAACCTGATCCATTACAGGTACCTTAATTGCAATTAACTTAATCCAATCACATGACCTGGAGACGTCTGTCTGCACAGCCCACTCTAAGATCATGTTCACCTTTGGCCGACATTCTAAAACCTACGAGTACAGCTGCAAGCTTTGAAGGATAGTTGTTCCCCGTCAGACGTGTGACACTGGTTCGTTTACCCTTGTCTCGTTTTCCGTCTTGATTGCCTTTTGTTTGTCTGTTCGTGTTAAAAAAAAAAATGTGGTAAAATAGACGCCTTTTAATTGGGCCGTGTCTACTACATCTCGACGTAGGCCTCAGTGTCATCAAGGAGATTCTCCTGGACACGCCGTCACGGCCATGATCCATCTTCAGAGCTTCTCTTTCTTCCCCACGGTAAGTCTGTCAGCAGAGAACACTGACCACACCCTCATGTGTTTTCTCCTCCAGGAGGCGCTTGGAAACCACCGTGAGTTGGACTGCACTGGGAAACACAGATGAAGAAAGTCAAGACCGCTTTGTCCTTCAGCGCCTGGCTCCCTTTTCAACTCGTCTTGCGACTCCAGGCATTATGCCTGAAAAGTCTCCGGGACGCCTGTGAGGCTCTACTTCCCTTGGTCCCATTGCCATTTCTCTGCATTTGCGAGGATCCACCGGACCTTCTATGGAACTCCCCCGTCGGTGAACTTTGGTGCCACGTCCCCTAATTCTGTCCTTGGTCATCTGCACCTGCACGGGTTAGGCTCCATGTTCCATGGACGGGAAGAGACAGGCAGGAGTCGGAATGCTTAACCGACACACTGGGGCATTTTCTCCTGTAGCCCAAGTGACCCCATGGTCTGGTCGAGCTTTGGAACCGGTCGCGTCCCCCTCGACACTGCACCCGACTCCCAGTTTCTCAATCTTGTTGGCCCCCCGGCGACCTCCGGTTCGATGAATTGCACCTGCTGAAACTCGAGTTCCCTTTGACTTGCGCTTCATGAATTATTCGTGATTCAGGTTGGAACCCCAGCTTACGACCCCCTGTAGGCCGTTCTCTGAGCTTTCCGGTCACATCGTTTCCTTTCACGCTCTTTGGTTCATCGTGGTCCTGATCGTTCTGCTGTCAGAGGAGCAGAGAGTTGATCTTCTTGATTCTGGATACTGATACTTTCTAGGTGATCTGGATAAGCAAGATGACGACCCTCAAGAGCGGCGGAAAGGGAGCAGCCATGTGGTGGGCCGCAGGGAATCCCGCTCAGTTCCCAGGGCTCCTAGATGTGGAATCCTGGTCAGAGTTGTTCCCAGGTCAGAGAATGGAGATAGCCTGTGCATGATGGGATAGCCCTGCCTAGATCGTTCAGTGAGTCTCTAGCTCAGCTACTCTTAGGATCGGGGGGAGGACCGTGGAAAGGCCCGGTGTCAGACATCCGGAAAGAAGACGGGATGAATGTCTTACCTCTGAAGTACATCCCGAATCTGGGAGTTAACTTCAGCTTTGCTGGGGTCTATTTGGCGAATGACAGTGTGCCTGGTGCATACGCACATCCGGCAGCCACTTCATGGGGGCCGTCGCAATTGGAACCACGCACCTGGCGTCGGCGTTTGAGCCAAATGGGGACCCGTGGTGCAAGCAACCCTCCCCACGTGTTAGCGTGCGTGAGATTCAGCTGGCGGCATTTTACTAGGTGCGTGTTGGTAGAGTGGGGCTGAGGTTTGCTTGCTCCTGTGGATGTAGAAGAAGTCAAAGGGCCTGCCCAGCCCTGCGGTCCCCTCAGTCAACTCTGTTTCGGAGACATAACGATTTGGATTGCTAACAAGTCAGGAAAGTTTCAAGCCCTTGGAAGATCAGTTAAACACAAACACGGAATGAGAGTCAAAAGACAATATGTCATCTTTTTGAGAATTTTACTCACTTCAAGCACATGAAACACACATATTGACAAAGGCATGCCAGAGCCCAGTTTTCGAGGCCGAGGAAGGACCCCGAGAGCGCGCAGCGCAGCAGGCTTCCCAGCGTCCCAAACACTGCTCTCGGGGCGGGGCGCAGCGGAAGGGCTGCACCTCTCAGTGTTCCCAAACTTTTCCCTTATTCAGTCATCTAGAGAGCAAAAACTCAGTCATTCCCCAGTTTCCTATTGACGTCCCAGCAGAAGTCTGACTCCTGCGCGTCGCCCAGTTTCTCAGGCAACCAATCACTGGCACGGAAGCTTTTCCTGGCGCGTTTCCGGAGAGCCATGTGAACTACAATGTCCCGCACCAGAATTCAATGAGGCAGAGTCCCTGCATCGGCTCCCTGCCTGGCCTGGGCTAACACATCCGCAGAAGCGCCACAGCCAGGGAGCTTCGGAGTCACCGCAGAGAGTCTGCTCGCTGCTCTGCGCTCCTCAGTCCCACAGTCCCCTCCAAGTCACGGGAGCGGGAGGCCAAGGAGCCCCTGCCACCTGCAGTCTCACTCCAGGTCAAAATCACTGTCCTCTGAGGAGGAGGAAACCTGAAGGTCCTCATAGAGGACACTCGGTGGGACACGAACACCGGGACCCTGAGACTTCTCTGAGACATGAGGGCTCTGAGCGAGGAAGGCTCCCGGCTTCTCAGGAGAGTGAAATGAGGGAGCTGTCAGGAGGCTGGAGCTCCACCATCCATTGTCCAGTCTCCGGAAGAGCACTCTGAGAGGCTGGGCCCCGCCATGGCTGGCCGCTGGGTGACGGGACACGGTGCAGGCCTGGGCAGTAGGCAGGCAAGGTCTGCTGTGCGGAGGCTGCCGGTCGATGCTGGGCACCTGGGCGGGTGTCCTCCGGCCCATCTGGGGCGACGTACTCGCTCCAAGTTCGGTTGCGGCCGGCGGAGGTTGGAGAGCGTCCCGTGCCCCGAGCTCACCTCCCTGGATGGCGTCTTCGGGGATCTGGAAGGGACCCAGTCTCGGTATCTTGGGGAAGTTCAGGCAAGCCTGAATCGGAGCCTGGGCAGGTCTCTTGGCTCCTGGCCTGAAGCTGAGATTGGAGCCTAGGCCCAAGCTGCGTGTGGCGGCTGGTGGGCAGGGCTGTGAGGTCAGCGCGGGACGTCTGTCTTGTGCCCGGGGGCTGATGGCCTGGAGCAGGCCGTGGGTTTGGGAGGCAGCCTGGGGAACTTCTCGGCAGCCACCCTCCGGGCTGCTGTGAGTGGGCTTCACCACGAGGAAAGGCCCCGGGCCCTGGTGCCTGACTGCAGGCTGAGGGATGGGGGCCGCAGCCCCTGTCTGTCGAAGACTAGAGGAGGAGCTCACACTGGCTTTTCTGAGGGGAGACAGTGAAGCCAAGACGGAACCCCTGTCAGACATTTCGGTAGCTGAGCCATCAGTGAGGACAGGGTCCACGCGTGGCCTCTTACTGGTTGTGTGGAGCGGCACTGGCCTGCTTGCAACCTGAAAGGCAGGAAACCACACACGTTACAAGTTCCTCTGCATGGAGCCGAAACGAAAATCAGCCACTTCCAAAGACGAGGGGCACGCGCCATGAAATTCTCCATACAGAATCGACAGGCGGTCCTTGGAAGTAGGGACAGACCCTCCACCTGAGTGCTGATCAGGACAAGACTCATGAAAGATGCGCTCTCGAGCTATGTGTAGCTGATCCGAGCACACCATTGTTCAAAAGAACAATGTCTTGGGCATTAACTGGATCGGAGTGCCTCCACTCAGCCTTCCCTGAAGTGGAAGGGACTAATGCCCTTCTGAAGGCAGGTTGGTGGCTCAAGGGTTCTCAGGGGGTGTTCTCTGAAAAGCTGCATGTTCCTGGGTTTAGCCCTCTCCATGTTTGGGGACTCTGAGGGACGAATTTCCTCACGCCGCCAGGAACATGTTGTTGGCAGGCTTGCCGTAATTGGACAGAAAGAAAGCAACGGGAAATAAGGCATCCTCAGATGCCTTCACCTGCAATCCAACTGACCTGGAAGGATGGTGGAGTCCCTGACCCCAAGAAGGCAAGAAAGAGGGGTTCCCCGATTCCCTCCCGCAGCCGGGAAGCTGAAAGGAAATCAACCAGTGTGACCTAGAGGAGAAAAAGACCAGGGGCCCGGGGTGACACTCACCCTCAGATCATCACAAGATTCCGTGGATCCTCTTCGATTTGGCAGCGGCTTCTCTGGAGGTTTCCCGGAAAATATCCGGAGGAGAGCCTTCCTCTGTGGGTCTTGCTGCCTGCAGAACAGAAAAAGGTCAGGCCGTGCCCCCTGGTTTTCCCCGGGAGACAGGGAGAACCCTGTCTGGGGCCCAGGCCCATTCCGTGTTGCGTGACACAGAAATGGACATCTGGTGCCCTTTCCGCCTCTGCACCTTCCCTCACCTGCCAACCTTCCCGTCCTCCTGGTGGCCCTCTAGGCTTCCCAACTAAGGACTGTGATTTGGACTCCATTGCTTTTCCCCCTGTCATGGGGAACCTGCACGAAGCGCCCCCGCCTCTCCCCGTCCCCGAGTCTCCCAGAGCCAGAGGGGCTCTTGGGTGTGGAAGAACGGAGGACAAGGAGCTGCGCTCTATTTCCTGCAGCGTTCCTTCCCTGGACCGGAGACGGAAAGGCACACGGTGTGCAGGTGCAGAGACACCATGTCCTTAGGAGGCAGTACTCTCAGAGTGATGAAAACCCCTCCCACCGCTCACCTTGGTCTCTCTTCCTTCTCTCCCTTATCCTTGTTCAAGGGCCCCGGGTTCGCCTCCACCGGGGGCTTCCACAGTTTCAGGTTTTCCTTCCCTTCCTTCTTCCCGAAGGTCTGTGGAACCAGGGCTGCCTTCCAGCACTTCATGGGGCACCTGGTACTTCTGGCCGTGTGGCCAAAGGCCCCGCAGTCTTTGCACTTGAGCTGTGGGTGGAAAGGAAGTGATGTCAGTGAGTGAGCTGAAGCCACAGGCAGCCATCCGATGTCAACATTGAGAGGGATTATGAATTCAGAGCTGAATAAGGATTCCAAAGAGGGGACCCCGGCATGGGGCCCGTTAAGTGCTGGGAGAGTTCGGATACGATGTTCCCTCCCAAAGCCCATGTGACGGAGGACCTCTAAAAGGAAGGACTCGAGGTACTAAGGGGCACGATCGTGACCCCGATGTCAACCACACAGCCAAAGGTGGCTACCCAGGATTCTAAGTAGGAAGGGAGGTTGCCCCCAAGAGTCTCTCAAGGGATCTATGGGGCCGGGGAGGAGGTCCCAAGCCACGCCCACCTCGGATGGGTAAAGCAACCTGGGTGGTGGTGACAGAAACCTTTGGAATCCAACCCAGTCTCTGAGGACCCTGTGACAACCCCTCCCCCCGCCCCCACCCCCATACCCAAGAGATCCAGGGCTAGACTTACCCTGGGATCTTCTTCATCGGGCGGGGGAGCCCTTGGCGCAACTGGGGCCCTCCGCTGCTTCTGGAGGGTCTGGGCTCTCCCGAGTCTGTTGGCCCCAGTTTTGGGGTCACGACGGGCCAACATCTTCGTCTCCTGGGGGTTCTATGACCGCCTTTTTCGGGGGTTGATTGTTGGGTCACCTGAAACACACACAAACACACCCATATCGATGGTGAAGCACACTGGATATTCACACACACCCACAGGAAGCCCCCAGCTAACTCCTTGCCGCTGCGGTCGTGAGGAGACTTCACCACCGGTCGGTCAAGTCTGTGCCTCACACTGTGCTGTGTACACCCTCAGATATTGTGTGTTCCTCTGCCATGATTACCTAGTCCGAGTGTAAACCTCGCCTGCCACGGGGCCCATGGCCTAGGGGTGGGGAGCTGAGCTTTCTGCCCCAAACAATCCACTGATTCTGAAGACAGGACTGAGGTGTATCACGATTCACGCCGGTAGGAGACACGATGATTCTATCTCCCTTGACGGCCAGAATGATGGAAGCCGCAGGGCATGGCGTATGGCACCCTTTGGCAGGTCTGTTTGAAATCAGGGATAAGGGAGGCTTCCTGTCACAACTTGAATCGCTACTCTTGCCATTTCTAATTAGGCAACTTCCAAACACAAATTCATAGAGAGAAGTTTTCTTCCTCTCTATCGCACTAGCAGGTGATGGTCTTTCCTGTTCTATCGTTTTGGCTTTAGCTCCAGCCCCTCTTTATTTATTTTTCTGATATTTTACGCATGCCACACGAACCCGTCCAAACAAACGGTGAACAGGTGCCATAGCGTATCGATTTCTTACACGGCTGAAGGGCAAACCGCCCCTTTTTCAAAACCTCTTTTCCCATTTCCCCACCAATTCAGCACGCTGGTTTACATTTCCTTTCGCATTTCCATCTTGGTCTTATCCCACACGTGGAGACGGGAATGATTTCTCGTTTTCTGTTCCAAGAATTACCAGTAAGCAGAATACATCCTACCCCATCAGCAAGCCCCAGTGTGATCGATTTCTTTCACTCTCCCTCGTCTCTTCCCCCCCAAACCCCGCCCCACCCCTCAGGGACTACGTGAAACAAACAGTTGTTCGGTGAAACTAACCTGAAGTTACAGGTCAGCTTTCTTTCCTCGGCTGGCGCTCAGACGGGCAGGTGCTGGAGCAGCCCCGCTGGAAGCGATGCAGCATCCAGGAAGACCGAGGAAGGGGCGGAGAGGGACCTCTGCTTTCCAGGCTGCCTTTTATACCGCCTCTGGTCTCCGGACGTGGAGGGCACCCTAACCTGATCCATTACAGGTACCTTAATTGCAATTAACTTAATCCAATCACATGACCTGGAGACGTCTGTCTGCACAGCCCACTCTAAGATCATGTTCACCTTTGGCCGACATTCTAAAACCTACGAGTACAGCTGCAAGCTTCGAAGGATAGTTGTTCCCCGTCAGACGTGTGACACTGGTTCGTTTACCCTTGTCTCGTTTTCCGTCTTGATTGCCTTTTGTTTGTCTGTTCGTGTTAAAAAAAAAATGTGGTAAAATAGACGCCTTTTAATTGGGCCGTGTCTACTACATCTCGACGTAGGCCTCAGTGTCATCAAGGAGATTCTCCTGGACACGCCGTCACGGCCATGATCCATCTTCAGAGCTTCTCTTTCTTCCCCACGGTAAGTCTGTCAGCAGAGAACACTGACCACACCCTCATGTGTTTTCTCCTCCAGGAGGCGCTTGGAAACCACCGTGAGTTGGACTGCACTGGGAAACACAGATGAAGAAAGTCAAGACCGCTTTGTCCTTCAGCGCCTGGCTCCCTTTTCAACTCGTCTTGCGACTCCAGGCATTATGCCTGAAAAGTCTCCGGGACGCCTGTGAGGCTCTACTTCCCTGGGTCCCATTGCCATTTCTCTGCATTTGCGAGGATCCACCGGACCTTCTTTGGAACTCCCCCGTCGGTGAACTTTGGTGCCACGTCCCCTAATTCTGTCCTTGGTCATCTGCACCTGCACGGGTTAGGCTCCATGTTCCATGGACGGGAAGAGACAGGCAGGAGTCGGAATGCTTAACCGACACACTGGGGCATTTTCTCCTGTAGCCCAAGTGACCCCATGGTCTGGTCGAGCTTTGGAACCGGTCGCGTCCCCCTCGACACTGCACCCGACTCCCAGTTTCTCAATCTTGTTGGCCCCCCGGCGACCTCCGGTTCGATGAATTGCACCTGCTGAAACTCGAGTTCCCTTTGACTTGCGCTTCATGAATTATTCGTGATTCAGGTTGGAACCCCAGCTTACGACCCCCTGTAGGCCGTTCTCTGAGCTTTCCGGTCACATCGTTTCCTTTCACGCTCTTTGGTTCATCGTGGTCCTGCTCGTTCTGCTGTCAGAGGAGCAGAGAGTTGATCTTCTTGATTCTGGATACTGATACTTTCTAGGTGATCTGGATAAGCAAGATGACGACCCTCAAGAGCGGCGGAAAGGGAGCAGCCATGTGGTGGGCCGCAGGGAATCCCGCTCAGTTCCCAGGGCTCCTAGATGTGGAATCCTGGTCAGACTTGTTCCCAGGTCAGAGAATGGAGATAGCCTGTGCATGATGGGATAGCCCTGCCTAGATCGTTCAGTGAGTCTCTAGCTCAGCTACTCTTAGGATCGGGGGGAGGACCGTGGAAAGGCCCGGTGTCAGACATCCGGAAAGAAGACGGGATGAATGTCTTACCTCTGAAGTACATCCCGAATCTGGGAGTTAACTTCAGCTTTGCTGGGGTCTATTTGGCGAATGACAGTGTGCCTGGTGCATACGCACATCCGGCAGCCACTTCATGGGGGCCGTCGCAATTGGAACCACGCACCTGGCGTCGGCGTTTGAGCCAAATGGGGACCCGTGGTGCAGGCAACCCTCCCCACGTGTTAGCGTGCGTGAGATTCAGCTGGCGGCATTTTACTAGGTGCGTGTTGGTAGAGTGGGGCTGAGGTTTGCTTGCTCCTGTGGATGTAGAAGAAGTCAAAGGGCCTGCCCAGCCCTGCGGTCCACTCAGTCAACTCTGTTTCGGAGACATAACGATTTGGATTGCTAACAAGTCAGGAAAGTTTCAAGCCCTTGGAAGATCAGTTAAACACAAACACGGAATGAGAGTCAACAGACAATATGTCATCTTTTTGAGAATTTTACTCACTTCAAGCACATGAAACACACATATTGACAAAGGCATGCCAGAGCCCAGTTTTCGAGGCCGAGGAAGGACCCCGAGAGCGCGCAGCGCAGCAGGCTTCCCAGCGTCCCAAACACTGCTCTGGGGTCGGGGCGCAGCGGAAGGGCTGCACCTCTCAGTGTTCCCAAACTTTTCCCTTATTCAGTCATCTAGAGAGCAAAAACTCAGTCATTCCCCAGTTTCCTATTGACGTCCCAGCAGAAGTCTGACTCCTGCGCGTCGCCCAGTTTCTCAGGCAACCAATCACTGGCACGGAAGCTTTTCCTGGCGCGTTTCCGGAGAGCCATGTGAACTACAATGTCCCTCACCAGAATTCAATGAGGCAGAGTCCCTGCATCGGCTCCCTGCCTGGCCTGGGCTAACACATCCGCAGAAGCGCCACAGCCAGGGAGCTTCGGAGTCACCGCAGAGAGTCTGCTCACTGCTCTGCGCTCCTCAGTCCCACAGTCCCCTCCAAGTCACGGGAGCGGGAGGCCAAGGAGCCCCTGCCACCTGCAGTCTCACTCCAGGTCAAAATCACTGTCCTCTGAGGAGGAGGAAACCTGAAGGTCCTCATAGAGGACACTCGGTGGGACACGAACACCGGGACCCTGAGACTTCTCTGAGACATGAGGGCTCTGAGCGAGGAAGGCTCCCGGCTTCTCAGGAGAGTGAAATGAGGGAGCTGTCAGGAGGCTGGAGCTCCACCATCCATTGTCCAGTCTCCGGAAGAGCACTCTGAGAGGCTGGGCCCCGCCATGGCTGGCCGCTGGGTGACGGGACACGGTGCAGGCCTGGGCAGTAGGCAGGCAAGGTCTGCTGTGCGGAGGCTGCCGGTCGATGCTGGGCACCTGGGCGGGTGTCCTCCGGCCCATCAGGGGCGACGTACTCGCTCCAAGTTCGGTTGCGGCCGGCGGAGGTTGGAGAGTGTCCCGTGCCCCGAGCTCACCTCCCTGGATGGCGTCTTCGGGGATCTGGAAGGGACCCAGTCTCGGTATCTTGGGGAAGTTCAGGCAAGCCAGAATCGGAGCCTGGGCAGGTCTCTTGGCTCCTGGCCTGAAGCTGAGATTGGAGCCTAGGCCCAAGCTGCGTGTGGCGGCTGGTGGGCAGGGCTGTGAGGTCAGCGCGGGACGTCTGTCTTGTGCCCGGGGGCTGATGGCCTGGAGCAGGCCGTGGGTTTGGGAGGCAGCCTGGGGAACTTCTCGGCAGCCACCCTCCGGGCTGCTGTGAGTGGGCTTCACCACGAGGAAAGGCCCCGGGCCCTGGTGCCTGACTGCAGGCTGAGGGATGGGGGCCGCAGCCCCTGTCTGTCGAAGACTAGAGGAGGAGCTCACACTGGCTTTTCTGAGGGGAGACAGTGAAGCCAAGACGGAACCCCTGTCAGACATTTCGGTAGCTGAGCCATCAGTGAGGACAGGGTCCACGCGTGGCCTCTTACTGGTTGTGTGGAGCGGCACTGGCCTGCTTGCAACCTGAAAGACAGGAAACCACACACGTTACAAGTTCCTCTGCATGGAGCCGAAACGAAAATCAGCCACTTCCAAAGACGAGGGGCACGCGCCATGAAATTCTCCATACAGAATCGACAGGCGGTCCTTGGAAGTAGGGACAGACCCTCCACCTGAGTGCTGATCAGGACAAGACTCATGAAAGATGCGCTCTCGAGCTATGTGTAGCTGATCCGAGCACACCATTGTTCAAAAGAACAATGTCTTGGGCATTAACTGGATCGGAGTGCCTCCACTCAGCCTTCCCTGAAGTGGAAGGGACTAATGCCCTTCTGAAGGCAGGTTGGTGGCTCAAGGGTTCTCAGGGGGTGTTCTCTGAAAAGCTGCATGTTCCTGGGTTTAGCCCTCTCCATGTTTGGGGCCTCTGAGGGACGAATTTCCTCACGCCGCCAGGAACATGTTGTTGGCAGGCTTGCCGTAATTGGACAGAAAGAAAGCAACGGGAAATAAGGCATCCTCAGATGCCTTCACCTGCAATCCAACTGACCTGGAAGGATGGTGGAGTCCCTGACCCCAAGAAGGCAAGAAAGAGGGGTTCCCCGATTCCCTCCCGCAGCCGGGAAGCCGAAAGGAAATCAACCAGTGTGACCTAGAGGAGAAAAAGACCAGGGGCCCGGGGTGACACTCACCCTCAGATCATCACAAGATTCCGTGGATCCTCTTCGATTTGGCAGCGGCTTCTCTGGAGGTTTCCCGGAAAATATCCGGAGGAGAGCCTTCCTCTGCGGGTCTTGCTGCCTGCAGAACAGAAAAAGGTCAGGCCGTGCCCCCTGGTTTTCCCCGGGAGACAGGGAGAACCCTGTCTGGGGCCCAGGCCCATTCCGTGTTGCGTGACACAGAAATGGACATCTGGTGCCCTTTCCGCCTCTGCACCTTCCCTCACCTGCCAACCTTCCCGTCCTCCTGGTGGCCCTCTAGGCTTCCCAACTAAGGACTGTGATTTGGACTCCATTGCTTTTCCCCCTGTCATGGGGAACCTGCACGAAGCGCCCCCGCCTCTCCCCGTCCCCGAGTCTCCCAGAGCCAGAGGGGCTCTTGGGTGTGGAAGAACGGAGGACAAGGAGCTGCGCTCTATTTCCTGCAGCGTTCCTTCCCTGGACCGGAGACGGAAAGGCACACGGTGTGCAGGTGCAGAGACACCATGTCCTTAGGAGGCAGTACTCTCAGAGTGGTGAAAACCCCTCCCACCGCTCACCTTGGTCTCTCTTCCTTCTCTCCCTTATCCTTGTTCAAGGGCCCCGGGTTCGCCTCCACCGGGGGCTTCCACGGTTTCAGGTTTTCCTTCCCTTCCTTCTTCCCGAAGGTCTGTGGAACCAGGGCTGCCTTCCAGCACTTCATGGGGCACCTGGTACTTCTGGCCGTGTGGCCAAAGGCCCCGCAGTCTTTGCACTTGAGCTGTGGGTGGAAAGGAAGTGATGTCAGTGAGTGAGCTGAAGCCACAGGCAGCCATCCGATGTCAACATTGAGAGGGATTATGAATTCAGAGCTGAATAAGGATTCCAAAGAGGGGACCCCGGCATGGGGCCCGTTAAGTGCTGGGAGAGTTCGGATACGATGTTCCCTCCCAAAGCCCATGTGACGGAGGACCTCTAAAAGGAAGGACTCGAGGTACTAAGGGGCACGATCGTGACCCCGATGTCAACCACACAGCCAAAGGTGGCTACACAGGATTCTAAGTAGAAAGGGAGGTTGCCCCCAAGAGTCTCTCAAGGGATCTATGGGGCCGGGGAGGAGGTCCCAAGCCACGCCCAACTCGGATGGGTAAAGCAACCTGGGTGGTGGTGACAGAAACCTTTGGAATCCAACCCAGTCTCTGAGGACCCTGTGACAACCCCTCCCCCCGCCCCCACCCCCATACCCAAGAGATCCAGGGCTAGACTTACCCTGGGATCTTCTTCATCGGGCGGGGGAGCCCTTGGCGCAACTGGGGCCCTCCGCTGCTTCTGGAGGGTCTGGGCTCTCCCGAGTCTGTTGGCCCCAGTTTTGGGGTCACGACGGGCCAACATCTTCGTCTCCTGGGGGTTCTATGACCGCCTTTTTCGGGGGTTGATTGTTGGGTCACCTGAAACACACACAAACACACCCATATCGATGGTGAAGCACACTGGATATTCACACACACCCACAGGAAGCCCCCAGCTAACTCCTTGCCGCTGCGGTCGTGAGGAGACTTCACCACCGGTCGGTCAAGTCTGTGCCTCACACTGTGCTGTGTACACCCTCAGATATTGTGTGTTCCTCTGCCATGATTACCTAGTCCGAGTGTAAACCTCGCCTGCCACGGGGCCCATGGCCTAGTGGTGGGGAGCTGAGCTTTCTGCCCCAAACAATCCACTGATTCTGAAGACAGGACTGAGGTGTATCACGATTCACGCCGGTAGGAGACACGATGATTCTATCTCCCTTGACGGCCAGAATGATGGAAGCCGCAGGGCATGGCGTATGGCACCCTTTGGCAGGTCTGTTTGAAATCAGGGATAAGGGAGGCTTCCTGTCACAACTTGAATCGCTACTCTTGCCATTTCTAATTAGGCAACTTCCAAACACAAATTCATAGAGAGAAGTTTTCTTCCTCTCTATCGCACTAGCAGGTGATGGTCTTTCCTGTTCTATCGTTTTGGCTTTAGCTCCAGCCCCTCTTTATTTATTTTTCTGATATTTTACGCATGCCACACGAACCCGTCCAAACAAACGGTGAACAGGTGCCATAGCGTATCGATTTCTTACACGGCTGAAGGGCAAACCGCCCCTTTTTCAAAACCTCTTTTCCCATTTCCCCACCAATTCAGCACGCTGGTTTACATTTCCTTTCGCATTTCCATCTTGGTCTTATCCCACACGTGGAGACGGGAATGATTTCTCGTTTTCTGTTCCAAGAATTACCAGTAAGCAGAATACATCCTACCCCATCAGCAAGCCCCAGTGTGATCGATTTCTTTCACTCTCCCTCGTCTCTTCCCCCCCAAACCCCACCCCACCCCTCAGGGACTACGTGAAACAAACAGTTGTTCGGTGAAACTAACCTGAAGTTACAGGTCAGCTTTCTTTCCTCGGCTGGCGCTCAGACGGGCAGGTGCTGGAGCAGCCCCGCTGGAAGCGATGCAGCATCCAGGAAGACCGAGGAAGGGGCGGAGAGGGACCTCTGCTTTCCAGGCTGCCTTTTATACCGCCTCTGGTCTCCGGACGTGGAGGGCACCCTAACCTGATCCATTACAGGTACCTTAATTGCAATTAACTTAATCCAATCACATGACCTGGAGACGTCTGTCTGCACAGCCCACTCTAAGATCATGTTCACCTTTGGCCGACATTCTAAAACCTACGAGTACAGCTGCAAGCTTCGAAGGATAGTTGTTCCCCGTCAGACGTGTGACACTGGTTCGTTTACCCTTGTCTCGTTTTCCGTCTTGATTGCCTTTTGTTTGTCTGTTCGTGTTAAAAAAAAAATGTGGTAAAATAGACGCCTTTTAATTGGGCCGTGTCTACTACATCTCGACGTAGGCCTCAGTGTCATCAAGGAGATTCTCCTGGACACGCCGTCACGGCCATGATCCATCTTCAGAGCTTCTCTTTCTTCCCCACGGTAAGTCTGTCAGCAGAGAACACTGACCACACCCTCATGTGTTTTCTCCTCCAGGAGGCGCTTGGAAACCACCGTGAGTTGGACTGCACTGGGAAACACAGATGAAGAAAGTCAAGACCGCTTTGTCCTTCAGCGCCTGGCTCCCTTTTCAACTCGTCTTGCGACTCCAGGCATTATGCCTGAAAAGTCTCCGGGACGCCTGTGAGGCTCTACTTCCCTGGGTCCCATTGCCATTTCTCTGCATTTGCGAGGATCCACCGGACCTTCTTTGGAACTCCCCCGTCGGTGAACTTTGGTGCCACGTCCCCTAATTCTGTCCTTGGTCATCTGCACCTGCACGGGTTAGGCTCCATGTTCCATGGACGGGAAGAGACAGGCAGGAGTCGGAATGCTTAACCGACACACTGGGGCATTTTCTCCTGTAGCCCAAGTGACCCCATGGTCTGGTCGAGCTTTGGAACCGGTCGCGTCCCCCTCGACACTGCACCCGACTCCCAGTTTCTCAATCTTGTTGGCCCCCCGGCGACCTCCGGTTCGATGAATTGCACCTGCTGAAACTCGAGTTCCCTTTGACTTGCGCTTCATGAATTATTCGTGATTCAGGTTGGAACCCCAGCTTACGACCCCCTGTAGGCCGTTCTCTGAGCTTTCCGGTCACATCGTTTCCTTTCACGCTCTTTGGTTCATCGTGGTCCTGCTCGTTCTGCTGTCAGAGGAGCAGAGAGTTGATCTTCTTGATTCTGGATACTGATACTTTCTAGGTGATCTGGATAAGCAAGATGACGACCCTCAAGAGCGGCGGAAAGGGAGCAGCCATGTGGTGGGCCGCAGGGAATCCCGCTCAGTTCCCAGGGCTCCTAGATGTGGAATCCTGGTCAGAGTTGTTCCCAGGTCAGAGAATGGAGATAGCCTGTGCATGATGGGATAGCCCTGCCTAGATCGTTCAGTGAGTCTCTAGCTCAGCTACTCTTAGGATCGGGGGGAGGACCGTGGAAAGGCCCGGTGTCAGACATCCGGAAAGAAGACGGGATGAATGTCCTACCTCTGAAGTACATCCCGAATCTGGGAGTTAACTTCAGCTTTGCTGGGGTCTATTTGGCGAATGACAGTGTGCCTGGTGCATACGCACATCCGGCAGCCACTTCATGGGGGCCGTCGCAATTGGAACCACGCACCTGGCGTCGGCGTTTGAGCCAAATGGGGACCCGTGGTGCAGGCAACCCTCCCCACGTGTTAGCGTGCGTGAGATTCAGCTGGCGGCATTTTACTAGGTGCGTGTTGGTAGAGTGGGGCTGAGGTTTGCTTGCTCCTGTGGATGTAGAAGAAGTCAAAGGGCCTGCCCAGCCCTGCGGTCCACTCAGTCAACTCTGTTTCGGAGACATAACGATTTGGATTGCTAACAAGTCAGGAAAGTTTCAAGCCCTTGGAAGATCAGTTAAACACAAACACGGAATGAGAGTCAACAGACAATATGTCATCTTTTTGAGAATTTTACTCACTTCAAGCACATGAAACACACATATTGACAAAGGCATGCCAGAGCCCAGTTTTCGAGGCCGAGGAAGGACCCCGAGAGCGCGCAGCGCAGCAGGCTTCCCAGCGTCCCAAACACTGCTCTGGGGGCGGGGCGCAGCGGAAGGGCTGCACCTCTCAGTGTTCCCAAACTTTTCCCTTATTCAGTCATCTAGAGAGCAAAAACTCAGTCATTCCCCAGTTTCCTATTGACGTCCCAGCAGAAGTCTGACTCCTGCGCGTCGCCCAGTTTCTCAGGCAACCAATCACTGGCACGGAAGCTTTTCCTGGCGCGTTTCCGGAGAGCCATGTGAACTACAATGTCCCTCACCAGAATTCAATGAGGCAGAGTCCCTGCATCGGCTCCCTGCCTGGCCTGGGCTAACACATCCGCAGAAGCGCCACAGCCAGGGAGCTTCGGAGTCACCGCAGAGAGTCTGCTCACTGCTCTGCGCTCCTCAGTCCCACAGTCCCCTCCAAGTCACAGGAGCGGGAGGCCAAGGAGCCCCTGCCACCTGCAGTCTCACTCCAGGTCAAAATCACTGTCCTCTGAGGAGGAGGAAACCTGAAGGTCCTCATAGAGGACACTCGGTGGGACACGAACACCGGGACCCTGAGACTTCTCTGAGACATGAGGGCTCTGAGCGAGGAAGGCTCCCGGCTTCTCAGGAGAGTGAAATGAGGGAGCTGTCAGGAGGCTGGAGCTCCACCATCCATTGTCCAGTCTCCGGAAGAGCACTCTGAGAGGCTGGGCCCCGCCATGGCTGGCCGCTGGGTGACGGGACACGGTGCAGGCCTGGGCAGTAGGCAGGCAAGGTCTGCTGTGCGGAGGCTGCCGGTCGATGCTGGGCACCTGGGCGGGTGTCCTCCGGCCCATCAGGGGCGACGTACTCGCTCCAAGTTCGGTTGCGGCCGGCGGAGGTTGGAGAGTGTCCCGTGCCCCGAGCTCACCTCCCTGGATGGCGTCTTCGGGGATCTGGAAGGGACCCAGTCTCGGTATCTTGGGGAAGTTCAGGCAAGCCTGAATCGGAGCCTGGGCAGGTCTCTTGGCTCCTGGCCTGAAGCTGAGATTGGAGCCTAGGCCCAAGCTGCGTGTGGCGGCTGGTGGGCAGGGCTGTGAGGTCAGCGCGGGACGTCTGTCTTGTGCCCGGGGGCTGATGGCCTGGAGCAGGCCGTGGGTTTGGGAGGCAGCCTGGGGAACTTCTCGGCAGCCACCCTCCGGGCTGCTGTGAGTGGGCTTCACCACGAGGAAAGGCCCCGGGCCCTGGTGCCTGACTGCAGGCTGAGGGATGGGGGCCGCAGCCCCTGTCTGTCGAAGACTAGAGGAGGAGCTCACACTGGCTTTTCTGAGGGGAGACAGTGAAGCCAAGACGGAACCCCTGTCAGACATTTCGGTAGCTGAGCCATCAGTGAGGACAGGGTCCACGCGTGGCCTCTTACTGGTTGTGTGGAGCGGCACTGGCCTGCTTGCAACCTGAAAGACAGGAAACCACACACGTTACAAGTTCCTCTGCATGGAGCCGAAACGAAAATCAGCCACTTCCAAAGACGAGGGGCACGCGCCATGAAATTCTCCATACAGAATCGACAGGCGGTCCTTGGAAGTAGGGACAGACCCTCCACCTGAGTGCTGATCAGGACAAGACTCATGAAAGATGCGCTCTCGAGCTATGTGTAGCTGATCCGAGCACACCATTGTTCAAAAGAACAATGTCTTGGGCATTAACTGGATCGGAGTGCCTCCACTCAGCCTTCCCTGAAGTGGAAGGGACTAATGCCCTTCTGAAGGCAGGTTGGTGGCTCAAGGGTTCTCAGGGGGTGTTCTCTGAAAAGCTGCATGTTCCTGGGTTTAGCCCTCTCAATGTTTGGGGCCTCTGAGGGACGAATTTCCTCACGCCGCCAGGAACATGTTGTTGGCAGGCTTGCCGTAATTGGACAGAAAGAAAGCAACGGGAAATAAGGCATCCTCAGATGCCTTCACCTGCAATCCAACGGACCTGGAAGGATGGTGGAGTCCCTGACCCCAAGAAGGCAAGAAAGAGTGGTTCCCCGATTCCCTCCCGCAGCCGGGAAGCTGATAGGAAATCAACCAGTGTGACCTAGAGGACAAAAAGACCAGGGGCCCGGGGTGACACTCACCCTCAGATCATCACAAGATTCCGTGGATCCTCTTCGATTTGGCAGCGGCTTCTCTGGAGGTTTCCCGGAAAATATCCGGAGGAGAGCCTTCCTCTGCGGGTCTTGCTGCCTGCAGAACAGAAAAAGTTCAGGCCGTGCCCCCTGGTTTTCCCCGGGAGACAGGGAGAACCCTGTCTGGGGCCCAGGCCCATTCCGTGTTGCGTGACACAGAAATGGACATCTGGTGCCCTTTCCGCCTCTGCACCTTCCCTCACCTGCCAACCTTCCCGTCCTCCTGGTGGCCCTCTAGGCTTCCCAACTAAGGACTGTGATTTGGACTCCATTGCTTTTCCCCCTGTCATGGGGAACCTGCACGAAGCGCCCCCGCCTCTCCCCGTCCCCGAGTCTCCCAGAGCCAGAGGGGCTCTTGGGTGTGGAAGAACGGAGGACAAGGAGCTGCGCTCTATTTCCTGCAGCGTTCCTTCCCTGGACCGGAGACGGAAAGGCACACGGTGTGCAGGTGCAGAGACACCATGTCCTTAGGAGGCAGTACTCTCAGAGTGGTGAAAACCCCTCCCACCGCTCACCTTGGTCTCTCTTCCTTCTCTCCCTTATCCTTGTTCAAGGGCCCCGGGTTCGCCTCCACCGGGGGCTTCCACGGTTTCAGGTTTTCCTTCCCTTCCTTCTTCCCGAAGGTCTGTGGAACCAGGGCTGCCTTCCAGCACTTCATGGGGCACCTGGTACTTCTGGCCGTGTGGCCAAAGGCCCCGCAGTCTTTGCACTTGAGCTGTGGGTGGAAAGGAAGTGATGTCAGTGAGTGAGCTGAAGCCACAGGCAGCCATCCGATGTCAACATTGAGAGGGATTATGAATTCAGAGCTGAATAAGGATTCCAAAGAGGGGACCCCGGCATGGGGCCCGTTAAGTGCTGGGAGAGTTCGGATACGATGTTCCCTCCCAAAGCCCATGTGACGGAGGACCTCTAAAAGGAAGGACTCGAGGTACTAAGGGGCACGATCGTGACCCCGATGTCAACCACACAGCCAAAGGTGGCTACACAGGATTCTAAGTAGAAAGGGAGGTTGCCCCCAAGAGTCTCTCAAGGGATCTATGGGGCCGGGGAGGAGGTCCCAAGCCACGCCCAACTCGGATGGGTAAAGCAACCTGGGTGGTGGTGACAGAAACCTTTGGAATCCAACCCAGTCTCTGAGGACCCTGTGACAACCCCTCCCCCCGCCCCCACCCCCATACCCAAGAGATCCAGGGCTAGACTTACCCTGGGATCTTCTTCATCGGGCGGGGGAGCCCTTGGCGCAACTGGGGCCCTCCGCTGCTTCTGGAGGGTCTGGGCTCTCCCGAGTCTGTTGGCCCCAGTTTTGGGGTCACGACGGGCCAACATCTTCGTCTCCTGGGGGTTCTATGACCGCCTTTTTCGGGGGTTGATTGTTGGGTCACCTGAAACACACACAAACACACCCATATCGATGGTGAAGCACACTGGATATTCACACACACCCACAGGAAGCCCCCAGCTAACTCCTTGCCGCTGCGGTCGTGAGGAGACTTCACCACCGGTCGGTCAAGTCTGTGCCTCACACTGTGCTGTGTACACCCTCAGATATTGTGTGTTCCTCTGCCATGATTACCTAGTCCGAGTGTAAACCTCGCCTGCCACGGGGCCCATGGCCTAGGGGTGGGGAGCTGAGCTTTCTGCCCCAAACAATCCACTGATTCTGAAGACAGGACTGAGGTGTATCACGATTCACGCCGGTAGGAGACACGATGATTCTATCTCCCTTGACGGCCAGAATGATGGAAGCCGCAGGGCATGGCGTATGGCACCCTTTGGCAGGTCTGTTTGAAATCAGGGATAAGGGAGGCTTCCTGTCACAACTTGAATCGCTACTCTTGCCATTTCTAATTAGGCAACTTCCAAACACAAATTCATAGAGAGAAGTTTTCTTCCTCTCTATCGCACTAGCAGGTGATGGTCTTTCCTGTTCTATCGTTTTGGCTTTAGCTCCAGCCCCTCTTTATTTATTTTTCTGATATTTTACGCATGCCACACGAACCCGTCCAAACAAACGGTGAACAGGTGCCATAGCGTATCGATTTCTTACACGGCTGAAGGGCAAACCGCCCCTTTTTCAAAACCTCTTTTCCCATTTCCCCACCAATTCAGCACGCTGGTTTACATTTCCTTTCGCATTTCCATCTTGGTCTTATCCCACACGTGGAGACGGGAATGATTTCTCGTTTTCTGTTCCAAGAATTACCAGTAAGCAGAATACATCCTACCCCATCAGCAAGCCCCAGTGTGATCGATTTCTTTCACTCTCCCTCGTCTCTTCCCCCCCAAACCCCGCCCCACCCCTCAGGGACTACGTGAAACAAACAGTTGTTCGGTGAAACTAACCTGAAGTTACAGGTCAGCTTTCTTTCCTCGGCTGGCGCTCAGACGGGCAGGTGCTGGAGCAGCCCCGCTGGAAGCGATGCAGCATCCAGGAAGACCGAGGAAGGGGCGGAGAGGGACCTCTGCTTTCCAGGCTGCCTTTTATACCGCCTCTGGTCTCCGGACGTGGAGGGCACCCTAACCTGATCCATTACAGGTACCTTAATTGCAATTAACTTAATCCAATCACATGACCTGGAGACGTCTGTCTGCACAGCCCACTCTAAGATCATGTTCACCTTTGGCCGACATTCTAAAACCTACGAGTACAGCTGCAAGCTTCGAAGGATAGTTGTTCCCCGTCAGACGTGTGACACTGGTTCGTTTACCCTTGTCTCGTTTTCCGTCTTGATTGCCTTTTGTTTGTCTGTTCGTGTTAAAAAAAAATGTGGTAAAATAGACGCCTTTTAATTGGGCCGTGTCTACTACATCTCGACGTAGGCCTCAGTGTCATCAAGGAGATTCTCCTGGACACGCCGTCACGGCCATGATCCATCTTCAGAGCTTCTCTTTCTTCCCCACGGTAAGTCTGTCAGCAGAGAACACTGACCACACCCTCATGTGTTTTCTCCTCCAGGAGGCGCTTGGAAACCACCGTGAGTTGGACTGCACTGGGAAACACAGATGAAGAAAGTCAAGACCGCTTTGTCCTTCAGCGCCTGGCTCCCTTTTCAACTCGTCTTGCGACTCCAGGCATTATGCCTGAAAAGTCTCCGGGACGCCTGTGAGGCTCTACTTCCCTGGGTCCCATTGCCATTTCTCTGCATTTGCGAGGATCCACCGGACCTTCTTTGGAACTCCCCCGTCGGTGAACTTTGGTGCCACGTCCCCTAATTCTGTCCTTGGTCATCTGCACCTGCACGGGTTAGGCTCCATGTTCCATGGACGGGAAGAGACAGGCAGGAGTCGGAATGCTTAACCGACACACTGGGGCATTTTCTCCTGTAGCCCAAGTGACCCCATGGTCTGGTCGAGCTTTGGAACCGGTCGCGTCCCCCTCGACACTGCACCCGACTCCCAGTTTCTCAATCTTGTTGGCCCCCCGGCGACCTCCGGTTCGATGAATTGCACCTGCTGAAACTCGAGTTCCCTTTGACTTGCGCTTCATGAATTATTCGTGATTCAGGTTGGAACCCCAGCTTACGACCCCCTGTAGGCCGTTCTCTGAGCTTTCCGGTCACATCGTTTCCTTTCACGCTCTTTGGTTCATCGTGGTCCTGCTCGTTCTGCTGTCAGAGGAGCAGAGAGTTGATCTTCTTGATTCTGGATACTGATACTTTCTAGGTGATCTGGATAAGCAAGATGACGACCCTCAAGAGCGGCAGAAAGGGAGCAGCCATGTGGTGGGCCGCAGGGAATCCCGCTCAGTTCCCAGGGCTCCTAGATGTGGAATCCTGGTCAGAGTTGTTCCCAGGTCAGAGAATGGAGATAGCCTGTGCATGATGGGATAGCCCTGCCTAGATCGTTCAGTGAGTCTCTAGCTCAGCTACTCTTAGGATCGGGGGGAGGACCGTGGAAAGGCCCGGTGTCAGACATCCGGAAAGAAGACGGGATGAATGTCTTACCTCTGAAGTACATCCCGAATCTGGGAGTTAACTTCAGCTTTGCTGGGGTCTATTTGGCGAATGACAGTGTGCCTGGTGCATACGCACATCCGGCAGCCACTTCATGGGGGCCGTCGCAATTGGAACCACGCACCTGGCGTCGGCGTTTGAGCCAAATGGGGACCCGTGGTGCAGGCAACCCTCCCCACGTGTTAGCGTGCGTGAGATTCAGCTGGCGGCATTTTACTAGGTGCGTGTTGGTAGAGTGGGGCTGAGGTTTGCTTGCTCCTGTGGATGTAGAAGAAGTCAAAGGGCCTGCCCAGCCCTGCGGTCCACTCAGTCAACTCTGTTTCGGAGACATAACGATTTGGATTGCTAACAAGTCAGGAAAGTTTCAAGCCCTTGGAAGATCAGTTAAACACAAACACGGAATGAGAGTCAACAGACAATATGTCATCTTTTTGAGAATTTTACTCACTTCAAGCACATGAAACACACATATTGACAAAGGCATGCCAGAGCCCAGTTTTCGAGGCCGAGGAAGGACCCCGAGAGCGCGCAGCGCAGCAGGCTTCCCAGCGTCCCAAACACTGCTCTGGGGTCGGGGCGCAGCGGAAGGGCTGCACCTCTCAGTGTTCCCAAACTTTTCCCTTATTCAGTCATCTAGAGAGCAAAAACTCAGTCATTCCCCAGTTTCCTATTGACGTCCCAGCAGAAGTCTGACTCCTGCGCGTCGCCCAGTTTCTCAGGCAACCAATCACTGGCACGGAAGCTTTTCCTGGCGCGTTTCCGGAGAGCCATGTGAACTACAATGTCCCTCACCAGAATTCAATGAGGCAGAGTCCCTGCATCGGCTCCCTGCCTGGCCTGGGCTAACACATCCGCAGAAGCGCCACAGCCAGGGAGCTTCGGAGTCACCGCAGAGAGTCTGCTCGCTGCTCTGCGCTCCTCAGTCCCACAGTCCCCTCCAAGTCACGGGAGCGGGAGGCCAAGGAGCCCCTGCCACCTGCAGTCTCACTCCAGGTCAAAATCACTGTCCTCTGAGGAGGAGGAAACCTGAAGGTCCTCATAGAGGACACTCGGTGGGACACGAACACCGGGACCCTGAGACTTCTCTGAGACATGAGGGCTCTGAGCGAGGAAGGCTCCCGGCTTCTCAGGAGAGTGAAATGAGGGAGCTGTCAGGAGGCTGGAGCTCCACCATCCATTGTCCAGTCTCCGGAAGAGCACTCTGAGAGGCTGGGCCCCGCCATGGCTGGCCGCTGGGTGACGGGACACGGTGCAGGCCTGGGCAGTAGGCAGGCAAGGTCTGCTGTGCGGAGGCTGCCGGTCGATGCTGGGCACCTGGGCGGGTGTCCTCCGGCCCATCAGGGGCGACGTACTCGCTCCAAGTTCGGTTGCGGCCGGCGGAGGTTGGAGAGTGTCCCGTGCCCCGAGCTCACCTCCCTGGATGGCGTCTTCGGGGATCTGGAAGGGACCCAGTCTCGGTATCTTGGGGAAGTTCAGGCAAGCCTGAATCGGAGCCTGGGCAGGTCTCTTGGCTCCTGGCCTGAAGCTGAGATTGGAGCCTAGGCCCAAGCTGCGTGTGGCGGCTGGTGGGCAGGGCTGTGAGGTCAGCGCGGGACGTCTGTCTTGTGCCCGGGGGCTGATGGCCTGGAGCAGGCCGTGGGTTTGGGAGGCAGCCTGGGGAACTTCTCGGCAGCCACCCTCCGGGCTGCTGTGAGTGGGCTTCACCACGAGGAAAGGCCCCGGGCCCTGGTGCCTGACTGCAGGCTGAGGGATGGGGGCCGCAGCCCCTGTCTGTCGAAGACTAGAGGAGGAGCTCACACTGGCTTTTCTGAGGGGAGACAGTGAAGCCAAGACGGAACCCCTGTCAGACATTTCGGTAGCTGAGCCATCAGTGAGGACAGGGTCCACGCGTGGCCTCTTACTGGTTGTGTGGAGCGGCACTGGCCTGCTTGCAACCTGAAAGACAGGAAACCACACACGTTACAAGTTCCTCTGCATGGAGCCGAAACGAAAATCAGCCACTTCCAAAGACGAGGGGCACGCGCCATGAAATTCTCCATACAGAATCGACAGGCGGTCCTTGGAAGTAGGGACAGACCCTCCACCTGAGTGCTGATCAGGACAAGACTCATGAAAGATGCGCTCTCGAGCTATGTGTAGCTGATCCGAGCACACCATTGTTCAAAAGAACAATGTCTTGGGCATTAACTGGATCGGAGTGCCTCCACTCAGCCTTCCCTGAAGTGGAAGGGACTAATGCCCTTCTGAAGGCAGGTTGGTGGCTCAAGGGTTCTCAGGGGGTGTTCTCTGAAAAGCTGCATGTTCCTGGGTTTAGCCCTCTCAATGTTTGGGGCCTCTGAGGGACGAATTTCCTCACGCCGCCAGGAACATGTTGTTGGCAGGCTTGCCGTAATTGGACAGAAAGAAAGCAACGGGAAATAAGGCATCCTCAGATGCCTTCACCTGCAATCCAACTGACCTGGAAGGATGGTGGAGTCCCTGACCCCAAGAAGGCAAGAAAGAGGGGTTCCCCGATTCCCTCCCGCAGCCGGGAAGCCGAAAGGAAATCAACCAGTGTGACCTAGAGGAGAAAAAGACCAGGGGCCCGGGGTGACACTCACCCTCAGATCATCACAAGATTCCGTGGATCCTCTTCGATTTGGCAGCGGCTTCTCTGGAGGTTTCCCGGAAAATATCCGGAGGAGAGCCTTCCTCTGCGGGTCTTGCTGCCTGCAGAACAGAAAAAGGTCAGGCCGTGCCCCCTGGTTTTCCCCGGGAGACAGGGAGAACCCTGTCTGGGGCCCAGGCCCATTCCGTGTTGCGTGACACAGAAATGGACATCTGGTGCCCTTTCCGCCTCTGCACCTTCCCTCACCTGCCAACCTTCCCGTCCTCCTGGTGGCCCTCTAGGCTTCCCAACTAAGGACTGTGATTTGGACTCCATTGCTTTTCCCCCTGTCATGGGGAACCTGCACGAAGCGCCCCCGCCTCTCCCCGTCCCCGAGTCTCCCAGAGCCAGAGGGGCTCTTGGGTGTGGAAGAACGGAGGACAAGGAGCTGCGCTCTATTTCCTGCAGCGTTCCTTCCCTGGACCGGAGACGGAAAGGCACACGGTGTGCAGGTGCAGAGACACCATGTCCTTAGGAGGCAGTACTCTCAGAGTGGTGAAAACCCCTCCCACCGCTCACCTTGGTCTCTCTTCCTTCTCTCCCTTATCCTTGTTCAAGGGCCCCGGGTTCGCCTCCACCGGGGGCTTCCACGGTTTCAGGTTTTCCTTCCCTTCCTTCTTCCCGAAGGTCTGTGGAACCAGGGCTGCCTTCCAGCACTTCATGGGGCACCTGGTACTTCTGGCCGTGTGGCCAAAGGCCCCGCAGTCTTTGCACTTGAGCTGTGGGTGGAAAGGAAGTGATGTCAGTGAGTGAGCTGAAGCCACAGGCAGCCATCCGATGTCAACATTGAGAGGGATTATGAATTCAGAGCTGAATAAGGATTCCAAAGAGGGGACCCCGGCATGGGGCCCGTTAAGTGCTGGGAGAGTTCGGATACGATGTTCCCTCCCAAAGCCCATGTGACGGAGGACCTCTAAAAGGAAGGACTCGAGGTACTAAGGGGCACGATCGTGACCCCGATGTCAACCACACAGCCAAAGGTGGCTACACAGGATTCTAAGTAGGAAGGGAGGTTGCCCCCAAGAGTCTCTCAAGGGATCTATGGGGCCGGGGAGGAGGTCCCAAGCCACGCCCACCTCGGATGGGTAAAGCAACCTGGGTGGTGGTGACAGAAACCTTTGGAATCCAACCCAGTCTCTGAGGACCCTGTGACAACCCCTCCCCCCGCCCCCACCCCCATACCCAAGAGATCCAGGGCTAGACTTACCCTGGGATCTTCTTCATCGGGCGGGGGAGCCCTTGGCGCAACTGGGGCCCTCCGCTGCTTCTGGAGGGTCTGGGCTCTCCCGAGTCTGTTGGCCCCAGTTTTGGGGTCACGACGGGCCAACATCTTCGTCTCCTGGGGGTTCTATGACCGCCTTTTTCGGGGGTTGATTGTTGGGTCACCTGAAACACACACAAACACACCCATATGGACGGTGAAGCACACTGGATATTCACACACACCCACAGGAAGCCCCCAGCTAACTCCTTGCCGCTGTGGTCGTGAGGAGACTTCACCACCGGTCGGTCAAGTCTGTGCCTCACACTGTGCTGTGTACACCCTCAGATATTGTGTGTTCCTCTGCCATGATTACCTAGTCCGAGTGTAAACCTCGCCTGCCACGGGGCCCATGGCCTAGGGGTGGGGAGCTGAGCTTTCTGCCCCAAACAATCCACTGATTCTGAAGACAGGACTGAGGTGTATCACGATTCACGCCGGTAGGAGACACGATGATTCTATCTCCCTTGACGGCCAGAATGATGGAAGCCGCAGGGCATGGCGTATGGCACCCTTTGGCAGGTCTGTTTGAAATCAGGGATAAGGGAGGCTTCCTGTCACAACTTGAATCGCTACTCTTGCCATTTCTAATTAGGCAACTTCCAAACACAAATTCATAGAGAGAAGTTTTCTTCCTCTCTATCGCACTAGCAGGTGATGGTCTTTCCTCTTCTATCGTTTTGGCTTTAGCTCCAGCCCCTCTTTATTTATTTTTCTGATATTTTACGCATGCCACACGAACCCGTCCAAACAAACGGTGAACAGGTGCCATAGCGTATCGATTTCTTACACGGCTGAAGGGCAAACCGCCCCTTTTTCAAAACCTCTTTTCCCATTTCCCCACCAATTCAGCACGCTGGTTTACATTTCCTTTCGCATTTCCATCTTGGTCTTATCCCACACGTGGAGACGGGAATGATTTCTCGTTTTCTGTTCCAAGAATTACCAGTAAGCAGAATACATCCTACCCCATCAGCAAGCCCCAGTGTGATCGATTTCTTTCACTCTCCCTCGTCTCTTCCCCCCCAAACCCCGCCCCACCCCTCAGGGACTACGTGAAACAAACAGTTGTTCGGTGAAACTAACCTGAAGTTACAGGTCAGCTTTCTTTCCTCGGCTGGCGCTCAGACGGGCAGGTGCTGGAGCAGCCCCGCTGGAAGCGATGCAGCATCCAGGAAGACCGAGGAAGGGGCGGAGAGGGACCTCTGCTTTCCAGGCTGCCTTTTATACCGCCTCTGGTCTCCGGACGTGGAGGGCACCCTAACCTGATCCATTACAGGTACCTTAATTGCAATTAACTTAATCCAATCACATGACCTGGAGACGTCTGTCTGCACAGCCCACTCTAAGATCATGTTCACCTTTGGCCGACATTCTAAAACCTACGAGTACAGCTGCAAGCTTCGAAGGATAGTTGTTCCCCGTCAGACGTGTGACACTGGTTCGTTTACCCTTGTCTCGTTTTCCGTCTTGATTGCCTTTTGTTTGTCTGTTCGTGTTAAAAAAAAATGTGGTAAAATAGACGCCTTTTAATTGGGCCGTGTCTACTACATCTCGACGTAGGCCTCAGTGTCATCAAGGAGATTCTCCTGGACACGCCGTCACGGCCATGATCCATCTTCAGAGCTTCTCTTTCTTCCCCACGGTAAGTCTGTCAGCAGAGAACACTGACCACACCCTCATGTGTTTTCTCCTCCAGGAGGCGCTTGGAAACCACCGTGAGTTGGACTGCACTGGGAAACACAGATGAAGAAAGTCAAGACCGCTTTGTCCTTCAGCGCCTGGCTCCCTTTTCAACTCGTCTTGCGACTCCAGGCATTATGCCTGAAAAGTCTCCGGGACGCCTGTGAGGCTCTACTTCCCTGGGTCCCATTGCCATTTCTCTGCATTTGCGAGGATCCACCGGACCTTCTTTGGAACTCCCCCGTCGGTGAACTTTGGTGCCACGTCCCCTAATTCTGTCCTTGGTCATCTGCACCTGCACGGGTTAGGCTCCATGTTCCATGGACGGGAAGAGACAGGCAGGAGTCGGAATGCTTAACCGACACACTGGGGCATTTTCTCCTGTAGCCCAAGTGACCCCATGGTCTGGTCGAGCTTTGGAACCGGTCGCGTCCCCCTCGACACTGCACCCGACTCCCAGTTTCTCAATCTTGTTGGCCCCCCGGCGACCTCCGGTTCGATGAATTGCACCTGCTGAAACTCGAGTTCCCTTTGACTTGCGCTTCATGAATTATTCGTGATTCAGGTTGGAACCCCAGCTTACGACCCCCTGTAGGCCGTTCTCTGAGCTTTCCGGTCACATCGTTTCCTTTCACGCTCTTTGGTTCATCGTGGTCCTGCTCGTTCTGCTGTCAGAGGAGCAGAGAGTTGATCTTCTTGATTCTGGATACTGATACTTTCTAGGTGATCTGGATAAGCAAGATGACGACCCTCAAGAGCGGCGGAAAGGGAGCAGCCATGTGGTGGGCCGCAGGGAATCCCGCTCAGTTCCCAGGGCTCCTAGATGTGGAATCCTGGTCAGAGTTGTTCCCAGGTCAGAGAATGGAGATAGCCTGTGCATGATGGGATAGCCCTGCCTAGATCGTTCAGTGAGTCTCTAGCTCAGCTACTCTTAGGATCGGGGGGAGGACCGTGGAAAGGCCCGGTGTCAGACATCCGGAAAGAAGACGGGATGAATGTCTTACCTCTGAAGTACATCCCGAATCTGGGAGTTAACTTCAGCTTTGCTGGGGTCTATTTGGCGAATGACAGTGTGCCTGGTGCATACGCACATCCGGCAGCCACTTCATGGGGGCCGTCGCAATTGGAACCACGCACCTGGCGTCGGCGTTTGAGCCAAATGGGGACCCGTGGTGCAGGCAACCCTCCCCACGTGTTAGCGTGCGTGAGATTCAGCTGGCGGCATTTTACTAGGTGCGTGTTGGTAGAGTGGGGCTGAGGTTTGCTTGCTCCTGTGGATGTAGAAGAAGTCAAAGGGCCTGCCCAGCCCTGCGGTCCACTCAGTCAACTCTGTTTCGGAGACATAACGATTTGGATTGCTAACAAGTCAGGAAAGTTTCAAGCCCTTGGAAGATCAGTTAAACACAAACACGGAATGAGAGTCAACAGACAATATGTCATCTTTTTGAGAATTTTACTCACTTCAAGCACATGAAACACACATATTGACAAAGGCATGCCAGAGCCCAGTTTTCGAGGCCGAGGAAGGACCCCGAGAGCGCGCAGCGCAGCAGGCTTCCCAGCGTCCCAAACACTGCTCTGGGGTCGGGGCGCAGCGGAAGGGCTGCACCTCTCAGTGTTCCCAAACTTTTCCCTTATTCAGTCATCTAGAGAGCAAAAACTCAGTCATTCCCCAGTTTCCTATTGACGTCCCAGCAGAAGTCTGACTCCTGCGCGTCGCCCAGTTTCTCAGGCAACCAATCACTGGCACGGAAGCTTTTCCTGGCGCGTTTCCGGAGAGCCATGTGAACTACAATGTCCCTCACCAGAATTCAATGAGGCAGAGTCCCTGCATCGGCTCCCTGCCTGGCCTGGGCTAACACATCCGCAGAAGCGCCACAGCCAGGGAGCTTCGGAGTCACCGCAGAGAGTCTGCTCACTGCTCTGCGCTCCTCAGTCCCACAGTCCCCTCCAAGTCACGGGAGCGGGAGGCCAAGGAGCCCCTGCCACCTGCAGTCTCACTCCAGGTCAAAATCACTGTCCTCTGAGGAGGAGGAAACCTGAAGGTCCTCATAGAGGACACTCGGTGGGACACGAACACCGGGACCCTGAGACTTCTCTGAGACATGAGGGCTCTGAGCGAGGAAGGCTCCCGGCTTCTCAGGAGAGTGAAATGAGGGAGCTGTCAGGAGGCTGGAGCTCCACCATCCATTGTCCAGTCTCCGGAAGAGCACTCTGAGAGGCTGGGCCCCGCCATGGCTGGCCGCTGGGTGACGGGACACGGTGCAGGCCTGGGCAGTAGGCAGGCAAGGTCTGCTGTGCGGAGGCTGCCGGTCGATGCTGGGCACCTGGGCGGGTGTCCTCCGGCCCATCAGGGGCGACGTACTCGCTCCAAGTTCGGTTGCGGCCGGCGGAGGTTGGAGAGTGTCCCGTGCCCCGAGCTCACCTCCCTGGATGGCGTCTTCGGGGATCTGGAAGGGACCCAGTCTCGGTATCTTGGGGAAGTTCAGGCAAGCCTGAATCGGAGCCTGGGCAGGTCTCTTGGCTCCTGGCCTGAAGCTGAGATTGGAGCCTAGGCCCAAGCTGCGTGTGGCGGCTGGTGGGCAGGGCTGTGAGGTCAGCGCGGGACGTCTGTCTTGTGCCCGGGGGCTGATGGCCTGGAGCAGGCCGTGGGTTTGGGAGGCAGCCTGGGGAACTTCTCGGCAGCCACCCTCCGGGCTGCTGTGAGTGGGCTTCACCACGAGGAAAGGCCCCGGGCCCTGGTGCCTGACTGCAGGCTGAGGGATGGGGGCCGCAGCCCCTGTCTGTCGAAGACTAGAGGAGGAGCTCACACTGGCTTTTCTGAGGGGAGACAGTGAAGCCAAGACGGAACCCCTGTCAGACATTTCGGTAGCTGAGCCATCAGTGAGGACAGGGTCCACGCGTGGCCTCTTACTGGTTGTGTGGAGCGGCACTGGCCTGCTTGCAACCTGAAAGACAGGAAACCACACACGTTACAAGTTCCTCTGCATGGAGCCGAAACGAAAATCAGCCACTTCCAAAGACGAGGGGCACGCGCCATGAAATTCTCCATACAGAATCGACAGGCGGTCCTTGGAAGTAGGGACAGACCCTCCACCTGAGTGCTGATCAGGACAAGACTCATGAAAGATGCGCTCTCGAGCTATGTGTAGCTGATCCGAGCACACCATTGTTCAAAAGAACAATGTCTTGGGCATTAACTGGATCGGAGTGCCTCCACTCAGCCTTCCCTGAAGTGGAAGGGACTAATGCCCTTCTGAAGGCAGGTTGGTGGCTCAAGGGTTCTCAGGGGGTGTTCTCTGAAAAGCTGCATGTTCCTGGGTTTAGCCCTCTCAATGTTTGGGGCCTCTGAGGGACGAATTTCCTCACGCCGCCAGGAACATGTTGTTGGCAGGCTTGCCGTAATTGGACAGAAAGAAAGCAACGGGAAATAAGGCATCCTCAGATGCCTTCACCTGCAATCCAACTGACCTGGAAGGATGGTGGAGTCCCTGACCCCAAGAAGGCAAGAAAGAGGGGTTCCCCGATTCCCTCCCGCAGCCGGGAAGCCGAAAGGAAATCAACCAGTGTGACCTAGAGGAGAAAAAGACCAGGGGCCCGGGGTGACACTCACCCTCAGATCATCACAAGATTCCGTGGATCCTCTTCGATTTGGCAGCGGCTTCTCTGGAGGTTTCCCGGAAAATATCCGGAGGAGAGCCTTCCTCTGCGGGTCTTGCTGCCTGCAGAACAGAAAAAGGTCAGGCCGTGCCCCCTGGTTTTCCCCGGGAGACAGGGAGAACCCTGTCTGGGGCCCAGGCCCATTCCGTGTTGCGTGACACAGAAATGGACATCTGGTGCCCTTTCCGCCTCTGCACCTTCCCTCACCTGCCAACCTTCCCGTCCTCCTGGTGGCCCTCTAGGCTTCCCAACTAAGGACTGTGATTTGGACTCCATTGCTTTTCCCCCTGTCATGGGGAACCTGCACGAAGCGCCCCCGCCTCTCCCCGTCCCCGAGTCTCCCAGAGCCAGAGGGGCTCTTGGGTGTGGAAGAACGGAGGACAAGGAGCTGCGCTCTATTTCCTGCAGCGTTCCTTCCCTGGACCGGAGACGGAAAGGCACACGGTGTGCAGGTGCAGAGACACCATGTCCTTAGGAGGCAGTACTCTCAGAGTGGTGAAAACCCCTCCCACCGCTCACCTTGGTCTCTCTTCCTTCTCTCCCTTATCCTTGTTCAAGGGCCCCGGGTTCGCCTCCACCGGGGGCTTCCACGGTTTCAGGTTTTCCTTCCCTTCCTTCTTCCCGAAGGTCTGTGGAACCAGGGCTGCCTTCCAGCACTTCATGGGGCACCTGGTACTTCTGGCCGTGTGGCCAAAGGCCCCGCAGTCTTTGCACTTGAGCTGTGGGTGGAAAGGAAGTGATGTCAGTGAGTGAGCTGAAGCCACAGGCAGCCATCCGATGTCAACATTGAGAGGGATTATGAATTCAGAGCTGAATAAGGATTCCAAAGAGGGGACCCCGGCATGGGGCCCGTTAAGTGCTGGGAGAGTTCGGATACGATGTTCCCTCCCAAAGCCCATGTGACGGAGGACCTCTAAAAGGAAGGACTCGAGGTACTAAGGGGCACGATCGTGACCCCGATGTCAACCACACAGCCAAAGGTGGCTACACAGGATTCTAAGTAGGAAGGGAGGTTGCCCCCAAGAGTCTCTCAAGGGATCTATGGGGCCGGGGAGGAGGTCCCAAGCCACGCCCACCTCGGATGGGTAAAGCAACCTGGGTGGTGGTGACAGAAACCTTTGGAATCCAACCCAGTCTCTGAGGACCCTGTGACAACCCCTCCCCCCGCCCCCACCCCCATACCCAAGAGATCCAGGGCTAGACTTACCCTGGGATCTTCTTCATCGGGCGGGGGAGCCCTTGGCGCAACTGGGGCCCTCCGCTGCTTCTGGAGGGTCTGGGCTCTCCCGAGTCTGTTGGCCCCAGTTTTGGGGTCACGACGGGCCAACATCTTCGTCTCCTGGGGGTTCTATGACCGCCTTTTTCGGGGGTTGATTGTTGGGTCACCTGAAACACACACAAACACACCCATATGGACGGTGAAGCACACTGGATATTCACACACACCCACAGGAAGCCCCCAGCTAACTCCTTGCCGCTGTGGTCGTGAGGAGACTTCACCACCGGTCGGTCAAGTCTGTGCCTCACACTGTGCTGTGTACACCCTCAGATATTGTGTGTTCCTCTGCCATGATTACCTAGTCCGAGTGTAAACCTCGCCTGCCACGGGGCCCATGGCCTAGGGGTGGGGAGCTGAGCTTTCTGCCCCAAACAATCCACTGATTCTGAAGACAGGACTGAGGTGTATCACGATTCACGCCGGTAGGAGACACGATGATTCTATCTCCCTTGACGGCCAGAATGATGGAAGCCGCAGGGCATGGCGTATGGCACCCTTTGGCAGGTCTGTTTGAAATCAGGGATAAGGGAGGCTTCCTGTCACAACTTGAATCGCTACTCTTGCCATTTCTAATTAGGCAACTTCCAAACACAAATTCATAGAGAGAAGTTTTCTTCCTCTCTATCGCACTAGCAGGTGATGGTCTTTCCTCTTCTATCGTTTTGGCTTTAGCTCCAGCCCCTCTTTATTTATTTTTCTGATATTTTACGCATGCCACACGAACCCGTCCAAACAAACGGTGAACAGGTGCCATAGCGTATCGATTTCTTACACGGCTGAAGGGCAAACCGCCCCTTTTTCAAAACCTCTTTTCCCATTTCCCCACCAATTCAGCACGCTGGTTTACATTTCCTTTCGCATTTCCATCTTGGTCTTATCCCACACGTGGAGACGGGAATGATTTCTCGTTTTCTGTTCCAAGAATTACCAGTAAGCAGAATACATCCTACCCCATCAGCAAGCCCCAGTGTGATCGATTTCTTTCACTCTCCCTCGTCTCTTCCCCCCCAAACCCCGCCCCACCCCTCAGGGACTACGTGAAACAAACAGTTGTTCGGTGAAACTAACCTGAAGTTACAGGTCAGCTTTCTTTCCTCGGCTGGCGCTCAGACGGGCAGGTGCTGGAGCAGCCCCGCTGGAAGCGATGCAGCATCCAGGAAGACCGAGGAAGGGGCGGAGAGGGACCTCTGCTTTCCAGGCTGCCTTTTATACCGCCTCTGGTCTCCGGACGTGGAGGGCACCCTAACCTGATCCATTACAGGTACCTTAATTGCAATTAACTTAATCCAATCACATGACCTGGAGACGTCTGTCTGCACAGCCCACTCTAAGATCATGTTCACCTTTGGCCGACATTCTAAAACCTACGAGTACAGCTGCAAGCTTCGAAGGATAGTTGTTCCCCGTCAGACGTGTGACACTGGTTCGTTTACCCTTGTCTCGTTTTCCGTCTTGATTGCCTTTTGTTTGTCTGTTCGTGTTAAAAAAAAATGTGGTAAAATAGACGCCTTTTAATTGGGCCGTGTCTACTACATCTCGACGTAGGCCTCAGTGTCATCAAGGAGATTCTCCTGGACACGCCGTCACGGCCATGATCCATCTTCAGAGCTTCTCTTTCTTCCCCACGGTAAGTCTGTCAGCAGAGAACACTGACCACACCCTCATGTGTTTTCTCCTCCAGGAGGCGCTTGGAAACCACCGTGAGTTGGACTGCACTGGGAAACACAGATGAAGAAAGTCAAGACCGCTTTGTCCTTCAGCGCCTGGCTCCCTTTTCAACTCGTCTTGCGACTCCAGGCATTATGCCTGAAAAGTCTCCGGGACGCCTGTGAGGCTCTACTTCCCTGGGTCCCATTGCCATTTCTCTGCATTTGCGAGGATCCACCGGACCTTCTTTGGAACTCCCCCGTCGGTGAACTTTGGTGCCACGTCCCCTAATTCTGTCCTTGGTCATCTGCACCTGCACGGGTTAGGCTCCATGTTCCATGGACGGGAAGAGACAGGCAGGAGTCGGAATGCTTAACCGACACACTGGGGCATTTTCTCCTGTAGCCCAAGTGACCCCATGGTCTGGTCGAGCTTTGGAACCGGTCGCGTCCCCCTCGACACTGCACCCGACTCCCAGTTTCTCAATCTTGTTGGCCCCCCGGCGACCTCCGGTTCGATGAATTGCACCTGCTGAAACTCGAGTTCCCTTTGACTTGCGCTTCATGAATTATTCGTGATTCAGGTTGGAACCCCAGCTTACGACCCCCTGTAGGCCGTTCTCTGAGCTTTCCGGTCACATCGTTTCCTTTCACGCTCTTTGGTTCATCGTGGTCCTGCTCGTTCTGCTGTCAGAGGAGCAGAGAGTTGATCTTCTTGATTCTGGATACTGATACTTTCTAGGTGATCTGGATAAGCAAGATGACGACCCTCAAGAGCGGCGGAAAGGGAGCAGCCATGTGGTGGGCCGCAGGGAATCCCGCTCAGTTCCCAGGGCTCCTAGATGTGGAATCCTGGTCAGAGTTGTTCCCAGGTCAGAGAATGGAGATAGCCTGTGCATGATGGGATAGCCCTGCCTAGATCGTTCAGTGAGTCTCTAGCTCAGCTACTCTTAGGATCGGGGGGAGGACCGTGGAAAGGCCCGGTGTCAGACATCCGGAAAGAAGACGGGATGAATGTCTTACCTCTGAAGTACATCCCGAATCTGGGAGTTAACTTCAGCTTTGCTGGGGTCTATTTGGCGAATGACAGTGTGCCTGGTGCATACGCACATCCGGCAGCCACTTCATGGGGGCCGTCGCAATTGGAACCACGCACCTGGCGTCGGCGTTTGAGCCAAATGGGGACCCGTGGTGCAGGCAACCCTCCCCACGTGTTAGCGTGCGTGAGATTCAGCTGGCGGCATTTTACTAGGTGCGTGTTGGTAGAGTGGGGCTGAGGTTTGCTTGCTCCTGTGGATGTAGAAGAAGTCAAAGGGCCTGCCCAGCCCTGCGGTCCACTCAGTCAACTCTGTTTCGGAGACATAACGATTTGGATTGCTAACAAGTCAGGAAAGTTTCAAGCCCTTGGAAGATCAGTTAAACACAAACACGGAATGAGAGTCAACAGACAATATGTCATCTTTTTGAGAATTTTACTCACTTCAAGCACATGAAACACACATATTGACAAAGGCATGCCAGAGCCCAGTTTTCGAGGCCGAGGAAGGACCCCGAGAGCGCGCAGCGCAGCAGGCTTCCCAGCGTCCCAAACACTGCTCTGGGGTCGGGGCGCAGCGGAAGGGCTGCACCTCTCAGTGTTCCCAAACTTTTCCCTTATTCAGTCATCTAGAGAGCAAAAACTCAGTCATTCCCCAGTTTCCTATTGACGTCCCAGCAGAAGTCTGACTCCTGCGCGTCGCCCAGTTTCTCAGGCAACCAATCACTGGCACGGAAGCTTTTCCTGGCGCGTTTCCGGAGAGCCATGTGAACTACAATGTCCCTCACCAGAATTCAATGAGGCAGAGTCCCTGCATCGGCTCCCTGCCTGGCCTGGGCTAACACATCCGCAGAAGCGCCACAGCCAGGGAGCTTCGGAGTCACCGCAGAGAGTCTGCTCACTGCTCTGCGCTCCTCAGTCCCACAGTCCCCTCCAAGTCACGGGAGCGGGAGGCCAAGGAGCCCCTGCCACCTGCAGTCTCACTCCAGGTCAAAATCACTGTCCTCTGAGGAGGAGGAAACCTGAAGGTCCTCATAGAGGACACTCGGTGGGACACGAACACCGGGACCCTGAGACTTCTCTGAGACATGAGGGCTCTGAGCGAGGAAGGCTCCCGGCTTCTCAGGAGAGTGAAATGAGGGAGCTGTCAGGAGGCTGGAGCTCCACCATCCATTGTCCAGTCTCCGGAAGAGCACTCTGAGAGGCTGGGCCCCGCCATGGCTGGCCGCTGGGTGACGGGACACGGTGCAGGCCTGGGCAGTAGGCAGGCAAGGTCTGCTGTGCGGAGGCTGCCGGTCGATGCTGGGCACCTGGGCGGGTGTCCTCCGGCCCATCAGGGGCGACGTACTCGCTCCAAGTTCGGTTGCGGCCGGCGGAGGTTGGAGAGTGTCCCGTGCCCCGAGCTCACCTCCCTGGATGGCGTCTTCGGGGATCTGGAAGGGACCCAGTCTCGGTATCTTGGGGAAGTTCAGGCAAGCCTGAATCGGAGCCTGGGCAGGTCTCTTGGCTCCTGGCCTGAAGCTGAGATTGGAGCCTAGGCCCAAGCTGCGTGTGGCGGCTGGTGGGCAGGGCTGTGAGGTCAGCGCGGGACGTCTGTCTTGTGCCCGGGGGCTGATGGCCTGGAGCAGGCCGTGGGTTTGGGAGGCAGCCTGGGGAACTTCTCGGCAGCCACCCTCCGGGCTGCTGTGAGTGGGCTTCACCACGAGGAAAGGCCCCGGGCCCTGGTGCCTGACTGCAGGCTGAGGGATGGGGGCCGCAGCCCCTGTCTGTCGAAGACTAGAGGAGGAGCTCACACTGGCTTTTCTGAGGGGAGACAGTGAAGCCAAGACGGAACCCCTGTCAGACATTTCGGTAGCTGAGCCATCAGTGAGGACAGGGTCCACGCGTGGCCTCTTACTGGTTGTGTGGAGCGGCACTGGCCTGCTTGCAACCTGAAAGACAGGAAACCACACACGTTACAAGTTCCTCTGCATGGAGCCGAAACGAAAATCAGCCACTTCCAAAGACGAGGGGCACGCGCCATGAAATTCTCCATACAGAATCGACAGGCGGTCCTTGGAAGTAGGGACAGACCCTCCACCTGAGTGCTGATCAGGACAAGACTCATGAAAGATGCGCTCTCGAGCTATGTGTAGCTGATCCGAGCACACCATTGTTCAAAAGAACAATGTCTTGGGCATTAACTGGATCGGAGTGCCTCCACTCAGCCTTCCCTGAAGTGGAAGGGACTAATGCCCTTCTGAAGGCAGGTTGGTGGCTCAAGGGTTCTCAGGGGGTGTTCTCTGAAAAGCTGCATGTTCCTGGGTTTAGCCCTCTCAATGTTTGGGGCCTCTGAGGGACGAATTTCCTCACGCCGCCAGGAACATGTTGTTGGCAGGCTTGCCGTAATTGGACAGAAAGAAAGCAACGGGAAATAAGGCATCCTCAGATGCCTTCACCTGCAATCCAACGGACCTGGAAGGATGGTGGAGTCCCTGACCCCAAGAAGGCAAGAAAGAGTGGTTCCCCGATTCCCTCCCGCAGCCGGGAAGCTGATAGGAAATCAACCAGTGTGACCTAGAGGACAAAAAGACCAGGGGCCCGGGGTGACACTCACCCTCAGATCATCACAAGATTCCGTGGATCCTCTTCGATTTGGCAGCGGCTTCTCTGGAGGTTTCCCGGAAAATATCCGGAGGAGAGCCTTCCTCTGCGGGTCTTGCTGCCTGCAGAACAGAAAAAGTTCAGGCCGTGCCCCCTGGTTTTCCCCGGGAGACAGGGAGAACCCTGTCTGGGGCCCAGGCCCATTCCGTGTTGCGTGACACAGAAATGGACATCTGGTGCCCTTTCCGCCTCTGCACCTTCCCTCACCTGCCAACCTTCCCGTCCTCCTGGTGGCCCTCTAGGCTTCCCAACTAAGGACTGTGATTTGGACTCCATTGCTTTTCCCCCTGTCATGGGGAACCTGCACGAAGCGCCCCCGCCTCTCCCCGTCCCCGAGTCTCCCAGAGCCAGAGGGGCTCTTGGGTGTGGAAGAACGGAGGACAAGGAGCTGCGCTCTATTTCCTGCAGCGTTCCTTCCCTGGACCGGAGACGGAAAGGCACACGGTGTGCAGGTGCAGAGACACCATGTCCTTAGGAGGCAGTACTCTCAGAGTGGTGAAAACCCCTCCCACCGCTCACCTTGGTCTCTCTTCCTTCTCTCCCTTATCCTTGTTCAAGGGCCCCGGGTTCGCCTCCACCGGGGGCTTCCACGGTTTCAGGTTTTCCTTCCCTTCCTTCTTCCCGAAGGTCTGTGGAACCAGGGCTGCCTTCCAGCACTTCATGGGGCACCTGGTACTTCTGGCCGTGTGGCCAAAGGCCCCGCAGTCTTTGCACTTGAGCTGTGGGTGGAAAGGAAGTGATGTCAGTGAGTGAGCTGAAGCCACAGGCAGCCATCCGATGTCAACATTGAGAGGGATTATGAATTCAGAGCTGAATAAGGATTCCAAAGAGGGGACCCCGGCATGGGGCCCGTTAAGTGCTGGGAGAGTTCGGATACGATGTTCCCTCCCAAAGCCCATGTGACGGAGGACCTCTAAAAGGAAGGACTCGAGGTACTAAGGGGCACGATCGTGACCCCGATGTCAACCACACAGCCAAAGGTGGCTACACAGGATTCTAAGTAGAAAGGGAGGTTGCCCCCAAGAGTCTCTCAAGGGATCTATGGGGCCGGGGAGGAGGTCCCAAGCCACGCCCAACTCGGATGGGTAAAGCAACCTGGGTGGTGGTGACAGAAACCTTTGGAATCCAACCCAGTCTCTGAGGACCCTGTGACAACCCCTCCCCCCGCCCCCACCCCCATACCCAAGAGATCCAGGGCTAGACTTACCCTGGGATCTTCTTCATCGGGCGGGGGAGCCCTTGGCGCAACTGGGGCCCTCCGCTGCTTCTGGAGGGTCTGGGCTCTCCCGAGTCTGTTGGCCCCAGTTTTGGGGTCACGACGGGCCAACATCTTCGTCTCCTGGGGGTTCTATGACCGCCTTTTTCGGGGGTTGATTGTTGGGTCACCTGAAACACACACAAACACACCCATATCGATGGTGAAGCACACTGGATATTCACACACACCCACAGGAAGCCCCCAGCTAACTCCTTGCCGCTGCGGTCGTGAGGAGACTTCACCACCGGTCGGTCAAGTCTGTGCCTCACACTGTGCTGTGTACACCCTCAGATATTGTGTGTTCCTCTGCCATGATTACCTAGTCCGAGTGTAAACCTCGCCTGCCACGGGGCCCATGGCCTAGTGGTGGGGAGCTGAGCTTTCTGCCCCAAACAATCCACTGATTCTGAAGACAGGACTGAGGTGTATCACGATTCACGCCGGTAGGAGACACGATGATTCTATCTCCCTTGACGGCCAGAATGATGGAAGCCGCAGGGCATGGCGTATGGCACCCTTTGGCAGGTCTGTTTGAAATCAGGGATAAGGGAGGCTTCCTGTCACAACTTGAATCGCTACTCTTGCCATTTCTAATTAGGCAACTTCCAAACACAAATTCATAGAGAGAAGTTTTCTTCCTCTCTATCGCACTAGCAGGTGATGGTCTTTCCTGTTCTATCGTTTTGGCTTTAGCTCCAGCCCCTCTTTATTTATTTTTCTGATATTTTACGCATGCCACACGAACCCGTCCAAACAAACGGTGAACAGGTGCCATAGCGTATCGATTTCTTACACGGCTGATGGGCAAACCGCCCCTTTTTCAAAACCTCTTTTCCCATTTCCCCACCAATTCAGCACGCTGGTTTACATTTCCTTTCGCATTTCCATCTTGGTCTTATCCCACACGTGGAGACGGGAATGATTTCTCGTTTTCTGTTCCAAGAATTACCAGTAAGCAGAATACATCCTACCCCATCAGCAAGCCCCAGTGTGATCGATTTCTTTCACTCTCCCTCGTCTCTTCCCCCCCAAACCCCGCCCCACCCCTCAGGGACTACGTGAAACAAACAGTTGTTCGGTGAAACTAACCTGAAGTTACAGGTCAGCTTTCTTTCCTCGGCTGGCGCTCAGACGGGCAGGTGCTGGAGCAGCCCCGCTGGAAGCGATGCAGCATCCAGGAAGACCGAGGAAGGGGCGGAGAGGGACCTCTGCTTTCCAGGCTGCCTTTTATACCGCCTCTGGTCTCCGGACGTGGAGGGCACCCTAACCTGATCCATTACAGGTACCTTAATTGCAATTAACTTAATCCAATCACATGACCTGGAGACGTCTGTCTGCACAGCCCACTCTAAGATCATGTTCACCTTTGGCCGACATTCTAAAACCTACGAGTACAGCTGCAAGCTTCGAAGGATAGTTGTTCCCCGTCAGACGTGTGACACTGGTTCGTTTACCCTTGTCTCGTTTTCCGTCTTGATTGCCTTTTGTTTGTCTGTTCGTGTTAAAAAAAAATGTGGTAAAATAGACGCCTTTTAATTGGGCCGTGTCTACTACATCTCGACGTAGGCCTCAGTGTCATCAAGGAGATTCTCCTGGACACGCCGTCACGGCCATGATCCATCTTCAGAGCTTCTCTTTCTTCCCCACGGTAAGTCTGTCAGCAGAGAACACTGACCACACCCTCATGTGTTTTCTCCTCCAGGAGGCGCTTGGAAACCACCGTGAGTTGGACTGCACTGGGAAACACAGATGAAGAAAGTCAAGACCGCTTTGTCCTTCAGCGCCTGGCTCCCTTTTCAACTCGTCTTGCGACTCCAGGCATTATGCCTGAAAAGTCTCCGGGACGCCTGTGAGGCTCTACTTCCCTGGGTCCCATTGCCATTTCTCTGCATTTGCGAGGATCCACCGGACCTTCTTTGGAACTCCCCCGTCGGTGAACTTTGGTGCCACGTCCCCTAATTCTGTCCTTGGTCATCTGCACCTGCACGGGTTAGGCTCCATGTTCCATGGACGGGAAGAGACAGGCAGGAGTCGGAATGCTTAACCGACACACTGGGGCATTTTCTCCTGTAGCCCAAGTGACCCCATGGTCTGGTCGAGCTTTGGAACCGGTCGCGTCCCCCTCGACACTGCACCCGACTCCCAGTTTCTCAATCTTGTTGGCCCCCCGGCGACCTCCGGTTCGATGAATTGCACCTGCTGAAACTCGAGTTCCCTTTGACTTGCGCTTCATGAATTATTCGTGATTCAGGTTGGAACCCCAGCTTACGACCCCCTGTAGGCCGTTCTCTGAGCTTTCCGGTCACATCGTTTCCTTTCACGCTCTTTGGTTCATCGTGGTCCTGCTCGTTCTGCTGTCAGAGGAGCAGAGAGTTGATCTTCTTGATTCTGGATACTGATACTTTCTAGGTGATCTGGATAAGCAAGATGACGACCCTCAAGAGCGGCGGAAAGGGAGCAGCCATGTGGTGGGCCGCAGGGAATCCCGCTCAGTTCCCAGGGCTCCTAGATGTGGAATCCTGGTCAGAGTTGTTCCCAGGTCAGAGAATGGAGATAGCCTGTGCATGATGGGATAGCCCTGCCTAGATCGTTCAGTGAGTCTCTAGCTCAGCTACTCTTAGGATCGGGGGGAGGACCGTGGAAAGGCCCGGTGTCAGACATCCGGAAAGAAGACGGGATGAATGTCTTACCTCTGAAGTACATCCCGAATCTGGGAGTTAACTTCAGCTTTGCTGGGGTCTATTTGGCGAATGACAGTGTGCCTGGTGCATACGCACATCCGGCAGCCACTTCATGGGGGCCGTCGCAATTGGAACCACGCACCTGGCGTCGGCGTTTGAGCCAAATGGGGACCCGTGGTGCAGGCAACCCTCCCCACGTGTTAGCGTGCGTGAGATTCAGCTGGCGGCATTTTACTAGGTGCGTGTTGGTAGAGTGGGGCTGAGGTTTGCTTGCTCCTGTGGATGTAGAAGAAGTCAAAGGGCCTGCCCAGCCCTGCGGTCCACTCAGTCAACTCTGTTTCGGAGACATAACGATTTGGATTGCTAACAAGTCAGGAAAGTTTCAAGCCCTTGGAAGATCAGTTAAACACAAACACGGAATGAGAGTCAACAGACAATATGTCATCTTTTTGAGAATTTTACTCACTTCAAGCACATGAAACACACATATTGACAAAGGCATGCCAGAGCCCAGTTTTCGAGGCCGAGGAAGGACCCCGAGAGCGCGCAGCGCAGCAGGCTTCCCAGCGTCCCAAACACTGCTCTGGGGTCGGGGCGCAGCGGAAGGGCTGCACCTCTCAGTGTTCCCAAACTTTTCCCTTATTCAGTCATCTAGAGAGCAAAAACTCAGTCATTCCCCAGTTTCCTATTGACGTCCCAGCAGAAGTCTGACTCCTGCGCGTCGCCCAGTTTCTCAGGCAACCAATCACTGGCACGGAAGCTTTTCCTGGCGCGTTTCCGGAGAGCCATGTGAACTACAATGTCCCTCACCAGAATTCAATGAGGCAGAGTCCCTGCATCGGCTCCCTGCCTGGCCTGGGCTAACACATCCGCAGAAGCGCCACAGCCAGGGAGCTTCGGAGTCACCGCAGAGAGTCTGCTCGCTGCTCTGCGCTCCTCAGTCCCACAGTCCCCTCCAAGTCACGGGAGCGGGAGGCCAAGGAGCCCCTGCCACCTGCAGTCTCACTCCAGGTCAAAATCACTGTCCTCTGAGGAGGAGGAAACCTGAAGGTCCTCATAGAGGACACTCGGTGGGACACGAACACCGGGACCCTGAGACTTCTCTGAGACATGAGGGCTCTGAGCGAGGAAGGCTCCCGGCTTCTCAGGAGAGTGAAATGAGGGAGCTGTCAGGAGGCTGGAGCTCCACCATCCATTGTCCAGTCTCCGGAAGAGCACTCTGAGAGGCTGGGCCCCGCCATGGCTGGCCGCTGGGTGACGGGACACGGTGCAGGCCTGGGCAGTAGGCAGGCAAGGTCTGCTGTGCGGAGGCTGCCGGTCGATGCTGGGCACCTGGGCGGGTGTCCTCCGGCCCATCAGGGGCGACGTACTCGCTCCAAGTTCGGTTGCGGCCGGCGGAGGTTGGAGAGTGTCCCGTGCCCCGAGCTCACCTCCCTGGATGGCGTCTTCGGGGATCTGGAAGGGACCCAGTCTCGGTATCTTGGGGAAGTTCAGGCAAGCCTGAATCGGAGCCTGGGCAGGTCTCTTGGCTCCTGGCCTGAAGCTGAGATTGGAGCCTAGGCCCAAGCTGCGTGTGGCGGCTGGTGGGCAGGGCTGTGAGGTCAGCGCGGGACGTCTGTCTTGTGCCCGGGGGCTGATGGCCTGGAGCAGGCCGTGGGTTTGGGAGGCAGCCTGGGGAACTTCTCGGCAGCCACCCTCCGGGCTGCTGTGAGTGGGCTTCACCACGAGGAAAGGCCCCGGGCCCTGGTGCCTGACTGCAGGCTGAGGGATGGGGGCCGCAGCCCCTGTCTGTCGAAGACTAGAGGAGGAGCTCACACTGGCTTTTCTGAGGGGAGACAGTGAAGCCAAGACGGAACCCCTGTCAGACATTTCGGTAGCTGAGCCATCAGTGAGGACAGGGTCCACGCGTGGCCTCTTACTGGTTGTGTGGAGCGGCACTGGCCTGCTTGCAACCTGAAAGACAGGAAACCACACACGTTACAAGTTCCTCTGCATGGAGCCGAAACGAAAATCAGCCACTTCCAAAGACGAGGGGCACGCGCCATGAAATTCTCCATACAGAATCGACAGGCGGTCCTTGGAAGTAGGGACAGACCCTCCACCTGAGTGCTGATCAGGACAAGACTCATGAAAGATGCGCTCTCGAGCTATGTGTAGCTGATCCGAGCACACCATTGTTCAAAAGAACAATGTCTTGGGCATTAACTGGATCGGAGTGCCTCCACTCAGCCTTCCCTGAAGTGGAAGGGACTAATGCCCTTCTGAAGGCAGGTTGGTGGCTCAAGGGTTCTCAGGGGGTGTTCTCTGAAAAGCTGCATGTTCCTGGGTTTAGCCCTCTCAATGTTTGGGGCCTCTGAGGGACGAATTTCCTCACGCCGCCAGGAACATGTTGTTGGCAGGCTTGCCGTAATTGGACAGAAAGAAAGCAACGGGAAATAAGGCATCCTCAGATGCCTTCACCTGCAATCCAACGGACCTGGAAGGATGGTGGAGTCCCTGACCCCAAGAAGGCAAGAAAGAGGGGTTCCCCGATTCCCTCCCGCAGCCGGGAAGCTGATAGGAAATCAACCAGTGTGACCTAGAGGACAAAAAGACCAGGGGCCCGGGGTGACACTCACCCTCAGATCATCACAAGATTCCGTGGATCCTCTTCGATTTGGCAGCGGCTTCTCTGGAGGTTTCCCGGAAAATATCCGGAGGAGAGCCTTCCTCTGCGGGTCTTGCTGCGTGCAGAACAGAAAAAGGTCAGGCCGTGCCCCCTGGTTTTCCCCGGGAGACAGGGAGAACCCTGTCTGGGGCCCAGGCCCATTCCGTGTTGCGTGACACAGAAATGGACATCTGGTGCCCTTTCCGCCTCTGCACCTTCCCTCACCTGCCAACCTTCCCGTCCTCCTGGTGGCCCTCTAGGCTTCCCAACTAAGGACTGTGATTTGGACTCCATTGCTTTTCCCCCTGTCATGGGGAACCTGCACGAAGCGCCCCCGCCTCTCCCCGTCCCCGAGTCTCCCAGAGCCAGAGGGGCTCTTGGGTGTGGAAGAACGGAGGACAAGGAGCTGCGCTCTATTTCCTGCAGCGTTCCTTCCCTGGACCGGAGACGGAAAGGCACACGGTGTGCAGGTGCAGAGACACCATGTCCTTAGGAGGCAGTACTCTCAGAGTTGTGAAAACCCCTCCCACCGCTCACCTTGGTCTCTCTTCCTTCTCTCCCTTATCCTTGTTCAAGGGCCCCGGGTTCGCCTCCACCGGGGGCTTCCACGGTTTCAGGTTTTCCTTCCCTTCCTTCTTCCCGAAGGTCTGTGGAACCAGGGCTGCCTTCCAGCACTTCATGGGGCACCTGGTACTTCTGGCCGTGTGGCCAAAGGCCCCGCAGTCTTTGCACTTGAGCTGTGGGTGGAAAGGAAGTGATGTCAGTGAGTGAGCTGAAGCCACAGGCAGCCATCCGATGTCAACATTGAGAGGGATTATGAATTCAGAGCTGAATAAGGATTCCAAAGAGGGGACCCCGGCATGGGGCCCGTTAAGTGCTGGGAGAGTTCGGATACGATGTTCCCTCCCAAAGCCCATGTGACGGAGGACCTCTAAAAGGAAGGACTCGAGGTACTAAGGGGCACGATCGTGACCCCGATGTCAACCACACAGCCAAAGGTGGCTACACAGGATTCTAAGTAGAAAGGGAGGTTGCCCCCAAGAGTCTCTCAAGGGATCTATGGGGCCGGGGAGGAGGTCCCAAGCCACGCCCAACTCGGATGGGTAAAGCAACCTGGGTGGTGGTGACAGAAACCTTTGGAATCCAACCCAGTCTCTGAGGACCCTGTGACAACCCCTCCCCCCGCCCCCACCCCCATACCCAAGAGATCCAGGGCTAGACTTACCCTGGGATCTTCTTCATCGGGCGGGGGAGCCCTTGGCGCAACTGGGGCCCTCCGCTGCTTCTGGAGGGTCTGGGCTCTCCCGAGTCTGTTGGCCCCAGTTTTGGGGTCACGACGGGCCAACATCTTCGTCTCCTGGGGGTTCTATGACCGCCTTTTTCGGGGGTTGATTGTTGGGTCACCTGAAACACACACAAACACACCCATATCGATGGTGAAGCACACTGGATATTCACACACACCCACAGGAAGCCCCCAGCTAACTCCTTGCCGCTGCGGTCGTGAGGAGACTTCACCACCGGTCGGTCAAGTCTGTGCCTCACACTGTGCTGTGTACACCCTCAGATATTGTGTGTTCCTCTGCCATGATTACCTAGTCCGAGTGTAAACCTCGCCTGCCACGGGGCCCATGGCCTAGGGGTGGGGAGCTGAGCTTTCTGCCCCAAACAATCCACTGATTCTGAAGACAGGACTGAGGTGTATCACGATTCACGCCGGTAGGAGACACGATGATTCTATCTCCCTTGACGGCCAGAATGATGGAAGCCGCAGGGCATGGCGTATGGCACCCTTTGGCAGGTCTGTTTGAAATCAGGGATAAGGGAGGCTTCCTGTCACAACTTGAATCGCTACTCTTGCCATTTCTAATTAGGCAACTTCCAAACACAAATTCATAGAGAGAAGTTTTCTTCCTCTCTATCGCACTAGCAGGTGATGGTCTTTCCTGTTCTATCGTTTTGGCTTTAGCTCCAGCCCCTCTTTATTTATTTTTCTGATATTTTACGCATGCCACACGAACCCGTCCAAACAAACGGTGAACAGGTGCCATAGCGTATCGATTTCTTACACGGCTGAAGGGCAAACCGCCCCTTTTTCAAAACCTCTTTTCCCATTTCCCCACCAATTCAGCACGCTGGTTTACATTTCCTTTCGCATTTCCATCTTGGTCTTATCCCACACGTGGAGACGGGAATGATTTCTCGTTTTCTGTTCCAAGAATTACCATTAAGCAGAATACATCCTACCCCATCAGCAAGCCCCAGTGTGATCGATTTCTTTCACTCTCCCTCGTCTCTTCCCCCCCAAACCCCGCCCCACCCCTCAGGGACTACGTGAAACAAACAGTTGTTCGGTGAAACTAACCTGAAGTTACAGGTCAGCTTTCTTTCCTCGGCTGGCGCTCAGACGGGCAGGTGCTGGAGCAGCCCCGCTGGAAGCGATGCAGCATCCAGGAAGACCGAGGAAGGGGCGGAGAGGGACCTCTGCTTTCCAGGCTGCCTTTTATACCGCCTCTGGTCTCCGGACGTGGAGGGCACCCTAACCTGATCCATTACAGGTACCTTAATTGCAATTAACTTAATCCAATCACATGACCTGGAGACGTCTGTCTGCACAGCCCACTCTAAGATCATGTTCACCTTTGGCCGACATTCTAAAACCTACGAGTACAGCTGCAAGCTTCGAAGGATAGTTGTTCCCCGTCAGACGTGTGACACTGGTTCGTTTACCCTTGTCTCGTTTTCCGTCTTGATTGCCTTTTGTTTGTCTGTTCGTGTTAAAAAAAAATGTGGTAAAATAGACGCCTTTTAATTGGGCCGTGTCTACTACATCTCGACGTAGGCCTCAGTGTCATCAAGGAGATTCTCCTGGACACGCCGTCACGGCCATGATCCATCTTCAGAGCTTCTCTTTCTTCCCCACGGTAAGTCTGCCAGCAGAGAACACTGACCACACCCTCATGTGTTTTCTCCTCCAGGAGGCGCTTGGAAACCACCGTGAGTTGGACTGCACTGGGAAACACAGATGAAGAAAGTCAAGACCGCTTTGTCCTTCAGCGCCTGGCTCCCTTTTCAACTCGTCTTGCGACTCCAGGCATTATGCCTGAAAAGTCTCCGGGACGCCTGTGAGGCTCTACTTCCCTGGGTCCCATTGCCATTTCTCTGCATTTGCGAGGATCCACCGGACCTTCTTTGGAACTCCCCCGTCGGTGAACTTTGGTGCCACGTCCCCTAATTCTGTCCTTGGTCATCTGCACCTGCACGGGTTAGGCTCCATGTTCCATGGACGGGAAGAGACAGGCAGGAGTCGGAATGCTTAACCGACACACTGGGGCATTTTCTCCTGTAGCCCAAGTGACCCCATGGTCTGGTCGAGCTTTGGAACCGGTCGCGTCCCCCTCGACACTGCACCCGACTCCCAGTTTCTCAATCTTGTTGGCCCCCCGGCGACCTCCGGTTCGATGAATTGCACCTGCTGAAACTCGAGTTCCCTTTGACTTGCGCTTCATGAATTATTCGTGATTCAGGTTGGAACCCCAGCTTACGACCCCCTGTAGGCCGTTCTCTGAGCTTTCCGGTCACATCGTTTCCTTTCACGCTCTTTGGTTCATCGTGGTCCTGCTCGTTCTGCTGTCAGAGGAGCAGAGAGTTGATCTTCTTGATTCTGGATACTGATACTTTCTAGGTGATCTGGATAAGCAAGATGACGACCCTCAAGAGCGGCGGAAAGGGAGCAGCCATGTGGAGGGCCGCAGGGAATCCCGCTCAGTTCCCAGGGCTCCTAGATGTGGAATCCTGGTCAGAGTTGTTCCCAGGTCAGAGAATGGAGATAGCCTGTGCATGATGGGATAGCCCTGCCTAGATCGTTCAGTGAGTCTCTAGCTCAGCTACTCTTAGGATCGGGGGGAGGACCGTGGAAAGGCCCGGTGTCAGACATCCGGAAAGAAGACGGGATGAATGTCTTACCTCTGAAGTACATCCCGAATCTGGGAGTTAACTTCAGCTTTGCTGGGGTCTATTTGGCGAATGACAGTGTGCCTGGTGCATACGCACATCCGGCAGCCACTTCATGGGGGCCGTCGCAATTGGAACCACGCACCTGGCGTCGGCGTTTGAGCCAAATGGGGACCCGTGGTGCAGGCAACCCTCCCCACGTGTTAGCTTGCGTGAGATTCAGCTGGCGGCATTTTACTAGGTGCGTGTTGGTAGAGTGGGGCTGAGGTTTGCTTGCTCCTGTGGATGTAGAAGAAGTCAAAGGTCCTGCCCAGCCCTGCGGTCCACTCAGTCAACTCTGTTTCGGAGACATAACGATTTGGATTGCTAACAAGTCAGGAAAGTTTCAAGCCCTTGGAAGATCAGTTAAACACAAACACGGAATGAGAGTCAACAGACAATATGTCATCTTTTTGAGAATTTTACTCACTTCAAGCACATGAAACACACATATTGACAAAGGCATGCCAGAGCCCAGTTTTCGAGGCCGAGGAAGGACCCCGAGAGCGCGCAGCGCAGCAGGCTTCCCAGCGTCCCAAACACTGCTCTGGGGGCGGGGCGCAGCGGAAGGGCTGCACCTCTCAGTGTTCCCAAACTTTTCCCTTATTCAGTCATCTAGAGAGCAAAAACTCAGTCATTCCCCAGTTTCCTATTGACGTCCCAGCAGAAGTCTGACTCCTGCGCGTCGCCCAGTTTCTCAGGCAACCAATCACTGGCACGGAAGCTTTTCCTGGCGCGTTTCCGGAGAGCCATGTGAACTACAATGTCCCTCACCAGAATTCAATGAGGCAGAGTCCCTGCATCGGCTCCCTGCCTGGCCTGGGCTAACACATCCGCAGAAGCGCCACAGCCAGGGAGCTTCGGAGTCACCGCAGAGAGTCTGCTCGCTGCTCTGCGCTCCTCAGTCCCACAGTCCCCTCCAAGTCACGGGAGCGGGAGGCCAAGGAGCCCCTGCCACCTGCAGTCTCACTCCAGGTCAAAATCACTGTCCTCTGAGGAGGAGGAAACCTGAAGGTCCTCATAGAGGACACTCGGTGGGACACGAACACCGGGACCCTGAGACTTCTCTGAGACATGAGGGCTCTGAGCGAGGAAGGCTCCCGGCTTCTCAGGAGAGTGAAATGAGGGAGCTGTCAGGAGGCTGGAGCTCCACCATCCATTGTCCAGTCTCCGGAAGAGCACTCTGAGAGGCTGGGCCCCGCCATGGCTGGCCGCTGGGTGACGGGACACGGTGCAGGCCTGGGCAGTAGGCAGGCAAGGTCTGCTGTGCGGAGGCTGCCGGTCGATGCTGGGCACCTGGGCGGGTGTCCTCCGGCCCATCAGGGGCGACGTACTCGCTCCAAGTTCGGTTGCGGCCGGCGGAGGTTGGAGAGTGTCCCGTGCCCCGAGCTCACCTCCCTGGATGGCGTCTTCGGGGATCTGGAAGTTACCCAGTCTCGGTATCTTGGGGAAGTTCAGGCAAGCCTGAATCGGAGCCTGGGCAGGTCTCTTGGCTCCTGGCCTGAAGCTGAGATTGGAGCCTAGGCCCAAGCTGCGTGTGGCGGCTGGTGGGCAGGGCTGTGAGGTCAGCGCGGGACGTCTGTCTTGTGCCCGGGGGCTGATGGCCTGGAGCAGGCCGTGGGTTTGGAAGGCAGCCTGGGGAACTTCTCGGCAGCCACCCTCCGGGCTGCTGTGAGTGGGCTTCACCACGAGGAAAGGCCCCGGGCCCTGGTGCCTGACTGCAGGCTGAGGGATGGGGGCCGCAGCCCCTGTCTGTCGAAGACTAGAGGAGGAGCTCACACTGGCTTTTCTGAGGGGAGACAGTGAAGCCAAGACGGAACCCCTGTCAGACATTTCGGTAGCTGAGCCATCAGTGAGGACAGGGTCCACGCGTGGCCTCTTACTGGTTGTGTGGAGCGGCACTGGCCTGCTTGCAACCTGAAAGACAGGAAACCACACACGTTACAAGTTCCTCTGCATGGAGCCGAAACGAAAATCAGCCACTTCCAAAGACGAGGGGCACGCGCCATGAAATTCTCCATACAGAATCGACAGGCGGTCCTTGGAAGTAGGGACAGACCCTCCACCTGAGTGCTGATCAGGACAAGACTCATGAAAGATGCGCTCTCGAGCTATGTGTAGCTGATCCGAGCACACCATTGTTCAAAAGAACAATGTCTTGGGCATTAACTGGATCGGAGTGCCTCCACTCAGCCTTCCCTGAAGTGGAAGGGACTAATGCCCTTCTGAAGGCAGGTTGGTGGCTCAAGGGTTCTCAGGGGGTGTTCTCTGAAAAGCTGCATGTTCCTGGGTTTAGCCCTCTCCATGTTTGGGGACTCTGAGGGACGAATTTCCTCACGCCGCCAGGAACATGTTGTTGGCAGGCTTGCCGTAATTGGACAGAAAGAAAGCAACGGGAAATAAGGCATCCTCAGATGCCTTCACCTGCAATCCAACTGACCTGGAAGGATGGTGGAGTCCCTGACCCCAAGAAGGCAAGAAAGAGGGGTTCCCCGATTCCCTCCCGCAGCCGGGAAGCTGAAAGGAAATCAACCAGTGTGACCTAGAGGAGAAAAAGACCAGGGGCCCGGGGTGACACTCACCCTCAGATCATCACAAGATTCCGTGGATCCTCTTCGATTTGGCAGCGGCTTCTCTGGAGGTTTCCCGGAAAATATCCGGAGGAGAGCCTTCCTCTGCGGGTCTTGCTGCCTGCAGAACAGAAAAAGGTCAGGCCGTGCCCCCTGGTTTTCCCCGGGAGACAGGGAGAACCCTGTCTGGGGCCCAGGCCCATTCCGTGTTGCGTGACACAGAAATGGACATCTGGTGCCCTTTCCGCCTCTGCACCTTCCCTCACCTGCCAACCTTCCCGTCCTCCTGGTGGCCCTCTAGGCTTCCCAACTAAGGACTGTGATTTGGACTCCATTGCTTTTCCACCTGTCATGGGGAACCTGCACGAAGCGCCCCCGCCTCTCCCCGTCCCCGAGTCTCCCAGAGCCAGAGGGGCTCTTGGGTGTGGAAGAATGGAGGACAAGGAGCTGCGCTCTATTTCCTGCAGCGTTCCTTCCCTGGACTGGAGACGGAAAGGCACACGGTGTGCAGGTGCAGAGACACCATGTCCTTAGGAGGCAGTACTGTCAGAGTGATGAAAACCCCTCCCACCGCTCACCTTGGTCTCTCTTCCTTCTCTCCCTTATCCTTGTTCAAGGGCCCCGGGTTCGCCTCCACCGGGGGCTTCCACGGTTTCAGGTTTTCCTTCCCTTCCTTCTTCCCGAAGGTCTGTGGAACCAGGGCTGCCTTCCAGCACTTCATGGGGCACCTGGTACTTCTGGCCGTGTGGCCAAAGGCCCCGCAGTCTTTGCACTTGAGCTGTGGGTGGAAAGGAAGTGATGTCAGTGAGTGAGCTGAAGCCACAGGCAGCCATCCGATGTCAACATTGAGAGGGATTATGAATTCAGAGCTGAATAAGGATTCCAAAGAGGGGACCCCGGCATGGGGCCCGTTAAGTGCTGGGAGAGTTCGGATATGATGTTCCCTCCCAAAGCCCATGTGACGGAGGACCTCTAAAAGGAAGGACTCGAGGTACTAAGGGGCACGATCGTGACCCCGATGTCAACCACACAGCCAAAGGTGGCTACACAGGATTCTAAGTAGGAAGGGAGGTTGCCCCCAAGAGTCTCTCAAGGGATCTATGGGGCCGGGGAGGAGGTCCCAAGCCACGCCCACCTCGGATGGGTAAAGCAACCTGGGTGGTGGTGACAGAAACCTTTGGAATCCAACCCAGTCTCTGAGGACCCTGTGACAACCCCTCCCCCCGCCCCCACCTCCATACCCAAGAGATCCAGGGCTAGGCTTACCCTGGGATCTTCTTCATCGGGCCGGGGAGCCCTTGGCGCAACTGGGGCCCTCCGCTGCTTCTGGAGGGTCTGGGCTCTCCCGAGTCTGTTGGCCCCAGTTTTGGGGTCACGACGGGCCAACATCTTCGTCTCCTGGGGGTTCTATGACCGCCTTTTTCGGGGGTTGATTGTTGGGTCACCTGAAACACACACAAACACACCCATATCGATGGTGAAGCACACTGGATATTCACACACACCCACAGGAAGCCCCCAGCTAACTCCTTGCCGCTGCGGTCGTGAGGAGACTTCACCACCGGTCGGTCAAGTCTGTGCCTCACACTGTGCTGTGTACACCCTCAGATATTGTGTGTTCCTCTGCCATGATTACCTAGTCCGAGTGTAAACCTCGCCTGCCACGGGGCCCATGGCCTAGGGGTGGGGAGCTGAGCTTTCTGCCCCAAACAATCCACTGATTCTGAAGACAGGACTGAGGTGTATCACGATTCACGCCGGTAGGAGACACGATGATTCTATCTCCCTTGACGGCCAGAATGATGGAAGCCGCAGGGCATGGCGTATGGCACCCTTTGGCAGGTCTGTTTGAAATCAGGGATAAGGGAGGCTTCCTGTCACAACTTGAATCGCTACTCTTGCCATTTCTAATTAGGCAACTTCCAAACACAAATTCATAGAGAGAAGTTTTCTTCCTCTCTATCGCACTAGCAGGTGATGGTCTTTCCTCTTCTATCGTTTTGGCTTTAGCTCCAGCCCCTCTTTATTTATTTTTCTGATATTTTACGCATGCCACACGAACCCGTCCAAACAAACGGTGAACAGGTGCCATAGCGTATCGATTTCTTACACGGCTGAAGGGCAAACCGCCCCTTTTTCAAAACCTCTTTTCCCATTTCCCCACCAATTCAGCACGCTGGTTTACATTTCCTTTCGCATTTCCATCTTGGTCTTATCCCACACGTGGAGACGGGAATGATTTCTCGTTTTCTGTTCCAAGAATTACCAGTAAGCAGAATACATCCTACCCCATCAGCAAGCCCCAGTGTGATCGATTTCTTTCACTCTCCCTCGTCTCTTCCCCCCCAAACCCCGCCCCACCCCTCAGGGACTACGTGAAACAAACAGTTGTTCGGTGAAACTAACCTGAAGTTACAGGTCAGCTTTCTTTCCTCGGCTGGCGCTCAGACGGGCAGGTGCTGGAGCAGCCCCGCTGGAAGCGATGCAGCATCCAGGAAGACCGAGGAAGGGGCGGAGAGGGACCTCTGCTTTCCAGGCTGCCTTTTATACCGCCTCTGGTCTCCGGACGTGGAGGGCACCCTAACCTGATCCATTACAGGTACCTTAATTGCAATTAACTTAATCCAATCACATGACCTGGAGACGTCTGTCTGCACAGCCCACTCTAAGATCATGTTCACCTTTGGCCGACATTCTAAAACCTACGAGTACAGCTGCAAGCTTTGAAGGATAGTTGTTCCCCGTCAGACGTGTGACACTGGTTCGTTTACCCTTGTCTCGTTTTCCGTCTTGATTGCCTTTTGTTTGTCTGTTCGTGTTAAAAAAAAAATGTGGTAAAATAGACGCCTTTTAATTGGGCCGTGTCTACTACATCTCGACGTAGGCCTCAGTGTCATCAAGGAGATTCTCCTGGACACGCCGTCACGGCCATGATCCATCTTCAGAGCTTCTCTTTCTTCCCCACGGTAAGTCTGTCAGCAGAGAACACTGACCACACCCTCATGTGTTTTCTCCTCCAGGAGGCGCTTGGAAACCACCGTGAGTTGGACTGCACTGGGAAACACAGATGAAGAAAGTCAAGACCGCTTTGTCCTTCAGCGCCTGGCTCCCTTTTCAACTCGTCTTGCGACTCCAGGCATTATGCCTGAAAAGTCTCCGGGACGCCTGTGAGGCTCTACTTCCCTGGGTCCCATTGCCATTTCTCTGCATTTGCGAGGATCCACCGGACCTTCTTTGGAACTCCCCCGTCGGTGAACTTTGGTGCCACGTCCCCTAATTCTGTCCTTGGTCATCTGCACCTGCACGGGTTAGGCTCCATGTTCCATGGACGGGAAGAGACAGGCAGGAGTCGGAATGCTTAACCGACACACTGGGGCATTTTCTCCTGTAGCCCAAGTGACCCCATGGTCTGGTCGAGCTTTGGAACCGGTCGTGTCCCCCTCGACACTGCACCCGACTCCCAGTTTCTCAATCTTGTTGGCCCCCCGGCGACCTCCGGTTCGATGAATTGCACCTGCTGAAACTCGAGTTCCCTTTGACTTGCGCTTCATGAATTATTCGTGATTCAGGTTGGAACCCCAGCTTACGACCCCCTGTAGGCCGTTCTCTGAGCTTTCCGGTCACATCGTTTCCTTTCACGCTCTTTGGTTCATCGTGGTCCTGCTCGTTCTGCTGTCAGAGGAGCAGAGAGTTGATCTTCTTGATTCTGGATACTGATACTTTCTAGGTGATCTGGATAAGCAAGATGACGACCCTCAAGAGCGGCGGAAAGGGAGCAGCCATGTGGTGGGCCGCAGGGAATCCCGCTCAGTTCCCAGGGCTCCTAGATGTGGAATCCTGGTCAGAGTTGTTCCCAGGTCAGAGAATGGAGATAGCCTGTGCATGATGGGATAGCCCTGCCTAGATCGTTCAGTGAGTCTCTAGCTCAGCTACTCTTAGGATCGGGGGGAGGACCGTGGAAAGGCCCGGTGTCAGACATCCGGAAAGAAGATGGGATGAATGTCTTACCTCTGAAGTACATCCCGAATCTGGGAGTTAACTTCAGCTTTGCTGGGGTCTATTGGGCGAATGACAGTGTGCCTGGTGCGTACGCACATCCGGCAGCCACTTCATGGGGGCCGTCGCAATTGGAACCACGCACCTGGCGTCGGCGTTTGAGCCAAATGGGGACCCGTGGTGCAAGCAACCCTCCCCACGTGTTAGCGTGCGTGAGATTCAGCTGGCGGCATTTTACTAGGTGCGTGTTGGTAGAGTGGGGCTGAGGTTTGCTTGCTCCTGTGGATGTAGAAGAAGTCAAAGGGCCTGCCCAGCCCTGCGGTCCCCTCAGTCAACTCTGTTTCGGAGACATAACGATTTGGATTGCTAACAAGTCAGGAAAGTTTCAAGCCCTTGGAAGATCAGTTAAACACAAACACGGAATGAGAGTCAACAGACAATATGTCATCTTTTTGAGAATTTTACTCACTTCAAGCACATGAAACACACATATTGACAAAGGCATGCCAGAGCCCAGTTTTTGAGGCCGAGGAAGGACCCCGAGAGCGCGCAGCGCAGCAGGCTTCCCAGCGTCCCAAACACTGCTCTCGGGGCGGGGCGCAGCGGAAGGGCTGCACCTCTCAGTGTTCCCAAACTTTTCCCTTATTCAGTCATCTAGAGAGCAAAAACTCAGTCATTCCCCAGTTTCCTATTGACGTCCCAGCAGAAGTCTGACTCCTGCGCGTCGCCCAGTTTCTCAGGCAACCAATCACTGGCACGGAAGCTTTTAATGGCGCGTTTCCGGAGAGCCATGTGAACTACAATGTCCCTCACCAGAATTCAATGAGGCAGAGTCCCTGCATCGGCTCCCTGCCTGGCCTGGGCTAACACATCCGCAGAAGCGCCACAGCCAGGGAGCTTCGGAGTCACCGCAGAGAGTCTGCTCGCTGCTCTGCGCTCCTCAGTCCCACAGTCCCCTCCAAGTCACGGGAGCGGGAGGCCAAGGAGCCCCTGCCACCTGCAGTCTCACTCCAGGTCAAAATCACTGTCCTCTGAGGAGGAGGAAACCTGAAGGTCCTCATAGAGTACACTCGGTGGGACACGAACACCGGGACCCTGAGACTTCTCTGAGACATGAGGGCTCTGAGCGAGGAAGGCTCCCGGCTTCTCAGGAGAGTGAAATGAGGGAGCTGTCAGGAGGCTGGAGCTCCACCATCCATTGTCCAGTCTCCGGAAGAGCACTCTGAGAGGCTGGGCCCCGCCATGGCTGGCCGCTGGGTGACGGGACACGGTGCAGGCCTGGGCAGTAGGCAGGCAAGGTCTGCTGTGCGGAGGCTGCCGGTCGATGCTGGGCACCTGGGCGGGTGTCCTCCGGCCCATCTGGGGCGACGTACTCGCTCCAAGTTCGGTTGCGGCCGGCGGAGGTTGGAGAGCGTCCCGTGCCCCGAGCTCACCTCCCCGGATGGCGTCTTCGGGGATCTGGAAGGGACCCAGTCTCGGTATCTTGGGGAAGTTCAGGCAAGCCTGAATCGGAGCCTGGGCAGGTCTCTTGGCTCCTGGCCTGAAGCTGAGATTGGAGCCTAGGCCCAAGCTGCGTGTGGCGGCTGGTGGGCAGGGCTGTGAGGTCAGCGCGGGACGTCTGTCTTGTGCCCGGGGGCTGATGGCCTGGAGCAGGCCGTGGGTTTGGGAGGCAGCCTGGGGAACTTCTCGGCAGCCACCCTCCGGGCTGCTGTGAGTGGGCTTCACCACGAGGAAAGGCCCCGGGCCCTGGTGCCTGAATGCAGGCTGAGGGATGGGGGCCGCAGCCCCTGTCTGTCGAAGACTAGAGGAGGAGCTCACACTGGCTTTTCTGAGGGGAGACAGTGAAGCCAAGACGGAACCCCTGTCAGACATTTCGGTAGCTGAGCCATCAGTGAGGACAGGGTCCACGCGTGGCCTCTTACTGGTTGTGTGGAGCGGCACTGGCCTGCTTGCAACCTGAAAGACAGGAAACCACACACGTTACAAGTTCCTCTGCATGGAGCCGAAACGAAAATCAGCCACTTCCAAAGACGAGGGGCACGCGCCATGAAATTCTCCATACAGAATCGACAGGCGGTCCTTGGAAGTAGGGACAGACCCTCCACCTGAGTGCTGATCAGGACAAGACTCATGAAAGATTCGCTCTCGAGCTATGTGTAGCTGATCCGAGCACACCATTGTTCAAAAGAACAATGTCTTGGGCATTAACTGGATCGGAGTGCCTCCACTCAGCCTTCCCTGAAGTGCAAGGGACTAATGCCCTTCTGAAGGCAGGTTGGTGGCTCAAGGGTTCTCAGGGGGTGTTCTCTGAAAAGCTGCATGTTCCTGGGTTTAGCCCTCTCCATGTTTGGGGCCTCTGAGGGACGAATTTCCTCACGCCGCCAGGAACATGTTGTTGGCAGGCTTGCCGTAATTGGACAGAAAGAAAGCAACGGGAAATAAGGCATCCTCAGATGCCTTCACCTGCAATCCAACTGACCTGGAAGGATGGTGGAGTCCCTGACCCCAAGAAGGCAAGAAAGAGGGGTTCCCCGATTCCCTCTCGCAGCCGGGAAGCTGAAAGGAAATCAACCAGTGTGACCTAGAGGAGAAAAAGACCAGGGGCCCGGGGTGACACTCACCCTCAGATCATCACAAGATTCCGTGGATCCTCTTCGATTTGGCAGCGGCTTCTCTGGAGGTTTCCCGGAAAATATCCGGAGGAGAGCCTTCCTCTGCGGGTCTTGCTGCCTGCAGAACAGAAAAAGGTCAGGCCGTGCCCCCTGGTTTTCCCCGGGAGACAGGGAGAACCCTGTCTGGGGCCCAGGCCCATTCCGTGTTGCGTGACACAGAAATGGACATCTGGTGCCCTTTCCGCCTCTGCACCTTCCCTCACCTGCCAACCTTCCCGTCCTCCTGGTGGCCCTCTAGGCTTCCCAACTAAGGACTGTGATTTGGACTCCATTGCTTTTCCCCCTGTCATGGGGAACCTGCACGAAGCGCCCCCGCCTCTCCCCGTCCCCGAGTCTCCCAGAGCCAGAGGGGCTCTTGGGTGTGGAAGAACGGAGGACAAGGAGCTGCGCTCTATTTCCTGCAGCGTTCCTTCCCTGGACCGGAGACGGAAAGGCACACGGTGTGCAGGTGCAGAGACACCATGTCCTTAGGAGGCAGTACTCTCAGAGTGGTGAAAACCCCTCCCACCGCTCACCTTGGTCTCTCTTCCTTCTCTCCCTTATCCTTGTTCAAGGGCCCCGGGTTCGCCTCCACCGGGGGCTTCCACGGTTTCAGGTTTTCCTTCCCTTCCTTCTTCCCGAAGGTCTGTGGAACCAGGGCTGCCTTCCAGCACTTCATGGGGCACCTGGTACTTCTGGCTGTGTGGCCAAAGGCCCTGCAGTCTTTGCACTTGAGCTGTGGGTGGAAAGGAAGTGATGTCAGTGAGTGAGCTGAAGCCACAGGCAGCCATCCGATGTCAACATTGAGAGGGATTATGAATTCAGAGCTGAATAAGGATTCCAAAGAGGGGACCCCGGCATGGGGCCCGTTAAGTGCTGGGAGAGTTCGGATACGATGTTCCCTCCCAAAGCCCATGTGACGGAGGACCTCTAAAAGGAAGGACTCGAGGTACTAAGGGGCACGATCGTGACCCCGATGTCAACCACACAGCCAAAGGTGGCTACACAGGATTCTAAGTAGGAAGGGAGGTTGCCCCCAAGAGTCTCTCAAGGGATCTATGGGGCCGGGGAGGAGGTCCCAAGCCACGCCCACCTCGGATGGGTAAAGCAACCTGGGTGGTGGTGACAGAAACCTTTGGAATCCAACCCAGTCTCTGAGGACCCTGTGACAACCCCTCCCCCCGCCCCCACCCCCATACCCAAGAGATCCAGGGCTAGACTTACCCTGGGATCTTCTTCATCGGGCGGGGGAGCCCTTGGCGCAACTGGGGCCCTCCGCTGCTTCTGGAGGGTCTGGGCTCTCCCGAGTCTGTTGGCCCCAGTTTTGGGGTCACGACGGGCCAACATCTTCGTCTCCTGGGGGTTCTATGACCGCCTTTTTCGGGGGTTGATTGTTGGGTCACCTGAAACACACACAAACACACCCATATCGATGGTGAAGCACACTGGATATTCACACACACCCACAGGAAGCCCCCAGCTAACTCCTTGCCGCTGCGGTCGTGAGGAGACTTCACCACCGGTCGGTCAAGTCTGTGCCTCACACTGTGCTGTGTACACCCTCAGATATTGTGTGTTCCTCTGCCATGATTACCTAGTCCGAGTGTAAACCTCGCCTGCCACGGGGCACATGGCCTAGGGGTGGGGAGCTGAGCTTTCTGCCCCAAACAATCCACTGATTCTGAAGACAGGACTGAGGTGTATCACGATTCACGCCGGTAGGAGACACGATGATTCTATCTCCCTTGACGGCCAGAATGATGGAAGCCGCAGGGCATGGCGTATGGCACCCTTTGGCAGGTCTGTTTGAAATCAGGGATAAGGGAGGCTTCCTGTCACAACTTGAATCGCTACTCTTGCCATTTCTAATTAGGCAACTTCCAAACACAAATTCATAGAGAGAAGTTTTCTTCCTCTCTATCGCACTAGCAGGTGATGGTCTTTCCTGTTCTATCGTTTTGGCTTTAGCTTCAGCCCCTCTTTATTTATTTTTCTGATATTTTACGCATGCCACACGAACCCGTCCAAACAAACGGTGAACAGGTGCCATAGCGTATCGATTTCTTACACGGCTGAAGGGCAAACCGCCCCTTTTTCAAAACCTCTTTTCCCATTTCCCCACCAATTCAGCACGCTGGTTTACATTTCCTTTCGCATTTCCATCTTGGTCTTATCCCACACGTGGAGACGGGAATGATTTCTCGTTTTTTGTTCCAAGAATTACCAGTAAGCAGAATACATCCTACCCCATCAGCAAGCCCCAGTGTGATCGATTTCTTTCACTCTCCCTCGTCTCTTCCCCCCCAAACCCCGCCCCACCCCTCAGGGACTACGTGAAACAAACAGTTGTTCGGTGAAACTAACCTGAAGTTACAGGTCAGCTTTCTTTCCTCGGCTGGCGCTCAGACGGGCAGGTGCTGGAGCAGCCCCGCTGGAAGCGATGCAGCATCCAGGAAGACCGAGGAAGGGGCGGAGAGGGACCTCTGCTTTCCAGGCTGCCTTTTATACCGCCTCTGGTCTCCGGACGTGGAGGGCACCCTAACCTGATCCATTACAGGTACCTTAATTGCAATTAACTTAATCCAATCACATGACCTGGAGACGTCTGTCTGCACAGCCCACTCTAAGATCATGTTCACCTTTGGCCGACATTCTAAAACCTACGAGTACAGCTGCAAGCTTCGAAGGATAGTTGTTCCCCGTCAGACGTGTGACACTGGTTCGTTTACCCTTGTCTCGTTTTCCGTCTTGATTGCCTTTTGTTTGTCTGTTCGTGTTAAAAAAAAAAATGTGGTAAAATAGACGCCTTTTAATTGGGCCGTGTCTACTACATCTCGACGTAGGCCTCAGTGTCATCAAGGAGATTCTCCTGGACACGCCGTCACGGCCATGATCCATCTTCAGAGCTTCTCTTTCTTCCCCACGGTAAGTCTGTCAGCAGAGAACACTGACCACACCCTCATGGGTTTTCTCCTCCAGGAGGCGCTTGGAAACAACCGTGAGTTGGACTGCACTGGGAAACACAGATGAAGAAAGTCAAGACCGCTTTGTCCTTCAGCGCCTGGCTCCCTTTTCAACTCGTCTTGCGACTCCAGGCATTATGCCTGAAAAGTCTCCGGGACGCCTGTGAGGCTCTACTTCCCTGGGTCCCATTGCCATTTCTCTGCATTTGCGAGGATCCACCGGACCTTCTTTGGAACTCCCCCGTCGGTGAACTTTGGTGCCACGTCCCCTAATTCTGTCCTTGGTCATCTGCACCTGCACGGGTTAGGCTCCATGTTCCATGGACGGGAAGAGACAGGCAGGAGTCGGAATGCTTAACCGACACACTGGGGCATTTTCTCCTGTAGCCCAAGTGACCCCATGGTCTGGTCGAGCTTTGGAACCGGTCGCGTCCCCCTCGACACTGCACCCGACTCCCAGTTTCTCAATCTTGTTGGCCCCCCGGCGACCTCCGGTTCGATGAATTGCACCTGCTGAAACTCGAGTTCCCTTTGACTTGCGCTTCATGAATTATTCGTGATTCAGGTTGGAACCCCAGCTTACGACCCCCTGTAGGCCGTTCTCTGAGCTTTCCGGTCACATCGTTTCCTTTCACGCTCTTTGGTTCATCGTGGTCCTGCTCGTTCTGCTGTCAGAGGAGCAGAGAGTTGATCTTCTTGATTCTGGATACTGATACTTTCTAGGTGATCTGGATAAGCAAGATGACGACCCTCAAGAGCGGCGGAAAGGGAGCAGCCATGTGGTGGGCCGCAGGGAATCCCGCTCAGTTCCCAGGGCTCCTAGATGTGGAATCCTGGTCAGAGTTGTTCCCAGGTCAGAGAATGGAGATAGCCTGTGCATGATGGGATAGCCCTGCCTAGATCGTTCAGTGAGTCTCTAGCTCAGCTACTCTTAGGATCGGGGGGAGGACCGTGGAAAGGCCCGGTGTCAGACATCCGGAAAGAAGACGGGATGAATGTCTTACCTCTGAAGTACATCCCGAATCTGGGAGTTAACTTCAGCTTTGCTGGGGTCTATTTGGCGAATGACAGTGTGCCTGGTGCATACGCACATCCGGCAGCCACTTCATGGGGGCCGTCGCAATTGGAACCACGCACCTGGCGTCGGCGTTTGAGCCAAATGGGGACCCGTGGTGCAAGCAACCCTCCCCACGTGTTAGCGTGCGTGAGATTCAGCTGGCGGCATTTTACTAGGTGCGTGTTGGTAGAGTGGGGCTGAGGTTTGCTTGCTCCTGTGGATGTAGAAGAAGTCAAAGGGCCTGCCCAGCCCTGCGGTCCCCTCAGTCAACTCTGTTTCGGAGACATAACGATTTGGATTGCTAACAAGTCAGGAAAGTTTCAAGCCCTTGGAAGATCAGTTAAACACAAACACGGAATGAGAGTCAACAGACAATATGTCATCTTTTTGAGAATTTTACTCACTTCAAGCACATGAAACACACATATTGACAAAGGCATGCCAGAGCCCAGTTTTCGAGGCCGAGGAAGGACCCCGAGAGCGCGCAGCGCAGCAGGCTTCCCAGCGTCCCAAACACTGCTCTCGGGGCGGGGCGCAGCGGAAGGGCTGCACCTCTCAGTGTTCCCAAACTTTTCCCTTATTCAGTCATCTAGAGAGCAAAAACTCAGTCATTCCCCAGTTTCCTATTGACGTCCCAGCAGAAGTCTGACTCCTGCGCGTCGCCCAGTTTCTCAGGCAACCAATCACTGGCACGGAAGCTTTTCCTGGCGCGTTTCCGGAGAGCCATGTGAACTACAATGTCCCTCACCAGAATTCAATGAGGCAGAGTCCCTGCATCGGCTCCCTGCCTGGCCTGGGCTAACACATCCGCAGAAGCGCCACAGCCAGGGAGCTTCGGAGTCACCGCAGAGAGTCTGCTCGCTGCTCTGCGCTCCTCAGTCCCACAGTCCCCTCCAAGTCACGGGAGCGGGAGGCCAAGGAGCCCCTGCCACCTGCAGTCTCACTCCAGGTCAAAATCACTGTCCTCTGAGGAGGAGGAAACCTGAAGGTCCTCATAGAGGACACTCGGTGGGACACGAACACCGGGACCCTGAGACTTCTCTGAGACATGAGGGCTCTGAGCGAGGAAGGCTCCCGGCTTCTCAGGAGAGTGAAATGAGGGAGCTGTCAGGAGGCTGGAGCTCCACCATCCATTGTCCAGTCTCCGGAAGAGCACTCTGAGAGGCTGGGCCCCGCCGTGGTTGGCCGCTGGGTGACGGGACACGGTGCAGGCCTGGGCAGTAGGCAGGCAAGGTCTGCTGTGCGGAGGCTGCCGGTCGATGCTGGGCACCTGGGCGGGTGTCCTCCGGCCCATCTGGGGCGACGTACTCGCTCCAAGTTCGGTTGCGGCCGGCGGAGGTTGGAGAGCGTCCCGTGCCCCGAGCTCACCTCCCTGGATGGCGTCTTCGGGGATCTGGAAGGGACCCAGTCTCGGTATCTTGGGGAAGTTCAGGCAAGCCTGAATCGGAGCCTGGGCAGGTCTCTTGGCTCCTGGCCTGAAGCTGAGATTGGAGCCTAGGCCCAAGCTGCGTGTGGCGGCTGGTGGGCAGGGCTGTGAGGTCAGCGCGGGACGTCTGTCTTGTGCCCGGGGGCTGATGGCCTGGAGCAGGCCGTGGGTTTGGGAGGCAGCCTGGGGAACTTCTCGGCAGCCACCCTCCGGGCTGCTGTGAGTGGGCTTCACCACGAGGAAAGGCCCCGGGCCCTGGTGCCTGACTGCAGGCTGAGAGATGGGGGCCGCAGCCCCTGTCTGTCGAAGACTAGAGGAGGAGCTCACACTGGCTTTTCTGAGGGGAGACAGTGAAGCCAAGACGGAACCCCTGTCAGACATTTCGGTAGCTGAGCCATCAGTGAGGACAGGGTCCACGCGTGGCCTCTTACTGGTTGTGTGGAGCGGCACTGGCCTGCTTGCAACCTGAAAGACAGGAAACCACACACGTTACAAGTTCCTCTGCATGGAGCCGAAACGAAAATCAGCCACTTCCAAAGACGAGGGGCACGCGCCATGAAATTCTCCATACAGAATCGACAGGCGGTCCTTGGAAGTAGGGACAGACCCTCCACCTGAGTGCTGATCAGGACAAGACTCATGAAAGATGCGCTCTCGAGCTATGTGTAGCTGATCCGAGCACACCATTGTTCAAAAGAACAATGTCTTGGGCATTAACTGGATCGGAGTGCCTCCACTCAGCCTTCCCTGAAGTGGAAGGGACTAATGCCCTTCTGAAGGCAGGTTGGTGGCTCAAGTGTTCTCAGGGGGTGTTCTCTGAAAAGCTGCATGTTCCTGGGTTTAGCCCTCTCCATGTTTGGGGCCTCTGAGGGACGAATTTCCTCACGCCGCCAGGAACATGTTGTTGGCAGGCTTGCCGTAATTGGACAGAAAGAAAGCAACGGGAAATAAGGCATCCTCAGATGCCTTCACCTGCAATCCAACTGACCTGGAAGGATGGTGGAGTCCCTGACCCCAAGAAGGCAAGAAAGAGGGGTTCCCCGATTCCCTCTCGCAGCCGGGAAGCTGAAAGGAAATCAACCAGTGTGACCTAGAGGAGAAAAAGACCAGGGGCCCGGGGTGACACTCACCCTCAGATCATCACAAGATTCCGTGGATCCTCTTCGATTTGGCAGCGGCTTCTCTGGAGGTTTCCCGGAAAATATCCGGAGGAGAGCCTTCCTCTGCGGGTCTTGCTGCCTGCAGAACAGAAAAAGGTCAGGCCGTGCCCCCTGGTTTTCCCCGGGAGACAGGGAGAACCCTGTCTGGGGCCCAGGCCCATTCCGTGTTGCGTGACACAGAAATGGACATCTGGTGCCCTTTCCGCCTCTGCACCTTCCCTCACCTGCCAACCTTTCCGTCCTCCTGGTGGCCCTCTAGGCTTCCCAACTAAGGACTGTGATTTGGACTCCATTGCTTTTCCCCCTGTCATGGGGAACCTGCACGAAGCGCCCCCGCCTCTCCCCGTCCCCGAGTCTCCCAGAGCCAGAGGGGCTCTTGGGTGTGGAAGAACGGAGGACAAGGAGCTGCGCTCTATTTCCTGCAGCGTTCCTTCCCTGGACCGGAGACGGAAAGGCACACGGTGTGCAGGTGCAGAGACACCATGTCCTTAGGAGGCAGTACTCTCAGAGTGGTGAAAACCCCTCCCACCGCTCACCTTGGTCTCTCTTCCTTCTCTCCCTTATCCTTGTTCAAGGGCCCCGGGTTCGCCTCCACCGGGGGCTTCCACGGTTTCAGGTTTTCCTTCCCTTCCTTCTTCCCGAAGGTCTGTGGAACCAGGGCTGCCTTCCAGCACTTCATGGGGCACCTGGTACTTCTGGCCGTGTGGCCAAAGGCCCCGCAGTCTTTGCACTTGAGCTGTGGGTGGAAAGGAAGTGATGTCAGTGAGTGAGCTGAAGCCACAGGCAGCCATCCGATGTCAACATTGAGAGGGATTATGAATTCAGAGCTGAATAAGGATTCCAAAGAGGGGACCCCGGCATGGGGCCCGTTAAGTGCTGGGAGAGTTCGGATACGATGTTCCCTCCCAAAGCCCATGTGACGGAGGACCTCTAAAAGGAAGGACTCGAGGTACTAAGGGGCACGATCGTGACCCCGATGTCAACCACACAGCCAAAGGTGGCTACACAGGATTCTAAGTAGGAAGGGAGGTTGCCCCCAAGAGTCTCTCAAGGGATCTATGGGGCCGGGGAGGAGGTCCCAAGCCACGCCCACCTCGGATGGGTAAAGCAACCTGGGTGGTGGTGACAGAAACCTTTGGAATCCAACCCAGTCTCTGAGGACCCTGTGACAACCCCTCCCCCCGCCCCCACCCCCATACCCAAGAGATCCAGGGCTAGACTTACCCTGGGATCTTCTTCATCGGGCGGGGGAGCCCTTGGCGCAACTGGGGCCCTCCGCTGCTTCTGGAGGGTCTGGGCTCTCCCGAGTCTGTTGGCCCCAGTTTTGGGGTCACGACGGGCCAACATCTTCGTCTCCTGGGGGTTCTATGACCGCCTTTTTCGGGGGTTGATTGTTGGGTCACCTGAAACACACACAAACACACCCATATCGATGGTGAAGCACACTGGATATTCACACACACCCACAGGAAGCCCCCAGCTAACTCCTTGCCGCTGCGGTCGTGAGGAGACTTCACCACCGGTCGGTCAAGTCTGTGCCTCACACTGTGCTGTGTACACCCTCAGATATTGTGTGTTCCTCTGCCATGATTACCTAGTCCGAGTGTAAACCTCGCCTGCCACGGGGCCCATGGCCTAGGGGTGGGGAGCTGAGCTTTCTGCCCCAAACAATCCACTGATTCTGAAGACAGGACTGAGGTGTATCACGATTCACGCCGGTAGGAGACACGATGATTCTATCTCCCTTGACGGCCAGAATGATGGAAGCCGCAGGGCATGGCGTATGGCACCCTTTGGCAGGTCTGTTTGAAATCAGGGATAAGGGAGGCTTCCTGTCACAACTTGAATCGCTACTCTTGCCATTTCTAATTAGGCAACTTCCAAACACAAATTCATAGAGAGAAGTTTTCTTCCTCTCTATCGCACTAGCAGGTGATGGTCTTTCCTGTTCTATCGTTTTGGCTTTAGCTCCAGCCCCTCTTTATTTATTTTTCTGATATTTTACGCATGCCACACGAACCCGTCCAAACAAACGGTGAACAGGTGCCATAGCGTATCGATTTCTTACACGGCTGAAGGGCAAACCGCCCCTTTTTCAAAACCTCTTTTCCCATTTCCCCACCAATTCAGCACGCTGGTTTACATTTCCTTTCGCATTTCCATCTTGGTCTTATCCCACACGTGGAGACGGGAATGATTTCTCGTTTTCTGTTCCAAGAATTACCAGTAAGCAGAATACATCCTACCCCATCAGCAAGCCCCAGTGTGATCGATTTCTTTCACTCTCCCTCGTCTCTTCCCCCCCAAACCCCGCCCCACCCCTCAGGGACTACGTGAAACAAACAGTTGTTCGGTGAAACTAACCTGAAGTTACAGGTCAGCTTTCTTTCCTCGGCTGGCGCTCAGACGGGCAGGTGCTGGAGCAGCCCCGCTGGAAGCGATGCAGCATCCAGGAAGACCGAGGAAGGGGCGGAGAGGGACCTCTGCTTTCCAGGCTGCCTTTTATACCGCCTCTGGTCTCCGGACGTGGAGGGCACCCTAACCTGATCCATTACAGGTACCTTAATTGCAATTAACTTAATCCAATCACATGACCTGGAGACGTCTGTCTGCACAGCCCACTCTAAGATCATGTTCACCTTTGGCCGACATTCTAAAACCTACGAGTACAGCTGCAAGCTTCGAAGGATAGTTGTTCCCCGTCAGACGTGTGACACTGGTTCGTTTACCCTTGTCTCGTTTTCCATGTTGATTGCCTTTTGTTTGTCTGTTCGTGTTAAAAAAAAATGTGGTAAAATAGACGCCTTTTAATTGGGCCGTGTCTACTACATCTCGACGTAGGCCTCAGTGTCATCAAGGAGATTCTCCTGGACACGCCGTCACGGCCATGATCCATCTTCAGAGCTTCTCTTTCTTCCCCACGGTAAGTCTGTCAGCAGAGAACACTGACCACACCCTCATGTGTTTTCTCCTCCAGGAGGCGCTTGGAAACCACCGTGAGTTGGACTGCACTGGGAAACACAGATGAAGAAAGTCAAGACCGCTTTGTCCTTCAGCGCCTGGCTCCCTTTTCAACTCGTCTTGCGACTCCAGGCATTATGCCTGAAAAGTCTCCGGGACGCCTGTGAGGCTCTACTTCCCTGGGCCCCATTGCCATTTCTCTGCATTTGCGAGGATCCACCGGACCTTCTTTGGAACTCCCCCGTCGGTGAACTTTGGTGCCACGTCCCTTAATTCTGTCCTTGGTCATCTGCGCCTGCACGGGTTAGGCTCCATGTTCCATGGACGGGAAGAGACAGGCAGGAGTCGGAATGCTTAACCGACACACTGGGGCATTTTCTCCTGTAGCCCAAGTGACCCCATGGTCTGGTCGAGCTTTGGAACCGGTCGCGTCCCCCTCGACACTGCACCCGACTCCCAGTTTCTCAATCTTGTTGGCCCCCCGGCGACCTCCGGTTCGATGAATTGCACCTGCTGAAACTCGAGTTCCCTTTGACTTGCGCTTCATGAATTATTCGTGATTCAGGTTGGAACCCCAGCTTACGACCCCCTGTAGGCCGTTCTCTGAGCTTTCCGGTCACATCGTTTCCTTTCACGCTCTTTGGTTCATCGTGGTCCTGCTCGTTCTGCTGTCAGAGGAGCAGAGAGTTGATCTTCTTGATTCTGGATACTGATACTTTCTAGGTGATCTGGATAAGCAAGATGACGACCCTCAAGAGCGGCGGAAAGGGAGCAGCCATGTGGTGGGCCGCAGGGAATCCCGCTCAGTTCCCAGGGCTCCTAGATGTGGAATCCTGGTCAGAGTTTTTCCCAGGTCAGAGAATGGAGATAGCCTGTGCATGATGGGATAGCCCTGCCTAGATCGTTCAGTGAGTCTCTAGCTCAGCTACTCTTAGGATCGGGGGGAGGACCGTGGAAAGGCCCGGTGTCAGACATCCGGAAAGAAGACGGGATGAATGTCTTACCTCTGAAGTACATCCCGAATCTGGGAGTTAACTTCAGCTTTGCTGGGGTCTATTTGGCGAATGACAGTGTGCCTGGTGCATACGCACATCCGGCAGCCACTTCATGGGGGCCGTCGCAATTGGAACCACGCACCTGGCGTCGGCGTTTGAGCCAAATGGGGACCCGTGGTGCAGGCAACCCTCCCCACGTGTTAGCGTGCGTGAGATTCAGCTGGCGGCATTTTACTAGGTGCGTGTTGGTAGAGTGGGGCTGAGGTTTGCTTGCTCCTGTGGATGTAGAAGAAGTCAAAGGGCCTGCCCAGCCCTGCGGTCCCCTCAGTCAACTCTGTTTCGGAGACATAACGATTTGGATTGCTAACAAGTCAGGAAAGTTTCAAGCCCTTGGAAGATCAGTTAAACACAAACACGGAATGAGAGTCAACAGACAATATGTCATCTTTTTGAGAATTTTACTCACTTCAAGCACATGAAACACACATATTGACAAAGGCATGCCAGAGCCCAGTTTTCAAGGCCGAGGAAGGACCCCGAGAGCGCGCAGCGCAGCAGGCTTCCCAGCGTCCCAAACACTGCTCTGGGGGCGGGGCGCAGCGGAAGGGCTGCACCTCTCAGTGTTCCCAAACTTTTCCCTTATTCAGTCATCTAGAGAGCAAAAACTCAGTCATTCCCCAGTTTCCTATTGACGTCCCAGCAGAAGTCTGACTCCTGCGCGTCGCCCAGTTTCTCAGGCAACCAATCACTGGCACGGAAGCTTTTCCTGGCGCGTTTCCGGAGAGCCATGTGAACTACAATGTCCCTCACCAGAATTCAATGAGGCAGAGTCCCTGCATCGGCTCCCTGCCTGGCCTGGGCTAACACATCCGCAGAAGCGCCACAGCCAGGGAGCTTCGGAGTCACCGCAGAGAGTCTGCTCGCTGCTCTGCGCTCCTCAGTCCCACAGTCCCCTCCAAGTCACGGGAGCGGGAGGCCAAGGAGCCCCTGCCACCTGCAGTCTCACTCCAGGTCAAAATCACTGTCCTCTGAGGAGGAGGAAACCTGAAGGTCCTCATAGAGGACACTCGGTGGGACACGAGCACCGGGACCCTGAGACTTCTCTGAGACATGAGGGCTCTGAGCGAGGAAGGCTCCCGGCTTCTCAGGAGAGTGAAATGAGGGAGCTGTCAGGAGGCTGGAGCTCCACCATCCATTGTCCAGTCTCCGGAAGAGCACTCTGAGAGGCTGGGCCCCGCCATGGCTGGCCGCTGGGTGACGGGACACGGTGCAGGCCTGGGCAGTAGGCAGGCAAGGTCTGCTGTGCGGAGGCTGCCGGTCGATGCTGGGCACCTGGGCGGGTGTCCTCCGGCCCATCTGGGGCGACGTACTCGCTCCAAGTTCGGTTGCGGCCGGCGGAGGTTGGAGAGCGTCCCGTGCCCCGAGCTCACCTCCCTGGATGGCGTCTTCGGGGATCTGGAAGGGACCCAGTCTCGGTATCTTGGGGAAGTTCAGGCAAGCCTGAATCGGAGCCTGGGCAGGTCTCTTGGCTCCTGGCCTGAAGCTGAGATTGGAGCCTAGGCCCAAGCTGCGTGTGGCGGCTGGTGGGCAGGGCTGTGAGGTCAGCGCGGGACGTCTGTCTTGTGCCCGGGGGCTGATGGCCTGGAGCAGGCCGTGGGTTTGGGAGGCAGCCTGGGGAACTTCTCGGCAGCCACCCTCCGGGCTGCTGTGAGTGGGCTTCACCACGAGGAAAGGCCCCGGGCCCTGGTGCCTGACTGCAGGCTGAGAGATGGGGGCCGCAGCCCCTGTCTGTCGAAGACTAGAGGAGGAGCTCACACTGGCTTTTCTGAGGGGAGACAGTGAAGCCAAGACGGAACCCCTGTCAGACATTTCGGTAGCTGAGCCATCAGTGAGGACAGGGTCCACGCGTGGCCTCTTACTGGTTGTGTGGAGCGGCACTGGCCTGCTTGCAACCTGAAAGACAGGAAACCACACACGTTACAAGTTCCTCTGCATGGAGCCGAAACGAAAATCAGCCACTTCCAAAGACGAGGGGCACGCGCCATGAAATTCTCCATACAGAATCGACAGGCGGTCCTTGGAAGTAGGGACAGACCCTCCACCTGAGTGCTGATCAGGACAAGACTCATGAAAGATGCGCTCTCGAGCTATGTGTAGCTGATCCGAGCACACCATTGTTCAAAAGAACAATGTCTTGGGCATTAACTGGATCGGAGTGCCTCCACTCAGCCTTCCCTGAAGTGGAAGGGACTAATGCCCTTCTGAAGGCAGGTTGGTGGCTCAAGTGTTCTCAGGGGGTGTTCTCTGAAAAGCTGCATGTTCCTGGGTTTAGCCCTCTCCATGTTTGGGGCCTCTGAGGGACGAATTTCCTCACGCCGCCAGGAACATGTTGTTGGCAGGCTTGCCGTAATTGGACAGAAAGAAAGCAACGGGAAATAAGGCATCCTCAGATGCCTTCACCTGCAATCCAACTGACCTGGAAGGATGGTGGAGTCCCTGACCCCAAGAAGGCAAGAAAGAGGGGTTCCCCGATTCCCTCTCGCAGCCGGGAAGCTGAAAGGAAATCAACCAGTGTGACCTAGAGGAGAAAAAGACCAGGGGCCCGGGGTGACACTCACCCTCAGATCATCACAAGATTCCGTGGATCCTCTTCGATTTGGCAGCGGCTTCTCTGGAGGTTTCCCGGAAAATATCCGGAGGAGAGCCTTCCTCTGCGGGTCTTGCTGCCTGCAGAACAGAAAAAGGTCAGGCCGTGCCCCCTGGTTTTCCCCGGGAGACAGGGAGAACCCTGTCTGGGGCCCAGGCCCATTCCGTGTTGCGTGACACAGAAATGGACATCTGGTGCCCTTTCCGCCTCTGCACCTTCCCTCACCTGCCAACCTTTCCGTCCTCCTGGTGGCCCTCTAGGCTTCCCAACTAAGGACTGTGATTTGGACTCCATTGCTTTTCCCCCTGTCATGGGGAACCTGCACGAAGCGCCCCCGCCTCTCCCCGTCCCCGAGTCTCCCAGAGCCAGAGGGGCTCTTGGGTGTGGAAGAACGGAGGACAAGGAGCTGCGCTCTATTTCCTGCAGCGTTCCTTCCCTGGACCGGAGACGGAAAGGCACACGGTGTGCAGGTGCAGAGACACCATGTCCTTAGGAGGCAGTACTCTCAGAGTGGTGAAAACCCCTCCCACCGCTCACCTTGGTCTCTCTTCCTTCTCTCCCTTATCCTTGTTCAAGGGCCCCGGGTTCGCCTCCACCGGGGGCTTCCACGGTTTCAGGTTTTCCTTCCCTTCCTTCTTCCCGAAGGTCTGTGGAACCAGGGCTGCCTTCCAGCACTTCATGGGGCACCTGGTACTTCTGGCCGTGTGGCCAAAGGCCCCGCAGTCTTTGCACTTGAGCTGTGGGTGGAAAGGAAGTGATGTCAGTGAGTGAGCTGAAGCCACAGGCAGCCATCCGATGTCAACATTGAGAGGGATTATGAATTCAGAGCTGAATAAGGATTCCAAAGAGGGGACCCCGGCATGGGGCCCGTTAAGTGCTGGGAGAGTTCGGATACGATGTTCCCTCCCAAAGCCCATGTGACGGAGGACCTCTAAAAGGAAGGACTCGAGGTACTAAGGGGCACGATCGTGACCCCGATGTCAACCACACAGCCAAAGGTGGCTACACAGGATTCTAAGTAGGAAGGGAGGTTGCCCCCAAGAGTCTCTCAAGGGATCTATGGGGCCGGGGAGGAGGTCCCAAGCCACGCCCACCTCGGATGGGTAAAGCAACCTGGGTGGTGGTGACAGAAACCTTTGGAATCCAACCCAGTCTCTGAGGACCCTGTGACAACCCCTCCCCCCGCCCCCACCCCCATACCCAAGAGATCCAGGGCTAGACTTACCCTGGGATCTTCTTCATCGGGCGGGGGAGCCCTTGGCGCAACTGGGGCCCTCCGCTGCTTCTGGAGGGTCTGGGCTCTCCCGAGTCTGTTGGCCCCAGTTTTGGGGTCACGACGGGCCAACATCTTCGTCTCCTGGGGGTTCTATGACCGCCTTTTTCGGGGGTTGATTGTTGGGTCACCTGAAACACACACAAACACACCCATATCGATGGTGAAGCACACTGGATATTCACACACACCCACAGGAAGCCCCCAGCTAACTCCTTGCCGCTGCGGTCGTGAGGAGACTTCACCACCGGTCGGTCAAGTCTGTGCCTCACACTGTGCTGTGTACACCCTCAGATATTGTGTGTTCCTCTGCCATGATTACCTAGTCCGAGTGTAAACCTCGCCTGCCACGGGGCCCATGGCCTAGGGGTGGGGAGCTGAGCTTTCTGCCCCAAACAATCCACTGATTCTGAAGACAGGACTGAGGTGTATCACGATTCACGCCGGTAGGAGACACGATGATTCTATCTCCCTTGACGGCCAGAATGATGGAAGCCGCAGGGCATGGCGTATGGCACCCTTTGGCAGGTCTGTTTGAAATCAGGGATAAGGGAGGCTTCCTGTCACAACTTGAATCGCTACTCTTGCCATTTCTAATTAGGCAACTTCCAAACACAAATTCATAGAGAGAAGTTTTCTTCCTCTCTATCGCACTAGCAGGTGATGGTCTTTCCTGTTCTATCGTTTTGGCTTTAGCTCCAGCCCCTCTTTATTTATTTTTCTGATATTTTACGCATGCCACACGAACCCGTCCAAACAAACGGTGAACAGGTGCCATAGCGTATCGATTTCTTACACGGCTGAAGGGCAAACCGCCCCTTTTTCAAAACCTCTTTTCCCATTTCCCCACCAATTCAGCACGCTGGTTTACATTTCCTTTCGCATTTCCATCTTGGTCTTATCCCACACGTGGAGACGGGAATGATTTCTCGTTTTCTGTTCCAAGAATTACCAGTAAGCAGAATACATCCTACCCCATCAGCAAGCCCCAGTGTGATCGATTTCTTTCACTCTCCCTCGTCTCTTCCCCCCCAAACCCCGCCCCACCCCTCAGGGACTACGTGAAACAAACAGTTGTTCGGTGAAACTAACCTGAAGTTACAGGTCAGCTTTCTTTCCTCGGCTGGCGCTCAGACGGGCAGGTGCTGGAGCAGCCCCGCTGGAAGCGATGCAGCATCCAGGAAGACCGAGGAAGGGGCGGAGAGGGACCTCTGCTTTCCAGGCTGCCTTTTATACCGCCTCTGGTCTCCGGACGTGGAGGGCACCCTAACCTGATCCATTACAGGTACCTTAATTGCAATTAACTTAATCCAATCACATGACCTGGAGACGTCTGTCTGCACAGCCCACTCTAAGATCATGTTCACCTTTGGCCGACATTCTAAAACCTACGAGTACAGCTGCAAGCTTCGAAGGATAGTTGTTCCCCGTCAGACGTGTGACACTGGTTCGTTTACCCTTGTCTCGTTTTCCATGTTGATTGCCTTTTGTTTGTCTGTTCGTGTTAAAAAAAAATGTGGTAAAATAGACGCCTTTTAATTGGGCCGTGTCTACTACATCTCGACGTAGGCCTCAGTGTCATCAAGGAGATTCTCCTGGACACGCCGTCACGGCCATGATCCATCTTCAGAGCTTCTCTTTCTTCCCCACGGTAAGTCTGTCAGCAGAGAACACTGACCACACCCTCATGTGTTTTCTCCTCCAGGAGGCGCTTGGAAACCACCGTGAGTTGGACTGCACTGGGAAACACAGATGAAGAAAGTCAAGACCGCTTTGTCCTTCAGCGCCTGGCTCCCTTTTCAACTCGTCTTGCGACTCCAGGCATTATGCCTGAAAAGTCTCCGGGACGCCTGTGAGGCTCTACTTCCCTGGGCCCCATTGCCATTTCTCTGCATTTGCGAGGATCCACCGGACCTTCTTTGGAACTCCCCCGTCGGTGAACTTTGGTGCCACGTCCCTTAATTCTGTCCTTGGTCATCTGCGCCTGCACGGGTTAGGCTCCATGTTCCATGGACGGGAAGAGACAGGCAGGAGTCGGAATGCTTAACCGACACACTGGGGCATTTTCTCCTGTAGCCCAAGTGACCCCATGGTCTGGTCGAGCTTTGGAACCGGTCGCGTCCCCCTCGACACTGCACCCGACTCCCAGTTTCTCAATCTTGTTGGCCCCCCGGCGACCTCCGGTTCGATGAATTGCACCTGCTGAAACTCGAGTTCCCTTTGACTTGCGCTTCATGAATTATTCGTGATTCAGGTTGGAACCCCAGCTTACGACCCCCTGTAGGCCGTTCTCTGAGCTTTCCGGTCACATCGTTTCCTTTCACGCTCTTTGGTTCATCGTGGTCCTGCTCGTTCTGCTGTCAGAGGAGCAGAGAGTTGATCTTCTTGATTCTGGATACTGATACTTTCTAGGTGATCTGGATAAGCAAGATGACGACCCTCAAGAGCGGCGGAAAGGGAGCAGCCATGTGGTGGGCCGCAGGGAATCCCGCTCAGTTCCCAGGGCTCCTAGATGTGGAATCCTGGTCAGAGTTGTTCCCAGGTCAGAGAATGGAGATAGCCTGTGCATGATGGGATAGCCCTGCCTAGATCGTTCAGTGAGTCTCTAGCTCAGCTACTCTTAGGATCGGGGGGAGGACCGTGGAAAGGCCCGGTGTCAGACATCCGGAAAGAAGACGGGATGAATGTCTTACCTCTGAAGTACATCCCGAATCTGGGAGTTAACTTCAGCTTTGCTGGGGTCTATTTGGCGAATGACAGTGTGCCTGGTGCATACGCACATCCGGCAGCCACTTCATGGGGGCCGTCGCAATTGGAACCACGCACCTGGCGTCGGCGTTTGAGCCAAATGGGGACCCGTGGTGCAGGCAACCCTCCCCACGTGTTAGCGTGCGTGAGATTCAGCTGGCGGCATTTTACTAGGTGCGTGTTGGTAGAGTGGGGCTGAGGTTTGCTTGCTCCTGTGGATGTAGAAGAAGTCAAAGGGCCTGCCCAGCCCTGCGGTCCCCTCAGTCAACTCTGTTTCGGAGACATAACGATTTGGATTGCTAACAAGTCAGGAAAGTTTCAAGCCCTTGGAAGATCAGTTAAACACAAACACGGAATGAGAGTCAACAGACAATATGTCATCTTTTTGAGAATTTTACTCACTTCAAGCACATGAAACACACATATTGACAAAGGCATGCCAGAGCCCAGTTTTCAAGGCCGAGGAAGGACCCCGAGAGCGCGCAGCGCAGCAGGCTTCCCAGCGTCCCAAACACTGCTCTGGGGGCGGGGCGCAGCGGAAGGGCTGCACCTCTCAGTGTTCCCAAACTTTTCCCTTATTCAGTCATCTAGAGAGCAAAAACTCAGTCATTCCCCAGTTTCCTATTGACGTCCCAGCAGAAGTCTGACTCCTGCGCGTCGCCCAGTTTCTCAGGCAACCAATCACTGGCACGGAAGCTTTTCCTGGCGCGTTTCCGGAGAGCCATGTGAACTACAATGTCCCTCACCAGAATTCAATGAGGCAGAGTCCCTGCATCGGCTCCCTGCCTGGCCTGGGCTAACACATCCGCAGAAGCGCCACAGCCAGGGAGCTTCGGAGTCACCGCAGAGAGTCTGCTCGCTGCTCTGCGCTCCTCAGTCCCACAGTCCCCTCCAAGTCACGGGAGCGGGAGGCCAAGGAGCCCCTGCCACCTGCAGTCTCACTCCAGGTCAAAATCACTGTCCTCTGAGGAGGAGGAAACCTGAAGGTCCTCATAGAGGACACTCGGTGGGACACGAGCACCGGGACCCTGAGACTTCTCTGAGACATGAGGGCTCTGAGCGAGGAAGGCTCCCGGCTTCTCAGGAGAGTGAAATGAGGGAGCTGTCAGGAGGCTGGAGCTCCACCATCCATTGTCCAGTCTCCGGAAGAGCACTCTGAGAGGCTGGGCCCCGCCATGGCTGGCCGCTGGGTGACGGGACACGGTGCAGGCCTGGGCAGTAGGCAGGCAAGGTCTGCTGTGCGGAGGCTGCCGGTCGATGCTGGGCACCTGGGCGGGTGTCCTCCGGCCCATCTGGGGCGACGTACTCGCTCCAAGTTCGGTTGCGTCCGGCGGAGGTTGGAGAGTGTCCCGTGCCCCGAGCTCACCTCCCTGGATGGTGTCTTCGGGGATCTGGAAGGGACCCAGTCTCGGTATCTTGGGGAAGTTCAGGCAAGCCTGAATCGGAGCCTGGGCAGGTCTCTTGGCTCCTGGCCTGAAGCTGAGATTGGAGCCTAGGCCCAAGCTGCGTGTGGCGGCTGGTGGGCAGGGCTGTGAGGTCAGCGCGGGACGTCTGTCTTGTGCCCGGGGGCTGATGGCCTGGAGCAGGCCGTGGGTTTGGGAGGCAGCCTGGGGAACTTCTCGGCAGCCACCCTCCGGGCTGCTGTGAGTGGGCTTCACCACGAGGAAAGGCCCCGGGCCCTGGTGCCTGACTGCAGGCTGAGGGATGGGGGCCGCAGCCCCTGTCTGTCGAAGACTAGAGGAGGAGCTCACACTGGCTTTTCTGAGGGGAGACAGTGAAGCCAAGACGGAACCCCTGTCAGACATTTCGGTAGCTGAGCCATCAGTGAGGACAGGGTCCACGCGTGTCCTCTTACTGGTTGTGTGGAGCGGCACTGGCCTGCTTGCAACCTGAAAGACAGGAAACCACACACGTTACAAGTTCCTCTGCATGGAGCCGAAACGAAAATCAGCCACTTCCAAAGACGAGGGGCACGCGCCATGAAATTCTCCATACAGAATCGACAGGCGGTCCTTGGAAGTAGGGACAGACCCTCCACCTGAGTGCTGATCAGGACAAGACTCATGAAAGATGCGCTCTCGAGCTATGTGTAGCTGATCCGAGCACACCATTGTTCAAAAGAACAATGTCTTGGGCATTAACTGGATCGGAGTGCCTCCACTCAGCCTTCCCTGAAGTGGAAGGGACTCATGCCCTTCTGAAGGCAGGTTGGTGGCTCAAGGGTTCTCAGGGGGTGTTCTCTGAAAAGCTGCATGTTCCTGGGTTTAGCCCTCTCCATGTTTGGGGCCTCTGAGGGACGAATTTCCTCACGCCGCCAGGAACATGTTGTTGGCAGGCTTGCCGTAATTGGACAGAAAGAAAGCAACGGGAAATAAGGCATCCTCAGATGCCTTCACCTGCAATCCAACGGACCTGGAAGGATGGTGGAGTCCCTGACCCCAAGAAGGCAAGAAAGAGGGGTTCCCCGATTCCCTCCCGCAGCCGGGAAGCCGAAAGGAAATCAACCAGTGTGACCTAGAGGAGAAAAAGACCAGGGGCCCGGGGTGACACTCACCCTCAGATCATCACAAGATTCCGTGGATCCTCTTCGATTTGGCAGCGGCTTCTCTGGAGGTTTCCCGGAAAATATCCGGAGGAGAGCCTTCCTCTGCGGGTCTTGCTGCCTGCAGAACAGAAAAAGGTCAGGCCGTGCCCCCTGGTTTTCCCCGGGAGACAGGGAGAACCCTGTCTGGGGCCCAGGCCCATTCCGTGTTGCGTGACACAGAAATGGACATCTGGTGCCCTTTCCGCCTCTGCACCTTCCCTCACCTGCCAACCTTCCCGTCCTCCTGGTGGCCCTCTAGGCTTCCCAACTAAGGACTGTGATTTGGACTCCATTGCTTTTCCCCCTGTCATGGGGAACCTGCACGAAGCGCCCCCGCCTCTCCCCGTCCCCGAGTCTCCCAGAGCCAGAGGGGCTCTTGGGTGTGGAAGAACGGAGGACAAGGAGCTGCGCTCTATTTCCTGCAGCGTTCCTTCCCTGGACCGGAGACGGAAAGGCACACGGTGTGCAGGTGCAGAGACACCATGTCCTTAGGAGGCAGTACTCTCAGAGTGGTGAAAACCCCTCCCACCGCTCACCTTGGTCTCTCTTCCTTCTCTCCCTTATCCTTGTTCAAGGGCCCTGGGTTCGCCTCCACCGGGGGCTTCCACGGTTTCAGGTTTTCCTTCCCTTCCTTCTTCCCGAAGGTCTGTGGAACCAGGGCTGCCTTCCAGCACTTCATGGGGCACCTGGTACTTCTGGCCGTGTGGCCAAAGGCCCCGCAGTCTTTGCACTTGAGCTGTGGGTGGAAAGGAAGTGATGTCAGTGAGTGAGCTGAAGCCACAGGCAGCCATCCGATGTCAACATTGAGAGGGATTATGAATTCAGAGCTGAATAAGGATTCCAAAGAGGGGACCCCGGCATGGGGCCCGTTAAGTGCTGGGAGAGTTCGGATACGATGTTCCCTCCCAAAGCCCATGTGACGGAGGACCTCTAAAAGGAAGGACTCGAGGTACTAAGGGGCACGATCGTGACCCCGATGTCAACCACACAGCCAAAGGTGGCTACACAGGATTCTAAGTAGGAAGGGAGGTTGCCCCCAAGAGTCTCTCAAGGGATCTATGGGGCCGGGGAGGAGGTCCCAAGCCACGCCCACCTCGGATGGGTAAAGCAACCTGGGTGGTGGTGACAGAAACCTTTGGAATCCAACCCAGTCTCTGAGGACCCTGTGACAACCCCTCCCCCCGCCCCCACCCCCATACCCAAGAGATCCAGGGCTAGACTTACCCTGGGATCTTCTTCATCGGGCGGGGGAGCCCTTGGCGCAACTGGGGCCCTCCGCTGCTTCTGGAGGGTCTGGGCTCTCCCGAGTCTGTTGGCCCCAGTTTTGGGGTCACGACGGGCCAACATCTTCGTCTCCTGGGGGTTCTATGACCGCCTTTTTCGGGGGTTGATTGTTGGGTCACCTGAAACACACACAAACACACCCATATCGATGGTGAAGCACACTGGATATTCACACACACCCACAGGAAGCCCCCAGCTAACTCCTTGCCGCTGCGGTCGTGAGGAGACTTCACCACCGGTCGGTCAAGTCTGTGCCTCACACTGTGCTGTGTACACCCTCAGATATTGTGTGTTCCTCTGCCATGATTACCTAGTCCGAGTGTAAACCTCGCCTGCCACGGGGCCCATGGCCTAGGGGTGGGGAGCTGAGCTTTCTGCCCCAAACAATCCACTGATTCTGAAGACAGGACTGAGGTGTATCACGATTCACGCCGGTAGGAGACACGATGATTCTATCTCCCTTGACGGCCAGAATGATGGAAGCCGCAGGGCATGGCGTATGGCACCCTTTGGCAGGTCTGTTTGAAATCAGGGATAAGGGAGGCTTCCTGTCACAACTTGAATCGCTACTCTTGCCATTTCTAATTAGGCAACTTCCAAACACAAATTCATAGAGAGAAGTTTTCTTCCTCTCTATCGCACTAGCAGGTGATGGTCTTTCCTGTTCTATCGTTTTGGCTTTAGCTCCAGCCCCTCTTTATTTATTTTTCTGATATTTTACGCATGCCACACGAACCCGTCCAAACAAACGGTGAACAGGTGCCATAGCGTATCGATTTCTTACACGGCTGAAGGGCAAACCGCCCCTTTTTCAAAACCTCTTTTCCCATTTCCCCACCAATTCAGCACGCTGGTTTACATTTCCTTTCGCATTTCCATCTTGGTCTTATCCCACACGTGGAGACGGGAATGATTTCTCGTTTTCTGTTCCAAGAATTACCAGTAAGCAGAATACATCCTACCCCATCAGCAAGCCCCAGTGTGATCGATTTCTTTCACTCTCCCTCGTCTCTTCCCCCCCAAACCCCGCCCCACCCCTCAGGGACTACGTGAAACAAACAGTTGTTCGGTGAAACTAACCTGAAGTTACAGGTCAGCTTTCTTTCCTCGGCTGGCGCTCAGACGGGCAGGTGCTGGAGCAGCCCCGCTGGAAGCGATGCAGCATCCAGGAAGACCGAGGAAGGGGCGGAGAGGGACCTCTGCTTTCCAGGCTGCCTTTTATACCGCCTCTGGTCTCCGGACGTGGAGGGCACCCTAACCTGATCCATTACAGGTACCTTAATTGCAATTAACTTAATCCAATCACATGACCTGGAGACGTCTGTCTGCACAGCCCACTCTAAGATCATGTTCACCTTTGGCCGACATTCTAAAACCTACGAGTACAGCTGCAAGCTTCGAAGGATAGTTGTTCCCCGTCAGACGTGTGACACTGGTTCGTTTACCCTTGTCTCGTTTTCCATGTTGATTGCCTTTTGTTTGTCTGTTCGTGTTAAAAAAAAATGTGGTAAAATAGACGCCTTTTAATTGGGCCGTGTCTACTACATCTCGACGTAGGCCTCAGTGTCATCAAGGAGATTCTCCTGGACACGCCGTCACGGCCATGATCCATCTTCAGAGCTTCTCTTTCTTCCCCACGGTAAGTCTGTCAGCAGAGAACACTGACCACACCCTCATGTGTTTTCTCCTCCAGGAGGCGCTTGGAAACCACCGTGAGTTGGACTGCACTGGGAAACACAGATGAAGAAAGTCAAGACCGCTTTGTCCTTCAGCGCCTGGCTCCCTTTTCAACTCGTCTTGCGACTCCAGGCATTATGCCTGAAAAGTCTCCGGGACGCCTGTGAGGCTCTACTTCCCTGGGCCCCATTGCCATTTCTCTGCATTTGCGAGGATCCACCGGACCTTCTTTGGAACTCCCCCGTCGGTGAACTTTGGTGCCACGTCCCTTAATTCTGTCCTTGGTCATCTGCGCCTGCACGGGTTAGGCTCCATGTTCCATGGACGGGAAGAGACAGGCAGGAGTCGGAATGCTTAACCGACACACTGGGGCATTTTCTCCTGTAGCCCAAGTGACCCCATGGTCTGGTCGAGCTTTGGAACCGGTCGCGTCCCCCTCGACACTGCACCCGACTCCCAGTTTCTCAATCTTGTTGGCCCCCCGGCGACCTCCGGTTCGATGAATTGCACCTGCTGAAACTCGAGTTCCCTTTGACTTGCGCTTCATGAATTATTCGTGATTCAGGTTGGAACCCCAGCTTACGACCCCCTGTAGGCCGTTCTCTGAGCTTTCCGGTCACATCGTTTCCTTTCACGCTCTTTGGTTCATCGTGGTCCTGCTCGTTCTGCTGTCAGAGGAGCAGAGAGTTGATCTTCTTGATTCTGGATACTGATACTTTCTAGGTGATCTGGATAAGCAAGATGACGACCCTCAAGAGCGGCGGAAAGGGAGCAGCCATGTGGTGGGCCGCAGGGAATCCCGCTCAGTTCCCAGGGCTCCTAGATGTGGAATCCTGGTCAGAGTTGTTCCCAGGTCAGAGAATGGAGATAGCCTGTGCATGATGGGATAGCCCTGCCTAGATCGTTCAGTGAGTCTCTAGCTCAGCTACTCTTAGGATCGGGGGGAGGACCGTGGAAAGGCCCGGTGTCAGACATCCGGAAAGAAGACGGGATGAATGTCTTACCTCTGAAGTACATCCCGAATCTGGGAGTTAACTTCAGCTTTGCTGGGGTCTATTTGGCGAATGACAGTGTGCCTGGTGCATACGCACATCCGGCAGCCACTTCATGGGGGCCGTCGCAATTGGAACCACGCACCTGGCGTCGGCGTTTGAGCCAAATGGGGACCCGTGGTGCAGGCAACCCTCCCCACGTGTTAGCGTGCGTGAGATTCAGCTGGCGGCATTTTACTAGGTGCGTGTTGGTAGAGTGGGGCTGAGGTTTGCTTGCTCCTGTGGATGTAGAAGAAGTCAAAGGGCCTGCCCAGCCCTGCGGTCCCCTCAGTCAACTCTGTTTCGGAGACATAACGATTTGGATTGCTAACAAGTCAGGAAAGTTTCAAGCCCTTGGAAGATCAGTTAAACACAAACACGGAATGAGAGTCAACAGACAATATGTCATCTTTTTGAGAATTTTACTCACTTCAAGCACATGAAACACACATATTGACAAAGGCATGCCAGAGCCCAGTTTTCAAGGCCGAGGAAGGACCCCGAGAGCGCGCAGCGCAGCAGGCTTCCCAGCGTCCCAAACACTGCTCTGGGGGCGGGGCGCAGCGGAAGGGCTGCACCTCTCAGTGTTCCCAAACTTTTCCCTTATTCAGTCATCTAGAGAGCAAAAACTCAGTCATTCCCCAGTTTCCTATTGACGTCCCAGCAGAAGTCTGACTCCTGCGCGTCGCCCAGTTTCTCAGGCAACCAATCACTGGCACGGAAGCTTTTCCTGGCGCGTTTCCGGAGAGCCATGTGAACTACAATGTCCCTCACCAGAATTCAATGAGGCAGAGTCCCTGCATCGGCTCCCTGCCTGGCCTGGGCTAACACATCCGCAGAAGCGCCACAGCCAGGGAGCTTCGGAGTCACCGCAGAGAGTCTGCTCGCTGCTCTGCGCTCCTCAGTCCCACAGTCCCCTCCAAGTCACGGGAGCGGGAGGCCAAGGAGCCCCTGCCACCTGCAGTCTCACTCCAGGTCAAAATCACTGTCCTCTGAGGAGGAGGAAACCTGAAGGTCCTCATAGAGGACACTCGGTGGGACACGAGCACCGGGACCCTGAGACTTCTCTGAGACATGAGGGCTCTGAGCGAGGAAGGCTCCCGGCTTCTCAGGAGAGTGAAATGAGGGAGCTGTCAGGAGGCTGGAGCTCCACCATCCATTGTCCAGTCTCCGGAAGAGCACTCTGAGAGGCTGGGCCCCGCCATGGCTGGCCGCTGGGTGACGGGACACGGTGCAGGCCTGGGCAGTAGGCAGGCAAGGTCTGCTGTGCGGAGGCTGCCGGTCGATGCTGGGCACCTGGGCGGGTGTCCTCCGGCCCATCTGGGGCGACGTACTCGCTCCAAGTTCGGTTGCGTCCGGCGGAGGTTGGAGAGTGTCCCGTGCCCCGAGCTCACCTCCCTGGATGGTGTCTTCGGGGATCTGGAAGGGACCCAGTCTCGGTATCTTGGGGAAGTTCAGGCAAGCCTGAATCGGAGCCTGGGCAGGTCTCTTGGCTCCTGGCCTGAAGCTGAGATTGGAGCCTAGGCCCAAGCTGCGTGTGGCGGCTGGTGGGCAGGGCTGTGAGGTCAGCGCGGGACGTCTGTCTTGTGCCCGGGGGCTGATGGCCTGGAGCAGGCCGTGGGTTTGGGAGGCAGCCTGGGGAACTTCTCGGCAGCCACCCTCCGGGCTGCTGTGAGTGGGCTTCACCACGAGGAAAGGCCCCGGGCCCTGGTGCCTGACTGCAGGCTGAGGGATGGGGGCCGCAGCCCCTGTCTGTCGAAGACTAGAGGAGGAGCTCACACTGGCTTTTCTGAGGGGAGACAGTGAAGCCAAGACGGAACCCCTGTCAGACATTTCGGTAGCTGAGCCATCAGTGAGGACAGGGTCCACGCGTGTCCTCTTACTGGTTGTGTGGAGCGGCACTGGCCTGCTTGCAACCTGAAAGACAGGAAACCACACACGTTACAAGTTCCTCTGCATGGAGCCGAAACGAAAATCAGCCACTTCCAAAGACGAGGGGCACGCGCCATGAAATTCTCCATACAGAATCGACAGGCGGTCCTTGGAAGTAGGGACAGACCCTCCACCTGAGTGCTGATCAGGACAAGACTCATGAAAGATGCGCTCTCGAGCTATGTGTAGCTGATCCGAGCACACCATTGTTCAAAAGAACAATGTCTTGGGCATTAACTGGATCGGAGTGCCTCCACTCAGCCTTCCCTGAAGTGGAAGGGACTCATGCCCTTCTGAAGGCAGGTTGGTGGCTCAAGGGTTCTCAGGGGGTGTTCTCTGAAAAGCTGCATGTTCCTGGGTTTAGCCCTCTCCATGTTTGGGGCCTCTGAGGGACGAATTTCCTCACGCCGCCAGGAACATGTTGTTGGCAGGCTTGCCGTAATTGGACAGAAAGAAAGCAACGGGAAATAAGGCATCCTCAGATGCCTTCACCTGCAATCCAACTGACCTGGAAGGATGGTGGAGTCCCTGACCCCAAGAAGGCAAGAAAGAGGGGTTCCCCGATTCCCTCCCGCAGCCGGGAAGCCGAAAGGAAATCAACCAGTGTGACCTAGAGGAGAAAAAGACCAGGGGCCCGGGGTGACACTCACCCTCAGATCATCACAAGATTCCGTGGATCCTCTTCGATTTGGCAGCGGCTTCTCTGGAGGTTTCCCGGAAAATATCCGGAGGAGAGCCTTCCTCTGCGGGTCTTGCTGCCTGCAGAACAGAAAAAGGTCAGGCCGTGCCCCCTGGTTTTCCCCGGGAGACAGGGAGAACCCTGTCTGGGGCCCAGGCCCATTCCGTGTTGCGTGACACAGAAATGGACATCTGGTGCCCTTTCCGCCTCTGCACCTTCCCTCACCTGCCAACCTTCCCGTCCTCCTGGTGGCCCTCTAGGCTTCCCAACTAAGGACTGTGATTTGGACTCCATTGCTTTTCCCCCTGTCATGGGGAACCTGCACGAAGCGCCCCCGCCTCTCCCCGTCCCCGAGTCTCCCAGAGCCAGAGGGGCTCTTGGGTGTGGAAGAACGGAGGACAAGGAGCTGCGCTCTATTTCCTGCAGCGTTCCTTCCCTGGACCGGAGACGGAAAGGCACACGGTGTGCAGGTGCAGAGACACCATGTCCTTAGGAGGCAGTACTCTCAGAGTGGTGAAAACCCCTCCCACCGCTCACCTTGGTCTCTCTTCCTTCTCTCCCTTATCCTTGTTCAAGGGCCCTGGGTTCGCCTCCACCGGGGGCTTCCACGGTTTCAGGTTTTCCTTCCCTTCCTTCTTCCCGAAGGTCTGTGGAACCAGGGCTGCCTTCCAGCACTTCATGGGGCACCTGGTACTTCTGGCCGTGTGGCCAAAGGCCCCGCAGTCTTTGCACTTGAGCTGTGGGTGGAAAGGAAGTGATGTCAGTGAGTGAGCTGAAGCCACAGGCAGCCATCCGATGTCAACATTGAGAGGGATTATGAATTCAGAGCTGAATAAGGATTCCAAAGAGGGGACCCCGGCATGGGGCCCGTTAAGTGCTGGGAGAGTTCGGATACGATGTTCCCTCCCAAAGCCCATGTGACGGAGGACCTCTAAAAGGAAGGACTCGAGGTACTAAGGGGCACGATCGTGACCCCGATGTCAACCACACAGCCAAAGGTGGCTACACAGGATTCTAAGTAGGAAGGGAGGTTGCCCCCAAGAGTCTCTCAAGGGATCTATGGGGCCGGGGAGGAGGTCCCAAGCCACGCCCACCTCGGATGGGTAAAGCAACCTGGGTGGTGGTGACAGAAACCTTTGGAATCCAACCCAGTCTCTGAGGACCCTGTGACAACCCCTCCCCCCGCCCCCACCCCCATACCCAAGAGATCCAGGGCTAGACTTACCCTGGGATCTTCTTCATCGGGCGGGGGAGCCCTTGGCGCAACTGGGGCCCTCCGCTGCTTCTGGAGGGTCTGGGCTCTCCCGAGTCTGTTGGCCCCAGTTTTGGGGTCACGACGGGCCAACATCTTCGTCTCCTGGGGGTTCTATGACCGCCTTTTTCGGGGGTTGATTGTTGGGTCACCTGAAACACACACAAACACACCCATATCGATGGTGAAGCACACTGGATATTCACACACACCCACAGGAAGCCCCCAGCTAACTCCTTGCCGCTGCGGTCGTGAGGAGACTTCACCACCGGTCGGTCAAGTCTGTGCCTCACACTGTGCTGTGTACACCCTCAGATATTGTGTGTTCCTCTGCCATGATTACCTAGTCCGAGTGTAAACCTCGCCTGCCACGGGGCCCATGGCCTAGGGGTGGGGAGCTGAGCTTTCTGCCCCAAACAATCCACTGATTCTGAAGACAGGACTGAGGTGTATCACGATTCACGCCGGTAGGAGACACGATGATTCTATCTCCCTTGACGGCCAGAATGATGGAAGCCGCAGGGCATGGCGTATGGCACCCTTTGGCAGGTCTGTTTGAAATCAGGGATAAGGGAGGCTTCCTGTCACAACTTGAATCGCTACTCTTGCCATTTCTAATTAGGCAACTTCCAAACACAAATTCATAGAGAGAAGTTTTCTTCCTCTCTATCGCACTAGCAGGTGATGGTCTTTCCTGTTCTATCGTTTTGGCTTTAGCTCCAGCCCCTCTTTATTTATTTTTCTGATATTTTACGCATGCCACACGAACCCGTCCAAACAAACGGTGAACAGGTGCCATAGCGTATCGATTTCTTACACGGCTGAAGGGCAAACCGCCCCTTTTTCAAAACCTCTTTTCCCATTTCCCCACCAATTCAGCACGCTGGTTTACATTTCCTTTCGCATTTCCATCTTGGTCTTATCCCACACGTGGAGACGGGAATGATTTCTCGTTTTCTGTTCCAAGAATTACCAGTAAGCAGAATACATCCTACCCCATCAGCAAGCCCCAGTGTGATCGATTTCTTTCACTCTCCCTCGTCTCTTCCCCCCCAAACCCCGCCCCACCCCTCAGGGACTACGTGAAACAAACAGTTGTTCGGTGAAACTAACCTGAAGTTACAGGTCAGCTTTCTTTCCTCGGCTGGCGCTCAGACGGGCAGGTGCTGGAGCAGCCCCGCTGGAAGCGATGCAGCATCCAGGAAGACCGAGGAAGGGGCGGAGAGGGACCTCTGCTTTCCAGGCTGCCTTTTATACCGCCTCTGGTCTCCGGACGTGGAGGGCACCCTAACCTGATCCATTACAGGTACCTTAATTGCAATTAACTTAATCCAATCACATGACCTGGAGACGTCTGTCTGCACAGCCCACTCTAAGATCATGTTCACCTTTGGCCGACATTCTAAAACCTACGAGTACAGCTGCAAGCTTCGAAGGATAGTTGTTCCCCGTCAGACGTGTGACACTGGTTCGTTTACCCTTGTCTCGTTTTCCGTCTTGATTGCCTTTTGTTTGTCTGTTCGTGTTAAAAAAAAAATGTGGTAAAATAGACGCCTTTTAATTGGGCCGTGTCTACTACATCTCGACGTAGGCCTCAGTGTCATCAAGGAGATTCTCCTGGACACGCCGTCACGGCCATGATCCATCTTCAGAGCTTCTCTTTCTTCCCCACGGTAAGTCTGTCAGCAGAGAACACTGACCACACCCTCATGTGTTTTCTCCTCCAGGAGGCGCTTGGAAACCACCGTGAGTTGGACTGCACTGGGAAACACAGATGAAGAAAGTCAAGACCGCTTTGTCCTTCAGCGCCTGGCTCCCTTTTCAACTCGTCTTGCGACTCCAGGCATTATGCCTGAAAAGTCTCCGGGACGCCTGTGAGGCTCTACTTCCCTGGGTCCCATTGCCATTTCTCTGCATTTGCGAGGATCCACCGGACCTTCTTTGGAACTCCCCCGTCGGTGAACTTTGGTGCCACGTCCCCTAATTCTGTCCTTGGTCATCTGCACCTGCACGGGTTAGGCTCCATGTTCCATGGACGGGAAGAGACAGGCAGGAGTCGGAATGCTTAACCGACACACTGGGGCATTTTCTCCTGTAGCCCAAGTGACCCCATGGTCTGGTCGAGCTTTGGAACCGGTCGCGTCCCCCTCGACACTGCACCCGACTCCCAGTTTCTCAATCTTGTTGGCCCCCCGGCGACCTCCGGTTCGATGAATTGCACCTGCTGAAACTCGAGTTCCCTTTGACTTGCGCTTCATGAATTATTCGTGATTCAGGTTGGAACCCCAGCTTACGACCCCCTGTAGGCCGTTCTCTGAGCTTTCCGGTCACATCGTTTCCTTTCACGCTCTTTGGTTCATCGTGGTCCTGCTCGTTCTGCTGTCAGAGGAGCAGAGAGTTGATCTTCTTGATTCTGGATACTGATACTTTCTAGGTGATCTGGATAAGCAAGATGACGACACTCAAGAGCAGCGGAAAGGGAGCAGCCATGTGGTGGGCCGCAGGGAATCCCGCTCAGTTCCCAGGGCTCCTAGATGTTTAATCCTGGTCAGAGTTGTTCCCAGGTCAGAGAATGGAGATAGCCTGTGCATGATGGGATAGCCCTGCCTAGATCGTTCAGTGAGTCTCTAGCTCAGCTACTCTTAGGATCGGGGGGAGGACCGTGGAAAGGCCCGGTGTCAGACATCCGGAAAGAAGACGGGATGAATGTCTTACCTCTGAAGTACATCCCGAATCTGGGAGTTAACTTCAGCTTTGCTGGGGTCTATTTGGCGAATGACAGTGTGCCTGGTGCATACGCACATCCGGCAGCCACTTCATGGGGGCCGTCGCAATTGGAACCACGCACCTGGCGTCGGCGTTTGAGCCAAATGGGGACCCGTGGTGCAAGCAACCCTCCCCACGTGTTAGCGTGCGTGAGATTCAGCTGGCGGCATTTTACTAGGTGCGTGTTGGTAGAGTGGGGCTGAGGTTTGCTTGCTCCTGTGGATGTAGAAGAAGTCAAAGGGCCTGCCCAGCCCTGCGGTCCCCTCAGTCAACTCTGTTTCGGAGACATAACGATTTGGATTGCTAACAAGTCAGGAAAGTTTCAAGCCCTTGGAAGATCAGTTAAACACAAACACGGAATGAGAGTCAACAGACAATATGTCATCTTTTTGAGAATTTTACTCACTTCAAGCACATGAAACACACATATTGACAAAGGCATGCCAGAGCCCAGTTTTCGAGGCCGAGGAAGGACCCCGAGAGCGCGCAGCGCAGCAGGCTTCCCAGCGTCCCAAACACTGCTCTCGGGGCGGGGCGCAGCGGAAGGGCTGCACCTCTCAGTGTTCCCAAACTTTTCCCTTATTCAGTCATCTAGAGAGCAAAAACTCAGTCATTCCCCAGTTTCCTATTGACGTCCCAGCAGAAGTCTGACTCCTGCGCGTCGCCCAGTTTCTCAGGCAACCAATCACTGGCACGGAAGCTTTTCCTGGCGCGTTTCCGGAGAGCCATGTGAACTACAATGTCCCGCACCAGAATTCAATGAGGCAGAGTCCCTGCATCGGCTCCCTGCCTGGCCTGGGCTAACACATCCGCAGAAGCGCCACAGCCAGGGAGCTTCGGAGTCACCGCAGAGAGTCTGCTCGCTGCTCTGCGCTCCTCAGTCCCACAGTCCCCTCCAAGTCACGGGAGCGGGAGGCCAAGGAGCCCCTGCCACCTGCAGTCTCACTCCAGGTCAAAATCACTGTCCTCTGAGGAGGAGGAAACCTGAAGGTCCTCATAGAGGACACTCGGTGGGACACGAACACCGGGACCCTGAGACTTCTCTGAGACATGAGGGCTCTGAGCGAGGAAGGCTCCCGGCTTCTCAGGAGAGTGAAATGAGGGAGCTGTCAGGAGGCTGGAGCTCCACCATCCATTGTCCAGTCTCCGGAAGAGCACTCTGAGAGGCTGGGCCCCGCCATGGCTGGCCGCTGGGTGACGGGACACGGTGCAGGCCTGGGCAGTAGGCAGGCAAGGTCTGCTGTGCGGAGGCTGCCGGTCGATGCTGGGCACCTGGGCGGGTGTCCTCCGGCCCATCTGGGGCGACGTACTCGCTCCAAGTTCGGTTGCGGCCGGCGGAGGTTGGAGAGTGTCCCGTGCCCCGAGCTCACCTCCCTGGATGGCGTCTTCGGGGATCTGGAAGGGACCCAGTCTCGGTATCTTGGGGAAGTTCAGGCAAGCCTGAATCGGAGCCTGGGCAGGTCTCTTGGCTCCTGGCCTGAAGCTGAGATTGGAGCCTAGGCCCAAGCTGCGTGTGGCGGCTGGTGGGCAGGGCTGTGAGGTCAGCGCGGGACGTCTGTCTTGTGCCCGGGGGCTGATGGCCTGGAGCAGGCCGTGGGTTTGGGAGGCAGCCTGGGGAACTTCTCGGCAGCCACCCTCCGGGCTGCTGTGAGTGGGCTTCACCACGAGGAAAGGCCCCGGGCCCTGGTGCCTGACTGCAGGCTGAGGGATGGGGGCCGCAGCCCCTGTCTGTCGAAGACTAGAGGAGGAGCTCACACTGGCTTTTCTGAGGGGAGACAGTGAAGCCAAGACGGAACCCCTGTCAGACATTTCGGTAGCTGAGCCATCAGTGAGGACAGGGTCCACGCGTGGCCTCTTACTGGTTGTGTGGAGCGGCACTGGCCTGCTTGCAACCTGAAAGACAGGAAACCACACACGTTACAAGTTCCTCTGCATGGAGCCGAAACGAAAATCAGCCACTTCCAAAGACGAGGGGCACGCGCCATGAAATTCTCCATACGGAATCGACAGGCGGTCCTTGGAAGTAGGGACAGACCCTCCACCTGAGTGCTGATCAGGACAAGACTCATGAAAGATGCGCTCTCGAGCTATGTGTAGCTGATCCGAGCACACCATTGTTCAAAAGAACAATGTCTTGGGCATTAACTGGATCGGAGTGCCTCCACTCAGCCTTCCCTGAAGTGGAAGGGACTAATGCCCTTCTGAAGGCAGGTTGGTGGCTCAAGGGTTCTCAGGGGGTGTTCTCTGAAAAGCTGCATGTTCCTGGGTTTAGCCCTCTCCATGTTTGGGGCCTCTGAGGGACGAATTTCCTCACGCCGCCAGGAACATGTTGTTGGCAGGCTTGCCGTAATTGGACAGAAAGAAAGCAACGGGAAATAAGGCATCCTCAGATGCCTTCACCTGCAATCCAACGGACCTGGAAGGATGGTGGAGTCCCTGACCCCAAGAAGGCAAGAAAGAGGGGTTCCCCGATTCCCTCCTGCAGCCGGGAAGCCGAAAGGAAATCAACCAGTGTGACCTAGAGGAGAAAAAGACCAGGGGCCCGGGGTGACACTCACCCTCAGATCATCACAAGATTCCGTGGATCCTCTTCGATTTGGCAGCGGCTTCTCTGGAGGTTTCCCGGAAAATATCCGGAGGAGAGCCTTCCTCTGCGGGTCTTGCTGCCTGCAGAACAGAAAAAGTTCAGGCCGTGCCCCCTGGTTTTCCCCGGGAGACAGGGAGAACCCTGTCTGGGGCCCAGGCCCATTCCGTGTTGCGTGACACAGAAATGGACATCTGGTGCCCTTTCCGCCTCTGCACCTTCCCTCACCTGCCAACCTTCCCGTCCTCCTGGTGGCCCTCTAGGCTTCCCAACTAAGGACTGTGATTTGGACTCCATTGCTTTTCCCCCTGTCATGGGGAACCTGCACGAAGCGCCCCCGCCTCTCCCCGTCCCCGAGTCTCCCAGAGCCAGAGGGGCTCTTGGGTGTGGAAGAACGGAGGACAAGGAGCTGCGCTCTATTTCCTGCAGCGTTCCTTCCCTGGACCGGAGACGGAAAGGCACACGGTGTGCAGGTGCAGAGACACCATGTCCTTAGGAGGCAGTACTCTCAGAGTGGTGAAAACCCCTCCCACCGCTCACCTTGGTCTCTCTTCCTTCTCTCCCTTATCCTTGTTCAAGGGCCCCGGGTTCGCCTCCACCGGGGGCTTCCACGGTTTCAGGTTTTCCTTCCCTTCCTTCTTCCCGAAGGTCTGTGGAACCAGGGCTGCCTTCCAGCACTTCATGGGGCACCTGGTACTTCTGGCCGTGTGGCCAAAGGCCCCGCAGTCTTTGCACTTGAGCTGTGGGTGGAAAGGAAGTGATGTCAGTGAGTGAGCTGAAGCCACAGGCAGCCATCCGATGTCAACATTGAGAGGGATTATGAATTCAGAGCTGAATAAGGATTCCAAAGAGGGGACCCCGGCATGGGGCCCGTTAAGTGCTGGGAGAGTTCGGATACGATGTTCCCTCCCAAAGCCCATGTGACGGAGGACCTCTAAAAGGAAGGACTCGAGGTACTAAGGGGCACGATCGTGACCCCGATGTCAACCACACAGCCAAAGGTGGCTACACAGGATTCTAAGTAGGAAGGGAGGTTGCCCCCAAGAGTCTCTCAAGGGATCTATGGGGCCGGGGAGGAGGTCCCAAGCCACGCCCACCTCGGATGGGTAAAGCAACCTGGGTGGTGGTGACAGAAACCTTTGGAATCCAACCCAGTCTCTGAGGACCCTGTGACAACCCCTCCCCCCGCCCCCACCCCCATACCCAAGAGATCCAGGGCTAGACTTACCCTGGGATCTTCTTCATCGGGCGGGGGAGCCCTTGGCGCAACTGGGGCCCTCCGCTGCTTCTGGAGGGTCTGGGCTCTCCCGAGTCTGTTGGCCCCAGTTTTGGGGTCACGACGGGCCAACATCTTCGTCTCCTGGGGGTTCTATGACCGCCTTTTTCGGGGGTTGATTGTTGGGTCACCTGAAACACACACAAACACACCCATATCGATGGTGAAGCACACTGGATATTCACACACACCCACAGGAAGCCCCCAGCTAACTCCTTGCCGCTGCGGTCGTGAGGAGACTTCACCACCGGTCGGTCAAGTCTGTGCCTCACACTGTGCTGTGTACACCCTCAGATATTGTGTGTTCCTCTGCCATGATTACCTAGTCCGAGTGTAAACCTCGCCTGCCACGGGGCCCATGGCCTAGGGGTGGGGAGCTGAGCTTTCTGCCCCAAACAATCCACTGATTCTGAAGACAGGACTGAGGTGTATCACGATTCACGCCGGTAGGAGACACGATGATTCTATCTCCCTTGACGGCCAGAATGATGGAAGCCGCAGGGCATGGCGTATGGCACCCTTTGGCAGGTCTGTTTGAAATCAGGGATAAGGGAGGCTTCCTGTCACAACTTGAATCGCTACTCTTGCCATTTCTAATTAGGCAACTTCCAAACACAAATTCATAGAGAGAAGTTTTCTTCCTCTCTATCGCACTAGCAGGTGATGGTCTTTCCTCTTCTATCGTTTTGGCTTTAGCTCCAGCCCCTCTTTATTTATTTTTCTGATATTTTACGCATGCCACACGAACCCGTCCAAACAAACGGTGAACAGGTGCCATAGCGTATCGATTTCTTACACGGCTGAAGGGCAAACCGCCCCTTTTTCAAAACCTCTTTTCCCATTTCCCCACCAATTCAGCACGCTGGTTTACATTTCCTTTCGCATTTCCATCTTGGTCTTATCCCACACGTGGAGACGGGAATGATTTCTCGTTTTCTGTTCCAAGAATTACCAGTAAGCAGAATACATCCTACCCCATCAGCAAGCCCCAGTGTGATCGATTTCTTTCACTCTCCCTCGTCTCTTCCCCCCCAAACCCCGCCCCACCCCTCAGGGACTACGTGAAACAAACAGTTGTTCGGTGAAACTAACCTGAAGTTACAGGTCAGCTTTCTTTCCTCGGCTGGCGCTCAGACGGGCAGGTGCTGGAGCAGCCCCGCTGGAAGCGATGCAGCATCCAGGAAGACCGAGGAAGGGGCGGAGAGGGACCTCTGCTTTCCAGGCTGCCTTTTATACCGCCTCTGGTCTCCGGACGTGGAGGGCACCCTAACCTGATCCATTACAGGTACCTTAATTGCAATTAACTTAATCCAATCACATGACCTGGAGACGTCTGTCTGCACAGCCCACTCTAAGATCATGTTCACCTTTGGCCGACATTCTAAAACCTACGAGTACAGCTGCAAGCTTCGAAGGATAGTTGTTCCCCGTCAGACGTGTGACACTGGTTCGTTTACCCTTGTCTCGTTTTCCGTCTTGATTGCCTTTTGTTTGTCTGTTCGTGTTAAAAAAAAAATGTGGTAAAATAGACGCCTTTTAATTGGGCCGTGTCTACTACATCTCGACGTAGGCCTCAGTGTCATCAAGGAGATTCTCCTGGACACGCCGTCACGGCCATGATCCATCTTCAGAGCTTCTCTTTCTTCCCCATGGTAAGTCTGTCAGCAGAGAACACTGACCACACCCTCATGTGTTTTCTCCTCCAGGAGGCGCTTGGAAACCACCGTGAGTTGGACTGCACTGGGAAACACAGATGAAGAAAGTCAAGACCGCTTTGTCCTTCAGCGCCTGGCTCCCTTTTCAACTCGTCTTGCGACTCCAGGCATTATGCCTGAAAAGTCTCCGGGACGCCTGTGAGGCTCTACTTCCCTGGGTCCCATTGCCATTTCTCTGCATTTGCGAGGATCCACCGGACCTTCTTTGGAACTCCCCCGTCGGTGAACTTTGGTGCCACGTCCCCTAATTCTGTCCTTGGTCATCTGCACCTGCACGGGTTAGGCTCCATGTTCCATGGACGGGAAGAGACAGGCAGGAGTCGGAATGCTTAACCGACACACTGGGGCATTTTCTCCTGTAGCCCAAGTGACCCCATGGTCTGGTTGAGCTTTGGAACCGGTCGCGTCCCCCTCGACACTGCACCCGACTCCCAGTTTCTCAATCTTGTTGGCCCCCCGGCGACCTCCGGTTCGATGAATTGCACCTGCTGAAACTCGAGTTCCCTTTGACTTGCGCTTCATGAATTATTCGTGATTCAGGTTGGAACCCCAGCTTACGACCCCCTGTAGGCCGTTCTCTGAGCTTTCCGGTCACATCGTTTCCTTTCACGCTCTTTGGTTCATCGTGGTCCTGCTCGTTCTGCTCTCAGAGGAGCAGAGAGTTGATCTTCTTGATTCTGGATACTGATACTTTCTAGGTGATCTGGATAAGCAAGATGACGACCCTCAAGAGCGGCGGAAAGGGAGCAGCCATGTGGTGGGCCGCAGGGAATCCCGCTCAGTTCCCAGGGCTCCTAGATGTGGAATCCTGGTCAGAGTTGTTCCCAGGTCAGAGAATGGAGATAGCCTGTGCATGATGGGATAGCCCTGCCTAGATCGTTCAGTGAGTCTCTAGCTCAGCTACTCTTAGGATCGGGGGGAGGACCGTGGAAAGGCCCGGTGTCAGACATCCGGAAAGAAGACGGGATGAATGTCTTACCTCTGAAGTACATCCCGAATCTGGGAGTTAACTTCAGCTTTGCTGGGGTCTATTTGGCGAATGACAGTGTGCCTGGTGCATACGCACATCCGGCAGCCACTTCATGGGGGCCGTCGCAATTGGAACCACGCACCTGGCGTCGGCGTTTGAGCCAAATGGGGACCCGTGGTGCAAGCAACCCTCCCCACGTGTTAGCGTGCGAGAGATTCAGCTGGCGGCATTTTACTAGGTGCGTGTTGGTAGAGTGGGGCTGAGGTTTGCTTGCTCCTGTGGATGTAGAAGAAGTCAAAGGGCCTGCCCAGCCCTGCGGTCCCCTCAGTCAACTCTGTTTCGGAGACATAACGATTTGGATTGCTAACAAGTCAGGAAAGTTTCAAGCCCTTGGAAGATCAGTTAAACACAAACACGGAATGAGAGTCAACAGACGATATGTCATCTTTTTGAGAATTTTACTCACTTCAAGCACATGAAACACACATATTGACAAAGGCATGCCAGAGCCCAGTTTTCGAGGCCGAGGAAGGACCCCGAGAGCGCGCAGCGCAGCAGGCTTCCCAGCGTCCCAAACACTGCTCTCGGGGCGGGGCGCAGCGGAAGGGCTGCACCTCTCAGTGTTCCCAAACTTTTCCCTTATTCAGTCATCTAGAGAGCAAAAACTCAGTCATTCCCCAGTTTCCTATTGACGTCCCAGCAGAAGTCTGACTCCTGCGCGTCGCCCAGTTTCTCAGGCAACCAATCACTGGCACGGAAGCTTTTCCTGGCGCGTTTCCGGAGAGCCATGTGAACTACAATGTCCCTCACCAGAATTCAATGAGGCAGAGTCCCTGCATCGGCTCCCTGCCTGGCCTGGGCTAACACATCCGCAGAAGCGCCACAGCCAGGGAGCTTCGGAGTCACCGCAGAGAGTCTGCTCGCTGCTCTGCGCTCCTCAGTCCCACAGTCCCCTCCAAGTCACGGGAGCGGGAGGCCAAGGAGCCCCTGCCACCTGCAGTCTCACTCCAGGTCAAAATCACTGTCCTCTGAGGAGGAGGAAACCTGAAGGTCCTCATAGAGGACACTCGGTGGGACACGAACACCGGGACCCTGAGACTTCTCTGAGACATGAGGGCTCTGAGCGAGGAAGGCTCCCGGCTTCTCAGGAGAGTGAAATGAGGGAGCTGTCAGGAGGCTGGAGCTCCACCATCCATTGTCCAGTCTCCGGAAGAGCACTCTGAGAGGCTGGGCCCCGCCATGGCTGGCCGCTGGGTGACGGGACACGGTGCAGGCCTGGGCAGTAGGCAGGCAAGGTCTGCTGTGCGGAGGCTGCCGGTCGATGCTGGGCACCTGGGCGGGTGTCCTCCGGCCCATCTGGGGCGACGTACTCGCTCCAAGTTCGGTTGCGGCCGGCGGAGGTTGGAGAGCGTCCCGTGCCCCGAGCTCACCTCCCTGGATGGCGTCTTCGGGGATCTGGAAGGGACCCAGTCTCGGTATCTTGGGGAAGTTCAGGCAAGCCTGAATCGGAGCCTGGGCAGGTCTCTTGGCTCCTGGCCTGAAGCTGAGATTGGAGCCTAGGCCCAAGCTGCGTGTGGCGGCTGGTGGGCAGGGCTGTGAGGTCAGCGCGGGACGTCTGTCTTGTGCCCGGGGGCTGATGGCCTGGAGCAGGCCGTGGGTTTGGGAGGCAGCCTGGGGAACTTCTCGGCAGCCACCCTCCGGGCTGCTGTGAGTGGGCTTCACCACGAGGAAAGGCCCCGGGCCCTGGTGCCTGACTGCAGGCTGAGGGATGGGGGCCGCAGCCCCTGTCTGTCGAAGACTAGAGGAGGAACTCACACTGGCTTTTCTGAGGGGAGACAGTGAAGCCAAGACGGAACCCCTGTCAGACATTTCGGTAGCTGAGCCATCAGTGAGGACAGGGTCCACGCGTGGCCTCTTACTGGTTGTGTGGAGCGGCACTGGCCTGCTTGCAACCTGAAAGACAGGAAACCACACACGTTACAAGTTCCTCTGCATGGAGCCGAAACGAAAATCAGCCACTTCCAAAGACGAGGGGCACGCGCCATGAAATTCTCCATACAGAATCGACAGGCGGTCCTTGGAAGTAGGGACAGACCCTCCACCTGAGTGCTGATCAGGACAAGACTCATGAAAGATGCGCTCTCGAGCTATGTGTAGCTGATCCGAGCACACCATTGTTCAAAAGAACAATGTCTTGGGCATTAACTGGATCGGAGTGCCTCCACTCAGCCTTCCCTGAAGTGGAAGGGACTAATGCCCTTCTGAAGGCAGGTTGGTGGCTCAAGGGTTCTCAGGGGGTGTTCTCTGAAAAGCTGCATGTTCCTGGGTTTAGCCCTCTCCATGTTTGGGGCCTCTGAGGGACGAATTTCCTCACGCCGCCAGGAACATGTTGTTGGCAGGCTTGCCGTAATTGGACAGAAAGAAAGCAACGGGAAATAAGGCATCCTCAGATGCCTTCACCTGCAATCCAACTGACCTGGAAGGATGGTGGAGTCCCTGACCCCAAGAAGGCAAGAAAGAGGGGTTCCCCGATTCCCTCCCGCAGCCGGGAAGCCGAAAGGAAATCAACCAGTGTGACCTAGAGGAGAAAAAGACCAGGGGCCCGGGGTGACACTCACCCTCAGATCATCACAAGATTCCGTGGATCCTCTTCGATTTGGCAGCGGCTTCTCTGGAGGTTTCCCGGAAAATATCCGGAGGAGAGCCTTCCTCTGCGGGTCTTGCTGCCTGCAGAACAGAAAAAGGTCAGGCCGTGCCCCCTGGTTTTCCCCGGGAGACAGGGAGAACCCTGTCTGGGGCCCAGGCCCATTCCGTGTTGCGTGACACAGAAATGGACATCTGGTGCCCTTTCCGCCTCTGCACCTTCCCTCACCTGCCAACCTTCCCGTCCTCCTGGTGGCCCTCTAGGCTTCCCAACTAAGGACTGTGATTTGGACTCCATTGCTTTTCCCCCTGTCATGGGGAACCTGCACGAAGCGCCCCCGCCTCTCCCCGTCCCCGAGTCTCCCAGAGCCAGAGGGGCTCTTGGGTGTGGAAGAACGGAGGACAAGGAGCTGCGCTCTATTTCCTGCAGCGTTCCTTCCCTGGACCGGAGACGGAAAGGCACACGGTGTGCAGGTGCAGAGACACCATGTCCTTAGGAGGCAGTACTCTCAGAGTGGTGAAAACCCCTCCCACCGCTCACCTTGGTCTCTCTTCCTTCTCTCCCTTATCCTTGTTCAAGGGCCCCGGGTTCGCCTCCACCGGGGGCTTCCACGGTTTCAGGTTTTCCTTCCCTTCCTTCTTCCCGAAGGTCTGTGGAACCAGGGCTGCCTTCCAGCACTTCATGGGGCACCTGGTACTTCTGGCCGTGTGGCCAAAGGCCCCGCAGTCTTTGCACTTGAGCTGTGGGTGGAAAGGAAGTGATGTCAGTGAGTGAGCTGAAGCCACAGGCAGCCATCCGATGTCAACATTGAGAGGGATTATGAATTCAGAGCTGAATAAGGATTCCAAAGAGGGGACCCCGGCATGGGGCCCGTTAAGTGCTGGGAGAGTTCGGATACGATGTTCCCTCCCAAAGCCCATGTGACGGAGGACCTCTAAAAGGAAGGACTCGAGGTACTAAGGGGCACGATCGTGACCCCGATGTCAACCACACAGCCAAAGGTGGCTACACAGGATTCTAAGTAGGAAGGGAGGTTGCCCCCAAGAGTCTCTCAAGGGATCTATGGGGCCGGGGAGGAGGTCCCAAGCCACGCCCACCTCGGATGGGTAAAGCAACCTGGGTGGTGGTGACAGAAACCTTTGGAATCCAACCCAGTCTCTGAGGACCCTGTGACAACCCCTCCCCCCGCCCCCACCCCCATACCCAAGAGATCCAGGGCTAGACTTACCCTGGGATCTTCTTCATCGGGCGGGGGAGCCCTTGGCGCAACTGGGGCCCTCCGCTGCTTCTGGAGGGTCTGGGCTCTCCCGAGTCTGTTGGCCCCAGTTTTGGGGTCACGACGGGCCAACATCTTCGTCTCCTGGGGGTTCTATGACCGCCTTTTTCGGGGGTTGATTGTTGGGTCACCTGAAACACACACAAACACACCCATATCGATGGTGAAGCACACTGGATATTCACACACACCCACAGGAAGCCCCCAGCTAACTCCTTGCCGCTGCGGTCGTGAGGAGACTTCACCACCGGTCGGTCAAGTCTGTGCCTCACACTGTGCTGTGTACACCCTCAGATATTGTGTGTTCCTCTGCCATGATTACCTAGTCCGAGTGTAAACCTCGCCTGCCACGGGGCCCATGGCCTAGGGGTGGGGAGCTGAGCTTTCTGCCCCAAACAATCCACTGATTCTGAAGACAGGACTGAGGTGTATCACGATTCACGCCGGTAGGAGACACGATGATTCTATCTCCCTTGACGGCCAGAATGATGGAAGCCGCAGGGCATGGCGTATGGCACCCTTTGGCAGGTCTGTTTGAAATCAGGGATAAGGGAGGCTTCCTGTCACAACTTGAATCGCTACTCTTGCCATTTCTAATTAGGCAACTTCCAAACACAAATTCATAGAGAGAAGTTTTCTTCCTCTCTATCGCACTAGCAGGTGATGGTCTTTCATGTTCTATCGTTTTGGCTTTAGCTCCAGCCCCTCTTTATTTATTTTTCTGATATTTTACGCATGCCACACGAACCCGTCCAAACAAACGGTGAACAGGTGCCATAGCGTATCGATTTCTTACACGGCTGAAGGGCAAACCGCCCCTTTTTCAAAACCTCTTTTCCCATTTCCCCACCAATTCAGCACGCTGGTTTACATTTCCTTTCGCATTTCCATCTTGGTCTTATCCCACACGTGGAGACGGGAATGATTTCTCGTTTTCTGTTCCAAGAATTACCAGTAAGCAGAATACATCCTACCCCATCAGCAAGCCCCAGTGTGATCGATTTCTTTCACTCTCCCTCGTCTCTTCCCCCCCAAACCCCGCCCCACCCCTCAGGGACTACGTGAAACAAACAGTTGTTCGGTGAAACTAACCTGAAGTTACAGGTCAGCTTTCTTTCCTCGGCTGGCGCTCAGACGGGCAGGTGCTGGAGCAGCCCCGCTGGAAGCGATGCAGCATCCAGGAAGACCGAGGAAGGGGCGGAGAGGGACCTCTGCTTTCCAGGCTGCCTTTTATACCGCCTCTGGTCTCCGGACGTGGAGGGCACCCTAACCTGATCCATTACAGGTACCTTAATTGCAATTAACTTAACCCAATCACATGACCTGGAGACGTCTGTCTGCACAGCCCACTCTAAGATCATGTTCACCTTTGGCCGACATTCTAAAACCTACGAGTACAGCTGCAAGCTTTGAAGGATAGTTGTTCCCCGTCAGACGTGTGACACTGGTTCGTTTACCCTTGTCTCGTTTTCCGTCTTGATTGCCTTTTGTTTGTCTGTTCGTGTTAAAAAAAAAATGTGGTAAAATAGACGCCTTTTAATTGGGCCGTGTCTACTACATCTCGACGTAGGCCTCAGTGTCATCAAGGAGATTCTCCTGGACACGCCGTCACGGCCATGATCCATCTTCAGAGCTTCTCTTTCTTCCCCACGGTAAGTCTGTCAGCAGAGAACACTGACCACACCCTCATGTGTTTTCTCCTCCAGGAGGCGCTTGGAAACCACCGTGAGTTGGACTGCACTGGGAAACACAGATGAAGAAAGTCAAGACCGCTTTGTCCTTCAGCGCCTGGCTCCCTTTTCAACTCGTCTTGCGACTCCAGGCATTATGCCTGAAAAGTCTCCGGGACGCCTGTGAGGCTCTACTTCCCTGGGTCCCATTGCCATTTCTCTGCATTTGCGAGGATCCACCGGACCTTCTTTGGAACTCCCCCGTCGGTGAACTTTGGTGCCACGTCCCCTAATTCTGTCCTTGGTCATCTGCACCTGCACGGGTTAGGCTCCATGTTCCATGGACGGGAAGAGACAGGCAGGAGTCGGAATGCTTAACCGACACACTGGGGCATTTTCTCCTGTAGCCCAAGTGACCCCATGGTCTGGTCGAGCTTTGGAACCGGTCGCGTCCCCCTCGACACTGCACCCGACTCCCAGTTTCTCAATCTTGTTGGCCCCCCGGCGACCTCCGGTTCGATGAATTGCACCTGCTGAAACTCGAGTTCCCTTTGACTTGCGCTTCATGAATTATTCGTGATTCAGGTTGGAACCCCAGCTTACGACCCCCTGTAGGCCGTTCTCTGAGCTTTCCGGTCACATCGTTTCCTTTCACGCTCTTTGGTTCATCGTGGTCCTGCTCGTTCTGCTGTCAGAGGAGCAGAGAGTTGATCTTCTTGATTCTGGATACTGATACTTTCTAGGTGATCTGGATAAGCAAGATGACGACCCTCAAGAGCGGCGGAAAGGGAGCAGCCATGTGGTGGGCCGCAGGGAATCCCGCTCAGTTCCCAGGGCTCCTAGATGTGGAATCCTGGTCAGAGTTGTTCCCAGGTCAGAGAATGGAGATAGCCTGTGCATGATGGGATAGCCCTGCCTAGATCGTTCAGTGAGTCTCTAGCTCAGCTACTCTCAGGATCGGGGGTAGGACCGTGGAAAGGCCCGGTGTCAGACATCCGGAAAGAAGACGGGATGAATGTCTTACCTCTGAAGTACATCCCGAATCTGGGAGTTAACTTCAGCTTTGCTGGGGTCTATTTGGCGAATGACAGTGTGCCTGGTGCATACGCACATCCGGCAGCCACTTCATGGGGGCCGTCGCAATTGGAACCACGCACCTGGCGTCGGCGTTTGAGCCAAATGGGGACCCGTGGTGCAAGCAACCCTCCCCACGTGTTAGCGTGCGTGAGATTCAGCTGGCGGCATTTTACTAGGTGCGTGTTGGTAGAGTGGGGCTGAGGTTTGCTTGCTCCTGTGGATGCAGAAGAAGTCAAAGGGCCTGCCCAGCCCTGCGGTCCCCTCAGTCAACTCTGTTTCGGAGACATAACGATTTGGATTGCTAACAAGTCAGGAAAGTTTCAAGCCCTTGGAAGATCAGTTAAACACAAACACGGAATGAGAGTCAACAGACAATATGTCATCTTTTTGAGAATTTTACTCACTTCAAGCACATGAAACACACATATTGACAAAGGCATGCCAGAGCCCAGTTTTCGAGGCCGAGGAAGGACCCCGAGAGCGCGCAGCGCAGCAGGCTTCCCAGCGTCCCAAACACTGCTCTCGGGGCGGGGCGCAGCGGAAGGGCTGCACCTCTCAGTGTTCCCAAACTTTTCCCTTATTCAGTCATCTAGAGAGCAAAAACTCAGTCATTCCCCAGTTTCCTATTGACGTCCCAGCAGAAGTCTGACTCCTGCGCGTCGCCCAGTTTCTCAGGCAACCAATCACTGGCACGGAAGCTTTTCCTGGCGCGTTTCCGGAGAGCCATGTGAACTACAATGTCCCGCACCAGAATTCAATGAGGCAGAGTCCCTGCATCGGCTCCCTGCCTGGCCTGGGCTAACACATCCGCAGAAGCGCCACAGCCAGGGAGCTTCGGAGTCACCGCAGAGAGTCTGCTCGCTGCTCTGCGCTCCTCAGTCCCACAGTCCCCTCCAAGTCACGGGAGCGGGAGGCCAAGGAGCCCCTGCCACCTGCAGTCTCACTCCAGGTCAAAATCACTGTCCTCTGAGGAGGAGGAAACCTGAAGGTCCTCATAGAGGACACTCGGTGGGACACGAACACCGGGACCCTGAGACTTCTCTGAGACATGAGGGCTCTGAGCGAGGAAGGCTCCCGGCTTCTCAGGAGAGTGAAATGAGGGAGCTGTCAGGAGGCTGGAGCTCCACCATCCATTGTCCAGTCTCCGGAAGAGCACTCTGAGAGGCTGGGCCCCGCCGTGGCTGGCCGCTGGGTGACGGGACACGGTGCAGGCCTGGGCAGTAGGCAGGCAAGGTCTGCTGTGCGGAGGCTGCCGGTCGATGCTGGGCACCTGGGCGGGTGTCCTCCGGCCCATCTGGGGTGACGTACTCGCTCCAAGTTCGGTTGCGGCCGGCGGAGGTTGGAGAGCGTCCCGTGCCCCGAGCTCACCTCCCTGGATGGCGTCTTCGGGGATCTGGAAGGGACCCAGTCTCGGTATCTTGGGGAAGTTCAGGCAAGCCTGAATCGGAGCCTGGGCAGGTCTCTTGGCTCCTGGCCTGAAGCTGAGATTGGAGCCTAGGCCCAAGCTGCGTGTGGCGGCTGGTGGGCAGGGCTGTGAGGTCAGCGCGGGACGTCTGTCTTGTGCCCGGGGGCTGATGGCCTGGAGCAGGCCGTGGGTTTGGGAGGCAGCCTGGGGAACTTCTCGGCAGCCACCCTCCGGGCTGCTGTGAGTGGGCTTCACCACGAGGAAAGGCCCCGGGCCCTGGTGCCTGACTGCAGGCTGAGGGATGGGGGCCGCAGCCCCTGTCTGTCGAAGACTAGAGGAGGAGCTCACACTGGCTTTTCTGAGGGGAGACAGTGAAGCCAAGACGGAACCCCTGTCAGACATTTCGGTAGCTGAGCCATCAGTGAGGACAGGGTCCACGCGTGGCCTCTTACTGGTTGTGTGGAGCGGCACTGGCCTGCTTGCAACCTGAAAGACAGGAAACCACACACGTTACAAGTTCCTCTGCATGGAGCCGAAACGAAAATCAGCCACTTCCAAAGACGAGGGGCACGCGCCATGAAATTCTCCATACAGAATCGACAGGCGGTCCTTGGAAGTAGGGACAGACCCTCCACCTGAGTGCTGATCAGGACAAGACTCATGAAAGATGCGCTCTCGAGCTATGTGTAGCTGATCCGAGCACACCATTGTTCAAAAGAACAATGTCTTGGGCATTAACTGGATCGGAGTGCCTCCACTCAGCCTTCCCTGAAGTGGAAGGGACTAATGCCCTTCTGAAGGCAGGTTGGTGGCTCAAGGGTTCTCAGGGGGTGTTCTCTGAAAAGCTGCATGTTCCTGGGTTTAGCCCTCTCCATGTTTGGGGCCTCTGAGGGACGAATTTCCTCACGCCGCCAGGAACATGTTGTTGGCAGGCTTGCCGTAATTGGACAGAAAGAAAGCAACGGGAAATAAGGCATCCTCAGATGCCTTCACCTGCAATCCAACTGACCTGGAAGGATGGTGGAGTCCCTGACCCCAAGAAGGCAAGAAAGAGGGGTTCCCCGATTCCCTCCCGCAGCCGGGAAGCTGAAAGGAAATCAACCAGTGTGACCTAGAGGAGAAAAAGACCAGGGGCCCGGGGTGACACTCACCCTCAGATCATCACAAGATTCCGTGGATCCTCTTCGATTTGGCAGCGGCTTCTCTGGAGGTTTCCCGGAAAATATCCGGAGGAGAGCCTTCCTCTGGGGTCTTGCTGCCTGCAGAACAGAAAAAGGTCAGGCCGTGCCCCCTGGTTTTCCCCGGGAGACAGGGAGAACCCTGTCTGGGGCCCAGGCCCATTCCGTGTTGCGTGACACAGAAATGGACATCTGGTGCCCTTTCCGCCTCTGCACCTTCCCTCACCTGCCAACCTTCCCGTCCTCCTGGTGGCCCTCTAGGCTTCCCAACTAAGGACTGTGATTTGGACTCCATTGCTTTTCCCCCTGTCATGGGGAACCTGCACGAAGCGCCCCCGCCTCTCCCCGTCCCCGAGTCTCCCAGAGCCAGAGGGGCTCTTGGGTGTGGAAGAACGGAGGACAAGGAGCTGCGCTCTATTTCCTGCAGCGTTCCTTCCCTGGACCGGAGACGGAAAGGCACACGGTGTGCAGGTGCAGAGACACCATGTCCTTAGGAGGCAGTACTCTCAGAGTGGTGAAAACCCCTCCCACCGCTCACCTTGGTCTCTCTTCCTTCTCTCCCTTATCCTTGTTCAAGGGCCCCGGGTTCGCCTCCACCGGGGGCTTCCACGGTTTCAGGTTTTCCTTCCCTTCCTTCTTCCCGAAGGTCTGTGGAACCAGGGCTGCCTTCCAGCACTTCATGGGGCACCTGGTACTTCTGGCCGTGTGGCCAAAGGCCCCGCAGTCTTTGCACTTGAGCTGTGGGTGGAAAGGAAGTGATGTCAGTGAGTGAGCTGAAGCCACAGGCAGCCATCCGATGTCAACATTGAGAGGGATTATGAATTCAGAGCTGAATAAGGATTCCAAAGAGGGGACCCCGGCATGGGGCCCGTTAAGTGCTGGGAGAGTTCGGATACGATGTTCCCTCCCAAAGCCCATGTGACGGAGGACCTCTAAAAGGAAGGACTCGAGGTACTAAGGGGCACGATCGTGACCCCGATGTCAACCACACAGCCAAAGGTGGCTACACAGGATTCTAAGTAGGAAGGGAGGTTGCCCCCAAGAGTCTCTCAAGGGATCTATGGGGCCGGGGAGGAGGTCCCAAGCCACGCCCACCTCGGATGGGTAAAGCAACCTGGGTGGTGGTGACAGAAACCTTTGGAATCCAACCCAGTCTCTGAGGACCCTGTGACAACCCCTCCCCCCGCCCCCACCCCCATACCCAAGAGATCCAGGGCTAGACTTACCCTGGGATCTTCTTCATCGGGCGGGGGAGCCCTTGGCGCAACTGGGGCCCTCCGCTGCTTCTGGAGGGTCTGGGCTCTCCCGAGTCTGTTGGCCCCAGTTTTGGGGTCACGACGGGCCAACATCTTCGTCTCCTGGGGGTTCTATGACCGCCTTTTTCGGGGGTTGATTGTTGGGTCACCTGAAACACACACAAACACACCCATATCGATGGTGAAGCACACTGGATATTCACACACACCCACAGGAAGCCCCCAGCTAACTCCTTGCCGCTGCGGTCGTGAGGAGACTTCACCACCGGTCGGTCAAGTCTGTGCCTCACACTGTGCTGTGTACACCCTCAGATATTGTGTGTTCCTCTGCCATGATTACCTAGTCCGAGTGTAAACCTCGCCTGCCACGGGGCCCATGGCCTAGGGGTGGGGAGCTGAGCTTTCTGCCCCAAACAATCCACTGATTCTGAAGACAGGACTGAGGTGTATCACGATTCACGCCGGTAGGAGACACGATGATTCTATCTCCCTTGACGGCCAGAATGATGGAAGCCGCAGGGCATGGCGTATGGCACCCTTTGGCAGGTCTGTTTGAAATCAGGGATAAGGGAGGCTTCCTGTCACAACTTGAATCGCTACTCTTGCCATTTCTAATTAGGCAACTTCCAAACACAAATTCATAGAGAGAAGTTTTCTTCCTCTCTATCGCACTAGCAGGTGATGGTCTTTCCTGTTCTATCGTTTTGGCTTTAGCTCCAGCCCCTCTTTATTTATTTTTCTGATATTTTACGCATGCCACACGAACCCGTCCAAACAAACGGTGAACAGGTGCCATAGCGTATCGATTTCTTACACGGCTGAAGGGCAAACCGCCCCTTTTTCAAAACCTCTTTTCCCATTTCCCCACCAATTCAGCACGCTGGTTTACATTTCCTTTCGCATTTCCATCTTGGTCTTATCCCACACGTGGAGACGGGAATGATTTCTCGTTTTCTGTTCCAAGAATTACCAGTAAGCAGAATACATCCTACCCCATCAGCAAGCCCCAGTGTGATCGATTTCTTTCACTCTCCCTCGTCTCTTCCCCCCCAAACCCCGCCCCACCCCTCAGGGACTACGTGAAACAAACAGTTGTTCGGTGAAACTAACCTGAAGTTACAGGTCAGCTTTCTTTCCTCGGCTGGCGCTCAGACGGGCAGGTGCTGGAGCAGCCCCGCTGGAAGCGATGCAGCATCCAGGAAGACCGAGGAAGGGGCGGAGAGGGACCTCTGCTTTCCAGGCTGCCTTTTATACCGCCTCTGGTCTCCGGACGTGGAGGGCACCCTAACCTGATCCATTACAGGTACCTTAATTGCAATTAACTTAATCCAATCACATGACCTGGAGACGTCTGTCTGCACAGCCCACTCTAAGATCATGTTCACCTTTGGCCGACATTCTAAAACCTACGAGTACAGCTGCAAGCTTTGAAGGATAGTTGTTCCCCGTCAGACGTGTGACACTGGTTCGTTTACCCTTGTCTCGTTTTCCGTCTTGATTGCCTTTTGTTTGTCTGTTCGTGTTAAAAAAAAAATGTGGTAAAATAGACGCCTTTTAATTGGGCCGTGTCTACTACATCTCGACGTAGGCCTCAGTGTCATCAAGGAGATTCTCCTGGACACGCCGTCACGGCCATGATCCATCTTCAGAGCTTCTCTTTCTTCCCCACGGTAAGTCTGTCAGCAGAGAACACTGACCACACCCTCATGTGTTTTCTCCTCCAGGAGGCGCTTGGAAACCACCGTGAGTTGGACTGCACTGGGAAACACAGATGAAGAAAGTCAAGACCGCTTTGTCCTTCAGCGCCTGGCTCCCTTTTCAACTCGTCTTGCGACTCCAGGCATTATGCCTGAAAAGTCTCCGGGACGCCTGTGAGGCTCTACTTCCCTGGGTCCCATTGCCATTTCTCTGCATTTGCGAGGATCCACCGGACCTTCTTTGGAACTCCCCCGTCGGTGAACTTTGGTGCCACGTCCCCTAATTCTGTCCTTGGTCATCTGCACCTGCACGGGTTAGGCTCCATGTTCCATGGACGGGAAGAGACAGGCAGGAGTCGGAATGCTTAACCGACACACTGGGGCATTTTCTCCTGTAGCCCAAGTGACCCCATCGTCTGGTCGAGCTTTGGAACCGGTCGTGTCCCCCTCGACACTGCACCCGACTCCCAGTTTCTCAATCTTGTTGGCCCCCCGGCGACCTCCGGTTCGATGAATTGCACCTGCTGAAACTCGAGTTCCCTTTGACTTGCGCTTCATGAATTATTCGTGATTCAGGTTGGAACCCCAGCTTACGACCCCCTGTAGGCCGTTCTCTGAGCTTTCCGGTCACATCGTTTCCTTTCACGCTCTTTGGTTCATCGTGGTCCTGCTCGTTCTGCTGTCAGAGGAGCAGAGAGTTGATCTTCTTGATTCTGGATACTGATACATTCTAGGTGATCTGGATAAGCAAGATGACGACCCTCAAGAGCGGCGGAAAGGGAGCAGCCATGTGGTGGGCCGCAGGGAATCCCGCTCAGTTCCCAGGGCTCCTAGATGTGGAATCCTGGTCAGAGTTGTTCCCAGGTCAGAGAATGGAGATAGCCTGTGCATGATGGGATAGCCCTGCCTAGATCGTTCAGTGAGTCTCTAGCTCAGCTACTCTTAGGATCGGGGGGAGGACTGTGGAAAGGCCCGGTGTCAGACATCCGGAAAGAAGACGGGATGAATGTCTTACCTCTGAAGTACATCCCGAATCTGGGAGTTAACTTCAGCTTTGCTGGGGTCTATTTGGCGAATGACAGTGTGCCTGGTGCATACGCACATCCGGCAGCCACTTCATGGGGGCCGTCGCAATTGGAACCACGCACCTGGCGTCGGCGTTTGAGCCAAATGGGGACCCGTGGTGCAAGCAACCCTCCCCACGTGTTAGCGTGCGTGAGATTCAGCTGGCGGCATTTTACTAGGTGCGTGTTGGTAGAGTGGGGCTGAGGTTTGCTTGCTCCTGTGGATGTAGAAGAAGTCAAAGGGCCTGCCCAGCCCTGCGGTCCCCTCAGTCAACTCTGTTTCGGAGACATAACGATTTGGATTGCTAACAAGTCAGGAAAGTTTCAAGCCCTTGGAAGATCAGTTAAACACAAACACGGAATGAGAGTCAAAAGACAATATGTCATCTTTTTGAGAATTTTACTCACTTCAAGCACATGAAACACACATATTGACAAAGGCATGCCAGAGCCCAGTTTTCGAGGCCGAGGAAGGACCCCGAGAGCGCGCAGCGCAGCAGGCTTCCCAGCGTCCCAAACACTGCTCTCGGGGCGGGGCGCAGCGGAAGGGCTGCACCTCTCAGTGTTCCCAAACTTTTCCCTTATTCAGTCATCTAGAGAGCAAAAACTCAGTCATTCCCCAGTTTCCTATTGACGTCCCAGCAGAAGTCTGACTCCTGCGCGTCGCCCAGTTTCTCAGGCAACCAATCACTGGCACGGAAGCTTTTCCTGGCGCGTTTCCGGAGAGCCATGTGAACTACAATGTCCCGCACCAGAATTCAATGAGGCAGAGTCCCTGCATCGGCTCCCTGCCTGGCCTGGGCTAACACATCCGCAGAAGCGCCACAGCCAGGGAGCTTCGGAGTCACCGCAGAGAGTCTGCTCGCTGCTCTGCGCTCCTCAGTCCCACAGTCCCCTCCAAGTCACGGGAGCGGGAGGCCAAGGAGCCCCTGCCACCTGCAGTCTCACTCCAGGTCAAAATCACTGTCCTCTGAGGAGGAGGAAACCTGAAGGTCCTCATAGAGGACACTCGGTGGGACACGAACACCGGGACCCTGAGACTTCTCTGAGACATGAGGGCTCTGAGCGAGGAAGGCTCCCGGCTTCTCAGGAGAGTGAAATGAGGGAGCTGTCAGGAGGCTGGAGCTCCACCATCCATTGTCCAGTCTCCGGAAGAGCACTCTGAGAGGCTGGGCCCCGCCATGGCTGGCCGCTGGGTGACGGGACACGGTGCAGGCCTGGGCAGTAGGCAGGCAAGGTCTGCTGTGCGGAGGCTGCCGGTCGATGCTGGGCACCTGGGCGGGTGTCCTCCGGCCCATCTGGGGTGACGTACTCGCTCCAAGTTCGGTTGCGGCCGGCGGAGGTTGGAGAGTGTCCCGTGCCCCGAGCTCACCTCCCTGGATGGCGTCTTCGGGGATCTGGAAGGGACCCAGTCTCGGTATCTTGGGGAAGTTCAGGCAAGCCTGAATCAGAGCCTGGGCAGGTCTCTTGGCTCCTGGCCTGAAGCTGAGATTGGAGCCTAGGCCCAAGCTGCGTGTGGCGGCTGGTGGGCAGGGCTGTGAGGTCAGCGCGGGACGTCTGTCTTGTGCCCGGGGGCTGATGGCCTGGAGCAGGCCGTGGGTTTGGGAGGCAGCCTGGGGAACTTCTCGGCAGCCACCCTCCGGGCTGCTGTGAGTGGGCTTCACCACGAGGAAAGGCCCCGGGCCCTGGTCCCTGACTGCAGGCTGAGGGATGGGGGCCGCAGCCCCTGTCTGTCGAAGACTAGAGGAGGAGCTCACACTGGCTTTTCTGAGGGGAGACAGTGAAGCCAAGACGGAACCCCTGTCAGACATTTCGGTAGCTGAGCCATCAGTGAGGACAGGGTCCACGCGTGGCCTCTTACTGGTTGTGTGGAGCGGCACTGGCCTGCTTGCAACCTGAAAGACAGGAAACCACACACGTTACAAGTTCCTCTGCATGGAGCCGAAACGAAAATCAGCCACTTCCAAAGACGAGGGGCACGCGCCATGAAATTCTCCATACAGAATCGACAGGCGGTACTTGGAAGTAGGGACAGACCCTCCACCTGAGTGCTGATCAGGACAAGACTCATGAAAGATGCGCTCTCGAGCTATGTGTAGCTGATCCGAGCACACCATTGTTCAAAAGAACAATGTCTTGGGCATTAACTGGATCGGAGTGCCTCCACTCAGCCTTCCCTGAAGTGGAAGGGACTAATGCCCTTCTGAAGGCAGGTTGGTGGCTCAAGGGTTCTCAGGGGGTGTTCTCTGAAAAGCTGCATGTTCCTGGGTTTAGCCCTCTCCATGTTTGGGGCCTCTGAGGGACGAATTTCCTCACGCCGCCAGGAACATGTTGTTGGCAGGCTTGCCGTAATTGGACAGAAAGAAAGCAACGGGAAATAAGGCATCCTCAGATGCCTTCACCTGCAATCCAACTGACCTGGAAGGATGGTGGAGTCCCTGAACCCAAGAAGGCAAGAAAGAGGGGTTCCCCGATTCCCTCCCGCAGCCGGGAAGCCGAAAGGAAATCAACCAGTGTGACCTAGAGGACAAAAAGACCAGGGGCCCGGGGTGACACTCACCCTCAGATCATCACAAGATTCCGTGGATCCTCTTCGATTTGGCAGCGGCTTCTCTGGAGGTTTCCCGGAAAATATCCGGAGGAGAGCCTTCCTCTGCGGGTCTTGCTGCCTGCAGAACAGAAAAAGGTCAGGCCGTGCCCCCTGGTTTTCCCCGGGAGACAGGGAGAACCCTGTCTGGGGCCCAGGCCCATTCCGTGTTGCGTGACACAGAAATGGACATCTGGTGCCCTTTCCGCCTCTGCACCTTCCCTCACCTGCCAACCTTCCCGTCCTCCTGGTGGCCCTCTAGGCTTCCCAACTAAGGACTGTGATTTGGACTCCATTGCTTTTCCCCCTGTCATGGGGAACCTGCACGAAGCGCCCCCGCCTCTCCCCGTCCCCGAGTCTCCCAGAGCCAGAGGGGCTCTTGGGTGTGGAAGAACGGAGGACAAGGAGCTGCGCTCTATTTCCTGCAGCGTTCCTTCCCTGGACCGGAGACGGAAAGGCACACGGTGTGCAGGTGCAGAGACACCATGTCCTTAGGAGGCAGTACTCTCAGAGTGGTGAAAACCCCTCCCACCGCTCACCTTGGTCTCTCTTCCTTCTCTCCCTTATCCTTGTTCAAGGGCCCCGGGTTCGCCTCCACTGGGGGCTTCCACGGTTTCAGGTTTTCCTTCCCTTCCTTCTTCCCGAAGGTCTGTGGAACCAGGGCTGCCTTCCAGCACTTCATGGGGCACCTGGTACTTCTGGCCGTGTGGCCAAAGGCCCCGCAGTCTTTGCACTTGAGCTGTGGGTGGAAAGGAAGTGATGTCAGTGAGTGAGCTGAAGCCACAGGCAGCCATCCGATGTCAACATTGAGAGGGATTATGAATTCAGAGCTGAATAAGGATTCCAAAGAGGGGACCCCGGCATGGGGCCCGTTAAGTGCTGGGAGAGTTCGGATACGATGTTCCCTCCCAAAGCCCATGTGACGGAGGACCTCTAAAAGGAAGGACTCGAGGTACTAAGGGGCACGATCGTGACCCCGATGTCAACCACACAGCCAAAGGTGGCTACACAGGATTCTAAGTAGGAAGGGAGGTTGCCCCCAAGAGTCTCTCAAGGGATCTATGGGGCCGGGGAGGAGGTCCCAAGCCACGCCCACCTCGGATGGGTAAAGCAACCTGGGTGGTGGTGACAGAAACCTTTGGAATCCAACCCAGTCTCTGAGGACCCTGTGACAACCCCTCCCCCCGCCCCCACCCCCATACCCAAGAGATCCAGGGCTAGACTTACCCTGGGATCTTCTTCATCGGGCGGGGGAGCCCTTGGCGCAACTGGGGCCCTCTGCTGCTTCTGGAGGGTCTGGGCTCTCCCGAGTCTGTTGGCCCCAGTTTTGGGGTCACGACGGGCCAACATCTTCGTCTCCTGGGGGTTCTATGACCGCCTTTTTCGGGGGTTGATTGTTGGGTCACCTGAAACACACACAAACACACCCATATCGATGGTGAAGCACACTGGATATTCACACACACCCACAGGAAGCCCACAGCTAACTCCTTGCCGCTGCGGTCGTGAGGAGACTTCACCACCGGTCGGTCAAGTCTGTGCCTCACACTGTGCTGTGTACACCCTCAGATATTGTGTGTTCCTCTGCCATGATTACCTAGTCCGAGTGTAAACCTCGCCTGCCACGGGGCCCATGGCCTAGGGGTGGGGAGCTGAGCTTTCTGCCCCAAACAATCCACTGATTCTGAAGACAGGACTGAGGTGTATCACGATTCACGCCGGTAGGAGACACGATGATTCTATCTCCCTTGACGGCCAGAATGATGGAAGCCGCAGGGCATGGCGTATGGCACCCTTTGGCAGGTCTGTTTGAAATCAGGGATAAGGGAGGCTTCCTGTCACAACTTGAATCGCTACTCTTGCCATTTCTAATTAGGCAACTTCCAAACACAAATTCATAGAGAGAAGTTTTCTTCCTCTCTATCGCACTAGCAGGTGATGGTCTTTCCTCTTCTATCGTTTTGGCTTTAGCTCCAGCCCCTCTTTATTTATTTTTCTGATATTTTACGCATGCCACACGAACCCGTCCAAACAAACGGTGAACAGGTGCCATAGCGTATCGATTTCTTACACGGCTGAAGGGCAAACCGCCCCTTTTTCAAAACCTCTTTTCCCATTTCCCCACCAATTCAGCACGCTGGTTTACATTTCCTTTCGCATTTCCATCTTGGTCTTATCCCACACGTGGAGACGGGAATGATTTCTCGTTTTCTGTTCCAAGAATTACCAGTAAGCAGAATACATCCTACCCCATCAGCAAGCCCCAGTGTGATCGATTTCTTTCACTCTCCCTCGTCTTTTCCCCCCCAAACCCCGCCCCACCCCTCAGGGACTACGTGAAACAAACAGTTGTTCGGTGAAACTAACCTGAAGTTACAGGTCAGCTTTCTTTCCTCGGCTGGCGCTCAGACGGGCAGGTGCTGGAGCAGCCCCGCTGGAAGCGATGCAGCATCCAGGAAGACCGAGGAAGGGGCGGAGAGGGACCTCTGCTTTCCAGGCTGCCTTTTATACCGCCTCTGGTCTCCGGACGTGGAGGGCACCCTAACCTGATCCATTACAGGTACCTTAATTGCAATTAACTTAATCCAATCACATGACCTGGAGACGTCTGTCTGCACAGCCCACTCTAAGATCATGTTCACCTTTGGCCGACATTCTAAAACCTACGAGTACAGCTGCAAGCTTTGAAGGATAGTTGTTCCCCGTCAGACGTGTGACACTGGTTCGTTTACCCTTGTCTCGTTTTCCGTCTTGATTGCCTTTTGTTTGTCTGTTCGTGTTAAAAAAAAAATGTGGTAAAATAGACGCCTTTTAATTGGGCCGTGTCTACTACATCTCGACGTAGGCCTCAGTGTCATCAAGGAGATTCTCCTGGACACGCCGTCACGGCCATGATCCATCTTCAGAGCTTCTCTTTCTTCCCCACGGTAAGTCTGTCAGCAGAGAACACTGACCACACCCTCATGTGTTTTCTCCTCCAGGAGGCGCTTGGAAACCACCGTGAGTTGGACTGCACTGGGAAACACAGATGAAGAAAGTCAAGACCGCTTTGTCCTTCAGCGCCTGGCTCCCTTTTCAACTCGTCTTGCGACTCCAGGCATTATGCCTGAAAAGTCTCCGGGACGCCTGTGAGGCTCTACTTCCCTGGGTCCCATTGCCATTTCTCTGCATTTGCGAGGATCCACCGGACCTTCTTTGGAACTCCCCCGTCGGTGAACTTTGGTGCCACGTCCCCTAATTCTGTCCTTGGTCATCTGCACCTGCACGGGTTAGGCTCCATGTTCCATGGACGGGAAGAGACAGGCAGGAGTTGGAATGCTTAACCGACACACTGGGGCATTTTCTCCTGTAGCCCAAGTGACCCCATGGTCTGGTCGAGCTTTGGAACCGGTCGTGTCCCCCTCGACCCTGCACCCGACTCCCAGTTTCTCAATCTTGTTGGCCCCCCGGCGACCTCCGGTTCGACGAATTGCACCTGCTGAAACTCGAGTTCCCTTTGACTTGCGCTTCATGAATTATTCGTGATTCAGGTTGGAACCCCAGCTTACGACCCCCTGTAGGCCGTTCTCTGAGCTTTCCGGTCACATCGTTTCCTTTCACGCTCTTTGGTTCATCGTGGTCCTGCTCGTTCTGCTGTCAGAGGAGCAGAGAGTTGATCTTCTTGATTCTGGATACTGATACATTCTAGGTGATCTGGATAAGCAAGATGACGACCCTCAAGAGCGGCGGAAAGGGAGCAGCCATGTGGTGGGCCGCAGGGAATCCCGCTCAGTTCCCAGGGCTCCTAGATGTGGAATCCTGGTCAGAGTTGTTCCCAGGTCAGAGAATGGAGATAGCCTGTGCATGATGGGATAGCCCTGCCTAGATCGTTCAGTGAGTCTCTAGCTCAGCTACTCTTAGGATCGGGGGGAGGACTGTGGAAAGGCCCGGTGTCAGACATCCGGAAAGAAGACGGGATGAATGTCTTACCTCTGAAGTACATCCCGAATCTGGGAGTTAACTTCAGCTTTGCTGGGGTCTATTTGGCGAATGACAGTGTGCCTGGTGCATACGCACATCCGGCAGCCACTTCATGGGGGCCGTCGCAATTGGAACCACGCACCTGGCGTCGGCGTTTGAGCCAAATGGGGACCCGTGGTGCAAGCAACCCTCCCCACGTGTTAGCGTGCGTGAGATTCAGCTGGCGGCATTTTACTAGGTGCGTGTTGGTAGAGTGGGGCTGAGGTTTGCTTGCTCCTGTGGATGTAGAAGAAGTCAAAGGGCCTGCCCAGCCCTGCGGTCCCCTCAGTCAACTCTGTTTCGGAGACATAACGATTTGGATTGCTAACAAGTCAGGAAAGTTTCAAGCCCTTGGAAGATCAGTTAAACACAAACACGGAATGAGAGTCAAAAGACAATATGTCATCTTTTTGAGAATTTTACTCACTTCAAGCACATGAAACACACATATTGACAAAGGCATGCCAGAGCCCAGTTTTCGAGGCCGAGGAAGGACCCTGAGAGCGCGCAGCGCAGCAGGCTTCCCAGCGTCCCAAACACTGCTCTCGGGGCGGGGCGCAGCGGAAGGGCTGCACCTCTCAGTGTTCCCAAACTTTTCCCTTATTCAGTCATCTAGAGAGCAAAAACTCAGTCATTCCCCAGTTTCCTATTGACGTCCCAGCAGAAGTCTGACTCCTGCGCGTCGCCCAGTTTCTCAGGCAACCAATCACTGGCACGGAAGCTTTTCCTGGCGCGTTTCCGGAGAGCCATGTGAACTACAATGTCCCGCACCAGAATTCAATGAGGCAGAGTCCCTGCATCGGCTCCCTGCCTGGCCTGGGCTAACACATCCGCAGAAGCGCCACAGCCAGGGAGCTTCGGAGTCACCGCAGAGAGTCTGCTCGCTGCTCTGCGCTCCTCAGTCCCACAGTCCCCTCCAAGTCACGGGAGCGGGAGGCCAAGGAGCCCCTGCCACCTGCAGTCTCACTCCAGGTCAAAATCACTGTCCTCTGAGGAGGAGGAAACCTGAAGGTCCTCATAGAGGACACTCGGTGGGACACGAACACCGGGACCCTGAGACTTCTCTGAGACATGAGGGCTCTGAGCGAGGAAGGCTCCCGGCTTCTCAGGAGAGTGAAATGAGGGAGCTGTCAGGAGGCTGGAGCTCCACCATCCATTGTCCAGTCTCCGGAAGAGCACTCTGAGAGGCTGGGCCCCGCCATGGCTGGCCGCTGGGTGACGGGACACGGTGCAGGCCTGGGCAGTAGGCAGGCAAGGTCTGCTGTGCGGAGGCTGCCGGTCGATGCTGGGCACCTGGGCGGGTGTCCTCCGGCCCATCTGGGGCGACGTACTCGCTCCAAGTTCGGTTGCGGCCGGCGGAGGTTGGAGAGCGTCCCGTGCCCCGAGCTCACCTCCCTGGATGGCGTCTTCGGGGATCTGGAAGGGACCCAGTCTCGGTATCTTGGGGAAGTTCAGGCAAGCCTGAATCGGAGCCTGGGCAGGTCTCTTGGCTCCTGGCCTGAAGCTGAGATTGGAGCCTAGGCCCAAGCTGCGTGTGGCGGCTGGTGGGCAGGGCTGTGAGGTCAGCGCGGGACGTCTGTCTTGTGCCCGGGGGCTGATGGCCTGGAGCAGGCCGTGGGTTTGGGAGGCAGCCTGGGGAACTTCTCGGCAGCCACCCTCCGGGCTGCTGTGAGTGGGCTTCACCACGAGGAAAGGCCCCGGGCCCTGGTGCCTGACTGCAGGCTGAGGGATGGGGGCCGCAGCCCCTGTCTGTCGAAGACTAGAGGAGGAGCTCACACTGGCTTTTCTGAGGGGAGACAGTGAAGCCAAGACGGAACCCCTGTCAGACATTTCGGTAGCTGAGCCATCAGTGAGGACAGGGTCCACGCGTGGCCTCTTACTGGTTGTGTGGAGCGGCACTGGCCTGCTTGCAACCTGAAAGACAGGAAACCACACACGTTACAAGTTCCTCTGCATGGAGCCGAAACGAAAATCAGCCACTTCCAAAGACGAGGGGCACGCGCCATGAAATTCTCCATACAGAATCGACAGGCGGTCCTTGGAAGTAGGGACAGACCCTCCACCTGAGTGCTGATCAGGACAAGACTCATGAAAGATGCGCTCTCGAGCTATGTGTAGCTGATCCGAGCACACCATTGTTCAAAAGAACAATGTCTTGGGCATTAACTGGATCGGAGTGCCTCCACTCAGCCTTCCCTGAAGTGGAAGGGACTAATGCCCTTCTGAAGGCAGGTTGGTGGCTCAAGGGTTCTCAGGGGGTGTTCTCTGAAAAGCTGCATGTTCCTGGGTTTAGCCCTCTCCATGTTTGGGGCCTCTGAGGGACGAATTTCCTCACGCCGCCAGGAACATGTTGTTGGCAGGCTTGCCGTAATTGGACAGAAAGAAAGCAACGGGAAATAAGGCATCCTCAGATGCCTTCACCTGCAATCCAACTGACCTGGAAGGATGGTGGAGTCCCTGACCCCAAGAAGGCAAGAAAGAGGGGTTCCCCGATTCCCTCTCGCAGCCGGGAAGCTGAAAGGAAATCAACCAGTGTGACCTAGAGGAGAAAAAGACCAGGGGCCCGGGGTGACACTCACCCTCAGATCATCACAAGATTCCGTGGATCCTCTTCGATTTGGCAGCGGCTTCTCTGGAGGTTTCCCGGAAAATATCCGGAGGAGAGCCTTCCTCTGCGGGTCTTGCTGCCTGCAGAACAGAAAAAGGTCAGGCCGTGCCCCCTGGTTTTCCCCGGGAGACAGGGAGAACCCTGTCTGGGGCCCAGGCCCATTCCGTGTTGCGTGACACAGAAATGGACATCTGGTGCCCTTTCCGCCTCTGCACCTTCCCTCACCTGCCAACCTTCCCGTCCTCCTGGTGGCCCTCTAGGCTTCCCAACTAAGGACTGTGATTTGGACTCCATTGCTTTTCCCCCTGTCATGGGGAACCTGCACGAAGCGCCCCCGCCTCTCCCCGTCCCCGAGTCTCCCAGAGCCAGAGGGGCTCTTGGGTGTGGAAGAACGGAGGACAAGGAGCTGCGCTCTATTTCCTGCAGCGTTCCTTCCCTGGACCGGAGACGGAAAGGCACACGGTGTGCAGGTGCAGAGACACCATGTCCTTAGGAGGCAGTACTCTCAGAGTGGTGAAAACCCCTCCCACCGCTCACCTTGGTCTCTCTTCCTTCTCTCCCTTATCCTTGTTCAAGGGCCCCGGGTTCGCCTCCACCGGGGGCTTCCACGGTTTCAGGTTTTCCTTCCCTTCCTTCTTCCCGAAGGTCTGTGGAACCAGGGCTGCCTTCCAGCACTTCATGGGGCACCTGGTACTTCTGGCCGTGTGGCCAAAGGCCCCGCAGTCTTTGCACTTGAGCTGTGGGTGGAAAGGAAGTGATGTCAGTGAGTGAGCTGAAGCCACAGGCAGCCATCCGATGTCAACATTGAGAGGGATTATGAATTCAGAGCTGAATAAGGATTCCAAAGAGGGGACCCCGGCATGGGGCCCGTTAAGTGCTGGGAGAGTTCGGATACGATGTTCCCTCCCAAAGCCCATGTGACGGAGGACCTCTAAAAGGAAGGACTCGAGGTACTAAGGGGCACGATCGTGACCCCGATGTCAACCACACAGCCAAAGGTGGCTACACAGGATTCTAAGTAGGAAGGGAGGTTGCCCCCAAGAGTCTCTCAAGGGATCTATGGGGCCGGGGAGGAGGTCCCAAGCCACGCCCACCTCGGATGGGTAAAGCAACCTGGGTGGTGGTGACAGAAACCTTTGGAATCCAACCCAGTCTCTGAGGACCCTGTGACAACCCCTCCCCCCGCCCCCACCCCCATACCCAAGAGATCCAGGGCTAGACTTACCCTGGGATCTTCTTCATCGGGCGGGGGAGCCCTTGGCGCAACTGGGGCCCTCCGCTGCTTCTGGAGGGTCTGGGCTCTCCCGAGTCTGTTGGCCCCAGTTTTGGGGTCATGACGGGCCAACATCTTCGTCTCCTGGGGGTTCTATGACCGCCTTTTTCGGGGGTTGATTGTTGGGTCACCTGAAACACACACAAACACACCCATATCGATGGTGAAGCACACTGGATATTCACACACACCCACAGGAAGCCCCCAGCTAACTCCTTGCCGCTGCGGTCGTGAGGAGACTTCACCACCGGTCGGTCAAGTCTGTGCCTCACACTGTGCTGTGTACACCCTCAGATATTGTGTGTTCCTCTGCCATGATTACCTAGTCCGAGTGTAAACCTCGCCTGCCACGGGGCCCATGGCCTAGGGGTGGGGAGCTGAGCTTTCTGCCCCAAACAATCCACTGATTCTGAAGACAGGACTGAGGTGTATCACGATTCACGCCGGTAGGAGACACGATGATTCTATCTCCCTTGACGGCCAGAATGATGGAAGCCGCAGGGCATGGCGTATGGCACCCTTTGGCAGGTCTGTTTGAAATCAGGGATAAGGGAGGCTTCCTGTCACAACTTGAATCGCTACTCTTGCCATTTCTAATTAGGCAACTTCCAAACACAAATTCATAGAGAGAAGTTTTCTTCCTCTCTATCGCACAAGCAGGTGATGGTCTTTCCTGTTCTATCGTTTTGGCTTTAGCTCCAGCCCCTCTTTATTTATTTTTCTGATATTTTACGCATGCCACACGAACCCGTCCAAACAAACGGTGAACAGGTGCCATAGTGTATCGATTTCTTACACGGCTGAAGGGAAAACCGCCCCTTTTTCAAAACCTCTTTTCCCATTTCCCCACCAATTCAGCACGCTGGTTTACATTTCCTTTCGCATTTCCATCTTGGTCTTATCCCACACGTGGAGACGGGAATGATTTCTCGTTTTCTGTTCCAAGAATTACCAGTAAGCAGAATACATCCTACCCCATCAGCAAGCCCCAGTGTGATCGATTTCTTTCACTCTCCCTCGTCTCTTCCCCCCCAAACCCCGCCCCACCCCTCAGGGACTACGTGAAACAAACAGTTGTTCGGTGAAACTAACCTGAAGTTACAGGTCAGCTTTCTTTCCTCGGCTGGCGCTCAGACGGGCAGGTGCTGGAGCAGCCCCGCTGGAAGCGATGCAGCATCCAGGAAGACCGAGGAAGGGGCGGAGAGGGACCTCTGCTTTCCAGGCTGCCTTTTATACCGCCTCTGGTCTCCGGACGTGGAGGGCACCCTAACCTGATGCATTACAGGTACCTTAATTGCAATTAACTTAATCCAATCACATGACCTGGAGACGTCTGTCTGCACAGCCCACTCTAAGATCATGTTCACCTTTGGCCGACATTCTAAAACCTACGAGTACAGCTGCAAGCTTTGAAGGATAGTTGTTCCCCGTCAGACGTGTGACACTGGATCGTTTACCCTTGTCTCGTTTTCCGTCTTGATTGCCTTTTGTTTGTCTGTTCGTGTTAAAAAAAAAATGTGGTAAAATAGACGCCTTTTAATTGGGCCGTGTCTTCTACATCTCGACGTAGGCCTCAGTGTCATCAAGGAGATTCTCCTGGACACACCGTCACGGCCATGATCCATCTTCAGAGCTTCTCTTTCTTCCCCACGGTAAGTCTGTCAGCAGAGAACACTGACCACACCCTCATGTGTTTTCTCCTCCAGGAGGCGCTTGGAAACCACCGTGAGTTGGACTCCACTGGGAAACACAGATGAAGAAAGTCAAGACCGCTTTGTCCTTCAGCGCCTGGCTCCCTTTTCAACTCGTCTTGCGACTCCAGGCATTATGCCTGAAAAGTCTCCGGGACGCCTGTGAGGCTCTACTTCCCTGGGTCCCATTGCCATTTCTCTGCATTTGCGAGGATCCACCGGACCTTCTTTGGAACTCCCCCGTCGGTGAACTTTGGTGCCACGTCCCCTAATTCTGTCCTTGGTCATCTGCACCTGCACGGGTTAGGCTCCATGTTCCATGGACGGGAAGAGACAGGCAGGAGTCGGAATGCTTAACCGACACACTGGGGCATTTTCTCCTGTAGCCCAAGTGACCCCATGGTCTGGTCGAGCTTTGGAACCGGTCGCGTCCCCCTCGACACTGCACCCGACTCCCAGTTTCTCAATCTTGTTGGCCCCCCGGCGACCTCCGGTTCGATGAATTGCACCTGCTGAAACTCGAGTTCCCTTTGACTTGCGCTTCATGAATTATTCGTGATTCAGGTTGGAACCCCAGCTTACGACCCCCTGTAGGCCGTTCTCTGAGCTTTCCGGTCACATCGTTTCCTTTCACGCTCTTTGGTTCATCGTGGTCCTGCTCGTTCTGCTGTCAGAGGAGCAGAGAGTTGATCTTCTTGATTCTGGATACTGATACTTTCTAGGTGATCTGGATAAGCAAGATGACGACCCTCAAGAGCGGCGGAAAGGGAGCAGCCATTTGGTGGGCCGCAGGGAATCCCGCTCAGTTCCCAGGGCTCCTAGATGTGGAATCCTGGTCAGAGTTGTTCCCAGGTCAGAGAATGGAGATAGCCTGTGCATGATGGGATAGCCCTGCCTAGATCGTTCAGTGAGTCCCTAGCTCAGCTACTCTTAGGATCGGGGGGAGGACCGTGGAAAGGCCCGGTGTCAGACATCCGGAAAGAAGATGGGATGAATGTCTTACCTCTGAAGTACATCCCGAATCTGGGAGTTAACTTCAGCTTTGCTGGGGTCTATTTGGCGAATGACAGTGTGCCTGGTGCATACGCACATCCGGCAGCCACTTCATGGGGGCCGTCGCAATTGGAACCACGCACCTGGCGTCGGCGTTTGAGCCAAATGGGGACCCGTGGTGCAAGCAACCCTCCCCACGTGTTAGCGTGCGTGAGATTCAGCTGGCGGCATTTTACTAGGTGCGTGTTGGTAGAGTGGGGCTGAGGTTTGCTTGCTCCTGTGGATGTAGAAGAAGTCAAAGGGCCTGCCCAGCCCTGCGGTCCCCTCAGTCAACTCTGTTTCGGAGACATAACGATTTGGATTGCTAACAAGTCAGGAAAGTTTCAAGCCCTTGGAAGATCAGTTAAACACAAACACGGAATGAGAGTCAACAGACAATATGTCATCTTTTTGAGAATTTTACTCACTTCAAGCACATGAAACACACATATTGACAAAGGCATGCCAGAGCCCAGTTTTCGAGGCCGAGGAAGGACCCCGAGAGCGCGCAGCGCAGCAGGCTTCCCAGCGTCCCAAACACTGCTCTCGGGGCGGGGCGCAGCGGAAGGGCTGCACCTCTCAGTGTTCCCAAACTTTTCCCTTATTCAGTCATCTAGAGAGCAAAAACTCAGTCATTCCCCAGTTTCCTATTGACGTCCCAGCAGAAGTCTGACTCCTGCGCGTCGCCCAGTTTCTCAGGCAACCGATCACTGGCACGGAAGCTTTTCCTGGCGCGTTTCCGGAGAGCCATGTGAACTACAATGTCCCTCACCAGAATTCAATGAGGCAGAGTCCCTGCATCGGCTCCCTGCCTGGCCTGGGCTAACACATCCGCAGAAGCGCCACAGCCAGGGAGCTTCGGAGTCACCGCAGAGAGTCTGCTCGCTGCTCTGCGCTCCTCAGTCCCACAGTCCCCTCCAAGTCACGGGAGCGGGAGGCCAAGGAGCCCCTGCCACCTGCAGTCTCACTCCAGGTCAAAATCACTGTCCTCTGAGGAGGAGGAAACCTGAAGGTCCTCATAGAGGACACTCGGTGGGACACGAACACCGGGACCCTGAGACTTCTCTGAGACATGAGGGCTCTGAGCGAGGAAGGCTCCCGGCTTCTCAGGAGAGTGAAATGAGGGAGCTGTCAGGAGGCTGGAGCTCCACCATCCATTGTCCAGTCTCCGGAAGAGCACTCTGAGAGGCTGGGCCCCGCCATGGCTGGCCGCTGGGTGACGGGACACGGTGCAGGCCTGGGCAGTAGGCAGGCAAGGTCTGCTGTGCGGAGGCTGCCGGTCGATGCTGGGCACCTGGGCGGGTGTCCTCCGGCCCATCTGGGGCGACGTACTCGCTCCAAGTTCGGTTGCGGCCGGCGGAGGTTGGAGAGCGTCCCGTGCCCCGAGCTCACCTCCCTGGATGGCGTCTTCGGGGATCTGGAAGGGACCCAGTCTCGGTATCTTGGGGAAGTTCAGGCAAGCCTGAATCGGAGCCTGGGCAGGTCTCTTGGCTCCTGGCCTGAAGCTGAGATTGGAGCCTAGGCCCAAGCTGCGTGTGGCGGCTGGTGGGCAGGGCTGTGAGGTCAGCGCGGGACGTCTGTCTTGTGCCCGGGGGCTGATGGCCTGGAGCAGGCCGTGGGTTTGGGAGGCAGCCTGGGGAACTTCTCGGCAGCCACCCTCCGGGCTGCTGTGAGTGGGCTTCACCACGAGGAAAGGCCCCGGGCCCTGGTGCCTGACTGCAGGCTGAGGGATGGGGGCCGCAGCCCCTGTCTGTCGAAGACTAGAGGAGGAGCTCACACTGGCTTTTCTGAGGGGAGACAGTGAAGCCAAGACGGAACCCCTGTCAGACATTTCGGTAGCTGAGCCATCAGTGAGGACAGGGTCCACGCGTGGCCTCTTACTGGTTGTGTGGAGCGGCACTGGCCTGCTTGCAACCTGAAAGACAGGAAACCACACACGTTACAAGTTCCTCTGCATGGAGCCGAAACGAAAATCAGCCACTTCCAAAGACGAGGGGCACGCGCCATGAAATTCTCCATACAGAATCAACAGGCGGTCCTTGGAAGTAGGGAGAGACCCTCCACCTGAGTGCTGATCAGGACAAGACTCGTGAAAGATGCACGCTCGAGCTATGTGTAGCTGATCCGAGCACACCATTGTTCAAAAGAACAATGTCTTGGGCATTAACTGGATCGGAGTGCCTCCACTCAGCCTTCCCTGAAGTGGAAGGGACTAATGCCCTTCTGAAGGCAGGTTGGTGGCTCAAGGGTTCTCAGGGGGTGTTCTCTGAAAAGCTGCATGTTCCTGGGTTTAGCCCTCTCCATGTTTGGGGCCTCTGAGGGACGAATTTCCTCACGCCGCCAGGAACATGTTGTTGGCAGGCTTGCCGTAATTGGACAGAAAGAAAGCAACGGGAAATAAGGCATCCTCAGATGCCTTCACCTGCAATCCAACTGACCTGGAAGGATGGTGGAGTCCCTGACCCCAAGAAGGCAAGAAAGAGGGGTTCCCCGATTCCCTCTCGCAGCCAGGAAGCTGAAAGGAAATCAACCAGTGTGACCTAGAGGAGAAAAAGACCAGGGGCCCGGGGTGACACTCACCCTCAGATCATCACAAGATTCCGTGGATCCTCTTCGATTTGGCAGCGGCTTCTCTGGAGGTTTCCCGGAAAATATCCGGAGGAGAGACTTCCTCTGCGGGTCTTGCTGCCTGCAGAACAGAAAAAGGTCAGGCCGTGCCCCCTGGTTTTCCCCGGGAGACAGGGAGAACCCTGTCTGGGGCCCAGGCCCATTCCGTGTTGCGTGACACAGAAATGGACATCTGGTGCCCTTTCCGCCTCTGCACCTTCCCTCACCTGCCAACCTTCCCATCCTCCTGGTGGCCCTCTAGGCTTCCCAACTAAGGACTGTGATTTGGACTCCATTGCTTTTCCCCCTGTCATGGGGAACCTGCATGAAGCGCCCCCGCCTCTCCCCGTCCCCGAGTCTCCCAGAGCCAGAGGGGCTCTTGGGTGTGGAAGAACGGAGGACAAGGAGCTGCGCTCTATTTCCTGCAGCGTTCCTTCCCTGGACCGGAGACGGAAAGGCACACGGTGTGCAGGTGCAGAGACACCATGTCCTTAGGAGGCAGTACTCTCAGAGTGGTGAAAACCCCTCCCACCGCTCACCTTGGTCTCTCTTCCTTCTCTCCCTTATCCTTGTTCAAGGGCCCCGGGTTCGCCTCCACCGGGGGCTTCCACGGTTTCAGGTTTTCCTTCCCTTCCTTCTTCCCGAAGGTCTGTGGAACCAGGGCTGCCTTCCAGCACTTCATGGGGCACCTGGTACTTCTGGCCGTGTGGCCAAAGGCCCCGCAGTCTTTGCACTTGAGCTGTGGGTGGAAAGGAAGTGATGTCAGTGAGTGAGCTGAAGCCACAGGCAGCCATCCGATGTCAACATTGAGAGGGATTATGAATTCAGAGCTGAATAAGGATTCCAAAGAGGGGACCCCGGCATGGGGCCCGTTAAGTGCTGGGAGAGTTCGGATACGATGTTCCCTCCCAAAGCCCATGTGACGGAGGACCTCTAAAAGGAAGGACTCGAGGTACTAAGGGGCACGATCGTGACCCCGATGTCAACCACACAGCCAAAGGTGGCTACACAGGATTCTAAGTAGGAAGGGAGGTTGCCCCCAAGAGTCTCTCAAGGGATCTATGGGGCCGGGGAGGAGGTCCCAAGCCACGCCCACCTCGGATGGGTAAAGCAACCTGGGTGGTGGTGACAGAAACCTTTGGAATCCAACCCAGTCTCTGAGGACCCTGTGACAACCCCTCCCCCCGCCCCCACCCCCATACCCAAGAGATCCAGGGCTAGACTTACCCTGGGATCTTCTTCATCGGGCGGGGGAGCCCTTGGCGCAACTGGGGCCCTCCGCTGCTTCTGGAGGGTCTGGGCTCTCCCGAGTCTGTTGGCCCCAGTTTTGGGGTCACGACGGGCCAACATCTTCGTCTCCTGGGGGTTCTATGACCGCCTTTTTCGGGGGTTGATTGTTGGGTCACCTGAAACACACACAAACACACCCATATCGATGGTGAAGCACACTGGATATTCACACACACCCACAGGAAGCCCCCAGCTAACTCCTTGCCGCTGCGGTCGTGAGGAGACTTCACCACCGGTCGGTCAAGTCTGTGCCTCACACTGTGCTGTGTACACCCTCAGATATTGTGTGTTCCTCTGCCATGATTACCTAGTCCGAGTGTAAACCTCGCCTGCCACGGGGCCCATGGCCTAGGGGTGGGGAGCTGAGCTTTCTGCCCCAAACAATCCACTGATTCTGAAGACAGGACTGAGGTGTATCACGATTCACGCCGGTAGGAGACACGATGATTCTATCTCCCTTGACGGCCAGAATGATGGAAGCCGCAGGGCATGGCGTATGGCACCCTTTGGCAGGTCTGTTTGAAATCAGGGATAAGGGAGGCTTCCTGTCACAACTTGAATCGCTACTCTTGCCATTTCTAATTAGGCAACTTCCAAACACAAATTCATAGAGAGAAGTTTTCTTCCTCTCTATCGCACTAGCAGGTGATGGTCTTTCCTCTTCTATCGTTTTGGCTTTAGCTCCAGCCCCTCTTTATTTATTTTTCTGATATTTTACGCATGCCACACGAACCCGTCCAAACAAACGGTGAACAGGTGCCATAGCGTATCGATTTCTTACACGGCTGAAGGGCAAACCGCCCCTTTTTCAAAACCTCTTTTCCCATTTCCCCACCAATTCAGCACGCTGGTTTACATTTCCTTTCGCATTTCCATCTTGGTCTTATCCCACACGTGGAGACGGGAATGATTTCTCGTTTTCTGTTCCAAGAATTACCAGTAAGCAGAATACATCCTACCCCATCAGCAAGCCCCAGTGTGATCGATTTCTTTCACTCTCCCTCGTCTCTTCCCCCCCAAACCCCGCCCCACCCCTCAGGGACTACGTGAAACAAACAGTTGTTCGGTGAAACTAACCTGAAGTTACAGGTCAGCTTTCTTTCCTCGGCTGGCGCTCAGACGGGCAGGTGCTGGAGCAGCCCCGCTGGAAGCGATGCAGCATCCAGGAAGACCGAGGAAGGGGCGGAGAGGGACCTCTGCTTTCCAGGCTGCCTTTTATACCGCCTCTGGTCTCCGGACGTGGAGGGCACCCTAACCTGATCCATTACAGGTACCTTAATTGCAATTAACTTAATCCAATCACATGACCTGGAGACGTCTGTCTGCACAGCCCACTCTAAGATCATGTTCACCTTTGGCCGACATTCTAAAACCTACGAGTACAGCTGCAAGCTTTGAAGGATAGTTGTTCCCCGTCAGACGTGTGACACTGGATCGTTTACCCTTGTCTCGTTTTCCGTCTTGATTGCCTTTTGTTTGTCTGTTCGTGTTAAAAAAAAAATGTGGTAAAATAGACGCCTTTTAATTGGGCCGTGTCTTCTACATCTCGACGTAGGCCTCAGTGTCATCAAGGAGATTCTCCTGGACACACCGTCACGGCCATGATCCATCTTCAGAGCTTCTCTTTCTTCCCCACGGTAAGTCTGTCAGCAGAGAACACTGACCACACCCTCATGTGTTTTCTCCTCCAGGAGGCGCTTGGAAACCACCGTGAGTTGGACTCCACTGGGAAACACAGATGAAGAAAGTCAAGACCGCTTTGTCCTTCAGCGCCTGGCTCCCTTTTCAACTCGTCTTGCGACTCCAGGCATTATGCCTGAAAAGTCTCCGGGACGCCTGTGAGGCTCTACTTCCCTGGGTCCCATTGCCATTTCTCTGCATTTGCGAGGATCCACCGGACCTTCTTTGGAACTCCCCCGTCGGTGAACTTTGGTGCCACGTCCCCTAATTCTGTCCTTGGTCATCTGCACCTGCACGGGTTAGGCTCCATGTTCCATGGACGGGAAGAGACAGGCAGGAGTCGGAATGCTTAACCGACACACTGGGGCATTTTCTCCTGTAGCCCAAGTGACCCCATGGTCTGGTCGAGCTTTGGAACCGGTCGCGTCCCCCTCGACACTGCACCCGACTCCCAGTTTCTCAATCTTGTTGGCCCCCCGGCGACCTCCGGTTCGATGAATTGCACCTGCTGAAACTCGAGTTCCCTTTGACTTGCGCTTCATGAATTATTCGTGATTCAGGTTGGAACCCCAGCTTACGACCCCCTGTAGGCCGTTCTCTGAGCTTTCCGGTCACATCGTTTCCTTTCACGCTCTTTGGTTCATCGTGGTCCTGCTCGTTCTGCTGTCAGAGGAGCAGAGAGTTGATCTTCTTGATTCTGGATACTGATACTTTCTAGGTGATCTGGATAAGCAAGATGACGACCCTCAAGAGCGGCGGAAAGGGAGCAGCCATTTGGTGGGCCGCAGGGAATCCCGCTCAGTTCCCAGGGCTCCTAGATGTGGAATCCTGGTCAGAGTTGTTCCCAGGTCAGAGAATGGAGATAGCCTGTGCATGATGGGATAGCCCTGCCTAGATCGTTCAGTGAGTCCCTAGCTCAGCTACTCTTAGGATCGGGGGGAGGACCGTGGAAAGGCCCGGTGTCAGACATCCGGAAAGAAGATGGGATGAATGTCTTACCTCTGAAGTACATCCCGAATCTGGGAGTTAACTTCAGCTTTGCTGGGGTCTATTTGGCGAATGACAGTGTGCCTGGTGCATACGCACATCCGGCAGCCACTTCATGGGGGCCGTCGCAATTGGAACCACGCACCTGGCGTCGGCGTTTGAGCCAAATGGGGACCCGTGGTGCAAGCAACCCTCCCCACGTGTTAGCGTGCGTGAGATTCAGCTGGCGGCATTTTACTAGGTGCGTGTTGGTAGAGTGGGGCTGAGGTTTGCTTGCTCCTGTGGATGTAGAAGAAGTCAAAGGGCCTGCCCAGCCCTGCGGTCCCCTCAGTCAACTCTGTTTCGGAGACATAACGATTTGGATTGCTAACAAGTCAGGAAAGTTTCAAGCCCTTGGAAGATCAGTTAAACACAAACACGGAATGAGAGTCAACAGACAATATGTCATCTTTTTGAGAATTTTACTCACTTCAAGCACATGAAACACACATATTGACAAAGGCATGCCAGAGCCCAGTTTTCGAGGCCGAGGAAGGACCCCGAGAGCGCGCAGCGCAGCAGGCTTCCCAGCGTCCCAAACACTGCTCTCGGGGCGGGGCGCAGCGGAAGGGCTGCACCTCTCAGTGTTCCCAAACTTTTCCCTTATTCAGTCATCTAGAGAGCAAAAACTCAGTCATTCCCCAGTTTCCTATTGACGTCCCAGCAGAAGTCTGACTCCTGCGCGTCGCCCAGTTTCTCAGGCAACCGATCACTGGCACGGAAGCTTTTCCTGGCGCGTTTCCGGAGAGCCATGTGAACTACAATGTCCCTCACCAGAATTCAATGAGGCAGAGTCCCTGCATCGGCTCCCTGCCTGGCCTGGGCTAACACATCCGCAGAAGCGCCACAGCCAGGGAGCTTCGGAGTCACCGCAGAGAGTCTGCTCGCTGCTCTGCGCTCCTCAGTCCCACAGTCCCCTCCAAGTCACGGGAGCGGGAGGCCAAGGAGCCCCTGCCACCTGCAGTCTCACTCCAGGTCAAAATCACTGTCCTCTGAGGAGGAGGAAACCTGAAGGTCCTCATAGAGGACACTCGGTGGGACACGAACACCGGGACCCTGAGACTTCTCTGAGACATGAGGGCTCTGAGCGAGGAAGGCTCCCGGCTTCTCAGGAGAGTGAAATGAGGGAGCTGTCAGGAGGCTGGAGCTCCACCATCCATTGTCCAGTCTCCGGAAGAGCACTCTGAGAGGCTGGGCCCCGCCATGGCTGGCCGCTGGGTGACGGGACACGGTGCAGGCCTGGGCAGTAGGCAGGCAAGGTCTGCTGTGCGGAGGCTGCCGGTCGATGCTGGGCACCTGGGCGGGTGTCCTCCGGCCCATCTGGGGCGACGTACTCGCTCCAAGTTCGGTTGCGGCCGGCGGAGGTTGGAGAGCGTCCCGTGCCCCGAGCTCACCTCCCTGGATGGCGTCTTCGGGGATCTGGAAGGGACCCAGTCTCGGTATCTTGGGGAAGTTCAGGCAAGCCTGAATCGGAGCCTGGGCAGGTCTCTTGGCTCCTGGCCTGAAGCTGAGATTGGAGCCTAGGCCCAAGCTGCGTGTGGCGGCTGGTGGGCAGGGCTGTGAGGTCAGCGCGGGACGTCTGTCTTGTGCCCGGGGGCTGATGGCCTGGAGCAGGCCGTGGGTTTGGGAGGCAGCCTGGGGAACTTCTCGGCAGCCACCCTCCGGGCTGCTGTGAGTGGGCTTCACCACGAGGAAAGGCCCCGGGCCCTGGTGCCTGACTGCAGGCTGAGGGATGGGGGCCGCAGCCCCTGTCTGTCGAAGACTAGAGGAGGAGCTCACACTGGCTTTTCTGAGGGGAGACAGTGAAGCCAAGACGGAACCCCTGTCAGACATTTCGGTAGCTGAGCCATCAGTGAGGACAGGGTCCACGCGTGGCCTCTTACTGGTTGTGTGGAGCGGCACTGGCCTGCTTGCAACCTGAAAGACAGGAAACCACACACGTTACAAGTTCCTCTGCATGGAGCCGAAACGAAAATCAGCCACTTCCAAAGACGAGGGGCACGCGCCATGAAATTCTCCATACAGAATCAACAGGCGGTCCTTGGAAGTAGGGAGAGACCCTCCACCTGAGTGCTGATCAGGACAAGACTCGTGAAAGATGCACGCTCGAGCTATGTGTAGCTGATCCGAGCACACCATTGTTCAAAAGAACAATGTCTTGGGCATTAACTGGATCGGAGTGCCTCCACTCAGCCTTCCCTGAAGTGGAAGGGACTAATGCCCTACTGAAGGCAGGTTGGTGGCTCAAGGGTTCTCAGGGGGTGTTCTCTGAAAAGCTGCATGTTCCTGGGTTTAGCCCTCTCCATGTTTGGGGCCTCTGAGGGACGAATTTCCTCACGCCGCCAGGAACATGTTGTTGGCAGGCTTGCCGTAATTGGACAGAAAGAAAGCAACGGGAAATAAGGCATCCTCAGATGCCTTCACCTGCAATCCAACTGACCTGGAAGGATGGTGGAGTCCCTGACCCCAAGAAGGCAAGAAAGAGGGGTTCCCCGATTCCCTCTCGCAGCCAGGAAGCTGAAAGGAAATCAACCAGTGTGACCTAGAGGAGAAAAAGACCAGGGGCCCGGGGTGACACTCACCCTCAGATCATCACAAGATTCCGTGGATCCTCTTCGATTTGGCAGCGGCTTCTCTGGAGGTTTCCCGGAAAATATCCGGAGGAGAGACTTCCTCTGCGGGTCTTGCTGCCTGCAGAACAGAAAAAGGTCAGGCCGTGCCCCCTGGTTTTCCCCGGGAGACAGGGAGAACCCTGTCTGGGGCCCAGGCCCATTCCGTGTTGCGTGACACAGAAATGGACATCTGGTGCCCTTTCCGCCTCTGCACCTTCCCTCACCTGCCAACCTTCCCATCCTCCTGGTGGCCCTCTAGGCTTCCCAACTAAGGACTGTGATTTGGACTCCATTGCTTTTCCCCCTGTCATGGGGAACCTGCATGAAGCGCCCCCGCCTCTCCCCGTCCCCGAGTCTCCCAGAGCCAGAGGGGCTCTTGGGTGTGGAAGAACGGAGGACAAGGAGCTGCGCTCTATTTCCTGCAGCGTTCCTTCCCTGGACCGGAGACGGAAAGGCACACGGTGTGCAGGTGCAGAGACACCATGTCCTTAGGAGGCAGTACTCTCAGAGTGGTGAAAACCCCTCCCACCGCTCACCTTGGTCTCTCTTCCTTCTCTCCCTTATCCTTGTTCAAGGGCCCCGGGTTCGCCTCCACCGGGGGCTTCCACGGTTTCAGGTTTTCCTTCCCTTCCTTCTTCCCGAAGGTCTGTGGAACCAGGGCTGCCTTCCAGCACTTCATGGGGCACCTGGTACTTCTGGCCGTGTGGCCAAAGGCCCCGCAGTCTTTGCACTTGAGCTGTGGGTGGAAAGGAAGTGATGTCAGTGAGTGAGCTGAAGCCACAGGCAGCCATCCGATGTCAACATTGAGAGGGATTATGAATTCAGAGCTGAATAAGGATTCCAAAGAGGGGACCCCGGCATGGGGCCCGTTAAGTGCTGGGAGAGTTCGGATACGATGTTCCCTCCCAAAGCCCATGTGACGGAGGACCTCTAAAAGGAAGGACTCGAGGTACTAAGGGGCACGATCGTGACCCCGATGTCAACCACACAGCCAAAGGTGGCTACACAGGATTCTAAGTAGGAAGGGAGGTTGCCCCCAAGAGTCTCTCAAGGGATCTATGGGGCCGGGGAGGAGGTCCCAAGCCACGCCCACCTCGGATGGGTAAAGCAACCTGGGTGGTGGTGACAGAAACCTTTGGAATCCAACCCAGTCTCTGAGGACCCTGTGACAACCCCTCCCCCCGCCCCCACCCCCATACCCAAGAGATCCAGGGCTAGACTTACCCTGGGATCTTCTTCATCGGGCGGGGGAGCCCTTGGCGCAACTGGGGCCCTCCGCTGCTTCTGGAGGGTCTGGGCTCTCCCGAGTCTGTTGGCCCCAGTTTTGGGGTCACGACGGGCCAACATCTTCGTCTCCTGGGGGTTCTATGACCGCCTTTTTCGGGGGTTGATTGTTGGGTCACCTGAAACACACACAAACACACCCATATCGATGGTGAAGCACACTGGATATTCACACACACCCACAGGAAGCCCCCAGCTAACTCCTTGCCGCTGCGGTCGTGAGGAGACTTCACCACCGGTCGGTCAAGTCTGTGCCTCACACTGTGCTGTGTACACCCTCAGATATTGTGTGTTCCTCTGCCATGATTACCTAGTCCGAGTGTAAACCTCGCCTGCCACGGGGCCCATGGCCTAGGGGTGGGGAGCTGAGCTTTCTGCCCCAAACAATCCACTGATTCTGAAGACAGGACTGAGGTGTATCACGATTCACGCCGGTAGGAGACACGATGATTCTATCTCCCTTGACGGCCAGAATGATGGAAGCCGCAGGGCATGGCGTATGGCACCCTTTGGCAGGTCTGTTTGAAATCAGGGATAAGGGAGGCTTCCTGTCACAACTTGAATCGCTACTCTTGCCATTTCTAATTAGGCAACTTCCAAACACAAATTCATAGAGAGAAGTTTTCTTCCTCTCTATCGCACTAGCAGGTGATGGTCTTTCCTCTTCTATCGTTTTGGCTTTAGCTCCAGCCCCTCTTTATTTATTTTTCTGATATTTTACGCATGCCACACGAACCCGTCCAAACAAACGGTGAACAGGTGCCATAGCGTATCGATTTCTTACACGGCTGAAGGGCAAACCGCCCCTTTTTCAAAACCTCTTTTCCCATTTCCCCACCAATTCAGCACGCTGGTTTACATTTCCTTTCGCATTTCCATCTTGGTCTTATCCCACACGTGGAGACGGGAATGATTTCTCGTTTTCTGTTCCAAGAATTACCAGTAAGCAGAATACATCCTACCCCATCAGCAAGCCCCAGTGTGATCGATTTCTTTCACTCTCCCTCGTCTCTTCCCCCCCAAACCCCGCCCCACCCCTCAGGGACTACGTGAAACAAACAGTTGTTCGGTGAAACTAACCTGAAGTTACAGGTCAGCTTTCTTTCCTCGGCTGGCGCTCAGACGGGCAGGTGCTGGAGCAGCCCCGCTGGAAGCGATGCAGCATCCAGGAAGACCGAGGAAGGGGCGGAGAGGGACCTCTGCTTTCCAGGCTGCCTTTTATACCGCCTCTGGTCTCCGGACGTGGAGGGCACCCTAACCTGATCCATTACAGGTACCTTAATTGCAATTAACTTAATCCAATCACATGACCTGGAGACGTCTGTCTGCACAGCCCACTCTAAGATCATGTTCACCTTTGGCCGACATTCTAAAACCTACGAGTACAGCTGCAAGCTTCGAAGGATAGTTGTTCCCCGTCAGACGTGTGACACTGGTTCGTTTACCCTTGTCTCGTTTTCCGTCTTGATTGCCTTTTGTTTGTCTGTTCGTGTTAAAAAAAAAAATGTGGTAAAATAGACGCCTTTTAATTGGGCCGTGTCTACTACATCTCGACGTAGGCCTCAGTGTCATCAAGGAGATTCTCCTGGACACGCCGTCACGGCCATGATCCATCTTCAGAGCTTCTCTTTCTTCCCCACGGTAAGTCTGTCAGCAGAGAACACTGACCACACCCTCATGTGTTTTCTCCTCCAGGAGGCGCTTGGAAACCACCGTGAGTTGGACTGCACTGGGAAACACAGATGAAGAAAGTCAAGACCGCTTTGTCCTTCAGCGCCTGGCTCCCTTTTCAACTCGTCTTGCGACTCCAGGCATTATGCCTGAAAAGTCTCCGGGACGCCTGTGAGGCTCTACTTCCCTGGGTCCCATTGCCATTTCTCTGCATTTGCGAGGATCCACCGGACCTTCTTTGGAACTCCCCCGTCGGTGAACTTTGGTGCCACGTCCCCTAATTCTGTCCTTGGTCATCTGCACCTGCACGGGTTAGGCTCCATGTTCCATGGACGGGAAGAGACAGGCAGGAGTCGGAATGCTTAACCGACACACTGGGGCATTTTCTCCTGTAGCCCAAGTGACCCCATGGTCTGGTCGAGCTTTGGAACCGGTCGTGTCCCCCTCGACACTGCAACCGACTCCCAGTTTCTCAATCTTGTTGGCCCCCCGGCGACCTCCGGTTCGATGAATTGCACCTGCTGAAACTCGAGTTCCCTTTGACTTGCGCTTCATGAATTATTCGTGATTCAGGTTGGAACCCCAGCTTACGACCCCCTGTAGGCCGTTCTCTGAGCTTTCCGGTCACATCGTTTCCTTTCACGCTCTTTGGTTCATCGTGGTCCTGCTCGTTCTGCTGTCAGAGGAGCAGAGATTTGATCTTCTTGATTCTGGATACTGATACTTTCTAGGTGATCTGGATAAGCAAGATGACGACCCTCAAGAGCGGCGGAAAGGGAGCAGCCATGTGGTGGGCTGCAGGGAATCCCGCTCAGTTCCCAGGGCTCCTAGATGTGGAATCCTGGTCAGAGTTGTTCCCAGGTCAGAGAATGGAGATAGCCTGTGCATGATGGGATAGCCCTGCCTAGATCGTTCAGTGAGTCTCTAGCTCAGCTACTCTTAGGATCGGGGGGAGGACCGTGGAAAGGCCCAGTGTCAGACATCCGGAAAGAAGACGGGATGAATGTCTTACCTCTGAAGTACATCCCGAATCTGGGAGTTAACTTCAGCTTTGCTGGGGTCTATTTGGCGAATGACAGTGTGCCTGGTGCATACGCACATCCGGCAGCCACTTCATGGGGGCCGTCGCAATTGGAACCACGCACCTGGCGTCGGCGTTTGAGCCAAATGGGGACCCGTGGTGCAAGCAACCCTCCCCACGTGTTAGCGTGCGTGAGATTCAGCTGGCGGCATTTTACTAGGTGCGTGTTGGTAGAGTGGGGCTGAGGTTTGCTTGCTCCTGTGGATGTAGAAGAAGTCAAAGGGCCTGCCCAGCCCTGCGGTCCCCTCAGTCAACTCTGTTTCGGAGACATAACGATTTGGATTGCTAACAAGTCAGGAAAGTTTCAAGCCCTTGGAAGGTCAGTTAAACACCAACACGGAATGAGAGTCAAAAGACAATATGTCATCTTTTTGAGAATTTTACTCACTTCAAGCACATGAAACACACATATTGACAAAGGCATGCCAGAGCCCAGTTTTCGAGGCCGAGGAAGGACCCCGAGAGCGCGCAGCGCAGCAGGCTTCCCAGCGTCCCAAACACTGCTCTCGGGGCGGGGCGCAGCGGAAGGGCTGCACCTCTCAGTGTTCCCAAACTTTTCCCTTATTCAGTCATCTAGAGAGCAAAAACTCAGTCATTCCCCAGTTTCCTATTGACGTCCCAGCAGAAGTCTGACTCCTGCGCGTCGCCCAGTTTCTCAGGCAACCAATCACTGGCACGGAAGCTTTTCCTGGCGCGTTTCCGGAGAGCCATGTGAACTACAATGTCCCGCACCAGAATTCAATGAGGCAGAGTCCCTGCATCGGCTCCCTGCCTGGCCTGGGCTAACACATCCGCAGAAGCGCCACAGCCAGGGAGCTTCGGAGTCACCGCAGAGAGTCTGCTCGCTGCTCTGCGCTCCTCAGTCCCACAGTCCCCTCCAAGTCACGGGAGCGGGAGGCCAAGGAGCCCCTGCCACCTGCAGTCTCACTCCAGGTCAAAATCACTGTCCTCTGAGGAGGAGGAAACCTGAAGGTCCTCATAGAGGACACTCGGTGGGACACGAACACCGGGACCCTGAGACTTCTCTGAGACATGAGGGCTCTGAGCGAGGAAGGCTCCCGGCTTCTCAGGAGAGTGAAATGAGGGAGCTGTCAGGAGGCTGGAGCTCCACCATCCATTGTCCAGTCTCCGGAAGAGCACTCTGAGAGGCTGGGCCCCGCCATGGCTGGCCGCTGGGTGACGGGACACGGTGCAGGCCTGGGCAGTAGGCAGGCAAGGTCTGCTGTGCGGAGGCTGCCGGTCGATGCTGGGCACCTGGGCGGGTGTCCTCCGGCCCATCTGGGGCGACGTACTCGCTCCAAGTTCGGTTGCGGCCGGCGGAGGTTGGAGAGCGTCCCGTGCCCCGAGCTCACCTCCCTGGATGGCGTCTTCGGGGATCTGGAAGGGACCCAGTCTCGGTATCTTGGGGAAGTTCAGGCAAGCCTGAATCGGAGCCTGGGCAGGTCTCTTGGCTCCTGGCCTGAAGCTGAGATTGGAGCCTAGGCCCAAGCTGCGTGTGGCGGCTGGTGGGCAGGGCTGTGAGGTCAGCGCGGGACGTCTGTCTTGTGCCCGGGGGCTGATGGCCTGGAGCAGGCCGTGGGTTTGGGAGGCAGCCTGGGGAACTTCTCGGCAGCCACCCTCCGGGCTGCTGTGAGTGGGCTTCACCACGAGGAAAGGCCCCGGGCCCTGGTGCCTGACTGCAGGCTGAGGGATGGGGGCCGCAGCCCCTGTCTGTCGAAGACTAGAGGAGGAGCTCACACTGGCTTTTCTGAGGGGAGACAGTGAAGCCAAGACGGAACCCCTGTCAGACATTTCGGTAGCTGAGCCATCAGTGAGGACAGGGTCCACGCGTGGCCTCTTACTGGTTGTGTGGAGCGGCACTGGCCTGCTTGCAACCTGAAAGACAGGAAACCACACACGTTACAAGTTCCTCTGCATGGAGCCGAAACGAAAATCAGCCACTTCCAAAGACGAGGGGCACGCGCCATGAAATTCTCCATACAGAATCGACAGGCGGTCCTTGGAAGTAGGGACAGACCCTCCACCTGAGTGCTGATCAGGACAAGACTCATGAAAGATGCGCTCTCGAGCTATGTGTAGCTGATCCGAGCACACCATTGTTCAAAAGAACAATGTCTTGGGCATTAACTGGATCGGAGTGCCTCCACTCAGCCTTCCCTGAAGTGGAAGGGACTAATGCCCTTCTGAAGGCAGGTTGGTGGCTCAAGGGTTCTCAGGGGGTGTTCTCTGAAAAGCTGCATGTTCCTGGGTTTAGCCCTCTCCATGTTTGGGGCCTCTGAGGGACGAATTTCCTCACGCCGCCAGGAACATGTTGTTGGCAGGCTTGCCGTAATTGGACAGAAAGAAAGCAACGGGAAATAAGGCATCCTCAGATGCCTTCACCTGCAATCCAACTGACCTGGAAGGATGGTGGAGTCCCTGACCCCAAGAAGGCAAGAAAGAGGGGTTCCCCGATTCCCTCCCGCAGCCGGGAAGCCGAAAGGAAATCAACCAGTGTGACCTAGAGGAGAAAAAGACCAGGGGCCCGGGGTGACACTCACCCTCAGATCATCACAAGATTCCGTGGATCCTCTTCGATTTGGCAGCGGCTTCTCTGGAGGTTTCCCGGAAAATATCCGGAGGAGAGCCTTCCTCTGCGGGTCTTGCTGCCTGCAGAACAGAAAAAGGTCAGGCCGTGCCCCCTGGTTTTCCCCGGGAGACAGGGAGAACCCTGTCTGGGGCCCAGGCCCATTCCGTGTTGCGTGACACAGAAATGGACATCTGGTGCCCTTTCCGCCTCTGCACCTTCCCTCACCTGCCAACCTTCCCGTCCTCCTGGTGGCCCTCTAGGCTTCCCAACTAAGGACTGTGATTTGGACTCCATTGCTTTTCCCCCTGTCATGGGGAACCTGCACGAAGCGCCCCCGCCTCTCCCCGTCCCCGAGTCTCCCAGAGCCAGAGGGGCTCTTGGGTGTGGAAGAACGGAGGACAAGGAGCTGCGCTCTATTTCCTGCAGCGTTCCTTCCCTGGACCGGAGACGGAAAGGCACACGGTGTGCAGGTGCAGAGACACCATGTCCTTAGGAGGCAGTACTCTCAGAGTGGTGAAAACCCCTCCCACCGCTCACCTTGGTCTCTCTTCCTTCTCTCCCTTATCCTTGTTCAAGGGCCCCGGGTTCGCCTCCACCGGGGGCTTCCACGGTTTCAGGTTTTCCTTCCCTTCCTTCTTCCCGAAGGTCTGTGGAACCAGGGCTGCCTTCCAGCACTTCATGGGGCACCTGGTACTTCTGGCCGTGTGGCCAAAGGCCCCGCAGTCTTTGCACTTGAGCTGTGGGTGGAAAGGAAGTGATGTCAGTGAGTGAGCTGAAGCCACAGGCAGCCATCCGATGTCAACATTGAGAGGGATTATGAATTCAGAGCTGAATAAGGATTCCAAAGAGGGGACCCCGGCATGGGGCCCGTTAAGTGCTGGGAGAGTTCGGATACGATGTTCCCTCCCAAAGCCCATGTGACGGAGGACCTCTAAAAGGAAGGACTCGAGGTACTAAGGGGCACGATCGTGACCCCGATGTCAACCACACAGCCAAAGGTGGCTACACAGGATTCTAAGTAGGAAGGGAGGTTGCCCCCAAGAGTCTCTCAAGGGATCTATGGGGCCGGGGAGGAGGTCCCAAGCCACGCCCACCTCGGATGGGTAAAGCAACCTGGGTGGTGGTGACAGAAACCTTTGGAATCCAACCCAGTCTCTGAGGACCCTGTGACAACCCCTCCCCCCGCCCCCACCCCCATACCCAAGAGATCCAGGGCTAGACTTACCCTGGGATCTTCTTCATCGGGCGGGGGAGCCCTTGGCGCAACTGGGGCCCTCCGCTGCTTCTGGAGGGTCTGGGCTCTCCCGAGTCTGTTGGCCCCAGTTTTGGGGTCACGACGGGCCAACATCTTCGTCTCCTGGGGGTTCTATGACCGCCTTTTTCGGGGGTTGATTGTTGGGTCACCTGAAACACACACAAACACACCCATATGGACGGTGAAGCACACTGGATATTCACACACACCCACAGGAAGCCCCCAGCTAACTCCTTGCCGCTGTGGTCGTGAGGAGACTTCACCACCGGTCGGTCAAGTCTGTGCCTCACACTGTGCTGTGTACACCCTCAGATATTGTGTGTTCCTCTGCCATGATTACCTAGTCCGAGTGTAAACCTCGCCTGCCACGGGGCCCATGGCCTAGGGGTGGGGAGCTGAGCTTTCTGCCCCAAACAATCCACTGATTCTGAAGACAGGACTGAGGTGTATCACGATTCACGCCGGTAGGAGACACGATGATTCTATCTCCCTTGACGGCCAGAATGATGGAAGCCGCAGGGCATGGCGTATGGCACCCTTTGGCAGGTCTGTTTGAAATCAGGGATAAGGGAGGCTTCCTGTCACAACTTGAATCGCTACTCTTGCCATTTCTAATTAGGCAACTTCCAAACACAAATTCATAGAGAGAAGTTTTCTTCCTCTCTATCGCACTAGCAGGTGATGGTCTTTCCTGTTCTATCGTTTTGGCTTTAGCTCCAGCCCCTCTTTATTTATTTTTCTGATATTTTACGCATGCCACACGAACCCGTCCAAACAAACGGTGAACAGGTGCCATAGCGTATCGATTTCTTACACGGCTGAAGGGCAAACCGCCCCTTTTTCAAAACCTCTTTTCCCATTTCCCCACCAATTCAGCACGCTGGTTTACATTTCCTTTCGCATTTCCATCTTGGTCTTATCCCACACGTGGAGACGGGAATGATTTCTCGTTTTCTGTTCCAAGAATTACCAGTAAGCAGAATACATCCTACCCCATCAGCAAGCCCCAGTGTGATCGATTTCTTTCACTCTCCCTCGTCTCTTCCCCCCCAAACCCCGCCCCACCCCTCAGGGACTACGTGAAACAAACAGTTGTTCGGTGAAACTAACCTGAAGTTACAGGTCAGCTTTCTTTCCTCGGCTGGCGCTCAGACGGGCAGGTGCTGGAGCAGCCCCGCTGGAAGCGATGCAGCATCCAGGAAGACCGAGGAAGGGGCGGAGAGGGACCTCTGCTTTCCAGGCTGCCTTTTATACCGCCTCTGGTCTCCGGACGTGGAGGGCACCCTAACCTGATCCATTACAGGTACCTTAATTGCAATTAACTTAATCCAATCACATGACCTGGAGACGTCTGTCTGCACAGCCCACTCTAAGATCATGTTCACCTTTGGCCGACATTCTAAAACCTACGAGTACAGCTGCAAGCTTTGAAGGATAGTTGTTCCCCGTCAGACGTGTGACACTGGTTCGTTTACCCTTGTCTCGTTTTCCGTCTTGATTGCCTTTTGTTTGTCTGTTCGTGTTAAAAAAAAAAATGTGGTAAAATAGACGCCTTTTAATTGGGCCGTGTCTACTACATCTCGACGTAGGCCTCAGTGTCATCAAGGAGATTCTCCTGGACACGCCGTCACGGCCATGATCCATCTTCAGAGCTTCTCTTTCTTCCCCACGGTAAGTCTGTCAGCAGAGAACACTGACCACACCCTCATGTGTTTTCTCCTCCAGGAGGCGCTTGGAAACCACCGTGAGTTGGACTGCACTGGGAAACACAGATGAAGAAAGTCAAGACCGCTTTGTCCTTCAGCGCCTGGCTCCCTTTTCAACTCGTCTTGCGACTCCAGGCATTATGCCTGAAAAGTCTCCGGGACGCCTGTGAGGCTCTACTTCCCTGGGTCCCATTGCCATTTCTCTGCATTTGCGAGGATCCACCGGACCTTCTTTGGAACTCCCCCGTCGGTGAACTTTGGTGCCACGTCCCCTAATTCTGTCCTTGGTCATCTGCACCTGCACGGGTTAGGCTCCATGTTCCATGGACGGGAAGAGACAGGCAGGAGTCGGAATGCTTAACCGACACACTGGGGCATTTTCTCCTGTAGCCCAAGTGACCCCATGGTCTGGTCGAGCTTTGGAACCGGTCGCGTCCCCCTCGACACTGCACCCGACTCCCAGTTTCTCAATCTTGTTGGCCCCCCGGCGACCTCCAGTTCGATGAATTGCACCTGCTGAAACTCGAGTTCCCTTTGACTTGCGCTTCATGAATTATTCGTGATTCAGGTTGGAACCCCAGCTTACGACCCCCTGTAGGCCGTTCTCTGAGCTTTCCGGTCACATCGTTTCCTTTCACGCTCTTTGGTTCATCGTGGTCCTGCTCGTTCTGCTGTCAGAGGAGCAGAGAGTTGATCTTCTTGATTCTGGATACTGATACTTTCTAGGTGATCTGGATAAGCAAGATGACGACCCTCAAGAGCGGCGGAAATGGAGCAGCCATGTGGTGGGCCGCAGGGAATCCCGCTCAGTTCCCAGGGCTCCTAGATGTGGAATCCTGGTCAGAGTTGTTCCCAGGTCAGAGAATGGAGATAGCCTGTGCATGATGGGATAGCCCTGCCTAGATCGTTCAGTGAGTCTCTAGCTCAGCTACTCTTAGGATCGGGGGGAGGACCGTGGAAAGGCCCGGTGTCAGACATCCGGAAAGAAGACGGGATGAATGTCTTACCTCTGAAGTACATCCCGAATCTGGGAGTTAACTTCAGCTTTGCTGGGGTCTATTTGGCGAATGACAGTGTGCCTGGTGCATACGCACATCCGGCAGCCACTTCATGGGGGCCGTCGCAATTGGAACCACGCACCTGGCGTCGGCGTTTGAGCCAAATGGGGACCCGTGGTGCAAGCAACCCTCCCCACGTGTTAGCGTGCGTGAGATTCAGCTGGCGGCATTTTACTAGGTGCGTGTTGGTAGAGTGGGGCTGAGGTTTGCTTGCTCCTGTGGATGTAGAAGAAGTCAAAGGGCCTGCCCAGCCCTGCGGTCCCCTCAGTCAACTCTGTTTCGGAGACATAACGATTTGGATTGCTAACAAGTCAGGAAAGTTTCAAGCCCTTGGAAGATCAGTTAAACACCAACACGGAATGAGAGTCAAAAGACAATATGTCATCTTTTTGAGAATTTTACTCACTTCAAGCACATGAAACACACATATTGACAAAGGCATGCCAGAGCCCAGTTTTCGAGGCCGAGGAAGGACCCCGAGAGCGCGCAGCGCAGCAGGCTTCCCAGCGTCCCAAACACTGCTCTCGGGGCGGGGCGCAGCGGAAGGGCTGCACCTCTCAGTGTTCCCAAACTTTTCCCTTATTCAGTCATCTAGAGAGCAAAAACTCAGTCATTCCCCAGTTTCCTATTGACGTCCCAGCAGAAGTCTGACTCCTGCGCGTCGCCCAGTTTCTCAGGCAACCAATCACTGGCACGGAAGCTTTTCCTGGCGCGTTTCCGGAGAGCCATGTGAACTACAATGTCCCTCACCAGAATTCAATGAGGCAGAGTCCCTGCATCGGCTCCCTGCCTGGCCTGGGCTAACACATCCGCAGAAGCGCCACAGCCAGGGAGCTTCGGAGTCACCGCAGAGAGTCTGCTCGCTGCTCTGCGCTCCTCAGTCCCACAGTCCCCTCCAAGTCACGGGAGCGGGAGGCCAAGGAGCCCCTGCCACCTGCAGTCTCACTCCAGGTCAAAATCACTGTCCTCTGAGGAGGAGGAAACCTGAAGGTCCTCATAGAGGACACTCGGTGGGACACGAACACCGGGACCCTGAGACTTCTCTGAGACATGAGGGCTCTGAGCGAGGAAGGCTCCCGGCTTCTCAGGAGAGTGAAATGAGGGAGCTGTCAGGAGGCTGGAGCTCCACCATCCATTGTCCAGTCTCCGGAAGAGCACTCTGAGAGGCTGGGCCCCGCCATGGCTGGCCGCTGGGTGACGGGACACGGTGCAGGCCTGGGCAGTAGGCAGGCAAGGTCTGCTGTGCGGAGGCTGCCGGTCGATGCTGGGCACCTGGGCGGGTGTCCTCCGGCCCATCTGGGGCGACGTACTCGCTCCAAGTTCGGTTGCGGCCGGCGGAGGTTGGAGAGCGTCCCGTGCCCCGAGCTCACCTCCCTGGATGGCGTCTTCGGGGATCTGGAAGGGACCCAGTCTCGGTATCTTGGGGAAGTTCAGGCAAGCCTGAATCGGAGCCTGGGCAGGTCTCTTGGCTCCTGGCCTGAAGCTGAGATTGGAGCCTAGGCCCAAGCTGCGTGTGGCGGCTGGTGGGCAGGGCTGTGAGGTCAGCGCGGGACGTCTGTCTTGTGCCCGGGGGCTGATGGCCTGGAGCAGGCCGTGGGTTTGGGAGGCAGCCTGGGGAACTTCTCGGCAGCCACCCTCCGGGCTGCTGTGAGTGGGCTTCACCACGAGGAAAGGCCCCGGGCCCTGGTGCCTGACTGCAGGCTGAGGGATGGGGGCCGCAGCCCCTGTCTGTCGAAGACTAGAGGAGGAGCTCACACTGGCTTTTCTGAGGGGAGACAGTGAAGCCAAGACGGAACCCCTGTCAGACATTTCGGTAGCTGAGCCATCAGTGAGGACAGGGTCCACGCGTGGCCTCTTACTGGTTGTGTGGAGCGGCACTGGCCTGCTTGCAACCTGAAAGACAGGAAACCACACACGTTACAAGTTCCTCTGCATGGAGCCGAAACGAAAATCAGCCACTTCCAAAGACGAGGGGCACGCGCCATGAAATTCTCCATACAGAATCGACAGGCGGTCCTTGGAAGTAGGGACAGACCCTCCACCTGAGTGCTGATCAGGACAAGACTCGTGAAAGATGCGCTCTCGAGCTATGTGTAGCTGATCCGAGCACACCATTGTTCAAAAGAACAATGTCTTGGGCATTAACTGGATCGGAGTGCCTCCACTCAGCCTTCCCTGAAGTGGAAGGGACTAATGCCCTTCTGAAGGCAGGTTGGTGGCTCAAGGGTTCTCAGGGGGTGTTCTCTGAAAAGCTGCATGTTCCTGGGTTTAGCCCTCTCCATGTTTGGGGCCTCTGAGGGACGAATTTCCTCACGCCGCCAGGAACATGTTGTTGGCAGGCTTGCCGTAATTGGACAGAAAGAAAGCAACGGGAAATAAGGCATCCTCAGATGCCTTCACCTGCAATCCAACTGACCTGGAAGGATGGTGGAGTCCCTGACCCCAAGAAGGCAAGAAAGAGGGGTTCCCCGATTCCCTCCCGCAGCCGGGAAGCCGAAAGGAAATCAACCAGTGTGACCTAGAGGAGAAAAAGACCAGGGGCCCGGGGTGACACTCACCCTCAGATCATCACAAGATTCCGTGGATCCTCTTCGATTTGGCAGCGGCTTCTCTGGAGGTTTCCCGGAAAATATCCGGAGGAGAGCCTTCCTCTGCGGGTCTTGCTGCCTGCAGAACAGAAAAAGGTCAGGCCGTGCCCCCTGGTTTTCCCCGGGAGACAGGGAGAACCCTGTCTGGGGCCCAGGCCCATTCCGTGTTGCGTGACACAGAAATGGACATCTGGTGCCCTTTCCGCCTCTGCACCTTCCCTCACCTGCCAACCTTCCCGTCCTCCTGGTGGCCCTCTAGGCTTCCCAACTAAGGACTGTGATTTGGACTCCATTGCTTTTCCCCCTGTCATGGGGAACCTGCACGAAGCGCCCCCGCCTCTCCCCGTCCCCGAGTCTCCCAGAGCCAGAGGGGCTCTTGGGTGTGGAAGAACGGAGGACAAGGAGCTGCGCTCTATTTCCTGCAGCGTTCCTTCCCTGGACCGGAGACGGAAAGGCACACGGTGTGCAGGTGCAGAGACACCATGTCCTTAGGAGGCAGTACTCTCAGAGTGGTGAAAACCCCTCCCACCGCTCACCTTGGTCTCTCTTCCTTCTCTCCCTTATCCTTGTTCAAGGGCCCCGGGTTCGCCTCCACCGGGGGCTTCCACGGTTTCAGGTTTTCCTTCCCTTCCTTCTTCCCGAAGGTCTGTGGAACCAGGGCTGCCTTCCAGCACTTCATGGGGCACCTGGTACTTCTGGCCGTGTGGCCAAAGGCCCCGCAGTCTTTGCACTTGAGCTGTGGGTGGAAAGGAAGTGATGTCAGTGAGTGAGCTGAAGCCACAGGCAGCCATCCGATGTCAACATTGAGAGGGATTATGAATTCAGAGCTGAATAAGGATTCCAAAGAGGGGACCCCGGCATGGGGCCCGTTAAGTGCTGGGAGAGTTCGGATACGATGTTCCCTCCCAAAGCCCATGTGACGGAGGACCTCTAAAAGGAAGGACTCGAGGTACTAAGGGGCACGATCGTGACCCCGATGTCAACCACACAGCCAAAGGTGGCTACACAGGATTCTAAGTAGGAAGGGAGGTTGCCCCCAAGAGTCTCTCAAGGGATCTATGGGGCCGGGGAGGAGGTCCCAAGCCACGCCCACCTCGGATGGGTAAAGCAACCTGGGTGGTGGTGACAGAAACCTTTGGAATCCAACCCAGTCTCTGAGGACCCTGTGACAACCCCTCCCCCCGCCCCCACCCCCATACCCAAGAGATCCAGGGCTAGACTTACCCTGGGATCTTCTTCATCGGGCGGGGGAGCCCTTGGCGCAACTGGGGCCCTCCGCTGCTTCTGGAGGGTCTGGGCTCTCCCGAGTCTGTTGGCCCCAGTTTTGGGGTCATGACGGGCCAACATCTTCGTCTCCTGGGGGTTCTATGACCGCCTTTTTCGGGGGTTGATTGTTGGGTCACCTGAAACACACACAAACACACCCATATCGATGGTGAAGCACACTGGATATTCACACACACCCACAGGAAGCCCCCAGCTAACTCCTTGCCGCTGCGGTCGTGAGGAGACTTCACCACCGGTCGGTCAAGTCTGTGCCTCACACTGTGCTGTGTACACCCTCAGATATTGTGTGTTCCTCTGCCATGATTACCTAGTCCGAGTGTAAACCTCGCCTGCCACGGGGCCCATGGCCTAGGGGTGGGGAGCTGAGCTTTCTGCCCCAAACAATCCACTGATTCTGAAGACAGGACTGAGGTGTATCACGATTCACGCCGGTAGGAGACACGATGATTCTATCTCCCTTGACGGCCAGAATGATGGAAGCCGCAGGGCATGGCGTATGGCACCCTTTGGCAGGTCTGTTTGAAATCAGGGATAAGGGAGGCTTCCTGTCACAACTTGAATCGCTACTCTTGCCATTTCTAATTAGGCAACTTCCAAACACAAATTCATAGAGAGAAGTTTTCTTCCTCTCTATCGCACTAGCAGGTGATGGTCTTTCCTGTTCTATCGTTTTGGCTTTAGCTCCAGCCCCTCTTTATTTATTTTTCTGATATTTTACGCATGCCACACGAACCCGTCCAAACAAACGGTGAACAGGTGCCATAGCGTATCGATTTCTTACACGGCTGAAGGGCAAACCGCCCCTTTTTCAAAACCTCTTTTCCCATTTCCCCACCAATTCAGCACGCTGGTTTACATTTCCTTTCGCATTTCCATCTTGGTCTTATCCCACACGTGGAGACGGGAATGATTTCTCGTTTTCTGTTCCAAGAATTACCAGTAAGCAGAATACATCCTACCCCATCAGCAAGCCCCAGTGTGATCGATTTCTTTCACTCTCCCTCGTCTCTTCCCCCCCAAACCCCGCCCCACCCCTCAGGGACTACGTGAAACAAACAGTTGTTCGGTGAAACTAACCTGAAGTTACAGGTCAGCTTTCTTTCCTCGGCTGGCGCTCAGACGGGCAGGTGCTGGAGCAGCCCCGCTGGAAGCGATGCAGCATCCAGGAAGACCGAGGAAGGGGCGGAGAGGGACCTCTGCTTTCCAGGCTGCCTTTTATACCGCCTCTGGTCTCCGGACGTGGAGGGCACCCTAACCTGATCCATTACAGGTACCTTAATTGCAATTAACTTAATCCAATCACATGACCTGGAGACGTCTGTCTGCACAGCCCACTCTAAGATCATGTTCACCTTTGGCCGACATTCTAAAACCTACGAGTACAGCTGCAAGCTTTGAAGGATAGTTGTTCCCCGTCAGACGTGTGACACTGGTTCGTTTAACCTTGTCTCGTTTTCCCTCTTGATTGCCTTTTGTTTGTCTGTTTGTGTTAAAAAAAAAATGTGGTAAAATAGACGCCTTTTAATTGGGCCGTGTCTACTACATCTCGACGTAGGCCTCAGTGTCATCAAGGAGATTCTCCTGGACACGCCGTCACGGCCATGATCCATCTTCAGAGCTTCTCTTTCTTCCCCACGGTAAGTCTGTCAGCAGAGAACACTGACCACACCCTCATGTGTTTTCTCCTCCAGGAGGCGCTTGGAAACCACCGTGAGTTGGACTGCACTGGGAAACACAGATGAAGAAAGTCAAGACCGCTTTGTCCTTCAGCGCCTGGCTCCCTTTTCAACTCGTCTTGCGACTCCAGGCATTATGCCTGAAAAGTCTCCGGGACGCCTGTGAGGCTCTACTTCCCTGGGTCCCATTGCCATTTCTCTGCATTTGCGAGGATCCACCGGACCTTCTTTGGAACTCCCCCGTCGGTGAACTTTGGTGCCACGTCCCCTAATTCTGTCCTTGGTCATCTGCACCTGCACGGGTTAGGCTCCATGTTCCATGGACGGGAAGAGACAGGCAGGAGTCGGAATGCTTAACCGACACACTGGGGCATTTTCTCCTGTAGCCCAAGTGACCCCATGGTCTGGTCGAGCTTTGGAACCGGTCGTGTCCCCCTCGACACTGCAACCGACTCCCAGTTTCTCAATCTTGTTGGCCCCCCGGCGACCTCCGGTTCGATGAATTGCACCTGCTGAAACTCGAGTTCCCTTTGACTTGCGCTTCATGAATTATTCGTGATTCAGGTTGGAACCCCAGCTTACGACCCCCTGTAGGCCGTTCTCTGAGCTTTCCGGTCACATCGTTTCCTTTCACGCTCTTTGGTTCATCGTGGTCCTGCTCGTTCTGCTGTCAGAGGAGCAGAGATTTGATCTTCTTGATTCTGGATACTGATACTTTCTAGGTGATCTGGATAAGCAAGATGACGACCCTCAAGAGCGGCGGAAAGGGAGCAGCCATGTGGTGGGCCGCAGGGAATCCCGCTCAGTTCCCAGGGCTCCTAGATGTGGAATCCTGGTCAGAGTTGTTCCCAGGTCAGAGAATGGAGATAGCCTGTGCATGATGGGATAGCCCTGCCTAGATCGTTCAGTGAGTCTCTAGCTCAGCTACTCTTAGGATCGGGGGGAGGACCGTGGAAAGGCCCAGTGTCAGACATCCGGAAAGAAGACGGGATGAATGTCTTACCTCTGAAGTACATCCCGAATCTGGGAGTTAACTTCAGCTTTGCTGGGGTCTATTTGGCGAATGACAGTGTGCCTGGTGCATACGCACATCCGGCAGCCACTTCATGGGGGCCGTCGCAATTGGAACCACGCACCTGGCGTCGGCGTTTGAGCCAAATGGGGACCCGTGGTGCAAGCAACCCTCCCCACGTGTTAGCGTGCGTGAGATTCAGCTGGCGGCATTTTACTAGGTGCGTGTTGGTAGAGTGGGGCTGAGGTTTGCTTGCTCCTGTGGATGTAGAAGAAGTCAAAGGGCCTGCCCAGCCCTGCGGTCCCCTCAGTCAACTCTGTTTCGGAGACATAACGATTTGGATTGCTAACAAGTCAGGAAAGTTTCAAGCCCTTGGAAGATCAGTTAAACACCAACACGGAATGAGAGTCAAAAGACAATATGTCATCTTTTTGAGAATTTTACTCACTTCAAGCACATGAAACACACATATTGACAAAGGCATGCCAGAGCCCAGTTTTCGAGGCCGAGGAAGGACCCCGAGAGCGCGCAGCGCAGCAGGCTTCCCAGCGTCCCAAACACTGCTCTCGGGGCGGGGCGCAGCGGAAGGGCTGCACCTCTCAGTGTTCCCAAACTTTTCCCTTATTCAGTCATCTAGAGAGCAAAAACTCAGTCATTCCCCAGTTTCCTATTGACGTCCCAGCAGAAGTCTGACTCCTGCGCGTCGCCCAGTTTCTCAGGCAACCAATCACTGGCACGGAAGCTTTTCCTGGCGCGTTTCCGGAGAGCCATGTGAACTACAATGTCCCGCACCAGAATTCAATGAGGCAGAGTCCCTGCATCGGCTCCCTGCCTGGCCTGGGCTAACACATCCGCAGAAGCGCCACAGCCAGGGAGCTTCGGAGTCACCGCAGAGAGTCTGCTCGCTGCTCTGCGCTCCTCAGTCCCACAGTCCCCTCCAAGTCACGGGAGCGGGAGGCCAAGGAGCCCCTGCCACCTGCAGTCTCACTCCAGGTCAAAATCACTGTCCTCTGAGGAGGAGGAAACCTGAAGGTCCTCATAGAGGACACTCGGTGGGACACGAACACCGGGACCCTGAGACTTCTCTGAGACATGAGGGCTCTGAGCGAGGAAGGCTCCCGGCTTCTCAGGAGAGTGAAATGAGGGAGCTGTCAGGAGGCTGGAGCTCCACCATCCATTGTCCAGTCTCCGGAAGAGCACTCTGAGAGGCTGGGCCCCGCCATGGCTGGCCGCTGGGTGACGGGACACGGTGCAGGCCTGGGCAGTAGGCAGGCAAGGTCTGCTGTGCGGAGGCTGCCGGTCGATGCTGGGCACCTGGGCGGGTGTCCTCCGGCCCATCTGGGGCGACGTACTCGCTCCAAGTTCGGTTGCGGCCGGCGGAGGTTGGAGAGCGTCCCGTGCCCCGAGCTCACCTCCCTGGATGGCGTCTTCGGGGATCTGGAAGGGACCCAGTCTCGGTATCTTGGGGAAGTTCAGGCAAGCCTGAATCGGAGCCTGGGCAGGTCTCTTGGCTCCTGGCCTGAAGCTGAGATTGGAGCCTAGGCCCAAGCTGCGTGTGGCGGCTGGTGGGCAGGGCTGTGAGGTCAGCGCGGGACGTCTGTCTTGTGCCCGGGGGCTGATGGCCTGGAGCAGGCCGTGGGTTTGGGAGGCAGCCTGGGGAACTTCTCGGCAGCCACCCTCCGGGCTGCTGTGAGTGGGCTTCACCACGAGGAAAGGCCCCGGGCCCTGGTGCCTGACTGCAGGCTGAGGGATGGGGGCCGCAGCCCCTGTCTGTCGAAGACTAGAGGAGGAGCTCACACTGGCTTTTCTGAGGGGAGACAGTGAAGCCAAGACGGAACCCCTGTCAGACATTTCGGTAGCTGAGCCATCAGTGAGGACAGGGTCCACGCGTGGCCTCTTACTGGTTGTGTGGAGCGGCACTGGCCTGCTTGCAACCTGAAAGACAGGAAACCACACACGTTACAAGTTCCTCTGCATGGAGCCGAAACGAAAATCAGCCACTTCCAAAGACGAGGGGCACGCGCCATGAAATTCTCCATACAGAATCGACAGGCGGTCCTTGGAAGTAGGGACAGACCCTCCACCTGAGTGCTGATCAGGACAAGACTCGTGAAAGATGCGCTCTCGAGCTATGTGTAGCTGATCCGAGCACACCATTGTTCAAAAGAACAATGTCTTGGGCATTAACTGGATCGGAGTGCCTCCACTCAGCCTTCCCTGAAGTGGAAGGGACTAATGCCCTTCTGAAGGCAGGTTGGTGGCTCAAGGGTTCTCAGGGGGTGTTCTCTGAAAAGCTGCATGTTCCTGGGTTTAGCCCTCTCCATGTTTGGGGCCTCTGAGGGACGAATTTCCTCACGCCGCCAGGAACATGTTGTTGGCAGGCTTGCCGTAATTGGACAGAAAGAAAGCAACGGGAAATAAGGCATCCTCAGATGCCTTCACCTGCAATCCAACTGACCTGGAAGGATGGTGGAGTCCCTGACCCCAAGAAGGCAAGAAAGAGGGGTTCCCCGATTCCCTCCCGCAGCCGGGAAGCCGAAAGGAAATCAACCAGTGTGACCTAGAGGAGAAAAAGACCAGGGGCCCGGGGTGACACTCACCCTCAGATCATCACAAGATTCCGTGGATCCTCTTCGATTTGGCAGCGGCTTCTCTGGAGGTTTCCCGGAAAATATCCGGAGGAGAGCCTTCCTCTGCGGGTCTTGCTGCCTGCAGAACAGAAAAAGGTCAGGCCGTGCCCCCTGGTTTTCCCCGGGAGACAGGGAGAACCCTGTCTGGGGCCCAGGCCCATTCCGTGTTGCGTGACACAGAAATGGACATCTGGTGCCCTTTCCGCCTCTGCACCTTCCCTCACCTGCCAACCTTCCCGTCCTCCTGGTGGCCCTCTAGGCTTCCCAACTAAGGACTGTGATTTGGACTCCATTGCTTTTCCCCCTGTCATGGGGAACCTGCACGAAGCGCCCCCGCCTCTCCCCGTCCCCGAGTCTCCCAGAGCCAGAGGGGCTCTTGGGTGTGGAAGAACGGAGGACAAGGAGCTGCGCTCTATTTCCTGCAGCGTTCCTTCCCTGGACCGGAGACGGAAAGGCACACGGTGTGCAGGTGCAGAGACACCATGTCCTTAGGAGGCAGTACTCTCAGAGTGGTGAAAACCCCTCCCACCGCTCACCTTGGTCTCTCTTCCTTCTCTCCCTTATCCTTGTTCAAGGGCCCCGGGTTCGCCTCCACCGGGGGCTTCCACGGTTTCAGGTTTTCCTTCCCTTCCTTCTTCCCGAAGGTCTGTGGAACCAGGGCTGCCTTCCAGCACTTCATGGGGCACCTGGTACTTCTGGCCGTGTGGCCAAAGGCCCCGCAGTCTTTGCACTTGAGCTGTGGGTGGAAAGGAAGTGATGTCAGTGAGTGAGCTGAAGCCACAGGCAGCCATCCGATGTCAACATTGAGAGGGATTATGAATTCAGAGCTGAATAAGGATTCCAAAGAGGGGACCCCGGCATGGGGCCCGTTAAGTGCTGGGAGAGTTCGGATACGATGTTCCCTCCCAAAGCCCATGTGACGGAGGACCTCTAAAAGGAAGGACTCGAGGTACTAAGGGGCACGATCGTGACCCCGATGTCAACCACACAGCCAAAGGTGGCTACACAGGATTCTAAGTAGGAAGGGAGGTTGCCCCCAAGAGTCTCTCAAGGGATCTATGGGGCCGGGGAGGAGGTCCCAAGCCACGCCCACCTCGGATGGGTAAAGCAACCTGGGTGGTGGTGACAGAAACCTTTGGAATCCAACCCAGTCTCTGAGGACCCTGTGACAACCCCTCCCCCCGCCCCCACCCCCATACCCAAGAGATCCAGGGCTAGACTTACCCTGGGATCTTCTTCATCGGGCGGGGGAGCCCTTGGCGCAACTGGGGCCCTCCGCTGCTTCTGGAGGGTCTGGGCTCTCCCGAGTCTGTTGGCCCCAGTTTTGGGGTCACGACGGGCCAACATCTTCGTCTCCTGGGGGTTCTATGACCGCCTTTTTCGGGGGTTGATTGTTGGGTCACCTGAAACACACACAAACACACCCATATCGATGGTGAAGCACACTGGATATTCACACACACCCACAGGAAGCCCCCAGCTAACTCCTTGCCGCTGCGGTCGTGAGGAGACTTCACCACCGGTCGGTCAAGTCTGTGCCTCACACTGTGCTGTGTACACCCTCAGATATTGTGTGTTCCTCTGCCATGATTACCTAGTCCGAGTGTAAACCTCGCCTGCCACGGGGCCCATGGCCTAGGGGTGGGGAGCTGAGCTTTCTGCCCCAAACAATCCACTGATTCTGAAGACAGGACTGAGGTGTATCACGATTCACGCCGGTAGGAGACACGATGATTCTATCTCCCTTGACGGCCAGAATGATGGAAGCCGCAGGGCATGGCGTATGGCACCCTTTGGCAGGTCTGTTTGAAATCAGGGATAAGGGAGGCTTCCTGTCACAACTTGAATCGCTACTCTTGCCATTTCTAATTAGGCAACTTCCAAACACAAATTCATAGAGAGAAGTTTTCTTCCTCTCTATCGCACTAGCAGGTGATGGTCTTTCCTCTTCTATCGTTTTGGCTTTAGCTCCAGCCCCTCTTTATTTATTTTTCTGATATTTTACGCATGCCACACGAACCCGTCCAAACAAACGGTGAACAGGTGCCATAGCGTATCGATTTCTTACACGGCTGAAGGGCAAACCGCCCCTTTTTCAAAACCTCTTTTCCCATTTCCCCACCAATTCAGCACGCTGGTTTACATTTCCTTTCGCATTTCCATCTTGGTCTTATCCCACACGTGGAGACGGGAATGATTTCTCGTTTTCTGTTCCAAGAATTACCAGTAAGCAGAATACATCCTACCCCATCAGCAAGCCCCAGTGTGATCGATTTCTTTCACTCTCCCTCGTCTCTTCCCCCCCAAACCCCGCCCCACCCCTCAGGGACTACGTGAAACAAACAGTTGTTCGGTGAAACTAACCTGAAGTTACAGGTCAGCTTTCTTTCCTCGGCTGGCGCTCAGACGGGCAGGTGCTGGAGCAGCCCCGCTGGAAGCGATGCAGCATCCAGGAAGACCGAGGAAGGGGCGGAGAGGGACCTCTGCTTTCCAGGCTGCCTTTTATACCGCCTCTGGTCTCCGGACGTGGAGGGCACCCTAACCTGATCCATTACAGGTACCTTAATTGCAATTAACTTAATCCAATCACATGACCTGGAGACGTCTGTCTGCACAGCCCACTCTAAGATCATGTTCACCTTTGGCCGACATTCTAAAACCTACGAGTACAGCTGCAAGCTTTGAAGGATAGTTGTTCCCCGTCAGACGTGTGACACTGGTTCGTTTACCCTTGTCTCGTTTTCCGTCTTGATTGCCTTTTGTTTGTCTGTTCGTGTTAAAAAAAAAAATGTGGTAAAATAGACGCCTTTTAATTGGGCCGTGTCTACTACATCTCGACGTAGGCCTCAGTGTCATCAAGGAGATTCTCCTGGACACGCCGTCACGGCCATGATCCATCTTCAGAGCTTCTCTTTCTTCCCCACGGTAAGTCTGTCAGCAGAGAACACTGACCACACCCTCATGTGTTTTCTCCTCCAGGAGGCGCTTGGAAACCACCGTGAGTTGGACTGCACTGGGAAACACAGATGAAGAAAGTCAAGACCGCTTTGTCCTTCAGCGCCTGGCTCCCTTTTCAACTCGTCTTGCGACTCCAGGCATTATGCCTGAAAAGTCTCCGGGACGCCTGTGAGGCTCTACTTCCCTGGGTCCCATTGCCATTTCTCTGCATTTGCGAGGATCCACCGGACCTTCTTTGGAACTCCCCCGTCGGTGAACTTTGGTGCCACGTCCCCTAATTCTGTCCTTGGTCATCTGCACCTGCACGGGTTAGGCTCCATGTTCCATGGACGGGAAGAGACAGGCAGGAGTCGGAATGCTTAACCGACACACTGGGGCATTTTCTCCTGTAGCCCAAGTGACCCCATGGTCTGGTCGAGCTTTGGAACCGGTCGCGTCCCCCTCGACACTGCACCCGACTCCCAGTTTCTCAATCTTGTTGGCCCCCCGGCGACCTCCGGTTCGATGAATTGCACCTGCTGAAACTCGAGTTCCCTTTGACTTGCGCTTCATGAATTATTCGTGATTCAGGTTGGAACCCCAGCTTACGACCCCCTGTAGGCCGTTCTCTGAGCTTTCCGGTCACATCGTTTCCTTTCACGCTCTTTGGTTCATCGTGGTCCTGCTCGTTCTGCTGTCAGAGGAGCAGAGAGTTGATCTTCTTGATTCTGGATACTGATACTTTCTAGGTGATCTGGATAAGCAAGATGACGACCCTCAAGAGCGGCGGAAAGGGAGCAGCCATGTGGTGGGCCACAGGGAATCCCGCTCAGTTCCCAGGGCTCCTAGATGTGGAATCCTGGTCAGAGTTGTTCCCAGGTCAGAGAATGGAGATAGCCTGTGCATGATGGGATAGCCCTGCCTAGATCGTTCAGTGAGTCTCTAGCTCAGCTACTCTTAGGATCGGGGGGAGGACCGTGGAAAGGCCCGGTGTCAGACATCCGGAAAGAAGACGGGATGAATGTCTTACCTCTGAAGTACATCCCGAATCTGGGAGTTAACTTCAGCTTTGCTGGGGTCTACTTGGCGAATGACAGTGTGCCTGGTGCATACGCACATCCGGCAGCCACTTCATGGGGGCCGTCGCAATTGGAACCACGCACCTGGCATCGGCGTTTGAGCCAAATGGGGACCCGTGGTGCAAGCAACCCTCCCCACGTGTTAGCGTGCGTGAGATTCAGCTGGCGGCATTTTACTAGGTGCGTGTTGGTAGAGTGGGGCTGAGGTTTGCTTGCTCCTGTGGATGTAGAAGAAGTCAAAGGGCCTGCCCAGCCCTGCGGTCCCCTCAGTCAACTCTGTTTCGGAGACATAACGATTTGGATTGCTAACAAGTCAGGAAAGTTTCAAGCCCTTGGAAGATCAGTTAAACACAAACACGGAATGAGAGTCAACAGACAATATGTCATCTTTTTGAGAATTTTACTCACTTCAAGCACATGAAACACACATATTGACAAAGGCATGCCAGAGCCCAGTTTTCGAGGCCGAGGAAGGACCCCGAGAGCGCGCAGCGCAGCAGGCTTCCCAGCGTCCCAAACACTGCTCTCGGGGCGGGGCGCAGCGGAAGGGCTGCACCTCTCAGTGTTCCCAAACTTTTCCCTTATTCAGTCATCTAGAGAGCAAAAACTCAGTCATTCCCCAGTTTCCTATTGACGTCCCAGCAGAAGTCTGACTCCTGCGCGTCGCCCAGTTTCTCAGGCAACCGATCACTGGCACGGAAGCTTTTCCTGGCGCGTTTCCGGAGAGCCATGTGAACTACAATGTCCCTCACCAGAATTCAATGAGGCAGAGTCCCTGCATCGGCTCCCTGCCTGGCCTGGGCTAACACATCCGCAGAAGCGCCACAGCCAGGGAGCTTCGGAGTCACCGCAGAGAGTCTGCTCGCTGCTCTGCGCTCCTCAGTCCCACAGTCCCCTCCAAGTCACGGGAGCGGGAGGCCAAGGAGCCCCTGCCACCTGCAGTCTCACTCCAGGTCAAAATCACTGTCCTCTGAGGAGGAGGAAACCTGAAGGTCCTCATAGAGGACACTCGGTGGGACACGAACACCGGGACCCTGAGACTTCTCTGAGACATGAGGGCTCTGAGCGAGGAAGGCTCCCGGCTTCTCAGGAGAGTGAAATGAGGGAGCTGTCAGGAGGCTGGAGCTCCACCATCCATTGTCCAGTCTCCGGAAGAGCACTCTGAGAGGCTGGGCCCCGCCATGGCTGGCCGCTGGGTGACGGGACACGGTGCAGGCCTGGGCAGTAGGCAGGCAAGGTCTGCTGTGCGGAGGCTGCCGGTCGATGCTGGGCACCTGGGCGGGTGTCCTCCGGCCCATCTGGGGCGACGTACTCGCTCCAAGTTCGGTTGCGGCCGGCGGAGGTTGGAGAGCGTCCCGTGCCCCGAGCTCACCTCCCTGGATGGCGTCTTCGGGGATCTGGAAGGGACCCAGTCTCGGTATCTTGGGGAAGTTCAGGCAAGCCTGAATCGGAGCCTGGGCAGGTCTCTTGGCTCCTGGCCTGAAGCTGAGATTGGAGCCTAGGCCCAAGCTGCGTGTGGCGGCTGGTGGGCAGGGCTGTGAGGTCAGCGCGGGACGTCTGTCTTGTGCCCGGGGGCTGATGGCCTGGAGCAGGCCGTGGGTTTGGGAGGCAGCCTGGGGAACTTCTCGGCAGCCACCCTCCGGGCTGCTGTGAGTGGGCTTCACCACGAGGAAAGGCCCCGGGCCCTGGTGCCTGACTGCAGGCTGAGGGATGGGGGCCGCAGCCCCTGTCTGTCGAAGACTAGAGGAGGAGCTCACACTGGCTTTTCTGAGGGGAGACAGTGAAGCCAAGACGGAACCCCTGTCAGACATTTCGGTAGCTGAGCCATCAGTGAGGACAGGGTCCACGCGTGGCCTCTTACTGGTTGTGTGGAGCGGCACTGGCCTGCTTGCAACCTGAAAGACAGGAAACCACACACGTTACAAGTTCCTCTGCATGGAGCCGAAACGAAAATCAGCCACTTCCAAAGACGAGGGGCACGCGCCATGAAATTCTCCATACAGAATCGACAGGCGGTCCTTGGAAGTAGGGACAGACCCTCCACCTGAGTGCTGATCAGGACAAGACTCGTGAAAGATGCGCTCTCGAGCTATGTGTAGCTGATCCGAGCACACCATTGTTCAAAAGAACAATGTCTTGGGCATTAACTGGATCGGAGTGCCTCCACTCAGCCTTCCCTGAAGTGGAAGGGACTAATGCCCTTCTGAAGGCAGGTTGGTGGCTCAAGGGTTCTCAGGGGGTGTTCTCTGAAAAGCTGCATGTTCCTGGGTTTAGCCCTCTCCATGTTTGGGGCCTCTGAGGGACGAATTTCCTCACGCCGCCAGGAACATGTTGTTGGCAGGCTTGCCGTAATTGGACAGAAAGAAAGCAACGGGAAATAAGGCATCCTCAGATGCCTTCACCTGCAATCCAACTGACCTGGAAGGATGGTGGAGTCCCTGACCCCAAGAAGGCAAGAAAGAGGGGTTCCCCGATTCCCTCCCGCAGCCGGGAAGCCGAAAGGAAATCAACCAGTGTGACCTAGAGGAGAAAAAGACCAGGGGCCCGGGGTGACACTCACCCTCAGATCATCACAAGATTCCGTGGATCCTCTTCGATTTGGCAGCGGCTTCTCTGGAGGTTTCCCGGAAAATATCCGGAGGAGAGCCTTCCTCTGCGGGTCTTGCTGCCTGCAGAACAGAAAAAGGTCAGGCCGTGCCCCCTGGTTTTCCCCGGGAGACAGGGAGAACCCTGTCTGGGGCCCAGGCCCATTCCGTGTTGCGTGACACAGAAATGGACATCTGGTGCCCTTTCCGCCTCTGCACCTTCCCTCACCTGCCAACCTTCCCGTCCTCCTGGTGGCCCTCTAGGCTTCCCAACTAAGGACTGTGATTTGGACTCCATTGCTTTTCCCCCTGTCATGGGGAACCTGCACGAAGCGCCCCCGCCTCTCCCCGTCCCCGAGTCTCCCAGAGCCAGAGGGGCTCTTGGGTGTGGAAGAACGGAGGACAAGGAGCTGCGCTCTATTTCCTGCAGCGTTCCTTCCCTGGACCGGAGACGGAAAGGCACACGGTGTGCAGGTGCAGAGACACCATGTCCTTAGGAGGCAGTACTCTCAGAGTGGTGAAAACCCCTCCCACCGCTCACCTTGGTCTCTCTTCCTTCTCTCCCTTATCCTTGTTCAAGGGCCCCGGGTTCGCCTCCACCGGGGGCTTCCACGGTTTCAGGTTTTCCTTCCCTTCCTTCTTCCCGAAGGTCTGTGGAACCAGGGCTGCCTTCCAGCACTTCATGGGGCACCTGGTACTTCTGGCCGTGTGGCCAAAGGCCCCGCAGTCTTTGCACTTGAGCTGTGGGTGGAAAGGAAGTGATGTCAGTGAGTGAGCTGAAGCCACAGGCAGCCATCCGATGTCAACATTGAGAGGGATTATGAATTCAGAGCTGAATAAGGATTCCAAAGAGGGGACCCCGGCATGGGGCCCGTTAAGTGCTGGGAGAGTTCGGATACGATGTTCCCTCCCAAAGCCCATGTGACGGAGGACCTCTAAAAGGAAGGACTCGAGGTACTAAGGGGCACGATCGTGACCCCGATGTCAACCACACAGCCAAAGGTGGCTACACAGGATTCTAAGTAGGAAGGGAGGTTGCCCCCAAGAGTCTCTCAAGGGATCTATGGGGCCGGGGAGGAGGTCCCAAGCCACGCCCACCTCGGATGGGTAAAGCAACCTGGGTGGTGGTGACAGAAACCTTTGGAATCCAACCCAGTCTCTGAGGACCCTGTGACAACCCCTCCCCCCGCCCCCACCCCCATACCCAAGAGATCCAGGGCTAGACTTACCCTGGGATCTTCTTCATCGGGCGGGGGAGCCCTTGGCGCAACTGGGGCCCTCCGCTGCTTCTGGAGGGTCTGGGCTCTCCCGAGTCTGTTGGCCCCAGTTTTGGGGTCACGACGGGCCAACATCTTCGTCTCCTGGGGGTTCTATGACCGCCTTTTTCGGGGGTTGATTGTTGGGTCACCTGAAACACACACAAACACACCCATATCGATGGTGAAGCACACTGGATATTCACACACACCCACAGGAAGCCCCCAGCTAACTCCTTGCCGCTGCGGTCGTGAGGAGACTTCACCACCGGTCGGTCAAGTCTGTGCCTCACACTGTGCTGTGTACACCCTCAGATATTGTGTGTTCCTCTGCCATGATTACCTAGTCCGAGTGTAAACCTCGCCTGCCACGGGGCCCATGGCCTAGGGGTGGGGAGCTGAGCTTTCTGCCCCAAACAATCCACTGATTCTGAAGACAGGACTGAGGTGTATCACGATTCACGCCGGTAGGAGACACGATGATTCTATCTCCCTTGACGGCCAGAATGATGGAAGCCGCAGGGCATGGCGTATGGCACCCTTTGGCAGGTCTGTTTGAAATCAGGGATAAGGGAGGCTTCCTGTCACAACTTGAATCGCTACTCTTGCCATTTCTAATTAGGCAACTTCCAAACACAAATTCATAGAGAGAAGTTTTCTTCCTCTCTATCGCACTAGCAGGTGATGGTCTTTCCTGTTCTATCGTTTTGGCTTTAGCTCCAGCCCCTCTTTATTTATTTTTCTGATATTTTACGCATGCCACACGAACCCGTCCAAACAAACGGTGAACAGGTGCCATAGCGTATCGATTTCTTACACGGCTGAAGGGCAAACCGCCCCTTTTTCAAAACCTCTTTTCCCATTTCCCCACCAATTCAGCACGCTGGTTTACATTTCCTTTCGCATTTCCATCTTGGTCTTATCCCACACGTGGAGACGGGAATGATTTCTCGTTTTCTGTTCCAAGAATTACCAGTAAGCAGAATACATCCTACCCCATCAGCAAGCCCCAGTGTGATCGATTTCTTTCACTCTCCCTCGTCTCTTCCCCCCCAAACCCCGCCCCACCCCTCAGGGACTACGTGAAACAAACAGTTGTTCGGTGAAACTAACCTGAAGTTACAGGTCAGCTTTCTTTCCTCGGCTGGCGCTCAGACGGGCAGGTGCTGGAGCAGCCCCGCTGGAAGCGATGCAGCATCCAGGAAGACCGAGGAAGGGGCGGAGAGGGACCTCTGCTTTCCAGGCTGCCTTTTATACCGCCTCTGGTCTCCGGACGTGGAGGGCACCCTAACCTGATCCATTACAGGTACCTTAATTGCAATTAACTTAATCCAATCACATGACCTGGAGACGTCTGTCTGCACAGCCCACTCTAAGATCATGTTCACCTTTGGCTGACATTCTAAAACCTACGAGTACAGCTGCAAGCTTCGAAGGATAGTTGTTCCCCGTCAGACGTGTGACACTGGTTCGTTTAACCTTGTCTCGTTTTCCGTCTTGATTGCCTTTTGTTTGTCTGTTTGTGTTAAAAAAAAAATGTGGTAAAATAGACGCCTTTTAATTGGGCCGTGTCTACTACATCTCGACGTAGGCCTCAGTGTCATCAAGGAGATTCTCCTGGACACGCCGTCACGGCCATGATCCATCTTCAGAGCTTCTCTTTCTTCCCCACGGTAAGTCTGTCAGCAGAGAACACTGACCACACCCTCATGTGTTTTCTCCTCCAGGAGGCGCTTGGAAACCACCGTGAGTTGGACTGCACTGGGAAACACAGATGAAGAAAGTCAAGACCGCTTTGTCCTTCAGCGCCTGGCTCCCTTTTCAACTCGTCTTGCGACTCCAGGCATTATGCCTGAAAAGTCTCCGGGACGCCTGTGAGGCTCTACTTCCCTGGGTCCCATTGCCATTTCTCTGCATTTGCGAGGATCCACCGGACCTTCTTTGGAACTCCCCCGTCGGTGAACTTTGGTGCCACGTCCCCTAATTCTGTCCTTGGTCATCTGCACCTGCACGGGTTAGGCTCCATGTTCCATGGACGGGAAGAGACAGGCAGGAGTCGGAATGCTTAACCGACACACTGGGGCATTTTCTCCTGTAGCCCAAGTGACCCCATGGTCTGGTCGAGCTTTGGAACCGGTCGTGTCCCCCTCGACACTGCAACCGACTCCCAGTTTCTCAATCTTGTTGGCCCCCCGGCGACCTCCGGTTCGATGAATTGCACCTGCTGAAACTCGAGTTCCCTTTGACTTGCGCTTCATGAATTATTCGTGATTCAGGTTGGAACCCCAGCTTACGACCCCCTGTAGGCCGTTCTCTGAGCTTTCCGGTCACATCGTTTCCTTTCACGCTCTTTGGTTCATCGTGGTCCTGCTCGTTCTGCTGTCAGAGGAGCAGAGATTTGATCTTCTTGATTCTGGATACTGATACTTTCTAGGTGATCTGGATAAGCAAGATGACGACCCTCAAGAGCGGCGGAAAGGGAGCAGCCATGTGGTGGGCCGCAGGGAATCCCGCTCAGTTCCCAGGGCTCCTAGATGTGGAATCCTGGTCAGAGTTGTTCCCAGGTCAGAGAATGGAGATAGCCTGTGCATGATGGGATAGCCCTGCCTAGATCGTTCAGTGAGTCTCTAGCTCAGCTACTCTTAGGATCGGGGGGAGGACCGTGGAAAGGCCCAGTGTCAGACATCCGGAAAGAAGACGGGATGAATGTCTTACCTCTGAAGTACATCCCGAATCTGGGAGTTAACTTCAGCTTTGCTGGGGTCTATTTGGCGAATGACAGTGTGCCTGGTGCATACGCACATCCGGCAGCCACTTCATGGGGGCCGTCGCAATTGGAACCACGCACCTGGCGTCGGCGTTTGAGCCAAATGGGGACCCGTGGTGCAAGCAACCCTCCCCACGTGTTAGCGTGCGTGAGATTCAGCTGGCGGCATTTTACTAGGTGCGTGTTGGTAGAGTGGGGCTGAGGTTTGCTTGCTCCTGTGGATGTAGAAGAAGTCAAAGGGCCTGCCCAGCCCTGCGGTCCCCTCAGTCAACTCTGTTTCGGAGACATAACGATTTGGATTGCTAACAAGTCAGGAAAGTTTCAAGCCCTTGGAAGATCAGTTAAACACCAACACGGAATGAGAGTCAAAAGACAATATGTCATCTTTTTGAGAATTTTACTCACTTCAAGCACATGAAACACACATATTGACAAAGGCATGCCAGAGCCCAGTTTTCGAGGCCGAGGAAGGACCCCGAGAGCGCGCAGCGCAGCAGGCTTCCCAGCGTCCCAAACACTGCTCTCGGGGCGGGGCGCAGCGGAAGGGCTGCACCTCTCAGTGTTCCCAAACTTTTCCCTTATTCAGTCATCTAGAGAGCAAAAACTCAGTCATTCCCCAGTTTCCTATTGACGTCCCAGCAGAAGTCTGACTCCTGCGCGTCGCCCAGTTTCTCAGGCAACCAATCACTGGCACGGAAGCTTTTCCTGGCGCGTTTCCGGAGAGCCATGTGAACTACAATGTCCCGCACCAGAATTCAATGAGGCAGAGTCCCTGCATCGGCTCCCTGCCTGGCCTGGGCTAACACATCCGCAGAAGCGCCACAGCCAGGGAGCTTCGGAGTCACCGCAGAGAGTCTGCTCGCTGCTCTGCGCTCCTCAGTCCCACAGTCCCCTCCAAGTCACGGGAGCGGGAGGCCAAGGAGCCCCTGCCACCTGCAGTCTCACTCCAGGTCAAAATCACTGTCCTCTGAGGAGGAGGAAACCTGAAGGTCCTCATAGAGGACACTCGGTGGGACACGAACACCGGGACCCTGAGACTTCTCTGAGACATGAGGGCTCTGAGCGAGGAAGGCTCCCGGCTTCTCAGGAGAGTGAAATGAGGGAGCTGTCAGGAGGCTGGAGCTCCACCATCCATTGTCCAGTCTCCGGAAGAGCACTCTGAGAGGCTGGGCCCCGCCATGGCTGGCCGCTGGGTGACGGGACACGGTGCAGGCCTGGGCAGTAGGCAGGCAAGGTCTGCTGTGCGGAGGCTGCCGGTCGATGCTGGGCACCTGGGCGGGTGTCCTCCGGCCCATCTGGGGCGACGTACTCGCTCCAAGTTCGGTTGCGGCCGGCGGAGGTTGGAGAGCGTCCCGTGCCCCGAGCTCACCTCCCTGGATGGCGTCTTCGGGGATCTGGAAGGGACCCAGTCTCGGTATCTTGGGGAAGTTCAGGCAAGCCTGAATCGGAGCCTGGGCAGGTCTCTTGGCTCCTGGCCTGAAGCTGAGATTGGAGCCTAGGCCCAAGCTGCGTGTGGCGGCTGGTGGGCAGGGCTGTGAGGTCAGCGCGGGACGTCTGTCTTGTGCCCGGGGGCTGATGGCCTGGAGCAGGCCGTGGGTTTGGGAGGCAGCCTGGGGAACTTCTCGGCAGCCACCCTCCGGGCTGCTGTGAGTGGGCTTCACCACGAGGAAAGGCCCCGGGCCCTGGTGCCTGACTGCAGGCTGAGGGATGGGGGCCGCAGCCCCTGTCTGTCGAAGACTAGAGGAGGAGCTCACACTGGCTTTTCTGAGGGGAGACAGTGAAGCCAAGACGGAACCCCTGTCAGACATTTCGGTAGCTGAGCCATCAGTGAGGACAGGGTCCACGCGTGGCCTCTTACTGGTTGTGTGGAGCGGCACTGGCCTGCTTGCAACCTGAAAGGCAGGAAACCACACACGTTACAAGTTCCTCTGCATGGAGCCGAAACGAAAATCAGCCACTTCCAAAGACGAGGGGCACGCGCCATGAAATTCTCCATACAGAATCGACAGGCGGTCCTTGGAAGTAGGGACAGACCCTCCACCTGAGTGCTGATCAGGACAAGACTCATGAAAGATGCGCTCTCGAGCTATGTGTAGCTGATCCGAGCACACCATTGTTCAAAAGAACAATGTCTTGGGCATTAACTGGATCGGAGTGCCTCCACTCAGCCTTCCCTGAAGTGGAAGGGACTAATGCCCTTCTGAAGGCAGGTTGGTGGCTCAAGGGTTCTCAGGGGGTGTTCTCTGAAAAGCTGCATGTTCCTGGGTTTAGCCCTCTCCATGTTTGGGGCCTCTGAGGGACGAATTTCCTCACGCCGCCAGGAACATGTTGTTGGCAGGCTTGCCGTAATTGGACAGAAAGAAAGCAACGGGAAATAAGGCATCCTCAGATGCCTTCACCTGCAATCCAACTGACCTGGAAGGATGGTGGAGTCCCTGACCCCAAGAAGGCAAGAAAGAGGGGTTCCCCGATTCCCTCCCGCAGCCGGGAAGCCGAAAGGAAATCAACCAGTGTGACCTAGAGGAGAAAAAGACCAGGGGCCCGGGGTGACACTCACCCTCAGATCATCACAAGATTCCGTGGATCCTCTTCGATTTGGCAGCGGCTTCTCTGGAGGTTTCCCGGAAAATATCCGGAGGAGAGCCTTCCTCTGCGGGTCTTGCTGCCTGCAGAACAGAAAAAGGTCAGGCCGTGCCCCCTGGTTTTCCCCGGGAGACAGGGAGAACCCTGTCTGGGGCCCAGGCCCATTCCGTGTTGCGTGACACAGAAATGGACATCTGGTGCCCTTTCCGCCTCTGCACCTTCCCTCACCTGCCAACCTTCCCGTCCTCCTGGTGGCCCTCTAGGCTTCCCAACTAAGGACTGTGATTTGGACTCCATTGCTTTTCCCCCTGTCATGGGGAACCTGCACGAAGCGCCCCCGCCTCTCCCCGTCCCCGAGTCTCCCAGAGCCAGAGGGGCTCTTGGGTGTGGAAGAACGGAGGACAAGGAGCTGCGCTCTATTTCCTGCAGCGTTCCTTCCCTGGACCGGAGACGGAAAGGCACACGGTGTGCAGGTGCAGAGACACCATGTCCTTAGGAGGCAGTACTCTCAGAGTGGTGAAAACCCCTCCCACCGCTCACCTTGGTCTCTCTTCCTTCTCTCCCTTATCCTTGTTCAAGGGCCCCGGGTTCGCCTCCACCGGGGGCTTCCACGGTTTCAGGTTTTCCTTCCCTTCCTTCTTCCCGAAGGTCTGTGGAACCAGGGCTGCCTTCCAGCACTTCATGGGGCACCTGGTACTTCTGGCCGTGTGGCCAAAGGCCCCGCAGTCTTTGCACTTGAGCTGTGGGTGGAAAGGAAGTGATGTCAGTGAGTGAGCTGAAGCCACAGGCAGCCATCCGATGTCAACATTGAGAGGGATTATGAATTCAGAGCTGAATAAGGATTCCAAAGAGGGGACCCCGGCATGGGGCCCGTTAAGTGCTGGGAGAGTTCGGATACGATGTTCCCTCCCAAAGCCCATGTGACGGAGGACCTCTAAAAGGAAGGACTCGAGGTACTAAGGGGCACGATCGTGACCCCGATGTCAACCACACAGCCAAAGGTGGCTACACAGGATTCTAAGTAGGAAGGGAGGTTGCCCCCAAGAGTCTCTCAAGGGATCTATGGGGCCGGGGAGGAGGTCCCAAGCCACGCCCACCTCGGATGGGTAAAGCAACCTGGGTGGTGGTGACAGAAACCTTTGGAATCCAACCCAGTCTCTGAGGACCCTGTGACAACCCCTCCCCCCGCCCCCACCCCCATACCCAAGAGATCCAGGGCTAGACTTACCCTGGGATCTTCTTCATCGGGCGGGGGAGCCCTTGGCGCAACTGGGGCCCTCCGCTGCTTCTGGAGGGTCTGGGCTCTCCCGAGTCTGTTGGCCCCAGTTTTGGGGTCATGACGGGCCAACATCTTCGTCTCCTGGGGGTTCTATGACCGCCTTTTTCGGGGGTTGATTGTTGGGTCACCTGAAACACACACAAACACACCCATATCGATGGTGAAGCACACTGGATATTCACACACACCCACAGGAAGCCCCCAGCTAACTCCTTGCCGCTGCGGTCGTGAGGAGACTTCACCACCGGTCGGTCAAGTCTGTGCCTCACACTGTGCTGTGTACACCCTCAGATATTGTGTGTTCCTCTGCCATGATTACCTAGTCCGAGTGTAAACCTCGCCTGCCACGGGGCCCATGGCCTAGGGGTGGGGAGCTGAGCTTTCTGCCCCAAACAATCCACTGATTCTGAAGACAGGACTGAGGTGTATCACGATTCACGCCGGTAGGAGACACGATGATTCTATCTCCCTTGACGGCCAGAATGATGGAAGCCGCAGGGCATGGCGTATGGCACCCTTTGGCAGGTCTGTTTGAAATCAGGGATAAGGGAGGCTTCCTGTCACAACTTGAATCGCTACTCTTGCCATTTCTAATTAGGCAACTTCCAAACACAAATTCATAGAGAGAAGTTTTCTTCCTCTCTATCGCACTAGCAGGTGATGGTCTTTCCTGTTCTATCGTTTTGGCTTTAGCTCCAGCCCCTCTTTATTTATTTTTCTGATATTTTACGCATGCCACACGAACCCGTCCAAACAAACGGTGAACAGGTGCCATAGCGTATCGATTTCTTACACGGCTGAAGGGCAAACCGCCCCTTTTTCAAAACCTCTTTTCCCATTTCCCCACCAATTCAGCACGCTGGTTTACATTTCCTTTCGCATTTCCATCTTGGTCTTATCCCACACGTGGAGACGGGAATGATTTCTCGTTTTCTGTTCCAAGAATTACCAGTAAGCAGAATACATCCTACCCCATCAGCAAGCCCCAGTGTGATCGATTTCTTTCACTCTCCCTCGTCTCTTCCCCCCCAAACCCCGCCCCACCCCTCAGGGACTACGTGAAACAAACAGTTGTTCGGTGAAACTAACCTGAAGTTACAGGTCAGCTTTCTTTCCTCGGCTGGCGCTCAGACGGGCAGGTGCTGGAGCAGCCCCGCTGGAAGCGATGCAGCATCCAGGAAGACCGAGGAAGGGGCGGAGAGGGACCTCTGCTTTCCAGGCTGCCTTTTATACCGCCTCTGGTCTCCGGACGTGGAGGGCACCCTAACCTGATCCATTACAGGTACCTTAATTGCAATTAACTTAATCCAATCACATGACCTGGAGACGTCTGTCTGCACAGCCCACTCTAAGATCATGTTCACCTTTGGCCGACATTCTAAAACCTACGAGTACAGCTGCAAGCTTTGAAGGATAGTTGTTCCCCGTCAGACGTGTGACACTGGTTCGTTTAACCTTGTCTCGTTTTCCCTCTTGGTTGCCTTTTGTTTGTCTGTTTGTGTTAAAAAAAAAATGTGGTAAAATAGACGCCTTTTAATTGGGCCGTGTCTACTACATCTCGACGTAGGCCTCAGTGTCATCAAGGAGATTCTCCTGGACACGCCGTCACGGCCATGATCCATCTTCAGAGCTTCTCTTTCTTCCCCACGGTAAGTCTGTCAGCAGAGAACACTGACCACACCCTCATGTGTTTTCTCCTCCAGGAGGCGCTTGGAAACCACCGTGAGTTGGACTGCACTGGGAAACACAGATGAAGAAAGTCAAGACCGCTTTGTCCTTCAGCGCCTGGCTCCCTTTTCAACTCGTCTTGCGACTCCAGGCATTATGCCTGAAAAGTCTCCGGGACGCCTGTGAGGCTCTACTTCCCTGGGTCCCATTGCCATTTCTCTGCATTTGCGAGGATCCACCGGACCTTCTTTGGAACTCCCCCGTCGGTGAACTTTGGTGCCACGTCCCCTAATTCTGTCCTTGGTCATCTGCACCTGCACGGGTTAGGCTCCATGTTCCATGGACGGGAAGAGACAGGCAGGAGTCGGAATGCTTAACCGACACACTGGGGCATTTTCTCCTGTAGCCCAAGTGACCCCATGGTCTGGTCGAGCTTTGGAACCGGTCGTGTCCCCCTCGACACTGCAACCGACTCCCAGTTTCTCAATCTTGTTGGCCCCCCGGCGACCTCCGGTTCGATGAATTGCACCTGCTGAAACTCGAGTTCCCTTTGACTTGCGCTTCATGAATTATTCGTGATTCAGGTTGGAACCCCAGCTTACGACCCCCTGTAGGCCGTTCTCTGAGCTTTCCGGTCACATCGTTTCCTTTCACGCTCTTTGGTTCATCGTGGTCCTGCTCGTTCTGCTGTCAGAGGAGCAGAGATTTGATCTTCTTGATTCTGGATACTGATACTTTCTAGGTGATCTGGATAAGCAAGATGACGACCCTCAAGAGCGGCGGAAAGGGAGCAGCCATGTGGTGGGCCGCAGGGAATCCCGCTCAGTTCCCAGGGCTCCTAGATGTGGAATCCTGGTCAGAGTTGTTCCCAGGTCAGAGAATGGAGATAGCCTGTGCATGATGGGATAGCCCTGCCTAGATCGTTCAGTGAGTCTCTAGCTCAGCTACTCTTAGGATCGGGGGGAGGACCGTGGAAAGGCCCAGTGTCAGACATCCGGAAAGAAGACGGGATGAATGTCTTACCTCTGAAGTACATCCCGAATCTGGGAGTTAACTTCAGCTTTGCTGGGGTCTATTTGGCGAATGACAGTGTGCCTGGTGCATACGCACATCCGGCAGCCACTTCATGGGGGCCGTCGCAATTGGAACCACGCACCTGGCGTCGGCGTTTGAGCCAAATGGGGACCCGTGGTGCAAGCAACCCTCCCCACGTGTTAGCGTGCGTGAGATTCAGCTGGCGGCATTTTACTAGGTGCGTGTTGGTAGAGTGGGGCTGAGGTTTGCTTGCTCCTGTGGATGTAGAAGAAGTCAAAGGGCCTGCCCAGCCCTGCGGTCCCCTCAGTCAACTCTGTTTCGGAGACATAACGATTTGGATTGCTAACAAGTCAGGAAAGTTTCAAGCCCTTGGAAGATCAGTTAAACACCAACACGGAATGAGAGTCAAAAGACAATATGTCATCTTTTTGAGAATTTTACTCACTTCAAGCACATGAAACACACATATTGACAAAGGCATGCCAGAGCCCAGTTTTCGAGGCCGAGGAAGGACCCCGAGAGCGCGCAGCGCAGCAGGCTTCCCAGCGTCCCAAACACTGCTCTCGGGGCGGGGCGCAGCGGAAGGGCTGCACCTCTCAGTGTTCCCAAACTTTTCCCTTATTCAGTCATCTAGAGAGCAAAAACTCAGTCATTCCCCAGTTTCCTATTGACGTCCCAGCAGAAGTCTGACTCCTGCGCGTCGCCCAGTTTCTCAGGCAACCAATCACTGGCACGGAAGCTTTTCCTGGCGCGTTTCCGGAGAGCCATGTGAACTACAATGTCCCGCACCAGAATTCAATGAGGCAGAGTCCCTGCATCGGCTCCCTGCCTGGCCTGGGCTAACACATCCGCAGAAGCGCCACAGCCAGGGAGCTTCGGAGTCACCGCAGAGAGTCTGCTCGCTGCTCTGCGCTCCTCAGTCCCACAGTCCCCTCCAAGTCACGGGAGCGGGAGGCCAAGGAGCCCCTGCCACCTGCAGTCTCACTCCAGGTCAAAATCACTGTCCTCTGAGGAGGAGGAAACCTGAAGGTCCTCATAGAGGACACTCGGTGGGACACGAACACCGGGACCCTGAGACTTCTCTGAGACATGAGGGCTCTGAGCGAGGAAGGCTCCCGGCTTCTCAGGAGAGTGAAATGAGGGAGCTGTCAGGAGGCTGGAGCTCCACCATCCATTGTCCAGTCTCCGGAAGAGCACTCTGAGAGGCTGGGCCCCGCCATGGCTGGCCGCTGGGTGACGGGACACGGTGCAGGCCTGGGCAGTAGGCAGGCAAGGTCTGCTGTGCGGAGGCTGCCGGTCGATGCTGGGCACCTGGGCGGGTGTCCTCCGGCCCATCTGGGGCGACGTACTCGCTCCAAGTTCGGTTGCGGCCGGCGGAGGTTGGAGAGCGTCCCGTGCCCCGAGCTCACCTCCCTGGATGGCGTCTTCGGGGATCTGGAAGGGACCCAGTCTCGGTATCTTGGGGAAGTTCAGGCAAGCCTGAATCGGAGCCTGGGCAGGTCTCTTGGCTCCTGGCCTGAAGCTGAGATTGGAGCCTAGGCCCAAGCTGCGTGTGGCGGCTGGTGGGCAGGGCTGTGAGGTCAGCGCGGGACGTCTGTCTTGTGCCCGGGGGCTGATGGCCTGGAGCAGGCCGTGGGTTTGGGAGGTAGCCTGGGGAACTTCTCGGCAGCCACCCTCCGGGCTGCTGTGAGTGGGCTTCACCACGAGGAAAGGCCCCGGGCCCTGGTGCCTGACTGCAGGCTGAGGGATGGGGGCCGCAGCCCCTGTCTGTCGAAGACTAGAGGAGGAGCTCACACTGGCTTTTCTGAGGGGAGACAGTGAAGCCAAGACGGAACCCCTGTCAGACATTTCGGTAGCTGAGCCATCAGTGAGGACAGGGTCCACGCGTGGCCTCTTACTGGTTGTGTGGAGCGGCACTGGCCTGCTTGCAACCTGAAAGACAGGAAACCACACACGTTACAAGTTCCTCTGCATGGAGCCGAAACGAAAATCAGCCACTTCCAAAGACGAGGGGCACGCGCCATGAAATTCTCCATACAGAATCGACAGGCGGTCCTTGGAAGTAGGGACAGACCCTCCACCTGAGTGCTGATCAGGACAAGACTCATGAAAGATGCGCTCTCGAGCTATGTGTAGCTGATCCGAGCACACCATTGTTCAAAAGAACAATGTCTTGGGCATTAACTGGATCGGAGTGCCTCCACTCAGCCTTCCCTGAAGTGGAAGGGACTAATGCCCTTCTGAAGGCAGGTTGGTGGCTCAAGGGTTCTCAGGGGGTGTTCTCTGAAAAGCTGCATGTTCCTGGGTTTAGCCCTCTCCATGTTTGGGGCCTCTGAGGGACGAATTTCCTCACGCCGCCAGGAACATGTTGTTGGCAGGCTTGCCGTAATTGGACAGAAAGAAAGCAACGGGAAATAAGGCATCCTCAGATGCCTTCACCTGCAATCCAACTGACCTGGAAGGATGGTGGAGTCCCTGACCCCAAGAAGGCAAGAAAGAGGGGTTCCCCGATTCCCTCCCGCAGCCGGGAAGCCGAAAGGAAATCAACCAGTGTGACCTAGAGGAGAAAAAGACCAGGGGCCCGGGGTGACACTCACCCTCAGATCATCACAAGATTCCGTGGATCCTCTTCGATTTGGCAGCGGCTTCTCTGGAGGTTTCCCGGAAAATATCCGGAGGAGAGCCTTCCTCTGCGGGTCTTGCTGCCTGCAGAACAGAAAAAGGTCAGGCCGTGCCCCCTGGTTTTCCCCGGGAGACAGGGAGAACCCTGTCTGGGGCCCAGGCCCATTCCGTGTTGCGTGACACAGAAATGGACATCTGGTGCCCTTTCCGCCTCTGCACCTTCCCTCACCTGCCAACCTTCCCGTCCTCCTGGTGGCCCTCTAGGCTTCCCAACTAAGGACTGTGATTTGGACTCCATTGCTTTTCCCCCTGTCATGGGGAACCTGCACGAAGCGCCCCCGCCTCTCCCCGTCCCCGAGTCTCCCAGAGCCAGAGGGGCTCTTGGGTGTGGAAGAACGGAGGACAAGGAGCTGCGCTCTATTTCCTGCAGCGTTCCTTCCCTGGACCGGAGACGGAAAGGCACACGGTGTGCAGGTGCAGAGACACCATGTCCTTAGGAGGCAGTACTCTCAGAGTGGTGAAAACCCCTCCCACCGCTCACCTTGGTCTCTCTTCCTTCTCTCCCTTATCCTTGTTCAAGGGCCCCGGGTTCGCCTCCACCGGGGGCTTCCACGGTTTCAGGTTTTCCTTCCCTTCCTTCTTCCCGAAGGTCTGTGGAACCAGGGCTGCCTTCCAGCACTTCATGGGGCACCTGGTACTTCTGGCCGTGTGGCCAAAGGCCCCGCAGTCTTTGCACTTGAGCTGTGGGTGGAAAGGAAGTGATGTCAGTGAGTGAGCTGAAGCCACAGGCAGCCATCCGATGTCAACATTGAGAGGGATTATGAATTCAGAGCTGAATAAGGATTCCAAAGAGGGGACCCCGGCATGGGGCCCGTTAAGTGCTGGGAGAGTTCGGATACGATGTTCCCTCCCAAAGCCCATGTGACGGAGGACCTCTAAAAGGAAGGACTCGAGGTACTAAGGGGCACGATCGTGACCCCGATGTCAACCACACAGCCAAAGGTGGCTACACAGGATTCTAAGTAGGAAGGGAGGTTGCCCCCAAGAGTCTCTCAAGGGATCTATGGGGCCGGGGAGGAGGTCCCAAGCCACGCCCACCTCGGATGGGTAAAGCAACCTGGGTGGTGGTGACAGAAACCTTTGGAATCCAACCCAGTCTCTGAGGACCCTGTGACAACCCCTCCCCCCGCCCCCACCCCCATACCCAAGAGATCCAGGGCTAGACTTACCCTGGGATCTTCTTCATCGGGCGGGGGAGCCCTTGGCGCAACTGGGGCCCTCCGCTGCTTCTGGAGGGTCTGGGCTCTCCCGAGTCTGTTGGCCCCAGTTTTGGGGTCACGACGGGCCAACATCTTCGTCTCCTGGGGGTTCTATGACCGCCTTTTTCGGGGGTTGATTGTTGGGTCACCTGAAACACACACAAACACACCCATATCGATGGTGAAGCACACTGGATATTCACACACACCCACAGGAAGCCCCCAGCTAACTCCTTGCCGCTGCGGTCGTGAGGAGACTTCACCACCGGTCGGTCAAGTCTGTGCCTCACACTGTGCTGTGTACACCCTCAGATATTGTGTGTTCCTCTGCCATGATTACCTAGTCCGAGTGTAAACCTCGCCTGCCACGGGGCCCATGGCCTAGGGGTGGGGAGCTGAGCTTTCTGCCCCAAACAATCCACTGATTCTGAAGACAGGACTGAGGTGTATCACGATTCACGCCGGTAGGAGACACGATGATTCTATCTCCCTTGACGGCCAGAATGATGGAAGCCGCAGGGCATGGCGTATGGCACCCTTTGGCAGGTCTGTTTGAAATCAGGGATAAGGGAGGCTTCCTGTCACAACTTGAATCGCTACTCTTGCCATTTCTAATTAGGCAACTTCCAAACACAAATTCATAGAGAGAAGTTTTCTTCCTCTCTATCGCACTAGCAGGTGATGGTCTTTCCTCTTCTATCGTTTTGGCTTTAGCTCCAGCCCCTCTTTATTTATTTTTCTGATATTTTACGCATGCCACACGAACCCGTCCAAACAAACGGTGAACAGGTGCCATAGCGTATCGATTTCTTACACGGCTGAAGGGCAAACCGCCCCTTTTTCAAAACCTCTTTTCCCATTTCCCCACCAATTCAGCACGCTGGTTTACATTTCCTTTCGCATTTCCATCTTGGTCTTATCCCACACGTGGAGACGGGAATGATTTCTCGTTTTCTGTTCCAAGAATTACCAGTAAGCAGAATACATCCTACCCCATCAGCAAGCCCCAGTGTGATCGATTTCTTTCACTCTCCCTCGTCTCTTCCCCCCCAAACCCCGCCCCACCCCTCAGGGACTACGTGAAACAAACAGTTGTTCGGTGAAACTAACCTGAAGTTACAGGTCAGCTTTCTTTCCTCGGCTGGCGCTCAGACGGGCAGGTGCTGGAGCAGCCCCGCTGGAAGCGATGCAGCATCCAGGAAGACCGAGGAAGGGGCGGAGAGGGACCTCTGCTTTCCAGGCTGCCTTTTATACCGCCTCTGGTCTCCGGACGTGGAGGGCACCCTAACCTGATCCATTACAGGTACCTTAATTGCAATTAACTTAATCCAATCACATGACCTGGAGACGTCTGTCTGCACAGCCCACTCTAAGATCATGTTCACCTTTGGCCGACATTCTAAAACCTACGAGTACAGCTGCAAGCTTTGAAGGATAGTTGTTCCCCGTCAGACGTGTGACACTGGTTCGTTTAACCTTGTCTCGTTTTCCGTCTTGATTGCCTTTTGTTTGTCTGTTTGTGTTAAAAAAAAAATGTGGTAAAATAGACGCCTTTTAATTGGGCCGTGTCTACTACATCTCGACGTAGGCCTCAGTGTCATCAAGGAGATTCTCCTGGACACGCCGTCACGGCCATGATCCATCTTCAGAGCTTCTCTTTCTTCCCCACGGTAAGTCTGTCAGCAGAGAACACTGACCACACCCTCATGTGTTTTCTCCTCCAGGAGGCGCTTGGAAACCACCGTGAGTTGGACTGCACTGGGAAACACAGATGAAGAAAGTCAAGACCGCTTTGTCCTTCAGCGCCTGGCTCCCTTTTCAACTCGTCTTGCGACTCCAGGCATTATGCCTGAAAAGTCTCCGGGACGCCTGTGAGGCTCTACTTCCCTGGGTCCCATTGCCATTTCTCTGCATTTGCGAGGATCCACCGGACCTTCTTTGGAACTCCCCCGTCGGTGAACTTTGGTGCCACGTCCCCTAATTCTGTCCTTGGTCATCTGCACCTGCACGGGTTAGGCTCCATGTTCCATGGACGGGAAGAGACAGGCAGGAGTCGGAATGCTTAACCGACACACTGGGGCATTTTCTCCTGTAGCCCAAGTGACCCCATGGTCTGGTCGAGCTTTGGAACCGGTCGCGTCCCCCTCGACACTGCACCCGACTCCCAGTTTCTCAATCTTGTTGGCCCCCCGGCGACCTCCGGTTCGATGAATTGCACCTGCTGAAACTCGAGTTCCCTTTGACTTGCGCTTCATGAATTATTCGTGATTCAGGTGGAACCCCAGCTTACGACCCCCTGTAGGCCGTTCTCTGAGCTTTCCGGTCACATCGTTTCCTTTCACGCTCTTTGGTTCATCGTGGTCCTGCTCGTTCTGCTGTCAGAGGAGCAGAGAGTTGATCTTCTTGATTCTGGATACTGATACTTTCTAGGTGATCTGGATAAGCAAGATGACGACCCTCAAGAGCGGCGGAAAGGGAGCAGCCATTTGGTGGGCCGCAGGGAATCCCGCTAAGTTCCCAGGGCTCCTAGATGTGGAATCCTGGTCAGAGTTGTTCGCAGGTAAGAGAATGGAGATAGCCTGTGCATGATGGGATAGCCCTGCCTAGATCGTTCAGTGAGTCTCTAGCTCAGCTACTCTCAGGATCGGGGGGAGGACCGTGGAAAGGCCCGGTGTCAGACATCCGGAAAGAAGACGGGATGAATGTCTTACCTCTGAAGTACATCCCGAATCTGGGAGTTAACTTCAGCTTTGCTGGGGTCTATTTGGCGAATGACAGTGTGCCTGGTGCATACGCACATCCGGCAGCCACTTCATGGGGGCGTCGCAATTGGAACCACGCACCTGCCGTCGGCGTTTGAGCCAAATGGGGACCCGTGGTGCAAGCAACGCTCCCCACGTGTTAGCGTGCGTGAGATTCAGCTGGCGGCATTTTACTATGTGCGTGTTGGTAGAGTGGGGCTGAGGTTTGCTTGCTCCTGTGGATGTAGAAGAAGTCAAAGGGCCTGCCCAGCCCTGCGGTCCCCTCAGTCAACTCTGTTTCGGAGACATAACGATTTGGATTGCTAACAAGTCAGGAAAGTTTCAAGCCCTTGGAAGATCAGTTAAACACCAACACGGAATGAGAGTCAAAAGACAATATGTCATCTTTTTGAGAATTTTACTCACTTCAAGCACATGAAACACACATATTGACAAAGGCATGCCAGAGCCCAGTTTTCGAGGCCGAGGAAGGACCCCGAGAGCGCGCAGCGCAGCAGGCTTCCCAGCGTCCCAAACACTGCTCTCGGGGCGGGGCTCAGCGGAAGGGCTGCACCTCTCAGTGTTCCCAAACTTTTCCCTTATTCAGTCATCTAGAGAGCAAAAACACAGTCATTCCCCAGTTTCCTATTGACGTCCCAGCAGAAGTCTGACTCCTGCGCGTCGCCCAGTTTCTCAGGCAACCAATCACTGGCACGGAAGCTTTTCCTGGCGCGTTTCCGGAGAGCCATGTGAACTACAATGTCCCTCACCAGAATTCAATGAGGCAGAGTCCCTGCATCGGCTCCCTGCCTGGCCTGGGCTAACACATCCGCAGAAGCGCCACAGCCAGGGAGCTTCGGAGTCACCGCAGAGAGTCTGCTCGCTGCTCTGCGCTCCTCAGTCCCACAGTCCCCTCCAAGTCACGGGAGCGGGAGGCCAAGGAGCCCCTGCCACCTGCAGTCTCACTCCAGGTCAAAATCACTGTCCTCTGAGGAGGAGGAAACCTGAAGGTCCTCATAGAGGACACTCGGTGGGACACGAACACCGGGACCCTGAGACTTCTCTGAGACATGAGGGCTCTGAGCGAGGAAGGCTCCCGGCTTCTCAGGAGAGTGAAATGAGGGAGCTGTCAGGAGGCTGGAGCTCCACCATCCATTGTCCAGTCTCCGGAAGAGCACTCTGAGAGGCTGGGCCCCGCCATGGCTGGCCGCTGGGTGACGGGACACGGTGCAGGCCTGGGCAGTAAGCAGGCAAGGTCTGCTGTGCGGAGGCTGCCGGTCGATGCTGGGCACCTGGGCGGGTGTCCTCCGGCCCATCTGGGGCGACGTACTCGCTCCAAGTTCGGTTGCGGCCGGCGGAGGTTGGAGAGTGTCCCGTGCCCCGAGCTCACCTCCCTGGATGGCGTCTTCGGTGATCTGGAAGGGACCCAGTCTCGGTATCTTGGGGAAGTTCAGGCAAGCCTGAATCGGAGCCTGGGCAGGTCTCTTGGCTCCTGGCCTGAAGCTGAGATTGGAGCCTGGGCCCAAGCTGCGTGTGGCGGCTGGTGGGCAGGGCTGTGAGGTCAGCGCGGGACGTCTGTCTTGTGCCCGGGGGCTGATGGCCTGGAGCAGGCCGTGGGTTTGGGAGGCAGCCTGGGGAACTTCTCGGCAGCCACCCTCCGGGCTGCTGTGAGTGGGCTTCACCACGAGGAAAGGCCCCGGGCCCTGGTGCCTGACTGCAGGCTGAGGGATGGGGGCCGCAGCCCCTGTCTGTCGAAGACTAGAGGAGGAGCTCACACTGGCTTTTCTGAGGGGAGACAGTGAAGCCAAGACGGAACCCCTGTCAGACATTTCGGTAGCTGAGCCATCAGTGAGGACAGGGTCCACGCGTGTCCTCTTACTGGTTGTGTGGAGCGGCACTGGCCTGCTTGCAACCTGAAAGACAGGAAACCACACACGTTACAAGTTCCTCTGCATGGAGCCGAAACGAAAATCGGCCACTTCCAAAGACGAGGGGCACGCGCCATGAAATTCTCCATACAGAATCGACAGGCGGTCCTTGGAAGTAGGGACAGACCCTCCACCTGAGTGCTGATCAGGACAAGACTCATGAAAGATGCGCTCTCGAGCTATGTGTAGCTGATCCGAGCACACCATTGTTCAAAAGAACAATGTCTTGGGCATTAACTGGATCGGAGTGCCTCCACTCAGCCTTCCCTGAAGTGGAAGGGACTAATGCCCTTCTGAAGGCAGGTTGGTGGCTCAAGGGTTCTCAGGGGGTGTTCTCTGAAAAGCTGCATGTTCCTGGGTTTAGCCCTCTCCATGTTTGGGGCCTCTGAGGGACGAATTTCCTCACGCCGCCAGGAACATGTTGTTGGCAGGCTTGCCGTAATTGGACAGAAAGAAAGCAACGGGAAATAAGGCATCCTCAGATGCCTTCACCTGCAATCCAACTGACCTGGAAGGATGGTGGAGTCCCTGACCCCAAGAAGGCAAGAAAGAGGGGTTCCCCGATTCCCTCCCGCAGCCGGGAAGCCGAAAGGAAATCAACCAGTGTGACCTAGAGGAGAAAAAGACCAGGGGCCCGGGGTGACACTCACCCTCAGATCATCACAAGATTCCGTGGATCCTCTTCGATTTGGCAGCGGCTTCTCTGGAGGTTTCCCGGAAAATATCCGGAGGAGAGCCTTCCTCTGCGGGTCTTGCTGCCTGCAGAACAGAAAAAGGTCAGGCCGTGCCCCCTGGTTTTCCCCGGGAGACAGGGAGAACCCTGTCTGGGGCCCAGGCCCATTCCGTGTTGCGTGACACAGAAATGGACATCTGGTGCCCTTTCCGCCTCTGCACCTTCCCTCACCTGCCAACCTTCCCGTCCTCCTGGTGGCCCTCTAGGCTTCCCAACTAAGGACTGTGATTTGGACTCCATTGCTTTTCCCCCTGTCATGGGGAACCTGCACGAAGCGCCCCCGCCTCTCCCCGTCCCCGAGTCTCCCAGAGCCAGAGGGGCTCTTGGGTGTGGAAGAACGGAGGACAAGGAGCTGCGCTCTATTTCCTGCAGCGTTCCTTCCCTGGACCGGAGACGGAAAGGCACACGGTGTGCAGGTGCAGAGACACCATGTCCTTAGGAGGCAGTACTCTCAGAGTGGTGAAAACCCCTCCCACCGCTCACCTTGGTCTCTCTTCCTTCTCTCCCTTATCCTTGTTCAAGGGCCCCGGGTTCGCCTCCACCGGGGGCTTCCACGGTTTCAGGTTTTCCTTCCCTTCCTTCTTCCCGAAGGTCTGTGGAACCAGGGCTGCCTTCCAGCACTTCATGGGGCACCTGGTACTTCTGGCCGTGTGGCCAAAGGCCCCGCAGTCTTTGCACTTGAGCTGTGGGTGGAAAGGAAGTGATGTCAGTGAGTGAGCTGAAGCCACAGGCAGCCATCCGATGTCAACATTGAGAGGGATTATGAATTCAGAGCTGAATAAGGATTCCAAAGAGGGGACCCCGGCATGGGGCCCGTTAAGTGCTGGGAGAGTTCGGATACGATGTTCCCTCCCAAAGCCCATGTGACGGAGGACCTCTAAAAGGAAGGACTCGAGGTACTAAGGGGCACGATCGTGACCCCGATGTCAACCACACAGCCAAAGGTGGCTACACAGGATTCTAAGTAGGAAGGGAGGTTGCCCCCAAGAGTCTCTCAAGGGATCTATGGGGCCGGGGAGGAGGTCCCAAGCCACGCCCACCTCGGATGGGTAAAGCAACCTGGGTGGTGGTGACAGAAACCTTTGGAATCCAACCCAGTCTCTGAGGACCCTGTGACAACCCCTCCCCCCGCCCCCACCCCCATACCCAAGAGATCCAGGGCTAGACTTACCCTGGGATCTTCTTCATCGGGCGGGGGAGCCCTTGGCGCAACTGGGGCCCTCCGCTGCTTCTGGAGGGTCTGGGCTCTCCCGAGTCTGTTGGCCCCAGTTTTGGGGTCACGACGGGCCAACATCTTCGTCTCCTGGGGGTTCTATGACCGCCTTTTTCGGGGGTTGATTGTTGGGTCACCTGAAACACACACAAACACACCCATATCGATGGTGAAGCACACTGGATATTCACACACACCCACAGGAAGCCCCCAGCTAACTCCTTGCCGCTGCGGTCGTGAGGAGACTTCACCACCGGTCGGTCAAGTCTGTGCCTCACACTGTGCTGTGTACACCCTCAGATATTGTGTGTTCCTCTGCCATGATTACCTAGTCCGAGTGTAAACCTCGCCTGCCACGGGGCCCATGGCCTAGGGGTGGGGAGCTGAGCTTTCTGCCCCAAACAATCCACTGATTCTGAAGACAGGACTGAGGTGTATCACGATTCACGCCGGTAGGAGACACGATGATTCTATCTCCCTTGACGGCCAGAATGATGGAAGCCGCAGGGCATGGCGTATGGCACCCTTTGGCAGGTCTGTTTGAAATCAGGGATAAGGGAGGCTTCCTGTCACAACTTGAATCGCTACTCTTGCCATTTCTAATTAGGCAACTTCCAAACACAAATTCATAGAGAGAAGTTTTCTTCCTCTCTATCGCACTAGCAGGTGATGGTCTTTCCTGTTCTATCGTTTTGGCTTTAGCTCCAGCCCCTCTTTATTTATTTTTCTGATATTTTACGCATGCCACACGAACCCGTCCAAACAAACGGTGAACAGGTGCCATAGCGTATCGATTTCTTACACGGCTGAAGGGCAAACCGCCCCTTTTTCAAAACCTCTTTTCCCATTTCCCCACCAATTCAGCACGCTGGTTTACATTTCCTTTCGCATTTCCATCTTGGTCTTATCCCACACGTGGAGACGGGAATGATTTCTCGTTTTCTGTTCCAAGAATTACCAGTAAGCAGAATACATCCTACCCCATCAGCAAGCCCCAGTGTGATCGATTTCTTTCACTCTCCCTCGTCTCTTCCCCCCCAAACCCCGCCCCACCCCTCAGGGACTACGTGAAACAAACAGTTGTTCGGTGAAACTAACCTGAAGTTACAGGTCAGCTTTCTTTCCTCGGCTGGCGCTCAGACGGGCAGGTGCTGGAGCAGCCCCGCTGGAAGCGATGCAGCATCCAGGAAGACCGAGGAAGGGGCGGAGAGGGACCTCTGCTTTCCAGGCTGCCTTTTATACCGCCTCTGGTCTCCGGACGTGGAGGGCACCCTAACCTGATCCATTACAGGTACCTTAATTGCAATTAACTTAATCCAATCACATGACCTGGAGACGTCTGTCTGCACAGCCCACTCTAAGATCATGTTCACCTTTGGCTGACATTCTAAAACCTACGAGTACAGCTGCAAGCTTCGAAGGATAGTTGTTCCCCGTCAGACGTGTGACACTGGTTCGTTTAACCTTGTCTCGTTTTCCGTCTTGATTGCCTTTTGTTTGTCTGTTTGTGTTAAAAAAAAAATGTGGTAAAATAGACGCCTTTTAATTGGGCCGTGTCTACTACATCTCGACGTAGGCCTCAGTGTCATCAAGGAGATTCTCCTGGACACGCCGTCACGGCCATGATCCATCTTCAGAGCTTCTCTTTCTTCCCCACGGTAAGTCTGTCAGCAGAGAACACTGACCACACCCTCATGTGTTTTCTCCTCCAGGAGGCGCTTGGAAACCACCGTGAGTTGGACTGCACTGGGAAACACAGATGAAGAAAGTCAAGACCGCTTTGTCCTTCAGCGCCTGGCTCCCTTTTCAACTCGTCTTGCGACTCCAGGCATTATGCCTGAAAAGTCTCCGGGACGCCTGTGAGGCTCTACTTCCCTGGGTCCCATTGCCATTTCTCTGCATTTGCGAGGATCCACCGGACCTTCTTTGGAACTCCCCCGTCGGTGAACTTTGGTGCCACGTCCCCTAATTCTGTCCTTGGTCATCTGCACCTGCACGGGTTAGGCTCCATGTTCCATGGACGGGAAGAGACAGGCAGGAGTCGGAATGCTTAACCGACACACTGGGGCATTTTCTCCTGTAGCCCAAGTGACCCCATGGTCTGGTCGAGCTTTGGAACCGGTCGTGTCCCCCTCGACACTGCAACCGACTCCCAGTTTCTCAATCTTGTTGGCCCCCCGGCGACCTCCGGTTCGATGAATTGCACCTGCTGAAACTCGAGTTCCCTTTGACTTGCGCTTCATGAATTATTCGTGATTCAGGTTGGAACCCCAGCTTACGACCCCCTGTAGGCCGTTCTCTGAGCTTTCCGGTCACATCGTTTCCTTTCACGCTCTTTGGTTCATCGTGGTCCTGCTCGTTCTGCTGTCAGAGGAGCAGAGATTTGATCTTCTTGATTCTGGATACTGATACTTTCTAGGTGATCTGGATAAGCAAGATGACGACCCTCAAGAGCGGCGGAAAGGGAGCAGCCATGTGGTGGGCCGCAGGGAATCCCGCTCAGTTCCCAGGGCTCCTAGATGTGGAATCCTGGTCAGAGTTGTTCCCAGGTCAGAGAATGGAGATAGCCTGTGCATGATGGGATAGCCCTGCCTAGATCGTTCAGTGAGTCTCTAGCTCAGCTACTCTTAGGATCGGGGGGAGGACCGTGGAAAGGCCCAGTGTCAGACATCCGGAAAGAAGACGGGATGAATGTCTTACCTCTGAAGTACATCCCGAATCTGGGAGTTAACTTCAGCTTTGCTGGGGTCTATTTGGCGAATGACAGTGTGCCTGGTGCATACGCACATCCGGCAGCCACTTCATGGGGGCCGTCGCAATTGGAACCACGCACCTGGCGTCGGCGTTTGAGCCAAATGGGGACCCGTGGTGCAAGCAACCCTCCCCACGTGTTAGCGTGCGTGAGATTCAGCTGGCGGCATTTTACTAGGTGCGTGTTGGTAGAGTGGGGCTGAGGTTTGCTTGCTCCTGTGGATGTAGAAGAAGTCAAAGGGCCTGCCCAGCCCTGCGGTCCCCTCAGTCAACTCTGTTTCGGAGACATAACGATTTGGATTGCTAACAAGTCAGGAAAGTTTCAAGCCCTTGGAAGATCAGTTAAACACCAACACGGAATGAGAGTCAAAAGACAATATGTCATCTTTTTGAGAATTTTACTCACTTCAAGCACATGAAACACACATATTGACAAAGGCATGCCAGAGCCCAGTTTTCGAGGCCGAGGAAGGACCCCGAGAGCGCGCAGCGCAGCAGGCTTCCCAGCGTCCCAAACACTGCTCTCGGGGCGGGGCGCAGCGGAAGGGCTGCACCTCTCAGTGTTCCCAAACTTTTCCCTTATTCAGTCATCTAGAGAGCAAAAACTCAGTCATTCCCCAGTTTCCTATTGACGTCCCAGCAGAAGTCTGACTCCTGCGCGTCGCCCAGTTTCTCAGGCAACCAATCACTGGCACGGAAGCTTTTCCTGGCGCGTTTCCGGAGAGCCATGTGAACTACAATGTCCCGCACCAGAATTCAATGAGGCAGAGTCCCTGCATCGGCTCCCTGCCTGGCCTGGGCTAACACATCCGCAGAAGCGCCACAGCCAGGGAGCTTCGGAGTCACCGCAGAGAGTCTGCTCGCTGCTCTGCGCTCCTCAGTCCCACAGTCCCCTCCAAGTCACGGGAGCGGGAGGCCAAGGAGCCCCTGCCACCTGCAGTCTCACTCCAGGTCAAAATCACTGTCCTCTGAGGAGGAGGAAACCTGAAGGTCCTCATAGAGGACACTCGGTGGGACACGAACACCGGGACCCTGAGACTTCTCTGAGACATGAGGGCTCTGAGCGAGGAAGGCTCCCGGCTTCTCAGGAGAGTGAAATGAGGGAGCTGTCAGGAGGCTGGAGCTCCACCATCCATTGTCCAGTCTCCGGAAGAGCACTCTGAGAGGCTGGGCCCCGCCATGGCTGGCCGCTGGGTGACGGGACACGGTGCAGGCCTGGGCAGTAGGCAGGCAAGGTCTGCTGTGCGGAGGCTGCCGGTCGATGCTGGGCACCTGGGCGGGTGTCCTCCGGCCCATCTGGGGCGACGTACTCGCTCCAAGTTCGGTTGCGGCCGGCGGAGGTTGGAGAGCGTCCCGTGCCCCGAGCTCACCTCCCTGGATGGCGTCTTCGGGGATCTGGAAGGGACCCAGTCTCGGTATCTTGGGGAAGTTCAGGCAAGCCTGAATCGGAGCCTGGGCAGGTCTCTTGGCTCCTGGCCTGAAGCTGAGATTGGAGCCTAGGCCCAAGCTGCGTGTGGCGGCTGGTGGGCAGGGCTGTGAGGTCAGCGCGGGACGTCTGTCTTGTGCCCGGGGGCTGATGGCCTGGAGCAGGCCGTGGGTTTGGGAGGCAGCCTGGGGAACTTCTCGGCAGCCACCCTCCGGGCTGCTGTGAGTGGGCTTCACCACGAGGAAAGGCCCCGGGCCCTGGTGCCTGACTGCAGGCTGAGGGATGGGGGCCGCAGCCCCTGTCTGTCGAAGACTAGAGGAGGAGCTCACACTGGCTTTTCTGAGGGGAGACAGTGAAGCCAAGACGGAACCCCTGTCAGACATTTCGGTAGCTGAGCCATCAGTGAGGACAGGGTCCACGCGTGGCCTCTTACTGGTTGTGTGGAGCGGCACTGGCCTGCTTGCAACCTGAAAGGCAGGAAACCACACACGTTACAAGTTCCTCTGCATGGAGCCGAAACGAAAATCAGCCACTTCCAAAGACGAGGGGCACGCGCCATGAAATTCTCCATACAGAATCGACAGGCGGTCCTTGGAAGTAGGGACAGACCCTCCACCTGAGTGCTGATCAGGACAAGACTCATGAAAGATGCGCTCTCGAGCTATGTGTAGCTGATCCGAGCACACCATTGTTCAAAAGAACAATGTCTTGGGCATTAACTGGATCGGAGTGCCTCCACTCAGCCTTCCCTGAAGTGGAAGGGACTAATGCCCTTCTGAAGGCAGGTTGGTGGCTCAAGGGTTCTCAGGGGGTGTTCTCTGAAAAGCTGCATGTTCCTGGGTTTAGCCCTCTCCATGTTTGGGGCCTCTGAGGGACGAATTTCCTCACGCCGCCAGGAACATGTTGTTGGCAGGCTTGCCGTAATTGGACAGAAAGAAAGCAACGGGAAATAAGGCATCCTCAGATGCCTTCACCTGCAATCCAACTGACCTGGAAGGATGGTGGAGTCCCTGACCCCAAGAAGGCAAGAAAGAGGGGTTCCCCGATTCCCTCCCGCAGCCGGGAAGCCGAAAGGAAATCAACCAGTGTGACCTAGAGGAGAAAAAGACCAGGGGCCCGGGGTGACACTCACCCTCAGATCATCACAAGATTCCGTGGATCCTCTTCGATTTGGCAGCGGCTTCTCTGGAGGTTTCCCGGAAAATATCCGGAGGAGAGCCTTCCTCTGCGGGTCTTGCTGCCTGCAGAACAGAAAAAGGTCAGGCCGTGCCCCCTGGTTTTCCCCGGGAGACAGGGAGAACCCTGTCTGGGGCCCAGGCCCATTCCGTGTTGCGTGACACAGAAATGGACATCTGGTGCCCTTTCCGCCTCTGCACCTTCCCTCACCTGCCAACCTTCCCGTCCTCCTGGTGGCCCTCTAGGCTTCCCAACTAAGGACTGTGATTTGGACTCCATTGCTTTTCCCCCTGTCATGGGGAACCTGCACGAAGCGCCCCCGCCTCTCCCCGTCCCCGAGTCTCCCAGAGCCAGAGGGGCTCTTGGGTGTGGAAGAACGGAGGACAAGGAGCTGCGCTCTATTTCCTGCAGCGTTCCTTCCCTGGACCGGAGACGGAAAGGCACACGGTGTGCAGGTGCAGAGACACCATGTCCTTAGGAGGCAGTACTCTCAGAGTGGTGAAAACCCCTCCCACCGCTCACCTTGGTCTCTCTTCCTTCTCTCCCTTATCCTTGTTCAAGGGCCCCGGGTTCGCCTCCACCGGGGGCTTCCACGGTTTCAGGTTTTCCTTCCCTTCCTTCTTCCCGAAGGTCTGTGGAACCAGGGCTGCCTTCCAGCACTTCATGGGGCACCTGGTACTTCTGGCCGTGTGGCCAAAGGCCCCGCAGTCTTTGCACTTGAGCTGTGGGTGGAAAGGAAGTGATGTCAGTGAGTGAGCTGAAGCCACAGGCAGCCATCCGATGTCAACATTGAGAGGGATTATGAATTCAGAGCTGAATAAGGATTCCAAAGAGGGGACCCCGGCATGGGGCCCGTTAAGTGCTGGGAGAGTTCGGATACGATGTTCCCTCCCAAAGCCCATGTGACGGAGGACCTCTAAAAGGAAGGACTCGAGGTACTAAGGGGCACGATCGTGACCCCGATGTCAACCACACAGCCAAAGGTGGCTACACAGGATTCTAAGTAGGAAGGGAGGTTGCCCCCAAGAGTCTCTCAAGGGATCTATGGGGCCGGGGAGGAGGTCCCAAGCCACGCCCACCTCGGATGGGTAAAGCAACCTGGGTGGTGGTGACAGAAACCTTTGGAATCCAACCCAGTCTCTGAGGACCCTGTGACAACCCCTCCCCCCGCCCCCACCCCCATACCCAAGAGATCCAGGGCTAGACTTACCCTGGGATCTTCTTCATCGGGCGGGGGAGCCCTTGGCGCAACTGGGGCCCTCCGCTGCTTCTGGAGGGTCTGGGCTCTCCCGAGTCTGTTGGCCCCAGTTTTGGGGTCATGACGGGCCAACATCTTCGTCTCCTGGGGGTTCTATGACCGCCTTTTTCGGGGGTTGATTGTTGGGTCACCTGAAACACACACAAACACACCCATATCGATGGTGAAGCACACTGGATATTCACACACACCCACAGGAAGCCCCCAGCTAACTCCTTGCCGCTGCGGTCGTGAGGAGACTTCACCACCGGTCGGTCAAGTCTGTGCCTCACACTGTGCTGTGTACACCCTCAGATATTGTGTGTTCCTCTGCCATGATTACCTAGTCCGAGTGTAAACCTCGCCTGCCACGGGGCCCATGGCCTAGGGGTGGGGAGCTGAGCTTTCTGCCCCAAACAATCCACTGATTCTGAAGACAGGACTGAGGTGTATCACGATTCACGCCGGTAGGAGACACGATGATTCTATCTCCCTTGACGGCCAGAATGATGGAAGCCGCAGGGCATGGCGTATGGCACCCTTTGGCAGGTCTGTTTGAAATCAGGGATAAGGGAGGCTTCCTGTCACAACTTGAATCGCTACTCTTGCCATTTCTAATTAGGCAACTTCCAAACACAAATTCATAGAGAGAAGTTTTCTTCCTCTCTATCGCACTAGCAGGTGATGGTCTTTCCTGTTCTATCGTTTTGGCTTTAGCTCCAGCCCCTCTTTATTTATTTTTCTGATATTTTACGCATGCCACACGAACCCGTCCAAACAAACGGTGAACAGGTGCCATAGCGTATCGATTTCTTACACGGCTGAAGGGCAAACCGCCCCTTTTTCAAAACCTCTTTTCCCATTTCCCCACCAATTCAGCACGCTGGTTTACATTTCCTTTCGCATTTCCATCTTGGTCTTATCCCACACGTGGAGACGGGAATGATTTCTCGTTTTCTGTTCCAAGAATTACCAGTAAGCAGAATACATCCTACCCCATCAGCAAGCCCCAGTGTGATCGATTTCTTTCACTCTCCCTCGTCTCTTCCCCCCCAAACCCCGCCCCACCCCTCAGGGACTACGTGAAACAAACAGTTGTTCGGTGAAACTAACCTGAAGTTACAGGTCAGCTTTCTTTCCTCGGCTGGCGCTCAGACGGGCAGGTGCTGGAGCAGCCCCGCTGGAAGCGATGCAGCATCCAGGAAGACCGAGGAAGGGGCGGAGAGGGACCTCTGCTTTCCAGGCTGCCTTTTATACCGCCTCTGGTCTCCGGACGTGGAGGGCACCCTAACCTGATCCATTACAGGTACCTTAATTGCAATTAACTTAATCCAATCACATGACCTGGAGACGTCTGTCTGCACAGCCCACTCTAAGATCATGTTCACCTTTGGCCGACATTCTAAAACCTACGAGTACAGCTGCAAGCTTTGAAGGATAGTTGTTCCCCGTCAGACGTGTGACACTGGTTCGTTTAACCTTGTCTCGTTTTCCCTCTTGGTTGCCTTTTGTTTGTCTGTTTGTGTTAAAAAAAAAATGTGGTAAAATAGACGCCTTTTAATTGGGCCGTGTCTACTACATCTCGACGTAGGCCTCAGTGTCATCAAGGAGATTCTCCTGGACACGCCGTCACGGCCATGATCCATCTTCAGAGCTTCTCTTTCTTCCCCACGGTAAGTCTGTCAGCAGAGAACACTGACCACACCCTCATGTGTTTTCTCCTCCAGGAGGCGCTTGGAAACCACCGTGAGTTGGACTGCACTGGGAAACACAGATGAAGAAAGTCAAGACCGCTTTGTCCTTCAGCGCCTGGCTCCCTTTTCAACTCGTCTTGCGACTCCAGGCATTATGCCTGAAAAGTCTCCGGGACGCCTGTGAGGCTCTACTTCCCTGGGTCCCATTGCCATTTCTCTGCATTTGCGAGGATCCACCGGACCTTCTTTGGAACTCCCCCGTCGGTGAACTTTGGTGCCACGTCCCCTAATTCTGTCCTTGGTCATCTGCACCTGCACGGGTTAGGCTCCATGTTCCATGGACGGGAAGAGACAGGCAGGAGTCGGAATGCTTAACCGACACACTGGGGCATTTTCTCCTGTAGCCCAAGTGACCCCATGGTCTGGTCGAGCTTTGGAACCGGTCGTGTCCCCCTCGACACTGCAACCGACTCCCAGTTTCTCAATCTTGTTGGCCCCCCGGCGACCTCCGGTTCGATGAATTGCACCTGCTGAAACTCGAGTTCCCTTTGACTTGCGCTTCATGAATTATTCGTGATTCAGGTTGGAACCCCAGCTTACGACCCCCTGTAGGCCGTTCTCTGAGCTTTCCGGTCACATCGTTTCCTTTCACGCTCTTTGGTTCATCGTGGTCCTGCTCGTTCTGCTGTCAGAGGAGCAGAGATTTGATCTTCTTGATTCTGGATACTGATACTTTCTAGGTGATCTGGATAAGCAAGATGACGACCCTCAAGAGCGGCGGAAAGGGAGCAGCCATGTGGTGGGCCGCAGGGAATCCCGCTCAGTTCCCAGGGCTCCTAGATGTGGAATCCTGGTCAGAGTTGTTCCCAGGTCAGAGAATGGAGATAGCCTGTGCATGATGGGATAGCCCTGCCTAGATCGTTCAGTGAGTCTCTAGCTCAGCTACTCTTAGGATCGGGGGGAGGACCGTGGAAAGGCCCAGTGTCAGACATCCGGAAAGAAGACGGGATGAATGTCTTACCTCTGAAGTACATCCCGAATCTGGGAGTTAACTTCAGCTTTGCTGGGGTCTATTTGGCGAATGACAGTGTGCCTGGTGCATACGCACATCCGGCAGCCACTTCATGGGGGCCGTCGCAATTGGAACCACGCACCTGGCGTCGGCGTTTGAGCCAAATGGGGACCCGTGGTGCAAGCAACCCTCCCCACGTGTTAGCGTGCGTGAGATTCAGCTGGCGGCATTTTACTAGGTGCGTGTTGGTAGAGTGGGGCTGAGGTTTGCTTGCTCCTGTGGATGTAGAAGAAGTCAAAGGGCCTGCCCAGCCCTGCGGTCCCCTCAGTCAACTCTGTTTCGGAGACATAACGATTTGGATTGCTAACAAGTCAGGAAAGTTTCAAGCCCTTGGAAGATCAGTTAAACACCAACACGGAATGAGAGTCAAAAGACAATATGTCATCTTTTTGAGAATTTTACTCACTTCAAGCACATGAAACACACATATTGACAAAGGCATGCCAGAGCCCAGTTTTCGAGGCCGAGGAAGGACCCCGAGAGCGCGCAGCGCAGCAGGCTTCCCAGCGTCCCAAACACTGCTCTCGGGGCGGGGCGCAGCGGAAGGGCTGCACCTCTCAGTGTTCCCAAACTTTTCCCTTATTCAGTCATCTAGAGAGCAAAAACTCAGTCATTCCCCAGTTTCCTATTGACGTCCCAGCAGAAGTCTGACTCCTGCGCGTCGCCCAGTTTCTCAGGCAACCAATCACTGGCACGGAAGCTTTTCCTGGCGCGTTTCCGGAGAGCCATGTGAACTACAATGTCCCGCACCAGAATTCAATGAGGCAGAGTCCCTGCATCGGCTCCCTGCCTGGCCTGGGCTAACACATCCGCAGAAGCGCCACAGCCAGGGAGCTTCGGAGTCACCGCAGAGAGTCTGCTCGCTGCTCTGCGCTCCTCAGTCCCACAGTCCCCTCCAAGTCACGGGAGCGGGAGGCCAAGGAGCCCCTGCCACCTGCAGTCTCACTCCAGGTCAAAATCACTGTCCTCTGAGGAGGAGGAAACCTGAAGGTCCTCATAGAGGACACTCGGTGGGACACGAACACCGGGACCCTGAGACTTCTCTGAGACATGAGGGCTCTGAGCGAGGAAGGCTCCCGGCTTCTCAGGAGAGTGAAATGAGGGAGCTGTCAGGAGGCTGGAGCTCCACCATCCATTGTCCAGTCTCCGGAAGAGCACTCTGAGAGGCTGGGCCCCGCCATGGCTGGCCGCTGGGTGACGGGACACGGTGCAGGCCTGGGCAGTAGGCAGGCAAGGTCTGCTGTGCGGAGGCTGCCGGTCGATGCTGGGCACCTGGGCGGGTGTCCTCCGGCCCATCTGGGGCGACGTACTCGCTCCAAGTTCGGTTGCGGCCGGCGGAGGTTGGAGAGCGTCCCGTGCCCCGAGCTCACCTCCCTGGATGGCGTCTTCGGGGATCTGGAAGGGACCCAGTCTCGGTATCTTGGGGAAGTTCAGGCAAGCCTGAATCGGAGCCTGGGCAGGTCTCTTGGCTCCTGGCCTGAAGCTGAGATTGGAGCCTAGGCCCAAGCTGCGTGTGGCGGCTGGTGGGCAGGGCTGTGAGGTCAGCGCGGGACGTCTGTCTTGTGCCCGGGGGCTGATGGCCTGGAGCAGGCCGTGGGTTTGGGAGGCAGCCTGGGGAACTTCTCGGCAGCCACCCTCCGGGCTGCTGTGAGTGGGCTTCACCACGAGGAAAGGCCCCGGGCCCTGGTGCCTGACTGCAGGCTGAGGGATGGGGGCCGCAGCCCCTGTCTGTCGAAGACTAGAGGAGGAGCTCACACTGGCTTTTCTGAGGGGAGACAGTGAAGCCAAGACGGAACCCCTGTCAGACATTTCGGTAGCTGAGCCATCAGTGAGGACAGGGTCCACGCGTGGCCTCTTACTGGTTGTGTGGAGCGGCACTGGCCTGCTTGCAACCTGAAAGACAGGAAACCACACACGTTACAAGTTCCTCTGCATGGAGCCGAAACGAAAATCGGCCACTTCCAAAGACGAGGGGCACGCGCCATGAAATTCTCCATACAGAATCGACAGGCGGTCCTTGGAAGTAGGGACAGACCCTCCACCTGAGTGCTGATCAGGACAAGACTCATGAAAGATGCGCTCTCGAGCTATGTGTAGCTGATCCGAGCACACCATTGTTCAAAAGAACAATGTCTTGGGCATTAACTGGATCGGAGTGCCTCCACTCAGCCTTCCCTGAAGTGGAAGGGACTAATGCCCTTCTGAAGGCAGGTTGGTGGCTCAAGGGTTCTCAGGGGGTGTTCTCTGAAAAGCTGCATGTTCCTGGGTTTAGCCCTCTCCATGTTTGGGGCCTCTGAGGGACGAATTTCCTCACGCCGCCAGGAACATGTTGTTGGCAGGCTTGCCGTAATTGGACAGAAAGAAAGCAACGGGAAATAAGGCATCCTCAGATGCCTTCACCTGCAATCCAACTGACCTGGAAGGATGGTGGAGTCCCTGACCCCAAGAAGGCAAGAAAGAGGGGTTCCCCGATTCCCTCCCGCAGCCGGGAAGCCGAAAGGAAATCAACCAGTGTGACCTAGAGGAGAAAAAGACCAGGGGCCCGGGGTGACACTCACCCTCAGATCATCACAAGATTCCGTGGATCCTCTTCGATTTGGCAGCGGCTTCTCTGGAGGTTTCCCGGAAAATATCCGGAGGAGAGCCTTCCTCTGCGGGTCTTGCTGCCTGCAGAACAGAAAAAGGTCAGGCCGTGCCCCCTGGTTTTCCCCGGGAGACAGGGAGAACCCTGTCTGGGGCCCAGGCCCATTCCGTGTTGCGTGACACAGAAATGGACATCTGGTGCCCTTTCCGCCTCTGCACCTTCCCTCACCTGCCAACCTTCCCGTCCTCCTGGTGGCCCTCTAGGCTTCCCAACTAAGGACTGTGATTTGGACTCCATTGCTTTTCCCCCTGTCATGGGGAACCTGCACGAAGCGCCCCCGCCTCTCCCCGTCCCCGAGTCTCCCAGAGCCAGAGGGGCTCTTGGGTGTGGAAGAACGGAGGACAAGGAGCTGCGCTCTATTTCCTGCAGCGTTCCTTCCCTGGACCGGAGACGGAAAGGCACACGGTGTGCAGGTGCAGAGACACCATGTCCTTAGGAGGCAGTACTCTCAGAGTGGTGAAAACCCCTCCCACCGCTCACCTTGGTCTCTCTTCCTTCTCTCCCTTATCCTTGTTCAAGGGCCCCGGGTTCGCCTCCACCGGGGGCTTCCACGGTTTCAGGTTTTCCTTCCCTTCCTTCTTCCCGAAGGTCTGTGGAACCAGGGCTGCCTTCCAGCACTTCATGGGGCACCTGGTACTTCTGGCCGTGTGGCCAAAGGCCCCGCAGTCTTTGCACTTGAGCTGTGGGTGGAAAGGAAGTGATGTCAGTGAGTGAGCTGAAGCCACAGGCAGCCATCCGATGTCAACATTGAGAGGGATTATGAATTCAGAGCTGAATAAGGATTCCAAAGAGGGGACCCCGGCATGGGGCCCGTTAAGTGCTGGGAGAGTTCGGATACGATGTTCCCTCCCAAAGCCCATGTGACGGAGGACCTCTAAAAGGAAGGACTCGAGGTACTAAGGGGCACGATCGTGACCCCGATGTCAACCACACAGCCAAAGGTGGCTACACAGGATTCTAAGTAGGAAGGGAGGTTGCCCCCAAGAGTCTCTCAAGGGATCTATGGGGCCGGGGAGGAGGTCCCAAGCCACGCCCACCTCGGATGGGTAAAGCAACCTGGGTGGTGGTGACAGAAACCTTTGGAATCCAACCCAGTCTCTGAGGACCCTGTGACAACCCCTCCCCCCGCCCCCACCCCCATACCCAAGAGATCCAGGGCTAGACTTACCCTGGGATCTTCTTCATCGGGCGGGGGAGCCCTTGGCGCAACTGGGGCCCTCCGCTGCTTCTGGAGGGTCTGGGCTCTCCCGAGTCTGTTGGCCCCAGTTTTGGGGTCACGACGGGCCAACATCTTCGTCTCCTGGGGGTTCTATGACCGCCTTTTTCGGGGGTTGATTGTTGGGTCACCTGAAACACACACAAACACACCCATATCGATGGTGAAGCACACTGGATATTCACACACACCCACAGGAAGCCCCCAGCTAACTCCTTGCCGCTGCGGTCGTGAGGAGACTTCACCACCGGTCGGTCAAGTCTGTGCCTCACACTGTGCTGTGTACACCCTCAGATATTGTGTGTTCCTCTGCCATGATTACCTAGTCCGAGTGTAAACCTCGCCTGCCACGGGGCCCATGGCCTAGGGGTGGGGAGCTGAGCTTTCTGCCCCAAACAATCCACTGATTCTGAAGACAGGACTGAGGTGTATCACGATTCACGCCGGTAGGAGACACGATGATTCTATCTCCCTTGACGGCCAGAATGATGGAAGCCGCAGGGCATGGCGTATGGCACCCTTTGGCAGGTCTGTTTGAAATCAGGGATAAGGGAGGCTTCCTGTCACAACTTGAATCGCTACTCTTGCCATTTCTAATTAGGCAACTTCCAAACACAAATTCATAGAGAGAAGTTTTCTTCCTCTCTATCGCACTAGCAGGTGATGGTCTTTCCTCTTCTATCGTTTTGGCTTTAGCTCCAGCCCCTCTTTATTTATTTTTCTGATATTTTACGCATGCCACACGAACCCGTCCAAACAAACGGTGAACAGGTGCCATAGCGTATCGATTTCTTACACGGCTGAAGGGCAAACCGCCCCTTTTTCAAAACCTCTTTTCCCATTTCCCCACCAATTCAGCACGCTGGTTTACATTTCCTTTCGCATTTCCATCTTGGTCTTATCCCACACGTGGAGACGGGAATGATTTCTCGTTTTCTGTTCCAAGAATTACCAGTAAGCAGAATACATCCTACCCCATCAGCAAGCCCCAGTGTGATCGATTTCTTTCACTCTCCCTCGTCTCTTCCCCCCCAAACCCCGCCCCACCCCTCAGGGACTACGTGAAACAAACAGTTGTTCGGTGAAACTAACCTGAAGTTACAGGTCAGCTTTCTTTCCTCGGCTGGCGCTCAGACGGGCAGGTGCTGGAGCAGCCCCGCTGGAAGCGATGCAGCATCCAGGAAGACCGAGGAAGGGGCGGAGAGGGACCTCTGCTTTCCAGGCTGCCTTTTATACCGCCTCTGGTCTCCGGACGTGGAGGGCACCCTAACCTGATCCATTACAGGTACCTTAATTGCAATTAACTTAATCCAATCACATGACCTGGAGACGTCTGTCTGCACAGCCCACTCTAAGATCATGTTCACCTTTGGCCGACATTCTAAAACCTACGAGTACAGCTGCAAGCTTTGAAGGATAGTTGTTCCCCGTCAGACGTGTGACACTGGTTCGTTTAACCTTGTCTCGTTTTCCGTCTTGATTGCCTTTTGTTTGTCTGTTTGTGTTAAAAAAAAAATGTGGTAAAATAGACGCCTTTTAATTGGGCCGTGTCTACTACATCTCGACGTAGGCCTCAGTGTCATCAAGGAGATTCTCCTGGACACGCCGTCACGGCCATGATCCATCTTCAGAGCTTCTCTTTCTTCCCCACGGTAAGTCTGTCAGCAGAGAACACTGACCACACCCTCATGTGTTTTCTCCTCCAGGAGGCGCTTGGAAACCACCGTGAGTTGGACTGCACTGGGAAACACAGATGAAGAAAGTCAAGACCGCTTTGTCCTTCAGCGCCTGGCTCCCTTTTCAACTCGTCTTGCGACTCCAGGCATTATGCCTGAAAAGTCTCCGGGACGCCTGTGAGGCTCTACTTCCCTGGGTCCCATTGCCATTTCTCTGCATTTGCGAGGATCCACCGGACCTTCTTTGGAACTCCCCCGTCGGTGAACTTTGGTGCCACGTCCCCTAATTCTGTCCTTGGTCATCTGCACCTGCACGGGTTAGGCTCCATGTTCCATGGACGGGAAGAGACAGGCAGGAGTCGGAATGCTTAACCGACACACTGGGGCATTTTCTCCTGTAGCCCAAGTGACCCCATGGTCTGGTCGAGCTTTGGAACCGGTCGCGTCCCCCTCGACACTGCACCCGACTCCCAGTTTCTCAATCTTGTTGGCCCCCCGGCGACCTCCGGTTCGATGAATTGCACCTGCTGAAACTCGAGTTCCCTTTGACTTGCGCTTCATGAATTATTCGTGATTCAGGTTGGAACCCCAGCTTACGACCCCCTGTAGGCCGTTCTCTGAGCTTTCCGGTCACATCGTTTCCTTTCACGCTCTTTGGTTCATCGTGGTCCTGCTCGTTCTGCTGTCAGAGGAGCAGAGAGTTGATCTTCTTGATTCTGGATACTGATACTTTCTAGGTGATCTGGATAAGCAAGATGACGACCCTCAAGAGCGGCGGAAAGGGAGCAGCCATTTGGTGGGCCGCAGGGAATCCCGCTAAGTTCCCAGGGCTCCTAGATGTGGAATCCTGGTCAGAGTTGTTCGCAGGTAAGAGAATGGAGATAGCCTGTGCATGATGGGATAGCCCTGCCTAGATCGTTCAGTGAGTCTCTAGCTCAGCTACTCTCAGGATCGGGGGGAGGACCGTGGAAAGGCCCGGTGTCAGACATCCGGAAAGAAGACGGGATGAATGTCTTACCTCTGAAGTACATCCCGAATCTGGGAGTTAACTTCAGCTTTGCTGGGGTCTATTTGGCGAATGACAGTGTGCCTGGTGCATACGCACATCCGGCAGCCACTTCATGGGGGCGTCGCAATTGGAACCACGCACCTGCCGTCGGCGTTTGAGCCAAATGGGGACCCGTGGTGCAAGCAACGCTCCCCACGTGTTAGCGTGCGTGAGATTCAGCTGGCGGCATTTTACTATGTGCGTGTTGGTAGAGTGGGGCTGAGGTTTGCTTGCTCCTGTGGATGTAGAAGAAGTCAAAGGGCCTGCCCAGCCCTGCGGTCCCCTCAGTCAACTCTGTTTCGGAGACATAACGATTTGGATTGCTAACAAGTCAGGAAAGTTTCAAGCCCTTGGAAGATCAGTTAAACACCAACACGGAATGAGAGTCAAAAGACAATATGTCATCTTTTTGAGAATTTTACTCACTTCAAGCACATGAAACACACATATTGACAAAGGCATGCCAGAGCCCAGTTTTCGAGGCCGAGGAAGGACCCCGAGAGCGCGCAGCGCAGCAGGCTTCCCAGCGTCCCAAACACTGCTCTCGGGGCGGGGCTCAGCGGAAGGGCTGCACCTCTCAGTGTTCCCAAACTTTTCCCTTATTCAGTCATCTAGAGAGCAAAAACACAGTCATTCCCCAGTTTCCTATTGACGTCCCAGCAGAAGTCTGACTCCTGCGCGTCGCCCAGTTTCTCAGGCAACCAATCACTGGCACGGAAGCTTTTCCTGGCGCGTTTCCGGAGAGCCATGTGAACTACAATGTCCCTCACCAGAATTCAATGAGGCAGAGTCCCTGCATCGGCTCCCTGCCTGGCCTGGGCTAACACATCCGCAGAAGCGCCACAGCCAGGGAGCTTCGGAGTCACCGCAGAGAGTCTGCTCGCTGCTCTGCGCTCCTCAGTCCCACAGTCCCCTCCAAGTCACGGGAGCGGGAGGCCAAGGAGCCCCTGCCACCTGCAGTCTCACTCCAGGTCAAAATCACTGTCCTCTGAGGAGGAGGAAACCTGAAGGTCCTCATAGAGGACACTCGGTGGGACACGAACACCGGGACCCTGAGACTTCTCTGAGACATGAGGGCTCTGAGCGAGGAAGGCTCCCGGCTTCTCAGGAGAGTGAAATGAGGGAGCTGTCAGGAGGCTGGAGCTCCACCATCCATTGTCCAGTCTCCGGAAGAGCACTCTGAGAGGCTGGGCCCCGCCATGGCTGGCCGCTGGGTGACGGGACACGGTGCAGGCCTGGGCAGTAAGCAGGCAAGGTCTGCTGTGCGGAGGCTGCCGGTCGATGCTGGGCACCTGGGCGGGTGTCCTCCGGCCCATCTGGGGCGACGTACTCGCTCCAATTTCGGTTGCGGCCGGCGGAGGTTGGAGAGTGTCCCGTGCCCCGAGCTCACCTCCCTGGATGGCGTCTTCGGTGATCTGGAAGGGACCCAGTCTCGGTATCTTGGGGAAGTTCAGGCAAGCCTGAATCGGAGCCTGGGCAGGTCTCTTGGCTCCTGGCCTGAAGCTGAGATTGGAGCCTGGGCCCAAGCTGCGTGTGGCGGCTGGTGGGCAGGGCTGTGAGGTCAGCGCGGGACGTCTGTCTTGTGCCCGGGGGCTGATGGCCTGGAGCAGGCCGTGGGTTTGGGAGGCAGCCTGGGGAACTTCTCGGCAGCCACCCTCCGGGCTGCTGTGAGTGGGCTTCACCACGAGGAAAGGCCCCGGGCCCTGGTGCCTGACTGCAGGCTGAGGGATGGGGGCCGCAGCCCCTGTCTGTCGAAGACTAGAGGAGGAGCTCACACTGGCTTTTCTGAGGGGAGACAGTGAAGCCAAGACGGAACCCCTGTCAGACATTTCGGTAGCTGAGCCATCAGTGAGGACAGGGTCCACGCGTGGCCTCTTACTGGTTGTGTGGAGCGGCACTGGCCTGCTTGCAACCTGAAAGACAGGAAACCACACACGTTACAAGTTCCTCTGCATGGAGCCGAAACGAAAATCGGCCACTTCCAAAGACGAGGGGCACGCGCCATGAAATTCTCCATACAGAATCGACAGGCGGTCCTTGGAAGTAGGGACAGACCCTCCACCTGAGTGCTGATCAGGACAAGACTCATGAAAGATGCGCTCTCGAGCTATGTGTAGCTGATCCGAGCACACCATTGTTCAAAAGAACAATGTCTTGGGCATTAACTGGATCGGAGTGCCTCCACTCAGCCTTCCCTGAAGTGGAAGGGACTAATGCCCTTCTGAAGGCAGGTTGGTGGCTCAAGGGTTCTCAGGGGGTGTTCTCTGAAAAGCTGCATGTTCCTGGGTTTAGCCCTCTCCATGTTTGGGGCCTCTGAGGGACGAATTTCCTCACGCCGCCAGGAACATGTTGTTGGCAGGCTTGCCGTAATTGGACAGAAAGAAAGCAACGGGAAATAAGGCATCCTCAGATGCCTTCACCTGCAATCCAACTGACCTGGAAGGATGGTGGAGTCCCTGACCCCAAGAAGGCAAGAAAGAGGGGTTCCCCGATTCCCTCCCGCAGCCGGGAAGCCGAAAGGAAATCAACCAGTGTGACCTAGAGGAGAAAAAGACCAGGGGCCCGGGGTGACACTCACCCTCAGATCATCACAAGATTCCGTGGATCCTCTTCGATTTGGCAGCGGCTTCTCTGGAGGTTTCCCGGAAAATATCCGGAGGAGAGCCTTCCTCTGCGGGTCTTGCTGCCTGCAGAACAGAAAAAGGTCAGGCCGTGCCCCCTGGTTTTCCCCGGGAGACAGGGAGAACCCTGTCTGGGGCCCAGGCCCATTCCGTGTTGCGTGACACAGAAATGGACATCTGGTGCCCTTTCCGCCTCTGCACCTTCCCTCACCTGCTAACCTTCCCGTCCTCCTGGTGGCCCTCTAGGCTTCCCAACTAAGGACTGTGATTTGGACTCCATTGCTTTTCCCCCTGTCATGGGGAACCTGCACGAAGCGCCCCCGCCTCTCCCCGTCCCCGAGTCTCCCAGAGCCAGAGGGGCTCTTGGGTGTGGAAGAACGGAGGACAAGGAGCTGCGCTCTATTTCCTGCAGCGTTCCTTCCCTGGACCGGAGACGGAAAGGCACACGGTGTGCAGGTGCAGAGACACCATGTCCTTAGGAGGCAGTACTCTCAGAGTGGTGAAAACCCCTCCCACCGCTCACCTTGGTCTCTCTTCCTTCTCTCCCTTATCCTTGTTCAAGGGCCCCGGGTTCGCCTCCACCGGGGGCTTCCACGGTTTCAGGTTTTCCTTCCCTTCCTTCTTCCCGAAGGTCTGTGGAACCAGGGCTGCCTTCCAGCACTTCATGGGGCACCTGGTACTTCTGGCCGTGTGGCCAAAGGCCCCGCAGTCTTTGCACTTGAGCTGTGGGTGGAAAGGAAGTGATGTCAGTGAGTGAGCTGAAGCCACAGGCAGCCATCCGATGTCAACATTGAGAGGGATTATGAATTCAGAGCTGAATAAGGATTCCAAAGAGGGGACCCCGGCATGGGGCCCGTTAAGTGCTGGGAGAGTTCGGATACGATGTTCCCTCCCAAAGCCCATGTGACGGAGGACCTCTAAAAGGAAGGACTCGAGGTACTAAGGGGCACGATCGTGACCCCGATGTCAACCACACAGCCAAAGGTGGCTACACAGGATTCTAAGTAGGAAGGGAGGTTGCCCCCAAGAGTCTCTCAAGGGATCTATGGGGCCGGGGAGGAGGTCCCAAGCCACGCCCACCTCGGATGGGTAAAGCAACCTGGGTGGTGGTGACAGAAACCTTTGGAATCCAACCCAGTCTCTGAGGACCCTGTGACAACCCCTCCCCCCGCCCCCACCCCCATACCCAAGAGATCCAGGGCTAGACTTACCCTGGGATCTTCTTCATCGGGCGGGGGAGCCCTTGGCGCAACTGGGGCCCTCCGCTGCTTCTGGAGGGTCTGGGCTCTCCCGAGTCTGTTGGCCCCAGTTTTGGGGTCACGACGGGCCAACATCTTCGTCTCCTGGGGGTTCTATGACCGCCTTTTTCGGGGGTTGATTGTTGGGTCACCTGAAACACACACAAACACACCCATATCGATGGTGAAGCACACTGGATATTCACACACACCCACAGGAAGCCCCCAGCTAATTCCTTGCCGCTGCGGTCGTGAGGAGACTTCACCACCGGTCGGTCAAGTCTGTGCCTCACACTGTGCTGTGTACACCCTCAGATATTGTGTGTTCCTCTGCCATGATTACCTAGTCCGAGTGTAAACCTCGCCTGCCACGGGGCCCATGGCCTAGGGGTGGGGAGCTGAGCTTTCTGCCCCAAACAATCCACTGATTCTGAAGACAGGACTGAGGTGTATCACGATTCACGCCGGTAGGAGACACGATGATTCTATCTCCCTTGACGGCCAGAATGATGGAAGCCGCAGGGCATGGCGTATGGCACCCTTTGGCAGGTCTGTTTGAAATCAGGGATAAGGGAGGCTTCCTGTCACAACTTGAATCGCTACTCTTGCCATTTCTAATTAGGCAACTTCCAAACACAAATTCATAGAGAGAAGTTTTCCTCCTCTCTATCGCACTAGCAGGTGATGGTCTTTCCTGTTCTATCGTTTTGGCTTTAGCTCCAGCCCCTCTTTATTTATTTTTCTGATATTTTACGCATGCCACACGAACCCGTCCAAACAAACGGTGAACAGGTGCCATAGCGTATCGATTTCTTACACGGCTGAAGGGCAAACCGCCCCTTTTTCAAAACCTCTTTTCCCATTTCCCCACCAATTCAGCACGCTGGTTTACATTTCCTTTCGCATTTCCATCTTGGTCTTATCCCACACGTGGAGACGGGAATGATTTCTCGTTTTCTGTTCCAAGAATTACCAGTAAGCAGAATACATCCTACCCCATCAGCAAGCCCCAGTGTGATCGATTTCTTTCACTCTCCCTCGTCTCTTCCCCCCCAAACCCCGCCCCACCCCTCAGGGACTACGTGAAACAAACAGTTGTTCGGTGAAACTAACCTGAAGTTACAGGTCAGCTTTCTTTCCTCGGCTGGCGCTCAGACGGGCAGGTGCTGGAGCAGCCCCGCTGGAAGCGATGCAGCATCCAGGAAGACCGAGGAAGGGGCGGAGAGGGACCTCTGCTTTCCAGGCTGCCTTTTATACCGCCTCTGGTCTCCGGACGTGGAGGGCACCCTAACCTGATCCATTACAGGTACCTTAATTGCAATTAACTTAATCCAATCACATGACCTGGAGACGTCTGTCTGCACAGCCCACTCTAAGATCATGTTCACCTTTGGCCGACATTCTAAAACCTACGAGTACAGCTGCAAGCTTTGAAGGATAGTTGTTCCCCGTCAGACGTGTGACACTGGTTCGTTTAACCTTGTCTCGTTTTCCCTCTTGATTGCCTTTTGTTTGTCTGTTTGTGTTAAAAAAAAAATGTGGTAAAATAGACGCCTTTTAATTGGGCCGTGTCTACTACATCTCGACGTAGGCCTCAGTGTCATCAAGGAGATTCTCCTGGACACGCCGTCACGGCCATGATCCATCTTCAGAGCTTCTCTTTCTTCCCCACGGTAAGTCTGTCAGCAGAGAACACTGACCACACCCTCATGTGTTTTCTCCTCCAGGAGGCGCTTGGAAACCACCGTGAGTTGGACTGCACTGGGAAACACAGATGAAGAAAGTCAAGACCGCTTTGTCCTTCAGCGCCTGGCTCCCTTTTCAACTCGTCTTGCGACTCCAGGCATTATGCCTGAAAAGTCTCCGGGACGCCTGTGAGGCTCTACTTCCCTGGGTCCCATTGCCATTTCTCTGCATTTGCGAGGATCCACCGGACCTTCTTTGGAACTCCCCCGTCGGTGAACTTTGGTGCCACGTCCCCTAATTCTGTCCTTGGTCATCTGCACCTGCACGGGTTAGGCTCCATGTTCCATGGACGGGAAGAGACAGGCAGGAGTCGGAATGCTTAACCGACACACTGGGGCATTTTCTCCTGTAGCCCAAGTGACCCCATGGTCTGGTCGAGCTTTGGAACCGGTCGCGTCCCCCTCGACACTGCACCCGACTCCCAGTTTCTCAATCTTGTTGGCCCCCCGGCGACCTCCGGTTCGATGAATTGCACCTGCTGAAACTCGAGTTCCCTTTGACTTGCGCTTCATGAATTATTCGTGATTCAGGTTGGAACCCCAGCTTACGACCCCCTGTAGGCCGTTCTCTGAGCTTTCCGGTCACATCGTTTCCTTTCACGCTCTTTGGTTCATCGTGGTCCTGCTCGTTCTGCTGTCAGAGGAGCAGAGAGTTGATCTTCTTGATTCTGGATACTGATACTTTCTAGGTGATCTGGATAAGCAAGATGACGACCCTCAAGAGCGGCGGAAAGGGAGCAGCCATTTGGTGGGCCGCAGGGAATCCCGCTCAGTTCCCAGGGCTCCTAGATGTGGAATCCTGGTCAGAGTTGTTCGCAGGTCAGAGAATGGAGATAGCCTGTGCATGATGGGATAGCCCTGCCTAGATCGTTCAGTGAGTCTCTAGCTCAGCTACTCTCAGGATCGGGGGGAGGACCGTGGAAAGGCCCGGTGTCAGACATCCGGAAAGAAGACGGGATGAATGTCTTACCTCTGAAGTACATCCCGAATCTGGGAGTTAACTTCAGCTTTGCTGGGGTCTATTTGGCGAATGACAGTGTGCCTGGTGCATACGCACATCCGGCAGCCACTTCATGGGGGCGTCGCAATTGAAACCACGCACCTGCCGTCGGCGTTTGAGCCAAATGGGGACCCGTGGTGCAAGCAACGCTCCCCACGTGTTAGCGTGCGTGAGATTCAGCTGGCGGCATTTTACTATGTGCGTGTTGGTAGAGTGGGGCTGAGGTTTGCTTGCTCCTGTGGATGTAGAAGAAGTCAAAGGGCCTGCCCAGCCCTGCGGTCCCCTCAGTCAACTCTGTTTCGGAGACATAACGATTTGGATTGCTAACAAGTCAGGAAAGTTTCAAGCCCTTGGAAGATCAGTTAAACACCAACACGGAATGAGAGTCAAAAGACAATATGTCATCTTTTTGAGAATTTTACTCACTTCAAGCACATGAAACACACATATTGACAAAGGCATGCCAGAGCCCAGTTTTCGAGGCCGAGGAAGGACCCCGAGAGCGCGCAGCGCAGCAGGCTTCCCAGCGTCCCAAACACTGCTCTCGGTGCGGGGCTCAGCGGAAGGGCTGCACCTCTCAGTGTTCCCAAACTTTTCCCTTATTCAGTCATCTAGAGAGCAAAAACACAGTCATTCCCCAGTTTCCTATTGACGTCCCAGCAGAAGTCTGACTCCTGCGCGTCGCCCAGTTTCTCAGGCAACCAATCACTGGCACGGAAGCTTTTCCTGGCGCGTTTCCGGAGAGCCATGTGAACTACAATGTCCCTCACCAGAATTCAATGAGGCAGAGTCCCTGCATCGGCTCCCTGCCTGGCCTGGGCTAACACATCCGCAGAAGCGCCACAGCCAGGGAGCTTCGGAGTCACCGCAGAGAGTCTGCTCGCTGCTCTGCGCTCCTCAGTCCCACAGTCCCCTCCAAGTCACGGGAGCGGGAGGCCAAGGAGCCCCTGCCACCTGCAGTCTCACTCCAGGTCAAAATCACTGTCCTCTGAGGAGGAGGAAACCTGAAGGTCCTCATAGAGGACACTCGGTGGGACACGAACACCGGGACCCTGAGACTTCTCTGAGACATGAGGGCTCTGAGCGAGGAAGGCTCCCGGCTTCTCAGGAGAGTGAAATGAGGGAGCTGTCAGGAGGCTGGAGCTCCACCATCCATTGTCCAGTCTCCGGAAGAGCACTCTGAGAGGCTGGGCCCCGCCATGGCTGGCCGCTGGGTGACGGGACACGGTGCAGGCCTGGGCAGTAGGCAGGCAAGGTCTGCTGTGCGGAGGCTGCCGGTCGATGCTGGGCACCTGGGCGGGTGTCCTCCGGCCCATCTGGGGCGACGTACTCGCTCCAAGTTCGGTTGCGGCCGGCGGAGGTTGGAGAGTGTCCCGTGCCCCGAGCTCACCTCCCTGGATGGCGTCTTCGGGGATCTGGAAGGGACCCAGTCTCGGTATCTTGGGGAAGTTCAGGCAAGCCTGAATCGGAGCCTGGGCAGGTCTCTTGGCTCCTGGCCTGAAGCTGAGATTGGAGCCTGGGCCCAAGCTGCGTGTGGCGGCTGGTGGGCAGGGCTGTGAGGTCAGCGCGGGACGTCTGTCTTGTGCCCGGGGGCTGATGGCCTGGAGCAGGCCGTGGGTTTGGGAGGCAGCCTGGGGAACTTCTCGGCAGCCACCCTCCGGGCTGCTGTGAGTGGGCTTCACCACGAGGAAAGGCCCCGGGCCCTGGTGCCTGACTGCAGGCTGAGGGATGGGGGCCGCAGCCCCTGTCTGTCGAAGACTAGAGGAGGAGCTCACACTGGCTTTTCTGAGGGGAGACAGTGAAGCCAAGACGGAACCCCTGTCAGACATTTCGGTAGCTGAGCCATCAGTGAGGACAGGGTCCACGCGTGGCCTCTTACTGGTTGTGTGGAGCGGCACTGGCCTGCTTGCAACCTGAAAGACAGGAAACCACACACGTTACAAGTTCCTCTGCATGGAGCCGAAACGAAAATCGGCCACTTCCAAAGACGAGGGGCACGCGCCATGAAATTCTCCATACAGAATCGACAGGCGGTCCTTGGAAGTAGGGACAGACCCTCCACCTGAGTGCTGATCAGGACAAGACTCATGAAAGATGCGCTCTCGAGCTATGTGTAGCTGATCCGAGCACACCATTGTTCAAAAGAACAATGTCTTGGGCATTAACTGGATCGGAGTGCCTCCACTCAGCCTTCCCTGAAGTGGAAGGGACTAATGCCCTTCTGAAGGCAGGTTGGTGGCTCAAGGGTTCTCAGGGGGTGTTCTCTGAAAAGCTGCATGTTCCTGGGTTTAGCCCTCTCCATGTTTGGGGCCTCTGAGGGACGAATTTCCTCACGCCGCCAGGAACATGTTGTTGGCAGGCTTGCCGTAATTGGACAGAAAGAAAGCAACGGGAAATAAGGCATCCTCAGATGCCTTCACCTGCAATCCAACTGACCTGGAAGGATGGTGGAGTCCCTGACCCCAAGAAGGCAAGAAAGAGGGGTTCCCCGATTCCCTCCCGCAGCCGGGAAGCCGAAAGGAAATCAACCAGTGTGACCTAGAGGAGAAAAAGACCAGGGGCCCGGGGTGACACTCACCCTCAGATCATCACAAGATTCCGTGGATCCTCTTCGATTTGGCAGCGGCTTCTCTGGAGGTTTCCCGGAAAATATCCGGAGGAGAGCCTTCCTCTGCGGGTCTTGCTGCCTGCAGAACAGAAAAAGGTCAGGCCGTGCCCCCTGGTTTTCCCCGGGAGACAGGGAGAACCCTGTCTGGGGCCCAGGCCCATTCCGTGTTGCGTGACACAGAAATGGACATCTGGTGCCCTTTCCGCCTCTGCACCTTCCCTCACCTGCCAACCTTCCCGTCCTCCTGGTGGCCCTCTAGGCTTCCCAACTAAGGACTGTGATTTGGACTCCATTGCTTTTCCCCCTGTCATGGGGAACCTGCACGAAGCGCCCCCGCCTCTCCCCGTCCCCGAGTCTCCCAGAGCCAGAGGGGCTCTTGGGTGTGGAAGAACGGAGGACAAGGAGCTGCGCTCTATTTCCTGCAGCGTTCCTTCCCTGGACCGGAGACGGAAAGGCACACGGTGTGCAGGTGCAGAGACACCATGTCCTTAGGAGGCAGTACTCTCAGAGTGGTGAAAACCCCTCCCACCGCTCACCTTGGTCTCTCTTCCTTCTCTCCCTTATCCTTGTTCAAGGGCCCCGGGTTCGCCTCCACCGGGGGCTTCCACGGTTTCAGGTTTTCCTTCCCTTCCTTCTTCCTGAAGGTCTGTGGAACCAGGGCTGCCTTCCAGCACTTCATGGGGCACCTGGTACTTCTGGCCGTGTGGCCAAAGGCCCCGCAGTCTTTGCACTTGAGCTGTGGGTGGAAAGGAAGTGATGTCAGTGAGTGAGCTGAAGCCACAGGCAGCCATCCGATGTCAACATTGAGAGGGATTATGAATTCAGAGCTGAATAAGGATTCCAAAGAGGGGACCCCGGCATGGGGCCCGTTAAGTGCTGGGAGAGTTCGGATACGATGTTCCCTCCCAAAGCCCATGTGACGGAGGACCTCTAAAAGGAAGGACTCGAGGTACTAAGGGGCACGATCGTGACCCCGATGTCAACCACACAGCCAAAGGTGGCTACACAGGATTCTAAGTAGGAAGGGAGGTTGCCCCCAAGAGTCTCTCAAGGGATCTATGGGGCCGGGGAGGAGGTCCCAAGCCACGCCCACCTCGGATGGGTAAAGCAACCTGGGTGGTGGTGACAGAAACCTTTGGAATCCAACCCAGTCTCTGAGGACCCTGTGACAACCCCTCCCCCCGCCCCCACCCCCATACCCAAGAGATCCAGGGCTAGACTTACCCTGGGATCTTCTTCATCGGGCGGGGGAGCCCTTGGCGCAACTGGGGCCCTCCGCTGCTTCTGGAGGGTCTGGGCTCTCCCGAGTCTGTTGGCCCCAGTTTTGGGGTCACGACGGGCCAACATCTTCGTCTCCTGGGGGTTCTATGACCGCCTTTTTCGGGGGTTGATTGTTGGGTCACCTGAAACACACACAAACACACCCATATCGATGGTGAAGCACACTGGATATTCACACACACCCACAGGAAGCCCCCAGCTAACTCCTTGCCGCTGCGGTCGTGAGGAGACTTCACCACCGGTCGGTCAAGTCTGTGCCTCACACTGTGCTGTGTACACCCTCAGATATTGTGTGTTCCTCTGCCATGATTACCTAGTCCGAGTGTAAACCTCGCCTGCCACGGGGCCCATGGCCTAGGGGTGGGGAGCTGAGCTTTCTGCCCCAAACAATCCACTGATTCTGAAGACAGGACTGAGGTGTATCACGATTCACGCCGGTAGGAGACACGATGATTCTATCTCCCTTGACGGCCAGAATGATGGAAGCCGCAGGGCATGGCGTATGGCACCCTTTGGCAGGTCTGTTTGAAATCAGGGATAAGGGAGGCTTCCTGTCACAACTTGAATCGCTACTCTTGCCATTTCTAATTAGGCAACTTCCAAACACAAATTCATAGAGAGAAGTTTTCCTCCTCTCTATCGCACTAGCAGTTGATGGTCTTTCCTGTTCTATCGTTTTGGCTTTAGCTCCAGCCCCTCTTTATTTATTTTTCTGATATTTTACGCATGCCACACGAACCCGTCCAAACAAACGGTGAACAGGTGCCATAGCGTATCGATTTCTTACACGGCTGAAGGGCAAACCGCCCCTTTTTCAAAACCTCTTTTCCCATTTCCCCACCAATTCAGCACGCTGGTTTACATTTCCTTTCGCATTTCCATCTTGGTCTTATCCCACACGTGGAGACGGGAATGATTTCTCGTTTTCTGTTCCAAGAATTACCAGTAAGCAGAATACATCCTACCCCATCAGCAAGCCCCAGTGTGATCGATTTCTTTCACTCTCCCTCGTCTCTTCCCCCCCAAACCCCGCCCCACCCCTCAGGGACTACGTGAAACAAACAGTTGTTCGGTGAAACTAACCTGAAGTTACAGGTCAGCTTTCTTTCCTCGGCTGGCGCTCAGACGGGCAGGTGCTGGAGCAGCCCCGCTGGAAGCGATGCAGCATCCAGGAAGACCGAGGAAGGGGCGGAGAGGGACCTCTGCTTTCCAGGCTGCCTTTTATACCGCCTCTGGTCTCCGGACGTGGAGGGCACCCTAACCTGATCCATTACAGGTACCTTAATTGCAATTAACTTAATCCAATCACATGACCTGGAGACGTCTGTCTGCACAGCCCACTCTAAGATCATGTTCACCTTTGGCCGACATTCTAAAACCTACGAGTACAGCTGCAAGCTTTGAAGGATAGTTGTTCCCCGTCAGACGTGTGACACTGGTTCGTTTACCCTTGTCTCGTTTTCCGTCTTGATTGCCTTTTGTTTGTCTGTTTGTGTTAAAAAAAAAATGTGGTAAAATAGACGCCTTTTAATTGGGCCGTGTCTACTACATCTCGACGTAGGCCTCAGTGTCATCAAGGAGATTCTCCTGGACACGCCGTCACGGCCATGATCCATCTTCAGAGCTTCTCTTTCTTCCCCACGGTAAGTCTGTCAGCAGAGAACACTGACCACACCCTCATGTGTTTTCTCCTCCAGGAGGCGCTTGGAAACCACCGTGAGTTGGACTGCACTGGGAAACACAGATGAAGAAAGTCAAGACCGCTTTGTCCTTCAGCGCCTGGCTCCCTTTTCAACTCGTCTTGCGACTCCAGGCATTATGCCTGAAAAGTCTCCGGGACGCCTGTGAGGCTCTACTTCCCTGGGTCCCATTGCCATTTCTCTGCATTTGCGAGGATCCACCGGACCTTCTTTGGAACTCCCCCGTCAGTGAACTTTGGTGCCACGTCCCCTAATTCTGTCCTTGGTCATCTGCACCTGCACGGGTTAGGCTCCATGTTCCATGGACGGGAAGAGACAGGCAGGAGTCGGAATGCTTAACCGACACACTGGGGCATTTTCTCCTGTAGCCCAAGTGACCCCATGGTCTGGTCGAGCTTTGGAACCGGTCGCGTCCCCCTCGACACTGCACCCGACTCCCAGTTTCTCAATCTTGTTGGCCCCCCGGCGACCTCCGGTTCGATGAATTGCACCTGCTGAAACTCGAGTTCCCTTTGACTTGCGCTTCATGAATTATTCGTGATTCAGGTTGGAACCCCAGCTTACGACCCCCTGTAGGCCGTTCTCTGAGCTTTCCGGTCACATCGTTTCCTTTCACGCTCTTTGGTTCATCGTGGTCCTGCTCGTTCTGCTGTCAGAGGAGCAGAGAGTTGATCTTCTTGATTCTGGATACTGATACTTTCTAGGTGATCTGGATAAGCAAGATGACGACCCTCAAGAGCGGCGGAAAGGGAGCAGCCATTTGGTGGGCCGCAGGGAATCCCGCTCAGTTCCCAGGCCTCCTAGATGTGGAATCCTGGTCAGAGTTGTTCGCAGGTCAGAGAATGGAGATAGCCTGTGCATGATGGGATAGCCCTGCCTAGATCGTTCAGTGAGTCTCTAGCTCAGCTACTCTCAGGATCGGGGGGAGGACCGTGGAAAGGCCCGGTGTCAGACATCCGGAAAGAAGACGGGATGAATGTCTTACCTCTGAAGTACATCCCGAATCTGGGAGTTAACTTCAGCTTTGCTGGGGTCTATTTGGCGAATGACAGTGTGCCTGGTGCATACGCACATCCGGCAGCCACTTCATGGGGGCGTCGCAATTGGAACCACGCTCCTGCCGTCGGCGTTTGAGCCAAATGGGGACCCGTGGTGCAAGCAACGCTCCCCACGTGTTAGCGTGCGTGAGATTCAGCTGGTGGCATTTTACTAGGTGCGTGTTGGTAGAGTGGGGCTGAGGTTTGCTTGCTCCTGTGGATGTAGAAGAAGTCAAAGGGCCTGCCCAGCCCTGCGGTCCCCTCAGTCAACTCTGTTTCGGAGACATAACGATTTGGATTGCTAACAAGTCAGGAAAGTTTCAAGCCCTTCGAAGATCAGTTAAACACCAACACGGAATGAGAGTCAAAAGACAATATGTCATCTTTTTGAGAATTTTACTCATTTCAAGCACATGAAACACACATATTGACAAAGGCATGCCAGAGCCCAGTTTTCGAGGCCGAGGAAGGACCCCGAGAGCGCGCAGCGCAGCAGGCTTCCCAGCGTCCCAAACACTGCTCTCGGGGCGGGGCTCAGCGGAAGGGCTGCACCTCTCAGTGTTCCCAAACTTTTCCCTTATTCAGTCATCTAGAGAGCAAAAACACAGTCATTCCCCAGTTTCCTATTGACGTCCCAGCAGAAGTCTGACTCCTGCGCGTCGCCCAGTTTCTCAGGCAACCAATCACTGGCACGGAAGCTTTTCCTGGCGCGTTTCCGGAGAGCCATGTGAACTACAATGTCCCTCACCAGAATTCAATGAGGCAGAGTCCCTGCATCGGCTCCCTGCCTGGCCTGGGCTAACACATCCGCAGAAGCGCCACAGCCAGGGAGCTTCGGAGTCACCGCAGAGAGTCTGCTCGCTGCTCTGCGCTCCTCAGTCCCACAGTCCCCTCCAAGTCACGGGAGCGGGAGGCCAAGGAGCCCCTGCCACCTGCAGTCTCACTCCAGGTCAAAATCACTGTCCTCTGAGGAGGAGGAAACCTGAAGGTCCTCATAGAGGACACTCGGTGGGACACGAACACCGGGACCCTGAGACTTCTCTGAGACATGAGGGCTCTGAGCGAGGAAGGCTCCCGGCTTCTCAGGAGAGTGAAATGAGGGAGCTGTCAGGAGGCTGGAGCTCCACCATCCATTGTCCAGTCTCCGGAAGAGCACTCTGAGAGGCTGGGCCCCGCCATGGCTGGCCGCTGGGTGACGGGACACGGTGCAGGCCTGGGCAGTAGGCAGGCAAGGTCTGCTGTGCGGAGGCTGCCGGTCGATGCTGGGCACCTGGGCGGGTGTCCTCCGGCCCATCTGGGGCGACGTACTCGCTCCAAGTTCGGTTGCGGCCGGCGGAGGTTGGAGAGTGTCCCGTGCCCCGAGCTCACCTCCCTGGATGGCGTCTTCGGGGATCTGGAAGGGACCCAGTCTCGGTATCTTGGGGAAGTTCAGGCAAGCCTGAATCGGAGCCTGGGCAGGTCTCTTGGCTGCTGGCCTGAAGCTGAGATTGGAGCCTAGGCCCAAGCTGCGTGTGGCGGCTGGTGGGCAGGGCTGTGAGGTCAGCGCGGGACGTCTGTCTTGTGCCCGGGGGCTGATGGCCTGGAGCAGGCCGTGGGTTTGGGAGGCAGCCTGGGGAACTTCTCGGCAGCCACCCTCCGGGCTGCTGTGAGTGGGCTTCACCACGAGGAAAGGCCCCGGGCCCTGGTGCCTGACTGCAGGCTGAGGGATGGGGGCCGCAGCCCCTGTCTGTCGAAGACTAGAGGAGGAGCTCACACTGGCTTTTCTGAGGGGAGACAGTGAAGCCAAGACGGAACCCCTGTCAGACATTTCGGTAGCTGAGCCATCAGTGAGGACAGGGTCCACGCGTGGCCTCTTACTGGTTGTGTGGAGCGGCACTGGCCTGCTTGCAACCTGAAAGACAGGAAACCACACACGTTACAAGTTCCTCTGCATGGAGCCGAAACGAAAATCGGCCACTTCCAAAGACGAGGGGCACGCGCCATGAAATTCTCCATACAGAATCGACAGGCGGTCCTTGGAAGTAGGGACAGACCCTCCACCTGAGTGCTGATCAGGACAAGACTCGTGAAAGATGCGCTCTCGAGCTATGTGTAGCTGATCCGAGCACACCATTGTTCAAAAGAACAATGTCTTGGGCATTAACTGGATCGGAGTGCCTCCACTCAGCCTTCCCTGAAGTGGAAGGGACTAATGCCCTTCTGAAGGCAGGTTGGTGGCTCAAGGGTTCTCAGGGGGTGTTCTCTGAAAAGCTGCATGTTCCTGGGTTTAGCCCTCTCCATGTTTGGGGCCTCTGAGGGACGAATTTCCTCACGCCGCCAGGAACATGTTGTTGGCAGGCTTGCCGTAATTGGACAGAAAGAAAGCAACGGGAAATAAGGCATCCTCAGATGCCTTCACCTGCAATCCAACTGACCTGGAAGGATGGTGGAGTCCCTGACCCCAAGAAGGCAAGAAAGAGGGGTTCCCCGATTCCCTCCCGCAGCCGGGAAGCCGAAAGGAAATCAACCAGTGTGACCTAGAGGAGAAAAAGACCAGGGGCCCGGGGTGACACTCACCCTCAGATCATCACAAGATTCCGTGGATCCTCTTCGATTTGGCAGCGGCTTCTCTGGAGGTTTCCCGGAAAATATCCGGAGGAGAGCCTTCCTCTGCGGGTCTTGCTGCCTGCAGAACAGAAAAAGGTCAGGCCGTGCCCCCTGGTTTTCCCCGGGAGACAGGGAGAACCCTGTCTGGGGCCCAGGCCCATTCCGTGTTGCGTGACACAGAAATGGACATCTGGTGCCCTTTCCGCCTCTGCACCTTCCCTCACCTGCCAACCTTCCCGTCCTCCTGGTGGCCCTCTAGGCTTCCCAACTAAGGACTGTGATTTGGACTCCATTGCTTTTCCCCCTGTCATGGGGAACCTGCATGAAGCGCCCCCGCCTCTCCCCGTCCCCGAGTCTCCCAGAGCCAGAGGGGCTCTTGGGTGTGGAAGAACGGAGGACAAGGAGCTGCGCTCTATTTCCTGCAGCGTTCCTTCCCTGGACCGGAGACGGAAAGGCACACGGTGTGCAGGTGCAGAGACACCATGTCCTTAGGAGGCAGTACTCTCAGAGTGGTGAAAACCCCTCCCACCGCTCACCTTGGTCTCTCTTCCTTCTCTCCCTTATCCTTGTTCAAGGGCCCCGGGTTCGCCTCCACCGGGGGCTTCCACGGTTTCAGGTTTTCCTTCCCTTCCTTCTTCCCGAAGGTCTGTGGAACCAGGGCTGCCTTCCAGCACTTCATGGGGCACCTTTTACTTCTGGCCGTGTGGCCAAAGGCCCCGCAGTCTTTGCACTTGAGCTGTGGGTGGAAAGGAAGTGATGTCAGTGAGTGAGCTGAAGCCACAGGCAGCCATCCGATGTCAACATTGAGAGGGATTATGAATTCAGAGCTGAATAAGGATTCCAAAGAGGGGACCCCGGCATGGGGCCCGTTAAGTGCTGGGAGAGTTCGGATACGATGTTCCCTCCCAAAGCCCATGTGACGGAGGACCTCTAAAAGGAAGGACTCGAGGTACTAAGGGGCACGATCGTGACCCCGATGTCAACCACACAGCCAAAGGTGGCTACACAGGATTCTAAGTAGGAAGGGAGGTTGCCCCCAAGAGTCTCTCAAGGGATCTATGGGGCCGGGGAGGAGGTCCCAAGCCACGCCCACCTCGGATGGGTAAAGCAACCTGGGTGGTGGTGACAGAAACCTTTGGAATCCAACCCAGTCTCTGAGGACCCTGTGACAACCCCTTCCCCCGCCCCCACCCCCATACCCAAGAGATCCAGGGCTAGACTTACCCTGGGATCTTCTTCATCAGGCGGGGGAGCCCTTGGCGCAACTGGGGCCCTCCGCTGCTTCTGGAGGGTCTGGGCTCTCCCGAGTCTGTTGGCCCCAGTTTTGGGGTCACGACGGGCCAACATCTTCGTCTCCTGGGGGTTCTATGACCGCCTTTTTCGGGGGTTGATTGTTGGGTCACCTGAAACACACACAAACACACCCATATCGATGGTGAAGCACACTGGATATTCACACACACCCACAGGAAGCCCCCAGCTAACTCCTTGCCGCTGCGGTCGTGAGGAGACTTCACCACCGGTCGGTCAAGTCTGTGCCTCACACTGTGCTGTGTACACCCTCAGATATTGTGTGTTCCTCTGCCATGATTACCTAGTCCGAGTGTAAACCTCGCCTGCCACGGGGCCCATGGCCTAGGGGTGGGGAGCTGAGCTTTCTGCCCCAAACAATCCACTGATTCTGAAGACAGGACTGAGGTGTATCACGATTCACGCCGGTAGGAGACACGATGATTCTATCTCCCTTGACGGCCAGAATGATGGAAGCCGCAGGGCATGGCGTATGGCACCCTTTGGCAGGTCTGTTTGAAATCAGGGATAAGGGAGGCTTCCTGTCACAACTTGAATCGCTACTCTTGCCATTTCTAATTAGGCAACTTCCAAACACAAATTCATAGAGAGAAGTTTTCTTCCTCTCTATCGCACTAGCAGGTGATGGTCTTTCCTGTTCTATCGTTTTGGCTTTAGCTCCAGCCCCTCTTTATTTATTTTTCTGATATTTTACGCATGCCACACGAACCCGTCCAAACAAACGGTGAACAGGTGCCATAGCGTATCGATTTCTTACACGGCTGAAGGGCAAACCGCCCCTTTTTCAAAACCTCTTTTCCCATTTCCCCACCAATTCAGCACGCTGGTTTACATTTCCTTTCGCATTTCCATCTTGGTCTTATCCCACACGTGGAGACGGGAATGATTTCTCGTTTTCTGTTCCAAGAATTACCAGTAAGCAGAATACATCCTACCCCATCAGCAAGCCCCAGTGTGATCGATTTCTTTCACTCTCCCTCGTCTCTTCCCCCCCAAACCCCGCCCCACCCCTCAGGGACTACGTGAAACAAACAGTTGTTCGGTGAAACTAACCTGAAGTTACAGGTCAGCTTTCTTTCCTCGGCTGGCGCTCAGACGGGCAGGTGCTGGAGCAGCCCCGCTGGAAGCGATGCAGCATCCAGGAAGACCGAGGAAGGGGCGGAGAGGGACCTCTGCTTTCCAGGCTGCCTTTTATACCGCCTCTGGTCTCCGGACGTGGAGGGCACCCTAACCTGATCCATTACAGGTACCTTAATTGCAATTAACTTAATCCAATCACATGACCTGGAGACGTCTGTCTGCACAGCCCACTCTAAGATCATGTTCACCTTTGGCCGACATTCTAAAACCTACGAGTACAGCTGCAAGCTTTGAAGGATAGTTGTTCCCCGTCAGACGTGTGACACTGGTTCGTTTACCCTTGTCTCGTTTTCCGTCTTGATTGCCTTTTGTTTGTCTGTTCGTGTTAAAAAAAAAATGTGGTAAAATAGACGCCTTTTAATTGGGCCGTGTCTACTACATCTCGACGTAGGCCTCAGTGTCATCAAGGAGATTCTCCTGGACACGCCGTCACGGCCATGATCCATCTTCAGAGCTTCTCTTTCTTCCCCACGGTAAGTCTGTCAGCAGAGAACACTGACCACACCCTCATGTGTTTTCTCCTCCAGGAGGCGCTTGGAAACCACCGTGAGTTGGACTGCACTGGGAAACACAGATGAAGAAAGTCAAGACCGCTTTGTCCTTCAGCGCCTGGCTCCCTTTTCAACTCGTCTTGCGACTCCAGGCATTATGCCTGAAAAGTCTCCGGGACGCCTGTGAGGCTCTACTTCCCTGGGTCCCATTGCCATTTCTCTGCATTTGCGAGGATCCACCGGACCTTCTTTGGAACTCCCCCGTCGGTGAACTTTGGTGCCACGTCCCCTAATTCTGTCCTTGGTCATCTGCACCTGCACGGGTTAGGCTCCATGTTCCATGGACGGGAAGAGACAGGCAGGAGTCGGAATGCTTAACCGACACACTGGGGCATTTTCTCCTGTAGCCCAAGTGACCCCATGGTCTGGTCGAGCTTTGGAACCGGTCGCGTCCCCCTCGACACTGCACCCGACTCCCAGTTTCTCAATCTTGTTGGCCCCCCGGCGACCTCCGGTTCGATGAATTGCACCTGCTGAAACTCGAGTTCCCTTTGACTTGCGCTTCATGAATTATTCGTGATTCAGGTTGGAACCCCAGCTTACGACCCCCTGTAGGCCGTTCTCTGAGCTTTCCGGTCACATCGTTTCCTTTCACGCTCTTTGGTTCATCGTGGTCCTGCTCGTTCTGCTGTCAGAGGAGCAGAGAGTTGATCTTCTTGATTCTGGATACTGATACTTTCTAGGTGATCTGGATAAGCAAGATGACGACCCTCAAGAGCGGCGGAAAGGGAGCAGCCATTTGGTGGGCCGCAGGGAATCCCGCTCAATTCCCAGGGCTCCTAGATGTGGAATCCTGGTCAGAGTTGTTCCCAGGTCAGAGAATGGAGATAGCCTGTGCATGATGGGATAGCCCTGCCTAGATCGTTCAGTGAGTCTCTAGCTCAGCTACTCTTAGGATCGGGGGGAGGACCGTGGAAAGGCCCGGTGTCAGACATCCGGAAAGAAGACGGGATGAATGTCTTACCTCTGAAGTACATCCCGAATCTGGGAGTTAACTTCAGCTTTGCTGGGGTCTATTTGGCGAATGACAGTGTGCCTGGTGCATACGCACATCCGGCAGCCACTTCATGGGGGCCGTCGCAATTGGAACCACGCACCTGGCGTCGGCGTTTGAGCCAAATGGGGACCCGTGGTGCAAGCAACCCTCCCCACGTGTTAGCGTGCGTGAGATTCAGCTGGCGGCATTTTACTAGGTGCGTGTTGGTAGAGTGGGGCTGAGGTTTGCTTGCTCCTGTGGATGTAGAAGAAGTCAAAGGGCCTGCCCAGCCCTGCGGTCCCCTCAGTCAACTCTGTTTCGGAGACATAACGATTTGGATTGCTAACAAGTCAGGAAAGTTTCAAGCCCTTGGAAGATCAGTTAAACACAAACACGGAATGAGAGTCAAAAGACAATATGTCATCTTTTTGAGAATTTTACTCACTTCAAGCACATGAAACACACATATTGACAAAGGCATGCCAGAGCCCAGTTTTCGAGGCCGAGGAAGGACCCCGAGAGCGCGCAGCGCAGCAGGCTTCCCAGCGTCCCAAACACTGCTCTCGGGGCGGGGCGCAGCGGAAGGGCTGCACCTCTCAGTGTTCCCAAACTTTTCCCTTATTCAGTCATCTAGAGAGCAAAAACTCAGTCATTCCCCAGTTTCCTATTGACGTCCCAGCAGAAGTCTGACTCCTGCGCGTCGCCCAGTTTCTCAGGCAACCAATCACTGGCACGGAAGCTTTTCCTGGCGCGTTTCCGGAGAGCCATGTGAACTACAATGTCCCTCACCAGAATTCAATGAGGCAGAGTCCCTGCATCGGCTCCCTGCCTGGCCTGGGCTAACACATCCGCAGAAGCGCCACAGCCAGGGAGCTTCGGAGTCACCGCAGAGAGTCTGCTCGCTGCTCTGCGCTCCTCAGTCCCACAGTCCCCTCCAAGTCACGGGAGCGGGAGGCCAAGGAGCCCCTGCCACCTGCAGTCTCACTCCAGGTCAAAATCACTGTCCTCTGAGGAGGAGGAAACCTGAAGGTCCTCATAGAGGACACTCGGTGGGACACGAACACCGGGACCCTGAGACTTCTCTGAGACATGAGGGCTCTGAGCGAGGAAGGCTCCCGGCTTCTCAGGAGAGTGAAATGAGGGAGCTGTCAGGAGGCTGGAGCTCCACCATCCATTGTCCAGTCTCCGGAAGAGCACTCTGAGAGGCTGGGCCCCGCCATGGCTGGCCGCTGGGTGACGGGACACGGTGCAGGCCTGGGCAGTAGGCAGGCAAGGTCTGCTGTGCGGAGGCTGCCGGTCGATGCTGGGCACCTGGGCGGGTGTCCTCCGGCCCATCTGGGGCGACGTACTCGCTCCAAGTTCGGTTGCGGCCGGCGGAGGTTGGAGAGCGTCCCGTGCCCCGAGCTCACCTCCCTGGTTGGCGTCTTCGGGGATCTGGAAGGGACCCAGTCTCGGTATCTTGGGGAAGTTCAGGCAAGCCTGAATCGGAGCCTGGGCAGGTCTCTTGGCTCCTGGCCTGAAGCTGAGATTGGAGCCTAGGCCCAAGCTGCGTGTGGCGGCTGGTGGGCAGGGCTGTGAGGTCAGCGCGGGACGTCTGTCTTGTGCCCGGGGGCTGATGGCCTGGAGCAGGCCGTGGGTTTGGGAGGCAGCCTGGGGAACTTCTCGGCAGCCACCCTCCGGGCTGCTGTGAGTGGGCTTCACCACGAGGAAAGGCCCCGGGCCCTGGTGCCTGACTGCAGGCTGAGGGATGGGGGCCGCAGCCCCTGTCTGTCGAAGACTAGAGGAGGAGCTCACACTGGCTTTTCTGAGGGGAGACAGTGAAGCCAAGACGGAACCCCTGTCAGACATTTCGGTAGCTGAGCCATCAGTGAGGACAGGGTCCACGCGTGGCCTCTTACTGGTTGTGTGGTGCGGCACTGGCCTGCTTGCAACCTGAAAGACAGGAAACCACACACGTTACAAGTTCCTCTGCATGGAGCCGAAACGAAAATCAGCCACTTCCAAAGACGAGGGGCACGCGCCATGAAATTCTCCATACAGAATCGACAGGCGGTCCTTGGAAGTAGGGACAGACCCTCCACCTGAGTGCTGATCAGGACAAGACTCATGAAAGATGCGCTCTCGAGCTATGTGTAGCTGATCCGAGCACACCATTGTTCAAAAGAACAATGTCTTGGGCATTAACTGGATCGGAGTGCCTCCACTCAGCCTTCCCTGAAGTGGAAGGGACTAATGCCCTTCTGAAGGCAGGTTGGTGGCTCAAGGGTTCTCAGGGGGTGTTCTCTGAAAAGCTGCATGTTCCTGGGTTTAGCCCTCTCCATGTTTGGGGCCTCTGAGGGACGAATTTCCTCACGCCGCCAGGAACATGTTGTTGGCAGGCTTGCCGTAATTGGACAGAAAGAAAGCAACGGGAAATAAGGCATCCTCAGATGCCTTCACCTGCAATCCAACTGACCTGGAAGGATGGTGGAGTCCCTGACCCCAAGAAGGCAAGAAAGAGGGGTTCCCCGATTCCCTCCCGCAGCCGGGAAGCCGAAAGGAAATCAACCAGTGTGACCTAGAGGAGAAAAAGACCAGGGGCCCGGGGTGACACTCACCCTCAGATCATCACAAGATTCCGTGGATCCTCTTCGATTTGGCAGCGGCTTCTCTGGAGGTTTCCCGGAAAATATCCGGAGGAGAGCCTTCCTCTGCGGGTCTTGCTGCCTGCAGAACAGAAAAAGGTCAGGCCGTGCCCCCTGGTTTTCCCCGGGAGACAGGGAGAACCCTGTCTGGGGCCCAGGCCCATTCCGTGTTGCGTGACACAGAAATGGACATCTGGTGCCCTTTCCGCCTCTGCACCTTCCCTCACCTGCCAACCTTCCCGTCCTCCTGGTGGCCCTCTAGGCTTCCCAACTAAGGACTGTGATTTGGACTCCATTGCTTTTCCCCCTGTCATGGGGAACCTGCACGAAGCGCCCCCGCCTCTCCCCGTCCCCGAGTCTCCCAGAGCCAGAGGGGCTCTTGGGTGTGGAAGAACGGAGGACAAGGAGCTGCGCTCTATTTCCTGCAGCGTTCCTTCCCTGGACCGGAGACGGAAAGGCACACGGTGTGCAGGTGCAGAGACACCATGTCCTTAGGAGGCAGTACTCTCAGAGTGGTGAAAACCCCTCCCACCGCTCACCTTGGTCTCTCTTCCTTCTCTCCCTTATCCTTGTTCAAGGGCCCCGGGTTCGCCTCCACCGGGGGCTTCCACGGTTTCAGGTTTTCCTTCCCTTCCTTCTTCCCGAAGGTCTGTGGAACCAGGGCTGCCTTCCAGCACTTCATGGGGCACCTGGTACTTCTGGCCGTGTGGCCAAAGGCCCCGCAGTCTTTGCACTTGAGCTGTGGGTGGAAAGGAAGTGATGTCAGTGAGTGAGCTGAAGCCACAGGCAGCCATCCGATGTCAACATTGAGAGGGATTATGAATTCAGAGCTGAATAAGGATTCCAAAGAGGGGACCCCGGCATGGGGCCCGTTAAGTGCTGGGAGAGTTCGGATACGATGTTCCCTCCCAAAGCCCATGTGACGGAGGACCTCTAAAAGGAAGGACTCGAGGTACTAAGGGGCACGATCGTGACCCCGATGTCAACCACACAGCCAAAGGTGGCTACACAGGATTCTAAGTAGGAAGGGAGGTTGCCCCCAAGAGTCTCTCAAGGGATCTATGGGGCCGGGGAGGAGGTCCCAAGCCACGCCCACCTCGGATGGGTAAAGCAACCTGGGTGGTGGTGACAGAAACCTTTGGAATCCAACCCAGTCTCTGAGGACCCTGTGACAACCCCTCCCCCCGCCCCCACCCCCATACCCAAGAGATCCAGGGCTAGACTTACCCTGGGATCTTCTTCATCGGGCGGGGGAGCCCTTGGCGCAACTGGGGCCCTCCGCTGCTTCTGGAGGGTCTGGGCTCTCCCGAGTCTGTTGGCCCCAGTTTTGGGGTCACGACGGGCCAACATCTTCGTCTCCTGGGGGTTCTATGACCGCCTTTTTCGGGGGTTGATTGTTGGGTCACCTGAAACACACACAAACACACCCATATCGATGGTGAAGCACACTGGATATTCACACACACCCACAGGAAGCCCCCAGCTAACTCCTTGCCGCTGCGGTCGTGAGGAGACTTCACCACCGGTCGGTCAAGTCTGTGCCTCACACTGTGCTGTGTACACCCTCAGATATTGTGTGTTCCTCTGCCATGATTACCTAGTCCGAGTGTAAACCTCGCCTGCCACGGGGCCCATGGCCTAGGGGTGGGGAGCTGAGCTTTCTGCCCCAAACAATCCACTGATTCTGAAGACAGGACTGAGGTGTATCACGATTCACGCCGGTAGGAGACACGATGATTCTATCTCCCTTGACGGCCAGAATGATGGAAGCCGCAGGGCATGGCGTATGGCACCCTTTGGCAGGTCTGTTTGAAATCAGGGATAAGGGAGGCTTCCTGTCACAACTTGAATCGCTACTCTTGCCATTTCTAATTAGGCAACTTCCAAACACAAATTCATAGAGAGAAGTTTTCTTCCTCTCTATCGCACTAGCAGGTGATGGTCTTTCCTGTTCTATCGTTTTGGCTTTAGCTCCAGCCCCTCTTTATTTATTTTTCTGATATTTTACGCATGCCACACGAACCCGTCCAAACAAACGGTGAACAGGTGCCATAGCGTATCGATTTCTTACACGGCTGAAGGGCAAACCGCCCCTTTTTCAAAACCTCTTTTCCCATTTCCCCACCAATTCAGCACGCTGGTTTACATTTCCTTTCGCATTTCCATCTTGGTCTTATCCCACACGTGGAGACGGGAATGATTTCTCGTTTTCTGTTCCAAGAATTACCAGTAAGCAGAATACATCCTACCCCATCAGCAAGCCCCAGTGTGATCGATTTCTTTCACTCTCCCTCGTCTCTTCCCCCCCAAACCCCGCCCCACCCCTCAGGGACTACGTGAAACAAACAGTTGTTCGGTGAAACTAACCTGAAGTTACAGGTCAGCTTTCTTTCCTCGGCTGGCGCTCAGACGGGCAGGTGCTGGAGCAGCCCCGCTGGAAGCGATGCAGCATCCAGGAAGACCGAGGAAGGGGCGGAGAGGGACCTCTGCTTTCCAGGCTGCCTTTTATACCGCCTCTGGTCTCCGGACGTGGAGGGCACCCTAACCTGATCCATTACAGGTACCTTAATTGCAATTAACTTAACCCAATCACATGACCTGGAGACGTCTGTCTGCACAGCCCACTCTATGATCATGTTCACCTTTGGCCGACATTCTAAAACCTACGAGTACAGCTGCAAGCTTTGAAGGATAGTTGTTCCCCGTCAGACGTGTGACACTGGTTCGTTTACCCTTGTCTCGTTTTCCGTCTTGATTGCCTTTTGTTTGTCTGTTCGTGTTAAAAAAAAAATGTGGTAAAATAGACGCCTTTTAATTGGGCCGTGTCTACTACATCTCGACGTAGGCCTCAGTGTCATCAAGGAGATTCTCCTGGACACGCCGTCACGGCCATGATCCATCTTCAGAGCTTCTCTTTCTTCCCCACGGTAAGTCTGTGAGCAGAGAACACTGACCACACCCTCATGTGTTTTCTCCTCCAGGAGGCGCTTGGAAACCACCGTGAGTTGGACTGCACTGGGAAACACAGATGAAGAAAGTCAAGACCGCTTTGTCCTTCAGCGCCTGGCTCCCTTTTCAACTCGTCTTGCGACTCCAGGCATTATGCCTGAAAAGTCTCCGGGACGCCTGTGAGGCTCTACTTCCCTGGGTCCCATTGCCATTTCTCTGCATTTGCGAGGATCCACCGGACCTTCTTTGGAACTCCCCCGTCGGTGAACTTTGGTGCCACGTCCCCTAATTCTGTCCTTGGTCATCTGCACCTGCACGGGTTAGGCTCCATGTTCCATGGACGGGAAGAGACAGGCAGGAGTCGGAATGCTTAACCGACACACTGGGGCATTTTCTCCTGTAGCCCAAGTGACCCCATGGTCTGGTCGAGCTTTGGAACCGGTTGCGTCCCCCTCGACACTGCACCCGACTCCCAGTTTCTCAATCTTGTTGGCCCCCCGGCGACCTCCGGTTCGATGAATTGCACCTGCTGAAACTCGAGTTCCCTTTGACTTGCGCTTCATGAATTATTCGTGATTCAGGTTGGAACCCCAGCTTACGACCCCCTGTAGGCCGTTCTCTGAGCTTTCCGGTCACATCGTTTCCTTTTACGCTCTTTGGTTCATCGTGGTCCTGCTCGTTCTGCTGTCAGAGGAGCAGAGAGTTGATCTTCTTGATTCTGGATACTGATACTTTCTAGGTGATCTGGATAAGCAAGATGACGACCCTCAAGAGCGGCGGAAAGGGAGCAGCCATTTGGTGGGCCGCAGGGAATCCCGCTCAGTTCCCAGGGCTCCTAGATGTGGAATCCTGGTCAGAGTTGTTCGCAGGTCAGAGAATGGAGATAGCCTGTGCATGATGGGATAGCCCTGCCTAGATCGTTCAGTGAGTCTCTAGCTCAGCTACTCTCAGGATCGGGGGGAGGACCGTGGAAAGGCCCGGTGTCAGACATCCGGAAAGAAGACGGGATGAATGTCTTACCTCTGAAGTACATCCCGAATCTGGGAGTTAACTTCAGCTTTGCTGGGGTCTATTTGGCGAATGACAGTGTGCCTGGTGCATACGCACATCCGGCAGCCACTTCATGGGGGCGTCGCAATTGGAACCACGCACCTGCCGTCGGCGTTTGAGCCAAATGGGGACCCGTGGTGCAAGCAACGCTCCCCACGTGTTAGCGTGCGTGAGATTCAGCTGGCGGCATTTTACTAGGTGCGTGTTGGTAGAGTGGGGCTGAGGTTTGCTTGCTCCTGTGGATGTAGAAGAAGTCAAAGGTCCTGCCCAGCCCTGCGGTCCCCTCAGTCAACTCTGTTTCGGAGACATAACGATTTGGATTGCTAACAAGTCAGGAAAGTTTCAAGCCCTTGGAAGATCAGTTAAACACAAACACGGAATGAGAGTCAAAAGACAATATGTCATCTTTTTGAGAATTTTACTCACTTCAAGCACATGAAACACACATATTGACAAAGGCATGCCAGAGCCCAGTTTTCGAGGCCGAGGAAGGACCCCGAGAGCGCGCAGCGCAGCAGGCTTCCCAGCGTCCCAAACACTGCTCTCGGGGCGGGGCGCAGCGGAAGGGCTGCACCTCTCAGTGTTCCCAAACTTTTCCCTTATTCAGTCATCTAGAGAGCAAAAACTCAGTCATTCCCCAGTTTCCTATTGACGTCCCAGCAGAAGTCTGACTCCTGCGCGTCGCCCAGTTTCTCAGGCAACCAATCACTGGCACGGAAGCTTTTCCTGGCGCGTTTCCGGAGAGCCATGTGAACTACAATGTCCCTCACCAGAATTCAATGAGGCAGAGTCCCTGCATCGGCTCCCTGCCTGGCCTGGGCTAACACATCCGCAGAAGCGCCACAGCCAGGGAGCTTCGGAGTCACCGCAGAGAGTCTGCTCGCTGCTCTGCGCTCCTCAGTCCCACAGTCCCCTCCAAGTCACGGGAGCGGGAGGCCAAGGAGCCCCTGCCACCTGCAGTCTCACTCCAGGTCAAAATCACTGTCCTCTGAGGAGGAGGAAACCTGAAGGTCCTCATAGAGGACACTCGGTGGGACACGAACACCGGGACCCTGAGACTTCTCTGAGACATGAGGGCTCTGAGCGAGGAAGGCTCCCGGCTTCTCAGGAGAGTGAAATGAGGGAGCTGTCAGGAGGCTGGAGCTCCACCATCCATTGTCCAGTCTCCGGAAGAGCACTCTGAGAGGCTGGGCCCCGCCATGGCTGGCCGCTGGGTGACGGGACACGGTGCAGGCCTGGGCAGTAGGCAGGCAAGGTCTGCTGTGCGGAGGCTGCCGGTCGATGCTGGGCACCTGGGCGGGTGTCCTCCGGCCCATCTGGGGCGACGTACTCGCTCCAAGTTCGGTTGCGGCCGGCGGAGGTTGGAGAGCGTCCCGTGCCCCGAGCTCACCTCCCTGGTTGGCGTCTTCGGGGATCTGGAAGGGACCCAGTCTCGGTATCTTGGGGAAGTTCAGGCAAGCCTGAATCGGAGCCTGGGCAGGTCTCTTGGCTCCTGGCCTGAAGCTGAGATTGGAGCCTAGGCCCAAGCTGCGTGTGGCGGCTGGTGGGCAGGGCTGTGAGGTCAGCGCGGGACGTCTGTCTTGTGCCCGGGGGCTGATGGCCTGGAGCAGGCCGTGGGTTTGGGAGGCAGCCTGGGGAACTTCTCGGCAGCCACCCTCCGGGCTGCTGTGAGTGGGCTTCACCACGAGGAAAGGCCCCGGGCCCTGGTGCCTGACTGCAGGCTGAGGGATGGGGGCCGCAGCCCCTGTCTGTCGAAGACTAGAGGAGGAGCTCACACTGGCTTTTCTGAGGGGAGACAGTGAAGCCAAGACGGAACCCCTGTCAGACATTTCGGTAGCTGAGCCATCAGTGAGGACAGGGTCCACGCGTGGCCTCTTACTGGTTGTGTGGTGCGGCACTGGCCTGCTTGCAACCTGAAAGACAGGAAACCACACACGTTACAAGTTCCTCTGCATGGAGCCGAAACGAAAATCAGCCACTTCCAAAGACGAGGGGCACGCGCCATGAAATTCTCCATACAGAATCGACAGGCGGTCCTTGGAAGTAGGGACAGACCCTCCACCTGAGTGCTGATCAGGACAAGACTCATGAAAGATGCGCTCTCGAGCTATGTGTAGCTGATCCGAGCACACCATTGTTCAAAAGAACAATGTCTTGGGCATTAACTGGATCGGAGTGCCTCCACTCAGCCTTCCCTGAAGTGGAAGGGACTAATGCCCTTCTGAAGGCAGGTTGGTGGCTCAAGGGTTCTCAGGGGGTGTTCTCTGAAAAGCTGCATGTTCCTGGGTTTAGCCCTCTCCATGTTTGGGGCCTCTGAGGGACGAATTTCCTCACGCCGCCAGGAACATGTTGTTGGCAGGCTTGCCGTAATTGGACAGAAAGAAAGCAACGGGAAATAAGGCATCCTCAGATGCCTTCACCTGCAATCCAACTGACCTGGAAGGATGGTGGAGTCCCTGACCCCAAGAAGGCAAGAAAGAGGGGTTCCCCGATTCCCTCCCGCAGCCGGGAAGCCGAAAGGAAATCAACCAGTGTGACCTAGAGGAGAAAAAGACCAGGGGCCCGGGGTGACACTCACCCTCAGATCATCACAAGATTCCGTGGATCCTCTTCGATTTGGCAGCGGCTTCTCTGGAGGTTTCCCGGAAAATATCCGGAGGAGAGCCTTCCTCTGCGGGTCTTGCTGCCTGCAGAACAGAAAAAGGTCAGGCCGTGCCCCCTGGTTTTCCCCGGGAGACAGGGAGAACCCTGTCTGGGGCCCAGGCCCATTCCGTGTTGCGTGACACAGAAATGGACATCTGGTGCCCTTTCCGCCTCTGCACCTTCCCTCACCTGCCAACCTTCCCGTCCTCCTGGTGGCCCTCTAGGCTTCCCAACTAAGGACTGTGATTTGGACTCCATTGCTTTTCCCCCTGTCATGGGGAACCTGCACGAAGCGCCCCCGCCTCTCCCCGTCCCCGAGTCTCCCAGAGCCAGAGGGGCTCTTGGGTGTGGAAGAACGGAGGACAAGGAGCTGCGCTCTATTTCCTGCAGCGTTCCTTCCCTGGACCGGAGACGGAAAGGCACACGGTGTGCAGGTGCAGAGACACCATGTCCTTAGGAGGCAGTACTCTCAGAGTGGTGAAAACCCCTCCCACCGCTCACCTTGGTCTCTCTTCCTTCTCTCCCTTATCCTTGTTCAAGGGCCCCGGGTTCGCCTCCACCGGGGGCTTCCACGGTTTCAGGTTTTCCTTCCCTTCCTTCTTCCCGAAGGTCTGTGGAACCAGGGCTGCCTTCCAGCACTTCATGGGGCACCTGGTACTTCTGGCCGTGTGGCCAAAGGCCCCGCAGTCTTTGCACTTGAGCTGTGGGTGGAAAGGAAGTGATGTCAGTGAGTGAGCTGAAGCCACAGGCAGCCATCCGATGTCAACATTGAGAGGGATTATGAATTCAGAGCTGAATAAGGATTCCAAAGAGGGGACCCCGGCATGGGGCCCGTTAAGTGCTGGGAGAGTTCGGATACGATGTTCCCTCCCAAAGCCCATGTGACGGAGGACCTCTAAAAGGAAGGACTCGAGGTACTAAGGGGCACGATCGTGACCCCGATGTCAACCACACAGCCAAAGGTGGCTACACAGGATTCTAAGTAGGAAGGGAGGTTGCCCCCAAGAGTCTCTCAAGGGATCTATGGGGCCGGGGAGGAGGTCCCAAGCCACGCCCACCTCGGATGGGTAAAGCAACCTGGGTGGTGGTGACAGAAACCTTTGGAATCCAACCCAGTCTCTGAGGACCCTGTGACAACCCCTCCCCCCGCCCCCACCCCCATACCCAAGAGATCCAGGGCTAGACTTACCCTGGGATCTTCTTCATCGGGCGGGGGAGCCCTTGGCGCAACTGGGGCCCTCCGCTGCTTCTGGAGGGTCTGGGCTCTCCCGAGTCTGTTGGCCCCAGTTTTGGGGTCACGACGGGCCAACATCTTCGTCTCCTGGGGGTTCTATGACCGCCTTTTTCGGGGGTTGATTGTTGGGTCACCTGAAACACACACAAACACACCCATATCGATGGTGAAGCACACTGGATATTCACACACACCCACAGGAAGCCCCCAGCTAACTCCTTGCCGCTGCGGTCGTGAGGAGACTTCACCACCGGTCGGTCAAGTCTGTGCCTCACACTGTGCTGTGTACACCCTCAGATATTGTGTGTTCCTCTGCCATGATTACCTAGTCCGAGTGTAAACCTCGCCTGCCACGGGGCCCATGGCCTAGGGGTGGGGAGCTGAGCTTTCTGCCCCAAACAATCCACTGATTCTGAAGACAGGACTGAGGTGTATCACGATTCACGCCGGTAGGAGACACGATGATTCTATCTCCCTTGACGGCCAGAATGATGGAAGCCGCAGGGCATGGCGTATGGCACCCTTTGGCAGGTCTGTTTGAAATCAGGGATAAGGGAGGCTTCCTGTCACAACTTGAATCGCTACTCTTGCCATTTCTAATTAGGCAACTTCCAAACACAAATTCATAGAGAGAAGTTTTCTTCCTCTCTATCGCACTAGCAGGTGATGGTCTTTCCTGTTCTATCGTTTTGGCTTTAGCTCCAGCCCCTCTTTATTTATTTTTCTGATATTTTACGCATGCCACACGAACCCGTCCAAACAAACGGTGAACAGGTGCCATAGCGTATCGATTTCTTACACGGCTGAAGGGCAAACCGCCCCTTTTTCAAAACCTCTTTTCCCATTTCCCCACCAATTCAGCACGCTGGTTTACATTTCCTTTCGCATTTCCATCTTGGTCTTATCCCACACGTGGAGACGGGAATGATTTCTCGTTTTCTGTTCCAAGAATTACCAGTAAGCAGAATACATCCTACCCCATCAGCAAGCCCCAGTGTGATCGATTTCTTTCACTCTCCCTCGTCTCTTCCCCCCCAAACCCCGCCCCACCCCTCAGGGACTACGTGAAACAAACAGTTGTTCGGTGAAACTAACCTGAAGTTACAGGTCAGCTTTCTTTCCTCGGCTGGCGCTCAGACGGGCAGGTGCTGGAGCAGCCCCGCTGGAAGCGATGCAGCATCCAGGAAGACCGAGGAAGGGGCGGAGAGGGACCTCTGCTTTCCAGGCTGCCTTTTATACCGCCTCTGGTCTCCGGACGTGGAGGGCACCCTAACCTGATCCATTACAGGTACCTTAATTGCAATTAACTTAACCCAATCACATGACCTGGAGACGTCTGTCTGCACAGCCCACTCTATGATCATGTTCACCTTTGGCCGACATTCTAAAACCTACGAGTACAGCTGCAAGCTTTGAAGGATAGTTGTTCCCCGTCAGACGTGTGACACTGGTTCGTTTACCCTTGTCTCGTTTTCCGTCTTGATTGCCTTTTGTTTGTCTGTTCGTGTTAAAAAAAAAATGTGGTAAAATAGACGCCTTTTAATTGGGCCGTGTCTACTACATCTCGACGTAGGCCTCAGTGTCATCAAGGAGATTCTCCTGGACACGCCGTCACGGCCATGATCCATCTTCAGAGCTTCTCTTTCTTCCCCACGGTAAGTCTGTGAGCAGAGAACACTGACCACACCCTCATGTGTTTTCTCCTCCAGGAGGCGCTTGGAAACCACCGTGAGTTGGACTGCACTGGGAAACACAGATGAAGAAAGTCAAGACCGCTTTGTCCTTCAGCGCCTGGCTCCCTTTTCAACTCGTCTTGCGACTCCAGGCATTATGCCTGAAAAGTCTCCGGGACGCCTGTGAGGCTCTACTTCCCTGGGTCCCATTGCCATTTCTCTGCATTTGCGAGGATCCACCGGACCTTCTTTGGAACTCCCCCGTCGGTGAACTTTGGTGCCACGTCCCCTAATTCTGTCCTTGGTCATCTGCACCTGCACGGGTTAGGCTCCATGTTCCATGGACGGGAAGAGACAGGCAGGAGTCGGAATGCTTAACCGACACACTGGGGCATTTTCTCCTGTAGCCCAAGTGACCCCATGGTCTGGTCGAGCTTTGGAACCGGTCGCGTCCCCCTCGACACTGCACCCGACTCCCAGTTTCTCAATCTTGTTGGCCCCCCGGCGACCTCCGGTTCGATGAATTGCACCTGCTGAAACTCGAGTTCCCTTTGACTTGCGCTTCATGAATTATTCGTGATTCAGGTTGGAACCCCAGCTTACGACCCCCTGTAGGCCGTTCTCTGAGCTTTCCGGTCACATCGTTTCCTTTTACGCTCTTTGGTTCATCGTGGTCCTGCTCGTTCTGCTGTCAGAGGAGCAGAGAGTTGATCTTCTTGATTCTGGATACTGATACTTTCTAGGTGATCTGGATAAGCAAGATGACGACCCTCAAGAGCGGCGGAAAGGGAGCAGCCATTTGGTGGGCCGCAGGGAATCCCGCTCAGTTCCCAGGGCTCCTAGATGTGGAATCCTGGTCAGAGTTGTTCGCAGGTCAGAGAATGGAGATAGCCTGTGCATGATGGGATAGCCCTGCCTAGATCGTTCAGTGAGTCTCTAGCTCAGCTACTCTCAGGATCGGGGGGAGGACCGTGGAAAGGCCCGGTGTCAGACATCCGGAAAGAAGACGGGATGAATGTCTTACCTCTGAAGTACATCCCGAATCTGGGAGTTAACTTCAGCTTTGCTGGGGTCTATTTGGCGAATGACAGTGTGCCTGGTGCATACGCACATCCGGCAGCCACTTCATGGGGGCGTCGCAATTGGAACCACGCACCTGCCGTCGGCGTTTGAGCCAAATGGGGACCCGTGGTGCAAGCAACGCTCCCCACGTGTTAGCGTGCGTGAGATTCAGCTGGCGGCATTTTACTAGGTGCGTGTTGGTAGAGTGGGGCTGAGGTTTGCTTGCTCCTGTGGATGTAGAAGAAGTCAAAGGTCCTGCCCAGCCCTGCGGTCCCCTCAGTCAACTCTGTTTCGGAGACATAACGATTTGGATTGCTAACAAGTCAGGAAAGTTTCAAGCCCTTGGAAGATCAGTTAAACACAAACACGGAATGAGAGTCAAAAGACAATATGTCATCTTTTTGAGAATTTTACTCACTTCAAGCACATGAAACACACATATTGACAAAGGCATGCCAGAGCCCAGTTTTCGAGGCCGAGGAAGGACCCCGAGAGCGCGCAGTGCAGCAGGCTTCCCAGCGTCCCAAACACTGCTCTCGGGGCGGGGCGCAGCGGAAGGGCTGCACCTCTCAGTGTTCCCAAACTTTTCCCTTATTCAGTCATCTAGAGAGCAAAAACTCAGTCATTCCCCAGTTTCCTATTGACGTCCCAGCAGAAGTCTGACTCCTGCGCGTCGCCCAGTTTCTCAGGCAACCAATCACTGGCACGGAAGCTTTTCCTGGCGCGTTTCCGGAGAGCCATGTGAACTACAATGTCCCTCACCAGAATTCAATGAGGCAGAGTCCCTGCATCGGCTCCCTGCCTGGCCTGGGCTAACACATCCGCAGAAGCGCCACAGCCAGGGAGCTTCGGAGTCACCGCAGAGAGTCTGCTCGCTGCTCTGCGCTCCTCAGTCCCACAGTCCCCTCCAAGTCACGGGAGCGGGAGGCCAAGGAGCCCCTGCCACCTGCAGTCTCACTCCAGGTCAAAATCACTGTCCTCTGAGGAGGAGGAAACCTGAAGGTCCTCATAGAGGACACTCGGTGGGACACGAACACCGGGACCCTGAGACTTCTCTGAGACATGAGGGCTCTGAGCGAGGAAGGCTCCCGGCTTCTCAGGAGAGTGAAATGAGGGAGCTGTCAGGAGGCTGGAACTCCACCATCCATTGTCCAGTCTCCGGAAGAGCACTCTGAGAGGCTGGGCCCCGCCGTGGTTGGCCGCTGGGTGACGGGACACGGTGCAGGCCTGTGCAGTAGGCAGGCAAGGTCTGCTGTGCGGAGGCTGCCGGTCGATGCTGGGCACCTGGGCGGGTGTCCTCCGGCCCATCTGGGGCGACGTACTCGCTCCAAGTTCGGTTGCGGCCGGCGGAGGTTGGAGAGTTTCCCCTGCCCCGAGCTCACCTCCCTGGATGGCGTCTTCGGGGATCTGGAAGGGACCCAGTCTCGGTATCTTGGGGAAGTTCAGGCAAGCCTGAATCGGAGCCTGGGCAGGTCTCTTGGCTCCTGGCCTGAAGCTGAGATTGGAGCCTAGGCCCAAGCTGCGTGTGGCGGCTGGTGGGCAGGGCTGTGAGGTCAGCGCGGGACGTCTGTCTTGTGCCCGGGCGCTGATGGCCTGGAGCAGGCCGTGGGTTTGGGAGGCAGCCTGGGGAACTTCTCGGCAGCCACCCTCCGGGCTGCTGTGAGTGGGCTTCACCACGAGGAAAGGCCCCGGGCCCTGGTGCCTGACTGCAGGCTGAGGGATGGGGGCCGCAGCCCCTGTCTGTCGAAGACTAGAGGAGGAGCTCACACTGGCTTTTCTGAGGGGAGACAGTGAAGCCAAGACGGAACCCCTGTCAGACATTTCGGTAGCTGAGCCATCAGTGAGGACAGGGTCCACGCGTGGCCTCTTACTGGTTGTGTGGAGCGGCACTGGCCTGCTTGCAACCTGAAAGACAGGAAACCACACACGTTACAAGTTCCTCTGCATGGAGCCGAAACGAAAATCAGCCACTTCCAAAGACGAGGGGCACGCGCCATGAAATTCTCCATACAGAATCGACAGGCGGTCCTTGGAAGTAGGGACAGACCCTCCACCTGAGTGCTGATCAGGACAAGACTCATGAAAGATGCGCTCTCGAGCTATGTGTAGCTGATCCGAGCACACCGTTGTTCAAAAGAACAATGTCTTGGGCATTAACTGGATCGGAGTGCCTCCACTCAGCCTTCCCTGAAGTGGAAGGGACTAATGCCCTTCTGAAGGCAGGTTGGTGGCTCAAGGGTTCTCAGGGGGTGTTCTCTGAAAAGCTGCATGTTCCTGGGTTTAGCCCTCTCCATGTTTGGGGCCTCTGAGGGACGAATTTCCTCACGCTGCCAGGAACATGTTGTTGGCAGGCTTGCCGTAATTGGACAGAAAGAAAGCAACGGGAAATAAGGCATCCTCAGATGCCTTCACCTGCAATCCAACTGACCTGGAAGGATGGTGGAGTCCCTGACCCCAAGAAGGCAAGAAAGAGGGGTTCCCCGATTCCCTCCCGCAGCCGGGAAGCCGAAAGGAAATCAACCAGTGTGACCTAGAGGAGAAAAAGACCAGGGGCCCGGGGTGACACTCACCCTCAGATCATCACAAGATTCCGTGGATCCTCTTCGATTTGGCAGCGGCTTCTCTGGAGGTTTCCCGGAAAATATCCGGAGGAGAGCCTTCCTCTGCGGGTCTTGCTGCCTGCAGAACAGAAAAAGGTCAGGCCGTGCCCCCTGGTTTTCCCCGGGAGACAGGGAGAACCCTGTCTGGGGCCCAGGCCCATTCCGTGTTGCGTGACACAGAAATGGACATCTGGTGCCCTTTCCGCCTCTGCACCTTCCCTCACCTGCCAACCTTCCCGTCCTCCTGGTGGCCCTCTAGGCTTCCCAACTAAGGACTGTGATTTGGACTCCATTGCTTTTCCCCCTGTCATGGGGAACCTGCACGAAGCGCCCCCGCCTCTCCCCGTCCCCGAGTCTCCCAGAGCCAGAGGGGCTCTTGGGTGTGGAAGAACGGAGGACAAGGAGCTGCGCTCTATTTCCTGCAGCGTTCCTTCCCTGGACCGGAGACGGAAAGGCACACGGTGTGCAGGTGCAGAGACACCATGTCCTTAGGAGGCAGTACTCTCAGAGTGGTGAAAACCCCTCCCACCGCTCACCTTGGTCTCTCTTCCTTCTCTCCCTTATCCTTGTTCAAGGGCCCCGGGTTCGCCTCCACCGGGGGCTTCCACGGTTTCAGGTTTTCCTTCCCTTCCTTCTTCCCGAAGGTCTGTGGAACCAGGGCTGCCTTCCAGCACTTCATGGGGCACCTGGTACTTCTGGCCGTGTGGCCAAAGGCCCCGCAGTCTTTGCACTTGAGCTGTGGGTGGAAAGGAAGTGATGTCAGTGAGTGAGCTGAAGCCACAGGCAGCCATCCGATGTCAACATTGAGAGGGATTATGAATTCAGAGCTGAATAAGGATTCCAAAGAGGGGACCCCGGCATGGGGCCCGTTAAGTGCTGGGAGAGTTCGGATACGATGTTCCCTCCCAAAGCCCATGTGACGGAGGACCTCTAAAAGGAAGGACTCGAGGTACTAAGGGGCACGATCGTGACCCCGATGTCAACCACACAGCCAAAGGTGGCTACACAGGATTCTAAGTAGGAAGGGAGGTTGCCCCCAAGAGTCTCTCAAGGGATCTATGGGGCCGGGGAGGAGGTCCCAAGCCACGCCCACCTCGGATGGGTAAAGCAACCTGGGTGGTGGTGACAGAAACCTTTGGAATCCAACCCAGTCTCTGAGGACCCTGTGACAACCCCTCCCCCCGCCCCCACCCCCATACCCAAGAGATCCAGGGCTAGACTTACCCTGGGATCTTCTTCATCGGGCGGGGGAGCCCTTGGCGCAACTGGGGCCCTCCGCTGCTTCTGGAGGGTCTGGGCTCTCCCGAGTCTGTTGGCCCCAGTTTTGGGGTCACGACGGGCCAACATCTTCGTCTCCTGGGGGTTCTATGACCGCCTTTTTCGGGGGTTGATTGTTGGGTCACCTGAAACACACACAAACACACCCATATCGATGGTGAAGCACACTGGATATTCACACACACCCACAGGAAGCCCCCAGCTAACTCCTTGCCGCTGCGGTCGTGAGGAGACTTCACCACCGGTCGGTCAAGTCTGTGCCTCACACTGTGCTCTGTACACCCTCAGATATTGTGTGTTCCTCTGCCATGATTACCTAGTCCGAGTGTAAACCTCGCCTGCCACGGGGCCCATGGCCTAGGGGTGGGGAGCTGAGCTTTCTGCCCCAAACAATCCACTGATTCTGAAGACAGGACTGAGGTGTATCACGATTCACGCCGGTAGGAGACACGATGATTCTATCTCCCTTGACGGCCAGAATGATGGAAGCCGCAGGGCATGGCGTATGGCACCCTTTGGCAGGTCTGTTTGAAATCAGGGATAAGGGAGGCTTCCTGTCACAACTTGAATCGCTACTCTTGCCATTTCTAATTAGGCAACTTCCAAACACAAATTCATAGAGAGAAGTTTTCTTCCTCTCTATCGCACTAGCAGGTGATGGTCTTTCCTGTTCTATCGTTTTGGCTTTAGCTCCAGCCCCTCTTTATTTATTTTTCTGATATTTTACGCATGCCACACGAACCCGTCCAAACAAACGGTGAACAGGTGCCATAGCGTATCGATTTCTTACACGGCTGAAGGGCAAACCGCCCCTTTTTCAAAACCTCTTTTCCCATTTCCCCACCAATTCAGCACGCTGGTTTACATTTCCTTTCGCATTTCCATCTTGGTCTTATCCCACACGTGGAGACGGGAATGATTTCTCGTTTTCTGTTCCAAGAATTACCAGTAAGCAGAATACATCCTACCCCATCAGCAAGCCCCAGTGTGATCGATTTCTTTCACTCTCCCTCGTCTCTTCCCCCCCAAACCCCGCCCCACCCCTCAGGGACTACGTGAAACAAACAGTTGTTCGGTGAAACTAACCTGAAGTTACAGGTCAGCTTTCTTTCCTCGGCTGGCGCTCAGACGGGCAGGTGCTGGAGCAGCCCCGCTGGAAGCGATGCAGCATCCAGGAAGACCGAGGAAGGGGCGGAGAGGGACCTCTGCTTTCCAGGCTGCCTTTTATACCGCCTCTGGTCTCCGGACGTGGAGGGCACCCTAACCTGATCCATTACAGGTACCTTAATTGCAATTAACTTAACCCAATCACATGACCTGGAGACGTCTGTCTGCACAGCCCACTCTAAGATCATGTTCACCTTTGGCCGACATTCTAAAACCTACGAGTACAGCTGCAAGCTTTGAAGGATAGTTGTTCCCCGTCAGACGTGTGACACTGGTTCGTTTACCCTTGTCTCGTTTTCCGTCTTGATTGCCTTTTGTTTGTCTGTTCGTGTTAAAAAAAAAATGTGGTAAAATAGACGCCTTTTAATTGGGCCGTGTCTACTACATCTCGACGTAGGCCTCAGTGTCATCAAGGAGATTCTCCTGGACACGCCGTCACGGCCATGATCCATCTTCAGAGCTTCTCTTTCTTCCCCACGGTAAGTCTGTCAGCAGAGAACACTGACCACACCCTCATGTGTTTTCTCCTCCAGGAGGCGCTTGGAAACCACCGTGAGTTGGACTGCACTGGGAAACACAGATGAAGAAAGTCAAGACCGCTTTGTCCTTCAGCGCCTGGCTCCCTTTTCAACTCGTCTTGCGACTCCAGGCATTATGCCTGAAAAGTCTCCGGGACGCCTGTGAGGCTCTACTTCCCTGGGTCCCATTGCCATTTCTCTGCATTTGCGAGGATCCACCGGACCTTCTTTGGAACTCCCCCGTCGGTGAACTTTGGTGCCACGTCCCCTAATTCTGTCCTTGGTCATCTGCACCTGCACGGGTTAGGCTCCATGTTCCATGGACGGGAAGAGACAGGCAGGAGTCGGAATGCTTAACCGACACACTGGGGCATTTTCTCCTGTAGCCCAAGTGACCCCATGGTCTGGTCGAGCTTTGGAACCGGTCGCGTCCCCCTCGACACTGCACCCGACTCCCAGTTTCTCAATCTTGTTGGCCCCCCGGCGACCTCCGGTTCGATGAATTGCACCTGCTGAAACTCGAGTTCCCTTTGACTTGCGCTTCATGAATTATTCGTGATTCAGGTTGGAACCCCAGCTTACGACCCCCTGTAGGCCGTTCTCTGAGCTTTCCGGTCACATCGTTTCCTTTTACGCTCTTTGGTTCATCGTGGTCCTGCTCGTTCTGCTGTCAGAGGAGCAGAGAGTTGATCTTCTTGATTCTGGATACTGATACTTTCTAGGTGATCTGGATAAGCAAGATGACGACCCTCAAGAGCGGCGGAAAGGGAGCAGCCATTTGGTGGGCCGCAGGGAATCCCGCTCAGTTCCCAGGGCTCCTAGATGTGGAATCCTGGTCAGAGTTGTTCGCAGGTCAGAGAATGGAGATAGCCTGTGCATGATGGGATAGCCCTGCCTAGATCGTTCAGTGAGTCTCTAGCTCAGCTACTCTCAGGATCGGGGGGAGGACCGTGGAAAGGCCCGGTGTCAGACATCCGGAAAGAAGACGGGATGAATGTCTTACCTCTGAAGTACATCCCGAATCTGGGAGTTAACTTCAGCTTTGCTGGGGTCTATTTGGCGAATGACAGTGTGCCTGGTGCCTACGCACATCCGGCAGCCACTTCATGGGGGCGTCGCAATTGGAACCACGCACCTGCCGTCGGCGTTTGAGCCAAATGGGGACCCGTGGTGCAAGCAACGCTCCCCACGTGTTAGCGTGCGTGAGATTCAGCTGGCGGCATTTTACTAGGTGCGTGTTGGTAGAGTGGGGCTGAGGTTTGCTTGCTCCTGTGGATGTAGAAGAAGTCAAAGGTCCTGCCCAGCCCTGCGGTCCCCTCAGTCAACTCTGTTTCGGAGACATAACGATTTGGATTGCTAACAAGTCAGGAAAGTTTCAAGCCCTTGGAAGATCAGTTAAACACAAACACGGAATGAGAGTCAAAAGACAATATGTCATCTTTTTGAGAATTTTACTCACTTCAAGCACATGAAACACACATATTGACAAAGGCATGCCAGAGCCCAGTTTTCGAGGCCGAGGAAGGACCCCGAGAGCGCGCAGTGCAGCAGGCTTCCCAGCGTCCCAAACACTGCTCTCGGGGCGGGGCGCAGCGGAAGGGCTGCACCTCTCAGTGTTCCCAAACTTTTCCCTTATTCAGTCATCTAGAGAGCAAAAACTCAGTCATTCCCCAGTTTCCTATTGACGTCCCAGCAGAAGTCTGACTCCTGCGCGTCGCCCAGTTTCTCAGGCAACCAATCACTGGCACGGAAGCTTTTCCTGGCGCGTTTCCGGAGAGCCATGTGAACTACAATGTCCCTCACCAGAATTCAATGAGGCAGAGTCCCTGCATCGGCTCCCTGCCTGGCCTGGGCTAACACATCCGCAGAAGCGCCACAGCCAGGGAGCTTCGGAGTCACCGCAGAGAGTCTGCTCGCTGCTCTGCGCTCCTCAGTCCCACAGTCCCCTCCAAGTCACGGGAGCGGGAGGCCAAGGAGCCCCTGCCACCTGCAGTCTCACTCCAGGTCAAAATCACTGTCCTCTGAGGAGGAGGAAACCTGAAGGTCCTCATAGAGGACACTCGGTGGGACACGAACACCGGGACCCTGAGACTTCTCTGAGACATGAGGGCTCTGAGCGAGGAAGGCTCCCGGCTTCTCAGGAGAGTGAAATGAGGGAGCTGTCAGGAGGCTGGAACTCCACCATCCATTGTCCAGTCTCCGGAAGAGCACTCTGAGAGGCTGGGCCCCGCCGTGGTTGGACGCTGGGTGACGGGACACGGTGCAGGCCTGTGCAGTAGGCAGGCAAGGTCTGCTGTGCGGAGGCTGCCGGTCGATGCTGGGCACCTGGGCGGGTGTCCTCCGGCCCATCTGGGGCGACGTACTCGCTCCAAGTTCGGTTGCGGCCGGCGGAGGTTGGAGAGTGTCCCCTGCCCCGAGCTCACCTCCCTGGATTGCGTCTTCGGGGATCTGGAAGGGACCCAGTCTCGGTATCTTGGGGAAGTTCAGGCAAGCCTGAATCGGAGCCTGGGCAGGTCTCTTGGCTCCTGGCCTGAAGCTGAGATTGGAGCCTAGGCCCAAGCTGCGTGTGGCGGCTGGTGGGCAGGGCTGTGAGGTCAGCGCGGGACGTCTGTCTTGTGCCCGGGCGCTGATGGCCTGGAGCAGGCCGTGGGTTTGGGAGGCAGCCTGGGGAACTTCTCGGCAGCCACCCTCCGGGCTGCTGTGAGTGGGCTTCACCACGAGGAAAGGCCCCGGGCCCTGGTGCCTGACTGCAGGCTGAGGGATGGGGGCCGCAGCCCCTGTCTGTCGAAGACTAGAGGAGGAGCTCACACTGGCTTTTCTGAGGGGAGACAGTGAAGCCAAGACGGAACCCCTGTCAGACATTTCGGTAGCTGAGCCATCAGTGAGGACAGGGTCCACGCGTGGCCTCTTACTGGTTGTGTGGAGCGGCACTGGCCTGCTTGCAACCTGAAAGACAGGAAACCACACACGTTACAAGTTCCTCTGCATGGAGCCGAAACGAAAATCAGCCACTTCCAAAGACGAGGGGCACGCGCCATGAAATTCTCCATACAGAATCGACAGGCGGTCCTTGGAAGTAGGGACAGACCCTCCACCTGAGTGCTGATCAGGACAAGACTCATGAAAGATGCGCTCTCGAGCTATGTGTAGCTGATCCGAGCACACCATTGTTCAAAAGAACAATGTCTTGGGCATTAACTGGATCGGAGTGCCTCCACTCAGCCTTCCCTGAAGTGGAAGGGACTAATGCCCTTCTGAAGGCAGGTTGGTGGCTCAAGGGTTCTCAGGGGGTGTTCTCTGAAAAGCTGCATGTTCCTGGGTTTAGCCCTCTCCATGTTTGGGGCCTCTGAGGGACGAATTTCCTCACGCCGCCAGGAACATGTTGTTGGCAAGCTTGCCGTAATTGGACAGAAAGAAAGCAACGGGAAATAAGGCATCCTCAGATGCCTTCACCTGCAATCCAACTGACCTGGAAGGATGGTGGAGTCCCTGACCCCAAGAAGGCAAGAAAGAGGGGTTCCCTGATTCCCTCCCGCAGTCGGGAAGCTGAAAGGAAATCAACCAGTGTGACCTAGAGGAGAAAAAGACCAGGGGCCCGGGGTGACACTCACCATCAGATCATCACAAGATTCCGTGGATCCTCTTCGATTTGGCAGCGGCTTCTCTGGAGGTTTCCCGGAAAGTATCCGGAGGAGAGCCTTCCTCTGCGGGTCTTGCTGCCTGCAGAACAGAAAAAGGTCAGGCCGTGCCCCCTGGTTTTCCCCGGGAGACAGGGAGAACCCTGTCTGGGGCCCAGGCCCATTCCGTGTTGCGTGACACAGAAATGGACATCTGGTGCCCTTTCCGCCTCTGCACCTTCCCTCACCTGCCAACCTTCCCGTCCTCCTGGTGGCCCTCTAGGCTTCCCAACTAAGGACTGTGATTTGGACTCCATTGCTTTTCCCCCTGTCATGGGGAACCTGCACGAAGCGCCCCCGCCTCTCCCCGTCCCCGAGTCTCCCAGAGCCAGAGGGGCTCTTGGGTGTGGAAGAACGGAGGACAAGGAGCTGCGCTCTATTTCCTGCAGCGTTCCTTCCCTGGACCGGAGACGGAAAGGCACACGGTGTGCAGGTGCAGAGACACCATGTCCTTAGGAGGCAGTACTCTCAGAGTGGTGAAAACCCCTCCCACCGCTCACCTTGGTCTCTCTTCCTTCTCTCCCTTATCCTTGTTCAAGGGCCCCGGGTTCGCCTCCACCGGGGGCTTCCACGGTTTCAGGTTTTCCTTCCCTTCCTTCTTCCCGAAGGTCTGTGGAACCAGGGCTGCCTTCCAGCACTTCATGGGGCACCTGGTACTTCTGGCCGTGTGGCCAAAGGCCCCGCAGTCTTTGCACTTGAGCTGTGGGTGGAAAGGAAGTGATGTCAGTGAGTGAGCTGAAGCCACAGGCAGCCATCCGATGTCAACATTGAGAGGGATTATGAATTCAGAGCTGAATAAGGATTCCAAAGAGGGGACCCCGGCATGGGGCCCGTTAAGTGCTGGGAGAGTTCGGATACGATGTTCCCTCCCAAAGCCCATGTGACGGAGGACCTCTAAAAGGAAGGACTCGAGGTACTAAGGGGCACGATCGTGACCCCGATGTCAACCACACAGCCAAAGGTGGCTACACAGGATTCTAAGTAGGAAGGGAGGTTGCCCCCAAGAGTCTCTCAAGGGATCTATGGGGCCGGGGAGGAGGTCCCAAGCCACGCCCACCTCGGATGGGTAAAGCAACCTGGGTGGTGGTGACAGAAACCTTTGGAATCCAACCCAGTCTCTGAGGACCCTGTGACAACCCCTCCCCCCGCCCCCACCCCCATACCCAAGAGATCCAGGGCTAGACTTACCCTGGGATCTTCTTCATCGGGCGGGGGAGCCCTTGGCGCAACTGGGGCCCTCCGCTGCTTCTGGAGGGTCTGGGCTCTCCCGAGTCTGTTGGCCCCAGTTTTGGGGTCACGACGGGCCAACATCTTCGTCTCCTGGGGGTTCTATGACCGCCTTTTTCGGGGGTTGATTGTTGGGTCACCTGAAACACACACAAACACACCATATCGATGGTGAAGCACACTGGATATTCACACACACCCACAGGAAGCCCCCAGCTAACTCCTTGCCGCTGCGGTCGTGAGGAGACTTCACCACCGGTCGGTCAAGTCTGTGCCTCACACTGTGCTGTGTACACCCTCAGATATTGTGTGTTCCTCTGCCATGATTACCTAGTCCGAGTGTAAACCTCGCCTGCCACGGGGCCCATGGCCTAGGGGTGGGGAGCTGAGCTTTCTGCCCCAAACAATCCACTGATTCTGAAGACAGGACTGAGGTGTATCACGATTCACGCCGGTAGGAGACACGATGATTCTATCTCCCTTGACGGCCAGAATGATGGAAGCCGCAGGGCATGGCGTATGGCACCCTTTGGCAGGTCTGTTTGAAATCAGGGATAAGGGAGGCTTCCTGTCACAACTTGAATCGCTACTCTTGCCATTTCTAATTAGGCAACTTCCAAACACAAATTCATAGAGAGAAGTTTTCTTCCTCTCTATCGCACTAGCAGGTGATGGTCTTTCCTCTTCTATCGTTTTGGCTTTAGCTCCAGCCCCTCTTTATTTATTTTTCTGATATTTTACGCATGCCACACGAACCCGTCCAAACAAACGGTGAACAGGTGCCATAGCGTATCGATTTCTTACACGGCTGAAGGGCAAACCGCCCCTTTTTCAAAACCTCTTTTCCCATTTCCCCACCAATTCAGCACGCTGGTTTACATTTCCTTTCGCATTTCCATCTTGGTCTTATCCCACACGTGGAGACGGGAATGATTTCTCGTTTTCTGTTCCAAGAATTACCAGTAAGCAGAATACATCCTACCCCATCAGCAAGCCCCAGTGTGATCGATTTCTTTCACTCTCCCTCGTCTCTTCCCCCCCAAACCCTGCCCCACCCCTCAGGGACTACGTGAAACAAACAGTTGTTCGGTGAAACTAACCTGAAGTTACAGGTCAGCTTTCTTTCCTCGGCTGGCGCTCAGACGGGCAGGTGCTGGAGCAGCCCCGCTGGAAGCGATGCAGCATCCAGGAAGACCGAGGAAGGGGCGGAGAGGGACCTCTGCTTTCCAGGCTGCCTTTTATACCGCCTCTGGTCTCCGGACGTGGAGGGCACCCTAACCTGATGCATTACAGGTACCTTAATTGCAATTAACTTAATCCAATCACATGACCTGGAGACGTCTGTCTGCACAGCCCACTCTAAGATCATGTTCACCTTTGGCCGACATTCTAAAACCTACGAGTACAGCTGCAAGCTTTGAAGGATAGTTGTTCCCCGTCAGACGTGTGACACTGGTTCGTTTACCCTTGTCTCGTTTTCCGTCTTGATTGCCTTTTGTTTGTCTGCTCGTGTTAAAAAAAAAATGTGGTAAAATAGACGCCTTTTAATTGGGCCGTGTCTTCTACATCTCGACGTAGGCCTCAGTGTCATCAAGGAGATTCTCCTGGACACGCCGTCACGGCCATGATCCATCTTCAGAGCTTCTCTTTCTTCCCCACGGTAAGTCTGTCAGCAGAGAACACTGACCACACCCTCATGTGTTTTCTCCTCCAGGAGGCGCTTGGAAACCACCGTGAGTTGGACTGCACTGGGAAACACAGATGAAGAAAGTCAAGACCGCTTTGTCCTTCAGCGCCTGGCTCCCTTTTCAACTCGTCTTGCGACTTCAGGCATTATGCCTGAAAAGTCTCCGGGACGCCTGTGAGGCTCTACTTCCCTGGGTCCCATTGCCATTTCTCTGCATTTGCGAGGATCCACCGGACCTTCTTCGGAACTCCCCCATCGGTGAACTTTGGTGCCACGTCCCCTAATTCTGTCCTTGGTCATCTGCACCTGCACGGGTTAGGCTCCATGTTCCATGGACGGGAAGAGACAGGCAGGAGTCGGAATGCTTAACCGACACACTGGGGCATTTTCTCCTGTAGCCCAAGTGACCCCATGGTCTGGTCGAGCTTTGGAACCGGTCGCGTCCCCCTCGACACTGCACCCGACTCCCAGTTTCTCACTCTTGTTGGCCCCCCAGCGACCTCCGGTTCGATGAATTGCACCTGCTGAAACTCGAGTTCCCTTTGACTTGCGCTTCATGAATTATTCGTGATTCAGGTTGGAACCCCAGCTTACGACCCACTGTAGGCCGTTCTCTGAGCTTTCCGGTCACATCGTTTCCTTTCACGCTCTTTGGTTCATCGTGGTCCTGCTCGTTCTGCTGTCAGAGGAGCAGAGAGTTGATCTTCTTGATTCTGGATACTGATACTTTCTAGGTGATCTGGATAAGCAAGATGACGACCCTCAAGAGCGGCGGAAAGGGAGCAGCCATTTGGTGGGCCGCAGGGAATCCCGCTCAGTTCCCAGGGCTCCTAGATGTGGAATCCTGGTCAGAGTTGTTCCCAGGTCAGAGAATGGAGCCAGCCTGTGCATGATGGGATAGCCCTGCCTAGATCGTTCAGTGAGTCTCTAGCTCAGCTACTCTTAGGATCGGGGGGAGGACCGTGGAAAGGCCCGGTGTCAGACATCCGGAAAGAAGACGGGATGAATGTCTTACCTCTGAAGTACATCCCGAATCTGGGAGTTAACTTCAGCTTTGCTGGGGTCTATTTGGCGAATGACAGTGTGCCTGGTGCATACGCACATCCGGCAGCCACTTCATGGGGGCCGTCGAAATTGGAACCACGCACCTGGCATCGGCGTTTGAGCCAAATGGGGACCCGTGGTGCAAGCAACCCTCCCCACGTGTTAGCGTGCGTGAGATTCAGCTGGCGGCATTTTACTAGGTGCGTGTTGGTAGAGTGGGGCTGAGGTTTGCTTGCTCCTGTGGATGTAGAAGAAGTCAAAGGGCCTGCCCAGCCCTGCGGTCCCCTCAGTCAACTCTGTTTCGGAGACATAACGATTTGGATTGCTAACAAGTCAGGAAAGTTTCAAGCCCTTGGAAGATCAGTTAAACACAAACACGGAATGAGAGTCAACAGACAATATGTCATCTTTTTGAGAATTTTACTCACTTCAAGCACATGAAACACACATATTGACAAAGGCATGCCAGAGCCCAGTTTTCGAGGCCGAGGAAGGACCCCGAGAGCGCGCAGCGCAGCAGGCTTCCCAGCGTCCCAAACACTGCTCTCGGGGCGGGGCGCAGCGGAAGGGCTGCACCTCTCAGTGTTCCCAAACTTTTCCCTTATTCAGTCATCTAGAGAGCAAAAACTCAGTCATTCCCCAGTTTCCTATTGACGTCCCAGCAGAAGTCTGACTCCTGCGCGTCGCCCAGTTTCTCAGGCAACCAATCACTGGCACGGAAGCTTTTCCTGGCGCGTTTCCGGAGAGCCATGTGAACTACAATGTCCCTCACCAGAATTCAATGAGGCAGAGTCCCTGCATCGGCTCCCTGCCTGGCCTGGGCTAACACATCCGCAGAAGCGCCACAGCCAGGGAGCTTCGGAGTCACCGCAGAGAGTCTGCTCGCTGCTCTGCGCTCCTCAGTCCCACAGTCCCCTCCAAGTCACGGGAGCGGGAGGCCAAGGAGCCCCTGCCACCTGCAGTCTCACTCCAGGTCAAAATCACTGTCCTCTGAGGAGGAGGAAACCTGAAGGTCCTCATAGAGGACACTCGGTGGGACACGAACACCGGGACCCTGAGACTTCTCTGAGACATGAGGGCTCTGAGCGAGGAAGGCTCCCGGCTTCTCAGGAGAGTGAAATGAGGGAGCTGTCAGGAGGCTGGAGCTCCACCATCCATTGTCCAGTCTCCGGAAGAGCACTCTGAGAGGCTGGGCCCCGCCATGGCTGGCCGCTGGGTGACGGGACACGGTGCAGGCCTGGGCAGTAGGCAGGCAAGGTCTGCTGTGCGGAGGCTGCCGGTCGATGCTGGGCACCTGGGCGGGTGTCCTCCGGCCCATCTGGGGCGACGTACTCGCTCCAAGTTCGGTTGCGGCCGGCGGAGGTTGGAGAGTGTCCCGTGCCCCGAGCTCACCTCCCTGGATGGCGTCTTCAGGGATCTGGAAGGGACCCAGTCTCGGTATCTTGGGGAAGTTCAGGCAAGCCTGAATCGGAGCCTGGGCAGGTCTCTTGGCTCCTGGCCTGAAGCTGAGATTGGAGCCTAGGCCCAAGCTGCATGTGGCGGCTGGTGGGCAGGGCTGTGAGGTCAGCGCGGGACGTCTGTCTTGTGCCCGGGGGCTGATGGCCTGGAGCAGGCCGTGGGTTTGGGAGGCAGCCTGGGGAACTTCTCGGCAGCCACCCTCCGGGCTGCTGTGAGTGGGCTTCACCACGAGGAAAGGCCCCGGGCCCTGGTGCCTGACTGCAGGCTGAGGGATGGGGGCCGCAGCCCCTGTCTGTCGAAGACTAGAGGAGGAGCTCACACTGGCTTTTCTGAGGGGAGACAGTGAAGCCAAGACGGAACCCCTGTCAGACATTTCGGTAGCTGAGCCATCAGTGAGGACAGGGTCCACGCGTGGCCTCTTACTGGTTGTGTGGAGCGGCACTGGCCTGCTTGCAACCTGAAAGACAGGAAACCACACACGTTACAAGTTCCTCTGCATGGAGCCGAAACGAAAATCAGCCACTTCCAAAGACGAGGGGCACGCGCCATGAAATTCTCCATACAGAATCGACAGGCGGTCCTTGGAAGTAGGGACAGACCCTCCACCTGAGTGCTGATCAGGACAAGACTCATGAAAGATGCGCTCTCGAGCTATGTGTAGCTGATCCGAGCACACCATTGTTCAAAAGAACAATGTCTTGGGCATTAACTGGATCGGAGTGCCTCCACTCAGCCTTCCCTGAAGTGGAAGGGACTAATGCCCTTCTGAAGGCAGGTTGGTGGCTCAAGGGTTCTCAGGGGGTGTTCTCTGAAAAGCTGCATGTTCCTGGGTTTAGCCCTCTCCATGTTTGGGGCCTCTGAGGGACGAATTTCCTCACGCCGCCAGGAACATGTTGTTGGCAGGCTTGCCGTAATTGGACAGAAAGAAAGCAACGGGAAATAAGGCATCCTCAGATGCCTTCACCTGCAATCCAACTGACCTGGAAGGATGGTGGAGTCCCTGACCCCAAGAAGGCAAGAAAGAGGGGTTCCCCGATTCCCTCCCGCAGCCGGGAAGCCGAAAGGAAATCAACCAGTGTGACCTAGAGGAGAAAAAGACCAGGGGCCCGGGGTGACACTCACCCTCAGATCATCACAAGATCCCGTGGATCCTCTTCGATTTGGCAGCGGCTTCTCTGGAGGTTTCCCGGAAAATATCCGGAGGAGAGCCTTCCTCTGCGGGTCTTGCTGCCTGCAGAACAGAAAAAGGTCAGGCCGTGCCCCCTGGTTTTCCCCGGGAGACAGGGAGAACCCTGTCTGGGGCCCAGGCCCATTCCGTGTTGCGTGACACAGAAATGGACATCTGGTGCCCTTTCCGCCTCTGCACCTTCCCTCACCTGCCAACCTTCCCGTCCTCCTGGTGGCCCTCTAGGCTTCCCAACTAAGGACTGTGATTTGGACTCCATTGCTTTTCCCCCTGTCATGGGGAACCTGCACGAAGCGCCCCCGCCTCTCCCCGTCCCCGAGTCTCCCAGAGCCAGAGGGGCTCTTGGGTGTGGAAGAACGGATGACAAGGAGCTGTGCTCTATTTCCTGCAGCATTCCTTCCCTGGACCGGAGACGGAAAGGCACACGGTGTGCAGGTGCAGAGACACCATGTCCTTAGGAGGCAGTACTCTCAGAGTGGTGAAAACCCCTCCCACCGCTCACCTTGGTCTCTCTTCCTTCTCTCCCTTATCCTTGTTCAAGGGCCCCGGGTTCGCCTCCACCGGGGGCTTCCACGGTTTCAGGTTTTCCTTCCCTTCCTTCTTCCCGAAGGTCTGTGGAACCAGGGCTGCCTTCCAGCACTTCATGGGGCACCTGGTACTTCTGGCCGTGTGGCCAAAGGCCCCGCAGTCTTTGCACTTGAGCTGTGGGTGGAAAGGAAGTGATGTCAGTGAGTGAGCTGAAGCCACAGGCAGCCATCCGATGTCAACATTGAGAGGGATTATGAATTCAGAGCTGAATAAGGATTCCAAAGAGGGGACCCCGGCATGGGGCCCGTTAAGTGCTGGGAGAGTTCGGATACGATGTTCCCTCCCAAAGCCCATGTGACGGAGGACCTCTAAAAGGAAGGACTCGAGGTACTAAGGGGCACGATCGTGACCCCGATGTCAACCACACAGCCAAAGGTGGCTACACAGGATTCTAAGTAGGAAGGGAGGTTGCCCCCAAGAGTCTCTCAAGGGATCTATGGGGCCGGGGAGGAGGTCCCAAGCCACGCCCACCTCGGATGGGTAAAGCAACCTGGGTGGTGGTGACAGAAACCTTTGGAATCCAACCCAGTCTCTGAGGACCCTGTGACAACCCCTCCCCCCGCCCCCACCCCCATACCCAAGAGATCCAGGGCTAGACTTACCCTGGGATCTTCTTCATCGGGCGGGGGAGCCCTTGGCGCAACTGGGGCCCTCCGCTGCTTCTGGAGGGTCTGGGCTCTCCCGAGTCTGTTGGCCCCAGTTTTGGGGTCACGACGGGCCAACATCTTCGTCTCCTGGGGGTTCTATGACCGCCTTTTTCGGGGGTTGATTGTTGGGTCACCTGAAACACACACAAACACACCCATATCGATGGTGAAGCACACTGGATATTCACACACACCCACAGGAAGCCCCCAGCTAACTCCTTGCCGCTGCGGTCGTGAGGAGACTTCACCACCGGTCGGTCAAGTCTGTGCCTCACACTGTGCTGTGTACACCCTCAGATATTGTGTGTTCCTCTGCCATGATTACCTAGTCCGAGTGTAAACCTCGCCTGCCACGGGGCCCATGGCCTAGGGGTGGGGAGCTGAGCTTTCTGCCCCAAACAATCCACTGATTCTGAAGACAGGACTGAGGTGTATCACGATTCACGCCGGTAGGAGACACGATGATTCTATCTCCCTTGACGGCCAGAATGATGGAAGCCGCAGGGCATGGCGTATGGCACCCTTTGGCAGGTCTGTTTGAAATCAGGGATAAGGGAGGCTTCCTGTCACAACTTGAATCGCTACTCTTGCCATTTCTAATTAGGCAACTTCCAAACACAAATTCATAGAGAGAAGTTTTCTTCCTCTCTATCGCACTAGCAGGTGATGGTCTTTCCTCTTCTATCGTTTTGGCTTTAGCTCCAGCCCCTCTTTATTTATTTTTCTGATATTTTACGCATGCCACACGAACCCGTCCAAACAAACGGTGAACAGGTGCCATAGCGTATCGATTTCTTACACGGCTGAAGGGCAAACCGCCCCTTTTTCAAAACCTCTTTTCCCATTTCCCCACCAATTCAGCACGCTGGTTTACATTTCCTTTCGCATTTCCATCTTGGTCTTATCCCACACGTGGAGACGGGAATGATTTCTCGTTTTCTGTTCCAAGAATTACCAGTAAGCAGAATACATCCTACCCCATCAGCAAGCCCCAGTGTGATCGATTTCTTTCACTCTCCCTCGTCTCTTCCCCCCCAAACCCCGCCCCACCCCTCAGGGACTACGTGAAACAAACAGTTGTTCGGTGAAACTAACCTGAAGTTACAGGTCAGCTTTCTTTCCTCGGCTGGCGCTCAGACGGGCAGGTGCTGGAGCAGCCCCGCTGGAAGCGATGCAGCATCCAGGAAGACCGAGGAAGGGGCGGAGAGGGACCTCTGCTTTCCAGGCTGCCTTTTATACCGCCTCTGGTCTCCGGACGTGGAGGGCACCCTAACCTGATCCATTACAGGTACCTTAATTGCAATTAACTTAATCCAATCACATGACCTGGAGACGTCTGTCTGCACAGCCCACTCTAAGATCATGTTCACCTTTGGCCGACATTCTAAAACCTACGAGTACAGCTGCAAGCTTTGAAGGATAGTTGTTCCCCGTCAGACGTGTGACACTGGTTCGTTTACCCTTGTCTCGTTTTCCGTCTTGATTGCCTTTTGTTTGTCTGTTCGTGTTAAAAAAAAAATGTGGTAAAATAGACGCCTTTTAATTGGGCCGTGTCTACTACATCTCGACGTAGGCCTCAGTGTCATCAAGGAGATTCTCCTGGACACGCCGTCACGGCCATGATCCATCTTCAGAGCTTCTCTTTCTTCCCCACGGTAAGTCTGTCAGCAGAGAACACTGACCACACCCTCATGTGTTTTCTCCTCCAGGAGGCGCTTGGAAACCACTGTGAGTTGGACTGCACTGGGAAACACAGATGAAGAAAGTCAAGACCGCTTTGTCCTTCAGCGCCTGGCTCCCTTTTCAACTCGTCTTGCGACTCCAGGCATTATGCCTGAAAAGTCTCCGGGACGCCTGTGAGGCTCTACTTCCCTGGGTCCCATTGCCATTTCTCTGCATTTGCGAGGATCCACCGGACCTTCTTTGGAACTCCCCCGTCGGTGAACTTTGGTGCCACGTCCCCTAATTCTGTCCTTGGTCATCTGCACCTGCACGGGTTAGGCTCCATGTTCCATGGACGGGAAGAGACAGGCAGGAGTCGGAATGCTTAACCGACACACTGGGGCATTTTCTCCTGTAGCCCAAGTGACCCCATGGTCTGGTCGAGCTTTGGAACCGGTCGCGTCCCCCTCGACACTGCACCCAACTCCTAGTTTCTCAATCTTGTTGGCCCCCCGGCGACCTCCGGTTCGATGAATTGCACCTGCTGAAACTCGAGTTCCCTTTGACTTGCGCTTCATGAATTATTCGTGATTCAGGTTGGAACCCCAGCTTACGACCCCCTGTAGGCCGTTCTCTGAGCTTTCCGGTCACATCGTTTCCTTTCACGCTCTTTGGTTCATCGTGGTCCTGCTCGTTCTGCTGTCAGAGGAGCAGAGAGTTGATCTTCTTGATTCTGGATACTGATACTTTCTAGGTGATCTGGATAAGCAAGATGACGACCCTCAAGAGCGGCGGAAAGGGAGCAGCCATTTGGTGGGCCGCAGGGAATCCCGCTCAGTTCCCAGGGCTCCTAGATGTGGAATCCTGGTCAGAGTTGTTCGCAGGTCAGAGAATGGAGATAGCCTGTGCATGATGGGATAGCCCTGCCTAGATCGTTCAGTGAGTCTCTAGCTCAGCTACTCTCAGGATCGGGGGGAGGACCGTGGAAAGGCCCGGTGTCAGACATCCGGAAAGAAGACGGGATGAATGTCTTACCTCTGAAGTACATCCCGAATCTGGGAGTTAACTTCAGCTTTGCTGGGGTCTATTTGGCGAATGACAGTGTGCCTGGTGCATACGCACATCCGGCAGCCACTTCATGGGGGCGTCGCAATTGGAACCACGCACCTGCCGTCGGCGTTTGAGCCAAATGGGGACCCGTGGTGCAAGCAACGCTCCCCACGTGTTAGCGTGCGTGAAATTCAGCTGGCGGCATTTTACTAGGTGCGTGTTGGTAGAGTGGGGCTGAGGTTTGCTTGCTCCTGTGGATGTAGAAGAAGTCAAAGGGCCTGCCCAGCCCTCCGGTCCCCTCAGTCAACTCTGTTTCGGAGACATAACGATTTGGATTGCTAACAAGTCAGGAAAGTTTCAAGCCCTTGGAAGATCAGTTAAACACCAACACGGAATGAGAGTCAAAAGACAATATGTCATCTTTTTGAGAATTTTACTCACTTCAAGCACATGAAACACACATATTGACAAAGGCATGCCAGAGCCCAGTTTTCGAGGCCGAGGAAGGACCCCGAGAGCGCGCAGCGCAGCAGGCTTCCCAGCGTCCCAAACACTGCTCTCGGGGCGGGGCTCAGCGGAAGGGCTGCACCTCTCAGTGTTCCCAAACTTTTCCCTTATTCAGTCATCTAGAGAGCAAAAACACAGTCATTCCCCAGTTTCCTATTGACGTCCCAGCAGAAGTCTGACTCCTGCGCGTCGCCCAGTTTCTCAGGCAACCAATCACTGGCACGGAAGCTTTTCCTGGCGCGTTTCCGGAGAGCCATGTGAACTACAATGTCCCTCACCAGAATTCAATGAGGCAGAGTCCCTGCATCGGCTCCCTGCCTGGCCTGGGCTAACACATCCGCAGAAGCGCCACAGCCAGGGAGCTTCGGAGTCACCGCAGAGAGTCTGCTCGCTGCTCTGCGCTCCTCAGTCCCACAGTCCCCTCCAAGTCACGGGAGCGGGAGGCCAAGGAGGCCCTGCCACCTGCAGTCTCACTCCAGGTCAAAATCACTGTCCTCTGAGGAGGAGGAAACCTGAAGGTCCTCATAGAGGACACTCGGTGGGACACGAACACCGGGACCCTGAGACTTCTCTGAGACATGAGGGCTCTGAGCGAGGAAGGCTCCCGGCTTCTCAGGAGAGTGAAATGAGGGAGCTGTCAGGAGGCTGGAGCTCCACCATCCATTGTCCAGTCTCCGGAAGAGCACTCTGAGAGGCTGGGCCCCGCCATGGCTGGCCGCTGGGTGACGGGACACGGTGCAGGCCTGGGCAGTAGGCAGGCAAGGTCTGCTGTGCGGAGGCTGCCGGTCGATGCTGGGCACCTGGGCGGGTGTCCTCCGGCCCATCTGGGGCGACGTACTCGCTCCAAGTTCGGTTGCGGCCGGCGGAGGTTGGAGAGCGTCCCGTGCCCCGAGCTCACCTCCCTGGATGGCGTCTTCGGGGATCTGGAAGGGACCCAGTCTCGGTATCTTGGGGAAGTTCAGGCAAGCCTGAATCGGAGCCTGGGCAGGTCTCTTGGCTCCTGGCCTGAAGCTGAGATTGGAGCCTAGGCCCAAGCTGCGTGTGGCGGCTGGTGGGCAGGGCTGTGAGGTCAGCACGGGACGTCTGTCTTGTGCCCGGGGGCTGATGGCCTGGAGCAGGCCGTGGGTTTGGGAGGCAGCCTGGGGAACTTCTCGGCAGCCACCCTCCGGGCTGCTGTGAGTGGGCTTCACCACGAGGAAAGGCCCCGGGCCCTGGTGCCTGACTGCAGGCTGAGGGATGGGGGCCGCAGCCCCTGTCTGTCGAAGACTAGAGGAGGAGCTCACACTGGCTTTTCTGAGGGGAGACAGTGAAGCCAAGACGGAACCCCTGTCAGACATTTCGGTAGCTGAGCCATCAGTGAGGACAGGGTCCACGCGTGGCCTCTTACTGGTTGTGTGGAGCGGCACTGGCCTGCTTGCAACCTGAAAGACAGGAAACCACACACGTTACAAGTTCCTCTGCATGGAGCCGAAACGAAAATCGGCCACTTCCAAAGACGAGGGGCACGCGCCATGAAATTCTCCATACAGAATCGACAGGCGGTCCTTGGAAGTAGGGACAGACCCTCCACCTGAGTGCTGATCAGGACAAGATTCATGAAAGATGCGCTCTCGAGCTATGTGTAGCTGATCCGAGCACACCATTGTTCAAAAGAACAATGTCTTGGGCATTAACTGGATCGGAGTGCCTCCACTCAGCCTTCCCTGAAGTGGAAGGGACTAATGCCCTTCTGAAGGCAGGTTGGTGGCTCAAGGGTTCTCAGGGGGTGTTCTCTGAAAAGCTGCATGTTCCTGGGTTTAGCCCTCTCCATGTTTGGGGCCTCTGAGGGACGAATTTCCTCACGCCGCCAGGAACATGTTGTTGGCAGGCTTGCCGTAATTGGACAGAAAGAAAGCAACGGGAAATAAGGCATCCTCAGATGCCTTCACCTGCAATCCAACTGACCTGGAAGGATGGTGGAGTCCCTGACCCCAAGAAGGCAAGAAAGAGGGGTTCCCCGATTCCCTCCCGCAGCCGGGAAGCCGAAAGGAAATCAACCAGTGTGACCTAGAGGAGAAAAAGACCAGGGGCCCGGGGTGACACTCACCCTCAGATCATCACAAGATTCCGTGGATCCTCTTCGATTTGGCAGCGGCTTCTCTGGAGGTTTCCCGGAAAATATCCGGAGGAGAGCCTTCCTCTGTGGGTCTTGCTGCCTGCAGAACAGAAAATGGTCAGGCCGTGCCCCCTGGTTTTCCCCGGGAGACAGGGAGAACCCTGTCTGGGGCCCAGGCCCATTCCGTGTTGCGTGACACAGAAATGGATATCTGGTGCCCTTTCCGCCTCTGCACCTTCCCTCACCTGCCAACCTTCCCGTCCTCCTGGTGGCCCTCTAGGCTTCCCAACTAAGGACTGTGATTTGGACTCCATTGCTTTTCCCCCTGTCATGGGGAACCTGCACGAAGCGCCCCCGCCTCTCCCCGTCCCCGAGTCTCCCAGAGCCAGAGGGGCTCTTGGGTGTGGAAGAACGGAGGACAAGGAGCTGCGCTCTATTTCCTGCAGCGTTCCTTCCCTGGACTGGAGACGGAAAGGCACACGGTGTGCAGGTGCAGAGACACCATGTCCTTAGGAGGCAGTACTCTCAGAGTGGTGAAAACCCCTCCCACCGCTCACCTTGGTCTCTCTTCCTTCTCTCCCTTATCCTTGTTCAAGGGCCCCGGGTTCGCCTCCACCGGGGGCTTCCACGGTTTCAGGTTTTCCTTCCCTTCCTTATTCCCGAAGGTCTGTGGAACCAGGGCTGCCTTCCAGCACTTCATGGGGCACCTGGTACTTCTGGCCGTGTGGCCAAAGGCCCCGCAGTCTTTGCACTTGAGCTGTGGGTGGAAAGGAAGTGATGTCAGTGAGTGAGCTGAAGCCACAGGCAGCCATCCGATGTCAACATTGAGAGGGATTATGAATTCAGAGCTGAATAAGGATTCCAAAGAGGGGACCCCGGCATGGGGCCCGTTAAGTGCTGGGAGAGTTCGGATACGATGTTCCCTCCCAAAGCCCATGTGACGGAGGACCTCTAAAAGGAAGGACTCGAGGTACTAAGGGGCACGATCGTGACCCCGATGTCAACCACACAGCCAAAGGTGGCTACACAGGATTCTAAGTAGGAAGGGAGGTTGCCCCCAAGAGTCTCTCAAGGGATCTATGGGGCCGGGGAGGAGGTCCCAAGCCACGCCCACCTCGGATGGGTAAAGCAACCTGGGTGGTGGTGACAGAAACCTTTGGAATCCAACCCAGTCTCTGAGGACCCTGTGACAACCCCTCCCCCCGCCCCCACCCCCATACCCAAGAGATCCAGGGCTAGACTTACCCTGGGATCTTCTTCATCGGGCGGGGGAGCCCTTGGCGCAACTGGGGCCCTCCGCTGCTTCTGGAGGGTCTGGGCTCTCCCGAGTCTGTTGGCCCCAGTTTTGGGGTCACGACGGGCCAACATCTTCGTCTCCTGGGGGTTCTATGACCGCCTTTTTCGGGGGTTGATTGTTGGGTCACCTGAAACACACACAAACACACCCATATCGATGGTGAAGCACACTGGATATTCACACACACCCACAGGAAGCCCCCAGCTAACTCCTTGCCGCTGCGGTCGTGAGGAGACTTCACCACCGGTCGGTCAAGTCTGTGCCTCACACTGTGCTCTGTACACCCTCAGATATTGTGTGTTCCTCTGCCATGATTACCTAGTCCGAGTGTAAACCTCGCCTGCCACGGGGCCCATGGCCTAGGGGTGGGGAGCTGAGCTTTCTGCCCCAAACAATCCACTGATTCTGAAGACAGGACTGAGGTGTATCACGATTCACGCCGGTAGGAGACACGATGATTCTATCTCCCTTGACGGCCAGAATGATGGAAGCCGCAGGGCATGGCGTATGGCACCCTTTGGCAGGTCTGTTTGAAATCAGGGATAAGGGAGGCTTCCTGTCACAACTTGAATCGCTACTCTTGCCATTTCTAATTAGGCAACTTCCAAACACAAATTCATAGAGAGAAGTTTTCTTCCTCTCTATCGCACTAGCAGGTGATGGTCTTTCCTCTTCTATCGTTTTGGCTTTAGCTCCAGCCCCTCTTTATTTATTTTTCTGATATTTTACGCATGCCACACGAACCCGTCCAAACAAACGGTGAACAGGTGCCATAGCGTATCGATTTCTTACACGGCTGAAGGGCAAACCGCCCCTTTTTCAAAACCTCTTTTCCCATTTCCCCACCAATTCAGCACGCTGGTTTACATTTCCTTTCGCATTTCCATCTTGGTCTTATCCCACACGTGGAGACGGGAATGATTTCTCGTTTTCTGTTCCAAGAATTACCAGTAAGCAGAATACATCCTACCCCATCAGCAAGCCCCAGTGTGATCGATTTCTTTCACTCTCCCTCGTCTCTTCCCCCCCAAACCCCGCCCCACCCCTCAGGGACTACGTGAAACAAACAGTTGTTCGGTGAAACTAACCTGAAGTTACAGGTCAGCTTTCTTTCCTCGGCTGGCGCTCAGACGGGCAGGTGCTGGAGCAGCCCCGCTGGAAGCGATGCAGCATCCAGGAAGACCGAGGAAGGGGCGGAGAGGGACCTCTGCTTTCCAGGCTGCCTTTTATACCGCCTCTGGTCTCCGGACGTGGAGGGCACCCTAACCTGATCCATTACAGGTACCTTAATTGCAATTAACTTAACCCAATCACATGACCTGGAGACGTCTGTCTGCACAGCCCACTCTAAGATCATGTTCACCTTTGGCCGACATTCTAAAACCTACGAGTACAGCTGCAAGCTTTGAAGGATAGTTGTTCCCCGTCAGACGTGTGACACTGGTTCGTTTACCCTTGTCTCGTTTTCCGTCTTGATTGCCTTTTGTTTGTCTGTTCGTGTTAAAAAAAAAATGTGGTAAAATAGACGCCTTTTAATTGGGCCGTGTCTACTACATCTCGACGTAGGCCTCAGTGTCATCAAGGAGATTCTCCTGGACACGCCGTCACGGCCATGATCCATCTTCAGAGCTTCTCTTTCTTCCCCACGGTAAGTCTGTCAGCAGAGAACACTGACCACACCCTCATGTGTTTTCTCCTCCAGGAGGCGCTTGGAAACCACCGTGAGTTGGACTGCACTGGGAAACACAGATGAAGAAAGTCAAGACCGCTTTTTCCTTCAGCGCCTGGCTCCCTTTTCAACTCGTCTTGCGACTCCAGGCATTATGCCTGAAAAGTCTCCGGGACGCCTGTGAGGCTCTACTTCCCTGGGTCCCATTGCCATTTCTCTGCATTTGCGAGGATCCACCGGACCTTCTTTGGAACTCCCCCGTCGGTGAACTTTGGTGCCACGTCCCCTAATTCTGTCCTTGGTCATCTGCACCTGCACGGGTTAGGCTCCATGTTCCATGGACGGGAAGAGACAGGCAGGAGTCGGAATGCTTAACCGACACACTGGGGCATTTTCTCCTGTAGCCCAAGTGACCCCATGGTCTGGTCGAGCTTTGGAACCGGTCGCGTCCCCCTCGACACTGCACCCGACTCCCAGTTTCTCAATCTTGTTGGCCCCCCGGCGACCTCCGGTTCGATGAATTGCACCTGCTGAAACTCGAGTTCCCTTTGACTTGCGCTTCATGAATTATTCGTGATTCAGGTTGGAACCCCAGCTTACGACCCCCTGTAGGCCGTTCTCTGAGCTTTCCGGTCACATCGTTTCCTTTTACGCTCTTTGGTTCATCGTGGTCCTGCTCGTTCTGCTGTCAGAGGAGCAGAGAGTTGATCTTCTTGATTCTGGATACTGATACTTTCTAGGTGATCTGGATAAGCAAGATGACGACCCTCAAGAGCGGCGGAAAGGGAGCAGCCATTTGGTGGGCCGCAGGGAATCCCGCTCAGTTCCCAGGGCTCCTAGATGTGGAATCCTGGTCAGAGTTGTTCGCAGGTCAGAGAATGGAGATAGCCTGTGCATGATGGGATAGCCCTGCCTAGATCGTTCAGTGAGTCTCTAGCTCAGCTACTCTCAGGATCGGGGGGAGGACCGTGGAAAGGCCCGGTGTCAGACATCCGGAAAGAAGACGGGATGAATGTCTTACCTCTGAAGTACATCCCGAATCTGGGAGTTAACTTCAGCTTTGCTGGGGTCTATTTGGCGAATGACAGTGTGCCTGGTGCATACGCACATCCGGCAGCCACTTCATGGGGGCGTCGCAATTGGAACCACGCACCTGCCGTCGGCGTTTGAGCCAAATGGGGACCCGTGGTGCAAGCAACGCTCCCCACGTGTTAGCGTGCGTGAGATTCAGCTGGCGGCATTTTACTAGGTGCGTGTTGGTAGAGTGGGGCTGAGGTTTGCTTGCTCCTGTGGATGTAGAAGAAGTCAAAGGTCCTGCCCAGCCCTGCGGTCCCCTCAGTCAACTCTGTTTCGGAGACATAACGATTTGGATTGCTAACAAGTCAGGAAAGTTTCAAGCCCTTGGAAGATCAGTTAAACACAAACACGGAATGAGAGTCAAAAGACAATATGTCATCTTTTTGAGAATTTTACTCACTTCAAGCACATGAAACACACATATTGACAAAGGCATGCCAGAGCCCAGTTTTCGAGGCCGAGGAAGGACCCCGAGAGCGCGCAGTGCAGCAGGCTTCCCAGCGTCCCAAACACTGCTCTCGGGGCGGGGCGCAGCGGAAGGGCTGCACCTCTCAGTGTTCCCAAACTTTTCCCTTATTCAGTCATCTAGAGAGCAAAAACTCAGTCATTCCCCAGTTTCCTATTGACGTCCCAGCAGAAGTCTGACTCCTGCGCGTCGCCCAGTTTCTCAGGCAACCAATCACTGGCACGGAAGCTTTTCCTGGCGCGTTTCCGGAGAGCCATGTGAACTACAATGTCCCTCACCAGAATTCAATGAGGCAGAGTCCCCGCATCGGCTCCCTGCCTGGCCTGGGCTAACACATCCGCAGAAGCGCCACAGCCAGGGAGCTTCGGAGTCACCGCAGAGAGTCTGCTCGCTGCTCTGCGCTCCTCAGTCCCACAGTCCCCTCCAAGTCACGGGAGCGGGAGGCCAAGGAGCCCCTGCCACCTGCAGTCTCACTCCAGGTCAAAATCACTGTCCTCTGAGGAGGAGGAAACCTGAAGGTCCTCATAGAGGACACTCGGTGGGACACGAACACCGGGACCCTGAGACTTCTCTGAGACATGAGGGCTCTGAGCGAGGAAGGCTCCCGGCTTCTCAGGAGAGTGAAATGAGGGAGCTGTCAGGAGGCTGGAACTCCACCATCCATTGTCCAGTCTCCGGAAGAGCACTCTGAGAGGCTGGGCCCCGCCGTGGTTGGCCGCTGGGTGACGGGACACGGTGCAGGCCTGGGCAGTAGGCAGGCAAGGTCTGCTGTGCGGAGGCTGCCGGTCGATGCTGGGCACCTGGGCGGGTGTCCTCCGGCCCATCTGGGGCGACGTACTCGCTCCAAGTTCGGTTGCGGCCGGCGGAGGTTGGAGAGTGTCCCGTGCCCCGAGCTCACCTCCCTGGATGGCGTCTTCGGGGATCTGGAAGGGACCCAGTCTCGGTATCTTGGGGAAGTTCAGGCAAGCCTGAATCGGAGCCTGGGCAGGTCTCTTGGCTCCTGGCCTGAAGCTGAGATTGGAGCCTAGGCCCAAGCTGCGTGTGGCGGCTGGTGGGCAGGGCTGTGAGGTCAGCGCGGGACGTCTGTCTTGTGCCCGGGCGCTGATGGCCTGGAGCAGGCCGTGGGTTTGGGAGGCAGCCTGGGGAACTTCTCGGCAGCCACCCTCCGGGCTGCTGTGAGTGGGCTTCACCACGAGGAAAGGCCCCGGGCCCTGGTGCCTGACTGCAGGCTGAGGGATGGGGGCCGCAGCCCCTGTCTGTCGAAGACTAGAGGAGGAGCTCACACTGGCTTTTCTGAGGGGAGACAGTGAAGCCAAGACGGAACCCCTGTCAGACATTTCGGTAGCTGAGCCATCAGTGAGGACAGGGTCCACGCGTGGCCTCTTACTGGTTGTGTGGAGTGGCACTGGCCTGCTTGCAACCTGAAAGACAGGAAACCACACACGTTACAAGTTCCTCTGCATGGAGCCGAAACGAAAATCAGCCACTTCCAAAGACGAGGGGCACGCGCCATGAAATTCTCCATACAGAATCGACAGGCGGTCCTTGGAAGTAGGGACAGACCCTCCACCTGAGTGCTGATCAGGACAAGACTCATGAAAGATGCGCTCTCGAGATATGTGTAGCTGATCCGAGCACACCATTGTTCAAAAGAACAATGTCTTGGGCATTAACTGGATCGGAGTGCCTCCACTCAGCCTTCCCTGAAGTGGAAGGGACTAATGCCCTTCTGAAGGCAGGTTGGTGGCTCAAGGGTTCTCAGGGGGTGTTCTCTGAAAAGCTGCATGTTCCTGGGTTTAGCCCTCTCCATGTTTGGGGCCTCTGAGGGACGAATTTCCTCACGCCGCCAGGAACATGTTGTTGGCAAGCTTGCCGTAATTGGACAGAAAGAAAGCAACGGGAAATAAGGCATCCTCAGATGCCTTCACCTGCAATCCAACTGACCTGGAAGGATGGTGGAGTCCCTGACCCCAAGAAGGCAAGAAAGAGGGGTTCCCTGATTCCCTCCCGCAGCCGGGAAGCTGAAAGGAAATCAACCAGTGTGACCTAGAGGAGAAAAAGACCAGGGGCCCGGGGTGACACTCACCCTCAGATCATCACAAGATTCCGTGGATCCTCTTCGATTTGGCAGCGGCTTCTCTGGAGGTTTCCCGGAAAATATCCGGAGGAGAGCCTTCCTCTGCGGGTCTTGCTGCCTGCAGAACAGAAAAAGGTCAGGCCGTGCCCCCTGGTTTTCCCCGGGAGACAGGGAGAACCCTGTCTGGGGCCCAGGCCCATTCCGTGTTGCGTGACACAGAAATGGACATCTGGTGCCCTTTCCGCCTCTGCACCTTCCCTCACCTGCCAACCTTCCCGTCCTCCTGGTGGCCCTCTAGGCTTCCCAACTAAGGACTGTGATTTGGACTCCATTGCTTTTCCCCCTGTCATGGGGAACCTGCACGAAGCGCCCCCGCCTCTCCCCGTCCCCGAGTCTCCCAGAGCCAGAGGGGCTCTTGGGTGTGGAAGAACGGAGGACAAGGAGCTGCGCTCTATTTCCTGCAGCGTTCCTTCCCTGGACCGGAGACGGAAAGGCACACGGTGTGCAGGTGCAGAGACACCATGTCCTTAGGAGGCAGTACTCTCAGAGTGGTGAAAACCCCTCCCACCGCTCACCTTGGTCTCTCTTCCTTCTCTCCCTTATCCTTGTTCAAGGGCCCCGGGTTCGCCTCCACCGGGGGCTTCCACGGTTTCAGGTTTTCCTTCCCTTCCTTCTTCCCGAAGGTCTGTGGAACCAGGGCTGCCTTCCAGCACTTCATGGGGCACCTGGTACTTCTGGCCGTGTGGCCAAAAGCCCCGCAGTCTTTGCACTTGAGCTGTGGGTGGAAAGGAAGTGATGTCAGTGAGTGAGCTGAAGCCACAGGCAGCCATCCGATGTCAACATTGAGAGGGATTATGAATTCAGAGCTGAATAAGGATTTCAAAGAGGGGACCCCGGCATGGAGCCCGTTAAGTGCTGGGAGAGTTCGGATACGATGTTCCCTCCCAAATCCCATGTGATGGAGGACCTCTAAAAGGAAGGACTCGAGGTACTAAGGGGCACGATCGTGACCCCGATGTCAACCACACAGCCAAAGGTGGCTACACAGGATTCTAAGTAGGAAGGGAGGTTGCCCCCAAGAGTCTCTCAAGGGATCTATGGGGCCGGGGAGGAGGTCCCAAGCCACGCCCACCTCGGATGGGTAAAGCAACCTGGGTGGTGGTGACAGAAACCTTTGGAATCCAACCCAGTCTCTGAGGACCCTGTGACAACCCCTCCCCCCGCCCCCACCCCCATACCCAAGAGATCCAGGGCTAGACTTACCCTGGGATCTTCTTCATCGGGCGGGGGAGCCCTTGGCGCAACTGGGGCCCTCCGCTGCTTCTGGAGGGTCTGGGCTCTCCCGAGTCTGTTGGCCCCAGTTTTGGGGTCACGACGGGCCAACATCTTCGTCTCCTGGGGGTTCTATGACCGCCTTTTTCGGGGGTTGATTGTTGGGTCACCTGAAACACACACAAACACACCATATCGATGGTGAAGCACACTGGATATTCACACACACCCACAGGAAGCCCCCAGCTAACTCCTTGCCGCTGCGGTCGTGAGGAGACTTCACCACCGGTCGGTCAAGTCTGTGCCTCACACTGTGCTCTGTACACCCTCAGATATTGTGTGTTCCTCTGCCATGATTACCTAGTCCGAGTGTAAACCTCGCCTGCCACGGGGCCCATGGCCTAGGGGTGGGGAGCTGAGCTTTCTGCCCCAAACAATCCACTGATTCTGAAGACAGGACTGAGGTGTATCACGATTCACGCCGGTAGGAGACACGATGATTCTATCTCCCTTGACGGCCAGAATGATGGAAGCCGCAGGGCATGGCGTATGGCACCCTTTGGCAGGTCTGTTTGAAATCAGGGATAAGGGAGGCTTCCTGTCACAACTTGAATCGCTACTCTTGCCATTTCTAATTAGGCAACTTCCAAACACAAATTCATAGAGAGAAGTTTTCTTCCTCTCTATCGCACTAGCAGGTGATGGTCTTTCCTGTTCTATCGTTTTGGCTTTAGCTCCAGCCCCTCTTTATTTATTTTTCTGATATTTTACGCATGCCACACGAACCCGTCCAAACAAACGGTGAACAGGTGCCATAGCGTATCGATTTCTTACACGGCTGAAGGGCAAACCGCCCCTTTTTCAAAACCTCTTTTCCCATTTCCCCACCAATTCAGCACGCTGGTTTACATTTCCTTTCGCATTTCCATCTTGGTCTTATCCCACACGTGGAGACGGGAATGATTTCTCGTTTTCTGTTCCAAGAATTACCAGTAAGCAGAATACATCCTACCCCATCAGCAAGCCCCAGTGTGATCGATTTCTTTCACTCTCCCTCGTCTCTTCCCCCCCAAACCCCGCCCCACCCCTCAGGGACTACGTGAAACAAACAGTTGTTCGGTGAAACTAACCTGAAGTTACAGGTCAGCTTTCTTTCCTCGGCTGGCGCTCAGACGGGCAGGTGCTGGAGCAGCCCCGCTGGAAGCGATGCAGCATCCAGGAAGACCGAGGAAGGGGCGGAGAGGGACCTCTGCTTTCCAGGCTGCCTTTTATACCGCCTCTGGTCTCCGGACGTGGAGGGCACCCTAACCTGATCCATTACAGGTACCTTAATTGCAATTAACTTAATCCAATCACATGACCTGGAGACGTCTGTCTGCACAGCCCACTCTAAGATCATGTTCACCTTTGGCCGACATTCTAAAACCTACGAGTACAGCTGCAAGCTTTGAAGGATAGTTGTTCCCCGTCAGACGTGTGACACTGGTTCGTTTACCCTTGTCTCGTTTTCCGTCTTGATTGCCTTTTGTTTGTCTGTTCGTGTTAAAAAAAAAAATGTGGTAAAATAGACGCCTTTTAATTGGGCCGTGTCTACTACATCTCGACGTAGGCCTCAGTGTCATCAAGGAGATTCTCCTGGACACGCCGTCACGGCCATGATCCATCTTCAGAGCTTCTCTTTCTTCCCCACGGTAAGTCTGTCAGCAGAGAACACTGACCACACCCTCATGTGTTTTCTCCTCCAGGAGGCGCTTGGAAACCACCGTGAGTTGGACTGCACTGGGAAACACAGATGAAGAAAGTCAAGACCGCTTTGTCCTTCAGCGCCTGGCTCCCTTTTCAACTCGTCTTGCGACTCCAGGCATTATGCCTGAAAAGTCTCCGGGACGCCTGTGAGGCTCTACTTCCCTGGGTCCCATTGCCATTTCTCTGCATTTGCGAGGATCCACCGGACCTTCTTTGGAACTCCCCCGTCGGTGAACTTTGGTGCCACGTCCCCTAATTCTGTCCTTGGTCATCTGCACCTGCACGGGTTAGGCTCCATGTTCCATGGACGGGAAGAGACAGGCAGGAGTCGGAATGCTTAACCGACACACTGGGGCATTTTCTCCTGTAGCCCAAGTGACCCCATGGTCTGGTCGAGCTTTGGAACCGGTCGCGTCCCCCTCGACACTGCACCCGACTCCCAGTTTCTCAATCTTGTTGGCCCCCCGGCGACCTCCGGTTCGATGAATTGCACCTGCTGAAACTCGAGTTCCCTTTGACTTGCGCTTCATGAATTATTCGTGATTCAGGTTGGAACCCCAGCTTACGACCCCCTGTAGGCCGTTCTCTGAGCTTTCCGGTCACATCGTTTCCTTTCACGCTCTTTGGTTCATCGTGGTCCTGCTCGTTCTGCTGTCAGAGGAGCAGAGAGTTGATCTTCTTGATTCTGGATACTGATACTTTCTAGGTGATCTGGATAAGCAAGATGACGACCCTCAAGAGCGGCGGAAAGGGAGCAGCCATGTGGTGGGCCGCAGGGAATCCCGCTCAGTTCCCAGGGCTCCTAGATGTGGAATCCTGGTCAGAGTTGTTCCCAGGTCAGAGAATGGAGATAGCCTGTGCATGATGGGATAGCCCTGCCTAGATCGTTCAGTGAGTCTCTAGCTCAGCTACTCTTAGGATCGGGGGGAGGACCGTGGAAAGGCCCGGTGTCAGACATCCGGAAAGAAGACGGGATGAATGTCTTACCTCTGAAGTACATCCCGAATCTGGGAGTTAACTTCAGCTTTGCTGGGGTCTATTTGGCGAATGACAGTGTGCCTGGTGCATACGCACATCCGGCAGCCACTTCATGGGGGCCGTCGCAATTGGAACCACGCACCTGGCGTCGGCGTTTGAGCCAAATGGGGACCCGTGGTGCAAGCAACCCTCCCCACGTGTTAGCGTGCGTGAGATTCAGCTGGCGGCATTTTACTAGGTGCGTGTTGGTAGAGTGGGGCTGAGGTTTGCTTGCTCCTGTGGATGTAGAAGAAGTCAAAGGGCCTGCCCAGCCCTGCGGTCCCCTCAGTCAACTCTGTTTCGGAGACATAACGATTTGGATTGCTAACAAGTCAGGAAAGTTTCAAGCCCTTGGAAGATCAGTTAAACACAAACACGGAATGAGAGTCAAAAGACAATATGTCATCTTTTTGAGAATTTTACTCACTTCAAGCACATGAAACACACATATTGACAAAGGCATGCCAGAGCCCAGTTTTCGAGGCCGAGGAAGGACCCCGAGAGCGCGCAGCGCAGCAGGCTTCCCAGCGTCCCAAACACTGCTCTCGGGGCGGGGCGCAGCGGAAGGGCTGCACCTCTCAGTGTTCCCAAACTTTTCCCTTATTCAGTCATCTAGAGAGCAAAAACTCAGTCATTCCCCAGTTTCCTATTGACGTCCCAGCAGAAGTCTGACTCCTGCGCGTCGCCCAGTTTCTCAGGCAACCAATCACTGGCACGGAAGCTTTTCCTGGCGCGTTTCCGGAGAGCCATGTGAACTACAATGTCCCGCACCAGAATTCAATGAGGCAGAGTCCCTGCATCGGCTCCCTGCCTGGCCTGGGCTAACACATCCGCAGAAGCGCCACAGCCAGGGAGCTTCGGAGTCACCGCAGAGAGTCTGCTCGCTGCTCTGCGCTCCTCAGTCCCACAGTCCCCTCCAAGTCACGGGAGCGGGAGGCCAAGGAGCCCCTGCCACCTGCAGTCTCACTCCAGGTCAAAATCACTGTCCTCTGAGGAGGAGGAAACCTGAAGGTCCTCATAGAGGACACTCGGTGGGACACGAACACCGGGACCCTGAGACTTCTCTGAGACATGAGGGCTCTGAGCGAGGAAGGCTCCCGGCTTCTCAGGAGAGTGAAATGAGGGAGCTGTCAGGAGGCTGGAGCTCCACCATCCATTGTCCAGTCTCCGGAAGAGCACTCTGAGAGGCTGGGCCCCGCCATGGCTGGCCGCTGGGTGACGGGACACGGTGCAGGCCTGGGCAGTAGGCAGGCAAGGTCTGCTGTGCGGAGGCTGCCGGTCGATGCTGGGCACCTGGGCGGGTGTCCTCTGGCCCATCTGGGGCGACGTACTCGCTCCAAGTTCGGTTGCGGCCGGCGGAGGTTGGAGAGCGTCCCGTGCCCCGAGCTCACCTCCCTGGATGGCGTCTTCGGGGATCTGGAAGGGACCCAGTCTCGGTATCTTGGGGAAGTTCAGGCAAGCCTGAATCGGAGCCTGGGCAGGTCTCTTGGCTCCTGGCCTGAAGCTGAGATTGGAGCCTAGGCCCAAGCTGCGTGTGGCGGCTGGTGGGCAGGGCTGTGAGGTCAGCGCGGGACGTCTGTCTTGTGCCCGGGGGCTGATGGCCTGGAGCAGGCCGTGGGTTTGGGAGGCAGCCTGGGGAACTTCTCGGCAGCCACCCTCCGGGCTGCTGTGAGTGGGCTTCACCACGAGGAAAGGCCCCGGGCCCTGGTGCCTGACTGCAGGCTGAGGGATGGGGGCCGCAGCCCCTGTCTGTCGAAGACTAGAGGAGGAGCTCACACTGGCTTTTCTGAGGGGAGACAGTGAAGCCAAGACGGAACCCCTGTCAGACATTTCGGTAGCTGAGCCATCAGTGAGGACAGGGTCCACGCGTGGCCTCTTACTGGTTGTGTGGAGCGGCACTGGCCTGCTTGCAACCTGAAAGGCAGGAAACCACACACGTTACAAGTTCCTCTGCATGGAGCCGAAACGAAAATCAGCCACTTCCAAAGACGAGGGGCACGCGCCATGAAATTCTCCATACAGAATCGACAGGCGGTCCTTGGAAGTAGGGACAGACCCTCCACCTGAGTGCTGATCAGGACAAGACTCATGAAAGATGCGCTCTCGAGCTATGTGTAGCTGATCCGAGCACACCATTGTTCAAAAGAACAATGTCTTGGGCATTAACTGGATCGGAGTGCCTCCACTCAGCCTTCCCTGAAGTGGAAGGGACTAATGCCCTTCTGAAGGCAGGTTGGTGGCTCAAGGGTTCTCAGGGGGTGTTCTCTGAAAAGCTGCATGTTCCTGGGTTTAGCCCTCTCCATGTTTGGGGACTCTGAGGGACGAATTTCCTCACGCCGCCAGGAACATGTTGTTGGCAGGCTTGCCGTAATTGGACAGAAAGAAAGCAACGGGAAATAAGGCATCCTCAGATGCCTTCACCTGCAATCCAACTGACCTGGAAGGATGGTGGAGTCCCTGACCCCAAGAAGGCAAGAAAGAGGGGTTCCCCGATTCCCTCCCGCAGCCGGGAAGCTGAAAGGAAATCAACCAGTGTGACCTAGAGGAGAAAAAGACCAGGGGCCCGGGGTGACACTCACCCTCAGATCATCACAAGATTCCGTGGATCCTCTTCGATTTGGCAGCGGCTTCTCTGGAGGTTTCCCGGAAAATATCCGGAGGAGAGCCTTCCTCTGTGGGTCTTGCTGCCTGCAGAACAGAAAAAGGTCAGGCCGTGCCCCCTGGTTTTCCCCGGGAGACAGGGAGAACCCTGTCTGGGGCCCAGGCCCATTCCGTGTTGCGTGACACAGAAATGGACATCTGGTGCCCTTTCCGCCTCTGCACCTTCCCACACCTGCCAACCTTCCCGTCCTCCTGGTGCCCCTCTAGGCTTCCCAACTAAGGACTGTGATTTGGACTCCATTGCTTTTCCCCCTGTCATGGGGAACCTGCACGAAGCGCCCCCGCCTCTCCCCGTCCCCGAGTCTCCCAGAGCCAGAGGGGCTCTTGGGTGTGGAAGAACGGAGGACAAGGAGCTGCGCTCTATTTCCTGCAGCGTTCCTTCCCTGGACCGGAGACGGAAAGGCACACGGTGTGCAGGTGCAGAGACACCATGTCCTTAGGAGGCAGTACTCTCAGAGTGATGAAAACCCCTCCCACCGCTCACCTTGGTCTCTCTTCCTTCTCTCCCTTATCCTTGTTCAAGGGCCCCGGGTTCGCCTCCACCGGGGGCTTCCACAGTTTCAGGTTTTCCTTCCCTTCCTTCTTCCCGAAGGTCTGTGGAACCAGGGCTGCCTTCCAGCACTTCATGGGGCACCTGGTACTTCTGGCCGTGTGGCCAAAGGCCCCGCAGTCTTTGCACTTGAGCTGTGGGTGGAAAGGAAGTGATGTCAGTGAGTGAGCTGAAGCCACAGGCAGCCATCCGATGTCAACATTGAGAGGGATTATGAATTCAGAGCTGAATAAGGATTCCAAAGAGGGGACCCCGGCATGGGGCCCGTTAAGTGCTGGGAGAGTTCGGATACGATGTTCCCTCCCAAAGCCCATGTGACGGAGGACCTCTAAAAGGAAGGACTCGAGGTACTAAGGGGCACGATCGTGACCCCGATGTCAACCACACAGCCAAAGGTGGCTACACAGGATTCTAAGTAGGAAGGGAGGTTGCCCCCAAGAGTCTCTCAAGGGATCTATGGGGCCGGGGAGGAGGTCCCAAGCCACGCCCACCTCGGATGGGTAAAGCAACCTGGGTGGTGGTGACAGAAACCTTTGGAATCCAACCCAGTCTCTGAGGACCCTGTGACAACCCCTCCCCCCGCCCCCACCCCCATACCCAAGAGATCCAGGGCTAGACTTACCCTGGGATCTTCTTCATCGGGCGGGGGAGCCCTTGGCGCAACTGGGGCCCTCCGCTGCTTCTGGAGGGTCTGGGCTCTCCCGAGTCTGTTGGCCCCAGTTTTGGGGTCACGACGGGCCAACATCTTCGTCTCCTGGGGGTTCTATGACCGCCTTTTTCGGGGGTTGATTGTTGGGTCACCTGAAACACACACAAACACACCCATATCGATGGTGAAGCACACTGGATATTCACACACACCCACAGGAAGCCCCCAGCTAACTCCTTGCCGCTGCGGTCGTGAGGAGACTTCACCACCGGTCGGTCAAGTCTGTGCCTCACACTGTGCTGTGTACACCCTCAGATATTGTGTGTTCCTCTGCCATGATTACCTAGTCCGAGTGTAAACCTCGCCTGCCACGGGGCCCATGGCCTAGGGGTGGGGAGCTGAGCTTTCTGCCCCAAACAATCCACTGATTCTGAAGACAGGACTGAGGTGTATCACGATTCACGCCGGTAGGAGACACGATGATTCTATCTCCCTTGACGGCCAGAATGATGGAAGCCGCAGGGCATGGCGTATGGCACCCTTTGGCAGGTCTGTTTGAAATCAGGGATAAGGGAGGCTTCCTGTCACAACTTGAATCGCTACTCTTGCCATTTCTAATTAGGCAACTTCCAAACACAAATTCATAGAGAGAAGTTTTCTTCCTCTCTATCGCACTAGCAGGTGATGGTCTTTCCTCTTCTATCGTTTTGGCTTTAGCTCCAGCCCCTCTTTATTTATTTTTCTGATATTTTACGCATGCCACACGAACCCGTCCAAACAAACGGTGAACAGGTGCCATAGCGTATCGATTTCTTACACGGCTGAAGGGCAAACCGCCCCTTTTTCAAAACCTCTTTTCCCATTTCCCCACCAATTCAGCACGCTGGTTTACATTTCCTTTCGCATTTCCATCTTGGTCTTATCCCACACGTGGAGACGGGAATGATTTCTCGTTTTCTGTTCCAAGAATTACCAGTAAGCAGAATACATCCTACCCCATCAGCAAGCCCCAGTGTGATCGATTTCTTTCACTCTCCCTCGTCTCTTCCCCCCCAAACCCCGCCCCACCCCTCAGGGACTACGTGAAACAAACAGTTGTTCGGTGAAACTAACCTGAAGTTACAGGTCAGCTTTCTTTCCTCGGCTGGCGCTCAGACGGGCAGGTGCTGGAGCAGCCCCGCTGGAAGCGATGCAGCATCCAGGAAGACCGAGGAAGGGGCGGAGAGGGACCTCTGCTTTCCAGGCTGCCTTTTATACCGCCTCTGGTCTCCGGACGTGGAGGGCACCCTAACCTGATCCATTACAGGTACCTTAATTGCAATTAACTTAACCCAATCACATGACCTGGAGACGTCTGTCTGCACAGCCCACTCTAAGATCATGTTCACCTTTGGCCGACATTCTAAAACCTACGAGTACAGCTGCAAGCTTTGAAGGATAGTTGTTCCCCGTCAGACGTGTGACACTGGTTCGTTTACCCTTGTCTCGTTTTCCCTCTTGATTGCCTTTTGTTTGTCTGTTCGTGTTAAAAAAAAAATGTGGTAAAATAGACGCCTTTTAATTGGGCCGTGTCTACTACATCTCGACGTAGGCCTCAGTGTCATCAAGGAGATTCTCCTGGACACGCCGTCACGGCCATGATCCATCTTCAGAGCTTCTCTTTCTTCCCCACGGTAAGTCTGTCAGCAGAGAACACTGACCACACCCTCATGTGTTTTCTCCTCCAGGAGGCGCTTGGAAACCACCGTGAGTTGGACTGCACTGGGAAACACAGATGAAGAAAGTCAAGACCGCTTTGTCCTTCAGCGCCTGGCTCCCTTTTCAACTCGTCTTGCGACTCCAGGCATTATGCCTGAAAAGTCTCCGGGACGCCTGTGAGGCTCTACTTCCCTGGGTCCCATTGCCATTTCTCTGCATTTGCGAGGATCCACCGGACCTTCTTTGGAACTCCCCCGTCGGTGAACTTTGGTGCCACGTCCCCTAATTCTGTCCTTGGTCATCTGCACCTGCACGGGTTAGGCTCCATGTTCCATGGACGGGAAGAGACAGGCAGGAGTCGGAATGCTTAACCGACACACTGGGGCATTTTCTCCTGTAGCCCAAGTGACCCCATGGTCTGGTCGAGCTTTGGAACCGGTCGCGTCCCCCTCGACACTGCACCCGACTCCCAGTTTCTCAATCTTGTTGGCCCCCCGGCGACCTCCGGTTCGATGAATTGCACCTGCTGAAACTCGAGTTCCCTTTGACTTGCGCTTCATGAATTATTCGTGATTCAGGTTGGAACCCCAGCTTACGACCCCCTGTAGGCCGTTCTCTGAGCTTTCCGGTCACATCGTTTCCTTTTACGCTCTTTGGTTCATCGTGGTCCTGCTCGTTCTGCTGTCAGAGGAGCAGAGAGTTGATCTTCTTGATTCTGGATACTGATACTTTCTAGGTGATCTGGATAAGCAAGATGACGACCCTCAAGAGCGGCGGAAAGGGAGCAGCCATTTGGTGGGCCGCAGGGAATCCCGCTCAGTTCCCAGGGCTCCTAGATGTGGAATCCTGGTCAGAGTTGTTCGCAGGTCAGAGAATGGAGATAGCCTGTGCATGATGGGATAGCCCTGCCTAGATCGTTCAGTGAGTCTCTAGCTCAGCTACTCTCAGGATCGGGGGGAGGACCGTGGAAAGGCCCGGTGTCAGACATCCGGAAAGAAGATGGGATGAATGTCTTACCTCTGAAGTACATCCCGAATCTGGGAGTTAACTTCAGCTTTGCTGGGGTCTATTTGGCGAATGACAGTGTGCCTGGTGCATACGCACATCCGGCAGCCACTTCATGGGGGCGTCGCAATTGGAACCACGCACCTGCCGTCGGCGTTTGAGCCAAATGGGGACCCGTGGTGCAAGCAACGCTCCCCACGTGTTAGCGTGCGTGAGATTCAGCTGGCGGCATTTTACTAGGTGCGTGTTGGTAGAGTGGGGCTGAGGTTTGCTTGCTCCTGTGGATGTAGAAGAAGTCAAAGGTCCTGCCCAGCCCTGCGGTCCCCTCAGTCAACTCTGTTTCGGAGACATAACGATTTGGATTGCTAACAAGTCAGGAAAGTTTCAAGCCCTTGGAAGATCAGTTAAACACAAACACGGAATGAGAGTCAAAAGACAATATGTCATCTTTTTGAGAATTTTACTCACTTCAAGCACATGAAACACACATATTGACAAAGGCATGCCAGAGCCCAGTTTTCGAGGCCGAGGAAGGACCCCGAGAGCGCGCAGTGCAGCAGGCTTCCCAGCGTCCCAAACACTGCTCTCGGGGCGGGGCGCAGCGGAAGGGCTGCACCTCTCAGTGTTCCCAAACTTTTCCCTTATTCAGTCATCTAGAGAGCAAAAACTCAGTCATTCCCCAGTTTCCTATTGACGTCCCAGCAGAAGTCTGACTCCTGCGCGTCGCCCAGTTTCTCAGGCAACCAATCACTGGCACGGAAGCTTTTCCTGGCGCGTTTCCGGAGAGCCATGTGAACTACAATGTCCCTCACCAGAATTCAATGAGGCAGAGTCCCCGCATCGGCTCCCTGCCTGGCCTGGGCTAACACATCCGCAGAAGCGCCACAGCCAGGGAGCTTCGGAGTCACCGCAGAGAGTCTGCTCGCTGCTCTGCGCTCCTCAGTCCCACAGTCCCCTCCAAGTCACGGGAGCGGGAGGCCAAGGAGCCCCTGCCACCTGCAGTCTCACTCCAGGTCAAAATCACTGTCCTCTGAGGAGGAGGAAACCTGAAGGTCCTCATAGAGGACACTCGGTGGGACACGAACACCGGGACCCTGAGACTTCTCTGAGACATGAGGGCTCTGAGCGAGGAAGGCTCCCGGCTTCTCAGGAGAGTGAAATGAGGGAGCTGTCAGGAGGCTGGAACTCCACCATCCATTGTCCAGTCTCCGGAAGAGCACTCTGAGAGGCTGGGCCCCGCCGTGGTTGGCCGCTGGGTGACGGGACACGGTGCAGGCCTGGGCAGTAGGCAGGCAAGGTCTGCTGTGCGGAGGCTGCCGGTCGATGCTGGGCACCTGGGCGGGTGTCCTCCGGCCCATCTGGGGCGACGTACTCGCTCCAAGTTCGGTTGCGGCCGGCGGAGGTTGGAGAGTGTCCCGTGCCCCGAGCTCACCTCCCTGGATGGCGTCTTCGGGGATCTGGAAGGGACCCAGTCTCGGTATCTTGGGGAAGTTCAGGCAAGCCTGAATCGGAGCCTGGGCAGGTCTCTTGGCTCCTGGCCTGAAGCTGAGATTGGAGCCTAGGCCCAAGCTGCGTGTGGCGGCTGGTGGGCAGGGCTGTGAGGTCAGCGCGGGACGTCTGTCTTGTGCCCGGGCGCTGATGGCCTGGAGCAGGCCGTGGGTTTGGGAGGCAGCCTGGGGAACTTCTCGGCAGCCACCCTCCGGGCTGCTGTGAGTGGGCTTCACCACGAGGAAAGGCCCCGGGCCCTGGTGCCTGACTGCAGGCTGAGGGATGGGGGCCGCAGCCCCTGTCTGTCGAAGACTAGAGGAGGAGCTCACACTGGCTTTTCTGAGGGGAGACAGTGAAGCCAAGACGGAACCCCTGTCAGACATTTCGGTAGCTGAGCCATCAGTGAGGACAGGGTCCACGCGTGGCCTCTTACTGGTTGTGTGGAGTGGCACTGGCCTGCTTGCAACCTGAAAGACAGGAAACCACACACGTTACAAGTTCCTCTGCATGGAGCCGAAACGAAAATCAGCCACTTCCAAAGACGAGGGGCACGCGCCATGAAATTCTCCATACAGAATCGACAGGCGGTCCTTGGAAGTAGGGACAGACCCTCCACCTGAGTGCTGATCAGGACAAGACTCATGAAAGATGCGCTCTCGAGCTATGTGTAGCTGATCCGAGCACACCATTGTTCAAAAGAACAATGTCTTGGGCATTAACTGGATCGGAGTGCCTCCACTCAGCCTTCCCTGAAGTGGAAGGGACTAATGCCCTTCTGAAGGCAGGTTGGTGGCTCAAGGGTTCTCAGGGGGTGTTCTCTGAAAAGCTGCATGTTCCTGGGTTTAGCCCTCTCCATGTTTGGGGCCTCTGAGGGACGAATTTCCTCACGCCGCCAGGAACATGTTGTTGGCAAGCTTGCCGTAATTGGACAGAAAGAAAGCAACGGGAAATAAGGCATCCTCAGATGCCTTCACCTGCAATCCAACTGACCTGGAAGGATGGTGGAGTCCCTGACCCCAAGAAGGCAAGAAAGAGGGGTTCCCTGATTCCCTCCCGCAGCCGGGAAGCTGAAAGGAAATCAACCAGTGTGACCTAGAGGAGAAAAAGACCAGGGGCCCGGGGTGACACTCACCCTCAGATCATCACAAGATTCCGTGGATCCTCTTCGATTTGGCAGCGGCTTCTCTGGAGGTTTCCCGGAAAATATCCGGAGGAGAGCCTTCCTCTGCGGGTCTTGCTGCCTGCAGAACAGAAAAAGGTCAGGCCGTGCCCCCTGGTTTTCCCCGGGAGACAGGGAGAACCCTGTCTGGGGCCCAGGCCCATTCCGTGTTGCGTGACACAGAAATGGACATCTGGTGCCCTTTCCGCCTCTGCACCTTCCCTCACCTGCCAACCTTCCCGTCCTCCTGGTGGCCCTCTAGGCTTCCCAACTAAGGACTGTGATTTGGACTCCATTGCTTTTCCCCCTGTCATGGGGAACCTGCACGAAGCGCCCCCGCCTCTCCCCGTCCCCGAGTCTCCCAGAGCCAGAGGGGCTCTTGGGTGTGGAAGAACGGAGGACAAGGAGCTGCGCTCTATTTCCTGCAGCGTTCCTTCCCTGGACCGGAGATGGAAAGGCACACGGTGTGCAGGTGCAGAGACACCATGTCCTTAGGAGGCAGTACTCTCAGAGTGGTGAAAACCCCTCCCACCGCTCACCTTGGTCTCTCTTCCTTCTCTCCCTTATCCTTGTTCAAGGGCCCCGGGTTCGCCTCCACCGGGGGCTTCCACGGTTTCAGGTTTTCCTTCCCTTCCTTCTTCCCGAAGGTCTGTGGAACCAGGGCTGCCTTCCAGCACTTCATGGGGCACCTGGTACTTCTGGCCGTGTGGCCAAAGGCCCCGCAGTCTTTGCACTTGAGCTGTGGGTGGAAAGGAAGTGATGTCAGTGAGTGAGCTGAAGCCACAGGCAGCCATCCGATGTCAACATTGAGAGGGATTATGAATTCAGAGCTGAATAAGGATTCCAAAGAGGGGACCCCGGCATGGGGCCCGTTAAGTGCTGGGAGAGTTCGGATACGATGTTCCCTCCCAAAGCCCATGTGACGGAGGACCTCTAAAAGGAAGGACTCGAGGTACTAAGGGGCACGATCGTGACCCCGATGTCAACCACACAGCCAAAGGTGGCTACACAGGATTCTAAGTAGGAAGGGAGGTTGCCCCCAAGAGTCTCTCAAGGGATCTATGGGGCCGGGGAGGAGGTCCCAAGCCACGCCCACCTCGGATGGGTAAAGCAACCTGGGTGGTGGTGACAGAAACCTTTGGAATCCAACCCAGTCTCTGAGGACCCTGTGACAACCCCTCCCCCCGCCCCCACCCCCATACCCAAGAGATCCAGGGCTAGACTTACCCTGGGATCTTCTTCATCGGGCGGGGGAGCCCTTGGCGCAACTGGGGCCCTCCGCTGCTTCTGGAGGGTCTGGGCTCTCCCGAGTCTGTTGGCCCCAGTTTTGGGGTCACGACGGGCCAACATCTTCGTCTCCTGGGGGTTCTATGACCGCCTTTTTCGGGGGTTGATTGTTGGGTCACCTGAAACACACACAAACACACCCATATGGACGGTGAAGCACACTGGATATTCACACACACCCACAGGAAGCCCCCAGCTAACTCCTTGCCGCTGTGGTCGTGAGGAGACTTCACCACCGGTCGGTCAAGTCTGTGCCTCACACTGTGCTGTGTACACCCTCAGATATTGTGTGTTCCTCTGCCATGATTACCTAGTCCGAGTGTAAACCTCGCCTGCCACGGGGCCCATGGCCTAGGGGTGGGGAGCTGAGCTTTCTGCCCCAAACAATCCACTGATTCTGAAGACAGGACTGAGGTGTATCACGATTCACGCCGGTAGGAGACACGATGATTCTATCTCCCTTGACGGCCAGAATGATGGAAGCCGCAGGGCATGGCGTATGGCACCCTTTGGCAGGTCTGTTTGAAATCAGGGATAAGGGAGGCTTCCTGTCACAACTTGAATCGCTACTCTTGCCATTTCTAATTAGGCAACTTCCAAACACAAATTCATAGAGAGAAGTTTTCTTCCTCTCTATCGCACTAGCAGGTGATGGTCTTTCCTCTTCTATCGTTTTGGCTTTAGCTCCAGCCCCTCTTTATTTATTTTTCTGATATTTTACGCATGCCACACGAACCCGTCCAAACAAACGGTGAACAGGTGCCATAGCGTATCGATTTCTTACACGGCTGAAGGGCAAACCGCCCCTTTTTCAAAACCTCTTTTCCCATTTCCCCACCAATTCAGCACGCTGGTTTACATTTCCTTTCGCATTTCCATCTTGGTCTTATCCCACACGTGGAGACGGGAATGATTTCTCGTTTTCTGTTCCAAGAATTACCAGTAAGCAGAATACATCCTACCCCATCAGCAAGCCCCAGTGTGATCGATTTCTTTCACTCTCCCTCGTCTCTTCCCCCCCAAACCCCGCCCCACCCCTCAGGGACTACGTGAAACAAACAGTTGTTCGGTGAAACTAACCTGAAGTTACAGGTCAGCTTTCTTTCCTCGGCTGGCGCTCAGACGGGCAGGTGCTGGAGCAGCCCCGCTGGAAGCGATGCAGCATCCAGGAAGACCGAGGAAGGGGCGGAGAGGGACCTCTGCTTTCCAGGCTGCCTTTTATACCGCCTCTGGTCTCCGGACGTGGAGGGCACCCTAACCTGATCCATTACAGGTACCTTAATTGCAATTAACTTAATCCAATCACATGACCTGGAGACGTCTGTCTGCACAGCCCACTCTAAGATCATGTTCACCTTTGGCCGACATTCTAAAACCTACGAGTACAGCTGCAAGCTTTGAAGGATAGTTGTTCCCCGTCAGACGTGTGACACTGGTTCGTTTACCCTTGTCTCGTTTTCCGTCTTGATTGCCTTTTGTTTGTCTGTTCGTGTTAAAAAAAAAATGTGGTAAAATAGACGCCTTTTAATTGGGCCGTGTCTACTACATCTCGACGTAGGCCTCAGTGTCATCAAGGAGATTCTCCTGGACACGCCGTCACGGCCATGATCCATCTTCAGAGCTTCTCTTTCTTCCCCACGGTAAGTCTGTCAGCAGAGAACACTGACCACACCCTCATGTGTTTTCTCCTCCAGGAGGCGCTTGGAAACCACCGTGAGTTGGACTGCACTGGGAAACACAGATGAAGAAAGTCAAGACCGCTTTGTCCTTCAGCGCCTGGCTCCCTTTTCAACTCGTCTTGCGACTCCAGGCATTATGCCTGAAAAGTCTCCGGGACGCCTGTGAGGCTCTACTTCCCTGGGTCCCATTGCCATTTCTCTGCATTTGCGAGGATCCACCGGACCTTCTTTGGAACTCCCCCGTCGGTGAACTTTGGTGCCACGTCCCCTAATTCTGTCCTTGGTCATCTGCACCTGCACGGGTTAGGCTCCATGTTCCATGGACGGGAAGAGACAGGCAGGAGTCGGAATGCTTAACCGACACACTGGGGCATTTTCTCCTGTAGCCCAAGTGACCCCATGGTCTGGTCGAGCTTTGGAACCGGTCGCGTCCCCCTCGACACTGCACCCGACTCCCAGTTTCTCAATCTTGTTGGCCCCCCGGCGACCTCCGGTTCGATGAATTGCACCTGCTGAAACTCGAGTTCCCTTTGACTTGCGCTTCATGAATTATTCGTGATTCAGGTTGGAACCCCAGCTTACGACCCCCTGTAGGCCGTACTCTGAGCTTTCCGGTCACATCGTTTCCTTTCACGCTCTTTGGTTCATCGTGGTCCTGCTCGTTCTGCTGTCAGAGGAGCAGAGAGTTGATCTTCTTGATTCTGGATACTGATACTTTCTAGGTGATCTGGATAAGCAAGATGACGACCCTCAAGAGCGGCGGAAAGGGAGCAGCCATTTGGTGGGCCGCAGGGAATCCCGCTCAGTTCCCAGGGCTCCTAGATGTGGAATCCTGGTCAGAGTTGTTCGCAGGTCAGAGAATGGAGATAGCCTGTGCATGATGGGATAGCCCTGCCTAGATCGTTCAGTGAGTCTCTAGCTCAGCTACTCTTAGGATCGGGGGGAGGACCGTGGAAAGGCCCGGTGTCAGACATCCGGAAAGAAGACGGGATGAATGTCTTACCTCTGAAGTACATCCCGAATCTGGGAGTTAACTTCAGCTTTGCTGGGGTCTATTTGGCGAATGACAGTGTGCCTGGTGCATACGCATATCCGGCAGCCACTTCATGGGGGCGTCGCAATTGGAACCACGCACCTGCCGTCGGCGTTTGAGCCAAATGGGGACCCGTGGTGCAAGCAACGCTCCCCACGTGTTAGCGTGCGTGAGATTCAGCTGGCGGCATTTTACTAGGTGCGTGTTGGTAGAGTGGGGCTGAGGTTTGCTTGCTCCTGTGGATGTAGAAGAAGTCAAAGGTCCTGCCCAGCCCTGCGGTCCCCTCAGTCAACTCTGTTTCGGAGACATAACGATTTGGATTGCTAACAAGTCAGGAAAGTTTCAAGCCCTTGGAAGATCAGTTAAACACAAACACGGAATGAGAGTCAAAAGACAATATGTCATCTTTTTGAGAATTTTACTCACTTCAAGCACATGAAACACACATATTGACAAAGGCATGCCAGAGCCCAGTTTTCGAGGCCGAGGAAGGACCCCGAGAGCGCGCAGCGCAGCAGGCTTCCCAGCGTCCCAAACACTGCTCTCGGGGCGGGGCTCAGCGGAAGGGCTGCACCTCTCAGTGTTCCCAAACTTTTCCCTTATTCAGTCATCTAGAGAGCAAAAACACAGTCATTCCCCAGTTTCCTATTGACGTCCCAGCAGAAGTCTGACTCCTGCGCGTCGCCCAGTTTCTCAGGCAACCAATCACTGGCACGGAAGCTTTTCCTGGCGCGTTTCCGGAGAGCCATGTGAACTACAATGTCCCTCACCAGAATTCAATGAGGCAGAGTCCCTGCATCGGCTCCCTGCCTGGCCTGGGCTAACACATCCGCAGAAGCGCCACAGCCAGGGAGCTTCGGAGTCACCGCAGAGAGTCTGCTCGCTGCTCTGCGCTCCTCAGTCCCACAGTCCCCTCCAAGTCATGGGAGCGGGAGGCCAAGGAGCCCCTGCCACCTGCAGTCTCACTCCAGGTCAAAATCACTGTCCTCTGAGGAGGAGGAAACCTGAAGGTCCTCATAGAGGACACTCGGTGGGACACGAACACCGGGACCCTGAGACTTCTCTGAGACATGAGGGCTCTGAGCGAGGAAGGCTCCCGGCTTCTCAGGAGAGTGAAATGAGGGAGCTGTCAGGAGGCTGGAGCTCCACCATCCATTGTCCAGTCTCCGGAAGAGCACTCTGAGAGGCTGGGCCCCGCCATGGCTGGCCGCTGGGTGACGGGACACGGTGCAGGCCTGGGCAGTAGGCAGGCAAGGTCTGCTGTGCGGAGGCTGCCGGTCGATGCTGGGCACCTGGGCGGGTGTCCTCCGGCCCATCTGGGGCGACGTACTCGCTCCAAGTTCGGTTGCGGCCGGCGGAGGTTGGAGAGTGTCCCGTGCCCCGAGCTCACCTCCCTGGATGGCGTCTTCGGGGATCTGGAAGGTACCCAGTCTCGGTATCTTGGGGAAGTTCAGGCAAGCCTGAATCGGAGCCTGGGCATGTCTCTTGGCTCCTGGCCTGAAGCTGAGATTGGAGCCTAGGCCCAAGCTGCGTGTGGCGGCTGGTGGGCAGGGCTGTGAGGTCAGCGCGGGACGTCTGTCTTGTGCCCGGGGGCTGATGGCCTGGAGCAGGCCGTGGGTTTGGGAGGCAGCCTGGGGAACTTCTCAGCAGCCACCCTCCGGGCTGCTGTGAGTGGGCTTCACCACGAGGAAAGGCCCCGGGCCCTGGTGCCTGACTGCAGGCTGAGGGATGGGGGCCGCAGCCCCTGTCTGTCGAAGACTAGAGGAGGAGCTCACACTGGCTTTTCTGAGGGGAGACAGTGAAGCCAAGACGGAACCCCTGTCAGACATTTCGGTAGCTGAGCCATCAGTGAGGACAGGGTCCACGCGTGGCCTCTTACTGGTTGTGTGGAGCGGCACTGGCCTGCTTGCAACCTGAAAGACAGGAAACCACACACGTTACAAGTTCCTCTGCATGGAGCCGAAACGAAAATCAGCCACTTCCAAAGACGAGGGGCACGCGCCATGAAATTCTCCATACAGAATCGACAGGCGGTCCTTGGAAGTAGGGACAGACCCTCCACCTGAGTGCTGATCAGGACAAGACTCATGAAAGATGCGCTCTCGAGCTATGTGTAGCTGATCCGAGCACACCATTGTTCAAAAGAACAATGTCTTGGGCATTAACTGGATCGGAGTGCCTCCACTCAGCCTTCCCTGAAGTGGAAGGGACTAATGCCCTTCTGAAGGCAGGTTGGTGGCTCAAGGGTTCTCAGGGGGTGTTCTCTGAAAAGCTGCATGTTCCTGGGTTTAGCCCTCTCAATGTTTGGGGCCTCTGAGGGACGAATTTCCTCACGCCGCCAGGAACATGTTGTTGGCAGGCTTGCCGTAATTGGACAGAAAGAAAGCAACGGGAAATAAGGCATCCTCAGATGCCTTCACCTGCAATCCAACGGACCTGGAAGGATGGTGGAGTCCCTGACCCCAAGAAGGCAAGAAAGAGTGGTTCCCCGATTCCCTCCCGCAGCCGGGAAGCTGATAGGAAATCAACCAGTGTGACCTAGAGGACAAAAAGACCAGGGGCCCGGGGTGACACTCACCCTCAGATCATCACAAGATTCCGTGGATCCTCTTCGATTTGGCAGCGGCTTCTCTGGAGGTTTCCCGGAAAATATCCGGAGGAGAGCCTTCCTCTGCGGGTCTTGCTGCCTGCAGAACAGAAAAAGTTCAGGCCGTGCCCCCTGGTTTTCCCCGGGAGACAGGGAGAACCCTGTCTGGGGCCCAGGCCCATTCCGTGTTGCGTGACACAGAAATGGACATCTGGTGCCCTTTCCGCCTCTGCACCTTCCCTCACCTGCCAACCTTCCCGTCCTCCTGGTGGCCCTCTAGGCTTCCCAACTAAGGACTGTGATTTGGACTCCATTGCTTTTCCCCCTGTCATGGGGAACCTGCACGAAGCGCCCCCGCCTCTCCCCGTCCCCGAGTCTCCCAGAGCCAGAGGGGCTCTTGGGTGTGGAAGAACGGAGGACAAGGAGCTGCGCTCTATTTCCTGCAGCGTTCCTTCCCTGGACCGGAGACGGAAAGGCACACGGTGTGCAGGTGCAGAGACACCATGTCCTTAGGAGGCAGTACTCTCAGAGTGGTGAAAACCCCTCCCACCGCTCACCTTGGTCTCTCTTCCTTCTCTCCCTTATCCTTGTTCAAGGGCCCCGGGTTCGCCTCCACCGGGGGCTTCCACGGTTTCAGGTTTTCCTTCCCTTCCTTCTTCCCGAAGGTCTGTGGAACCAGGGCTGCCTTCCAGCACTTCATGGGGCACCTGGTACTTCTGGCCGTGTGGCCAAAGGCCCCGCAGTCTTTGCACTTGAGCTGTGGGTGGAAAGGAAGTGATGTCAGTGAGTGAGCTGAAGCCACAGGCAGCCATCCGATGTCAACATTGAGAGGGATTATGAATTCAGAGCTGAATAAGGATTCCAAAGAGGGGACCCCGGCATGGGGCCCGTTAAGTGCTGGGAGAGTTCGGATACGATGTTCCCTCCCAAAGCCCATGTGACGGAGGACCTCTAAAAGGAAGGACTCGAGGTACTAAGGGGCACGATCGTGACCCCGATGTCAACCACACAGCCAAAGGTGGCTACACAGGATTCTAAGTAGAAAGGGAGGTTGCCCCCAAGAGTCTCTCAAGGGATCTATGGGGCCGGGGAGGAGGTCCCAAGCCACGCCCACCTCGGATGGGTAAAGCAACCTGGGTGGTGGTGACAGAAACCTTTGGAATCCAACCCAGTCTCTGAGGACCCTGTGACAACCCCTCCCCCCGCCCCCACCCCCATACCCAAGAGATCCAGGGCTAGACTTACCCTGGGATCTTCTTCATCGGGCGGGGGAGCCCTTGGCGCAACTGGGGCCCTCCGCTGCTTCTGGAGGGTCTGGGCTCTCCCGAGTCTGTTGGCCCCAGTTTTGGGGTCACGACGGGCCAACATCTTCGTCTCCTGGGGGTTCTATGACCGCCTTTTTCGGGGGTTGATTGTTGGGTCACCTGAAACACACACAAACACACCCATATCGATGGTGAAGCACACTGGATATTCACACACACCCACAGGAAGCCCCCAGCTAACTCCTTGCCGCTGCGGTCGTGAGGAGACTTCACCACCGGTCGGTCAAGTCTGTGCCTCACACTGTGCTGTGTACACCCTCAGATATTGTGTGTTCCTCTGCCATGATTACCTAGTCCGAGTGTAAACCTCGCCTGCCACGGGGCCCATGGCCTAGTGGTGGGGAGCTGAGCTTTCTGCCCCAAACAATCCACTGATTCTGAAGACAGGACTGAGGTGTATCACGATTCACGCCGGTAGGAGACACGATGATTCTATCTCCCTTGACGGCCAGAATGATGGAAGCCGCAGGGCATGGCGTATGGCACCCTTTGGCAGGTCTGTTTGAAATCAGGGATAAGGGAGGCTTCCTGTCACAACTTGAATCGCTACTCTTGCCATTTCTAATTAGGCAACTTCCAAACACAAATTCATAGAGAGAAGTTTTCTTCCTCTCTATCGCACTAGCAGGTGATGGTCTTTCCTCTTCTATCGTTTTGGCTTTAGCTCCAGCCCCTCTTTATTTATTTTTCTGATATTTTACGCATGCCACACGAACCCGTCCAAACAAACGGTGAACAGGTGCCATAGCGTATCGATTTCTTACACGGCTGAAGGGCAAACCGCCCCTTTTTCAAAACCTCTTTTCCCATTTCCCCACCAATTCAGCACGCTGGTTTACATTTCCTTTCGCATTTCCATCTTGGTCTTATCCCACACGTGGAGACGGGAATGATTTCTCGTTTTCTGTTCCAAGAATTACCAGTAAGCAGAATACATCCTACCCCATCAGCAAGCCCCAGTGTGATCGATTTCTTTCACTCTCCCTCGTCTCTTCCCCCCCAAACCCCGCCCCACCCCTCAGGGACTACGTGAAACAAACAGTTGTTCGGTGAAACTAACCTGAAGTTACAGGTCAGCTTTCTTTCCTCGGCTGGCGCTCAGACGGGCAGGTGCTGGAGCAGCCCCGCTGGAAGCGATGCAGCATCCAGGAAGACCGAGGAAGGGGCGGAGAGGGACCTCTGCTTTCCAGGCTGCCTTTTATACCGCCTCTGGTCTCCGGACGTGGAGGGCACCCTAACCTGATCCATTACAGGTACCTTAATTGCAATTAACTTAATCCAATCACATGACCTGGAGACGTCTGTCTGCACAGCCCACTCTAAGATCATGTTCACCTTTGGCCGACATTCTAAAACCTACGAGTACAGCTGCAAGCTTCGAAGGATAGTTGTTCCCCGTCAGACGTGTGACACTGGTTCGTTTACCCTTGTCTCGTTTTCCGTCTTGATTGCCTTTTGTTTGTCTGTTCGTGTTAAAAAAAAATGTGGTAAAATAGACGCCTTTTAATTGGGCCGTGTCTACTACATCTCGACGTAGGCCTCAGTGTCATCAAGGAGATTCTCCTGGACACGCCGTCACGGCCATGATCCATCTTCAGAGCTTCTCTTTCTTCCCCACGGTAAGTCTGTCAGCAGAGAACACTGACCACACCCTCATGTGTTTTCTCCTCCAGGAGGCGCTTGGAAACCACCGTGAGTTGGACTGCACTGGGAAACACAGATGAAGAAAGTCAAGACCGCTTTGTCCTTCAGCGCCTGGCTCCCTTTTCAACTCGTCTTGCGACTCCAGGCATTATGCCTGAAAAGTCTCCGGGACGCCTGTGAGGCTCTACTTCCCTGGGTCCCATTGCCATTTCTCTGCATTTGCGAGGATCCACCGGACCTTCTTTGGAACTCCCCCGTCGGTGAACTTTGGTGCCACGTCCCCTAATTCTGTCCTTGGTCATCTGCACCTGCACGGGTTAGGCTCCATGTTCCATGGACGGGAAGAGACAGGCAGGAGTCGGAATGCTTAACCGACACACTGGGGCATTTTCTCCTGTAGCCCAAGTGACCCCATGGTCTGGTCGAGCTTTGGAACCGGTCGCGTCCCCCTCGACACTGCACCCGACTCCCAGTTTCTCAATCTTGTTGGCCCCCCGGCGACCTCCGGTTCGATGAATTGCACCTGCTGAAACTCGAGTTCCCTTTGACTTGCGCTTCATGAATTATTCGTGATTCAGGTTGGAACCCCAGCTTACGACCCCCTGTAGGCCGTTCTCTGAGCTTTCCGGTCACATCGTTTCCTTTCACGCTCTTTGGTTCATCGTGGTCCTGCTCGTTCTGCTGTCAGAGGAGCAGAGAGTTGATCTTCTTGATTCTGGATACTGATACTTTCTAGGTGATCTGGATAAGCAAGATGACGACCCTCAAGAGCGGCGGAAAGGGAGCAGCCATGTGGTGGGCCGCAGGGAATCCCGCTCAGTTCCCAGGGCTCCTAGATGTGGAATCCTGGTCAGAGTTGTTCCCAGGTCAGAGAATGGAGATAGCCTGTGCATGATGGGATAGCCCTGCCTAGATCGTTCAGTGAGTCTCTAGCTCAGCTACTCTTAGGATCGGGGGGAGGACCGTGGAAAGGCCCGGTGTCAGACATCCGGAAAGAAGACGGGATGAATGTCTTACCTCTGAAGTACATCCCGAATCTGGGAGTTAACTTCAGCTTTGCTGGGGTCTATTTGGCGAATGACAGTGTGCCTGGTGCATACGCACATCCGGCAGCCACTTCATGGGGGCCGTCGCAATTGGAACCACGCACCTGGCGTCGGCGTTTGAGCCAAATGGGGACCCGTGGTGCAGGCAACCCTCCCCACGTGTTAGCGTGCGTGAGATTCAGCTGGCGGCATTTTACTAGGTGCGTGTTGGTAGAGTGGGGCTGAGGTTTGCTTGCTCCTGTGGATGTAGAAGAAGTCAAAGGGCCTGCCCAGCCCTGCGGTCCACTCAGTCAACTCTGTTTCGGAGACATAACGATTTGGATTGCTAACAAGTCAGGAAAGTTTCAAGCCCTTGGAAGATCAGTTAAACACAAACACGGAATGAGAGTCAACAGACAATATGTCATCTTTTTGAGAATTTTACTCACTTCAAGCACATGAAACACACATATTGACAAAGGCATGCCAGAGCCCAGTTTTCGAGGCCGAGGAAGGACCCCGAGAGCGCGCAGCGCAGCAGGCTTCCCAGCGTCCCAAACACTGCTCTGGGGGCGGGGCGCAGCGGAAGGGCTGCACCTCTCAGTGTTCCCAAACTTTTCCCTTATTCAGTCATCTAGAGAGCAAAAACTCAGTCATTCCCCAGTTTCCTATTGACGTCCCAGCAGAAGTCTGACTCCTGCGCGTCGCCCAGTTTCTCAGGCAACCAATCACTGGCACGGAAGCTTTTCCTGGCGCGTTTCCGGAGAGCCATGTGAACTACAATGTCCCTCACCAGAATTCAATGAGGCAGAGTCCCTGCATCGGCTCCCTGCCTGGCCTGGGCTAACACATCCGCAGAAGCGCCACAGCCAGGGAGCTTCGGAGTCACCGCAGAGAGTCTGCTCACTGCTCTGCGCTCCTCAGTCCCACAGTCCCCTCCAAGTCACGGGAGCGGGAGGCCAAGGAGCCCCTGCCACCTGCAGTCTCACTCCAGGTCAAAATCACTGTCCTCTGAGGAGGAGGAAACCTGAAGGTCCTCATAGAGGACACTCGGTGGGACACGAACACCGGGACCCTGAGACTTCTCTGAGACATGAGGGCTCTGAGCGAGGAAGGCTCCCGGCTTCTCAGGAGAGTGAAATGAGGGAGCTGTCAGGAGGCTGGAGCTCCACCATCCATTGTCCAGTCTCCGGAAGAGCACTCTGAGAGGCTGGGCCCCGCCATGGCTGGCCGCTGGGTGACGGGACACGGTGCAGGCCTGGGCAGTAGGCAGGCAAGGTCTGCTGTGCGGAGGCTGCCGGTCGATGCTGGGCACCTGGGCGGGTGTCCTCCGGCCCATCAGGGGCGACGTACTCGCTCCAAGTTCGGTTGCGGCCGGCGGAGGTTGGAGAGTGTCCCGTGCCCCGAGCTCACCTCCCTGGATGGCGTCTTCGGGGATCTGGAAGGGACCCAGTCTCGGTATCTTGGGGAAGTTCAGGCAAGCCTGAATCGGAGCCTGGGCAGGTCTCTTGGCTCCTGGCCTGAAGCTGAGATTGGAGCCTAGGCCCAAGCTGCGTGTGGCGGCTGGTGGGCAGGGCTGTGAGGTCAGCGCGGGACGTCTGTCTTGTGCCCGGGGGCTGATGGCCTGGAGCAGGCCGTGGGTTTGGGAGGCAGCCTGGGGAACTTCTCGGCAGCCACCCTCCGGGCTGCTGTGAGTGGGCTTCACCACGAGGAAAGGCCCCGGGCCCTGGTGCCTGACTGCAGGCTGAGGGATGGGGGCCGCAGCCCCTGTCTGTCGAAGACTAGAGGAGGAGCTCACACTGGCTTTTCTGAGGGGAGACAGTGAAGCCAAGACGGAACCCCTGTCAGACATTTCGGTAGCTGAGCCATCAGTGAGGACAGGGTCCACGCGTGGCCTCTTACTGGTTGTGTGGAGCGGCACTGGCCTGCTTGCAACCTGAAAGACAGGAAACCACACACGTTACAAGTTCCTCTGCATGGAGCCGAAACGAAAATCAGCCACTTCCAAAGACGAGGGGCACGCGCCATGAAATTCTCCATACAGAATCGACAGGCGGTCCTTGGAAGTAGGGACAGACCCTCCACCTGAGTGCTGATCAGGACAAGACTCATGAAAGATGCGCTCTCGAGCTATGTGTAGCTGATCCGAGCACACCATTGTTCAAAAGAACAATGTCTTGGGCATTAACTGGATCGGAGTGCCTCCACTCAGCCTTCCCTGAAGTGGAAGGGACTAATGCCCTTCTGAAGGCAGGTTGGTGGCTCAAGGGTTCTCAGGGGGTGTTCTCTGAAAAGCTGCATGTTCCTGGGTTTAGCCCTCTCAATGTTTGGGGCCTCTGAGGGACGAATTTCCTCACGCCGCCAGGAACATGTTGTTGGCAGGCTTGCCGTAATTGGACAGAAAGAAAGCAACGGGAAATAAGGCATCCTCAGATGCCTTCACCTGCAATCCAACGGACCTGGAAGGATGGTGGAGTCCCTGACCCCAAGAAGGCAAGAAAGAGTGGTTCCCCGATTCCCTCCCGCAGCCGGGAAGCTGATAGGAAATCAACCAGTGTGACCTAGAGGACAAAAAGACCAGGGGCCCGGGGTGACACTCACCCTCAGATCATCACAAGATTCCGTGGATCCTCTTCGATTTGGCAGCGGCTTCTCTGGAGGTTTCCCGGAAAATATCCGGAGGAGAGCCTTCCTCTGCGGGTCTTGCTGCCTGCAGAACAGAAAAAGTTCAGGCCGTGCCCCCTGGTTTTCCCCGGGAGACAGGGAGAACCCTGTCTGGGGCCCAGGCCCATTCCGTGTTGCGTGACACAGAAATGGACATCTGGTGCCCTTTCCGCCTCTGCACCTTCCCTCACCTGCCAACCTTCCCGTCCTCCTGGTGGCCCTCTAGGCTTCCCAACTAAGGACTGTGATTTGGACTCCATTGCTTTTCCCCCTGTCATGGGGAACCTGCACGAAGCGCCCCCGCCTCTCCCCGTCCCCGAGTCTCCCAGAGCCAGAGGGGCTCTTGGGTGTGGAAGAACGGAGGACAAGGAGCTGCGCTCTATTTCCTGCAGCGTTCCTTCCCTGGACCGGAGACGGAAAGGCACACGGTGTGCAGGTGCAGAGACACCATGTCCTTAGGAGGCAGTACTCTCAGAGTGGTGAAAACCCCTCCCACCGCTCACCTTGGTCTCTCTTCCTTCTCTCCCTTATCCTTGTTCAAGGGCCCCGGGTTCGCCTCCACCGGGGGCTTCCACGGTTTCAGGTTTTCCTTCCCTTCCTTCTTCCCGAAGGTCTGTGGAACCAGGGCTGCCTTCCAGCACTTCATGGGGCACCTGGTACTTCTGGCCGTGTGGCCAAAGGCCCCGCAGTCTTTGCACTTGAGCTGTGGGTGGAAAGGAAGTGATGTCAGTGAGTGAGCTGAAGCCACAGGCAGCCATCCGATGTCAACATTGAGAGGGATTATGAATTCAGAGCTGAATAAGGATTCCAAAGAGGGGACCCCGGCATGGGGCCCGTTAAGTGCTGGGAGAGTTCGGATACGATGTTCCCTCCCAAAGCCCATGTGACGGAGGACCTCTAAAAGGAAGGACTCGAGGTACTAAGGGGCACGATCGTGACCCCGATGTCAACCACACAGCCAAAGGTGGCTACACAGGATTCTAAGTAGAAAGGGAGGTTGCCCCCAAGAGTCTCTCAAGGGATCTATGGGGCCGGGGAGGAGGTCCCAAGCCACGCCCAACTCGGATGGGTAAAGCAACCTGGGTGGTGGTGACAGAAACCTTTGGAATCCAACCCAGTCTCTGAGGACCCTGTGACAAACCCTCCCCCCGCCCCCACCCCCATACCCAAGAGATCCAGGGCTAGACTTACCCTGGGATCTTCTTCATCGGGCGGGGGAGCCCTTGGCGCAACTGGGGCCCTCCGCTGCTTCTGGAGGGTCTGGGCTCTCCCGAGTCTGTTGGCCCCAGTTTTGGGGTCACGACGGGCCAACATCTTCGTCTCCTGGGGGTTCTATGACCGCCTTTTTCGGGGGTTGATTGTTGGGTCACCTGAAACACACACAAACACACCCATATCGATGGTGAAGCACACTGGATATTCACACACACCCACAGGAAGCCCCCAGCTAACTCCTTGCCGCTGTGGTCATGAGGAGACTTCACCACCGGTCGGTCAAGTCTGTGCCTCACACTGTGCTGTGTACACCCTCAGATATTGTGTGTTCCTCTGCCATGATTACCTAGTCCGAGTGTAAACCTCGCCTGCCACGGGGCCCATGGCCTAGTGGTGGGGAGCTGAGCTTTCTGCCCCAAACAATCCACTGATTCTGAAGACAGGACTGAGGTGTATCACGATTCACGCCGGTAGGAGACACGATGATTCTATCTCCCTTGACGGCCAGAATGATGGAAGCCGCAGGGCATGGCGTATGGCACCCTTTGGCAGGTCTGTTTGAAATCAGGGATAAGGGAGGCTTCCTGTCACAACTTGAATCGCTACTCTTGCCATTTCTAATTAGGCAACTTCCAAACACAAATTCATAGAGAGAAGTTTTCTTCCTCTCTATCGCACTAGCAGGTGATGGTCTTTCCTGTTCTATCGTTTTGGCTTTAGCTCCAGCCCCTCTTTATTTATTTTTCTGATATTTTACGCATGCCACACGAACCCGTCCAAACAAACGGTGAACAGGTGCCATAGCGTATCGATTTCTTACACGGCTGAAGGGCAAACCGCCCCTTTTTCAAAACCTCTTTTCCCATTTCCCCACCAATTCAGCACGCTGGTTTACATTTCCTTTCGCATTTCCATCTTGGTCTTATCCCACACGTGGAGACGGGAATGATTTCTCGTTTTCTGTTCCAAGAATTACCAGTAAGCAGAATACATCCTACCCCATCAGCAAGCCCCAGTGTGATCGATTTCTTTCACTCTCCCTCGTCTCTTCCCCCCCAAACCCCGCCCCACCCCTCAGGGACTACGTGAAACAAACAGTTGTTCGGTGAAACTAACCTGAAGTTACAGGTCAGCTTTCTTTCCTCGGCTGGCGCTCAGACGGGCAGGTGCTGGAGCAGCCCCGCTGGAAGCGATGCAGCATCCAGGAAGACCGAGGAAGGGGCGGAGAGGGACCTCTGCTTTCCAGGCTGCCTTTTATACCGCCTCTGGTCTCCGGACGTGGAGGGCACCCTAACCTGATCCATTACAGGTACCTTAATTGCAATTAACTTAATCCAATCACATGACCTGGAGACGTCTGTCTGCACAGCCCACTCTAAGATCATGTTCACCTTTGGCCGACATTCTAAAACCTACGAGTACAGCTGCAAGCTTCGAAGGATAGTTGTTCCCCGTCAGACGTGTGACACTGGTTCGTTTACCCTTGTCTCGTTTTCCGTCTTGATTGCCTTTTGTTTGTCTGTTCGTGTTAAAAAAAAATGTGGTAAAATAGACGCCTTTTAATTGGGCCGTGTCTACTACATCTCGACGTAGGCCTCAGTGTCATCAAGGAGATTCTCCTGGACACGCCGTCACGGCCATGATCCATCTTCAGAGCTTCTCTTTCTTCCCCACGGTAAGTCTGTCAGCAGAGAACACTGACCACACCCTCATGTGTTTTCTCCTCCAGGAGGCGCTTGGAAACCACCGTGAGTTGGACTGCACTGGGAAACACAGATGAAGAAAGTCAAGACCGCTTTGTCCTTCAGCGCCTGGCTCCCTTTTCAACTCGTCTTGCGACTCCAGGCATTATGCCTGAAAAGTCTCCGGGACGCCTGTGAGGCTCTACTTCCCTGGGTCCCATTGCCATTTCTCTGCATTTGCGAGGATCCACCGGACCTTCTTTGGAACTCCCCCGTCGGTGAACTTTGGTGCCACGTCCCCTAATTCTGTCCTTGGTCATCTGCACCTGCACGGGTTAGGCTCCATGTTCCATGGACGGGAAGAGACAGGCAGGAGTCGGAATGCTTAACCGACACACTGGGGCATTTTCTCCTGTAGCCCAAGTGACCCCATGGTCTGGTCGAGCTTTGGAACCGGTCGCGTCCCCCTCGACACTGCACCCGACTCCCAGTTTCTCAATCTTGTTGGCCCCCCGGCGACCTCCGGTTCGATGAATTGCACCTGCTGAAACTCGAGTTCCCTTTGACTTGCGCTTCATGAATTATTCGTGATTCAGGTTGGAACCCCAGCTTACGACCCCCTGTAGGCCGTTCTCTGAGCTTTCCGGTCACATCGTTTCCTTTCACGCTCTTTGGTTCATCGTGGTCCTGCTCGTTCTGCTGTCAGAGGAGCAGAGAGTTGATCTTCTTGATTCTGGATACTGATACTTTCTAGGTGATCTGGATAAGCAAGATGACGACCCTCAAGAGCGGCGGAAAGGGAGCAGCCATGTGGTGGGCCGCAGGGAATCCCGCTCAGTTCCCAGGGCTCCTAGATGTGGAATCCTGGTCAGAGTTGTTCCCAGGTCAGAGAATGGAGATAGCCTGTGCATGATGGGATAGCCCTGCCTAGATCGTTCAGTGAGTCTCTAGCTCAGCTACTCTTAGGATCGGGGGGAGGACCGTGGAAAGGCCCGGTGTCAGACATCCGGAAAGAAGACGGGATGAATGTCTTACCTCTGAAGTACATCCCGAATCTGGGAGTTAACTTCAGCTTTGCTGGGGTCTATTTGGCGAATGACAGTGTGCCTGGTGCATACGCACATCCGGCAGCCACTTCATGGGGGCCGTCGCAATTGGAACCACGCACCTGGCGTCGGCGTTTGAGCCAAATGGGGACCCGTGGTGCAGGCAACCCTCCCCACGTGTTAGCGTGCGTGAGATTCAGCTGGCGGCATTTTACTAGGTGCGTGTTGGTAGAGTGGGGCTGAGGTTTGCTTGCTCCTGTGGATGTAGAAGAAGTCAAAGGGCCTGCCCAGCCCTGCGGTCCACTCAGTCAACTCTGTTTCGGAGACATAACGATTTGGATTGCTAACAAGTCAGGAAAGTTTCAAGCCCTTGGAAGATCAGTTAAACACAAACACGGAATGAGAGTCAACAGACAATATGTCATCTTTTTGAGAATTTTACTCACTTCAAGCACATGAAACACACATATTGACAAAGGCATGCCAGAGTCCAGTTTTCGAGGCCGAGGAAGGACCCCGAGAGCGCGCAGCGCAGCAGGCTTCCCAGCGTCCCAAACACTGCTCTGGGGGCGGGGCGCAGCGGAAGGGCTGCACCTCTCAGTGTTCCCAAACTTTTCCCTTATTCAGTCATCTAGAGAGCAAAAACTCAGTCATTCCCCAGTTTCCTATTGACGTCCCAGCAGAAGTCTGACTCCTGCGCGTCGCCCAGTTTCTCAGGCAACCAATCACTGGCACGGAAGCTTTTCCTGGCGCGTTTCCGGAGAGCCATGTGAACTACAATGTCCCTCACCAGAATTCAATGAGGCAGAGTCCCTGCATCGGCTCCCTGCCTGGCCTGGGCTAACACATCCGCAGAAGCGCCACAGCCAGGGAGCTTCGGAGTCACCGCAGAGAGTCTGCTCACTGCTCTGCGCTCCTCAGTCCCACAGTCCCCTCCAAGTCACGGGAGCGGGAGGCCAAGGAGCCCCTGCCACCTGCAGTCTCACTCCAGGTCAAAATCACTGTCCTCTGAGGAGGAGGAAACCTGAAGGTCCTCATAGAGGACACTCGGTGGGACACGAACACCGGGACCCTGAGACTTCTCTGAGACATGAGGGCTCTGAGCGAGGAAGGCTCCCGGCTTCTCAGGAGAGTGAAATGAGGGAGCTGTCAGGAGGCTGGAGCTCCACCATCCATTGTCCAGTCTCCGGAAGAGCACTCTGAGAGGCTGGGCCCCGCCATGGCTGGCCGCTGGGTGACGGGACACGGTGCAGGCCTGGGCAGTAGGCAGGCAAGGTCTGCTGTGCGGAGGCTGCCGGTCGATGCTGGGCACCTGGGCGGGTGTCCTCCGGCCCATCAGGGGCGACGTACTCGCTCCAAGTTCGGTTGCGGCCGGCGGAGGTTGGAGAGCGTCCCGTGCCCCGAGCTCACCTCCCTGGATGGCGTCTTCGGGGATCTGGAAGGGACCCAGTCTCGGTATCTTGGGGAAGTTCAGGCAAGCCTGAATCGGAGCCTGGGCAGGTCTCTTGGCTCCTGGCCTGAAGCTGAGATTGGAGCCTAGGCCCAAGCTGCGTGTGGCGGCTGGTGGGCAGGGCTGTGAGGTCAGCGCGGGACGTCTGTCTTGTGCCCGGGGGCTGATGGCCTGGAGCAGGCCGTGGGTTTGGGAGGCAGCCTGGGGAACTTCTTGGCAGCCACCCTCCGGGCTGCTGTGAGTGGGCTTCACCACGAGGAAAGGCCCCGGGCCCTGGTGCCTGACTGCAGGCTGAGGGATGGGGGCCGCAGCCCCTGTCTGTCGAAGACTAGAGGAGGAGCTCACACTGGCTTTTCTGAGGGGAGACAGTGAAGCCAAGACGGAACCCCTGTCAGACATTTCGGTAGCTGAGCCATCAGTGAGGACAGGGTCCACGCGTGGCCTCTTACTGGTTGTGTGGAGCGGCACTGGCCTGCTTGCAACCTGAAAGACAGGAAACCACACACGTTACAAGTTCCTCTGCATGGAGCCGAAACGAAAATCAGCCACTTCCAAAGACGAGGGGCACGCGCCATGAAATTCTCCATACAGAATCGACAGGCGGTCCTTGGAAGTAGGGACAGACCCTCCACCTGAGTGCTGATCAGGACAAGACTCATGAAAGATGCGCTCTCGAGCTATGTGTAGCTGATCCGAGCACACCATTGTTCAAAAGAACAATGTCTTGGGCATTAACTGGATCGGAGTGCCTCCACTCAGCCTTCCCTGAAGTGGAAGGGACTAATGCCCTTCTGAAGGCAGGTTGGTGGCTCAAGGGTTCTCAGGGGGTGTTCTCTGAAAAGCTGCATGTTCCTGGGTTTAGCCCTCTCAATGTTTGGGGCCTCTGAGGGACGAATTTCCTCACGCCGCCAGGAACATGTTGTTGGCAGGCTTGCCGTAATTGGACAGAAAGAAAGCAACGGGAAATAAGGCATCCTCAGATGCCTTCACCTGCAATCCAACGGACCTGGAAGGATGGTGGAGTCCCTGACCCCAAGAAGGCAAGAAAGAGTGGTTCCCCGATTCCCTCCCGCAGCCGGGAAGCTGATAGGAAATCAACCAGTGTGACCTAGAGGACAAAAAGACCAGGGGCCCGGGGTGACACTCACCCTCAGATCATCACAAGATTCCGTGGATCCTCTTCGATTTGGCAGCGGCTTCTCTGGAGGTTTCCCGGAAAATATCCGGAGGAGAGCCTTCCTCTGCGGGTCTTGCTGCCTGCAGAACAGAAAAAGTTCAGGCCGTGCCCCCTGGTTTTCCCCGGGAGACAGGGAGAACCCTGTCTGGGGCCCAGGCCCATTCCGTGTTGCGTGACACAGAAATGGACATCTGGTGCCCTTTCCGCCTCTGCACCTTCCCTCACCTGCCAACCTTCCCGTCCTCCTGGTGGCCCTCTAGGCTTCCCAACTAAGGACTGTGATTTGGACTCCATTGCTTTTCCCCCTGTCATGGGGAACCTGCACGAAGCGCCCCCGCCTCTCCCCGTCCCCGAGTCTCCCAGAGCCAGAGGGGCTCTTGGGTGTGGAAGAACGGAGGACAAGGAGCTGCGCTCTATTTCCTGCAGCGTTCCTTCCCTGGACCGGAGACGGAAAGGCACACGGTGTGCAGGTGCAGAGACACCATGTCCTTAGGAGGCAGTACTCTCAGAGTGGTGAAAACCCCTCCCACCGCTCACCTTGGTCTCTCTTCCTTCTCTCCCTTATCCTTGTTCAAGGGCCCCGGGTTCGCCTCCACCGGGGGCTTCCACGGTTTCAGGTTTTCCTTCCCTTCCTTCTTCCCGAAGGTCTGTGGAACCAGGGCTGCCTTCCAGCACTTCATGGGGCACCTGGTACTTCTGGCCGTGTGGCCAAAGGCCCCGCAGTCTTTGCACTTGAGCTGTGGGTGGAAAGGAAGTGATGTCAGTGAGTGAGCTGAAGCCACAGGCAGCCATCCGATGTCAACATTGAGAGGGATTATGAATTCAGAGCTGAATAAGGATTCCAAAGAGGGGACCCCGGCATGGGGCCCGTTAAGTGCTGGGAGAGTTCGGATACGATGTTCCCTCCCAAAGCCCATGTGACGGAGGACCTCTAAAAGGAAGGACTCGAGGTACTAAGGGGCACGATCGTGACCCCGATGTCAACCACACAGCCAAAGGTGGCTACCCAGGATTCTAAGTAGGAAGGGAGGTTGCCCCCAAGAGTCTCTCAAGGGATCTATGGGGCCGGGGAGGAGGTCCCAAGCCACGCCCACCTCGGATGGGTAAAGCAACCTGGGTGGTGGTGACAGAAACCTTTGGAATCCAACCCAGTCTCTGAGGACCCTGTGACAACCCCTCCCCCCGCCCCCACCCCCATACCCAAGAGATCCAGGGCTAGACTTACCCTGGGATCTTCTTCATCGGGCGGGGGAGCCCTTGGCGCAACTGGGGCCCTCCGCTGCTTCTGGAGGGTCTGGGCTCTCCCGAGTCTGTTGGCCCCAGTTTTGGGGTCACGACGGGCCAACATCTTCGTCTCCTGGGGGTTCTATGACCGCCTTTTTCGGGGGTTGATTGTTGGGTCACCTGAAACACACACAAACACACCCATATCGATGGTGAAGCACACTGGATATTCACACACACCCACAGGAAGCCCCCAGCTAACTCCTTGCCGCTGCGGTCGTGAGGAGACTTCACCACCGGTCGGTCAAGTCTGTGCCTCACACTGTGCTGTGTACACCCTCAGATATTGTGTGTTCCTCTGCCATGATTACCTAGTCCGAGTGTAAACCTCGCCTGCCACGGGGCCCATGGCCTAGGGGTGGGGAGCTGAGCTTTCTGCCCCAAACAATCCACTGATTCTGAAGACAGGACTGAGGTGTATCACGATTCACGCCGGTAGGAGACACGATGATTCTATCTCCCTTGACGGCCAGAATGATGGAAGCCGCAGGGCATGGCGTATGGCACCCTTTGGCAGGTCTGTTTGAAATCAGGGATAAGGGAGGCTTCCTGTCACAACTTGAATCGCTACTCTTGCCATTTCTAATTAGGCAACTTCCAAACACAAATTCATAGAGAGAAGTTTTCTTCCTCTCTATCGCACTAGCAGGTGATGGTCTTTCCTGTTCTATCGTTTTGGCTTTAGCTCCAGCCCCTCTTTATTTATTTTTCTGATATTTTACGCATGCCACACGAACCCGTCCAAACAAACGGTGAACAGGTGCCATAGCGTATCGATTTCTTACACGGCTGAAGGGCAAACCGCCCCTTTTTCAAAACCTCTTTTCCCATTTCCCCACCAATTCAGCACGCTGGTTTACATTTCCTTTCGCATTTCCATCTTGGTCTTATCCCACACGTGGAGACGGGAATGATTTCTCGTTTTCTGTTCCAAGAATTACCAGTAAGCAGAATACATCCTACCCCATCAGCAAGCCCCAGTGTGATCGATTTCTTTCACTCTCCCTCGTCTCTTCCCCCCCAAACCCCGCCCCACCCCTCAGGGACTACGTGAAACAAACAGTTGTTCGGTGAAACTAACCTGAAGTTACAGGTCAGCTTTCTTTCCTCGGCTGGCGCTCAGACGGGCAGGTGCTGGAGCAGCCCCGCTGGAAGCGATGCAGCATCCAGGAAGACCGAGGAAGGGGCGGAGAGGGACCTCTGCTTTCCAGGCTGCCTTTTATACCGCCTCTGGTCTCCGGACGTGGAGGGCACCCTAACCTGATCCATTACAGGTACCTTAATTGCAATTAACTTAATCCAATCACATGACCTGGAGACGTCTGTCTGCACAGCCCACTCTAAGATCATGTTCACCTTTGGCCGACATTCTAAAACCTACGAGTACAGCTGCAAGCTTTGAAGGATAGTTGTTCCCCGTCAGACGTGTGACACTGGTTCGTTTACCCTTGTCTCGTTTTCCGTCTTGATTGCCTTTTGTTTGTCTGTTCGTGTTAAAAAAAAAAATGTGGTAAAATAGACGCCTTTTAATTGGGCCGTGTCTACTACATCTCGACGTAGGCCTCAGTGTCATCAAGGAGATTCTCCTGGACACGCCGTCACGGCCATGATCCATCTTCAGAGCTTCTCTTTCTTCCCCACGGTAAGTCTGTCAGCAGAGAACACTGACCACACCCTCATGTGTTTTCTCCTCCAGGAGGCGCTTGGAAACCACCGTGAGTTGGACTGCACTGGGAAACACAGATGAAGAAAGTCAAGACCGCTTTGTCCTTCAGCGCCTGGCTCCCTTTTCAACTCGTCTTGCGACTCCAGGCATTATGCCTGAAAAGTCTCCGGGACGCCTGTGAGGCTCTACTTCCCTGGGTCCCATTGCCATTTCTCTGCATTTGCGAGGATCCACCGGACCTTCTTTGGAACTCCCCCGTCGGTGAACTTTGGTGCCACGTCCCCTAATTCTGTCCTTGGTCATCTGCACCTGCACGGGTTAGGCTCCATGTTCCATGGACGGGAAGAGACAGGCAGGAGTCGGAATGCTTAACCGACACACTGGGGCATTTTCTCCTGTAGCCCAAGTGACCCCATGGTCTGGTCGAGCTTTGGAACCGGTCGCGTCCCCCTCGACACTGCACCCGACTCCCAGTTTCTCAATCTTGTTGGCCCCCCGGCGACCTCCGGTTCGATGAATTGCACCTGCTGAAACTCGAGTTCCCTTTGACTTGCGCTTCATGAATTATTCGTGATTCAGGTTGGAACCCCAGCTTACGACCCCCTGTAGGCCGTTCTCTGAGCTTTCCGGTCACATCGTTTCCTTTCACGCTCTTTGGTTCATCGTGGTCCTGATCGTTCTGCTGTCAGAGGAGCAGAGAGTTGATCTTCTTGATTCTGGATACTGATACTTTCTAGGTGATCTGGATAAGCAAGATGACGACCCTCAAGAGCGGCGGAAAGGGAGCAGCCATGTGGTGGGCCGCAGGGAATCCCGCTCAGTTCCCAGGGCTCCTAGATGTGGAATCCTGGTCAGAGTTGTTCCCAGGTCAGAGAATGGAGATAGCCTGTGCATGATGGGATAGCCCTGCCTAGATCGTTCAGTGAGTCTCTAGCTCAGCTACTCTTAGGATCGGGGGGAGGACCGTGGAAAGGCCCGGTGTCAGACATCCAGAAAGAAGACGGGATGAATGTCTTACCTCTGAAGTACATCCCGAATCTGGGAGTTAACTTCAGCTTTGCTGGGGTCTATTTGGCGAATGACAGTGTGCCTGGTGCATACGCACATCCGGCAGCCACTTCATGGGGGCCGTCGCAATTGGAACCACGCACCTGGCGTCGGCGTTTGAGCCAAATGGGGACCCGTGGTGCAAGCAACCCTCCCCACGTGTTAGCGTGCGTGAGATTCAGCTGGCGGCATTTTACTAGGTGCGTGTTGGTAGAGTGGGGCTGAGGTTTGCTTGCTCCTGTGGATGTAGAAGAAGTCAAAGGGCCTGCCCAGCCCTGCGGTCCCCTCAGTCAACTCTGTTTCGGAGACATAACGATTTGGATTGCTAACAAGTCAGGAAAGTTTCAAGCCCTTGGAAGATCAGTTAAACACAAACACGGAATGAGAGTCAAAAGACAATATGTCATCTTTTTGAGAATTTTACTCACTTCAAGCACATGAAACACACATATTGACAAAGGCATGCCAGAGCCCAGTTTTCGAGGCCGAGGAAGGACCCCGAGAGCGCGCAGCGCAGCAGGCTTCCCAGCGTCCCAAACACTGCTCTCGGGGCGGGGCGCAGCGGAAGGGCTGCACCTCTCAGTGTTCCCAAACTTTTCCCTTATTCAGTCATCTAGAGAGCAAAAACTCAGTCATTCCCCAGTTTCCTATTGACGTCCCAGCAGAAGTCTGACTCCTGCGCGTCGCCCAGTTTCTCAGGCAACCAATCACTGGCACGGAAGCTTTTCCTGGCGCGTTTCCGGAGAGCCATGTGAACTACAATGTCCCGCACCAGAATTCAATGAGGCAGAGTCCCTGCATCGGCTCCCTGCCTGGCCTGGGCTAACACATCCGCAGAAGCGCCACAGCCAGGGAGCTTCGGAGTCACCGCAGAGAGTCTGCTCGCTGCTCTGCGCTCCTCAGTCCCACAGTCCCCTCCAAGTCACGGGAGCGGGAGGCCAAGGAGCCCCTGCCACCTGCAGTCTCACTCCAGGTCAAAATCACTGTCCTCTGAGGAGGAGGAAACCTGAAGGTCCTCATAGAGGACACTCGGTGGGACACGAACACCGGGACCCTGAGACTTCTCTGAGACATGAGGGCTCTGAGCGAGGAAGGCTCCCGGCTTCTCAGGAGAGTGAAATGAGGGAGCTGTCAGGAGGCTGGAGCTCCACCATCCATTGTCCAGTCTCCGGAAGAGCACTCTGAGAGGCTGGGCCCCGCCATGGCTGGCCGCTGGGTGACGGGACACGGTGCAGGCCTGGGCAGTAGGCAGGCAAGGTCTGCTGTGCGGAGGCTGCCGGTCGATGCTGGGCACCTGGGCGGGTGTCCTCCGGCCCATCTGGGGCGACGTACTCGCTCCAAGTTCGGTTGCGGCCGGCGGAGGTTGGAGAGCGTCCCGTGCCCCGAGCTCACCTCCCTGGATGGCGTCTTCGGGGATCTGGAAGGGACCCAGTCTCGGTATCTTGGGGAAGTTCAGGCAAGCCTGAATCGGAGCCTGGGCAGGTCTCTTGGCTCCTGGCCTGAAGCTGAGATTGGAGCCTAGGCCCAAGCTGCGTGTGGCGGCTGGTGGGCAGGGCTGTGAGGTCAGCGCGGGACGTCTGTCTTGTGCCCGGGGGCTGATGGCCTGGAGCAGGCCGTGGGTTTGGGAGGCAGCCTGGGGAACTTCTCGGCAGCCACCCTCCGGGCTGCTGTGAGTGGGCTTCACCACGAGGAAAGGCCCCGGGCCCTGGTGCCTGACTGCAGGCTGAGGGATGGGGGCCGCAGCCCCTGTCTGTCGAAGACTAGAGGAGGAGCTCACACTGGCTTTTCTGAGGGGAGACAGTGAAGCCAAGACGGAACCCCTGTCAGACATTTCGGTAGCTGAGCCATCAGTGAGGACAGGGTCCACGCGTGGCCTCTTACTGGTTGTGTGGAGCGGCACTGGCCTGCTTGCAACCTGAAAGGCAGGAAACCACACACGTTACAAGTTCCTCTGCATGGAGCCGAAACGAAAATCAGCCACTTCCAAAGACGAGGGGCACGCGCCATGAAATTCTCCATACAGAATCGACAGGCGGTCCTTGGAAGTAGGGACAGACCCTCCACCTGAGTGCTGATCAGGACAAGACTCATGAAAGATGCGCTCTCGAGCTATGTGTAGCTGATCCGAGCACACCATTGTTCAAAAGAACAATGTCTTGGGCATTAACTGGATCGGAGTGCCTCCACTCAGCCTTCCCTGAAGTGGAAGGGACTAATGCCCTTCTGAAGGCAGGTTGGTGGCTCAAGGGTTCTCAGGGGGTGTTCTCTGAAAAGCTGCATGTTCCTGGGTTTAGCCCTCTCCATGTTTGGGGCCTCTGAGGGACGAATTTCCTCACGCCGCCAGGAACATGTTGTTGGCAGGCTTGCCGTAATTGGACAGAAAGAAAGCAACGGGAAATAAGGCATCCTCAGATGCCTTCACCTGCAATCCAACTGACCTGGAAGGATGGTGGAGTCCCTGACCCCAAGAAGGCAAGAAAGAGGGGTTCCCCGATTCCCTCCCGCAGCCGGGAAGCCGAAAGGAAATCAACCAGTGTGACCTAGAGGAGAAAAAGACCAGGGGCCCGGGGTGACACTCACCCTCAGATCATCACAAGATTCCGTGGATCCTCTTCGATTTGGCAGCGGCTTCTCTGGAGGTTTCCCGGAAAATATCCGGAGGAGAGCCTTCCTCTGCGGGTCTTGCTGCCTGCAGAACAGAAAAAGGTCAGGCCGTGCCCCCTGGTTTTCCCCGGGAGACAGGGAGAACCCTGTCTGGGGCCCAGGCCCATTCCGTGTTGCGTGACACAGAAATGGACATCTGGTGCCCTTTCCGCCTCTGCACCTTCCCTCACCTGCCAACCTTCCCGTCCTCCTGGTGGCCCTCTAGGCTTCCCAACTAAGGACTGTGATTTGGACTCCATTGCTTTTCCCCCTGTCATGGGGAACCTGCACGAAGCGCCCCCGCCTCTCCCCGTCCCCGAGTCTCCCAGAGCCAGAGGGGCTCTTGGGTGTGGAAGAACGGAGGACAAGGAGCTGCGCTCTATTTCCTGCAGCGTTCCTTCCCTGGACCGGAGACGGAAAGGCACACGGTGTGCAGGTGCAGGGACACCATGTCCTTAGGAGGCAGTACTCTCAGAGTGGTGAAAACCCCTCCCACCGCTCACCTTGGTCTCTCTTCCTTCTCTCCCTTATCCTTGTTCAAGGGCCCCGGGTTCGCCTCCACCGGGGGCTTCCACGGTTTCAGGTTTTCCTTCCCTTCCTTCTTCCCGAAGGTCTGTGGAACCAGGGCTGCCTTCCAGCACTTCATGGGGCACCTGGTACTTCTGGCCGTGTGGCCAAAGGCCCCGCAGTCTTTGCACTTGAGCTGTGGGTGGAAAGGAAGTGATGTCAGTGAGTGAGCTGAAGCCACAGGCAGCCATCCGATGTCAACATTGAGAGGGATTATGAATTCAGATCTGAATAAGGATTCCAAAGAGGGGACCCCGGGATGGGGCCCGTTAAGTGCTGGGAGAGTTCGGATACGATGTTCCCTCCCAAAGCCCATGTGACGGAGGACCTCTAAAAGGAAGGACTCGAGGTACTAAGGGGCACGATCGTGACCCCGATGTCAACCACACAGCCAAAGGTGGCTACACAGGATTCTAAGTAGGAAGGGAGGTTGCCCCCAAGAGTCTCTCAAGGGATCTATGGGGCCGGGGAGGAGGTCCCAAGCCACGCCCACCTCGGATGGGTAAAGCAACCTGGGTGGTGGTGACAGAAACCTTTGGAATCCAACCCAGTCTCTGAGGACCCTGTGACAACCCCTCCCCCCGCCCCCACCCCCATACCCAAGAGATCCAGGGCTAGACTTACCCTGGGATCTTCATCGGGCGGGGGAGCCCTTGGCGCAACTGGGGCCCTCCGCTGCTTCTGGAGGGTCTGGGCTCTCCCGAGTCTGTTGGCCCCAGTTTTGGGGTCACGACGGGCCAACATCTTCGTCTCCTGGGGGTTCTATGACCGCCTTTTTCGGGGGTTGATTGTTGGGTCACCTGAAACACACACAAACACACCCATATCGATGGTGAAGCACACTGGATATTCACACACACCCACAGGAAGCCCCCAGCTAACTCCTTGCCGCTGCGGTCGTGAGGAGACTTCACCACCGGTCGGTCAAGTCTGTGCCTCACACTGTGCTGTGTACACCCTCAGATATTGTGTGTTCCTCTGCCATGATTACCTAGTCCGAGTGTAAACCTCGCCTGCCACGGGGCCCATGGCCTAGGGGTGGGGAGCTGAGCTTTCTGCCCCAAACAATCCACTGATTCTGAAGACAGGACTGAGGTGTATCACGATTCACGCCGGTAGGAGACACGATGATTCTATCTCCCTTGACGGCCAGAATGATGGAAGCCGCAGGGCATGGCGTATGGCACCCTTTGGCAGGTCTGTTTGAAATCAGGGATAAGGGAGGCTTCCTGTCACAACTTGAATCGCTACTCTTGCCATTTCTAATTAGGCAACTTCCAAACACAAATTCATAGAGAGAAGTTTTCTTCCTCTCTATCGCACTAGCAGGTGATGGTCTTTCCTCTTCTATCGTTTTGGCTTTAGCTCCAGCCCCTCTTTATTTATTTTTCTGATATTTTACGCATGCCACACGAACCCGTCCAAACAAACGGTGAACAGGTGCCATAGCGTATCGATTTCTTACACGGCTGAAGGGCAAACCGCCCCTTTTTCAAAACCTCTTTTCCCATTTCCCCACCAATTCAGCACGCTGGTTTACATTTCCTTTCGCATTTCCATCTTGGTCTTATCCCACACGTGGAGACGGGAATGATTTCTCGTTTTCTGTTCCAAGAATTACCAGTAAGCAGAATACATCCTACCCCATCAGCAAGCCCCAGTGTGATCGATTTCTTTCACTCTCCCTCGTCTCTTCCCCCCCAAACCCCGCCCCACCCCTCAGGGACTACGTGAAACAAACAGTTGTTCGGTGAAACTAACCTGAAGTTACAGGTCAGCTTTCTTTCCTCGGCTGGCGCTCAGACGGGCAGGTGCTGGAGCAGCCCCGCTGGAAGCGATGCAGCATCCAGGAAGACCGAGGAAGGGGCGGAGAGGGACCTCTGCTTTCCAGGCTGCCTTTTATACCGCCTCTGGTCTCCGGACGTGGAGGGCACCCTAACCTGATCCATTACAGGTACCTTAATTGCAATTAACTTAATCCAATCACATGACCTGGAGACGTCTGTCTGCACAGCCCACTCTAAGATCATGTTCACCTTTGGCCGACATTCTAAAACCTACGAGTACAGCTGCAAGCTTCGAAGGATAGTTGTTCCCCGTCAGACGTGTGACACTGGTTCGTTTACCCTTGTCTCGTTTTCCGTCTTGATTGCCTTTTGTTTGTCTGTTCGTGTTAAAAAAAAAATGTGGTAAAATAGACGCCTTTTAATTGGGCCGTGTCTACTACATCTCGACGTAGGCCTCAGTGTCATCAAGGAGATTCTCCTGGACACGCCGTCACGGCCATGATCCATCTTCAGAGCTTCTCTTTCTTCCCCACGGTAAGTCTGTCAGCAGAGAACACTGACCACACCCTCATGTGTTTTCTCCTCCAGGAGGCGCTTGGAAACCACCGTGAGTTGGACTGCACTGGGAAACACAGATGAAGAAAGTCAAGACCGCTTTGTCCTTCAGCGCCTGGCTCCCTTTTCAACTCGTCTTGCGACTCCAGGCATTATGCCTGAAAAGTCTCCGGGACGCCTGTGAGGCTCTACTTCCCTGGGTCCCATTGCCATTTCTCTGCATTTGCGAGGATCCACCGGACCTTCTTTGGAACTCCCCCGTCGGTGAACTTTGGTGCCACGTCCCCTAATTCTGTCCTTGGTCATCTGCACCTGCACGGGTTAGGCTCCATGTTCCATGGACGGGAAGAGACAGGCAGGAGTCGGAATGCTTAACCGACACACTGGGGCATTTTCTCCTGTAGCCCAAGTGACCCCATGGTCTGGTCGAGCTTTGGAACCGGTCGCGTCCCCCTCGACACTGCACCCGACTCCCAGTTTCTCAATCTTGTTGGCCCCCCGGCGACCTCCGGTTCGATGAATTGCACCTGCTGAAACTCGAGTTCCCTTTGACTTGCGCTTCATGAATTATTCGTGATTCAGGTTGGAACCCCAGCTTACGACCCCCTGTAGGCCGTTCTCTGAGCTTTCCGGTCACATCGTTTCCTTTCACGCTCTTTGGTTCATCGTGGTCCTGCTCGTTCTGCTGTCAGAGGAGCAGAGAGTTGATCTTCTTGATTCTGGATACTGATACTTTCTAGGTGATCTGGATAAGCAAGATGACGACCCTCAAGAGCGGCGGAAAGGGAGCAGCCATGTGGTGGGCCGCAGGGAATCCCGCTCAGTTCCCAGGGCTCCTAGATGTGGAATCCTGGTCAGAGTTGTTCCCAGGTCAGAGAATGGAGATAGCCTGTGCATGATGGGATAGCCCTGCCTAGATCGTTCAGTGAGTCTCTAGCTCAGCTACTCTTAGGATCGGGGGGAGGACCGTGGAAAGGCCCGGTGTCAGACATCCGGAAAGAAGACGGGATGAATGTCTTACCTCTGAAGTACATCCCGAATCTGGGAGTTAACTTCAGCTTTGCTGGGGTCTATTTGGCGAATGACAGTGTGCCTGGTGCATACGCACATCCGGCAGCCACTTCATGGGGGCCGTCGCAATTGGAACCACGCACCTGGCGTCGGCGTTTGAGCCAAATGGGGACCCGTGGTGCAGGCAACCCTCCCCACGTGTTAGCGTGCGTGAGATTCAGCTGGCGGCATTTTACTAGGTGCGTGTTGGTAGAGTGGGGCTGAGGTTTGCTTGCTCCTGTGGATGTAGAAGAAGTCAAAGGGCCTGCCCAGCCCTGCGGTCCACTCAGTCAACTCTGTTTCGGAGACATAACGATTTGGATTGCTAACAAGTCAGGAAAGTTTCAAGCCCTTGGAAGATCAGTTAAACACAAACACGGAATGAGAGTCAACAGACAATATGTCATCTTTTTGAGAATTTTACTCACTTCAAGCACATGAAACACACATATTGACAAAGGCATGCCAGAGCCCAGTTTTCGAGGCCGAGGAAGGACCCCGAGAGCGCGCAGCGCAGCAGGCTTCCCAGCGTCCCAAACACTGCTCTGGGGGCGGGGCGCAGCGGAAGGGCTGCACCTCTCAGTGTTCCCAAACTTTTCCCTTATTCAGTCATCTAGAGAGCAAAAACTCAGTCATTCCCCAGTTTCCTATTGACGTCCCAGCAGAAGTCTGACTCCTGCGCGTCGCCCAGTTTCTCAGGCAACCAATCACTGGCACGGAAGCTTTTCCTGGCGCGTTTCCGGAGAGCCATGTGAACTACAATGTCCCTCACCAGAATTCAATGAGGCAGAGTCCCTGCATCGGCTCCCTGCCTGGCCTGGGCTAACACATCCGCAGAAGCGCCACAGCCAGGGAGCTTCGGAGTCACCGCAGAGAGTCTGCTCACTGCTCTGCGCTCCTCAGTCCCACAGTCCCCTCCAAGTCACGGGAGCGGGAGGCCAAGGAGCCCCTGCCACCTGCAGTCTCACTCCAGGTCAAAATCACTGTCCTCTGAGGAGGAGGAAACCTGAAGGTCCTCATAGAGGACACTCGGTGGGACACGAACACCGGGACCCTGAGACTTCTCTGAGACATGAGGGCTCTGAGCGAGGAAGGCTCCCGGCTTCTCAGGAGAGTGAAATGAGGGAGCTGTCAGGAGGCTGGAGCTCCACCATCCATTGTCCAGTCTCCGGAAGAGCACTCTGAGAGGCTGGGCCCCGCCATGGCTGGCCGCTGGGTGACGGGACACGGTGCAGGCCTGGGCAGTAGGCAGGCAAGGTCTGCTGTGCGGAGGCTGCCGGTCGATGCTGGGCACCTGGGCGGGTGTCCTCCGGCCCATCAGGGGCGACGTACTCGCTCCAAGTTCGGTTGCGGCCGGCGGAGGTTGGAGAGTGTCCCGTGCCCCGAGCTCACCTCCCTGGATGGCGTCTTCGGGGATCTGGAAGGGACCCAGTCTCGGTATCTTGGGGAAGTTCAGGCAAGCCTGAATCGGAGCCTGGGCAGGTCTCTTGGCTCCTGGCCTGAAGCTGAGATTGGAGCCTAGGCCCAAGCTGCGTGTGGCGGCTGGTGGGCAGGGCTGTGAGGTCAGCGCGGGACGTCTGTCTTGTGCCCGGGGGCTGATGGCCTGGAGCAGGCCGTGGGTTTGGGAGGCAGCCTGGGGAACTTCTCGGCAGCCACCCTCCGGGCTGCTGTGAGTGGGCTTCACCACGAGGAAAGGCCCCGGGCCCTGGTGCCTGACTGCAGGCTGAGGGATGGGGGCCGCAGCCCCTGTCTGTCGAAGACTAGAGGAGGAGCTCACACTGGCTTTTCTGAGGGGAGACAGTGAAGCCAAGACGGAACCCCTGTCAGACATTTCGGTAGCTGAGCCATCAGTGAGGACAGGGTCCACGCGTGGCCTCTTACTGGTTGTGTGGAGCGGCACTGGCCTGCTTGCAACCTGAAAGACAGGAAACCACACACGTTACAAGTTCCTCTGCATGGAGCCGAAACGAAAATCAGCCACTTCCAAAGACGAGGGGCACGCGCCATGAAATTCTCCATACAGAATCGACAGGCGGTCCTTGGAAGTAGGGACAGACCCTCCACCTGAGTGCTGATCAGGACAAGACTCATGAAAGATGCGCTCTCGAGCTATGTGTAGCTGATCCGAGCACACCATTGTTCAAAAGAACAATGTCTTGGGCATTAACTGGATCGGAGTGCCTCCACTCAGCCTTCCCTGAAGTGGAAGGGACTAATGCCCTTCTGAAGGCAGGTTGGTGGCTCAAGGGTTCTCAGGGGGTGTTCTCTGAAAAGCTGCATGTTCCTGGGTTTAGCCCTCTCAATGTTTGGGGCCTCTGAGGGACGAATTTCCTCACGCCGCCAGGAACATGTTGTTGGCAGGCTTGCCGTAATTGGACAGAAAGAAAGCAACGGGAAATAAGGCATCCTCAGATGCCTTCACCTGCAATCCAACGGACCTGGAAGGATGGTGGAGTCCCTGACCCCAAGAAGGCAAGAAAGAGTGGTTCCCCGATTCCCTCCCGCAGCCGGGAAGCTGATAGGAAATCAACCAGTGTGACCTAGAGGACAAAAAGACCAGGGGCCCGGGGTGACACTCACCCTCAGATCATCACAAGATTCCGTGGATCCTCTTCGATTTGGCAGCGGCTTCTCTGGAGGTTTCCCGGAAAATATCCGGAGGAGAGCCTTCCTCTGCGGGTCTTGCTGCCTGCAGAACAGAAAAAGTTCAGGCCGTGCCCCCTGGTTTTCCCCGGGAGACAGGGAGAACCCTGTCTGGGGCCCAGGCCCATTCCGTGTTGCGTGACACAGAAATGGACATCTGGTGCCCTTTCCGCCTCTGCACCTTCCCTCACCTGCCAACCTTCCCGTCCTCCTGGTGGCCCTCTAGGCTTCCCAACTAAGGACTGTGATTTGGACTCCATTGCTTTTCCCCCTGTCATGGGGAACCTGCACGAAGCGCCCCCGCCTCTCCCCGTCCCCGAGTCTCCCAGAGCCAGAGGGGCTCTTGGGTGTGGAAGAACGGAGGACAAGGAGCTGCGCTCTATTTCCTGCAGCGTTCCTTCCCTGGACCGGAGACGGAAAGGCACACGGTGTGCAGGTGCAGAGACACCATGTCCTTAGGAGGCAGTACTCTCAGAGTGGTGAAAACCCCTCCCACCGCTCACCTTGGTCTCTCTTCCTTCTCTCCCTTATCCTTGTTCAAGGGCCCCGGGTTCGCCTCCACCGGGGGCTTCCACGGTTTCAGGTTTTCCTTCCCTTCCTTCTTCCCGAAGGTCTGTGGAACCAGGGCTGCCTTCCAGCACTTCATGGGGCACCTGGTACTTCTGGCCGTGTGGCCAAAGGCCCCGCAGTCTTTGCACTTGAGCTGTGGGTGGAAAGGAAGTGATGTCAGTGAGTGAGCTGAAGCCACAGGCAGCCATCCGATGTCAACATTGAGAGGGATTATGAATTCAGAGCTGAATAAGGATTCCAAAGAGGGGACCCCGGCATGGGGCCCGTTAAGTGCTGGGAGAGTTCGGATACGATGTTCCCTCCCAAAGCCCATGTGACGGAGGACCTCTAAAAGGAAGGACTCGAGGTACTAAGGGGCACGATCGTGACCCCGATGTCAACCACACAGCCAAAGGTGGCTACACAGGATTCTAAGTAGAAAGGGAGGTTGCCCCCAAGAGTCTCTCAAGGGATCTATGGGGCCGGGGAGGAGGTCCCAAGCCACGCCCAACTCGGATGGGTAAAGCAACCTGGGTGGTGGTGACAGAAACCTTTGGAATCCAACCCAGTCTCTGAGGACCCTGTGACAAACCCTCCCCCCGCCCCCACCCCCATACCCAAGAGATCCAGGGCTAGACTTACCCTGGGATCTTCTTCATCGGGCGGGGGAGCCCTTGGCGCAACTGGGGCCCTCCGCTGCTTCTGGAGGGTCTGGGCTCTCCCGAGTCTGTTGGCCCCAGTTTTGGGGTCACGACGGGCCAACATCTTCGTCTCCTGGGGGTTCTATGACCGCCTTTTTCGGGGGTTGATTGTTGGGTCACCTGAAACACACACAAACACACCCATATCGATGGTGAAGCACACTGGATATTCACACACACCCACAGGAAGCCCCCAGCTAACTCCTTGCCGCTGCGGTCGTGAGGAGACTTCACCACCGGTCGGTCAAGTCTGTGCCTCACACTGTGCTGTGTACACCCTCAGATATTGTGTGTTCCTCTGCCATGATTACCTAGTCCGAGTGTAAACCTCGCCTGCCACGGGGCCCATGGCCTAGTGGTGGGGAGCTGAGCTTTCTGCCCCAAACAATCCACTGATTCTGAAGACAGGACTGAGGTGTATCACGATTCACGCCGGTAGGAGACACGATGATTCTATCTCCCTTGACGGCCAGAATGATGGAAGCCGCAGGGCATGGCGTATGGCACCCTTTGGCAGGTCTGTTTGAAATCAGGGATAAGGGAGGCTTCCTGTCACAACTTGAATCGCTACTCTTGCCATTTCTAATTAGGCAACTTCCAAACACAAATTCATAGAGAGAAGTTTTCTTCCTCTCTATCGCACTAGCAGGTGATGGTCTTTCCTGTTCTATCGTTTTGGCTTTAGCTCCAGCCCCTCTTTATTTATTTTTCTGATATTTTACGCATGCCACACGAACCCGTCCAAACAAACGGTGAACAGGTGCCATAGCGTATCGATTTCTTACACGGCTGAAGGGCAAACCGCCCCTTTTTCAAAACCTCTTTTCCCATTTCCCCACCAATTCAGCACGCTGGTTTACATTTCCTTTCGCATTTCCATCTTGGTCTTATCCCACACGTGGAGACGGGAATGATTTCTCGTTTTCTGTTCCAAGAATTACCAGTAAGCAGAATACATCCTACCCCATCAGCAAGCCCCAGTGTGATCGATTTCTTTCACTCTCCCTCGTCTCTTCCCCCCCAAACCCCGCCCCACCCCTCAGGGACTACGTGAAACAAACAGTTGTTCGGTGAAACTAACCTGAAGTTACAGGTCAGCTTTCTTTCCTCGGCTGGCGCTCAGACGGGCAGGTGCTGGAGCAGCCCCGCTGGAAGCGATGCAGCATCCAGGAAGACCGAGGAAGGGGCGGAGAGGGACCTCTGCTTTCCAGGCTGCCTTTTATACCGCCTCTGGTCTCCGGACGTGGAGGGCACCCTAACCTGATCCATTACAGGTACCTTAATTGCAATTAACTTAATCCAATCACATGACCTGGAGACGTCTGTCTGCACAGCCCACTCTAAGATCATGTTCACCTTTGGCCGACATTCTAAAACCTACGAGTACAGCTGCAAGCTTCGAAGGATAGTTGTTCCCCGTCAGACGTGTGACACTGGTTCGTTTACCCTTGTCTCGTTTTCCGTCTTGATTGCCTTTTGTTTGTCTGTTCGTGTTAAAAAAAAATGTGGTAAAATAGACGCCTTTTAATTGGGCCGTGTCTACTACATCTCGACGTAGGCCTCAGTGTCATCAAGGAGATTCTCCTGGACACGCCGTCACGGCCATGATCCATCTTCAGAGCTTCTCTTTCTTCCCCACGGTAAGTCTGTCAGCAGAGAACACTGACCACACCCTCATGTGTTTTCTCCTCCAGGAGGCGCTTGGAAACCACCGTGAGTTGGACTGCACTGGGAAACACAGATGAAGAAAGTCAAGACCGCTTTGTCCTTCAGCGCCTGGCTCCCTTTTCAACTCGTCTTGCGACTCCAGGCATTATGCCTGAAAAGTCTCCGGGACGCCTGTGAGGCTCTACTTCCCTGGGTCCCATTGCCATTTCTCTGCATTTGCGAGGATCCACCGGACCTTCTTTGGAACTCCCCCGTCGGTGAACTTTGGTGCCACGTCCCCTAATTCTGTCCTTGGTCATCTGCACCTGCACGGGTTAGGCTCCATGTTCCATGGACGGGAAGAGACAGGCAGGAGTCGGAATGCTTAACCGACACACTGGGGCATTTTCTCCTGTAGCCCAAGTGACCCCATGGTCTGGTCGAGCTTTGGAACCGGTCGCGTCCCCCTCGACACTGCACCCGACTCCCAGTTTCTCAATCTTGTTGGCCCCCCGGCGACCTCCGGTTCGATGAATTGCACCTGCTGAAACTCGAGTTCCCTTTGACTTGCGCTTCATGAATTATTCGTGATTCAGGTTGGAACCCCAGCTTACGACCCCCTGTAGGCCGTTCTCTGAGCTTTCCGGTCACATCGTTTCCTTTCACGCTCTTTGGTTCATCGTGGTCCTGCTCGTTCTGCTGTCAGAGGAGCAGAGAGTTGATCTTCTTGATTCTGGATACTGATACTTTCTAGGTGATCTGGATAAGCAAGATGACGACCCTCAAGAGCGGCGGAAAGGGAGCAGCCATGTGGTGGGCCGCAGGGAATCCCGCTCAGTTCCCAGGGCTCCTAGATGTGGAATCCTGGTCAGAGTTGTTCCCAGGTCAGAGAATGGAGATAGCCTGTGCATGATGGGATAGCCCTGCCTAGATCGTTCAGTGAGTCTCTAGCTCAGCTACTCTTAGGATCGGGGGGAGGACCGTGGAAAGGCCCGGTGTCAGACATCCGGAAAGAAGACGGGATGAATGTCTTACCTCTGAAGTACATCCCGAATCTGGGAGTTAACTTCAGCTTTGCTGGGGTCTATTTGGCGAATGACAGTGTGCCTGGTGCATACGCACATCCGGCAGCCACTTCATGGGGGCCGTCGCAATTGGAACCACGCACCTGGCGTCGGCGTTTGAGCCAAATGGGGACCCGTGGTGCAGGCAACCCTCCCCACGTGTTAGCGTGCGTGAGATTCAGCTGGCGGCATTTTACTAGGTGCGTGTTGGTAGAGTGGGGCTGAGGTTTGCTTGCTCCTGTGGATGTAGAAGAAGTCAAAGGGCCTGCCCAGCCCTGCGGTCCACTCAGTCAACTCTGTTTCGGAGACATAACGATTTGGATTGCTAACAAGTCAGGAAAGTTTCAAGCCCTTGGAAGATCAGTTAAACACAAACACGGAATGAGAGTCAACAGACAATATGTCATCTTTTTGAGAATTTTACTCACTTCAAGCACATGAAACACACATATTGACAAAGGCATGCCAGAGCCCAGTTTTCGAGGCCGAGGAAGGACCCCGAGAGCGCGCAGCGCAGCAGGCTTCCCAGCGTCCCAAACACTGCTCTGGGGGCGGGGCGCAGCGGAAGGGCTGCACCTCTCAGTGTTCCCAAACTTTTCCCTTATTCAGTCATCTAGAGAGCAAAAACTCAGTCATTCCCCAGTTTCCTATTGACGTCCCAGCAGAAGTCTGACTCCTGCGCGTCGCCCAGTTTCTCAGGCAACCAATCACTGGCACGGAAGCTTTTCCTGGCGCGTTTCCGGAGAGCCATGTGAACTACAATGTCCCTCACCAGAATTCAATGAGGCAGAGTCCCTGCATCGGCTCCCTGCCTGGCCTGGGCTAACACATCCGCAGAAGCGCCACAGCCAGGGAGCTTCGGAGTCACCGCAGAGAGTCTGCTCACTGCTCTGCGCTCCTCAGTCCCACAGTCCCCTCCAAGTCACGGGAGCGGGAGGCCAAGGAGCCCCTGCCACCTGCAGTCTCACTCCAGGTCAAAATCACTGTCCTCTGAGGAGGAGGAAACCTGAAGGTCCTCATAGAGGACACTCGGTGGGACACGAACACCGGGACCCTGAGACTTCTCTGAGACATGAGGGCTCTGAGCGAGGAAGGCTCCCGGCTTCTCAGGAGAGTGAAATGAGGGAGCTGTCAGGAGGCTGGAGCTCCACCATCCATTGTCCAGTCTCCGGAAGAGCACTCTGAGAGGCTGGGCCCCGCCATGGCTGGCCGCTGGGTGACGGGACACGGTGCAGGCCTGGGCAGTAGGCAGGCAAGGTCTGCTGTGCGGAGGCTGCCGGTCGATGCTGGGCACCTGGGCGGGTGTCCTCCGGCCCATCAGGGGCGACGTACTCGCTCCAAGTTCGGTTGCGGCCGGCGGAGGTTGGAGAGCGTCCCGTGCCCCGAGCTCACCTCCCTGGATGGCGTCTTCGGGGATCTGGAAGGGACCCAGTCTCGGTATCTTGGGGAAGTTCAGGCAAGCCTGAATCGGAGCCTGGGCAGGTCTCTTGGCTCCTGGCCTGAAGCTGAGATTGGAGCCTAGGCCCAAGCTGCGTGTGGCGGCTGGTGGGCAGGGCTGTGAGGTCAGCGCGGGACGTCTGTCTTGTGCCCGGGGGCTGATGGCCTGGAGCAGGCCGTGGGTTTGGGAGGCAGCCTGGGGAACTTCTTGGCAGCCACCCTCCGGGCTGCTGTGAGTGGGCTTCACCACGAGGAAAGGCCCCGGGCCCTGGTGCCTGACTGCAGGCTGAGGGATGGGGGCCGCAGCCCCTGTCTGTCGAAGACTAGAGGAGGAGCTCACACTGGCTTTTCTGAGGGGAGACAGTGAAGCCAAGACGGAACCCCTGTCAGACATTTCGGTAGCTGAGCCATCAGTGAGGACAGGGTCCACGCGTGGCCTCTTACTGGTTGTGTGGAGCGGCACTGGCCTGCTTGCAACCTGAAAGACAGGAAACCACACACGTTACAAGTTCCTCTGCATGGAGCCGAAACGAAAATCAGCCACTTCCAAAGACGAGGGGCACGCGCCATGAAATTCTCCATACAGAATCGACAGGCGGTCCTTGGAAGTAGGGACAGACCCTCCACCTGAGTGCTGATCAGGACAAGACTCATGAAAGATGCGCTCTCGAGCTATGTGTAGCTGATCCGAGCACACCATTGTTCAAAAGAACAATGTCTTGGGCATTAACTGGATCGGAGTGCCTCCACTCAGCCTTCCCTGAAGTGGAAGGGACTAATGCCCTTCTGAAGGCAGGTTGGTGGCTCAAGGGTTCTCAGGGGGTGTTCTCTGAAAAGCTGCATGTTCCTGGGTTTAGCCCTCTCAATGTTTGGGGCCTCTGAGGGACGAATTTCCTCACGCCGCCAGGAACATGTTGTTGGCAGGCTTGCCGTAATTGGACAGAAAGAAAGCAACGGGAAATAAGGCATCCTCAGATGCCTTCACCTGCAATCCAACGGACCTGGAAGGATGGTGGAGTCCCTGACCCCAAGAAGGCAAGAAAGAGTGGTTCCCCGATTCCCTCCCGCAGCCGGGAAGCTGATAGGAAATCAACCAGTGTGACCTAGAGGACAAAAAGACCAGGGGCCCGGGGTGACACTCACCCTCAGATCATCACAAGATTCCGTGGATCCTCTTCGATTTGGCAGCGGCTTCTCTGGAGGTTTCCCGGAAAATATCCGGAGGAGAGCCTTCCTCTGCGGGTCTTGCTGCCTGCAGAACAGAAAAAGGTCAGGCCGTGCCCCCTGGTTTTCCCCGGGAGACAGGGAGAACCCTGTCTGGGGCCCAGGCCCATTCCGTGTTGCGTGACACAGAAATGGACATCTGGTGCCCTTTCCGCCTCTGCACCTTCCCTCACCTGCCAACCTTCCCGTCCTCCTGGTGGCCCTCTAGGCTTCCCAACTAAGGACTGTGATTTGGACTCCATTGCTTTTCCCCCTGTCATGGGGAACCTGCACGAAGCGCCCCCGCCTCTCCCCGTCCCCGAGTCTCCCAGAGCCAGAGGGGCTCTTGGGTGTGGAAGAACGGAGGACAAGGAGCTGCGCTCTATTTCCTGCAGCGTTCCTTCCCTGGACCGGAGACGGAAAGGCACACGGTGTGCAGGTGCAGAGACACCATGTCCTTAGGAGGCAGTACTCTCAGAGTGGTGAAAACCCCTCCCACCGCTCACCTTGGTCTCTCTTCCTTCTCTCCCTTATCCTTGTTCAAGGGCCCCGGGTTCGCCTCCACCGGGGGCTTCCACGGTTTCAGGTTTTCCTTCCCTTCCTTCTTCCCGAAGGTCTGTGGAACCAGGGCTGCCTTCCAGCACTTCATGGGGCACCTGGTACTTCTGGCCGTGTGGCCAAAGGCCCCGCAGTCTTTGCACTTGAGCTGTGGGTGGAAAGGAAGTGATGTCAGTGAGTGAGCTGAAGCCACAGGCAGCCATCCGATGTCAACATTGAGAGGGATTATGAATTCAGAGCTGAATAAGGATTCCAAAGAGGGGACCCCGGCATGGGGCCCGTTAAGTGCTGGGAGAGTTCGGATACGATGTTCCCTCCCAAAGCCCATGTGACGGAGGACCTCTAAAAGGAAGGACTCGAGGTACTAAGGGGCACGATCGTGACCCCGATGTCAACCACACAGCCAAAGGTGGCTACCCAGGATTCTAAGTAGGAAGGGAGGTTGCCCCCAAGAGTCTCTCAAGGGATCTATGGGGCCGGGGAGGAGGTCCCAAGCCACGCCCACCTCGGATGGGTAAAGCAACCTGGGTGGTGGTGACAGAAACCTTTGGAATCCAACCCAGTCTCTGAGGACCCTGTGACAACCCCTCCCCCCGCCCCCACCCCCATACCCAAGAGATCCAGGGCTAGACTTACCCTGGGATCTTCTTCATCGGGCGGGGGAGCCCTTGGCGCAACTGGGGCCCTCCGCTGCTTCTGGAGGGTCTGGGCTCTCCCGAGTCTGTTGGCCCCAGTTTTGGGGTCACGACGGGCCAACATCTTCGTCTCCTGGGGGTTCTATGACCGCCTTTTTCGGGGGTTGATTGTTGGGTCACCTGAAACACACACAAACACACCCATATCGATGGTGAAGCACACTGGATATTCACACACACCCACAGGAAGCCCCCAGCTAACTCCTTGCCGCTGCGGTCGTGAGGAGACTTCACCACCGGTCGGTCAAGTCTGTGCCTCACACTGTGCTGTGTACACCCTCAGATATTGTGTGTTCCTCTGCCATGATTACCTAGTCCGAGTGTAAACCTCGCCTGCCACGGGGCCCATGGCCTAGGGGTGGGGAGCTGAGCTTTCTGCCCCAAACAATCCACTGATTCTGAAGACAGGACTGAGGTGTATCACGATTCACGCCGGTAGGAGACACGATGATTCTATCTCCCTTGACGGCCAGAATGATGGAAGCCGCAGGGCATGGCGTATGGCACCCTTTGGCAGGTCTGTTTGAAATCAGGGATAAGGGAGGCTTCCTGTCACAACTTGAATCGCTACTCTTGCCATTTCTAATTAGGCAACTTCCAAACACAAATTCATAGAGAGAAGTTTTCTTCCTCTCTATCGCACTAGCAGGTGATGGTCTTTCCTGTTCTATCGTTTTGGCTTTAGCTCCAGCCCCTCTTTATTTATTTTTCTGATATTTTACGCATGCCACACGAACCCGTCCAAACAAACGGTGAACAGGTGCCATAGCGTATCGATTTCTTACACGGCTGAAGGGCAAACCGCCCCTTTTTCAAAACCTCTTTTCCCATTTCCCCACCAATTCAGCACGCTGGTTTACATTTCCTTTCGCATTTCCATCTTGGTCTTATCCCACACGTGGAGACGGGAATGATTTCTCGTTTTCTGTTCCAAGAATTACCAGTAAGCAGAATACATCCTACCCCATCAGCAAGCCCCAGTGTGATCGATTTCTTTCACTCTCCCTCGTCTCTTCCCCCCCAAACCCCGCCCCACCCCTCAGGGACTACGTGAAACAAACAGTTGTTCGGTGAAACTAACCTGAAGTTACAGGTCAGCTTTCTTTCCTCGGCTGGCGCTCAGACGGGCAGGTGCTGGAGCAGCCCCGCTGGAAGCGATGCAGCATCCAGGAAGACCGAGGAAGGGGCGGAGAGGGACCTCTGCTTTCCAGGCTGCCTTTTATACCGCCTCTGGTCTCCGGACGTGGAGGGCACCCTAACCTGATCCATTACAGGTACCTTAATTGCAATTAACTTAACCCAATCACATGACCTGGAGACGTCTGTCTGCACAGCCCACTCTATGATCATGTTCACCTTTGGCCGACATTCTAAAACCTACGAGTACAGCTGCAAGCTTTGAAGGATAGTTGTTCCCCGTCAGACGTGTGACACTGGTTCGTTTACCCTTGTCTCGTTTTCCGTCTTGATTGCCTTTTGTTTGTCTGTTCGTGTTAAAAAAAAAAATGTGGTAAAATAGACGCCTTTTAATTGGGCCGTGTCTACTACATCTCGACGTAGGCCTCAGTGTCATCAAGGAGATTCTCCTGGACACGCCGTCACGGCCATGATCCATCTTCAGAGCTTCTCTTTCTTCCCCACGGTAAGTCTGTCAGCAGAGAACACTGACCACACCCTCATGTGTTTTCTCCTCCAGGAGGCGCTTGGAAACCACCGTGAGTTGGACTGCACTGGGAAACACAGATGAAGAAAGTCAAGACCGCTTTGTCCTTCAGCGCCTGGCTCCCTTTTCAACTCGTCTTGCGACTCCAGGCATTATGCCTGAAAAGTCTCCGGGACGCCTGTGAGGCTCTACTTCCCTGGGTCCCATTGCCATTTCTCTGCATTTGCGAGGATCCACCGGACCTTCTTTGGAACTCCCCCGTCGGTGAACTTTGGTGCCACGTCCCCTAATTCTGTCCTTGGTCATCTGCACCTGCACGGGTTAGGCTCCATGTTCCATGGACGGGAAGAGACAGGCAGGAGTCGGAATGCTTAACCGACACACTGGGGCATTTTCTCCTGTAGCCCAAGTGACCCCATGGTCTGGTCGAGCTTTGGAACCGGTCGCGTCCCCCTCGACACTGCACCCGACTCCCAGTTTCTCAATCTTGTTGGCCCCCCGGCGACCTCCGGTTCGATGAATTGCACCTGCTGAAACTCGAGTTCCCTTTGACTTGCGCTTCATGAATTATTCGTGATTCAGGTTGGAACCCCAGCTTACGACCCCCTGTAGGCCGTTCTCTGAGCTTTCCGGTCACATCGTTTCCTTTCACGCTCTTTGGTTCATCGTGGTCCTGATCGTTCTGCTGTCAGAGGAGCAGAGAGTTGATCTTCTTGATTCTGGATACTGATACTTTCTAGGTGATCTGGATAAGCAAGATGACGACCCTCAAGAGCGGCGGAAAGGGAGCAGCCATGTGGTGGGCCGCAGGGAATCCCGCTCAGTTCCCAGGGCTCCTAGATGTGGAATCCTGGTCAGAGTTGTTCCCAGGTCAGAGAATGGAGATAGCCTGTGCATGATGGGATAGCCCTGCCTAGATCGTTCAGTGAGTCTCTAGCTCAGCTACTCTTAGGATCGGGGGGAGGACCGTGGAAAGGCCCGGTGTCAGACATCCAGAAAGAAGACGGGATGAATGTCTTACCTCTGAAGTACATCCCGAATCTGGGAGTTAACTTCAGCTTTGCTGGGGTCTATTTGGCGAATGACAGTGTGCCTGGTGCATACGCACATCCGGCAGCCACTTCATGGGGGCCGTCGCAATTGGAACCACGCACCTGGCGTCGGCGTTTGAGCCAAATGGGGACCCGTGGTGCAAGCAACCCTCCCCACGTGTTAGCGTGCGTGAGATTCAGCTGGCGGCATTTTACTAGGTGCGTGTTGGTAGAGTGGGGCTGAGGTTTGCTTGCTCCTGTGGATGTAGAAGAAGTCAAAGGGCCTGCCCAGCCCTGCGGTCCCCTCAGTCAACTCTGTTTCGGAGACATAACGATTTGGATTGCTAACAAGTCAGGAAAGTTTCAAGCCCTTGGAAGATCAGTTAAACACAAACACGGAATGAGAGTCAAAAGACAATATGTCATCTTTTTGAGAATTTTACTCACTTCAAGCACATGAAACACACATATTGACAAAGGCATGCCAGAGCCCAGTTTTCGAGGCCGAGGAAGGACCCCGAGAGCGCGCAGCGCAGCAGGCTTCCCAGCGTCCCAAACACTGCTCTCGGGGCGGGGCGCAGCGGAAGGGCTGCACCTCTCAGTGTTCCCAAACTTTTCCCTTATTCAGTCATCTAGAGAGCAAAAACTCAGTCATTCCCCAGTTTCCTATTGACGTCCCAGCAGAAGTCTGACTCCTGCGCGTCGCCCAGTTTCTCAGGCAACCAATCACTGGCACGGAAGCTTTTCCTGGCGCGTTTCCGGAGAGCCATGTGAACTACAATGTCCCGCACCAGAATTCAATGAGGCAGAGTCCCTGCATCGGCTCCCTGCCTGGCCTGGGCTAACACATCCGCAGAAGCGCCACAGCCAGGGAGCTTCGGAGTCACCGCAGAGAGTCTGCTCGCTGCTCTGCGCTCCTCAGTCCCACAGTCCCCTCCAAGTCACGGGAGCGGGAGGCCAAGGAGCCCCTGCCACCTGCAGTCTCACTCCAGGTCAAAATCACTGTCCTCTGAGGAGGAGGAAACCTGAAGGTCCTCATAGAGGACACTCGGTGGGACACGAACACCGGGACCCTGAGACTTCTCTGAGACATGAGGGCTCTGAGCGAGGAAGGCTCCCGGCTTCTCAGGAGAGTGAAATGAGGGAGCTGTCAGGAGGCTGGAGCTCCACCATCCATTGTCCAGTCTCCGGAAGAGCACTCTGAGAGGCTGGGCCCCGCCATGGCTGGCCGCTGGGTGACGGGACACGGTGCAGGCCTGGGCAGTAGGCAGGCAAGGTCTGCTGTGCGGAGGCTGCCGGTCGATGCTGGGCACCTGGGCGGGTGTCCTCCGGCCCATCTGGGGCGACGTACTCGCTCCAAGTTCGGTTGCGGCCGGCGGAGGTTGGAGAGCGTCCCGTGCCCCGAGCTCACCTCCCTGGATGGCGTCTTCGGGGATCTGGAAGGGACCCAGTCTCGGTATCTTGGGGAAGTTCAGGCAAGCCTGAATCGGAGCCTGGGCAGGTCTCTTGGCTCCTGGCCTGAAGCTGAGATTGGAGCCTAGGCCCAAGCTGCGTGTGGCGGCTGGTGGGCAGGGCTGTGAGGTCAGCGCGGGACGTCTGTCTTGTGCCCGGGGGCTGATGGCCTGGAGCAGGCCGTGGGTTTGGGAGGCAGCCTGGGGAACTTCTCGGCAGCCACCCTCCGGGCTGCTGTGAGTGGGCTTCACCACGAGGAAAGGCCCCGGGCCCTGGTGCCTGACTGCAGGCTGAGGGATGGGGGCCGCAGCCCCTGTCTGTCGAAGACTAGAGGAGGAGCTCACACTGGCTTTTCTGAGGGGAGACAGTGAAGCCAAGACGGAACCCCTGTCAGACATTTCGGTAGCTGAGCCATCAGTGAGGACAGGGTCCACGCGTGGCCTCTTACTGGTTGTGTGGAGCGGCACTGGCCTGCTTGCAACCTGAAAGGCAGGAAACCACACACGTTACAAGTTCCTCTGCATGGAGCCGAAACGAAAATCAGCCACTTCCAAAGACGAGGGGCACGCGCCATGAAATTCTCCATACAGAATCGACAGGCGGTCCTTGGAAGTAGGGACAGACCCTCCACCTGAGTGCTGATCAGGACAAGACTCATGAAAGATGCGCTCTCGAGCTATGTGTAGCTGATCCGAGCACACCATTGTTCAAAAGAACAATGTCTTGGGCATTAACTGGATCGGAGTGCCTCCACTCAGCCTTCCCTGAAGTGGAAGGGACTAATGCCCTTCTGAAGGCAGGTTGGTGGCTCAAGGGTTCTCAGGGGGTGTTCTCTGAAAAGCTGCATGTTCCTGGGTTTAGCCCTCTCCATGTTTGGGGCCTCTGAGGGACGAATTTCCTCACGCCGCCAGGAACATGTTGTTGGCAGGCTTGCCGTAATTGGACAGAAAGAAAGCAACGGGAAATAAGGCATCCTCAGATGCCTTCACCTGCAATCCAACTGACCTGGAAGGATGGTGGAGTCCCTGACCCCAAGAAGGCAAGAAAGAGGGGTTCCCCGATTCCCTCCCGCAGCCGGGAAGCCGAAAGGAAATCAACCAGTGTGACCTAGAGGAGAAAAAGACCAGGGGCCCGGGGTGACACTCACCCTCAGATCATCACAAGATTCCGTGGATCCTCTTCGATTTGGCAGCGGCTTCTCTGGAGGTTTCCCGGAAAATATCCGGAGGAGAGCCTTCCTCTGCGGGTCTTGCTGCCTGCAGAACAGAAAAAGGTCAGGCCGTGCCCCCTGGTTTTCCCCGGGAGACAGGGAGAACCCTGTCTGGGGCCCAGGCCCATTCCGTGTTGCGTGACACAGAAATGGACATCTGGTGCCCTTTCCGCCTCTGCACCTTCCCTCACCTGCCAACCTTCCCGTCCTCCTGGTGGCCCTCTAGGCTTCCCAACTAAGGACTGTGATTTGGACTCCATTGCTTTTCCCCCTGTCATGGGGAACCTGCACGAAGCGCCCCCGCCTCTCCCCGTCCCCGAGTCTCCCAGAGCCAGAGGGGCTCTTGGGTGTGGAAGAACGGAGGACAAGGAGCTGCGCTCTATTTCCTGCAGCGTTCCTTCCCTGGACCGGAGACGGAAAGGCACACGGTGTGCAGGTGCAGGGACACCATGTCCTTAGGAGGCAGTACTCTCAGAGTGGTGAAAACCCCTCCCACCGCTCACCTTGGTCTCTCTTCCTTCTCTCCCTTATCCTTGTTCAAGGGCCCCGGGTTCGCCTCCACCGGGGGCTTCCACGGTTTCAGGTTTTCCTTCCCTTCCTTCTTCCCGAAGGTCTGTGGAACCAGGGCTGCCTTCCAGCACTTCATGGGGCACCTGGTACTTCTGGCCGTGTGGCCAAAGGCCCCGCAGTCTTTGCACTTGAGCTGTGGGTGGAAAGGAAGTGATGTCAGTGAGTGAGCTGAAGCCACAGGCAGCCATCCGATGTCAACATTGAGAGGGATTATGAATTCAGATCTGAATAAGGATTCCAAAGAGGGGACCCCGGGATGGGGCCCGTTAAGTGCTGGGAGAGTTCGGATACGATGTTCCCTCCCAAAGCCCATGTGACGGAGGACCTCTAAAAGGAAGGACTCGAGGTACTAAGGGGCACGATCGTGACCCCGATGTCAACCACACAGCCAAAGGTGGCTACACAGGATTCTAAGTAGGAAGGGAGGTTGCCCCCAAGAGTCTCTCAAGGGATCTATGGGGCCGGGGAGGAGGTCCCAAGCCACGCCCACCTCGGATGGGTAAAGCAACCTGGGTGGTGGTGACAGAAACCTTTGGAATCCAACCCAGTCTCTGAGGACCCTGTGACAACCCCTCCCCCCGCCCCCACCCCCATACCCAAGAGATCCAGGGCTAGACTTACCCTGGGATCTTCTTCATCGGGCGGGGGAGCCCTTGGCGCAACTGGGGCCCTCCGCTGCTTCTGGAGGGTCTGGGCTCTCCCGAGTCTGTTGGCCCCAGTTTTGGGGTCACGACGGGCCAACATCTTCGTCTCCTGGGGGTTCTATGACCGCCTTTTTCGGGGGTTGATTGTTGGGTCACCTGAAACACACACAAACACACCCATATCGATGGTGAAGCACACTGGATATTCACACACACCCACAGGAAGCCCCCAGCTAACTCCTTGCCGCTGCGGTCGTGAGGAGACTTCACCACCGGTCGGTCAAGTCTGTGCCTCACACTGTGCTGTGTACACCCTCAGATATTGTGTGTTCCTCTGCCATGATTACCTAGTCCGAGTGTAAACCTCGCCTGCCACGGGGCCCATGGCCTAGGGGTGGGGAGCTGAGCTTTCTGCCCCAAACAATCCACTGATTCTGAAGACAGGACTGAGGTGTATCACGATTCACGCCGGTAGGAGACACGATGATTCTATCTCCCTTGACGGCCAGAATGATGGAAGCCGCAGGGCATGGCGTATGGCACCCTTTGGCAGGTCTGTTTGAAATCAGGGATAAGGGAGGCTTCCTGTCACAACTTGAATCGCTACTCTTGCCATTTCTAATTAGGCAACTTCCAAACACAAATTCATAGAGAGAAGTTTTCTTCCTCTCTATCGCACTAGCAGGTGATGGTCTTTCCTCTTCTATCGTTTTGGCTTTAGCTCCAGCCCCTCTTTATTTATTTTTCTGATATTTTACGCATGCCACACGAACCCGTCCAAACAAACGGTGAACAGGTGCCATAGCGTATCGATTTCTTACACGGCTGAAGGGCAAACCGCCCCTTTTTCAAAACCTCTTTTCCCATTTCCCCACCAATTCAGCACGCTGGTTTACATTTCCTTTCGCATTTCCATCTTGGTCTTATCCCACACGTGGAGACGGGAATGATTTCTCGTTTTCTGTTCCAAGAATTACCAGTAAGCAGAATACATCCTACCCCATCAGCAAGCCCCAGTGTGATCGATTTCTTTCACTCTCCCTCGTCTCTTCCCCCCCAAACCCCGCCCCACCCCTCAGGGACTACGTGAAACAAACAGTTGTTCGGTGAAACTAACCTGAAGTTACAGGTCAGCTTTCTTTCCTCGGCTGGCGCTCAGACGGGCAGGTGCTGGAGCAGCCCCGCTGGAAGCGATGCAGCATCCAGGAAGACCGAGGAAGGGGCGGAGAGGGACCTCTGCTTTCCAGGCTGCCTTTTATACCGCCTCTGGTCTCCGGACGTGGAGGGCACCCTAACCTGATCCATTACAGGTACCTTAATTGCAATTAACTTAATCCAATCACATGACCTGGAGACGTCTGTCTGCACAGCCTACTCTAAGATCATGTTCACCTTTGGCCGACATTCTAAAACCTACGAGTACAGCTGCAAGCTTCGAAGGATAGTTGTTCCCCGTCAGACGTGTGACACTGGTTCGTTTACCCTTGTCTCGTTTTCCGTCTTGATTGCCTTTTGTTTGTCTGTTCGTGTTAAAAAAAAAATGTGGTAAAATAGACGCCTTTTAATTGGGCCGTGTCTACTACATCTCGACGTAGGCCTCAGTGTCATCAAGGAGATTCTCCTGGACACGCCGTCACGGCCATGATCCATCTTCAGAGCTTCTCTTTCTTCCCCACGGTAAGTCTGTCAGCAGAGAACACTGACCACACCCTCATGTGTTTTCTCCTCCAGGAGGCGCTTGGAAACCACCGTGAGTTGGACTGCACTGGGAAACACAGATGAAGAAAGTCAAGACCGCTTTGTCCTTCAGCGCCTGGCTCCCTTTTCAACTCGTCTTGCGACTCCAGGCATTATGCCTGAAAAGTCTCCGGGACGCCTGTGAGGCTCTACTTCCCTGGGTCCCATTGCCATTTCTCTGCATTTGCGAGGATCCACCGGACCTTCTTTGGAACTCCCCCGTCGGTGAACTTTGGTGCCACGTCCCCTAATTCTGTCCTTGGTCATCTGCACCTGCACGGGTTAGGCTCCATGTTCCATGGACGGGAAGAGACAGGCAGGAGTCGGAATGCTTAACCGACACACTGGGGCATTTTCTCCTGTAGCCCAAGTGACCCCATGGTCTGGTCGAGCTTTGGAACCGGTCGCGTCCCCCTCGACACTGCACCCGACTCCCAGTTTCTCAATCTTGTTGGCCCCCCGGCGACCTCCGGTTCGATGAATTGCACCTGCTGAAACTCGAGTTCCCTTTGACTTGCGCTTCATGAATTATTCGTGATTCAGGTTGGAACCCCAGCTTACGACCCCCTGTAGGCCGTTCTCTGAGCTTTCCGGTCACATCGTTTCCTTTCACGCTCTTTGGTTCATCGTGGTCCTGCTCGTTCTGCTGTCAGAGGAGCAGAGAGTTGATCTTCTTGATTCTGGATACTGATACTTTCTAGGTGATCTGGATAAGCAAGATGACGACCCTCAAGAGCGGTGGAAAGGGAGCAGCCATGTGGTGGGCCGCAGGGAATCCCGCTCAGTTCCCAGGGCTCCTAGATGTGGAATCCTGGTCAGACTTGTTCCCAGGTCAGAGAATGGAGATAGCCTGTGCATGATGGGATAGCCCTGCCTAGATCGTTCAGTGAGTCTCTAGCTCAGCTACTCTTAGGATCGGGGGGAGGACCGTGGAAAGGCCCGGTGTCAGACATCCGGAAAGAAGACGGGATGAATGTCTTACCTCTGAAGTACATCCCGAATCTGGGAGTTAACTTCAGCTTTGCTGGGGTCTATTTGGCGAATGACAGTGTGCCTGGTGCATACGCACATCCGGCAGCCACTTCATGGGGGCCGTCGCAATTGGAACCACGCACCTGGCGTCGGCGTTTGAGCCAAATGGGGACCCGTGGTGCAGGCAACCCTCCCCACGTGTTAGCGTGCGTGAGATTCAGCTGGCGGCATTTTACTAGGTGCGTGTTGGTAGAGTGGGGCTGAGGTTTGCTTGCTCCTGTGGATGTAGAAGAAGTCAAAGGGCCTGCCCAGCCCTGCGGTCCACTCAGTCAACTCTGTTTCGGAGACATAACGATTTGGATTGCTAACAAGTCAGGAAAGTTTCAAGCCCTTGGAAGATCAGTTAAACACAAACACGGAATGAGAGTCAACAGACAATATGTCATCTTTTTGAGAATTTTACTCACTTCAAGCACATGAAACACACATATTGACAAAGGCATGCCAGAGCCCAGTTTTCGAGGCCGAGGAAGGACCCCGAGAGCGCGCAGCGCAGCAGGCTTCCCAGCGTCCCAAACACTGCTCTGGGGTCGGGGCGCAGCGGAAGGGCTGCACCTCTCAGTGTTCCCAAACTTTTCCCTTATTCAGTCATCTAGAGAGCAAAAACTCAGTCATTCCCCAGTTTCCTATTGACGTCCCAGCAGAAGTCTGACTCCTGCGCGTCGCCCAGTTTCTCAGGCAACCAATCACTGGCACGGAAGCTTTTCCTGGCGCGTTTCCGGAGAGCCATGTGAACTACAATGTCCCTCACCAGAATTCAATGAGGCAGAGTCCCTGCATCGGCTCCCTGCCTGGCCTGGGCTAACACATCCGCAGAAGCGCCACAGCCAGGGAGCTTCGGAGTCACCGCAGAGAGTCTGCTCACTGCTCTGCGCTCCTCAGTCCCACAGTCCCCTCCAAGTCACGGGAGCGGGAGGCCAAGGAGCCCCTGCCACCTGCAGTCTCACTCCAGGTCAAAATCACTGTCCTCTGAGGAGGAGGAAACCTGAAGGTCCTCATAGAGGACACTCGGTGGGACACGAACACCGGGACCCTGAGACTTCTCTGAGACATGAGGGCTCTGAGCGAGGAAGGCTCCCGGCTTCTCAGGAGAGTGAAATGAGGGAGCTGTCAGGAGGCTGGAGCTCCACCATCCATTGTCCAGTCTCCGGAAGAGCACTCTGAGAGGCTGGGCCCCGCCATGGCTGGCCGCTGGGTGACGGGACACGGTGCAGGCCTGGGCAGTAGGCAGGCAAGGTCTGCTGTGCGGAGGCTGCCGGTCGATGCTGGGCACCTGGGCGGGTGTCCTCCGGCCCATCAGGGGCGACGTACTCGCTCCAAGTTCGGTTGCGGCCGGCGGAGGTTGGAGAGTGTCCCGTGCCCCGAGCTCACCTCCCTGGATGGCGTCTTCGGGGATCTGGAAGGGACCCAGTCTCGGTATCTTGGGGAAGTTCAGGCAAGCCTGAATCGGAGCCTGGGCAGGTCTCTTGGCTCCTGGCCTGAAGCTGAGATTGGAGCCTAGGCCCAAGCTGCGTGTGGCGGCTGGTGGGCAGGGCTGTGAGGTCAGCGCGGGACGTCTGTCTTGTGCCCGGGGGCTGATGGCCTGGAGCAGGCCGTGGGTTTGGGAGGCAGCCTGGGGAACTTCTCGGCAGCCACCCTCCGGGCTGCTGTGAGTGGGCTTCACCACGAGGAAAGGCCCCGGGCCCTGGTGCCTGACTGCAGGCTGAGGGATGGGGGCCGCAGCCCCTGTCTGTCGAAGACTAGAGGAGGAGCTCACACTGGCTTTTCTGAGGGGAGACAGTGAAGCCAAGACGGAACCCCTGTCAGACATTTCGGTAGCTGAGCCATCAGTGAGGACAGGGTCCACGCGTGGCCTCTTACTGGTTGTGTGGAGCGGCACTGGCCTGCTTGCAACCTGAAAGACAGGAAACCACACACGTTACAAGTTCCTCTGCATGGAGCCGAAACGAAAATCAGCCACTTCCAAAGACGAGGGGCACGCGCCATGAAATTCTCCATACAGAATCGACAGGCGGTCCTTGGAAGTAGGGACAGACCCTCCACCTGAGTGCTGATCAGGACAAGACTCATGAAAGATGCGCTCTCGAGCTATGTGTAGCTGATCCGAGCACACCATTGTTCAAAAGAACAATGTCTTGGGCATTAACTGGATCGGAGTGCCTCCACTCAGCCTTCCCTGAAGTGGAAGGGACTAATGCCCTTCTGAAGGCAGGTTGGTGGCTCAAGGGTTCTCAGGGGGTGTTCTCTGAAAAGCTGCATGTTCCTGGGTTTAGCCCTCTCAATGTTTGGGGCCTCTGAGGGACGAATTTCCTCACGCCGCCAGGAACATGTTGTTGGCAGGCTTGCCGTAATTGGACAGAAAGAAAGCAACGGGAAATAAGGCATCCTCAGATGCCTTCACCTGCAATCCAACTGACCTGGAAGGATGGTGGAGTCCCTGACCCCAAGAAGGCAAGAAAGAGGGGTTCCCCGATTCCCTCCCGCAGCCGGGAAGCCGAAAGGAAATCAACCAGTGTGACCTAGAGGAGAAAAAGACCAGGGGCCCGGGGTGACACTCACCCTCAGATCATCACAAGATTCCGTGGATCCTCTTCGATTTGGCAGCGGCTTCTCTGGAGGTTTCCCGGAAAATATCCGGAGGAGAGCCTTCCTCTGCGGGTCTTGCTGCCTGCAGAACAGAAAAAGGTCAGGCCGTGCCCCCTGGTTTTCCCCGGGAGACAGGGAGAACCCTGTCTGGGGCCCAGGCCCATTCCGTGTTGCGTGACACAGAAATGGACATCTGGTGCCCTTTCCGCCTCTGCACCTTCCCTCACCTGCCAACCTTCCCGTCCTCCTGGTGGCCCTCTAGGCTTCCCAACTAAGGACTGTGATTTGGACTCCATTGCTTTTCCCCCTGTCATGGGGAACCTGCACGAAGCGCCCCCGCCTCTCCCCGTCCCCGAGTCTCCCAGAGCCAGAGGGGCTCTTGGGTGTGGAAGAACGGAGGACAAGGAGCTGCGCTCTATTTCCTGCAGCGTTCCTTCCCTGGACCGGAGACGGAAAGGCACACGGTGTGCAGGTGCAGAGACACCATGTCCTTAGGAGGCAGTACTCTCAGAGTGGTGAAAACCCCTCCCACCGCTCACCTTGGTCTCTCTTCCTTCTCTCCCTTATCCTTGTTCAAGGGCCCCGGGTTCGCCTCCACCGGGGGCTTCCACGGTTTCAGGTTTTCCTTCCCTTCCTTCTTCCCGAAGGTCTGTGGAACCAGGGCTGCCTTCCAGCACTTCATGGGGCACCTGGTACTTCTGGCCGTGTGGCCAAAGGCCCCGCAGTCTTTGCACTTGAGCTGTGGGTGGAAAGGAAGTGATGTCAGTGAGTGAGCTGAAGCCACAGGCAGCCATCCGATGTCAACATTGAGAGGGATTATGAATTCAGAGCTGAATAAGGATTCCAAAGAGGGGACCCCGGCATGGGGCCCGTTAAGTGCTGGGAGAGTTCGGATACGATGTTCCCTCCCAAAGCCCATGTGACGGAGGACCTCTAAAAGGAAGGACTCGAGGTACTAAGGGGCACGATCGTGACCCCGATGTCAACCACACAGCCAAAGGTGGCTACACAGGATTCTAAGTAGGAAGGGAGGTTGCCCCCAAGAGTCTCTCAAGGGATCTATGGGGCCGGGGAGGAGGTCCCAAGCCACGCCCACCTCGGATGGGTAAAGCAACCTGGGTGGTGGTGACAGAAACCTTTGGAATCCAACCCAGTCTCTGAGGACCCTGTGACAACCCCTCCCCCCGCCCCCACCCCCATACCCAAGAGATCCAGGGCTAGACTTACCCTGGGATCTTCTTCATCGGGCGGGGGAGCCCTTGGCGCAACTGGGGCCCTCCGCTGCTTCTGGAGGGTCTGGGCTCTCCCGAGTCTGTTGGCCCCAGTTTTGGGGTCACGACGGGCCAACATCTTCGTCTCCTGGGGGTTCTATGACCGCCTTTTTCGGGGGTTGATTGTTGGGTCACCTGAAACACACACAAACACACCCATATCGATGGTGAAGCACACTGGATATTCACACACACCCACAGGAAGCCCCCAGCTAACTCCTTGCCGCTGCGGTCGTGAGGAGACTTCACCACCGGTCGGTCAAGTCTGTGCCTCACACTGTGCTGTGTACACCCTCAGATATTGTGTGTTCCTCTGCCATGATTACCTAGTCCGAGTGTAAACCTCGCCTGCCACGGGGCCCATGGCCTAGTGGTGGGGAGCTGAGCTTTCTGCCCCAAACAATCCACTGATTCTGAAGACAGGACTGAGGTGTATCACGATTCACGCCGGTAGGAGACACGATGATTCTATCTCCCTTGACGGCCAGAATGATGGAAGCCGCAGGGCATGGCGTATGGCACCCTTTGGCAGGTCTGTTTGAAATCAGGGATAAGGGAGGCTTCCTGTCACAACTTGAATCGCTACTCTTGCCATTTCTAATTAGGCAACTTCCAAACACAAATTCATAGAGAGAAGTTTTCTTCCTCTCTATCGCACTAGCAGGTGATGGTCTTTCCTGTTCTATCGTTTTGGCTTTAGCTCCAGCCCCTCTTTATTTATTTTTCTGATATTTTACGCATGCCACACGAACCCGTCCAAACAAACGGTGAACAGGTGCCATAGCGTATCGATTTCTTACACGGCTGAAGGGCAAACCGCCCCTTTTTCAAAACCTCTTTTCCCATTTCCCCACCAATTCAGCACGCTGGTTTACATTTCCTTTCGCATTTCCATCTTGGTCTTATCCCACACGTGGAGACGGGAATGATTTCTCGTTTTCTGTTCCAAGAATTACCAGTAAGCAGAATACATCCTACCCCATCAGCAAGCCCCAGTGTGATCGATTTCTTTCACTCTCCCTCGTCTCTTCCCCCCCAAACCCCGCCCCACCCCTCAGGGACTACGTGAAACAAACAGTTGTTCGGTGAAACTAACCTGAAGTTACAGGTCAGCTTTCTTTCCTCGGCTGGCGCTCAGACGGGCAGGTGCTGGAGCAGCCCCGCTGGAAGCGATGCAGCATCCAGGAAGACCGAGGAAGGGGCGGAGAGGGACCTCTGCTTTCCAGGCTGCCTTTTATACCGCCTCTGGTCTCCGGACGTGGAGGGCACCCTAACCTGATCCATTACAGGTACCTTAATTGCAATTAACTTAATCCAATCACATGACCTGGAGACGTCTGTCTGCACAGCCCACTCTAAGATCATGTTCACCTTTGGCCGACATTCTAAAACCTACGAGTACAGCTGCAAGCTTCGAAGGATAGTTGTTCCCCGTCAGACGTGTGACACTGGTTCGTTTACCCTTGTCTCGTTTTCCGTCTTGATTGCCTTTTGTTTGTCTGTTCGTGTTAAAAAAAAATGTGGTAAAATAGACGCCTTTTAATTGGGCCGTGTCTACTACATCTCGACGTAGGCCTCAGTGTCATCAAGGAGATTCTCCTGGACACGCCGTCACGGCCATGATCCATCTTCAGAGCTTCTCTTTCTTCCCCACGGTAAGTCTGTCAGCAGAGAACACTGACCACACCCTCATGTGTTTTCTCCTCCAGGAGGCGCTTGGAAACCACCGTGAGTTGGACTGCACTGGGAAACACAGATGAAGAAAGTCAAGACCGCTTTGTCCTTCAGCGCCTGGCTCCCTTTTCAACTCGTCTTGCGACTCCAGGCATTATGCCTGAAAAGTCTCCGGGACGCCTGTGAGGCTCTACTTCCCTGGGTCCCATTGCCATTTCTCTGCATTTGCGAGGATCCACCGGACCTTCTTTGGAACTCCCCCGTCGGTGAACTTTGGTGCCACGTCCCCTAATTCTGTCCTTGGTCATCTGCACCTGCACGGGTTAGGCTCCATGTTCCATGGACGGGAAGAGACAGGCAGGAGTCGGAATGCTTAACCGACACACTGGGGCATTTTCTCCTGTAGCCCAAGTGACCCCATGGTCTGGTCGAGCTTTGGAACCGGTCGCGTCCCCCTCGACACTGCACCCGACTCCCAGTTTCTCAATCTTGTTGGCCCCCCGGCGACCTCCGGTTCGATGAATTGCACCTGCTGAAACTCGAGTTCCCTTTGACTTGCGCTTCATGAATTATTCGTGATTCAGGTTGGAACCCCAGCTTACGACCCCCTGTAGGCCGTTCTCTGAGCTTTCCGGTCACATCGTTTCCTTTCACGCTCTTTGGTTCATCGTGGTCCTGCTCGTTCTGCTGTCAGAGGAGCAGAGAGTTGATCTTCTTGATTCTGGATACTGATACTTTCTAGGTGATCTGGATAAGCAAGATGACGACCCTCAAGAGCGGCGGAAAGGGAGCAGCCATGTGGTGGGCCGCAGGGAATCCCGCTCAGTTCCCAGGGCTCCTAGATGTGGAATCCTGGTCAGAGTTGTTCCCAGGTCAGAGAATGGAGATAGCCTGTGCATGATGGGATAGCCCTGCCTAGATCGTTCAGTGAGTCTCTAGCTCAGCTACTCTTAGGATCGGGGGGAGGACCGTGGAAAGGCCCGGTGTCAGACATCCGGAAAGAAGACGGGATGAATGTCTTACCTCTGAAGTACATCCCGAATCTGGGAGTTAACTTCAGCTTTGCTGGGGTCTATTTGGCGAATGACAGTGTGCCTGGTGCATACGCACATCCGGCAGCCACTTCATGGGGGCCGTCGCAATTGGAACCACGCACCTGGCGTCGGCGTTTGAGCCAAATGGGGACCCGTGGTGCAGGCAACCCTCCCCACGTGTTAGCGTGCGTGAGATTCAGCTGGCGGCATTTTACTAGGTGCGTGTTGGTAGAGTGGGGCTGAGGTTTGCTTGCTCCTGTGGATGTAGAAGAAGTCAAAGGGCCTGCCCAGCCCTGCGGTCCACTCAGTCAACTCTGTTTCGGAGACATAACGATTTGGATTGCTAACAAGTCAGGAAAGTTTCAAGCCCTTGGAAGATCAGTTAAACACAAACACGGAATGAGAGTCAACAGACAATATGTCATCTTTTTGAGAATTTTACTCACTTCAAGCACATGAAACACACATATTGACAAAGGCATGCCAGAGCCCAGTTTTCGAGGCCGAGGAAGGACCCCGAGAGCGCGCAGCGCAGCAGGCTTCCCAGCGTCCCAAACACTGCTCTGGGGGCGGGGCGCAGCGGAAGGGCTGCACCTCTCAGTGTTCCCAAACTTTTCCCTTATTCAGTCATCTAGAGAGCAAAAACTCAGTCATTCCCCAGTTTCCTATTGACGTCCCAGCAGAAGTCTGACTCCTGCGCGTCGCCCAGTTTCTCAGGCAACCAATCACTGGCACGGAAGCTTTTCCTGGCGCGTTTCCGGAGAGCCATGTGAACTACAATGTCCCTCACCAGAATTCAATGAGGCAGAGTCCCTGCATCGGCTCCCTGCCTGGCCTGGGCTAACACATCCGCAGAAGCGCCACAGCCAGGGAGCTTCGGAGTCACCGCAGAGAGTCTGCTCACTGCTCTGCGCTCCTCAGTCCCACAGTCCCCTCCAAGTCACGGGAGCGGGAGGCCAAGGAGCCCCTGCCACCTGCAGTCTCACTCCAGGTCAAAATCACTGTCCTCTGAGGAGGAGGAAACCTGAAGGTCCTCATAGAGGACACTCGGTGGGACACGAACACCGGGACCCTGAGACTTCTCTGAGACATGAGGGCTCTGAGCGAGGAAGGCTCCCGGCTTCTCAGGAGAGTGAAATGAGGGAGCTGTCAGGAGGCTGGAGCTCCACCATCCATTGTCCAGTCTCCGGAAGAGCACTCTGAGAGGCTGGGCCCCGCCATGGCTGGCCGCTGTGTGACGGGACACGGTGCAGGCCTGGGCAGTAGGCAGGCAAGGTCTGCTGTGCGGAGGCTGCCGGTCGATGCTGGGCACCTGGGCGGGTGTCCTCCGGCCCATCAGGGGCGACGTACTCGCTCCAAGTTCGGTTGCGGCCGGCGGAGGTTGGAGAGCGTCCCGTGCCCCGAGCTCACCTCCCTGGATGGCGTCTTCGGGGATCTGGAAGGGACCCAGTCTCGGTATCTTGGGGAAGTTCAGGCAAGCCTGAATCGGAGCCTGGGCAGGTCTCTTGGCTCCTGGCCTGAAGCTGAGATTGGAGCCTAGGCCCAAGCTGCGTGTGGCGGCTGGTGGGCAGGGCTGTGAGGTCAGCGCGGGACGTCTGTCTTGTGCCCGGGGGCTGATGGCCTGGAGCAGGCCGTGGGTTTGGGAGGCAGCCTGGGGAACTTCTTGGCAGCCACCCTCCGGGCTGCTGTGAGTGGGCTTCACCACGAGGAAAGGCCCCGGGCCCTGGTGCCTGACTGCAGGCTGAGGGATGGGGGCCGCAGCCCCTGTCTGTCGAAGACTAGAGGAGGAGCTCACACTGGCTTTTCTGAGGGGAGACAGTGAAGCCAAGACGGAACCCCTGTCAGACATTTCGGTAGCTGAGCCATCAGTGAGGACAGGGTCCACGCGTGGCCTCTTACTGGTTGTGTGGAGCGGCACTGGCCTGCTTGCAACCTGAAAGACAGGAAACCACACACGTTACAAGTTCCTCTGCATGGAGCCGAAACGAAAATCAGCCACTTCCAAAGACGAGGGGCACGCGCCATGAAATTCTCCATACAGAATCGACAGGCGGTCCTTGGAAGTAGGGACAGACCCTCCACCTGAGTGCTGATCAGGACAAGACTCATGAAAGATGCGCTCTCGAGCTATGTGTAGCTGATCCGAGCACACCATTGTTCAAAAGAACAATGTCTTGGGCATTAACTGGATCGGAGTGCCTCCACTCAGCCTTCCCTGAAGTGGAAGGGACTAATGCCCTTCTGAAGGCAGGTTGGTGGCTCAAGGGTTCTCAGGGGGTGTTCTCTGAAAAGCTGCATGTTCCTGGGTTTAGCCCTCTCAATGTTTGGGGCCTCTGAGGGACGAATTTCCTCACGCCGCCAGGAACATGTTGTTGGCAGGCTTGCCGTAATTGGACAGAAAGAAAGCAACGGGAAATAAGGCATCCTCAGATGCCTTCACCTGCAATCCAACGGACCTGGAAGGATGGTGGAGTCCCTGACCCCAAGAAGGCAAGAAAGAGTGGTTCCCCGATTCCCTCCCGCAGCCGGGAAGCTGATAGGAAATCAACCAGTGTGACCTAGAGGACAAAAAGACCAGGGGCCCGGGGTGACACTCACCCTCAGATCATCACAAGATTCCGTGGATCCTCTTCGATTTGGCAGCGGCTTCTCTGGAGGTTTCCCGGAAAATATCCGGAGGAGAGCCTTCCTCTGCGGGTCTTGCTGCCTGCAGAACAGAAAAAGTTCAGGCCGTGCCCCCTGGTTTTCCCCGGGAGACAGGGAGAACCCTGTCTGGGGCCCAGGCCCATTCCGTGTTGCGTGACACAGAAATGGACATCTGGTGCCCTTTCCGCCTCTGCACCTTCCCTCACCTGCCAACCTTCCCGTCCTCCTGGTGGCCCTCTAGGCTTCCCAACTAAGGACTGTGATTTGGACTCCATTGCTTTTCCCCCTGTCATGGGGAACCTGCACGAAGCGCCCCCGCCTCTCCCCGTCCCCGAGTCTCCCAGAGCCAGAGGGGCTCTTGGGTGTGGAAGAACGGAGGACAAGGAGCTGCGCTCTATTTCCTGCAGCGTTCCTTCCCTGGACCGGAGACGGAAAGGCACACGGTGTGCAGGTGCAGAGACACCATGTCCTTAGGAGGCAGTACTCTCAGAGTGGTGAAAACCCCTCCCACCGCTCACCTTGGTCTCTCTTCCTTCTCTCCCTTATCCTTGTTCAAGGGCCCCGGGTTCGCCTCCACCGGGGGCTTCCACGGTTTCAGGTTTTCCTTCCCTTCCTTCTTCCCGAAGGTCTGTGGAACCAGGGCTGCCTTCCAGCACTTCATGGGGCACCTGGTACTTCTGGCCGTGTGGCCAAAGGCCCCGCAGTCTTTGCACTTGAGCTGTGGGTGGAAAGGAAGTGATGTCAGTGAGTGAGCTGAAGCCACAGGCAGCCATCCGATGTCAACATTGAGAGGGATTATGAATTCAGAGCTGAATAAGGATTCCAAAGAGGGGACCCCGGCATGGGGCCCGTTAAGTGCTGGGAGAGTTCGGATACGATGTTCCCTCCCAAAGCCCATGTGACGGAGGACCTCTAAAAGGAAGGACTCGAGGTACTAAGGGGCACGATCGTGACCCCGATGTCAACCACACAGCCAAAGGTGGCTACCCAGGATTCTAAGTAGGAAGGGAGGTTGCCCCCAAGAGTCTCTCAAGGGATCTATGGGGCCGGGGAGGAGGTCCCAAGCCACGCCCACCTCGGATGGGTAAAGCAACCTGGGTGGTGGTGACAGAAACCTTTGGAATCCAACCCAGTCTCTGAGGACCCTGTGACAACCCCTCCCCCCGCCCCCACCCCCATACCCAAGAGATCCAGGGCTAGACTTACCCTGGGATCTTCTTCATCGGGCGGGGGAGCCCTTGGCGCAACTGGGGCCCTCCGCTGCTTCTGGAGGGTCTGGGCTCTCCCGAGTCTGTTGGCCCCAGTTTTGGGGTCATGACGGGCCAACATCTTCGTCTCCTGGGGGTTCTATGACCGCCTTTTTCGGGGGTTGATTGTTGGGTCACCTGAAACACACACAAACACACCCATATCGATGGTGAAGCACACTGGATATTCACACACACCCACAGGAAGCCCCCAGCTAACTCCTTGCCGCTGCGGTCGTGAGGAGACTTCACCACCGGTCGGTCAAGTCTGTGCCTCACACTGTGCTGTGTACACCCTCAGATATTGTGTGTTCCTCTGCCATGATTACCTAGTCCGAGTGTAAACCTCGCCTGCCACGGGGCCCATGGCCTAGGGGTGGGGAGCTGAGCTTTCTGCCCCAAACAATCCACTGATTCTGAAGACAGGACTGAGGTGTATCACGATTCACGCCGGTAGGAGACACGATGATTCTATCTCCCTTGACGGCCAGAATGATGGAAGCCGCAGGGCATGGCGTATGGCACCCTTTGGCAGGTCTGTTTGAAATCAGGGATAAGGGAGGCTTCCTGTCACAACTTGAATCGCTACTCTTGCCATTTCTAATTAGGCAACTTCCAAACACAAATTCATAGAGAGAAGTTTTCTTCCTCTCTATCGCACTAGCAGGTGATGGTCTTTCCTGTTCTATCGTTTTGGCTTTAGCTCCAGCCCCTCTTTATTTATTTTTCTGATATTTTACGCATGCCACACGAACCCGTCCAAACAAACGGTGAACAGGTGCCATAGCGTATCGATTTCTTACACGGCTGAAGGGCAAACCGCCCCTTTTTCAAAACCTCTTTTCCCATTTCCCCACCAATTCAGCACGCTGGTTTACATTTCCTTTCGCATTTCCATCTTGGTCTTATCCCACACGTGGAGACGGGAATGATTTCTCGTTTTCTGTTCCAAGAATTACCAGTAAGCAGAATACATCCTACCCCATCAGCAAGCCCCAGTGTGATCGATTTCTTTCACTCTCCCTCGTCTCTTCCCCCCCAAACCCCGCCCCACCCCTCAGGGACTACGTGAAACAAACAGTTGTTCGGTGAAACTAACCTGAAGTTACAGGTCAGCTTTCTTTCCTCGGCTGGCGCTCAGACGGGCAGGTGCTGGAGCAGCCCCGCTGGAAGCGATGCAGCATCCAGGAAGACCGAGGAAGGGGCGGAGAGGGACCTCTGCTTTCCAGGCTGCCTTTTATACCGCCTCTGGTCTCCGGACGTGGAGGGCACCCTAACCTGATCCATTACAGGTACCTTAATTGCAATTAACTTAATCCAATCACATGACCTGGAGACGTCTGTCTGCACAGCCCACTCTAAGATCATGTTCACCTTTGGCCGACATTCTAAAACCTACGAGTACAGCTGCAAGCTTCGAAGGATAGTTGTTCCCCGTCAGACGTGTGACACTGGTTCGTTTACCCTTGTCTCGTTTTCCGTCTTGATTGCCTTTTGTTTGTCTGTTCGTGTTAAAAAAAAAAATGTGGTAAAATAGACGCCTTTTAATTGGGCCGTGTCTACTACATCTCGACGTAGGCCTCAGTGTCATCAAGGAGATTCTCCTGGACACGCCGTCACGGCCATGATCCATCTTCAGAGCTTCTCTTTCTTCCCCACGGTAAGTCTGTCAGCAGAGAACACTGACCACACCCTCATGTGTTTTCTCCTCCAGGAGGCGCTTGGAAACCACCGTGAGTTGGACTGCACTGGGAAACACAGATGAAGAAAGTCAAGACCGCTTTGTCCTTCAGCGCCTGGCTCCCTTTTCAACTCGTCTTGCGACTCCAGGCATTATGCCTGAAAAGTCTCCGGGACGCCTGTGAGGCTCTACTTCCCTGGGTCCCATTGCCATTTCTCTGCATTTGCGAGGATCCACCGGACCTTCTTTGGAACTCCCCCGTCGGTGAACTTTGGTGCCACGTCCCCTAATTCTGTCCTTGGTCATCTGCACCTGCACGGGTTAGGCTCCATGTTCCATGGACGGGAAGAGACAGGCAGGAGTCGGAATGCTTAACCGACACACTGGGGCATTTTCTCCTGTAGCCCAAGTGACCCCATGGTCTGGTCGAGCTTTGGAACCGGTCGCGTCCCCCTCGACACTGCACCCGACTCCCAGTTTCTCAATCTTGTTGGCCCCCCGGCGACCTCCGGTTCGATGAATTGCACCTGCTGAAACTCGAGTTCCCTTTGACTTGCGCTTCATGAATTATTCGTGATTCAGGTTGGAACCCCAGCTTACGACCCCCTGTAGGCCGTTCTCTGAGCTTTCCGGTCACATCGTTTCCTTTCACGCTCTTTGGTTCATCGTGGTCCTGATCGTTCTGCTGTCAGAGGAGCAGAGAGTTGATCTTCTTGATTCTGGATACTGATACTTTCTAGGTGATCTGGATAAGCAAGATGACGACCCTCAAGAGCGGCGGAAAGGGAGCAGCCATGTGGTGGGCCGCAGGGAATCCCGCTCAGTTCCCAGGGCTCCTAGATGTGGAATCCTGGTCAGAGTTGTTCCCAGGTCAGAGAATGGAGATAGCCTGTGCATGATGGGATAGCCCTGCCTAGATCGTTCAGTGAGTCTCTAGCTCAGCTACTCTTAGGATCGGGGGGAGGACCGTGGAAAGGCCCGGTGTCAGACATCCAGAAAGAAGACGGGATGAATGTCTTACCTCTGAAGTACATCCCGAATCTGGGAGTTAACTTCAGCTTTGCTGGGGTCTATTTGGCGAATGACAGTGTGCCTGGTGCATACGCACATCCGGCAGCCACTTCATGGGGGCCGTCGCAATTGGAACCACGCACCTGGCGTCGGCGTTTGAGCCAAATGGGGACCCGTGGTGCAAGCAACCCTCCCCACGTGTTAGCGTGCGTGAGATTCAGCTGGCGGCATTTTACTAGGTGCGTGTTGGTAGAGTGGGGCTGAGGTTTGCTTGCTCCTGTGGATGTAGAAGAAGTCAAAGGGCCTGCCCAGCCCTGCGGTCCCCTCAGTCAACTCTGTTTCGGAGACATAACGATTTGGATTGCTAACAAGTCAGGAAAGTTTCAAGCCCTTGGAAGATCAGTTAAACACAAACACGGAATGAGAGTCAAAAGACAATATGTCATCTTTTTGAGAATTTTACTCACTTCAAGCACATGAAACACACATATTGACAAAGGCATGCCAGAGCCCAGTTTTCGAGGCCGAGGAAGGACCCCGAGAGCGCGCAGCGCAGCAGGCTTCCCAGCGTCCCAAACACTGCTCTCGGGGCGGGGCGCAGCGGAAGGGCTGCACCTCTCAGTGTTCCCAAACTTTTCCCTTATTCAGTCATCTAGAGAGCAAAAACTCAGTCATTCCCCAGTTTCCTATTGACGTCCCAGCAGAAGTCTGACTCCTGCGCGTCGCCCAGTTTCTCAGGCAACCAATCACTGGCACGGAAGCTTTTCCTGGCGCGTTTCCGGAGAGCCATGTGAACTACAATGTCCCGCACCAGAATTCAATGAGGCAGAGTCCCTGCATCGGCTCCCTGCCTGGCCTGGGCTAACACATCCGCAGAAGCGCCACAGCCAGGGAGCTTCGGAGTCACCGCAGAGAGTCTGCTCGCTGCTCTGCGCTCCTCAGTCCCACAGTCCCCTCCAAGTCACGGGAGCGGGAGGCCAAGGAGCCCCTGCCACCTGCAGTCTCACTCCAGGTCAAAATCACTGTCCTCTGAGGAGGAGGAAACCTGAAGGTCCTCATAGAGGACACTCGGTGGGACACGAACACCGGGACCCTGAGACTTCTCTGAGACATGAGGGCTCTGAGCGAGGAAGGCTCCCGGCTTCTCAGGAGAGTGAAATGAGGGAGCTGTCAGGAGGCTGGAGCTCCACCATCCATTGTCCAGTCTCCGGAAGAGCACTCTGAGAGGCTGGGCCCCGCCATGGCTGGCCGCTGGGTGACGGGACACGGTGCAGGCCTGGGCAGTAGGCAGGCAAGGTCTGCTGTGCGGAGGCTGCCGGTCGATGCTGGGCACCTGGGCGGGTGTCCTCCGGCCCATCTGGGGCGACGTACTCGCTCCAAGTTCGGTTGCGGCCGGCGGAGGTTGGAGAGCGTCCCGTGCCCCGAGCTCACCTCCCTGGATGGCGTCTTCGGGGATCTGGAAGGGACCCAGTCTCGGTATCTTGGGGAAGTTCAGGCAAGCCTGAATCGGAGCCTGGGCAGGTCTCTTGGCTCCTGGCCTGAAGCTGAGATTGGAGCCTAGGCCCAAGCTGCGTGTGGCGGCTGGTGGGCAGGGCTGTGAGGTCAGCGCGGGACGTCTGTCTTGTGCCCGGGGGCTGATGGCCTGGAGCAGGCCGTGGGTTTGGGAGGCAGCCTGGGGAACTTCTCGGCAGCCACCCTCCGGGCTGCTGTGAGTGGGCTTCACCACGAGGAAAGGCCCCGGGCCCTGGTGCCTGACTGCAGGCTGAGGGATGGGGGCCGCAGCCCCTGTCTGTCGAAGACTAGAGGAGGAGCTCACACTGGCTTTTCTGAGGGGAGACAGTGAAGCCAAGACGGAACCCCTGTCAGACATTTCGGTAGCTGAGCCATCAGTGAGGACAGGGTCCACGCGTGGCCTCTTACTGGTTGTGTGGAGCGGCACTGGCCTGCTTGCAACCTGAAAGGCAGGAAACCACACACGTTACAAGTTCCTCTGCATGGAGCCGAAACGAAAATCAGCCACTTCCAAAGACGAGGGGCACGCGCCATGAAATTCTCCATACAGAATCGACAGGCGGTCCTTGGAAGTAGGGACAGACCCTCCACCTGAGTGCTGATCAGGACAAGACTCATGAAAGATGCGCTCTCGAGCTATGTGTAGCTGATCCGAGCACACCATTGTTCAAAAGAACAATGTCTTGGGCATTAACTGGATCGGAGTGCCTCCACTCAGCCTTCCCTGAAGTGGAAGGGACTAATGCCCTTCTGAAGGCAGGTTGGTGGCTCAAGGGTTCTCAGGGGGTGTTCTCTGAAAAGCTGCATGTTCCTGGGTTTAGCCCTCTCCATGTTTGGGGCCTCTGAGGGACGAATTTCCTCACGCCGCCAGGAACATGTTGTTGGCAGGCTTGCCGTAATTGGACAGAAAGAAAGCAACGGGAAATAAGGCATCCTCAGATGCCTTCACCTGCAATCCAACTGACCTGGAAGGATGGTGGAGTCCCTGACCCCAAGAAGGCAAGAAAGAGGGGTTCCCCGATTCCCTCCCGCAGCCGGGAAGCCGAAAGGAAATCAACCAGTGTGACCTAGAGGAGAAAAAGACCAGGGGCCCGGGGTGACACTCACCCTCAGATCATCACAAGATTCCGTGGATCCTCTTCGATTTGGCAGCGGCTTCTCTGGAGGTTTCCCGGAAAATATCCGGAGGAGAGCCTTCCTCTGCGGGTCTTGCTGCCTGCAGAACAGAAAAAGGTCAGGCCGTGCCCCCTGGTTTTCCCCGGGAGACAGGGAGAACCCTGTCTGGGGCCCAGGCCCATTCCGTGTTGCGTGACACAGAAATGGACATCTGGTGCCCTTTCCGCCTCTGCACCTTCCCTCACCTGCCAACCTTCCCGTCCTCCTGGTGGCCCTCTAGGCTTCCCAACTAAGGACTGTGATTTGGACTCCATTGCTTTTCCCCCTGTCATGGGGAACCTGCACGAAGCGCCCCCGCCTCTCCCCGTCCCCGAGTCTCCCAGAGCCAGAGGGGCTCTTGGGTGTGGAAGAACGGAGGACAAGGAGCTGCGCTCTATTTCCTGCAGCGTTCCTTCCCTGGACCGGAGACGGAAAGGCACACGGTGTGCAGGTGCAGGGACACCATGTCCTTAGGAGGCAGTACTCTCAGAGTGGTGAAAACCCCTCCCACCGCTCACCTTGGTCTCTCTTCCTTCTCTCCCTTATCCTTGTTCAAGGGCCCCGGGTTCGCCTCCACCGGGGGCTTCCACGGTTTCAGGTTTTCCTTCCCTTCCTTCTTCCCGAAGGTCTGTGGAACCAGGGCTGCCTTCCAGCACTTCATGGGGCACCTGGTACTTCTGGCCGTGTGGCCAAAGGCCCCGCAGTCTTTGCACTTGAGCTGTGGGTGGAAAGGAAGTGATGTCAGTGAGTGAGCTGAAGCCACAGGCAGCCATCCGATGTCAACATTGAGAGGGATTATGAATTCAGATCTGAATAAGGATTCCAAAGAGGGGACCCCGGGATGGGGCCCGTTAAGTGCTGGGAGAGTTCGGATACGATGTTCCCTCCCAAAGCCCATGTGACGGAGGACCTCTAAAAGGAAGGACTCGAGGTACTAAGGGGCACGATCGTGACCCCGATGTCAACCACACAGCCAAAGGTGGCTACACAGGATTCTAAGTAGGAAGGGAGGTTGCCCCCAAGAGTCTCTCAAGGGATCTATGGGGCCGGGGAGGAGGTCCCAAGCCACGCCCACCTCGGATGGGTAAAGCAACCTGGGTGGTGGTGACAGAAACCTTTGGAATCCAACCCAGTCTCTGAGGACCCTGTGACAACCCCTCCCCCCGCCCCCACCCCCATACCCAAGAGATCCAGGGCTAGACTTACCCTGGGATCTTCTTCATCGGGCGGGGGAGCCCTTGGCGCAACTGGGGCCCTCCGCTGCTTCTGGAGGGTCTGGGCTCTCCCGAGTCTGTTGGCCCCAGTTTTGGGGTCACGACGGGCCAACATCTTCGTCTCCTGGGGGTTCTATGACCGCCTTTTTCGGGGGTTGATTGTTGGGTCACCTGAAACACACACAAACACACCCATATCGATGGTGAAGCACACTGGATATTCACACACACCCACAGGAAGCCCCCAGCTAACTCCTTGCCGCTGCGGTCGTGAGGAGACTTCACCACCGGTCGGTCAAGTCTGTGCCTCACACTGTGCTGTGTACACCCTCAGATATTGTGTGTTCCTCTGCCATGATTACCTAGTCCGAGTGTAAACCTCGCCTGCCACGGGGCCCATGGCCTAGGGGTGGGGAGCTGAGCTTTCTGCCCCAAACAATCCACTGATTCTGAAGACAGGACTGAGGTGTATCACGATTCACGCCGGTAGGAGACACGATGATTCTATCTCCCTTGACGGCCAGAATGATGGAAGCCGCAGGGCATGGCGTATGGCACCCTTTGGCAGGTCTGTTTGAAATCAGGGATAAGGGAGGCTTCCTGTCACAACTTGAATCGCTACTCTTGCCATTTCTAATTAGGCAACTTCCAAACACAAATTCATAGAGAGAAGTTTTCTTCCTCTCTATCGCACTAGCAGGTGATGGTCTTTCCTCTTCTATCGTTTTGGCTTTAGCTCCAGCCCCTCTTTATTTATTTTTCTGATATTTTACGCATGCCACACGAACCCGTCCAAACAAACGGTGAACAGGTGCCATAGCGTATCGATTTCTTACACGGCTGAAGGGCAAACCGCCCCTTTTTCAAAACCTCTTTTCCCATTTCCCCACCAATTCAGCACGCTGGTTTACATTTCCTTTCGCATTTCCATCTTGGTCTTATCCCACACGTGGAGACGGGAATGATTTCTCGTTTTCTGTTCCAAGAATTACCAGTAAGCAGAATACATCCTACCCCATCAGCAAGCCCCAGTGTGATCGATTTCTTTCACTCTCCCTCGTCTCTTCCCCCCCAAACCCCGCCCCACCCCTCAGGGACTACGTGAAACAAACAGTTGTTCGGTGAAACTAACCTGAAGTTACAGGTCAGCTTTCTTTCCTCGGCTGGCGCTCAGACGGGCAGGTGCTGGAGCAGCCCCGCTGGAAGCGATGCAGCATCCAGGAAGACCGAGGAAGGGGCGGAGAGGGACCTCTGCTTTCCAGGCTGCCTTTTATACCGCCTCTGGTCTCCGGACGTGGAGGGCACCCTAACCTGATCCATTACAGGTACCTTAATTGCAATTAACTTAATCCAATCACATGACCTGGAGACGTCTGTCTGCACAGCCCACTCTAAGATCATGTTCACCTTTGGCCGACATTCTTAAACCTACGAGTACAGCTGCAAGCTTTGAAGGATAGTTGTTCCCCGTCAGACGTGTGACACTGGTTCGTTTAACCTTGTCTCGTTTTCCGTCTTGATTGCCTTTTGTTTGTCTGTTTGTGTTAAAAAAAAATGTGGTAAAATAGACGCCTTTTAATTGGGCCGTGTCTACTACATCTCGACGTAGGCCTCAGTGTCATCAAGGAGATTCTCCTGGACACGCCGTCACGGCCATGATCCATCTTCAGAGCTTCTCTTTCTTCCCCACGGTAAGTCTGTCAGCAGAGAACACTGACCACACCCTCATGTGTTTTCTCCTCCAGGAGGCGCTTGGAAACCACCGTGAGTTGGACTGCACTGGGAAACACAGATGAAGAAAGTCAAGACCGCTTTGTCCTTCAGCGCCTGGCTCCCTTTTCAACTCGTCTTGCGACTCCAGGCATTATGCCTGAAAAGTCTCCGGGACGCCTGTGAGGCTCTACTTCCCTGGGTCCCATTGCCATTTCTCTGCATTTGCGAGGATCCACCGGACCTTCTTTGGAACTCCCCCGTCGGTGAACTTTGGTGCCACGTCCCCTAATTCTGTCCTTGGTCATCTGCACCTGCACGGGTTAGGCTCCATGTTCCATGGACGGGAAGAGACAGGCAGGAGTCGGAATGCTTAACCGACACACTGGGGCATTTTCTCCTGTAGCCCAAGTGACCCCATGGTCTGGTCGAGCTTTGGAACCGGTCGCGTCCCCCTCGACACTGCACCCGACTCCCAGTTTCTCAATCTTGTTGGCCCCCCGGCGACCTCCGGTTCGATGAATTGCACCTGCTGAAACTCGAGTTCCCTTTGACTTGCGCTTCATGAATTATTCGTGATTCAGGTTGGAACCCCAGCTTACGACCCCCTGTAGGCCGTTCTCTGAGCTTTCCGGTCACATCGTTTCCTTTCACGCTCTTTGGTTCATCGTGGTCCTGCTCGTTCTGCTGTCAGAGGAGCAGAGAGTTGATCTTCTTGATTCTGGATACTGATACTTTCTAGGTGATCTGGATAAGCAAGATGACGACCCTCAAGAGCGGCGGAAAGGGAGCAGCCATGTGGTGGGCCGCAGGGAATCCCGCTCAGTTCCCAGGGCTCCTAGATGTGGAATCCTGGTCAGAGTTGTTCCCAGGTCAGAGAATGGAGATAGCCTGTGCATGATGGGATAGCCCTGCCTAGATCGTTCAGTGAGTCTCTAGCTCAGCTACTCTTAGGATCGGGGGGAGGACCGTGGAAAGGCCCGGTGTCAGACATCCGGAAAGAAGACGGGATGAATGTCTTACCTCTGAAGTACATCCCGAATCTGGGAGTTAACTTCAGCTTTGCTGGGGTCTATTTGGCGAATGACAGTGTGCCTGGTGCATACGCACATCCGGCAGCCACTTCATGGGGGCCGTCGCAATTGGAACCACGCACCTGGCGTCGGCGTTTGAGCCAAATGGGGACCCGTGGTGCAGGCAACCCTCCCCACGTGTTAGCGTGCGTGAGATTCAGCTGGCGGCATTTTACTAGGTGCGTGTTGGTAGAGTGGGGCTGAGGTTTGCTTGCTCCTGTGGATGTAGAAGAAGTCAAAGGGCCTGCCCAGCCCTGCGGTCCACTCAGTCAACTCTGTTTCGGAGACATAACGATTTGGATTGCTAACAAGTCAGGAAAGTTTCAAGCCCTTGGAAGATCAGTTAAACACAAACACGGAATGAGAGTCAACAGACAATATGTCATCTTTTTGAGAATTTTACTCACTTCAAGCACATGAAACACACATATTGACAAAGGCATGCCAGAGCCCAGTTTTCGAGGCCGAGGAAGGACCCCGAGAGCGCGCAGCGCAGCAGGCTTCCCAGCGTCCCAAACACTGCTCTGGGGTCGGGGCGCAGCGGAAGGGCTGCACCTCTCAGTGTTCCCAAACTTTTCCCTTATTCAGTCATCTAGAGAGCAAAAACTCAGTCATTCCCCAGTTTCCTATTGACGTCCCAGCAGAAGTCTGACTCCTGCGCGTCGCCCAGTTTCTCAGGCAACCAATCACTGGCACGGAAGCTTTTCCTGGCGCGTTTCTGGAGAGCCATGTGAACTACAATGTCCCTCACCAGAATTCAATGAGGCAGAGTCCCTGCATCGGCTCCCTGCCTGGCCTGGGCTAACACATCCGCAGAAGCGCCACAGCCAGGGAGCTTCGGAGTCACCGCAGAGAGTCTGCTCGCTGCTCTGCGCTCCTCAGTCCCACAGTCCCCTCCAAGTCACGGGAGCGGGAGGCCAAGGAGCCCCTGCCACCTGCAGTCTCACTCCAGGTCAAAATCACTGTCCTCTGAGGAGGAGGAAACCTGAAGGTCCTCATAGAGGACACTCGGTGGGACACGAACACCGGGACCCTGAGACTTCTCTGAGACATGAGGGCTCTGAGCGAGGAAGGCTCCCGGCTTCTCAGGAGAGTGAAATGAGGGAGCTGTCAGGAGGCTGGAGCTCCACCATCCATTGTCCAGTCTCCGGAAGAGCACTCTGAGAGGCTGGGCCCCGCCATGGCTGGCCGCTGGGTGACGGGACACGGTGCAGGCCTGGGCAGTAGGCAGGCAAGGTCTGCTGTGCGGAGGCTGCCGGTCGATGCTGGGCACCTGGGCGGGTGTCCTCCGGCCCATCAGGGGCGACGTACTCGCTCCAAGTTCGGTTGCGGCCGGCGGAGGTTGGAGAGTGTCCCGTGCCCCGAGCTCACCTCCCTGGATGGCGTCTTCGGGGATCTGGAAGGGACCCAGTCTCGGTATCTTGGGGAAGTTCAGGCAAGCCTGAATCGGAGCCTGGGCAGGTCTCTTGGCTCCTGGCCTGAAGCTGAGATTGGAGCCTAGGCCCAAGCTGCGTGTGGCGGCTGGTGGGCAGGGCTGTGAGGTCAGCGCGGGACGTCTGTCTTGTGCCCGGGGGCTGATGGCCTGGAGCAGGCCGTGGGTTTGGGAGGCAGCCTGGGGAACTTCTCGGCAGCCACCCTCCGGGCTGCTGTGAGTGGGCTTCACCACGAGGAAAGGCCCCGGGCCCTGGTGCCTGACTGCAGGCTGAGGGATGGGGGCCGCAGCCCCTGTCTGTCGAAGACTAGAGGAGGAGCTCACACTGGCTTTTCTGAGGGGAGACAGTGAAGCCAAGACGGAACCCCTGTCAGACATTTCGGTAGCTGAGCCATCAGTGAGGACAGGGTCCACGCGTGGCCTCTTACTGGTTGTGTGGAGCGGCACTGGCCTGCTTGCAACCTGAAAGACAGGAAACCACACACGTTACAAGTTCCTCTGCATGGAGCCGAAACGAAAATCAGCCACTTCCAAAGACGAGGGGCACGCGCCATGAAATTCTCCATACAGAATCGACAGGCGGACCTTGGAAGTAGGGACAGACCCTCCACCTGAGTGCTGATCAGGACAAGACTCATGAAAGATGCGCTCTCGAGCTATGTGTAGCTGATCCGAGCACACCATTGTTCAAAAGAACAATGTCTTGGGCATTAACTGGATCGGAGTGCCTCCACTCAGCCTTCCCTGAAGTGGAAGGGACTAATGCCCTTCTGAAGGCAGGTTGGTGGCTCAAGGGTTCTCAGGGGGTGTTCTCTGAAAAGCTGCATGTTCCTGGGTTTAGCCCTCTCAATGTTTGGGGCCTCTGAGGGACGAATTTCCTCACGCCGCCAGGAACATGTTGTTGGCAGGCTTGCCGTAATTGGACAGAAAGAAAGCAACGGGAAATAAGGCATCCTCAGATGCCTTCACCTGCAATCCAACTGACCTGGAAGGATGGTGGAGTCCCTGACCCCAAGAAGGCAAGAAAGAGGGGTTCCCCGATTCCCTCCCGCAGCCGGGAAGCTGAAAGGAAATCAACCAGTGTGACCTAGAGGAGAAAAAGACCAGGGGCCCGGGGTGACACTCACCCTCAGATCATCACAAGATTCCGTGGATCCTCTTCGATTTGGCAGCGGCTTCTCTGGAGGTTTCCCGGAAAATATCCGGAGGAGAGCCTTCCTCTGCGGGTCTTGCTGCCTGCAGAACAGAAAAAGGTCAGGCCGTGCCCCCTGGTTTTCCCCGGGAGACAGGGAGAACCCTGTCTGGGGCCCAGGCCCATTCCGTGTTGCGTGACACAGAAATGGACATCTGGTGCCCTTTCCGCCTCTGCACCTTCCCTCACCTGCCAACCTTCCCGTCCTCCTGGTGGCCCTCTAGGCTTCCCAACTAAGGACTGTGATTTGGACTCCATTGCTTTTCCCCCTGTCATGGGGAACCTGCACGAAGCGCCCCCGCCTCTCCCCGTCCCCGAGTCTCCCAGAGCCAGAGGGGCTCTTGGGTGTGGAAGAACGGAGGACAAGGAGCTGCGCTCTATTTCCTGCAGCGTTCCTTCCCTGGACCGGAGACGGAAAGGCACACGGTGTGCAGGTGCAGAGACACCATGTCCTTAGGAGGCAGTACTCTCAGAGTGGTGAAAACCCCTCCCACCGCTCACCTTGGTCTCTCTTCCTTCTCTCCCTTATCCTTGTTCAAGGGCCCCGGGTTCGCCTCCACCGGGGGCTTCCACGGTTTCAGGTTTTCCTTCCCTTCCTTCTTCCCGAAGGTCTGTGGAACCAGGGCTGCCTTCCAGCACTTCATGGGGCACCTGGTACTTCTGGCCGTGTGGCCAAAGGCCCCGCAGTCTTTGCACTTGAGCTGTGGGTGGAAAGGAAGTGATGTCAGTGAGTGAGCTGAAGCCACAGGCAGCCATCCGATGTCAACATTGAGAGGGATTATGAATTCAGAGCTGAATAAGGATTCCAAAGAGGGGACCCCGGCATGGGGCCCGTTAAGTGCTGGGAGAGTTCGGATACGATGTTCCCTCCCAAAGCCCATGTGACGGAGGACCTCTAAAAGGAAGGACTCGAGGTACTAAGGGGCACGATCGTGACCCCGATGTCAACCACACAGCCAAAGGTGGCTACACAGGATTCTAAGTAGAAAGGGAGGTTGCCCCCAAGAGTCTCTCAAGGGATCTATGGGGCCGGGGAGGAGGTCCCAAGCCACGCCCAACTCGGATGGGTAAAGCAAAATGGGTGGTGGTGACAGAAACCTTTGGAATCCAACCCAGTCTCTGAGGACCCTGTGACAACCCCTCCCCCCGCCCCCACCCCCATACCCAAGAGATCCAGGGCTAGACTTACCCTGGGATCTTCTTCATCGGGCGGGGGAGCCCTTGGCGCAACTGGGGCCCTCCGCTGCTTCTGGAGGGTCTGGGCTCTCCCGAGTCTGTTGGCCCCAGTTTTGGGGTCACGACGGGCCAACATCTTCGTCTCCTGGGGGTTCTATGACCGCCTTTTTCGGGGGTTGATTGTTGGGTCACCTGAAACACACACAAACACACCCATATCGATGGTGAAGCACACTGGATATTCACACACACCCACAGGAAGCCCCCAGCTAACTCCTTGCCGCTGCGGTCGTGAGGAGACTTCACCACCGGTCGGTCAAGTCTGTGCCTCACACTGTGCTGTGTACACCCTCAGATATTGTGTGTTCCTCTGCCATGATTACCTAGTCCGAGTGTAAACCTCGCCTGCCACGGGGCCCATGGCCTAGTGGTGGGGAGCTGAGCTTTCTGCCCCAAACAATCCACTGATTCTGAAGACAGGACTGAGGTGTATCACGATTCACGCCGGTAGGAGACACGATGATTCTATCTCCCTTGACGGCCAGAATGATGGAAGCCGCAGGGCATGGCGTATGGCACCCTTTGGCAGGTCTGTTTGAAATCAGGGATAAGGGAGGCTTCCTGTCACAACTTGAATCGCTACTCTTGCCATTTCTAATTAGGCAACTTCCAAACACAAATTCATAGAGAGAAGTTTTCTTCCTCTCTATCGCACTAGCAGGTGATGGTCTTTCCTGTTCTATCGTTTTGGCTTTAGCTCCAGCCCCTCTTTATTTATTTTTCTGATATTTTACGCATGCCACACGAACCCGTCCAAACAAACGGTGAACAGGTGCCATAGCGTATCGATTTCTTACACGGCTGATGGGCAAACCGCCCCTTTTTCAAAACCTCTTTTCCCATTTCCCCACCAATTCAGCACGCTGGTTTACATTTCCTTTCGCATTTCCATCTTGGTCTTATCCCACACGTGGAGACGGGAATGATTTCTCGTTTTCTGTTCCAAGAATTACCAGTAAGCAGAATACATCCTACCCCATCAGCAAGCCCCAGTGTGATCGATTTCTTTCACTCTCCCTCGTCTCTTCCCCCCCAAACCCCGCCCCACCCCTCAGGGACTACGTGAAACAAACAGTTGTTCGGTGAAACTAACCTGAAGTTACAGGTCAGCTTTCTTTCCTCGGCTGGCGCTCAGACGGGCAGGTGCTGGAGCAGCCCCGCTGGAAGCGATGCAGCATCCAGGAAGACCGAGGAAGGGGCGGAGAGGGACCTCTGCTTTCCAGGCTGCCTTTTATACCGCCTCTGGTCTCCGGACGTGGAGGGCACCCTAACCTGATCCATTACAGGTACCTTAATTGCAATTAACTTAATCCAATCACATGACCTGGAGACGTCTGTCTGCACAGCCCACTCTAAGATCATGTTCACCTTTGGCCGACATTCTAAAACCTACGAGTACAGCTGCAAGCTTCGAAGGATAGTTGTTCCCCGTCAGACGTGTGACACTGGTTCGTTTACCCTTGTCTCGTTTTCCGTCTTGATTGCCTTTTGTTTGTCTGTTCGTGTTAAAAAAAAATGTGGTAAAATAGACGCCTTTTAATTGGGCCGTGTCTACTACATCTCGACGTAGGCCTCAGTGTCATCAAGGAGATTCTCCTGGACACGCCGTCACGGCCATGATCCATCTTCAGAGCTTCTCTTTCTTCCCCACGGTAAGTCTGTCAGCAGAGAACACTGACCACACCCTCATGTGTTTTCTCCTCCAGGAGGCGCTTGGAAACCACCGTGAGTTGGACTGCACTGGGAAACACAGATGAAGAAAGTCAAGACCGCTTTGTCCTTCAGCGCCTGGCTCCCTTTTCAACTCGTCTTGCGACTCCAGGCATTATGCCTGAAAAGTCTCCGGGACGCCTGTGAGGCTCTACTTCCCTGGGTCCCATTGCCATTTCTCTGCATTTGCGAGGATCCACCGGACCTTCTTTGGAACTCCCCCGTCGGTGAACTTTGGTGCCACGTCCCCTAATTCTGTCCTTGGTCATCTGCACCTGCACGGGTTAGGCTCCATGTTCCATGGACGGGAAGAGACAGGCAGGAGTCGGAATGCTTAACCGACACACTGGGGCATTTTCTCCTGTAGCCCAAGTGACCCCATGGTCTGGTCGAGCTTTGGAACCGGTCGCGTCCCCCTCGACACTGCACCCGACTCCCAGTTTCTCAATCTTGTTGGCCCCCCGGCGACCTCCGGTTCGATGAATTGCACCTGCTGAAACTCGAGTTCCCTTTGACTTGCGCTTCATGAATTATTCGTGATTCAGGTTGGAACCCCAGCTTACGACCCCCTGTAGGCCGTTCTCTGAGCTTTCCGGTCACATCGTTTCCTTTCACGCTCTTTGGTTCATCGTGGTCCTGCTCGTTCTGCTGTCAGAGGAGCAGAGAGTTGATCTTCTTGATTCTGGATACTGATACTTTCTAGGTGATCTGGATAAGCAAGATGACGACCCTCAAGAGCGGCGGAAAGGGAGCAGCCATGTGGTGGGCCGCAGGGAATCCCGCTCAGTTCCCAGGGCTCCTAGATGTGGAATCCTGGTCAGAGTTGTTCCCAGGTCAGAGAATGGAGATAGCCTGTGCATGATGGGATAGCCCTGCCTAGATCGTTCAGTGAGTCTCTAGCTCAGCTACTCTTAGGATCGGGGGGAGGACCGTGGAAAGGCCCGGTGTCAGACATCCGGAAAGAAGACGGGATGAATGTCTTACCTCTGAAGTACATCCCGAATCTGGGAGTTAACTTCAGCTTTGCTGGGGTCTATTTGGCGAATGACAGTGTGCCTGGTGCATACGCACATCCGGCAGCCACTTCATGGGGGCCGTCGCAATTGGAACCACGCACCTGGCGTCGGCGTTTGAGCCAAATGGGGACCCGTGGTGCAGGCAACCCTCCCCACGTGTTAGCGTGCGTGAGATTCAGCTGGCGGCATTTTACTAGGTGCGTGTTGGTAGAGTGGGGCTGAGGTTTGCTTGCTCCTGTGGATGTAGAAGAAGTCAAAGGGCCTGCCCAGCCCTGCGGTCCACTCAGTCAACTCTGTTTCGGAGACATAACGATTTGGATTGCTAACAAGTCAGGAAAGTTTCAAGCCCTTGGAAGATCAGTTAAACACAAACACGGAATGAGAGTCAACAGACAATATGTCATCTTTTTGAGAATTTTACTCACTTCAAGCACATGAAACACACATATTGACAAAGGCATGCCAGAGCCCAGTTTTCGAGGCCGAGGAAGGACCCCGAGAGCGCGCAGCGCAGCAGGCTTCCCAGCGTCCCAAACACTGCTCTGGGGTCGGGGCGCAGCGGAAGGGCTGCACCTCTCAGTGTTCCCAAACTTTTCCCTTATTCAGTCATCTAGAGAGCAAAAACTCAGTCATTCCCCAGTTTCCTATTGACGTCCCAGCAGAAGTCTGACTCCTGCGCGTCGCCCAGTTTCTCAGGCAACCAATCACTGGCACGGAAGCTTTTCCTGGCGCGTTTCCGGAGAGCCATGTGAACTACAATGTCCCTCACCAGAATTCAATGAGGCAGAGTCCCTGCATCGGCTCCCTGCCTGGCCTGGGCTAACACATCCGCAGAAGCGCCACAGCCAGGGAGCTTCGGAGTCACCGCAGAGAGTCTGCTCACTGCTCTGCGCTCCTCAGTCCCACAGTCCCCTCCAAGTCACGGGAGCGGGAGGCCAAGGAGCCCCTGCCACCTGCAGTCTCACTCCAGGTCAAAATCACTGTCCTCTGAGGAGGAGGAAACCTGAAGGTCCTCATAGAGGACACTCGGTGGGACACGAACACCGGGACCCTGAGACTTCTCTGAGACATGAGGGCTCTGAGCGAGGAAGGCTCCCGGCTTCTCAGGAGAGTGAAATGAGGGAGCTGTCAGGAGGCTGGAGCTCCACCATCCATTGTCCAGTCTCCAGAAGAGCACTCTGAGAGGCTGGGCCCCGCCATGGCTGGCCGCTGGGTGACGGGACACGGTGCAGGCCTGGGCAGTAGGCAGGCAAGGTCTGCTGTGCGGAGGCTGCCGGTCGATGCTGGGCACCTGGGCGGGTGTCCTCCGGCCCATCAGGGGCGACGTACTCGCTCCAAGTTCGGTTGCGGCCGGCGGAGGTTGGAGAGTGTCCCGTGCCCCGAGCTCACCTCCCTGGATGGCGTCTTCGGGGATCTGGAAGGGACCCAGTCTCGGTATCTTGGGGAAGTTCAGGCAAGCCTGAATCGGAGCCTGGGCAGGTCTCTTGGCTCCTGGCCTGAAGCTGAGATTGGAGCCTAGGCCCAAGCTGCGTGTGGCGGCTGGTGGGCAGGGCTGTGAGGTCAGCGCGGGACGTCTGTCTTGTGCCCGGGGGCTGATGGCCTGGAGCAGGCCGTGGGTTTGGGAGGCAGCCTGGGGAACTTCTCGGCAGCCACCCTCCGGGCTGCTGTGAGTGGGCTTCACCACGAGGAAAGGCCCCGGGCCCTGGTGCCTGACTGCAGGCTGAGGGATGGGGGCCGCAGCCCCTGTCTGTCGAAGACTAGAGGAGGAGCTCACACTGGCTTTTCTGAGGGGAGACAGTGAAGCCAAGACGGAACCCCTGTCAGACATTTCGGTAGCTGAGCCATCAGTGAGGACAGGGTCCACGCGTGGCCTCTTACTGGTTGTGTGGAGCGGCACTGGCCTGCTTGCAACCTGAAAGACAGGAAACCACACACGTTACAAGTTCCTCTGCATGGAGCCGAAACGAAAATCAGCCACTTCCAAAGACGAGGGGCACGCGCCATGAAATTCTCCATACAGAATCGACAGGCGGTCCTTGGAAGTAGGGACAGACCCTCCACCTGAGTGCTGATCAGGACAAGACTCATGAAAGATGCGCTCTCGAGCTATGTGTAGCTGATCCGAGCACACCATTGTTCAAAAGAACAATGTCTTGGGCATTAACTGGATCGGAGTGCCTCCACTCAGCCTTCCCTGAAGTGGAAGGGACTAATGCCCTTCTGAAGGCAGGTTGGTGGCTCAAGGGTTCTCAGGGGGTGTTCTCTGAAAAGCTGCATGTTCCTGGGTTTAGCCCTCTCCATGTTTGGGGCCTCTGAGGGACGAATTTCCTCACGCCGCCAGGAACATGTTGTTGGCAGGCTTGCCGTAATTGGACAGAAAGAAAGCAACGGGAAATAAGGCATCCTCAGATGCCTTCACCTGCAATCCAACGGACCTGGAAGGATGGTGGAGTCCCTGACCCCAAGAAGGCAAGAAAGAGGGGTTCCCCGATTCCCTCCCGCAGCCGGGAAGCTGATAGGAAATCAACCAGTGTGACCTAGAGGACAAAAAGACCAGGGGCCCGGGGTGACACTCACCCTCAGATCATCACAAGATTCCGTGGATCCTCTTCGATTTGGCAGCGGCTTCTCTGGAGGTTTCCCGGAAAATATCCGGAGGAGAGCCTTCCTCTGCGGGTCTTGCTGCCTGCAGAACAGAAAAAGGTCAGGCCGTGCCCCCTGGTTTTCCCCGGGAGACAGGGAGAACCCTGTCTGGGGCCCAGGCCCATTCCGTGTTGCGTGACACAGAAATGGACATCTGGTGCCCTTTCCGCCTCTGCACCTTCCCTCACCTGCCAACCTTCCCGTCCTCCTGGTGGCCCTCTAGGCTTCCCAACTAAGGACTGTGATTTGGACTCCATTGCTTTTCCCCCTGTCATGGGGAACCTGCACGAAGCGCCCCCGCCTCTCCCCGTCCCCGAGTCTCCCAGAGCCAGAGGGGCTCTTGGGTGTGGAAGAACGGAGGACAAGGAGCTGCGCTCTATTTCCTGCAGCGTTCCTTCCCTGGACCGGAGACGGAAAGGCACACGGTGTGCAGGTGCAGAGACACCATGTCCTTAGGAGGCAGTACTCTCAGAGTTGTGAAAACCCCTCCCACCGCTCACCTTGGTCTCTCTTCCTTCTCTCCCTTATCCTTGTTCAAGGGCCCCGGGTTCGCCTCCACCGGGGGCTTCCACGGTTTCAGGTTTTCCTTCCCTTCCTTCTTCCCGAAGGTCTGTGGAACCAGGGCTGCCTTCCAGCACTTCATGGGGCACCTGGTACTTCTGGCCGTGTGGCCAAAGGCCCCGCAGTCTTTGCACTTGAGCTGTGGGTGGAAAGGAAGTGATGTCAGTGAGTGAGCTGAAGCCACAGGCAGCCATCCGATGTCAACATTGAGAGGGATTATGAATTCAGAGCTGAATAAGGATTCCAAAGAGGGGACCCCGGCATGGGGCCCGTTAAGTGCTGGGAGAGTTCGGATACGATGTTCCCTCCCAAAGCCCATGTGACGGAGGACCTCTAAAAGGAAGGACTCGAGGTACTAAGGGGCACGATCGTGACCCCGATGTCAACCACACAGCCAAAGGTGGCTACACAGGATTCTAAGTAGAAAGGGAGGTTGCCCCCAAGAGTCTCTCAAGGGATCTATGGGGCCGGGGAGGAGGTCCCAAGCCACGCCCAACTCGGATGGGTAAAGCAACCTGGGTGGTGGTGACAGAAACCTTTGGAATCCAACCCAGTCTCTGAGGACCCTGTGACAACCCCTCCCCCCGCCCCCACCCCCATACCCAAGAGATCCAGGGCTAGACTTACCCTGGGATCTTCTTCATCGGGCGGGGGAGCCCTTGGCGCAACTGGGGCCCTCCGCTGCTTCTGGAGGGTCTGGGCTCTCCCGAGTCTGTTGGCCCCAGTTTTGGGGTCACGACGGGCCAACATCTTCGTCTCCTGGGGGTTCTATGACCGCCTTTTTCGGGGGTTGATTGTTGGGTCACCTGAAACACACACAAACACACCCATATCGATGGTGAAGCACACTGGATATTCACACACACCCACAGGAAGCCCCCAGCTAACTCCTTGCCGCTGCGGTCGTGAGGAGACTTCACCACCGGTCGGTCAAGTCTGTGCCTCACACTGTGCTGTGTACACCCTCAGATATTGTGTGTTCCTCTGCCATGATTACCTAGTCCGAGTGTAAACCTCGCCTGCCACGGGGCCCATGGCCTAGGGGTGGGGAGCTGAGCTTTCTGCCCCAAACAATCCACTGATTCTGAAGACAGGACTGAGGTGTATCACGATTCACGCCGGTAGGAGACACGATGATTCTATCTCCCTTGACGGCCAGAATGATGGAAGCCGCAGGGCATGGCGTATGGCACCCTTTGGCAGGTCTGTTTGAAATCAGGGATAAGGGAGGCTTCCTGTCACAACTTGAATCGCTACTCTTGCCATTTCTAATTAGGCAACTTCCAAACACAAATTCATAGAGAGAAGTTTTCTTCCTCTCTATCGCACTAGCAGGTGATGGTCTTTCCTGTTCTATCGTTTTGGCTTTAGCTCCAGCCCCTCTTTATTTATTTTTCTGATATTTTACGCATGCCACACGAACCCGTCCAAACAAACGGTGAACAGGTGCCATAGCGTATCGATTTCTTACACGGCTGAAGGGCAAACCGCCCCTTTTTCAAAACCTCTTTTCCCATTTCCCCACCAATTCAGCACGCTGGTTTACATTTCCTTTCGCATTTCCATCTTGGTCTTATCCCACACGTGGAGACGGGAATGATTTCTCGTTTTCTGTTCCAAGAATTACCAGTAAGCAGAATACATCCTACCCCATCAGCAAGCCCCAGTGTGATCGATTTCTTTCACTCTCCCTCGTCTCTTCCCCCCCAAACCCCGCCCCACCCCTCAGGGACTACGTGAAACAAACAGTTGTTCGGTGAAACTAACCTGAAGTTACAGGTCAGCTTTCTTTCCTCGGCTGGCGCTCAGACGGGCAGGTGCTGGAGCAGCCCCGCTGGAAGCGATGCAGCATCCAGGAAGACCGAGGAAGGGGCGGAGAGGGACCTCTGCTTTCCAGGCTGCCTTTTATACCGCCTCTGGTCTCCGGACGTGGAGGGCACCCTAACCTGATCCATTACAGGTACCTTAATTGCAATTAACTTAATCCAATCACATGACCTGGAGACGTCTGTCTGCACAGCCCACTCTAAGATCATGTTCACCTTTGGCCGACATTCTAAAACCTACGAGTACAGCTGCAAGCTTCGAAGGATAGTTGTTCCCCGTCAGACGTGTGACACTGGTTCGTTTACCCTTGTCTCGTTTTCCGTCTTGATTGCCTTTTGTTTGTCTGTTCGTGTTAAAAAAAAATGTGGTAAAATAGACGCCTTTTAATTGGGCCGTGTCTACTACATCTCGACGTAGGCCTCAGTGTCATCAAGGAGATTCTCCTGGACACGCCGTCACGGCCATGATCCATCTTCAGAGCTTCTCTTTCTTCCCCACGGTAAGTCTGTCAGCAGAGAACACTGACCACACCCTCATGTGTTTTCTCCTCCAGGAGGCGCTTGGAAACCACCGTGAGTTGGACTGCACTGGGAAACACAGATGAAGAAAGTCAAGACCGCTTTGTCCTTCAGCGCCTGGCTCCCTTTTCAACTCGTCTTGCGACTCCAGGCATTATGCCTGAAAAGTCTCCGGGACGCCTGTGAGGCTCTACTTCCCTGGGTCCCATTGCCATTTCTCTGCATTTGCGAGGATCCACCGGACCTTCTTTGGAACTCCCCCGTCGGTGAACTTTGGTGCCACGTCCCCTAATTCTGTCCTTGGTCATCTGCACCTGCACGGGTTAGGCTCCATGTTCCATGGACGGGAAGAGACAGGCAGGAGTCGGAATGCTTAACCGACACACTGGGGCATTTTCTCCTGTAGCCCAAGTGACCCCATGGTCTGGTCGAGCTTTGGAACCGGTCGCGTCCCCCTCGACACTGCACCCGACTCCCAGTTTCTCAATCTTGTTGGCCCCCCGGCGACCTCCGGTTCGATGAATTGCACCTGCTGAAACTCGAGTTCCCTTTGACTTGCGCTTCATGAATTATTCGTGATTCAGGTTGGAACCCCAGCTTACGACCCCCTGTAGGCCGTTCTCTGAGCTTTCCGGTCACATCGTTTCCTTTCACGCTCTTTGGTTCATCGTGGTCCTGCTCATTCTGCTGTCAGAGGAGCAGAGAGTTGATCTTCTTGATTCTGGATACTGATACTTTCTAGGTGATCTGGATAAGCAAGATGACGACCCTCAAGAGCGGCGGAAAGGGAGCAGCCATGTGGTGGGCCGCAGGGAATCCCGCTCAGTTCCCAGGGCTCCTAGATGTGGAATCCTGGTCAGAGTTGTTCCCAGGTCAGAGAATGGAGATAGCCTGTGCATGATGGGATAGCCCTGCCTAGATCGTTCAGTGAGTCTCTAGCTCAGCTACTCTTAGGATCGGGGGGAGGACCGTGGAAAGGCCCGGTGTCAGACATCCGGAAAGAAGACGGGATGAATGTCTTACCTCTGAAGTACATCCCGAATCTGGGAGTTAACTTCAGCTTTGCTGGGGTCTATTTGGCGAATGACAGTGTGCCTGGTGCATACGCACATCCGGCAGCCACTTCATGGGGGCCGTCGCAATTGGAACCACGCACCTGGCGTCGGCGTTTGAGCCAAATGGGGACCCGTGGTGCAGGCAACCCTCCCCACGTGTTAGCTTGCGTGAGATTCAGCTGGCGGCATTTTACTAGGTGCGTGTTGGTAGAGTGGGGCTGAGGTTTGCTTGCTCCTGTGGATGTAGAAGAAGTCAAAGGTCCTGCCCAGCCCTGCGGTCCCCTCAGTCAACTCTGTTTCGGAGACATAACGATTTGGATTGCTAACAAGTCAGGAAAGTTTCAAGCCCTTGGAAGATCAGTTAAACACAAACACGGAATGAGAGTCAACAGACAATATGTCATCTTTTTGAGAATTTTACTCACTTCAAGCACATGAAACACACATATTGACAAAGGCATGCCAGAGCCCAGTTTTCGAGGCCGAGGAAGGACCCCGAGAGCGCGCAGCGCAGCAGGCTTCCCAGCGTCCCAAACACTGCTCTGGGGGCGGGGCGCAGCGGAAGGGCTGCACCTCTCAGTGTTCCCAAACTTTTCCCTTATTCAGTCATCTAGAGAGCAAAAACTCAGTCATTCCCCAGTTTCCTATTGACGTCCCAGCAGAAGTCTGACTCCTGAGCGTCGCCCAGTTTCTCAGGCAACCAATCACTGGCACGGAAGCTTTTCCTGGCGCGTTTCCGGAGAGCCATGTGAACTACAATGTCCCTCACCAGAATTCAATGAGGCAGAGTCCCTGCATCGGCTCCCTGCCTGGCCTGGGCTAACACATCCGCAGAAGCGCCACAGCCAGGGAGCTTCGGAGTCACCGCAGAGAGTCTGCTCGCTGCTCTGCGCTCCTCAGTCCCACAGTCCCCTCCAAGTCACGGGAGCGGGAGGCCAAGGAGCCCCTGCCACCTGCAGTCTCACTCCAGGTCAAAATCACTGTCCTCTGAGGAGGAGGAAACCTGAAGGTCCTCATAGAGGACACTCGGTGGGACACGAACACCGGGACCCTGAGACTTCTCTGAGACATGAGGGCTCTGAGCGAGGAAGGCTCCCGGCTTCTCAGGAGAGTGAAATGAGGGAGCTGTCAGGAGGCTGGAGCTCCACCATCCATTGTCCAGTCTCCGGAAGAGCACTCTGAGAGGCTGGGCCCCGCCATGGCTGGCCGCTGGGTGACGGGACACGGTGCAGGCCTGGGCAGTAGGCAGGCAAGGTCTGCTGTGCGGAGGCTGCCGGTCGATGCTGGGCACCTGGGCGGGTGTCCTCCGGCCCATCAGGGGCGACGTACTCGCTCCAAGTTCGGTTGCGGCCGGCGGAGGTTGGAGAGTGTCCCGTGCCCCGAGCTCACCTCCCTGGATGGCGTCTTCGGGGATCTGGAAGTTACCCAGTCTCGGTATCTTGGGGAAGTTCAGGCAAGCCTGAATCGGAGCCTGGGCAGGTCTCTTGGCTCCTGGCCTGAAGCTGAGATTGGAGCCTAGGCCCAAGCTGCGTGTGGCGGCTGGTGGGCAGGGCTGTGAGGTCAGCGCGGGACGTCTGTCTTGTGCCCGGGGGCTGATGGCCTGGAGCAGGCCGTGGGTTTGGAAGGCAGCCTGGGGAACTTCTCGGCAGCCACCCTCCGGGCTGCTGTGAGTGGGCTTCACCACGAGGAAAGGCCCCGGGCCCTGGTGCCTGACTGCAGGCTGAGGGATGGGGGCCGCAGCCCCTGTCTGTCGAAGACTAGAGGAGGAGCTCACACTGGCTTTTCTGAGGGGAGACAGTGAAGCCAAGACGGAACCCCTGTCAGACATTTCGGTAGCTGAGCCATCAGTGAGGACAGGGTCCACGCGTGGCCTCTTACTGGTTGTGTGGAGCGGCACTGGCCTGCTTGCAACCTGAAAGACAGGAAACCACACACGTTACAAGTTCCTCTGCATGGAGCCGAAACGAAAATCAGCCACTTCCAAAGACGAGGGGCACGCGCCATGAAATTCTCCATACAGAATCGACAGGCGGTCCTTGGAAGTAGGGACAGACCCTCCACCTGAGTGCTGATCAGGACAAGACTCATGAAAGATGCGCTCTCGAGCTATGTGTAGCTGATCCGAGCACACCATTGTTCAAAAGAACAATGTCTTGGGCATTAACTGGATCGGAGTGCCTCCACTCAGCCTTCCCTGAAGTGGAAGGGACTAATGCCCTTCTGAAGGCAGGTTGGTGGCTCAAGGGTTCTCAGGGGGTGTTCTCTGAAAAGCTGCATGTTCCTGGGTTTAGCCCTCTCCATGTTTGGGGACTCTGAGGGACGAATTTCCTCACGCCGCCAGGAACATGTTGTTGGCAGGCTTGCCGTAATTGGACAGAAAGAAAGCAACGGGAAATAAGGCATCCTCAGATGCCTTCACCTGCAATCCAACTGACCTGGAAGGATGGTGGAGTCCCTGACCCCAAGAAGGCAAGAAAGAGGGGTTCCCCGATTCCCTCCCGCAGCCGGGAACCTGAAAGGAAATCAACCAGTGTGACCTAGAGGAGAAAAAGACCAGGGGCCCGGGGTGACACTCACCCTCAGATCATCACAAGATTCCGTGGATCCTCTTCGATTTGGCAGCGGCTTCTCTGGAGGTTTCCCGGAAAATATCCGGAGGAGAGCCTTCCTCTGCGGGTCTTGCTGCCTGCAGAACAGAAAAAGGTCAGGCCGTGCCCCCTGGTTTTCCCCGGGAGACAGGGAGAACCCTGTCTGGGGCCCAGGCCCATTCCGTGTTGCGTGACACAGAAATGGACATCTGGTGCCCTTTCCGCCTCTGCACCTTCCCTCACCTGCCAACCTTCCCGTCCTCCTGGTGGCCCTCTAGGCTTCCCAACTAAGGACTGTGATTTGGACTCCATTGCTTTTCCACCTGTCATGGGGAACCTGCACGAAGCGCCCCCGCCTCTCCCCGTCCCCGAGTCTCCCAGAGCCAGAGGGGCTCTTGGGTGTGGAAGAATGGAGGACAAGGAGCTGCGCTCTATTTCCTGCAGCGTTCCTTCCCTGGACTGGAGACGGAAAGGCACACGGTGTGCAGGTGCAGAGACACCATGTCCTTAGGAGGCAGTACTGTCAGAGTGATGAAAACCCCTCCCACCGCTCACCTTGGTCTCTCTTCCTTCTCTCCCTTATCCTTGTTCAAGGGCCCCGGGTTCGCCTCCACCGGGGGCTTCCACGGTTTCAGGTTTTCCTTCCCTTCCTTCTTCCCGAAGGTCTGTGGAACCAGGGCTGCCTTCCAGCACTTCATGGGGCACCTGGTACTTCTGGCCGTGTGGCCAAAGGCCCCGCAGTCTTTGCACTTGAGCTGTGGGTGGAAAGGAAGTGATGTCAGTGAGTGAGCTGAAGCCACAGGCAGCCATCCGATGTCAACATTGAGAGGGATTATGAATTCAGAGCTGAATAAGGATTCCAAAGAGGGGACCCCGGCATGGGGCCCGTTAAGTGCTGGGAGAGTTCGGATACGATGTTCCCTCCCAAAGCCCATGTGACGGAGGACCTCTAAAAGGAAGGACTCGAGGTACTAAGGGGCACGATCGTGACCCCGATGTCAACCACACAGCCAAAGGTGGCTACACAGGATTCTAAGTAGGAAGGGAGGTTGCCCCCAAGAGTCTCTCAAGGGATCTATGGGGCCGGGGAGGAGGTCCCAAGCCACGCCCACCTCGGATGGGTAAAGCAACCTGGGTGGTGGTGACAGAAACCTTTGGAATCCAACCCAGTCTCTGAGGACCCTGTGACAACCCCTCCCCCCGCCCCCACCTCCATACCCAAGAGATCCAGGGCTAGGCTTACCCTGGGATCTTCTTCATCGGGCCGGGGAGCCCTTGGCGCAACTGGGGCCCTCCGCTGCTTCTGGAGGGTCTGGGCTCTCCCGAGTCTGTTGGCCCCAGTTTTGGGGTCACGACGGGCCAACATCTTCGTCTCCTGGGGGTTCTATGACCGCCTTTTTCGGGGGTTGATTGTTGGGTCACCTGAAACACACACAAACACACCCATATCGATGGTGAAGCACACTGGATATTCACACACACCCACAGGAAGCCCCCAGCTAACTCCTTGCCGCTGCGGTCGTGAGGAGACTTCACCACCGGTCGGTCAAGTCTGTGCCTCACACTGTGCTGTGTACACCCTCAGATATTGTGTGTTCCTCTGCCATGATTACCTAGTCCGAGTGTAAACCTCGCCTGCCACGGGGCCCATGGCCTAGGGGTGGGGAGCTGAGCTTTCTGCCCCAAACAATCCACTGATTCTGAAGACAGGACTGAGGTGTATCACGATTCACGCCGGTAGGAGACACGATGATTCTATCTCCCTTGACGGCCAGAATGATGGAAGCCGCAGGGCATGGCGTATGGCACCCTTTGGCAGGTCTGTTTGAAATCAGGGATAAGGGAGGCTTCCTGTCACAACTTGAATCGCTACTCTTGCCATTTCTAATTAGGCAACTTCCAAACACAAATTCATAGAGAGAAGTTTTCTTCCTCTCTATCGCACTAGCAGGTGATGGTCTTTCCTCTTCTATCGTTTTGGCTTTAGCTCCAGCCCCTCTTTATTTATTTTTCTGATATTTTACGCATGCCACACGAACCCGTCCAAACAAACGGTGAACAGGTGCCATAGCGTATCGATTTCTTACACGGCTGAAGGGCAAACCGCCCCTTTTTCAAAACCTCTTTTCCCATTTCCCCACCAATTCAGCACGCTGGTTTACATTTCCTTTCGCATTTCCATCTTGGTCTTATCCCACACGTGGAGACGGGAATGATTTCTCGTTTTCTGTTCCAAGAATTACCAGTAAGCAGAATACATCCTACCCCATCAGCAAGCCCCAGTGTGATCGATTTCTTTCACTCTCCCTCGTCTCTTCCCCCCCAAACCCCGCCCCACCCCTCAGGGACTACGTGAAACAAACAGTTGTTCGGTGAAACTAACCTGAAGTTACAGGTCAGCTTTCTTTCCTCGGCTGGCGCTCAGACGGGCAGGTGCTGGAGCAGCCCCGCTGGAAGCGATGCAGCATCCAGGAAGACCGAGGAAGGGGCGGAGAGGGACCTCTGCTTTCCAGGCTGCCTTTTATACCGCCTCTGGTCTCCGGACGTGGAGGGCACCCTAACCTGATCCATTACAGGTACCTTAATTGCAATTAACTTAATCCAATCACATGACCTGGAGACGTCTGTCTGCACAGCCCACTCTAAGATCATGTTCACCTTTGGCCGACATTCTAAAACCTACGAGTACAGCTGCAAGCTTTGAAGGATAGTTGTTCCCCGTCAGACGTGTGACACTGGTTCGTTTACCCTTGTCTCGTTTTCCGTCTTGATTGCCTTTTGTTTGTCTGTTCGTGTTAAAAAAAAAATGTGGTAAAATAGACGCCTTTTAATTGGGCCGTGTCTACTACATCTCGACGTAGGCCTCAGTGTCATCAAGGAGATTCTCCTGGACACGCCGTCACGGCCATGATCCATCTTCAGAGCTTCTCTTTCTTCCCCACGGTAAGTCTGTCAGCAGAGAACACTGACCACACCCTCATGTGTTTTCTCCTCCAGGAGGCGCTTGGAAACCACCGTGAGTTGGACTGCACTGGGAAACACAGATGAAGAAAGTCAAGACCGCTTTGTCCTTCAGCGCCTGGCTCCCTTTTCAACTCGTCTTGCGACTCCAGGCATTATGCCTGAAAAGTCTCCGGGACGCCTGTGAGGCTCTACTTCCCTGGGTCCCATTGCCATTTCTCTGCATTTGCGAGGATCCACCGGACCTTCTTTGGAACTCCCCCGTCGGTGAACTTTGGTGCCACGTCCCCTAATTCTGTCCTTGGTCATCTGCACCTGCACGGGTTAGGCTCCATGTTCCATGGACGGGAAGAGACAGGCAGGAGTCGGAATGCTTAACCGACACACTGGGGCATTTTCTCCTGTAGCCCAAGTGACCCCATGGTCTGGTCGAGCTTTGGAACCGGTCGTGTCCCCCTCGACACTGCACCCGACTCCCAGTTTCTCAATCTTGTTGGCCCCCCGGCGACCTCCGGTTCGATGAATTGCACCTGCTGAAACTCGAGTTCCCTTTGACTTGCGCTTCATGAATTATTCGTGATTCAGGTTGGAACCCCAGCTTACGACCCCCTGTAGGCCGTTCTCTGAGCTTTCCGGTCACATCGTTTCCTTTCACGCTCTTTGGTTCATCGTGGTCCTGCTCGTTCTGCTGTCAGAGGAGCAGAGAGTTGATCTTCTTGATTCTGGATACTGATACTTTCTAGGTGATCTGGATAAGCAAGATGACGACCCTCAAGAGCGGCGGAAAGGGAGCAGCCATGTGGTGGGCCGCAGGGAATCCCGCTCAGTTCCCAGGGCTCCTAGATGTGGAATCCTGGTCAGAGTTGTTCCCAGGTCAGAGAATGGAGATAGCCTGTGCATGATGGGATAGCCCTGCCTAGATCGTTCAGTGAGTCTCTAGCTCAGCTACTCTTAGGATCGGGGGGAGGACCGTGGAAAGGCCCGGTGTCAGACATCCGGAAAGAAGATGGGATGAATGTCTTACCTCTGAAGTACATCCCGAATCTGGGAGTTAACTTCAGCTTTGCTGGGGTCTATTGGGCGAATGACAGTGTGCCTGGTGCGTACGCACATCCGGCAGCCACTTCATGGGGGCCGTCGCAATTGGAACCACGCACCTGGCGTCGGCGTTTGAGCCAAATGGGGACCCGTGGTGCAAGCAACGCTCCCCACGTGTTAGCGTGCGTGAGATTCAGCTGGCGGCATTTTACTAGGTGCGTGTTGGTAGAGTGGGGCTGAGGTTTGCTTGCTCCTGTGGATGTAGAAGAAGTCAAAGGGCCTGCCCAGCCCTGCGGTCCCCTCAGTCAACTCTGTTTCGGAGACATAACGATTTGGATTGCTAACAAGTCAGGAAAGTTTCAAGCCCTTGGAAGATCAGTTAAACACAAACACGGAATGAGAGTCAACAGACAATATGTCATCTTTTTGAGAATTTTACTCACTTCAAGCACATGAAACACACATATTGACAAAGGCATGCCAGAGCCCAGTTTTTGAGGCCGAGGAAGGACCCCGAGAGCGCGCAGCGCAGCAGGCTTCCCAGCGTCCCAAACACTGCTCTCGGGGCGGGGCGCAGCGGAAGGGCTGCACCTCTCAGTGTTCCCAAACTTTTCCCTTATTCAGTCATCTAGAGAGCAAAAACTCAGTCATTCCCCAGTTTCCTATTGACGTCCCAGCAGAAGTCTGACTCCTGCGCGTCGCCCAGTTTCTCAGGCAACCAATCACTGGCACGGAAGCTTTTAATGGCGCGTTTCCGGAGAGCCATGTGAACTACAATGTCCCTCACCAGAATTCAATGAGGCAGAGTCCCTGCATCGGCTCCCTGCCTGGCCTGGGCTAACACATCCGCAGAAGCGCCACAGCCAGGGAGCTTCGGAGTCACCGCAGAGAGTCTGCTCGCTGCTCTGCGCTCCTCAGTCCCACAGTCCCCTCCAAGTCACGGGAGCGGGAGGCCAAGGAGCCCCTGCCACCTGCAGTCTCACTCCAGGTCAAAATCACTGTCCTCTGAGGGGGAGGAAACCTGAAGGTCCTCATAGAGTACACTCGGTGGGACACGAACACCGGGACCCTGAGACTTCTCTGAGACATGAGGGCTCTGAGCGAGGAAGGCTCCCGGCTTCTCAGGAGAGTGAAATGAGGGAGCTGTCAGGAGGCTGGAGCTCCACCATCCATTGTCCAGTCTCCGGAAGAGCACTCTGAGAGGCTGGGCCCCGCCATGGCTGGCCGCTGGGTGACGGGACACGGTGCAGGCCTGGGCAGTAGGCAGGCAAGGTCTGCTGTGCGGAGGCTGCCGGTCGATGCTGGGCACCTGGGCGGGTGTCCTCCGGCCCATCTGGGGCGACGTACTCGCTCCAAGTTCAGTTGCGGCCGGCGGAGGTTGGAGAGCGTCCCGTGCCCCGAGCTCACCTCCCCGGATGGCGTCTTCGGGGATCTGGAAGGGACCCAGTCTCGGTATCTTGGGGAAGTTCAGGCAAGCCTGAATCGGAGCCTGGGCAGGTCTCTTGGCTCCTGGCCTGAAGCTGAGATTGGAGCCTAGGCCCAAGCTGCGTGTGGCGGCTGGTGGGCAGGGCTGTGAGGTCAGCGCGGGACGTCTGTCTTGTGCCCGGGGGCTGATGGCCTGGAGCAGGCCGTGGGTTTGGGAGGCAGCCTGGGGAACTTCTCGGCAGCCACCCTCCGGGCTGCTGTGAGTGGGCTTCACCACGAGGAAAGGCCCCGGGCCCTGGTGCCTGAATGCAGGCTGAGGGATGGGGGCCGCAGCCCCTGTCTGTCGAAGACTAGAGGAGGAGCTCACACTGGCTTTTCTGAGGGGAGACAGTGAAGCCAAGACGGAACCCCTGTCAGACATTTCGGTAGCTGAGCCATCAGTGAGGACAGGGTCCACGCGTGGCCTCTTACTGGTTGTGTGGAGCGGCACTGGCCTGCTTGCAACCTGAAAGACAGGAAACCACACACGTTACAAGTTCCTCTGCATGGAGCCGAAACGAAAATCAGCCACTTCCAAAGACGAGGGGCACGCGCCATGAAATTCTCCATACAGAATCGACAGGCGGTCCTTGGAAGTAGGGACAGACCCTCCACCTGAGTGCTGATCAGGACAAGACTCATGAAAGATTCGCTCTCGAGCTATGTGTAGCTGATCCGAGCACACCATTGTTCAAAAGAACAATGTCTTGGGCATTAACTGGATCGGAGTGCCTCCACTCAGCCTTCCCTGAAGTGCAAGGGACTAATGCCCTTCTGAAGGCAGGTTGGTGGCTCAAGGGTTCTCAGGGGGTGTTCTCTGAAAAGCTGCATGTTCCTGGGTTTAGCCCTCTCCATGTTTGGGGCCTCTGAGGGACGAATTTCCTCACGCCGCCAGGAACATGTTGTTGGCAGGCTTGCCGTAATTGGACAGAAAGAAAGCAACGGGAAATAAGGCATCCTCAGATGCCTTCACCTGCAATCCAACTGACCTGGAAGGATGGTGGAGTCCCTGACCCCAAGAAGGCAAGAAAGAGGGGTTCCCCGATTCCCTCTCGCAGCCGGGAAGCTGAAAGGAAATCAACCAGTGTGACCTAGAGGAGAAAAAGACCAGGGGCCCGGGGTGACACTCACCCTCAGATCATCACAAGATTCCGTGGATCCTCTTCGATTTGGCAGCGGCTTCTCTGGAGGTTTCCCGGAAAATATCCGGAGGAGAGCCTTCCTCTGCGGGTCTTGCTGCCTGCAGAACAGAAAAAGGTCAGGCCGTGCCCCCTGGTTTTCCCCGGGAGACAGGGAGAACCCTGTCTGGGGCCCAGGCCCATTCCGTGTTGCGTGACACAGAAATGGACATCTGGTGCCCTTTCCGCCTCTGCACCTTCCCTCACCTGCCAACCTTCCCGTCCTCCTGGTGGCCCTCTAGGCTTCCCAACTAAGGACTGTGATTTGGACTCCATTGCTTTTCCCCCTGTCATGGGGAACCTGCACGAAGCGCCCCCGCCTCTCCCCGTCCCCGAGTCTCCCAGAGCCAGAGGGGCTCTTGGGTGTGGAAGAACGGAGGACAAGGAGCTGCGCTCTATTTCCTGCAGCGTTCCTTCCCTGGACCGGAGACGGAAAGGCACACGGTGTGCAGGTGCAGAGACACCATGTCCTTAGGAGGCAGTACTCTCAGAGTGGTGAAAACCCCTCCCACCGCTCACCTTGGTCTCTCTTCCTTCTCTCCCTTATCCTTGTTCAAGGGCCCCGGGTTCGCCTCCACCGGGGGCTTCCACGGTTTCAGGATTTCCTTCCCTTCCTTCTTCCCGAAGGTCTGTGGAACCAGGGCTGCCTTCCAGCACTTCATGGGGCACCTGGTACTTCTGGCCGTGTGGCCAAAGGCCCTGCAGTCTTTGCACTTGAGCTGTGGGTGGAAAGGAAGTGATGTCAGTGAGTGAGCTGAAGCCACAGGCAGCCATCCGATGTCAACATTGAGAGGGATTATGAATTCAGAGCTGAATAAGGATTCCAAAGAGGGGACCCCGGCATGGGGCCCGTTAAGTGCTGGGAGAGTTCGGATACGATGTTCCCTCCCAAAGCCCATGTGACGGAGGACCTCTAAAAGGAAGGACTCGAGGTACTAAGGGGCACGATCGTGACCCCGATGTCAACCACACAGCCAAAGGTGGCTACACAGGATTCTAAGTAGGAAGGGAGGTTGCCCCCAAGAGTCTCTCAAGGGATCTATGGGGCCGGGGAGGAGGTCCCAAGCCACGCCCACCTCGGATGGGTAAAGCAACCTGGGTGGTGGTGACAGAAACCTTTGGAATCCAACCCAGTCTCTGAGGACCCTGTGACAACCCCTCCCCCCGCCCCCACCCCCATACCCAAGAGATCCAGGGCTAGACTTACCCTGGGATCTTCTTCATCGGGCGGGGGAGCCCTTGGCGCAACTGGGGCCCTCCGCTGCTTCTGGAGGGTCTGGGCTCTCCCGAGTCTGTTGGCCCCAGTTTTGGGGTCACGACGGGCCAAAATCTTCGTCTCCTGGGGGTTCTATGACCGCCTTTTTCGGGGGTTGATTGTTGGGTCACCTGAAACACACACAAACACACCCATATCGATGGTGAAGCACACTGGATATTCACACACACCCACAGGAAGCCCCCAGCTAACTCCTTGCCGCTGCGGTCGTGAGGAGACTTCACCACCGGTCGGTCAAGTCTGTGCCTCACACTGTGCTGTGTACACCCTCAGATATTGTGTGTTCCTCTGCCATGATTACCTAGTCCGAGTGTAAACCTCGCCTGCCACGGGGCACATGGCCTAGGGGTGGGGAGCTGAGCTTTCTGCCCCAAACAATCCACTGATTCTGAAGACAGGACTGAGGTGTATCACGATTCACGCCGGTAGGAGACACGATGATTCTATCTCCCTTGACGGCCAGAATGATGGAAGCCGCAGGGCATGGCGTATGGCACCCTTTGGCAGGTCTGTTTGAAATCAGGGATAAGGGAGGCTTCCTGTCACAACTTGAATCGCTACTCTTGCCATTTCTAATTAGGCAACTTCCAAACACAAATTCATAGAGAGAAGTTTTCTTCCTCTCTATCGCACTAGCAGGTGATGGTCTTTCCTGTTCTATCGTTTTGGCTTTAGCTTCAGCCCCTCTTTATTTATTTTTCTGATATTTTACGCATGCCACACGAACCCGTCCAAACAAACGGTGAACAGGTGCCATAGCGTATCGATTTCTTACACGGCTGAAGGGCAAACCGCCCCTTTTTCAAAACCTCTTTTCCCATTTCCCCACCAATTCAGCACGCTGGTTTACATTTCCTTTCGCATTTCCATCTTGGTCTTATCCCACACGTGGAGACGGGAATGATTTCTCGTTTTCTGTTCCAAGAATTACCAGTAAGCAGAATACATCCTACCCCATCAGCAAGCCCCAGTGTGATCGATTTCTTTCACTCTCCCTCGTCTCTTCCCCCCCAAACCCCGCCCCACCCCTCAGGGACTACGTGAAACAAACAGTTGTTCGGTGAAACTAACCTGAAGTTACAGGTCAGCTTTCTTTCCTCGGCTGGCGCTCAGACGGGCAGGTGCTGGAGCAGCCCCGCTGGAAGCGATGCAGCATCCAGGAAGACCGAGGAAGGGGCGGAGAGGGACCTCTGCTTTCCAGGCTGCCTTTTATACCGCCTCTGGTCTCCGGACGTGGAGGGCACCCTAACCTGATCCATTACAGGTACCTTAATTGCAATTAACTTAATCCAATCACATGACCTGGAGACGTCTGTCTGCACAGCCCACTCTAAGATCATGTTCACCTTTGGCCGACATTCTAAAACCTACGAGTACAGCTGCAAGCTTCGAAGGATAGTTGTTCCCCGTCAGACGTGTGACACTGGTTCGTTTACCCTTGTCTCGTTTTCCGTCTTGATTGCCTTTTGTTTGTCTGTTCGTGTTAAAAAAAAAAATGTGGTAAAATAGACGCCTTTTAATTGGGCCGTGTCTACTACATCTCGACGTAGGCCTCAGTGTCATCAAGGAGATTCTCCTGGACACGCCGTCACGGCCATGATCCATCTTCAGAGCTTCTCTTTCTTCCCCACGGTAAGTCTGTCAGCAGAGAACACTGACCACACCCTCATGGGTTTTCTCCTCCAGGAGGCGCTTGGAAACAACCGTGAGTTGGACTGCACTGGGAAACACAGATGAAGAAAGTCAAGACCGCTTTGTCCTTCAGCGCCTGGCTCCCTTTTCAACTCGTCTTGCGACTCCAGGCATTATGCCTGAAAAGTCTCCGGGACGCCTGTGAGGCTCTACTTCCCTGGGTCCCATTGCCATTTCTCTGCATTTGCGAGGATCCACCGGACCTTCTTTGGAACTCCCCCGTCGGTGAACTTTGGTGCCACGTCCCCTAATTCTGTCCTTGGTCATCTGCACCTGCACGGGTTAGGCTCCATGTTCCATGGACGGGAAGAGACAGGCAGGAGTCGGAATGCTTAACCGACACACTGGGGCATTTTCTCCTGTAGCCCAAGTGACCCCATGGTCTGGTCGAGCTTTGGAACCGGTCGCGTCCCCCTCGACACTGCACCCGACTCCCAGTTTCTCAATCTTGTTGGCCCCCCGGCGACCTCCGGTTCGATGAATTGCACCTGCTGAAACTCGAGTTCCCTTTGACTTGCGCTTCATGAATTATTCGTGATTCAGGTTGGAACCCCAGCTTACGACCCCCTGTAGGCCGTTCTCTGAGCTTTCCGGTCACATCGTTTCCTTTCACGCTCTTTGGTTCATCGTGGTCCTGCTCGTTCTGCTGTCAGAGGAGCAGAGAGTTGATCTTCTTGATTCTGGATACTGATACTTTCTAGGTGATCTGGATAAGCAAGATGACGACCCTCAAGAGCGGCGGAAAGGGAGCAGCCATGTGGTGGGCCGCAGGGAATCCCGCTCAGTTCCCAGGGCTCCTAGATGTGGAATCCTGGTCAGAGTTGTTCCCAGGTCAGAGAATGGAGATAGCCTGTGCATGATGGGATAGCCCTGCCTAGATCGTTCAGTGAGTCTCTAGCTCAGCTACTCTTAGGATCGGGGGGAGGACCGTGGAAAGGCCCGGTGTCAGACATCCGGAAAGAAGACGGGATGAATGTCTTACCTCTGAAGTACATCCCGAATCTGGGAGTTAACTTCAGCTTTGCTGGGGTCTATTTGGCGAATGACAGTGTGCCTGGTGCATACGCACATCCGGCAGCCACTTCATGGGGGCCGTCGCAATTGGAACCACGCACCTGGCGTCGGCGTTTGAGCCAAATGGGGACCCGTGGTGCAAGCAACCCTCCCCACGTGTTAGCGTGCGTGAGATTCAGCTGGCGGCATTTTACTAGGTGCGTGTTGGTAGAGTGGGGCTGAGGTTTGCTTGCTCCTGTGGATGTAGAAGAAGTCAAAGGGCCTGCCCAGCCCTGCGGTCCCCTCAGTCAACTCTGTTTCGGAGACATAACGATTTGGATTGCTAACAAGTCAGGAAAGTTTCAAGCCCTTGGAAGATCAGTTAAACACAAACACGGAATGAGAGTCAACAGACAATATGTCATCTTTTTGAGAATTTTACTCACTTCAAGCACATGAAACACACATATTGACAAAGGCATGCCAGAGCCCAGTTTTCGAGGCCGAGGAAGGACCCCGAGAGCGCGCAGCGCAGCAGGCTTCCCAGCGTCCCAAACACTGCTCTCGGGGCGGGGCGCAGCGGAAGGGCTGCACCTCTCAGTGTTCCCAAACTTTTCCCTTATTCAGTCATCTAGAGAGCAAAAACTCAGTCATTCCCCAGTTTCCTATTGACGTCCCAGCAGAAGTCTGACTCCTGCGCGTCGCCCAGTTTCTCAGGCAACCAATCACTGGCACGGAAGCTTTTCCTGGCGCGTTTCCGGAGAGCCATGTGAACTACAATGTCCCTCACCAGAATTCAATGAGGCAGAGTCCCTGCATCGGCTCCCTGCCTGGCCTGGGCTAACACATCCGCAGAAGCGCCACAGCCAGGGAGCTTCGGAGTCACCGCAGAGAGTCTGCTCGCTGCTCTGCGCTCCTCAGTCCCACAGTCCCCTCCAAGTCACGGGAGCGGGAGGCCAAGGAGCCCCTGCCACCTGCAGTCTCACTCCAGGTCAAAATCACTGTCCTCTGAGGAGGAGGAAACCTGAAGGTCCTCATAGAGGACACTCGGTGGGACACGAACACCGGGACCCTGAGACTTCTCTGAGACATGAGGGCTCTGAGTGAGGAAGGCTCCCGGCTTCTCAGGAGAGTGAAATGAGGGAGCTGTCAGGAGGCTGGAGCTCCACCATCCATTGTCCAGTCTCCGGAAGAGCACTCTGAGAGGCTGGGCCCCGCCATGGCTGGCCGCTGGGTGACGGGACACGGTGCAGGCCTGGGCAGTAGGCAGGCAAGGTCTGCTGTGCGGAGGCTGCCGTTCGATGCTGGGCACCTGGGCGGGTGTCCTCCGGCCCATCTGGGGCGACGTACTCGCTCCAAGTTCGGTTGCGGCCGGCGGAGGTTGGAGAGCGTCCCGTGCCCCGAGCTCACCTCCCTGGATGGCGTCTTCGGGGATCTGGAAGGGACCCAGTCTCGGTATCTTGGGGAAGTTCAGGCAAGCCTGAATCGGAGCCTGGGCAGGTCTCTTGGCTCCTGGCCTGAAGCTGAGATTGGAGCCTAGGCCCAAGCTGCGTGTGGCGGCTGGTGGGCAGGGCTGTGAGGTCAGCGCGGGACGTCTGTCTTGTGCCCGGGGGCTGATGGCCTGGAGCAGGCCGTGGGTTTGGGAGGCAGCCTGGGGAACTTCTCGGCAGCCACCCTCCGGGCTGCTGTGAGTGGGCTTCACCACGAGGAAAGGCCCCGGGCCCTGGTGCCTGACTGCAGGCTGAGGGATGGGGGCCGCAGCCCCTGTCTGTCGAAGACTAGAGGAGGAGCTCACACTGGCTTTTCTGAGGGGAGACAGTGAAGCCAAGACGGAACCCCTGTCAGACATTTCGGTAGCTGAGCCATCAGTGAGGACAGGGTCCACGCGTGGCCTCTTACTGGTTGTGTGGAGCGGCACTGGCCTGCTTGCAACCTGAAAGACAGGAAACCACACACGTTACAAGTTCCTCTGCATGGAGCCGAAACGAAAATCAGCCACTTCCAAAGACGAGGGGCACGCGCCATGAAATTCTCCATACAGAATCGACAGGCGGTCCTTGGAAGTAGGGACAGACCCTCCACCTGAGTGCTGATCAGGACAAGACTCATGAAAGATGCGCTCTCGAGCTATGTGTAGCTGATCCGAGCACACCATTGTTCAAAAGAACAATGTCTTGGGCATTAACTGGATCGGAGTGCCTCCACTCAGCCTTCCCTGATGTGGAAGGGACTAATGCCCTTCTGAAGGCAGGTTGGTGGCTCAAGGGTTCTCAGGGGGTGTTCTCTGAAAAGCTGCATGTTCCTGGGTTTAGCCCTCTCCATGTTTGGGGCCTCTGAGGGACGAATTTCCTCACGCCGCCAGGAACATGTTGTTGGCAGGCTTGCCGTAATTGGACAGAAAGAAAGCAACGGGAAATAAGGCATCCTCAGATGCCTTCACCTGCAATCCAACTGACCTGGAAGGATGGTGGAGTCCCTGACCCCAAGAAGGCAAGAAAGAGGGGTTCCCCGATTCCCTCTCGCAGCCGGGAAGCTGAAAGGAAATCAACCAGTGTGACCTAGAGGAGAAAAAGACCAGGGGCCCGGGGTGACACTCACCCTCAGATCATCACAAGATTCCGTGGATCCTCTTCGATTTGGCAGCGGCTTCTCTGGAGGTTTCCCGGAAAATATCCGGAGGAGAGCCTTCCTCTGCGGGTCTTGCTGCCTGCAGAACAGAAAAAGGTCAGGCCGTGCCCCCTGGTTTTCCCCGGGAGACAGGGAGAACCCTGTCTGGGGCCCAGGCCCATTCCGTGTTGCGTGACACAGAAATGGACATCTGGTGCCCTTTCCGCCTCTGCACCTTCCCTCACCTGCCAACCTTTCCGTCCTCCTGGTGGCCCTCTAGGCTTCCCAACTAAGGACTGTGATTTGGACTCCATTGCTTTTCCCCCTGTCATGGGGAACCTGCACGAAGCGCCCCCGCCTCTCCCCGTCCCCGAGTCTCCCAGAGCCAGAGGGGCTCTTGGGTGTGGAAGAACGGAGGACAAGGAGCTGCGCTCTATTTCCTGCAGCGTTCCTTCCCTGGACCGGAGACGGAAAGGCACACGGTGTGCAGGTGCAGAGACACCATGTCCTTAGGAGGCAGTACTCTCAGAGTGGTGAAAACCCCTCCCACCGCTCACCTTGGTCTCTCTTCCTTCTCTCCCTTATCCTTGTTCAAGGGCCCCGGGTTCGCCTCCACCGGGGGCTTCCACGGTTTCAGGTTTTCCTTCCCTTCCTTCTTCCCGAAGGTCTGTGGAACCAGGGCTGCCTTCCAGCACTTCATGGGGCACCTGGTACTTCTGGCCGTGTGGCCAAAGGCCCCGCAGTCTTTGCACTTGAGCTGTGGGTGGAAAGGAAGTGATGTCAGTGAGTGAGCTGAAGCCACAGGCAGCCATCCGATGTCAACATTGAGAGGGATTATGAATTCAGAGCTGAATAAGGATTCCAAAGAGGGGACCCCGGCATGGGGCCCGTTAAGTGCTGGGAGAGTTCGGATACGATGTTCCCTCCCAAAGCCCATGTGACGGAGGACCTCTAAAAGGAAGGACTCGAGGTACTAAGGGGCACGATCGTGACCCCAATGTCAACCACACAGCCAAAGGTGGCTACACAGGATTCTAAGTAGGAAGGGAGGTTGCCCCCAAGAGTCTCTCAAGGGATCTATGGGGCCGGGGAGGAGGTCCCAAGCCACGCCCACCTCGGATGGGTAAAGCAACCTGGGTGGTGGTGACAGAAACCTTTGGAATCCAACCCAGTCTCTGAGGACCCTGTGACAACCCCTCCCCCCGCCCCCACCCCCATACCCAAGAGATCCAGGGCTAGACTTACCCTGGGATCTTCTTCATCGGGCGGGGGAGCCCTTGGCGCAACTGGGGCCCTCCGCTGCTTCTGGAGGGTCTGGGCTCTCCCGAGTCTGTTGGCCCCAGTTTTGGGGTCACGACGGGCCAACATCTTCGTCTCCTGGGGGTTCTATGACCGCCTTTTTCGGGGGTTGATTGTTGGGTCACCTGAAACACACACAAACACACCCATATCGATGGTGAAGCACACTGGATATTCACACACACCCACAGGAAGCCCCCAGCTAACTCCTTGCCGCTGCGGTCGTGAGGAGACTTCACCACCGGTCGGTCAAGTCTGTGCCTCACACTGTGCTGTGTACACCCTCAGATATTGTGTGTTCCTCTGCCATGATTACCTAGTCCGAGTGTAAACCTCGCCTGCCACGGGGCCCATGGCCTAGGGGTGGGGAGCTGAGCTTTCTGCCCCAAACAATCCACTGATTCTGAAGACAGGACTGAGGTGTATCACGATTCACGCCGGTAGGAGACACGATGATTCTATCTCCCTTGACGGCCAGAATGATGGAAGCCGCAGGGCATGGCGTATGGCACCCTTTGGCAGGTCTGTTTGAAATCAGGGATAAGGGAGGCTTCCTGTCACAACTTGAATCGCTACTCTTGCCATTTCTAATTAGGCAACTTCCAAACACAAATTCATAGAGAGAAGTTTTCTTCCTCTCTATCGCACTAGCAGGTGATGGTCTTTCCTGTTCTATCGTTTTGGCTTTAGCTCCAGCCCCTCTTTATTTATTTTTCTGATATTTTACGCATGCCACACGAACCCGTCCAAACAAACGGTGAACAGGTGCCATAGCGTATCGATTTCTTACACGGCTGAAGGGCAAACCGCCCCTTTTTCAAAACCTCTTTTCCCATTTCCCCACCAATTCAGCACGCTGGTTTACATTTCCTTTCGCATTTCCATCTTGGTCTTATCCCACACGTGGAGACGGGAATGATTTCTCGTTTTCTGTTCCAAGAATTACCAGTAAGCAGAATACATCCTACCCCATCAGCAAGCCCCAGTGTGATCGATTTCTTTCACTCTCCCTCGTCTCTTCCCCCCCAAACCCCGCCCCACCCCTCAGGGACTACGTGAAACAAACAGTTGTTCGGTGAAACTAACCTGAAGTTACAGGTCAGCTTTCTTTCCTCGGCTGGCGCTCAGACGGGCAGGTGCTGGAGCAGCCCCGCTGGAAGCGATGCAGCATCCAGGAAGACCGAGGAAGGGGCGGAGAGGGACCTCTGCTTTCCAGGCTGCCTTTTATACCGCCTCTGGTCTCCGGACGTGGAGGGCACCCTAACCTGATCCATTACAGGTACCTTAATTGCAATTAACTTAATCCAATCACATGACCTGGAGACGTCTGTCTGCACAGCCCACTCTAAGATCATGTTCACCTTTGGCCGACATTCTAAAACCTACGAGTACAGCTGCAAGCTTCGAAGGATAGTTGTTCCCCGTCAGACGTGTGACACTGGTTCGTTTACCCTTGTCTCGTTTTCCATGTTGATTGCCTTTTGTTTGTCTGTTCGTGTTAAAAAAAAATGTGGTAAAATAGACGCCTTTTAATTGGGCCGTGTCTACTACATCTCGACGTAGGCCTCAGTGTCATCAAGGAGATTCTCCTGGACACGCCGTCACGGCCATGATCCATCTTCAGAGCTTCTCTTTCTTCCCCACGGTAAGTCTGTCAGCAGAGAACACTGACCACACCCTCATGTGTTTTCTCCTCCAGGAGGCGCTTGGAAACCACCGTGAGTTGGACTGCACTGGGAAACACAGATGAAGAAAGTCAAGACCGCTTTGTCCTTCAGCGCCTGGCTCCCTTTTCAACTCGTCTTGCGACTCCAGGCATTATGCCTGAAAAGTCTCCGGGACGCCTGTGAGGCTCTACTTCCCTGGGCCCCATTGCCATTTCTCTGCATTTGCGAGGATCCACCGGACCTTCTTTGGAACTCCCCCGTCGGTGAACTTTGGTGCCACGTCCCTTAATTCTGTCCTTGGTCATCTGCGCCTGCACGGGTTAGGCTCCATGTTCCATGGACGGGAAGAGACAGGCAGGAGTCGGAATGCTTAACCGACACACTGGGGCATTTTCTCCTGTAGCCCAAGTGACCCCATGGTCTGGTCGAGCTTTGGAACCGGTCGCGTCCCCCTCGACACTGCACCCGACTCCCAGTTTCTCAATCTTGTTGGCCCCCCGGCGACCTCCGGTTCGATGAATTGCACCTGCTGAAACTCGAGTTCCCTTTGACTTGCGCTTCATGAATTATTCGTGATTCAGGTTGGAACCCCAGCTTACGACCCCCTGTAGGCCGTTCTCTGAGCTTTCCGGTCACATCGTTTCCTTTCACGCTCTTTGGTTCATCGTGGTCCTGCTCGTTCTGCTGTCAGAGGAGCAGAGAGTTGATCTTCTTGATTCTGGATACTGATACTTTCTAGGTGATCTGGATAAGCAAGATGACGACCCTCAAGAGCGGCGGAAAGGGAGCAGCCATGTGGTGGGCCGCAGGGAATCCCGCTCAGTTCCCAGGGCTCCTAGATGTGGAATCCTGGTCAGAGTTGTTCCCAGGTCAGAGAATGGAGATAGCCTGTGCATGATGGGATAGCCCTGCCTAGATCGTTCAGTGAGTCTCTAGCTCAGCTACTCTTAGGATCGGGGGGAGGACCGTGGAAAGGCCCGGTGTCAGACATCCGGAAAGAAGACGGGATGAATGTCTTACCTCTGAAGTACATCCCGAATCTGGGAGTTAACTTCAGCTTTGCTGGGGTCTATTTGGCGAATGACAGTGTGCCTGGTGCATACGCACATCCGGCAGCCACTTCATGGGGGCCGTCGCAATTGGAACCACGCACCTGGCGTCGGCGTTTGAGCCAAATGGGGACCCGTGGTGCAGGCAACCCTCCCCACGTGTTAGCGTGCGTGAGATTCAGCTGGCGGCATTTTACTAGGTGCGTGTTGGTAGAGTGGGGCTGAGGTTTGCTTGCTCCTGTGGATGTAGAAGAAGTCAAAGGGCCTGCCCAGCCCTGCGGTCCCCTCAGTCAACTCTGTTTCGGAGACATAACGATTTGGATTGCTAACAAGTCAGGAAAGTTTCAAGCCCTTGGAAGATCAGTTAAACACAAACACGGAATGAGAGTCAACAGACAATATGTCATCTTTTTGAGAATTTTACTCACTTCAAGCACATGAAACACACATATTGACAAAGGCATGCCAGAGCCCAGTTTTCAAGGCCGAGGAAGGACCCCGAGAGCGCGCAGCGCAGCAGGCTTCCCAGCGTCCCAAACACTGCTCTGGGGGCGGGGCGCAGCGGAAGGGCTGCACCTCTCAGTGTTCCCAAACTTTTCCCTTATTCAGTCATCTAGAGAGCAAAAACTCAGTCATTCCCCAGTTTCCTATTGACGTCCCAGCAGAAGTCTGACTCCTGCGCGTCGCCCAGTTTCTCAGGCAACCAATCACTGGCACGGAAGCTTTTCCTGGCGCGTTTCCGGAGAGCCATGTGAACTACAATGTCCCTCACCAGAATTCAATGAGGCAGAGTCCCTGCATCGGCTCCCTGCCTGGCCTGGGCTAACACATCCGCAGAAGCGCCACAGCCAGGGAGCTTCGGAGTCACCGCAGAGAGTCTGCTCGCTGCTCTGCGCTCCTCAGTCCCACAGTCCCCTCCAAGTCACGGGAGCGGGAGGCCAAGGAGCCCCTGCCACCTGCAGTCTCACTCCAGGTCAAAATCACTGTCCTCTGAGGAGGAGGAAACCTGAAGGTCCTCATAGAGGACACTCGGTGGGACACGAGCACCGGGACCCTGAGACTTCTCTGAGACATGAGGGCTCTGAGCGAGGAAGGCTCCCGGCTTCTCAGGAGAGTGAAATGAGGGAGCTGTCAGGAGGCAGGAGCTCCACCATCCATTGTCCAGTCTCCGGAAGAGCACTCTGAGAGGCTGGGCCCCGCCATGGCTGGCCGCTGGGTGACGGGACACGGTGCAGGCCTGGGCAGTAGGCAGGCAAGGTCTGCTGTGCGGAGGCTGCCGGTCGATGCTGGGCACCTGGGCGGGTGTCCTCCGGCCCATCTGGGGCGACGTACTCGCTCCAAGTTCGGTTGCGTCCGGCGGAGGTTGGAGAGTGTCCCGTGCCCCGAGCTCACCTCCCTGGATGGCGTCTTCGGGGATCTGGAAGGGACCCAGTCTCGGTATCTTGGGGAAGTTCAGGCAAGCCTGAATCGGAGCCTGGGCAGGTCTCTTGGCTCCTGGCCTGAAGCTGAGATTGGAGCCTAGGCCCAAGCTGCGTGTGGCGGCTGGTGGGCAGGGCTGTGAGGTCAGCGCGGGACGTCTGTCTTGTGCCCGGGGGCTGATGGCCTGGAGCAGGCCGTGGGTTTGGGAGGCAGCCTGGGGAACTTCTCGGCAGCCACCCTCCGGGCTGCTGTGAGTGGGCTTCACCACGAGGAAAGGCCCCGGGCCCTGGTGCCTGACTGCAGGCTGAGGGATGGGGGCCGCAGCCCCTGTCTGTCGAAGACTAGAGGAGGAGCTCACACTGGCTTTTCTGAGGGGAGACAGTGAAGCCAAGACGGAACCCCTGTCAGACATTTCGGTAGCTGAGCCATCAGTGAGGACAGGGTCCACGCGTGGCCTCTTACTGGTTGTGTGGAGCGGCACTGGCCTGCTTGCAACCTGAAAGACAGGAAACCACACACGTTACAAGTTCCTCTGCATGGAGCCGAAACGAAAATCAGCCACTTCCAAAGACGAGGGGCACGCGCCATGAAATTCTCCATACAGAATCGACAGGCGGTCCTTGGAAGTAGGGACAGACCCTCCACCTGAGTGCTGATCAGGACAAGACTCATGAAAGATGCGCTCTCGAGCTATGTGTAGCTGATCCGAGCACACCATTGTTCAAAAGAACAATGTCTTGGGCATTAACTGGATCGGAGTGCCTCCACTCAGCCTTCCCTGAAGTGGAAGGGACTCATGCCCTTCTGAAGGCAGGTTGGTGGCTCAAGGGTTCTCAGGGGGTGTTCTCTGAAAAGCTGCATGTTCCTGGGTTTAGCCCTCTCCATGTTTGGGGCCTCTGAGGGACGAATTTCCTCACGCCGCCAGGAACATGTTGTTGGCAGGCTTGCCGTAATTGGACAGAAAGAAAGCAACGGGAAATAAGGCATCCTCAGATGCCTTCACCTGCAATCCAACTGACCTGGAAGGATGGTGGAGTCCCTGACCCCAAGAAGGCAAGAAAGAGGGGTTCCCCGATTCCCTCCCGCAGCCGGGAAGCCGAAAGGAAATCAACCAGTGTGACCTAGAGGAGAAAAAGACCAGGGGCCCGGGGTGACACTCACCCTCAGATCATCACAAGATTCCGTGGATCCTCTTCGATTTGGCAGCGGCTTCTCTGGAGGTTTCCCGGAAAATATCCGGAGGAGAGCCTTCCTCTGCGGGTCTTGCTGCCTGCAGAACAGAAAAAGGTCAGGCCGTGCCCCCTGGTTTTCCCCGGGAGACAGGGAGAACCCTGTCTGGGGCCCAGGCCCATTCCGTGTTGCGTGACACAGAAATGGACATCTGGTGCCCTTTCCGCCTCTGCACCTTCCCTCACCTGCCAACCTTCCCGTCCTCCTGGTGGCCCTCTAGGCTTCCCAACTAAGGACTGTGATTTGGACTCCATTGCTTTTCCCCCTGTCATGGGGAACCTGCACGAAGCGCCCCCGCCTCTCCCCGTCCCCGAGTCTCCCAGAGCCAGAGGGGCTCTTGGGTGTGGAAGAACGGAGGACAAGGAGCTGCGCTCTATTTCCTGCAGCGTTCCTTCCCTGGACCGGAGACGGAAAGGCACACGGTGTGCAGGTGCAGAGACACCATGTCCTTAGGAGGCAGTACTCTCAGAGTGGTGAAAACCCCTCCCACCGCTCACCTTGGTCTCTCTTCCTTCTCTCCCTTATCCTTGTTCAAGGGCCCTGGGTTCGCCTCCACCGGGGGCTTCCACGGTTTCAGGTTTTCCTTCCCTTCCTTCTTCCCGAAGGTCTGTGGAACCAGGGCTGCCTTCCAGCACTTCATGGGGCACCTGGTACTTCTGGCCGTGTGGCCAAAGGCCCCGCAGTCTTTGCACTTGAGCTGTGGGTGGAAAGGAAGTGATGTCAGTGAGTGAGCTGAAGCCACAGGCAGCCATCCGATGTCAACATTGAGAGGGATTATGAATTCAGAGCTGAATAAGGATTCCAAAGAGGGGACCCCGGCATGGGGCCCGTTAAGTGCTGGGAGAGTTCGGATACGATGTTCCCTCCCAAAGCCCATGTGACGGAGGACCTCTAAAAGGAAGGACTCGAGGTACTAAGGGGCACGATCGTGACCCCGATGTCAACCACACAGCCAAAGGTGGCTACACAGGATTCTAAGTAGGAAGGGAGGTTGCCCCCAAGAGTCTCTCAAGGGATCTATGGGGCCGGGGAGGAGGTCCCAAGCCACGCCCACCTCGGATGGGTAAAGCAACCTGGGTGGTGGTGACAGAAACCTTTGGAATCCAACCCAGTCTCTGAGGACCCTGTGACAACCCCTCCCCCCGCCCCCACCCCCATACCCAAGAGATCCAGGGCTAGACTTACCCTGGGATCTTCTTCATCGGGCGGGGGAGCCCTTGGCGCAACTGGGGCCCTCCGCTGCTTCTGGAGGGTCTGGGCTCTCCCGAGTCTGTTGGCCCCAGTTTTGGGGTCACGACGGGCCAACATCTTCGTCTCCTGGGGGTTCTATGACCGCCTTTTTCGGGGGTTGATTGTTGGGTCACCTGAAACACACACAAACACACCCATATCGATGGTGAAGCACACTGGATATTCACACACACCCACAGGAAGCCCCCAGCTAACTCCTTGCCGCTGCGGTCGTGAGGAGACTTCACCACCGGTCGGTCAAGTCTGTGCCTCACACTGTGCTGTGTACACCCTCAGATATTGTGTGTTCCTCTGCCATGATTACCTAGTCCGAGTGTAAACCTCGCCTGCCACGGGGCCCATGGCCTAGGGGTGGGGAGCTGAGCTTTCTGCCCCAAACAATCCACTGATTCTGAAGACAGGACTGAGGTGTATCACGATTCACGCCGGTAGGAGACACGATGATTCTATCTCCCTTGACGGCCAGAATGATGGAAGCCGCAGGGCATGGCGTATGGCACCCTTTGGCAGGTCTGTTTGAAATCAGGGATAAGGGAGGCTTCCTGTCACAACTTGAATCGCTACTCTTGCCATTTCTAATTAGGCAACTTCCAAACACAAATTCATAGAGAGAAGTTTTCTTCCTCTCTATCGCACTAGCAGGTGATGGTCTTTCCTGTTCTATCGTTTTGGCTTTAGCTCCAGCCCCTCTTTATTTATTTTTCTGATATTTTACGCATGCCACACGAACCCGTCCAAACAAACGGTGAACAGGTGCCATAGCGTATCGATTTCTTACACGGCTGAAGGGCAAACCGCCCCTTTTTCAAAACCTCTTTTCCCATTTCCCCACCAATTCAGCACGCTGGTTTACATTTCCTTTCGCATTTCCATCTTGGTCTTATCCCACACGTGGAGACGGGAATGATTTCTCGTTTTCTGTTCCAAGAATTACCAGTAAGCAGAATACATCCTACCCCATCAGCAAGCCCCAGTGTGATCGATTTCTTTCACTCTCCCTCGTCTCTTCCCCCCCAAACCCCGCCCCACCCCTCAGGGACTACGTGAAACAAACAGTTGTTCGGTGAAACTAACCTGAAGTTACAGGTCAGCTTTCTTTCCTCGGCTGGCGCTCAGACGGGCAGGTGCTGGAGCAGCCCCGCTGGAAGCGATGCAGCATCCAGGAAGACCGAGGAAGGGGCGGAGAGGGACCTCTGCTTTCCAGGCTGCCTTTTATACCGCCTCTGGTCTCCGGACGTGGAGGGCACCCTAACCTGATCCATTACAGGTACCTTAATTGCAATTAACTTAATCCAATCACATGACCTGGAGACGTCTGTCTGCACAGCCCACTCTAAGATCATGTTCACCTTTGGCCGACATTCTAAAACCTACGAGTACAGCTGCAAGCTTCGAAGGATAGTTGTTCCCCGTCAGACGTGTGACACTGGTTCGTTTACCCTTGTCTCGTTTTCCGTCTTGATTGCCTTTTGTTTGTCTGTTCGTGTTAAAAAAAAAATGTGGTAAAATAGACGCCTTTTAATTGGGCCGTGTCTACTACATCTCGACGTAGGCCTAAGTGTCATCAAGGAGATTCTCCTGGACACGCCGTCACGGCCATGATCCATCTTCAGAGCTTCTCTTTCTTCCCCACGGTAAGTCTGTCAGCAGAGAACACTGACCACACCCTCATGTGTTTTCTCCTCCAGGAGGCGCTTGGAAACCACCGTGAGTTGGACTGCACTGGGAAACACAGATGAAGAAAGTCAAGACCGCTTTGTCCTTCAGCGCCTGGCTCCCTTTTCAACTCGTCTTGCGACTCCAGGCATTATGCCTGAAAAGTCTCCGGGACGCCTGTGAGGCTCTACTTCCCTGGGTCCCATTGCCATTTCTCTGCATTTGCGAGGATCCACCGGACCTTCTTTGGAACTCCCCCGTCGGTGAACTTTGGTGCCACGTCCCCTAATTCTGTCCTTGGTCATCTGCACCTGCACGGGTTAGGCTCCATGTTCCATGGACGGGAAGAGACAGGCAGGAGTCGGAATGCTTAACCGACACACTGGGGCATTTTCTCCTGTAGCCCAAGTGACCCCATGGTCTGGTCGAGCTTTGGAACCGGTCGCGTCCCCCTCGACACTGCACCCGACTCCCAGTTTCTCAATCTTGTTGGCCCCCCGGCGACCTCCGGTTCGATGAATTGCACCTGCTGAAACTCGAGTTCCCTTTGACTTGCGCTTCATGAATTATTCGTGATTCAGGTTGGAACCCCAGCTTATGACCCCCTGTAGGCCGTTCTCTGAGCTTTCCGGTCACATCGTTTCCTTTCACGCTCTTTGGTTCATCGTGGTCCTGCTCGTTCTGCTGTCAGAGGAGCAGAGAGTTGATCTTCTTGATTCTGGATACTGATACTTTCTAGGTGATCTGGATAAGCAAGATGACGACCCTCAAGAGCAGCGGAAAGGGAGCAGCCATGTGGTGGGCCGCAGGGAATCCCGCTCAGTTCCCAGGGCTCCTAGATGTTTAATCCTGGTCAGAGTTGTTCCCAGGTCAGAGAATGGAGATAGCCTGTGCATGATGGGATAGCCCTGCCTAGATCGTTCAGTGAGTCTCTAGCTCAGCTACTCTTAGGATCGGGGGGAGGACCGTGGAAAGGCCCGGTGTCAGACATCCGGAAAGAAGACGGGATGAATGTCTTACCTCTGAAGTACATCCCGAATCTGGGAGTTAACTTCAGCTTTGCTGGGGTCTATTTGGCGAATGACAGTGTGCCTGGTGCATACGCACATCCGGCAGCCACTTCATGGGGGCCGTCGCAATTGGAACCACGCACCTGGCGTCGGCGTTTGAGCCAAATGGGGACCCGTGGTGCAAGCAACCCTCCCCACGTGTTAGCGTGCGTGAGATTCAGCTGGCGGCATTTTACTAGGTGCGTGTTGGTAGAGTGGGGCTGAGGTTTGCTTGCTCCTGTGGATGTAGAAGAAGTCAAAGGGCCTGCCCAGCCCTGCGGTCCCCTCAGTCAACTCTGTTTCGGAGACATAACGATTTGGATTGCTAACAAGTCAGGAAAGTTTCAAGCCCTTGGAAGATCAGTTAAACACAAACACGGAATGAGAGTCAACAGACAATATGTCATCTTTTTGAGAATTTTACTCACTTCAAGCACATGAAACACACATATTGACAAAGGCATGCCAGAGCCCAGTTTTCGAGGCCGAGGAAGGACCCCGAGAGCGCGCAGCGCAGCAGGCTTCCCAGCGTCCCAAACACTGCTCTCGGGGCGGGGCGCAGCGGAAGGGCTGCACCTCTCAGTGTTCCCAAACTTTTCCCTTATTCAGTCATCTAGAGAGCAAAAACTCAGTCATTCCCCAGTTTCCTATTGACGTCCCAGCAGAAGTCTGACTCCTGCGCGTCGCCCAGTTTCTCAGGCAACCAATCACTGGCACGGAAGCTTTTCCTGGCGCGTTTCCGGAGAGCCATGTGAACTACAATGTCCCGCACCAGAATTCAATGAGGCAGAGTCCCTGCATCGGCTCCCTGCCTGGCCTGGGCTAACACATCCGCAGAAGCGCCACAGCCAGGGAGCTTCGGAGTCACCGCAGAGAGTCTGCTCGCTGCTCTGCGCTCCTCAGTCCCACAGTCCCCTCCAAGTCACGGGAGCGGGAGGCCAAGGAGCCCCTGCCACCTGCAGTCTCACTCCAGGTCAAAATCACTGTCCTCTGAGGAGGAGGAAACCTGAAGGTCCTCATAGAGGACACTCGGTGGGACACGAACACCGGGACCCTGAGACTTCTCTGAGACATGAGGGCTCTGAGCGAGGAAGGCTCCCGGCTTCTCAGGAGAGTGAAATGAGGGAGCTGTCAGGAGGCTGGAGCTCCACCATCCATTGTCCAGTCTCCGGAAGAGCACTCTGAGAGGCTGGGCCCCGCCATGGCTGGCCGCTGGGTGACGGGACACGGTGCAGGCCTGGGCAGTAGGCAGGCAAGGTCTGCTGTGCGGAGGCTGCCGGTCGATGCTGGGCACCTGGGCGGGTGTCCTCCGGCCCATCTGGGGCGACGTACTCGCTCCAAGTTCGGTTGCGGCCGGCGGAGGTTGGAGAGTGTCCCGTGCCCCGAGCTCACCTCCCTGGATGGCGTCTTCGGGGATCTGGAAGGGACCCAGTCTCGGTATCTTGGGGAAGTTCAGGCAAGCCTGAATCGGAGCCTGGGCAGGTCTCTTGGCTCCTGGCCTGAAGCTGAGATTGGAGCCTAGGCCCAAGCTGCGTGTGGCGGCTGGTGGGCAGGGCTGTGAGGTCAGCGCGGGACGTCTGTCTTGTGCCCGGGGGCTGATGGCCTGGAGCAGGCCGTGGGTTTGGGAGGCAGCCTGGGGAACTTCTCGGCAGCCACCCTCCGGGCTGCTGTGAGTGGGCTTCACCACGAGGAAAGGCCCCGGGCCCTGGTGCCTGACTGCAGGCTGAGGGATGGGGGCCGCAGCCCCTGTCTGTCGAAGACTAGAGGAGGAGCTCACACTGGCTTTTCTGAGGGGAGACAGTGAAGCCAAGACGGAACCCCTGTCAGACATTTCGGTAGCTGAGCCATCAGTGAGGACAGGGTCCACGCGTGGCCTCTTACTGGTTGTGTGGAGCGGCACTGGCCTGCTTGCAACCTGAAAGACAGGAAACCACACACGTTACAAGTTCCTCTGCATGGAGCCGAAACGAAAATCAGCCACTTCCAAAGACGAGGGGCACGCGCCATGAAATTCTCCATACGGAATCGACAGGCGGTCCTTGGAAGTAGGGACAGACCCTCCACCTGAGTGCTGATCAGGACAAGACTCATGAAAGATGCGCTCTCGAGCTATGTGTAGCTGATCCGAGCACACCATTGTTCAAAAGAACAATGTCTTGGGCATTAACTGGATCGGAGTGCCTCCACTCAGCCTTCCCTGAAGTGGAAGGGACTAATGCCCTTCTGAAGGCAGGTTGGTGGCTCAAGGGTTCTCAGGGGGTGTTCTCTGAAAAGCTGCATGTTCCTGGGTTTAGCCCTCTCCATGTTTGGGGCCTCTGAGGGACGAATTTCCTCACGCCGCCAGGAACATGTTGTTGGCAGGCTTGCCGTAATTGGACAGAAAGAAAGCAACGGGAAATAAGGCATCCTCAGATGCCTTCACCTGCAATCCAACGGACCTGGAAGGATGGTGGAGTCCCTGACCCCAAGAAGGCAAGAAAGAGGGGTTCCCCGATTCCCTCCTGCAGCCGGGAAGCCGAAAGGAAATCAACCAGTGTGACCTAGAGGAGAAAAAGACCAGGGGCCCGGGGTGACACTCACCCTCAGATCATCACAAGATTCCGTGGATCCTCTTCGATTTGGCAGCGGCTTCTCTGGAGGTTTCCCGGAAAATATCCGGAGGAGAGCCTTCCTCTGCGGGTCTTGCTGCCTGCAGAACAGAAAAAGGTCAGGCCGTGCCCCCTGGTTTTCCCCGGGAGACAGGGAGAACCCTGTCTGGGGCCCAGGCCCATTCCGTGTTGCGTGACACAGAAATGGACATCTGGTGCCCTTTCCGCCTCTGCACCTTCCCTCACCTGCCAACCTTCCCGTCCTCCTGGTGGCCCTCTAGGCTTCCCAACTAAGGACTGTGATTTGGACTCCATTGCTTTTCCCCCTGTCATGGGGAACCTGCACGAAGCGCCCCCGCCTCTCCCCGTCCCCGAGTCTCCCAGAGCCAGAGGGGCTCTTGGGTGTGGAAGAACGGAGGACAAGGAGCTGCGCTCTATTTCCTGCAGCGTTCCTTCCCTGGACCGGAGACGGAAAGGCACACGGTGTGCAGGTGCAGAGACACCATGTCCTTAGGAGGCAGTACTCTCAGAGTGGTGAAAACCCCTCCCACCGCTCACCTTGGTCTCTCTTCCTTCTCTCCCTTATCCTTGTTCAAGGGCCCCGGGTTCGCCTCCACCGGGGGCTTCCACGGTTTCAGGTTTTCCTTCCCTTCCTTCTTCCCGAAGGTCTGTGGAACCAGGGCTGCCTTCCAGCACTTCATGGGGCACCTGGTACTTCTGGCCGTGTGGCCAAAGGCCCCGCAGTCTTTGCACTTGAGCTGTGGGTGGAAAGGAAGTGATGTCAGTGAGTGAGCTGAAGCCACAGGCAGCCATCCGATGTCAACATTGAGAGGGATTATGAATTCAGAGCTGAATAAGGATTCCAAAGAGGGGACCCCGGCATGGGGCCCGTTAAGTGCTGGGAGAGTTCGGATACGATGTTCCCTCCCAAAGCCCATGTGACGGAGGACCTCTAAAAGGAAGGACTCGAGGTACTAAGGGGCACGATCGTGACCCCGATGTCAACCACACAGCCAAAGGTGGCTACACAGGATTCTAAGTAGGAAGGGAGGTTGCCCCCAAGAGTCTCTCAAGGGATCTATGGGGCCGGGGAGGAGGTCCCAAGCCACGCCCACCTCGGATGGGTAAAGCAACCTGGGTGGTGGTGACAGAAACCTTTGGAATCCAACCCAGTCTCTGAGGACCCTGTGACAACCCCTCCCCCCGCCCCCACCCCCATACCCAAGAGATCCAGGGCTAGACTTACCCTGGGATCTTCTTCATCGGGCGGGGGAGCCCTTGGTGCAACTGGGGCCCTCCGCTGCTTCTGGAGGGTCTGGGCTCTCCCGAGTCTGTTGGCCCCAGTTTTGGGGTCACGACGGGCCAACATCTTCGTCTCCTGGGGGTTCTATGACCGCCTTTTTCGGGGGTTGATTGTTGGGTCACCTGAAACACACACAAACACACCCATATCGATGGTGAAGCACACTGGATATTCACACACACCCACAGGAAGCCCCCAGCTAACTCCTTGCCGCTGCGGTCGTGAGGAGACTTCACCACCGGTCGGTCAAGTCTGTGCCTCACACTGTGCTGTGTACACCCTCAGATATTGTGTGTTCCTCTGCCATGATTACCTAGTCCGAGTGTAAACCTCGCCTGCCACGGGGCCCATGGCCTAGGGGTGGGGAGCTGAGCTTTCTGCCCCAAACAATCCACTGATTCTGAAGACAGGACTGAGGTGTATCACGATTCACGCCGGTAGGAGACACGATGATTCTATCTCCCTTGACGGCCAGAATGATGGAAGCCGCAGGGCATGGCGTATGGCACCCTTTGGCAGGTCTGTTTGAAATCAGGGATAAGGGAGGCTTCCTGTCACAACTTGAATCGCTACTCTTGCCATTTCTAATTAGGCAACTTCCAAACACAAATTCATAGAGAGAAGTTTTCTTCCTCTCTATCGCACTAGCAGGTGATGGTCTTTCCTGTTCTATCGTTTTGGCTTTAGCTCCAGCCCCTCTTTATTTATTTTTCTGATATTTTACGCATGCCACACGAACCCGTCCAAACAAACGGTGAACAGGTGCCATAGCGTATCGATTTCTTACACGGCTGAAGGGCAAACCGCCCCTTTTTCAAAACCTCTTTTCCCATTTCCCCACCAATTCAGCACGCTGGTTTACATTTCCTTTCGCATTTCCATCTTGGTCTTATCCCACACGTGGAGACGGGAATGATTTCTCGTTTTCTGTTCCAAGAATTACCAGTAAGCAGAATACATCCTACCCCATCAGCAAGCCCCAGTGTGATCGATTTCTTTCACTCTCCCTCGTCTCTTCCCCCCCAAACCCCGCCCCACCCCTCAGGGACTACGTGAAACAAACAGTTGTTCGGTGAAACTAACCTGAAGTTACAGGTCAGCTTTCTTTCCTCGGCTGGCGCTCAGACGGGCAGGTGCTGGAGCAGCCCCGCTGGAAGCGATGCAGCATCCAGGAAGACCGAGGAAGGGGCGGAGAGGGACCTCTGCTTTCCAGGCTGCCTTTTATACCGCCTCTGGTCTCCGGACGTGGAGGGCACCCTAACCTGATCCATTACAGGTACCTTAATTGCAATTAACTTAATCCAATCACATGACCTGGAGACGTCTGTCTGCACAGCCCACTCTAAGATCATGTTCACCTTTGGCCGACATTCTAAAACCTACGAGTACAGCTGCAAGCTTCGAAGGATAGTTGTTCCCCGTCAGACGTGTGACACTGGTTCGTTTACCCTTGTCTCGTTTTCCGTCTTGATTGCCTTTTGTTTGTCTGTTCGTGTTAAAAAAAAAATGTGGTAAAATAGACGCCTTTTAATTGGGCCGTGTCTACTACATCTCGACGTAGGCCTCAGTGTCATCAAGGAGATTCTCCTGGACACGCCGTCACGGCCATGATCCATCTTCAGAGCTTCTCTTTCTTCCCCACGGTAAGTCTGTCAGCAGAGAACACTGACCACACCCTCATGTGTTTTCTCCTCCAGGAGGCGCTTGGAAACCACCGTGAGTTGGACTGCACTGGGAAACACAGATGAAGAAAGTCAAGACCGCTTTGTCCTTCAGCGCCTGGCTCCCTTTTCAACTCGTCTTGCGACTCCAGGCATTATGCCTGAAAAGTCTCCGGGACGCCTGTGAGGCTCTACTTCCCTGGGTCCCATTGCCATTTCTCTGCATTTGCGAGGATCCACCGGACCTTCTTTGGAACTCCCCCGTCGGTGAACTTTGGTGCCACGTCCCCTAATTCTGTCCTTGGTCATCTGCACCTGCACGGGTTAGGCTCCATGTTCCATGGACGGGAAGAGACAGGCAGGAGTCGGAATGCTTAACCGACACACTGGGGCATTTTCTCCTGTAGCCCAAGTGACCCCATGGTCTGGTTGAGCTTTGGAACCGGTCGCGTCCCCCTCGACACTGCACCCGACTCCCAGTTTCTCAATCTTGTTGGCCCCCCGGCGACCTCCGGTTCGATGAATTGCACCTGCTGAAACTCGAGTTCCCTTTGACTTGCGCTTCATGAATTATTCGTGATTCAGGTTGGAACCCCAGCTTACGACCCCCTGTAGGCCGTTCTCTGAGCTTTCCGGTCACATCGTTTCCTTTCACGCTCTTTGGTTCATCGTGGTCCTGCTCGTTCTGCTGTCAGAGGAGCAGAGAGTTGATCTTCTTGATTCTGGATACTGATACTTTCTAGGTGATCTGGATAAGCAAGATGACGACCCTCAAGAGCAGCGGAAAGGGAGCAGCCATGTGGTGGGCCGCAGGGAATCCCGCTCAGTTCCCAGGGCTCCTAGATGTTTAATCCTGGTCAGAGTTGTTCCCAGGTCAGAGAATGGAGATAGCCTGTGCATGATGGGATAGCCCTGCCTAGATCGTTCAGTGAGTCTCTAGCTCAGCTACTCTTAGGATCGGGGGGAGGACCGTGGAAAGGCCCGGTGTCAGACATCCGGAAAGAAGACGGGATGAATGTCTTACCTCTGAAGTACATCCCGAATCTGGGAGTTAACTTCAGCTTTGCTGGGGTCTATTTGGCGAATGACAGTGTGCCTGGTGCATACGCACATCCGGCAGCCACTTCATGGGGGCCGTCGCAATTGGAACCACGCACCTGGCGTCGGCGTTTGAGCCAAATGGGGACCCGTGGTGCAAGCAACCCTCCCCACGTGTTAGCGTGCGTGAGATTCAGCTGGCGGCATTTTACTAGGTGCGTGTTGGTAGAGTGGGGCTGAGGTTTGCTTGCTCCTGTGGATGTAGAAGAAGTCAAAGGGCCTGCCCAGCCCTGCGGTCCCCTCAGTCAACTCTGTTTCGGAGACATAACGATTTGGATTGCTAACAAGTCAGGAAAGTTTCAAGCCCTTGGAAGATCAGTTAAACACAAACACGGAATGAGAGTCAACAGACAATATGTCATCTTTTTGAGAATTTTACTCACTTCAAGCACATGAAACACACATATTGACAAAGGCATGCCAGAGCCCAGTTTTCGAGGCCGAGGAAGGACCCCGAGAGCGCGCAGCGCAGCAGGCTTCCCAGCGTCCCAAACACTGCTCTCGGGGCGGGGCGCAGCGGAAGGGCTGCACCTCTCAGTGTTCCCAAACTTTTCCCTTATTCAGTCATCTAGAGAGCAAAAACTCAGTCATTCCCCAGTTTCCTATTGACGTCCCAGCAGAAGTCTGACTCCTGCGCGTCGCCCAGTTTCTCAGGCAACCAATCACTGGCACGGAAGCTTTTCCTGGCGCGTTTCCGGAGAGCCATGTGAACTACAATGTCCCGCACCAGAATTCAATGAGGCAGAGTCCCTGCATCGGCTCCCTGCCTGGCCTGGGCTAACACATCCGCAGAAGCGCCACAGCCAGGGAGCTTCGGAGTCACCGCAGAGAGTCTGCTCGCTGCTCTGCGCTCCTCAGTCCCACAGTCCCCTCCAAGTCACGGGAGCGGGAGGCCAAGGAGCCCCTGCCACCTGCAGTCTCACTCCAGGTCAAAATCACTGTCCTCTGAGGAGGAGGAAACCTGAAGGTCCTCATAGAGGACACTCGGTGGGACACGAACACCGGGACCCTGAGACTTCTCTGAGACATGAGGGCTCTGAGCGAGGAAGGCTCCCGGCTTCTCAGGAGAGTGAAATGAGGGAGCTGTCAGGAGGCTGGAGCTCCACCATCCATTGTCCAGTCTCCGGAAGAGCACTCTGAGAGGCTGGGCCCCGCCATGGCTGGCCGCTGGGTGACGGGACACGGTGCAGGCCTGGGCAGTAGGCAGGCAAGGTCTGCTGTGCGGAGGCTGCCGGTCGATGCTGGGCACCTGGGCGGGTGTCCTCCGGCCCATCTGGGGCGACGTACTCGCTCCAAGTTCGGTTGCGGCCGGCGGAGGTTGGAGAGCGTCCCGTGCCCCGAGCTCACCTCCCTGGATGGCGTCTTCGGGGATCTGGAAGGGACCCAGTCTCGGTATCTTGGGGAAGTTCAGGCAAGCCTGAATCGGAGCCTGGGCAGGTCTCTTGGCTCCTGGCCTGAAGCTGAGATTGGAGCCTAGGCCCAAGCTGCGTGTGGCGGCTGGTGGGCAGGGCTGTGAGGTCAGCGCGGGACGTCTGTCTTGTGCCCGGGGGCTGATGGCCTGGAGCAGGCCGTGGGTTTGGGAGGCAGCCTGGGGAACTTCTCGGCAGCCACCCTCCGGGCTGCTGTGAGTGGGCTTCACCACGAGGAAAGGCCCCGGGCCCTGGTGCCTGACTGCAGGCTGAGGGATGGGGGCCGCAGCCCCTGTCTGTCGAAGACTAGAGGAGGAGCTCACACTGGCTTTTCTGAGGGGAGACAGTGAAGCCAAGACGGAACCCCTGTCAGACATTTCGGTAGCTGAGCCATCAGTGAGGACAGGGTCCACGCGTGGCCTCTTACTGGTTGTGTGGAGCGGCACTGGCCTGCTTGCAACCTGAAAGACAGGAAACCACACACGTTACAAGTTCCTCTGCATGGAGCCGAAACGAAAATCAGCCACTTCCAAAGACGAGGGGCACGCGCCATGAAATTCTCCATACGGAATCGACAGGCGGTCCTTGGAAGTAGGGACAGACCCTCCACCTGAGTGCTGATCAGGACAAGACTCATGAAAGATGCGCTCTCGAGCTATGTGTAGCTGATCCGAGCACACCATTGTTCAAAAGAACAATGTCTTGGGCATTAACTGGATCGGAGTGCCTCCACTCAGCCTTCCCTGAAGTGGAAGGGACTAATGCCCTTCTGAAGGCAGGTTGGTGGCTCAAGGGTTCTCAGGGGGTGTTCTCTGAAAAGCTGCATGTTCCTGGGTTTAGCCCTCTCCATGTTTGGGGCCTCTGAGGGACGAATTTCCTCACGCCGCCAGGAACATGTTGTTGGCAGGCTTGCCGTAATTGGACAGAAAGAAAGCAACGGGAAATAAGGCATCCTCAGATGCCTTCACCTGCAATCCAACGGACCTGGAAGGATGGTGGAGTCCCTGACCCCAAGAAGGCAAGAAAGAGGGGTTCCCCGATTCCCTCCTGCAGCCGGGAAGCCGAAAGGAAATCAACCAGTGTGACCTAGAGGAGAAAAAGACCAGGGGCCCGGGGTGACACTCACCCTCAGATCATCACAAGATTCCGTGGATCCTCTTCGATTTGGCAGCGGCTTCTCTGGAGGTTTCCCGGAAAATATCCGGAGGAGAGCCTTCCTCTGCGGGTCTTGCTGCCTGCAGAACAGAAAAAGGTCAGGCCGTGCCCCCTGGTTTTCCCCGGGAGACAGGGAGAACCCTGTCTGGGGCCCAGGCCCATTCCGTGTTGCGTGACACAGAAATGGACATCTGGTGCCCTTTCCGCCTCTGCACCTTCCCTCACCTGCCAACCTTCCCGTCCTCCTGGTGGCCCTCTAGGCTTCCCAACTAAGGACTGTGATTTGGACTCCATTGCTTTTCCCCCTGTCATGGGGAACCTGCACGAAGCGCCCCCGCCTCTCCCCGTCCCCGAGTCTCCCAGAGCCAGAGGGGCTCTTGGGTGTGGAAGAACGGAGGACAAGGAGCTGCGCTCTATTTCCTGCAGCGTTCCTTCCCTGGACCGGAGACGGAAAGGCACACGGTGTGCAGGTGCAGAGACACCATGTCCTTAGGAGGCAGTACTCTCAGAGTGGTGAAAACCCCTCCCACCGCTCACCTTGGTCTCTCTTCCTTCTCTCCCTTATCCTTGTTCAAGGGCCCCGGGTTCGCCTCCACCGGGGGCTTCCACGGTTTCAGGTTTTCCTTCCCTTCCTTCTTCCCGAAGGTCTGTGGAACCAGGGCTGCCTTCCAGCACTTCATGGGGCACCTGGTACTTCTGGCCGTGTGGCCAAAGGCCCCGCAGTCTTTGCACTTGAGCTGTGGGTGGAAAGGAAGTGATGTCAGTGAGTGAGCTGAAGCCACAGGCAGCCATCCGATGTCAACATTGAGAGGGATTATGAATTCAGAGCTGAATAAGGATTCCAAAGAGGGGACCCCGGCATGGGGCCCGTTAAGTGCTGGGAGAGTTCGGATACGATGTTCCCTCCCAAAGCCCATGTGACGGAGGACCTCTAAAAGGAAGGACTCGAGGTACTAAGGGGCACGATCGTGACCCCGATGTCAACCACACAGCCAAAGGTGGCTACACAGGATTCTAAGTAGGAAGGGAGGTTGCCCCCAAGAGTCTCTCAAGGGATCTATGGGGCCGGGGAGGAGGTCCCAAGCCACGCCCACCTCGGATGGGTAAAGCAACCTGGGTGGTGGTGACAGAAACCTTTGGAATCCAACCCAGTCTCTGAGGACCCTGTGACAACCCCTCCCCCCGCCCCCACCCCCATACCCAAGAGATCCAGGGCTAGACTTACCCTGGGATCTTCTTCATCGGGCGGGGGAGCCCTTGGCGCAACTGGGGCCCTCCGCTGCTTCTGGAGGGTCTGGGCTCTCCCGAGTCTGTTGGCCCCAGTTTTGGGGTCACGACGGGCCAACATCTTCGTCTCCTGGGGGTTCTATGACCGCCTTTTTCGGGGGTTGATTGTTGGGTCACCTGAAACACACACAAACACACCCATATCGATGGTGAAGCACACTGGATATTCACACACACCCACAGGAAGCCCCCAGCTAACTCCTTGCCGCTGCGGTCGTGAGGAGACTTCACCACCGGTCGGTCAAGTCTGTGCCTCACACTGTGCTGTGTACACCCTCAGATATTGTGTGTTCCTCTGCCATGATTACCTAGTCCGAGTGTAAACCTCGCCTGCCACGGGGCCCATGGCCTAGGGGTGGGGAGCTGAGCTTTCTGCCCCAAACAATCCACTGATTCTGAAGACAGGACTGAGGTGTATCACGATTCACGCCGGTAGGAGACACGATGATTCTATCTCCCTTGACGGCCAGAATGATGGAAGCCGCAGGGCATGGCGTATGGCACCCTTTGGCAGGTCTGTTTGAAATCAGGGATAAGGGAGGCTTCCTGTCACAACTTGAATCGCTACTCTTGCCATTTCTAATTAGGCAACTTCCAAACACAAATTCATAGAGAGAAGTTTTCTTCCTCTCTATCGCACTAGCAGGTGATGGTCTTTCCTCTTCTATCGTTTTGGCTTTAGCTCCAGCCCCTCTTTATTTATTTTTCTGATATTTTACGCATGCCACACGAACCCGTCCAAACAAACGGTGAACAGGTGCCATAGCGTATCGATTTCTTACACGGCTGAAGGGCAAACCGCCCCTTTTTCAAAACCTCTTTTCCCATTTCCCCACCAATTCAGCACGCTGGTTTACATTTCCTTTCGCATTTCCATCTTGGTCTTATCCCACACGTGGAGACGGGAATGATTTCTCGTTTTCTGTTCCAAGAATTACCAGTAAGCAGAATACATCCTACCCCATCAGCAAGCCCCAGTGTGATCGATTTCTTTCACTCTCCCTCGTCTCTTCCCCCCCAAACCCCGCCCCACCCCTCAGGGACTACGTGAAACAAACAGTTGTTCGGTGAAACTAACCTGAAGTTACAGGTCAGCTTTCTTTCCTCGGCTGGCGCTCAGACGGGCAGGTGCTGGAGCAGCCCCGCTGGAAGCGATGCAGCATCCAGGAAGACCGAGGAAGGGGCGGAGAGGGACCTCTGCTTTCCAGGCTGCCTTTTATACCGCCTCTGGTCTCCGGACGTGGAGGGCACCCTAACCTGATCCATTACAGGTACCTTAATTGCAATTAACTTAACCCAATCACATGACCTGGAGACGTCTGTCTGCACAGCCCACTCTAAGATCATGTTCACCTTTGGCCGACATTCTAAAACCTACGAGTACAGCTGCAAGCTTTGAAGGATAGTTGTTCCCCGTCAGACGTGTGACACTGGTTCGTTTACCCTTGTCTCGTTTTCCGTCTTGATTGCCTTTTGTTTGTCTGTTCGTGTTAAAAAAAAAATGTGGTAAAATAGACGCCTTTTAATTGGGCCGTGTCTACTACATCTCGACGTAGGCCTCAGTGTCATCAAGGAGATTCTCCTGGACACGCCGTCACGGCCATGATCCATCTTCAGAGCTTCTCTTTCTTCCCCACGGTAAGTCTGTCAGCAGAGAACACTGACCACACCCTCATGTGTTTTCTCCTCCAGGAGGCGCTTGGAAACCACCGTGAGTTGGACTGCACTGGGAAACACAGATGAAGAAAGTCAAGACCGCTTTGTCCTTCAGCGCCTGGCTCCCTTTTCAACTCGTCTTGCGACTCCAGGCATTATGCCTGAAAAGTCTCCGGGACGCCTGTGAGGCTCTACTTCCCTGGGTCCCATTGCCATTTCTCTGCATTTGCGAGGATCCACCGGACCTTCTTTGGAACTCCCCCGTCGGTGAACTTTGGTGCCACGTCCCCTAATTCTGTCCTTGGTCATCTGCACCTGCACGGGTTAGGCTCCATGTTCCATGGACGGGAAGAGACAGGCAGGAGTCGGAATGCTTAACCGACACACTGGGGCATTTTCTCCTGTAGCCCAAGTGACCCCATGGTCTGGTCGAGCTTTGGAACCGGTCGCGTCCCCCTCGACACTGCACCCGACTCCCAGTTTCTCAATCTTGTTGGCCCCCCGGCGACCTCCGGTTCGATGAATTGCACCTGCTGAAACTCGAGTTCCCTTTGACTTGCGCTTCATGAATTATTCGTGATTCAGGTTGGAACCCCAGCTTACGACCCCCTGTAGGCCGTTCTCTGAGCTTTCCGGTCACATCGTTTCCTTTCACGCTCTTTGGTTCATCGTGGTCCTGCTCGTTCTGCTGTCAGAGGAGCAGAGAGTTGATCTTCTTGATTCTGGATACTGATACTTTCTAGGTGATCTGGATAAGCAAGATGACGACCCTCAAGAGCGGCGGAAAGGGAGCAGCCATGTGGTGGGCCGCAGGGAATCCCGCTCAGTTCCCAGGGCTCCTAGATGTGGAATCCTGGTCAGAGTTGTTCCCAGGTCAGAGAATGGAGATAGCCTGTGCATGATGGGATAGCCCTGCCTAGATCGTTCAGTGAGTCTCTAGCTCAGCTACTCTCAGGATCGGGGGTAGGACCGTGGAAAGGCCCGGTGTCAGACATCCGGAAAGAAGACGGGATGAATGTCTTACCTCTGAAGTACATCCCGAATCTGGGAGTTAACTTCAGCTTTGCTGGGGTCTATTTGGCGAATGACAGTGTGCCTGGTGCATACGCACATCCGGCAGCCACTTCATGGGGGCCGTCGCAATTGGAACCACGCACCTGGCGTCGGCGTTTGAGCCAAATGGGGACCCGTGGTGCAAGCAACCCTCCCCACGTGTTAGCGTGCGTGAGATTCAGCTGGCGGCATTTTACTAGGTGCGTGTTGGTAGAGTGGGGCTGAGGTTTGCTTGCTCCTGTGGATGCAGAAGAAGTCAAAGGGCCTGCCCAGCCCTGCGGTCCCCTCAGTCAACTCTGTTTCGGAGACATAACGATTTGGATTGCTAACAAGTCAGGAAAGTTTCAAGCCCTTGGAAGATCAGTTAAACACAAACACGGAATGAGAGTCAACAGACAATATGTCATCTTTTTGAGAATTTTACTCACTTCAAGCACATGAAACACACATATTGACAAAGGCATGCCAGAGCCCAGTTTTCGAGGCCGAGGAAGGACCCCGAGAGCGCGCAGCGCAGCAGGCTTCCCAGCGTCCCAAACACTGCTCTCGGGGCGGGGCGCAGCGGAAGGGCTGCACCTCTCAGTGTTCCCAAACTTTTCCCTTATTCAGTCATCTAGAGAGCAAAAACTCAGTCATTCCCCAGTTTCCTATTGACGTCCCAGCAGAAGTCTGACTCCTGCGCGTCGCCCAGTTTCTCAGGCAACCAATCACTGGCACGGAAGCTTTTCCTGGCGCGTTTCCGGAGAGCCATGTGAACTACAATGTCCCGCACCAGAATTCAATGAGGCAGAGTCCCTGCATCGGCTCCCTGCCTGGCCTGGGCTAACACATCCGCAGAAGCGCCACAGCCAGGGAGCTTCGGAGTCACCGCAGAGAGTCTGCTCGCTGCTCTGCGCTCCTCAGTCCCACAGTCCCCTCCAAGTCACGGGAGCGGGAGGCCAAGGAGCCCCTGCCACCTGCAGTCTCACTCCAGGTCAAAATCACTGTCCTCTGAGGAGGAGGAAACCTGAAGGTCCTCATAGAGGACACTCGGTGGGACACGAACACCGGGACCCTGAGACTTCTCTGAGACATGAGGGCTCTGAGCGAGGAAGGCTCCCGGCTTCTCAGGAGAGTGAAATGAGGGAGCTGTCAGGAGGCTGGAGCTCCACCATCCATTGTCCAGTCTCCGGAAGAGCACTCTGAGAGGCTGGGCCCCGCCGTGGCTGGCCGCTGGGTGACGGGACACGGTGCAGGCCTGGGCAGTAGGCAGGCAAGGTCTGCTGTGCGGAGGCTGCCGGTCGATGCTGGGCACCTGGGCGGGTGTCCTCCGGCCCATCTGGGGCGACGTACTCGCTCCAAGTTCGGTTGCGGCCGGCGGAGGTTGGAGAGCGTCCCGTGCCCCGAGCTCACCTCCCTGGATGGCGTCTTCGGGGATCTGGAAGGGACCCAGTCTCGGTATCTTGGGGAAGTTCAGGCAAGCCTGAATCGGAGCCTGGGCAGGTCTCTTGGCTCCTGGCCTGAAGCTGAGATTGGAGCCTAGGCCCAAGCTGCGTGTGGCGGCTGGTGGGCAGGGCTGTGAGGTCAGCGCGGGACGTCTGTCTTGTGCCCGGGGGCTGATGGCCTGGAGCAGGCCGTGGGTTTGGGAGGCAGCCTGGGGAACTTCTCGGCAGCCACCCTCCGGGCTGCTGTGAGTGGGCTTCACCACGAGGAAAGGCCCCGGGCCCTGGTGCCTGACTGCAGGCTGAGGGATGGGGGCCGCAGCCCCTGTCTGTCGAAGACTAGAGGAGGAGCTCACACTGGCTTTTCTGAGGGGAGACAGTGAAGCCAAGACGGAACCCCTGTCAGACATTTCGGTAGCTGAGCCATCAGTGAGGACAGGGTCCACGCGTGGCCTCTTACTGGTTGTGTGGAGCGGCACTGGCCTGCTTGCAACCTGAAAGACAGGAAACCACACACGTTACAAGTTCCTCTGCATGGAGCCGAAACGAAAATCAGCCACTTCCAAAGACGAGGGGCACGCGCCATGAAATTCTCCATACAGAATCGACAGGTGGTCCTTGGAAGTAGGGACAGACCCTCCACCTGAGTGCTGATCAGGACAAGACTCATGAAAGATGCGCTCTCGAGCTATGTGTAGCTGATCCGAGCACACCATTGTTCAAAAGAACAATGTCTTGGGCATTAACTGGATCGGAGTGCCTCCACTCAGCCTTCCCTGAAGTGGAAGGGACTAATGCCCTTCTGAAGGCAGGTTGGTGGCTCAAGGGTTCTCAGGGGGTGTTCTCTGAAAAGCTGCATGTTCCTGGGTTTAGCCCTCTCCATGTTTGGGGCCTCTGAGGGACGAATTTCCTCACGCCGCCAGGAACATGTTGTTGGCAGGCTTGCCGTAATTGGACAGAAAGAAAGCAACGGGAAATAAGGCATCCTCAGATGCCTTCACCTGCAATCCAACTGACCTGGAAGGATGGTGGAGTCCCTGACCCCAAGAAGGCAAGAAAGAGGGGTTCCCCGATTCCCTGCCGCAGCCGGGAAGCTGAAAGGAAATCAACCAGTGTGACCTAGAGGAGAAAAAGACCAGGGGCCCGGGGTGACACTCACCCTCAGATCATCACAAGATTCCGTGGATCCTCTTCGATTTGGCAGCGGCTTCTCTGGAGGTTTCCCGGAAAATATCCGGAGGAGAGCCTTCCTCTGCGGGTCTTGCTGCCTGCAGAACAGAAAAAGGTCAGGCCGTGCCCCCTGGTTTTCCCCGGGAGACAGGGAGAACCCTGTCTGGGGCCCAGGCCCATTCCGTGTTGCGTGACACAGAAATGGACATCTGGTGCCCTTTCCGCCTCTGCACCTTCCCTCACCTGCCAACCTTCCCGTCCTCCTGGTGGCCCTCTAGGCTTCCCAACTAAGGACTGTGATTTGGACTCCATTGCTTTTCCCCCTGTCATGGGGAACCTGCACGAAGCGCCCCCGCCTCTCCCCGTCCCCGAGTCTCCCAGAGCCAGAGGGGCTCTTGGGTGTGGAAGAACGGAGGACAAGGAGCTGCGCTCTATTTCCTGCAGCGTTCCTTCCCTGGACCGGAGACGGAAAGGCACACGGTGTGCAGGTGCAGAGACACCATGTCCTTAGGAGGCAGTACTCTCAGAGTGGTGAAAACCCCTCCCACCGCTCACCTTGGTCTCTCTTCCTTCTCTCCCTTATCCTTGTTCAAGGGCCCCGGGTTCGCCTCCACCGGGGGCTTCCACGGTTTCAGGTTTTCCTTCCCTTCCTTCTTCCCGAAGGTCTGTGGAACCAGGGCTGCCTTCCAGCACTTCATGGGGCACCTGGTACTTCTGGCCGTGTGGCCAAAGGCCCCGCAGTCTTTGCACTTGAGCTGTGGGTGGAAAGGAAGTGATGTCAGTGAGTGAGCTGAAGCCACAGGCAGCCATCCGATGTCAACATTGAGAGGGATTATGAATTCAGAGCTGAATAAGGATTCCAAAGAGGGGACCCCGGCATGGGGCCCGTTAAGTGCTGGGAGAGTTCGGATACGATGTTCCCTCCCAAAGCCCATGTGACGGAGGACCTCTAAAAGGAAGGACTCGAGGTACTAAGGGGCACGATCGTGACCCCGATGTCAACCACACAGCCAAAGGTGGCTACACAGGATTCTAAGTAGGAAGGGAGGTTGCCCCCAAGAGTCTCTCAAGGGATCTATGGGGCCGGGGAGGAGGTCCCAAGCCACGCCCACCTCGGATGGGTAAAGCAACCTGGGTGGTGGTGACAGAAACCTTTGGAATCCAACCCAGTCTCTGAGGACCCTGTGACAACCCCTCCCCCCGCCCCCACCCCCATACCCAAGAGATCCAGGGCTAGACTTACCCTGGGATCTTCTTCATCGGGCGGGGGAGCCCTTGGCGCAACTGGGGCCCTCCGCTGCTTCTGGAGGGTCTGGGCTCTCCCGAGTCTGTTGGCCCCAGTTTTGGGGTCACGACGGGCCAACATCTTCGTCTCCTGGGGGTTCTATGACCGCCTTTTTCGGGGGTTGATTGTTGGGTCACCTGAAACACACACAAACACACCCATATCGATGGTGAAGCACACTGGATATTCACACACACCCACAGGAAGCCCCCAGCTAACTCCTTGCCGCTGCGGTCGTGAGGAGACTTCACCACCGGTCGGTCAAGTCTGTGCCTCACACTGTGCTGTGTACACCCTCAGATATTGTGTGTTCCTCTGCCATGATTACCTAGTCCGAGTGTAAACCTCGCCTGCCACGGGGCCCATGGCCTAGGGGTGGGGAGCTGAGCTTTCTGCCCCAAACAATCCACTGATTCTGAAGACAGGACTGAGGTGTATCACGATTCACGCCGGTAGGAGACACGATGATTCTATCTCCCTTGACGGCCAGAATGATGGAAGCCGCAGGGCATGGCGTATGGCACCCTTTGGCAGGTCTGTTTGAAATCAGGGATAAGGGAGGCTTCCTGTCACAACTTGAATCGCTACTCTTGCCATTTCTAATTAGGCAACTTCCAAACACAAATTCATAGAGAGAAGTTTTCTTCCTCTCTATCGCACTAGCAGGTGATGGTCTTTCCTGTTCTATCGTTTTGGCTTTAGCTCCAGCCCCTCTTTATTTATTTTTCTGATATTTTACGCATGCCACACGAACCCGTCCAAACAAACGGTGAACAGGTGCCATAGCGTATCGATTTCTTACACGGCTGAAGGGCAAACCGCCCCTTTTTCAAAACCTCTTTTCCCATTTCCCCACCAATTCAGCACGCTGGTTTACATTTCCTTTCGCATTTCCATCTTGGTCTTATCCCACACGTGGAGACGGGAATGATTTCTCGTTTTCTGTTCCAAGAATTACCAGTAAGCAGAATACATCCTACCCCATCAGCAAGCCCCAGTGTGATCGATTTCTTTCACTCTCCCTCGTCTCTTCCCCCCCAAACCCCGCCCCACCCCTCAGGGACTACGTGAAACAAACAGTTGTTCGGTGAAACTAACCTGAAGTTACAGGTCAGCTTTCTTTCCTCGGCTGGCGCTCAGACGGGCAGGTTCTGGAGCAGCCCCGCTGGAAGCGATGCAGCATCCAGGAAGACCGAGGAAGGGGCGGAGAGGGACCTCTGCTTTCCAGGCTGCCTTTTATACCGCCTCTGGTCTCCGGACGTGGAGGGCACCCTAACCTGATCCATTACAGGTACCTTAATTGCAATTAACTTAATCCAATCACATGACCTGGAGACGTCTGTCTGCACAGCCCACTCTAAGATCATGTTCACCTTTGGCCGACATTCTAAAACCTACGAGTACAGCTGCAAGCTTTGAAGGATAGTTGTTCCCCGTCAGACGTGTGACACTGGTTCGTTTACCCTTGTCTCGTTTTCCGTCTTGATTGCCTTTTGTTTGTCTGTTCGTGTTAAAAAAAAAATGTGGTAAAATAGACGCCTTTTAATTGGGCCGTGTCTACTACATCTCGACGTAGGCCTCAGTGTCATCAAGGAGATTCTCCTGGACACGCCGTCACGGCCATGATCCATCTTCAGAGCTTCTCTTTCTTCCCCACGGTAAGTCTGTCAGCAGAGAACACTGACCACACCCTCATGTGTTTTCTCCTCCAGGAGGCGCTTGGAAACCACCGTGAGTTGGACTGCACTGGGAAACACAGATGAAGAAAGTCAAGACCGCTTTGTCCTTCAGCGCCTGGCTCCCTTTTCAACTCGTCTTGCGACTCCAGGCATTATGCCTGAAAAGTCTCCGGGACGCCTGTGAGGCTCTACTTCCCTGGGTCCCATTGCCATTTCTCTGCATTTGCGAGGATCCACCGGACCTTCTTTGGAACTCCCCCGTCGGTGAACTTTGGTGCCACGTCCCCTAATTCTGTCCTTGGTCATCTGCACCTGCACGGGTTAGGCTCCATGTTCCATGGACGGGAAGAGACAGGCAGGAGTCGGAATGCTTAACCGACACACTGGGGCATTTTCTCCTGTAGCCCAAGTGACCCCATCGTCTGGTCGAGCTTTGGAACCGGTCGTGTCCCCCTCGACACTGCACCCGACTCCCAGTTTCTCAATCTTGTTGGCCCCCCGGCGACCTCCGGTTCGATGAATTGCACCTGCTGAAACTCGAGTTCCCTTTGACTTGCGCTTCATGAATTATTCGTGATTCAGGTTGGAACCCCAGCTTACGACCCCCTGTAGGCCGTTCTCTGAGCTTTCCGGTCACATCGTTTCCTTTCACGCTCTTTGGTTCATCGTGGTCCTGCTCGTTCTGCTGTCAGAGGAGCAGAGAGTTGATCTTCTTGATTCTGGATACTGATACATTCTAGGTGATCTGGATAAGCAAGATGACGACCCTCAAGAGCGGCGGAAAGGGAGCAGCCATGTGGTGGGCCGCAGGGAATCCCGCTCAGTTCCCAGGGCTCCTAGATGTGGAATCCTGGTCAGAGTTGTTCCCAGGTCAGAGAATGGAGATAGCCTGTGCATGATGGGATAGCCCTGCCTAGATCGTTCAGTGAGTCTCTAGCTCAGCTACTCTTAGGATCGGGGGGAGGACTGTGGAAAGGCCCGGTGTCAGACATCCGGAAAGAAGACGGGATGAATGTCTTACCTCTGAAGTACATCCCGAATCTGGGAGTTAACTTCAGCTTTGCTGGGGTCTATTTGGCGAATGACAGTGTGCCTGGTGCATACGCACATCCGGCAGCCACTTCATGGGGGCCGTCGCAATTGGAACCACGCACCTGGCGTCGGCGTTTGAGCCAAATGGGGACCCGTGGTGCAAGCAACCCTCCCCACGTGTTAGCGTGCGTGAGATTCAGCTGGCGGCATTTTACTAGGTGCGTGTTGGTAGAGTGGGGCTGAGGTTTGCTTGCTCCTGTGGATGTAGAAGAAGTCAAAGGGCCTGCCCAGCCCTGCGGTCCCCTCAGTCAACTCTGTTTCGGAGACATAACGATTTGGATTGCTAACAAGTCAGGAAAGTTTCAAGCCCTTGGAAGATCAGTTAAACACAAACACGGAATGAGAGTCAAAAGACAACATGTCATCTTTTTGAGAATTTTACTCACTTCAAGCACATGAAACACACATATTGACAAAGGCATGCCAGAGCCCAGTTTTCGAGGCCGAGGAAGGACCCCGAGAGCGCGCAGCGCAGCAGGCTTCCCAGCGTCCCAAACACTGCTCTGGGGGCGGGGCGCAGCGGAAGGGCTGCACCTCTCAGTGTTCCCAAACTTTTCCCTTATTCAGTCATCTAGAGAGCAAAAACTCAGTCATTCCCCAGTTTCCTATTGACGTCCCAGCAGAAGTCTGACTCCTGCGCGTCGCCCAGTTTCTCAGGCAACCAATCACTGGCACGGAAGCTTTTCCTGGCGCGTTTCCGGAGAGCCATGTGAACTACAATGTCCCGCACCAGAATTCAATGAGGCAGAGTCCCTGCATCGGCTCCCTGCCTGGCCTGGGCTAACAAATCCGCAGAAGCGCCACAGCCAGGGAGCTTCGGAGTCACCGCAGAGAGTCTGCTCGCTGCTCTGCGCTCCTCAGTCCCACAGTCCCCTCCAAGTCACGGGAGCGGGAGGCCAAGGAGCCCCTGCCACCTGCAGTCTCACTCCAGGTCAAAATCACTGTCCTCTGAGGAGGAGGAAACCTGAAGGTCCTCATAGAGGACACTCGGTGGGACACGAACACCGGGACCCTGAGACTTCTCTGAGACATGAGGGCTCTGAGCGAGGAAGGCTCCCGGCTTCTCAGGAGAGTGAAATGAGGGAGCTGTCAGGAGGCTGGAGCTCCACCATCCATTGTCCAGTCTCCGGAAGAGCACTCTGAGAGGCTGGGCCCCGCCATGGCTGGCCGCTGGGTGACGGGACACGGTGCAGGCCTGGGCAGTAGGCAGGCAAGGTCTGCTGTGCGGAGGCTGCCGGTCGATGCTGGGCACCTGGGCGGGTGTCCTCCGGCCCATCTGTGGTGACGTACTCGCTCCAAGTTCGGTTGCGGCCGGCGGAGGTTGGAGAGTGTCCCGTGCCCCGAGCTCACCTCCCTGGATGGCGTCTTCGGGGATCTGGAAGGGACCCAGTCTCGGTATCTTGGGGAAGTTCAGGCAAGCCTGAATCAGAGCCTGGGCAGGTCTCTTGGCTCCTGGCCTGAAGCTGAGATTGGAGCCTAGGCCCAAGCTGCGTGTGGCGGCTGGTGGGCAGGGCTGTGAGGTCAGCGCGGGACGTCTGTCTTGTGCCCGGGGGCTGATGGCCTGGAGCAGGCCGTGGGTTTGGGAGGCAGCCTGGGGAACTTCTCGGCAGCCACCCTCCGGGCTGCTGTGAGTGGGCTTCACCACGAGGAAAGGCCCCGGGCCCTGGTCCCTGACTGCAGGCTGAGGGATGGGGGCCGCAGCCCCTGTCTGTCGAAGACTAGAGGAGGAGCTCACACTGGCTTTTCTGAGGGGAGACAGTGAAGCCAAGACGGAACCCCTGTCAGACATTTCGGTAGCTGAGCCATCAGTGAGGACAGGGTCCACGCGTGGCCTCTTACTGGTTGTGTGGAGCGGCACTGGCCTGCTTGCAACCTGAAAGACAGGAAACCACACACGTTACAAGTTCCTCTGCATGGAGCCGAAACGAAAATCAGCCACTTCCAAAGACGAGGGGCACGCGCCATGAAATTCTCCATACAGAATCGACAGGCGGTCCTTGGAAGTAGGGACAGACCCTCCACCTGAGTGCTGATCAGGACAAGACTCATGAAAGATGCGCTCTCGAGCTATGTGTAGCTGATCCGAGCACACCATTGTTCAAAAGAACAATGTCTTGGGCATTAACTGGATCGGAGTGCCTCCACTCAGCCTTCCCTGAAGTGGAAGGGACTAATGCCCTTCTGAAGGCAGGTTGGTGGCTCAAGGGTTCTCAGGGGGTGTTCTCTGAAAAGCTGCATGTTCCTGGGTTTAGCCCTCTCCATGTTTGGGGCCTCTGAGGGACGAATTTCCTCACGCCGCCAGGAACATGTTGTTGGCAGGCTTGCCGTAATTGGACATAAAGAAAGCAACGGGAAATAAGGCATCCTCAGATGCCTTCACCTGCAATCCAACTGACCTGGAAGGATGGTGGAGTCCCTGACCCCAAGAAGGCAAGAAAGAGGGGTTCCCCGATTCCCTCCCGCAGCCGGGAAGCCGAAAGGAAATCAACCAGTGTGACCTAGAGGACAAAAAGACCAGGGGCCCGGGGTGACACTCACCCTCAGATCATCACAAGATTCCGTGGATCCTCTTCGATTTGGCAGCGGCTTCTCTGGAGGTTTCCCGGAAAATATCCGGAGGAGAGCCTTCCTCTGCGGGTCTTGCTGCCTGCAGAACAGAAAAAGGTCAGGCCGTGCCCCCTGGTTTTCCCCGGGAGACAGGGAGAACCCTGTCTGGGGCCCAGGCCCATTCCGTGTTGCGTGACACAGAAATGGACATCTGGTGCCCTTTCCGCCTCTGCACCTTCCCTCACCTGCCAACCTTCCCGTCCTCCTGGTGGCCCTCTAGGCTTCCCAACTAAGGACTGTGATTTGGACTCCATTGCTTTTCCCCCTGTCATGGGGAACCTGCACGAAGCGCCCCCGCCTCTCCCCGTCCCCGAGTCTCCCAGAGCCAGAGGGGCTCTTGGGTGTGGAAGAACGGAGGACAAGGAGCTGCGCTCTATTTCCTGCAGCGTTCCTTCCCTGGACCGGAGACGGAAAGGCACACGGTGTGCAGGTGCAGAGACACCATGTCCTTAGGAGGCAGTACTCTCAGAGTGGTGAAAACCCCTCCCACCGCTCACCTTGGTCTCTCTTCCTTCTCTCCCTTATCCTTGTTCAAGGGCCCCGGGTTCGCCTCCACTGGGGGCTTCCACGGTTTCAGGTTTTCCTTCCCTTCCTTCTTCCCGAAGGTCTGTGGAACCAGGGCTGCCTTCCAGCACTTCATGGGGCACCTGGTACTTCTGGCCGTGTGGCCAAAGGCCCCGCAGTCTTTGCACTTGAGCTGTGGGTGGAAAGGAAGTGATGTCAGTGAGTGAGCTGAAGCCACAGGCAGCCATCCGATGTCAACATTGAGAGGGATTATGAATTCAGAGCTGAATAAGGATTCCAAAGAGGGGACCCCGGCATGGGGCCCGTTAAGTGCTGGGAGAGTTCGGATACGATGTTCCCTCCCAAAGCCCATGTGACGGAGGACCTCTAAAAGGAAGGACTCGAGGTACTAAGGGGCACGATCGTGACCCCGATGTCAACCACACAGCCAAAGGTGGCTACACAGGATTCTAAGTAGGAAGGGAGGTTGCCCCCAAGAGTCTCTCAAGGGATCTATGGGGCCGGGGAGGAGGTCCCAAGCCACGCCCACCTCGGATGGGTAAAGCAACCTGGGTGGTGGTGACAGAAACCTTTGGAATCCAACCCAGTCTCTGAGGACCCTGTGACAACCCCTCCCCCCGCCCCCACCCCCATACCCAAGAGATCCAGGGCTAGACTTACCCTGGGATCTTCTTCATCGGGCGGGGGAGCCCTTGGCGCAACTGGGGCCCTCCGCTGCTTCTGGAGGGTCTGGGCTCTCCCGAGTCTGTTGGCCCCAGTTTTGGGGTCACGACGGGCCAACATCTTCGTCTCCTGGGGGTTCTATGACCGCCTTTTTCGGGGGTTGATTGTTGGGTCACCTGAAACACACACAAACACACCCATATCGATGGTGAAGCACACTGGATATTCACACACACCCACAGGAAGCCCACAGCTAACTCCTTGCCGCTGCGGTCGTGAGGAGACTTCACCACCGGTCGGTCAAGTCTGTGCCTCACACTGTGCTGTGTACACCCTCAGATATTGTGTGTTCCTCTGCCATGATTACCTAGTCCGAGTGTAAACCTCGCCTGCCACGGGGCCCATGGCCTAGGGGTGGGGAGCTGAGCTTTCTGCCCCAAACAATCCACTGATTCTGAAGACAGGACTGAGGTGTATCACGATTCACGCCGGTAGGAGACACGATGATTCTATCTCCCTTGACGGCCAGAATGATGGAAGCCGCAGGGCATGGCGTATGGCACCCTTTGGCAGGTCTGTTTGAAATCAGGGATAAGGGAGGCTTCCTGTCACAACTTGAATCGCTACTCTTGCCATTTCTAATTAGGCAACTTCCAAACACAAATTCATAGAGAGAAGTTTTCTTCCTCTCTATCGCACTAGCAGGTGATGGTCTTTCCTCTTCTATCGTTTTGGCTTTAGCTCCAGCCCCTCTTTATTTATTTTTCTGATATTTTACGCATGCCACACGAACCCGTCCAAACAAACGGTGAACAGGTGCCATAGCGTATCGATTTCTTACACGGCTGAAGGGCAAACCGCCCCTTTTTCAAAACCTCTTTTCCCATTTCCCCACCAATTCAGCACGCTGGTTTACATTTCCTTTCGCATTTCCATCTTGGTCTTATCCCACACGTGGAGACGGGAATGATTTCTCGTTTTCTGTTCCAAGAATTACCAGTAAGCAGAATACATCCTACCCCATCAGCAAGCCCCAGTGTGATCGATTTCTTTCACTCTCCCTCGTCTCTTCCCCCCCAAACCCCGCCCCACCCCTCAGGGACTACGTGAAACAAACAGTTGTTCGGTGAAACTAACCTGAAGTTACAGGTCAGCTTTCTTTCCTCGGCTGGCGCTCAGACGGGCAGGTGCTGGAGCAGCCCCGCTGGAAGCGATGCAGCATCCAGGAAGACCGAGGAAGGGGCGGAGAGGGACCTCTGCTTTCCAGGCTGCCTTTTATACCGCCTCTGGTCTCCGGACGTGGAGGGCACCCTAACCTGATCCATTACAGGTACCTTAATTGCAATTAACTTAATCCAATCACATGACCTGGAGACGTCTGTCTGCACAGCCCACTCTAAGATCATGTTCACCTTTGGCCGACATTCTAAAACCTACGAGTACAGCTGCAAGCTTTGAAGGATAGTTGTTCCCCGTCAGACGTGTGACACTGGATCGTTTACCCTTGTCTCGTTTTCCGTCTTGATTGCCTTTTGTTTGTCTGTTCGTGTTAAAAAAAAAATGTGGTAAAATAGACGCCTTTTAATTGGGCCGTGTCTTCTACATCTCGACGTAGGCCTCAGTGTCATCAAGGAGATTCTCCTGGACACACCGTCACGGCCATGATCCATCTTCAGAGCTTCTCTTTCTTCCCCACGGTAAGTCTGTCAGCAGAGAACACTGACCACACCCTCATGTGTTTTCTCCTCCAGGAGGCGCTTGGAAACCACCGTGAGTTGGACTCCACTGGGAAACACAGATGAAGAAAGTCAAGACCGCTTTGTCCTTCAGCGCCTGGCTCCCTTTTCAACTCGTCTTGCGACTCCAGGCATTATGCCTGAAAAGTCTCCGGGACGCCTGTGAGGCTCTACTTCCCTGGGTCCCATTGCCATTTCTCTGCATTTGCGAGGATCCACCGGACCTTCTTTGGAACTCCCCCGTCGGTGAACTTTGGTGCCACGTCCCCTAATTCTGTCCTTGGTCATCTGCACCTGCACGGGTTAGGCTCCATGTTCCATGGACGGGAAGAGACAGGCAGGAGTCGGAATGCTTAACCGACACACTGGGGCATTTTCTCCTGTAGCCCAAGTGACCCCATGGTCTGGTCGAGCTTTGGAACCGGTCGCGTCCCCCTCGACACTGCACCCGACTCCCAGTTTCTCAATCTTGTTGGCCCCCCGGCGACCTCCGGTTCGATGAATTGCACCTGCTGAAACTCGAGTTCCCTTTGACTTGCGCTTCATGAATTATTCGTGATTCAGGTTGGAACCCCAGCTTACGACCCCCTGTAGGCCGTTCTCTGAGCTTTCCGGTCACATCGTTTCCTTTCACGCTCTTTGGTTCATCGTGGTCCTGCTCGTTCTGCTGTCAGAGGAGCAGAGAGTTGATCTTCTTGATTCTGGATACTGATACTTTCTAGGTGATCTGGATAAGCAAGATGACGACCCTCAAGAGCGGCGGAAAGGGAGCAGCCATTTGGTGGGCCGCAGGGAATCCCGCTCAGTTCCCAGGGCTCCTAGATGTGGAATCCTGGTCAGAGTTGTTCCCAGGTCAGAGAATGGAGATAGCCTGTGCATGATGGGATAGCCCTGCCTAGATCGTTCAGTGAGTCTCTAGCTCAGCTACTCTTAGGATCGGGGGGAGGACCGTGGAAAGGCCCGGTGTCAGACATCCGGAAAGAAGATGGGATGAATGTCTTACCTCTGAAGTACATCCCGAATCTGGGAGTTAACTTCAGCTTTGCTGGGGTCTATTTGGCGAATGACAGTGTGCCTGGTGCATACGCACATCCGGCAGCCACTTCATGGGGGCCGTCGCAATTGGAACCACGCACCTGGCGTCGGCGTTTGAGCCAAATGGGGACCCGTGGTGCAAGCAACCCTCCCCACGTGTTAGCGTGCGTGAGATTCAGCTGGCGGCATTTTACTAGGTGCGTGTTGGTAGAGTGGGGCTGAGGTTTGCTTGCTCCTGTGGATGTAGAAGAAGTCAAAGGGCCTGCCCAGCCCTGCGGTCCCCTCAGTCAACTCTGTTTCGGAGACATAACGATTTGGATTGCTAACAAGTCAGGAAAGTTTCAAGCCCTTGGAAGATCAGTTAAACACAAACACGGAATGAGAGTCAACAGACAATATGTCATCTTTTTGAGAATTTTACTCACTTCAAGCACATGAAACACACATATTGACAAAGGCATGCCAGAGCCCAGTTTTTGAGGCCGAGGAAGGACCCCGAGAGCGCGCAGCGCAGCAGGCTTCCCAGCGTCCCAAACACTGCTCTCGGGGCGGGGCGCAGCGGAAGGGCTGCACCTCTCAGTGTTCCCAAACTTTTCCCTTATTCAGTCATCTAGAGAGCAAAAACTCAGTCATTCCCCAGTTTCCTATTGACGTCCCAGCAGAAGTCTGACTCCTGCGCGTCGCCCAGTTTCTCAGGCAACCAATCACTGGCACGGAAGCTTTTCCTGGCGCGTTTCCGGAGAGCCATGTGAACTACAATGTCCCTCACCAGAATTCAATGAGGCAGAGTCCCTGCATCGGCTCCCTGCCTGGCCTGGGCTAACACATCCGCAGAAGCGCCACAGCCAGGGAGCTTCGGAGTCACCGCAGAGAGTCTGCTCGCTGCTCTGCGCTCCTCAGTCCCACAGTCCCCTCCAAGTCACGGGAGCGGGAGGCCAAGGAGCCCCTGCCACCTGCAGTCTCACTCCAGGTCAAAATCACTGTCCTCTGAGGAGGAGGAAACCTGAAGGTCCTCATAGAGGACACTCGGTGGGACACGAACACCGGGACCCTGAGACTTCTCTGAGACATGAGGGCTCTGAGCGAGGAAGGCTCCCGGCTTCTCAGGAGAGTGAAATGAGGGAGCTGTCAGGAGGCTGGAGCTCCACCATCCATTGTCCAGTCTCCGGAAGAGCACTCTGAGAGGCTGGGCCCCGCCATGGCTGGCCGCTGGGTGACGGGACACGGTGCAGGCCTGGGCAGTAGGCAGGCAAGGTCTGCTGTGCGGAGGCTGCCGGTCGATGCTGGGCACCTGGGCGGGTGTCCTCCGGCCCATCTGGGGCGACGTACTCGCTCCAAGTTCGGTTGCGGCCGGCGGAGGTTGGAGAGCGTCCCGTGCCCCGAGCTCACCTCCCTGGATGGCGTCTTCGGGGATCTGGAAGGGACCCAGTCTCGGTATCTTGGGGAAGTTCAGGCAAGCCTGAATCGGAGCCTGGGCAGGTCTCTTGGCTCCTGGCCTGAAGCTGAGATTGGAGCCTAGGCCCAAGCTGCGTGTGGCGGCTGGTGGGCAGGGCTGTGAGGTCAGCGCGGGACGTCTGTCTTGTGCCCGGGGGCTGATGGCCTGGAGCAGGCCGTGGGTTTGGGAGGCAGCCTGGGGAACTTCTCGGCAGCCACCCTCCGGGCTGCTGTGAGTGGGCTTCACCACGAGGAAAGGCCCCGGGCCCTGGTGCCTGACTGCAGGCTGAGGGATGGGGGCCGCAGCCCCTGTCTGTCGAAGACTAGAGGAGGAGCTCACACTGGCTTTTCTGAGGGGAGACAGTGAAGCCAAGACGGAACCCCTGTCAGACATTTCGGTAGCTGAGCCATCAGTGAGGACAGGGTCCACGCGTGGCCTCTTACTGGTTGTGTGGAGCGGCACTGGCCTGCTTGCAACCTGAAAGACAGGAAACCACACACGTTACAAGTTCCTCTGCATGGAGCCGAAACGAAAATCAGCCACTTCCAAAGACGAGGGGCACGCGCCATGAAATTCTCCATACAGAATCGACAGGCGGTCCTTGGAAGTAGGGAGAGACCCTCCACCTGAGTGCTGATCAGGACAAGACTCGTGAAAGATGCGCGCTCGAGCTATGTGTAGCTGATCCGAGCACACCATTGTTCAAAAGAACAATGTCTTGGGCATTAACTGGATCGGAGTGCCTCCACTCAGCCTTCCCTGAAGTGGAAGGGACTAATGCCCTTCTGAAGGCAGGTTGGTGGCTCAAGGGTTCTCAGGGGGTGTTCTCTGAAAAGCTGCATGTTCCTGGGTTTAGCCCTCTCCATGTTTGGGGCCTCTGAGGGACGAATTTCCTCACGCCGCCAGGAACATGTTGTTGGCAGGCTTGCCGTAATTGGACAGAAAGAAAGCAACGGGAAATAAGGCATCCTCAGATGCCTTCACCTGCAATCCAACTGACCTGGAAGGATGGTGGAGTCCCTGACCCCAAGAAGGCAAGAAAGAGGGGTTCCCCGATTCCCTCTCGCAGCCAGGAAGCTGAAAGGAAATCAACCAGTGTGACCTAGAGGAGAAAAAGACCAGGGGCCCGGGGTGACACTCACCCTCAGATCATCACAAGATTCCGTGGATCCTCTTCGATTTGGCAGCGGCTTCTCTGGAGGTTTCCCGGAAAATATCCGGAGGAGAGACTTCCTCTGCGGGTCTTGCTGCCTGCAGAACAGAAAAAGGTCAGGCCGTGCCCCCTGGTTTTCCCCGGGAGACAGGGAGAACCCTGTCTGGGGCCCAGGCCCATTCCGTGTTGCGTGACACAGAAATGGACATCTGGTGCCCTTTCCGCCTCTGCACCTTCCCTCACCTGCCAACCTTCCCATCCTCCTGGTGGCCCTCTAGGCTTCCCAACTAAGGACTGTGATTTGGACTCCATTGCTTTTCCCCCTGTCATGGGGAACCTGCATGAAGCGCCCCCGCCTCTCCCCGTCCCCGAGTCTCCCAGAGCCAGAGGGGCTCTTGGGTGTGGAAGAACGGAGGACAAGGAGCTGCGCTCTATTTCCTGCAGCGTTCCTTCCCTGGACCGGAGACGGAAAGGCACACGGTGTGCAGGTGCAGAGACACCATGTCCTTAGGAGGCAGTACTCTCAGAGTGGTGAAAACCCCTCCCACCGCTCACCTTGGTCTCTCTTCCTTCTCTCCCTTATCCTTGTTCAAGGGCCCCGGGTTCGCCTCCACCGGGGGCTTCCACGGTTTCAGGTTTTCCTTCCCTTCCTTCTTCCCGAAGGTCTGTGGAACCAGGGCTGCCTTCCAGCACTTCATGGGGCACCTGGTACTTCTGGCCGTGTGGCCAAAGGCCCCGCAGTCTTTGCACTTGAGCTGTGGGTGGAAAGGAAGTGATGTCAGTGAGTGAGCTGAAGCCACAGGCAGCCATCCGATGTCAACATTGAGAGGGATTATGAATTCAGAGCTGAATAAGGATTCCAAAGAGGGGACCCCGGCATGGGGCCCGTTAAGTGCTGGGAGAGTTCGGATACGATGTTCCCTCCCAAAGCCCATGTGACGGAGGACCTCTAAAAGGAAGGACTCGAGGTACTAAGGGGCACGATCGTGACCCCGATGTCAACCACACAGCCAAAGGTGGCTACACAGGATTCTAAGTAGGAAGGGAGGTTGCCCCCAAGAGTCTCTCAAGGGATCTATGGGGCCGGGGAGGAGGTCCCAAGCCACGCCCACCTCGGATGGGTAAAGCAACCTGGGTGGTGGTGACAGAAACCTTTGGAATCCAACCCAGTCTCTGAGGACCCTGTGACAACCCCTCCCCCCGCCCCCACCCCCATACCCAAGAGATCCAGGGCTAGACTTACCCTGGGATCTTCTTCATCGGGCGGGGGAGCCCTTGGCGCAACTGGGGCCCTCCGCTGCTTCTGGAGGGTCTGGGCTCTCCCGAGTCTGTTGGCCCCAGTTTTGGGGTCACGACGGGCCAACATCTTCGTCTCCTGGGGGTTCTATGACCGCCTTTTTCGGGGGTTGATTGTTGGGTCACCTGAAACACACACAAACACACCCATATCGATGGTGAAGCACACTGGATATTCACACACACCCACAGGAAGCCCCCAGCTAACTCCTTGCCGCTGCGGTCGTGAGGAGACTTCACCACCGGTCGGTCAAGTCTGTGCCTCACACTGTGCTGTGTACACCCTCAGATATTGTGTGTTCCTCTGCCATGATTACCTAGTCCGAGTGTAAACCTCGCCTGCCACGGGGCCCATGGCCTAGGGGTGGGGAGCTGAGCTTTCTGCCCCAAACAATCCACTGATTCTGAAGACAGGACTGAGGTGTATCACGATTCACGCCGGTAGGAGACACGATGATTCTATCTCCCTTGACGGCCAGAATGATGGAAGCCGCAGGGCATGGCGTATGGCACCCTTTGGCAGGTCTGTTTGAAATCAGGGATAAGGGAGGCTTCCTGTCACAACTTGAATCGCTACTCTTGCCATTTCTAATTAGGCAACTTCCAAACACAAATTCATAGAGAGAAGTTTTCTTCCTCTCTATCGCACTAGCAGGTGATGGTCTTTCCTCTTCTATCGTTTTGGCTTTAGCTCCAGCCCCTCTTTATTTATTTTTCTGATATTTTACGCATGCCACACGAACCCGTCCAAACAAACGGTGAACAGGTGCCATAGCGTATCGATTTCTTACACGGCTGAAGGGCAAACCGCCCCTTTTTCAAAACCTCTTTTCCCATTTCCCCACCAATTCAGCACGCTGGTTTACATTTCCTTTCGCATTTCCATCTTGGTCTTATCCCACACGTGGAGACGGGAATGATTTCTCGTTTTCTGTTCCAAGAATTACCAGTAAGCAGAATACATCCTACCCCATCAGCAAGCCCCAGTGTGATCGATTTCTTTCACTCTCCCTCGTCTCTTCCCCCCCAAACCCCGCCCCACCCCTCAGGGACTACGTGAAACAAACAGTTGTTCGGTGAAACTAACCTGAAGTTACAGGTCAGCTTTCTTTCCTCGGCTGGCGCTCAGACGGGCAGGTGCTGGAGCAGCCCCGCTGGAAGCGATGCAGCATCCAGGAAGACCGAGGAAGGGGCGGAGAGGGACCTCTGCTTTCCAGGCTGCCTTTTATACCGCCTCTGGTCTCCGGACGTGGAGGGCACCCTAACCTGATCCATTACAGGTACCTTAATTGCAATTAACTTAATCCAATCACATGACCTGGAGACGTCTGTCTGCACAGCCCACTCTAAGATCATGTTCACCTTTGGCCGACATTCTAAAACCTACGAGTACAGCTGCAAGCTTCGAAGGATAGTTGTTCCCCGTCAGACGTGTGACACTGGTTCGTTTACCCTTGTCTCGTTTTCCGTCTTGATTGCCTTTTGTTTGTCTGTTCGTGTTAAAAAAAAAAATGTGGTAAAATAGACGCCTTTTAATTGGGCCGTGTCTACTACATCTCGACGTAGGCCTCAGTGTCATCAAGGAGATTCTCCTGGACACGCCGTCACGGCCATGATCCATCTTCAGAGCTTCTCTTTCTTCCCCACGGTAAGTCTGTCAGCAGAGAACACTGACCACACCCTCATGTGTTTTCTCCTCCAGGAGGCGCTTGGAAACCACCGTGAGTTGGACTGCACTGGGAAACACAGATGAAGAAAGTCAAGACCGCTTTGTCCTTCAGCGCCTGGCTCCCTTTTCAACTCGTCTTGCGACTCCAGGCATTATGCCTGAAAAGTCTCCGGGACGCCTGTGAGGCTCTACTTCCCTGGGTCCCATTGCCATTTCTCTGCATTTGCGAGGATCCACCGGACCTTCTTTGGAACTCCCCCGTCGGTGAACTTTGGTGCCACGTCCCCTAATTCTGTCCTTGGTCATCTGCACCTGCACGGGTTAGGCTCCATGTTCCATGGACGGGAAGAGACAGGCAGGAGTCGGAATGCTTAACCGACACACTGGGGCATTTTCTCCTGTAGCCCAAGTGACCCCATGGTCTGGTCGAGCTTTGGAACCGGTCGTGTCCCCCTCGACACTGCAACCGACTCCCAGTTTCTCAATCTTGTTGGCCCCCCGGCGACCTCCGGTTCGATGAATTGCACCTGCTGAAACTCGAGTTCCCTTTGACTTGCGCTTCATGAATTATTCGTGATTCAGGTTGGAACCCCAGCTTACGACCCCCTGTAGGCCGTTCTCTGAGCTTTCCGGTCACATCGTTTCCTTTCACGCTCTTTGGTTCATCGTGGTCCTGCTCGTTCTGCTGTCAGAGGAGCAGAGATTTGATCTTCTTGATTCTGGATACTGATACTTTCTAGGTGATCTGGATAAGCAAGATGACGACCCTCAAGAGCGGCGGAAAGGGAGCAGCCATGTGGTGGGCTGCAGGGAATCCCGCTCAGTTCCCAGGGCTCCTAGATGTGGAATCCTGGTCAGAGTTGTTCCCAGGTCAGAGAATGGAGATAGCCTGTGCATGATGGGATAGCCCTGCCTAGATCGTTCAGTGAGTCTCTAGCTCAGCTACTCTTAGGATCGGGGGGAGGACCGTGGAAAGGCCCAGTGTCAGACATCCGGAAAGAAGACGGGATGAATGTCTTACCTCTGAAGTACATCCCGAATCTGGGAGTTAACTTCAGCTTTGCTGGGGTCTATTTGGCGAATGACAGTGTGCCTGGTGCATACGCACATCCGGCAGCCACTTCATGGGGGCCGTCGCAATTGGAACCACGCACCTGGCGTCGGCGTTTGAGCCAAATGGGGACCCGTGGTGCAAGCAACCCTCCCCACGTGTTAGCGTGCGTGAGATTCAGCTGGCGGCATTTTACTAGGTGCGTGTTGGTAGAGTGGGACTGAGGTTTGCTTGCTCCTGTGGATGTAGAAGAAGTCAAAGGGCCTGCCCAGCCCTGCGGTCCCCTCAGTCAACTCTGTTTCGGAGACATAACGATTTGGATTGCTAACAAGTCAGGAAAGTTTCAAGCCCTTGGAAGATCAGTTAAACACCAACACGGAATGAGAGTCAAAAGACAATATGTCATCTTTTTGAGAATTTTACTCACTTCAAGCACATGAAACACACATATTGACAAAGGCATGCCAGAGCCCAGTTTTCGAGGCCGAGGAAGGACCCCGAGAGCGCGCAGCGCAGCAGGCTTCCCAGCGTCCCAAACACTGCTCTCGGGGCGGGGCGCAGCGGAAGGGCTGCACCTCTCAGTGTTCCCAAACTTTTCCCTTATTCAGCCATCTAGAGAGCAAAAACTCAGTCATTCCCCAGTTTCCTATTGACGTCCCAGCAGAAGTCTGACTCCTGCGCGTCGCCCAGTTTCTCAGGCAACCAATCACTGGCACGGAAGCTTTTCCTGGCGCGTTTCCGGAGAGCCATGTGAACTACAATGTCCCGCACCAGAATTCAATGAGGCAGAGTCCCTGCATCGGCTCCCTGCCTGGCCTGGGCTAACACATCCGCAGAAGCGCCACAGCCAGGGAGCTTCGGAGTCACCGCAGAGAGTCTGCTCGCTGCTCTGCGCTCCTCAGTCCCACAGTCCCCTCCAAGTCACGGGAGCGGGAGGCCAAGGAGCCCCTGCCACCTGCAGTCTCACTCCAGGTCAAAATCACTGTCCTCTGAGGAGGAGGAAACCTGAAGGTCCTCATAGAGGACACTCGGTGGGACACGAACACCGGGACCCTGAGACTTCTCTGAGACATGAGGGCTCTGAGCGAGGAAGGCTCCCGGCTTCTCAGGAGAGTGAAATGAGGGAGCTGTCAGGAGGCTGGAGCTCCACCATCCATTGTCCAGTCTCCGGAAGAGCACTCTGAGAGGCTGGGCCCCGCCATGGCTGGCCGCTGGGTGACGGGACACGGTGCAGGCCTGGGCAGTAGGCAGGCAAGGTCTGCTGTGCGGAGGCTGCCGGTCGATGCTGGGCACCTGGGCGGGTGTCCTCCGGCCCATCTGGGGCGACGTACTCGCTCCAAGTTCGGTTGCGGCCGGCGGAGGTTGGAGAGCGTCCCGTGCCCCGAGCTCACCTCCCTGGATGGCGTCTTCGGGGATCTGGAAGGGACCCAGTCTCGGTATCTTGGGGAAGTTCAGGCAAGCCTGAATCGGAGCCTGGGCAGGTCTCTTGGCTCCTGGCCTGAAGCTGAGATTGGAGCCTAGGCCCAAGCTGCGTGTGGCGGCTGGTGGGCAGGGCTGTGAGGTCAGCGCGGGACGTCTGTCTTGTGCCCGGGGGCTGATGGCCTGGAGCAGGCCGTGGGTTTGGGAGGCAGCCTGGGGAACTTCTCGGCAGCCACCCTCCGGGCTGCTGTGAGTGGGCTTCACCACGAGGAAAGGCCCCGGGCCCTGGTGCCTGACTGCAGGCTGAGGGATGGGGGCCGCAGCCCCTGTCTGTCGAAGACTAGAGGAGGAGCTCACACTGGCTTTTCTGAGGGGAGACAGTGAAGCCAAGACGGAACCCCTGTCAGACATTTCGGTAGCTGAGCCATCAGTGAGGACAGGGTCCACGCGTGGCCTCTTACTGGTTGTGTGGAGCGGCACTGGCCTGCTTGCAACCTGAAAGACAGGAAACCACACACGTTACAAGTTCCTCTGCATGGAGCCGAAACGAAAATCAGCCACTTCCAAAGACGAGGGGCACGCGCCATGAAATTCTCCATACAGAATCGACAGGCGGTCCTTGGAAGTAGGGACAGACCCTCCACCTGAGTGCTGATCAGGACAAGACTCATGAAAGATGCGCTCTCGAGCTATGTGTAGCTGATCCGAGCACACCATTGTTCAAAAGAACAATGTCTTGGGCATTAACTGGATCGGAGTGCCTCCACTCAGCCTTCCCTGAAGTGGAAGGGACTAATGCCCTTCTGAAGGCAGGTTGGTGGCTCAAGGGTTCTCAGGGGGTGTTCTCTGAAAAGCTGCATGTTCCTGGGTTTAGCCCTCTCCATGTTTGGGGCCTCTGAGGGACGAATTTCCTCACGCCGCCAGGAACATGTTGTTGGCAGGCTTGCCGTAATTGGACAGAAAGAAAGCAACGGGAAATAAGGCATCCTCAGATGCCTTCACCTGCAATCCAACTGACCTGGAAGGATGGTGGAGTCCCTGACCCCAAGAAGGCAAGAAAGAGGGGTTCCCCGATTCCCTCCCGCAGCCGGGAAGCCGAAAGGAAATCAACCAGTGTGACCTAGAGGAGAAAAAGACCAGGGGCCCGGGGTGACACTCACCCTCAGATCATCACAAGATTCCGTGGATCCTCTTCGATTTGGCAGCGGCTTCTCTGGAGGTTTCCCGGAAAATATCCGGAGGAGAGCCTTCCTCTGCGGGTCTTGCTGCCTGCAGAACAGAAAAAGGTCAGGCCGTGCCCCCTGGTTTTCCCCGGGAGACAGGGAGAACCCTGTCTGGGGCCCAGGCCCATTCCGTGTTGCGTGACACAGAAATGGACATCTGGTGCCCTTTCCGCCTCTGCACCTTCCCTCACCTGCCAACCTTCCCGTCCTCCTGGTGGCCCTCTAGGCTTCCCAACTAAGGACTGTGATTTGGACTCCATTGCTTTTCCCCCTGTCATGGGGAACCTGCACGAAGCGCCCCCGCCTCTCCCCGTCCCCGAGTCTCCCAGAGCCAGAGGGGCTCTTGGGTGTGGAAGAACGGAGGACAAGGAGCTGCGCTCTATTTCCTGCAGCGTTCCTTCCCTGGACCGGAGACGGAAAGGCACACGGTGTGCAGGTGCAGAGACACCATGTCCTTAGGAGGCAGTACTCTCAGAGTGGTGAAAACCCCTCCCACCGCTCACCTTGGTCTCTCTTCCTTCTCTCCCTTATCCTTGTTCAAGGGCCCCGGGTTCGCCTCCACCGGGGGCTTCCACGGTTTCAGGTTTTCCTTCCCTTCCTTCTTCCCGAAGGTCTGTGGAACCAGGGCTGCCTTCCAGCACTTCATGGGGCACCTGGTACTTCTGGCCGTGTGGCCAAAGGCCCCGCAGTCTTTGCACTTGAGCTGTGGGTGGAAAGGAAGTGATGTCAGTGAGTGAGCTGAAGCCACAGGCAGCCATCCGATGTCAACATTGAGAGGGATTATGAATTCAGAGCTGAATAAGGATTCCAAAGAGGGGACCCCGGCATGGGGCCCGTTAAGTGCTGGGAGAGTTCGGATACGATGTTCCCTCCCAAAGCCCATGTGACGGAGGACCTCTAAAAGGAAGGACTCGAGGTACTAAGGGGCACGATCATGACCCCGATGTCAACCACACAGCCAAAGGTGGCTACACAGGATTCTAAGTAGGAAGGGAGGTTGCCCCCAAGAGTCTCTCAAGGGATCTATGGGGCCGGGGAGGAGGTCCCAAGCCACGCCCACCTCGGATGGGTAAAGCAACCTGGGTGGTGGTGACAGAAACCTTTGGAATCCAACCCAGTCTCTGAGGACCCTGTGACAACCCCTCCCCCCGCCCCCACCCCCATACCCAAGAGATCCAGGGCTAGACTTACCCTGGGATCTTCTTCATCGGGCGGGGGAGCCCTTGGCGCAACTGGGGCCCTCCGCTGCTTCTGGAGGGTCTGGGCTCTCCCGAGTCTGTTGGCCCCAGTTTTGGGGTCACGACGGGCCAACATCTTCGTCTCCTGGGGGTTCTATGACCGCCTTTTTCGGGGGTTGATTGTTGGGTCACCTGAAACACACACAAACACACCCATATCGATGGTGAAGCACACTGGATATTCACACACACCCACAGGAAGCCCCCAGCTAACTCCTTGCCGCTGCGGTCGTGAGGAGACTTCACCACCGGTCGGTCAAGTCTGTGCCTCACACTGTGCTGTGTACACCCTCAGATATTGTGTGTTCCTCTGCCATGATTACCTAGTCCGAGTGTAAACCTCGCCTGCCACGGGGCCCATGGCCTAGGGGTGGGGAGCTGAGCTTTCTGCCCCAAACAATCCACTGATTCTGAAGACAGGACTGAGGTGTATCACGATTCACGCCGGTAGGAGACACGATGATTCTATCTCCCTTGACGGCCAGAATGATGGAAGCCGCAGGGCATGGCGTATGGCACCCTTTGGCAGGTCTGTTTGAAATCAGGGATAAGGGAGGCTTCCTGTCACAACTTGAATCGCTACTCTTGCCATTTCTAATTAGGCAACTTCCAAACACAAATTCATAGAGAGAAGTTTTCTTCCTCTCTATCGCACTAGCAGGTGATGGTCTTTCCTCTTCTATCGTTTTGGCTTTAGCTCCAGCCCCTCTTTATTTATTTTTCTGATATTTTACGCATGCCACACGAACCCGTCCAAACAAACGGTGAACAGGTGCCATAGCGTATCGATTTCTTACACGGCTGAAGGGCAAACCGCCCCTTTTTCAAAACCTCTTTTCCCATTTCCCCACCAATTCAGCACGCTGGTTTACATTTCCTTTCGCATTTCCATCTTGGTCTTATCCCACACGTGGAGACGGGAATGATTTCTCGTTTTCTGTTCCAAGAATTACCAGTAAGCAGAATACATCCTACCCCATCAGCAAGCCCCAGTGTGATCGATTTCTTTCACTCTCCCTCGTCTCTTCCCCCCCAAACCCCGCCCCACCCCTCAGGGACTACGTGAAACAAACAGTTGTTCGGTGAAACTAACCTGAAGTTACAGGTCAGCTTTCTTTCCTCGGCTGGCGCTCAGACGGGCAGGTGCTGGAGCAGCCCCGCTGGAAGCGATGCAGCATCCAGGAAGACCGAGGAAGGGGCGGAGAGGGACCTCTGCTTTCCAGGCTGCCTTTTATACCGCCTCTGGTCTCCGGACGTGGAGGGCACCCTAACCTGATCCATTACAGGTACCTTAATTGCAATTAACTTAATCCAATCACATGACCTGGAGACGTCTGTCTGCACAGCCCACTCTAAGATCATGTTCACCTTTGGCCGACATTCTAAAACCTACGAGTACAGCTGCAAGCTTCGAAGGATAGTTGTTCCCCGTCAGACGTGTGACACTGGTTCGTTTACCCTTGTCTCGTTTTCCGTCTTGATTGCCTTTTGTTTGTCTGTTCGTGTTAAAAAAAAAAATGTGGTAAAATAGACGCCTTTTAATTGGGCCGTGTCTACTACATCTCGACGTAGGCCTCAGTGTCATCAAGGAGATTCTCCTGGACACGCCGTCACGGCCATGATCCATCTTCAGAGCTTCTCTTTCTTCCCCACGGTAAGTCTGTCAGCAGAGAACACTGACCACACCCTCATGTGTTTTCTCCTCCAGGAGGCGCTTGGAAACCACCGTGAGTTGGACTGCACTGGGAAACACAGATGAAGAAAGTCAAGACCGCTTTGTCCTTCAGCGCCTGGCTCCCTTTTCAACTCGTCTTGCGACTCCAGGCATTATGCCTGAAAAGTCTCCGGGACGCCTGTGAGGCTCTACTTCCCTGGGTCCCATTGCCATTTCTCTGCATTTGCGAGGATCCACCGGACCTTCTTTGGAACTCCCCCGTCGGTGAACTTTGGTGCCACGTCCCCTAATTCTGTCCTTGGTCATCTGCACCTGCACGGGTTAGGCTCCATGTTCCATGGACGGGAAGAGACAGGCAGGAGTCGGAATGCTTAACCGACACACTGGGGCATTTTCTCCTGTAGCCCAAGTGACCCCATGGTCTGGTCGAGCTTTGGAACCGGTCGTGTCCCCCTCGACACTGCAACCGACTCCCAGTTTCTCAATCTTGTTGGCCCCCCGGCGACCTCCGGTTCGATGAATTGCACCTGCTGAAACTCGAGTTCCCTTTGACTTGCGCTTCATGAATTATTCGTGATTCAGGTTGGAACCCCAGCTTACGACCCCCTGTAGGCCGTTCTCTGAGCTTTCCGGTCACATCGTTTCCTTTCACGCTCTTTGGTTCATCGTGGTCCTGCTCGTTCTGCTGTCAGAGGAGCAGAGATTTGATCTTCTTGATTCTGGATACTGATACTTTCTAGGTGATCTGGATAAGCAAGATGACGACCCTCAAGAGCGGCGGAAAGGGAGCAGCCATGTGGTGGGCTGCAGGGAATCCCGCTCAGTTCCCAGGGCTCCTAGATGTGGAATCCTGGTCAGAGTTGTTCCCAGGTCAGAGAATGGAGATAGCCTGTGCATGATGGGATAGCCCTGCCTAGATCGTTCAGTGAGTCTCTAGCTCAGCTACTCTTAGGATCGGGGGGAGGACCGTGGAAAGGCCCAGTGTCAGACATCCGGAAAGAAGACGGGATGAATGTCTTACCTCTGAAGTACATCCCGAATCTGGGAGTTAACTTCAGCTTTGCTGGGGTCTATTTGGCGAATGACAGTGTGCCTGGTGCATACGCACATCCGGCAGCCACTTCATGGGGGCCGTCGCAATTGGAACCACGCACCTGGCGTCGGCGTTTGAGCCAAATGGGGACCCGTGGTGCAAGCAACCCTCCCCACGTGTTAGCGTGCGTGAGATTCAGCTGGCGGCATTTTACTAGGTGCGTGTTGGTAGAGTGGGGCTGAGGTTTGCTTGCTCCTGTGGATGTAGAAGAAGTCAAAGGGCCTGCCCAGCCCTGCGGTCCCCTCAGTCAACTCTGTTTCGGAGACATAACGATTTGGATTGCTAACAAGTCAGGAAAGTTTCAAGCCCTTGGAAGATCAGTTAAACACCAACACGGAATGAGAGTCAAAAGACAATATGTCATCTTTTTGAGAATTTTACTCACTTCAAGCACATGAAACACACATATTGACAAAGGCATGCCAGAGCCCAGTTTTCGAGGCCGAGGAAGGACCCCGAGAGCGCGCAGCGCAGCAGGCTTCCCAGCGTCCCAAACACTGCTCTCGGGGCGGGGCGCAGCGGAAGGGCTGCACCTCTCAGTGTTCCCAAACTTTTCCCTTATTCAGCCATCTAGAGAGCAAAAACTCAGTCATTCCCCAGTTTCCTATTGACGTCCCAGCAGAAGTCTGACTCCTGCGCGTCGCCCAGTTTCTCAGGCAACCAATCACTGGCACGGAAGCTTTTCCTGGCGCGTTTCCGGAGAGCCATGTGAACTACAATGTCCCGCACCAGAATTCAATGAGGCAGAGTCCCTGCATCGGCTCCCTGCCTGGCCTGGGCTAACACATCCGCAGAAGCGCCACAGCCAGGGAGCTTCGGAGTCACCGCAGAGAGTCTGCTCGCTGCTCTGCGCTCCTCAGTCCCACAGTCCCCTCCAAGTCACGGGAGCGGGAGGCCAAGGAGCCCCTGCCACCTGCAGTCTCACTCCAGGTCAAAATCACTGTCCTCTGAGGAGGAGGAAACCTGAAGGTCCTCATAGAGGACACTCGGTGGGACACGAACACCGGGACCCTGAGACTTCTCTGAGACATGAGGGCTCTGAGCGAGGAAGGCTCCCGGCTTCTCAGGAGAGTGAAATGAGGGAGCTGTCAGGAGGCTGGAGCTCCACCATCCATTGTCCAGTCTCCGGAAGAGCACTCTGAGAGGCTGGGCCCCGCCATGGCTGGCCGCTGGGTGACGGGACACGGTGCAGGCCTGGGCAGTAGGCAGGCAAGGTCTGCTGTGCGGAGGCTGCCGGTCGATGCTGGGCACCTGGGCGGGTGTCCTCCGGCCCATCTGGGGCGACGTACTCGCTCCAAGTTCGGTTGCGGCCGGCGGAGGTTGGAGAGCGTCCCGTGCCCCGAGCTCACCTCCCTGGATGGCGTCTTCGGGGATCTGGAAGGGACCCAGTCTCGGTATCTTGGGGAAGTTCAGGCAAGCCTGAATCGGAGCCTGGGCAGGTCTCTTGGCTCCTGGCCTGAAGCTGAGATTGGAGCCTAGGCCCAAGCTGCGTGTGGCGGCTGGTGGGCAGGGCTGTGAGGTCAGCGCGGGACGTCTGTCTTGTGCCCGGGGGCTGATGGCCTGGAGCAGGCCGTGGGTTTGGGAGGCAGCCTGGGGAACTTCTCGGCAGCCACCCTCCGGGCTGCTGTGAGTGGGCTTCACCACGAGGAAAGGCCCCGGGCCCTGGTGCCTGACTGCAGGCTGAGGGATGGGGGCCGCAGCCCCTGTCTGTCGAAGACTAGAGGAGGAGCTCACACTGGCTTTTCTGAGGGGAGACAGTGAAGCCAAGACGGAACCCCTGTCAGACATTTCGGTAGCTGAGCCATCAGTGAGGACAGGGTCCACGCGTGGCCTCTTACTGGTTGTGTGGAGCGGCACTGGCCTGCTTGCAACCTGAAAGACAGGAAACCACACACGTTACAAGTTCCTCTGCATGGAGCCGAAACGAAAATCAGCCACTTCCAAAGACGAGGGGCACGCGCCATGAAATTCTCCATACAGAATCGACAGGCGGTCCTTGGAAGTAGGGACAGACCCTCCACCTGAGTGCTGATCAGGACAAGACTCATGAAAGATGCGCTCTCGAGCTATGTGTAGCTGATCCGAGCACACCATTGTTCAAAAGAACAATGTCTTGGGCATTAACTGGATCGGAGTGCCTCCACTCAGCCTTCCCTGAAGTGGAAGGGACTAATGCCCTTCTGAAGGCAGGTTGGTGGCTCAAGGGTTCTCAGGGGGTGTTCTCTGAAAAGCTGCATGTTCCTGGGTTTAGCCCTCTCCATGTTTGGGGCCTCTGAGGGACGAATTTCCTCACGCCGCCAGGAACATGTTGTTGGCAGGCTTGCCGTAATTGGACAGAAAGAAAGCAACGGGAAATAAGGCATCCTCAGATGCCTTCACCTGCAATCCAACTGACCTGGAAGGATGGTGGAGTCCCTGACCCCAAGAAGGCAAGAAAGAGGGGTTCCCCGATTCCCTCCCGCAGCCGGGAAGCCGAAAGGAAATCAACCAGTGTGACCTAGAGGAGAAAAAGACCAGGGGCCCGGGGTGACACTCACCCTCAGATCATCACAAGATTCCGTGGATCCTCTTCGATTTGGCAGCGGCTTCTCTGGAGGTTTCCCGGAAAATATCCGGAGGAGAGCCTTCCTCTGCGGGTCTTGCTGCCTGCAGAACAGAAAAAGGTCAGGCCGTGCCCCCTGGTTTTCCCCGGGAGACAGGGAGAACCCTGTCTGGGGCCCAGGCCCATTCCGTGTTGCGTGACACAGAAATGGACATCTGGTGCCCTTTCCGCCTCTGCACCTTCCCTCACCTGCCAACCTTCCCGTCCTCCTGGTGGCCCTCTAGGCTTCCCAACTAAGGACTGTGATTTGGACTCCATTGCTTTTCCCCCTGTCATGGGGAACCTGCACGAAGCGCCCCCGCCTCTCCCCGTCCCCGAGTCTCCCAGAGCCAGAGGGGCTCTTGGGTGTGGAAGAACGGAGGACAAGGAGCTGCGCTCTATTTCCTGCAGCGTTCCTTCCCTGGACCGGAGACGGAAAGGCACACGGTGTGCAGGTGCAGAGACACCATGTCCTTAGGAGGCAGTACTCTCAGAGTGGTGAAAACCCCTCCCACCGCTCACCTTGGTCTCTCTTCCTTCTCTCCCTTATCCTTGTTCAAGGGCCCCGGGTTCGCCTCCACCGGGGGCTTCCACGGTTTCAGGTTTTCCTTCCCTTCCTTCTTCCCGAAGGTCTGTGGAACCAGGGCTGCCTTCCAGCACTTCATGGGGCACCTGGTACTTCTGGCCGTGTGGCCAAAGGCCCCGCAGTCTTTGCACTTGAGCTGTGGGTGGAAAGGAAGTGATGTCAGTGAGTGAGCTGAAGCCACAGGCAGCCATCCGATGTCAACATTGAGAGGGATTATGAATTCAGAGCTGAATAAGGATTCCAAAGAGGGGACCCCGGCATGGGGCCCGTTAAGTGCTGGGAGAGTTCGGATACGATGTTCCCTCCCAAAGCCCATGTGACGGAGGACCTCTAAAAGGAAGGACTCGAGGTACTAAGGGGCACGATCGTGACCCCGATGTCAACCACACAGCCAAAGGTGGCTACACAGGATTCTAAGTAGGAAGGGAGGTTGCCCCCAAGAGTCTCTCAAGGGATCTATGGGGCCGGGGAGGAGGTCCCAAGCCACGCCCACCTCGGATGGGTAAAGCAACCTGGGTGGTGGTGACAGAAACCTTTGGAATCCAACCCAGTCTCTGAGGACCCTGTGACAACCCCTCCCCCCGCCCCCACCCCCATACCCAAGAGATCCAGGGCTAGACTTACCCTGGGATCTTCTTCATCGGGCGGGGGAGCCCTTGGCGCAACTGGGGCCCTCCGCTGCTTCTGGAGGGTCTGGGCTCTCCCGAGTCTGTTGGCCCCAGTTTTGGGGTCATGACGGGCCAACATCTTCGTCTCCTGGGGGTTCTATGACCGCCTTTTTCGGGGGTTGATTGTTGGGTCACCTGAAACACACACAAACACACCCATATCGATGGTGAAGCACACTGGATATTCACACACACCCACAGGAAGCCCCCAGCTAACTCCTTGCCGCTGCGGTCGTGAGGAGACTTCACCACCGGTCGGTCAAGTCTGTGCCTCACACTGTGCTGTGTACACCCTCAGATATTGTGTGTTCCTCTGCCATGATTACCTAGTCCGAGTGTAAACCTCGCCTGCCACGGGGCCCATGGCCTAGGGGTGGGGAGCTGAGCTTTCTGCCCCAAACAATCCACTGATTCTGAAGACAGGACTGAGGTGTATCACGATTCACGCCGGTAGGAGACACGATGATTCTATCTCCCTTGACGGCCAGAATGATGGAAGCCGCAGGGCATGGCGTATGGCACCCTTTGGCAGGTCTGTTTGAAATCAGGGATAAGGGAGGCTTCCTGTCACAACTTGAATCGCTACTCTTGCCATTTCTAATTAGGCAACTTCCAAACACAAATTCATAGAGAGAAGTTTTCTTCCTCTCTATCGCACTAGCAGGTGATGGTCTTTCCTGTTCTATCGTTTTGGCTTTAGCTCCAGCCCCTCTTTATTTATTTTTCTGATATTTTACGCATGCCACACGAACCCGTCCAAACAAACGGTGAACAGGTGCCATAGCGTATCGATTTCTTACACGGCTGAAGGGCAAACCGCCCCTTTTTCAAAACCTCTTTTCCCATTTCCCCACCAATTCAGCACGCTGGTTTACATTTCCTTTCGCATTTCCATCTTGGTCTTATCCCACACGTGGAGACGGGAATGATTTCTCGTTTTCTGTTCCAAGAATTACCAGTAAGCAGAATACATCCTACCCCATCAGCAAGCCCCAGTGTGATCGATTTCTTTCACTCTCCCTCGTCTCTTCCCCCCCAAACCCCGCCCCACCCCTCAGGGACTACGTGAAACAAACAGTTGTTCGGTGAAACTAACCTGAAGTTACAGGTCAGCTTTCTTTCCTCGGCTGGCGCTCAGACGGGCAGGTGCTGGAGCAGCCCCGCTGGAAGCGATGCAGCATCCAGGAAGACCGAGGAAGGGGCGGAGAGGGACCTCTGCTTTCCAGGCTGCCTTTTATACCGCCTCTGGTCTCCGGACGTGGAGGGCACCCTAACCTGATCCATTACAGGTACCTTAATTGCAATTAACTTAATCCAATCACATGACCTGGAGACGTCTGTCTGCACAGCCCACTCTAAGATCATGTTCACCTTTGGCCGACATTCTAAAACCTACGAGTACAGCTGCAAGCTTTGAAGGATAGTTGTTCCCCGTCAGACGTGTGACACTGGTTCGTTTAACCTTGTCTCGTTTTCCCTCTTGATTGCCTTTTGTTTGTCTGTTTGTGTTAAAAAAAAAATGTGGTAAAATAGACGCCTTTTAATTGGGCCGTGTCTACTACATCTCGACGTAGGCCTCAGTGTCATCAAGGAGATTCTCCTGGACACGCCGTCACGGCCATGATCCATCTTCAGAGCTTCTCTTTCTTCCCCACGGTAAGTCTGTCAGCAGAGAACACTGACCACACCCTCATGTGTTTTCTCCTCCAGGAGGCGCTTGGAAACCACCGTGAGTTGGACTGCACTGGGAAACACAGATGAAGAAAGTCAAGACCGCTTTGTCCTTCAGCGCCTGGCTCCCTTTTCAACTCGTCTTGCGACTCCAGGCATTATGCCTGAAAAGTCTCCGGGACGCCTGTGAGGCTCTACTTCCCTGGGTCCCATTGCCATTTCTCTGCATTTGCGAGGATCCACCGGACCTTCTTTGGAACTCCCCCGTCGGTGAACTTTGGTGCCACGTCCCCTAATTCTGTCCTTGGTCATCTGCACCTGCACGGGTTAGGCTCCATGTTCCATGGACGGGAAGAGACAGGCAGGAGTCGGAATGCTTAACCGACACACTGGGGCATTTTCTCCTGTAGCCCAAGTGACCCCATGGTCTGGTCGAGCTTTGGAACCGGTCGTGTCCCCCTCGACACTGCAACCGACTCCCAGTTTCTCAATCTTGTTGGCCCCCCGGCGACCTCCGGTTCGATGAATTGCACCTGCTGAAACTCGAGTTCCCTTTGACTTGCGCTTCATGAATTATTCGTGATTCAGGTTGGAACCCCAGCTTACGACCCCCTGTAGGCCGTTCTCTGAGCTTTCCGGTCACATCGTTTCCTTTCACGCTCTTTGGTTCATCGTGGTCCTGCTCGTTCTGCTGTCAGAGGAGCAGAGATTTGATCTTCTTGATTCTGGATACTGATACTTTCTAGGTGATCTGGATAAGCAAGATGACGACCCTCAAGAGCGGCGGAAAGGGAGCAGCCATGTGGTGGGCCGCAGGGAATCCCGCTCAGTTCCCAGGGCTCCTAGATGTGGAATCCTGGTCAGAGTTGTTCCCAGGTCAGAGAATGGAGATAGCCTGTGCATGATGGGATAGCCCTGCCTAGATCGTTCAGTGAGTCTCTAGCTCAGCTACTCTTAGGATCGGGGGGAGGACCGTGGAAAGGCCCAGTGTCAGACATCCGGAAAGAAGACGGGATGAATGTCTTACCTCTGAAGTACATCCCGAATCTGGGAGTTAACTTCAGCTTTGCTGGGGTCTATTTGGCGAATGACAGTGTGCCTGGTGCATACGCACATCCGGCAGCCACTTCATGGGGGCCGTCGCAATTGGAACCACGCACCTGGCGTCGGCGTTTGAGCCAAATGGGGACCCGTGGTGCAAGCAACCCTCCCCACGTGTTAGCGTGCGTGAGATTCAGCTGGCGGCATTTTACTAGGTGCGTGTTGGTAGAGTGGGGCTGAGGTTTGCTTGCTCCTGTGGATGTAGAAGAAGTCAAAGGGCCTGCCCAGCCCTGCGGTCCCCTCAGTCAACTCTGTTTCGGAGACATAACGATTTGGATTGCTAACAAGTCAGGAAAGTTTCAAGCCCTTGGAAGATCAGTTAAACACCAACACGGAATGAGAGTCAAAAGACAATATGTCATCTTTTTGAGAATTTTACTCACTTCAAGCACATGAAACACACATATTGACAAAGGCATGCCAGAGCCCAGTTTTCGAGGCCGAGGAAGGACCCCGAGAGCGCGCAGCGCAGCAGGCTTCCCAGCGTCCCAAACACTGCTCTCGGGGCGGGGCGCAGCGGAAGGGCTGCACCTCTCAGTGTTCCCAAACTTTTCCCTTATTCAGTCATCTAGAGAGCAAAAACTCAGTCATTCCCCAGTTTCCTATTGACGTCCCAGCAGAAGTCTGACTCCTGCGCGTTGCCCAGTTTCTCAGGCAACCAATCACTGGCACGGAAGCTTTTCCTGGCGCGTTTCCGGAGAGCCATGTGAACTACAATGTCCCGCACCAGAATTCAATGAGGCAGAGTCCCTGCATCGGCTCCCTGCCTGGCCTGGGCTAACACATCCGCAGAAGCGCCACAGCCAGGGAGCTTCGGAGTCACCGCAGAGAGTCTGCTCGCTGCTCTGCGCTCCTCAGTCCCACAGTCCCCTCCAAGTCACGGGAGCGGGAGGCCAAGGAGCCCCTGCCACCTGCAGTCTCACTCCAGGTCAAAATCACTGTCCTCTGAGGAGGAGGAAACCTGAAGGTCCTCATAGAGGACACTCGGTGGGACACGAACACCGGGACCCTGAGACTTCTCTGAGACATGAGGGCTCTGAGCGAGGAAGGCTCCCGGCTTCTCAGGAGAGTGAAATGAGGGAGCTGTCAGGAGGCTGGAGCTCCACCATCCATTGTCCAGTCTCCGGAAGAGCACTCTGAGAGGCTGGGCCCCGCCATGGCTGGCCGCTGGGTGACGGGACACGGTGCAGGCCTGGGCAGTAGGCAGGCAAGGTCTGCTGTGCGGAGGCTGCCGGTCGATGCTGGGCACCTGGGCGGGTGTCCTCCGGCCCATCTGGGGCGACGTACTCGCTCCAAGTTCGGTTGCGGCCGGCGGAGGTTGGAGAGCGTCCCGTGCCCCGAGCTCACCTCCCTGGATGGCGTCTTCGGGGATCTGGAAGGGACCCAGTCTCGGTATCTTGGGGAAGTTCAGGCAAGCCTGAATCGGAGCCTGGGCAGGTCTCTTGGCTCCTGGCCTGAAGCTGAGATTGGAGCCTAGGCCCAAGCTGCGTGTGGCGGCTGGTGGGCAGGGCTGTGAGGTCAGCGCGGGACGTCTGTCTTGTGCCCGGGGGCTGATGGCCTGGAGCAGGCCGTGGGTTTGGGAGGCAGCCTGGGGAACTTCTCGGCAGCCACCCTCCGGGCTGCTGTGAGTGGGCTTCACCACGAGGAAAGGCCCCGGGCCCTGGTGCCTGACTGCAGGCTGAGGGATGGGGGCCGCAGCCCCTGTCTGTCGAAGACTAGAGGAGGAGCTCACACTGGCTTTTCTGAGGGGAGACAGTGAAGCCAAGACGGAACCCCTGTCAGACATTTCGGTAGCTGAGCCATCAGTGAGGACAGGGTCCACGCGTGGCCTCTTACTGGTTGTGTGGAGCGGCACTGGCCTGCTTGCAACCTGAAAGACAGGAAACCACACACGTTACAAGTTCCTCTGCATGGAGCCGAAACGAAAATCAGCCACTTCCAAAGACGAGGGGCACGCGCCATGAAATTCTCCATACAGAATCGACAGGCGGTCCTTGGAAGTAGGGACAGACCCTCCACCTGAGTGCTGATCAGGACAAGACTCATGAAAGATGCGCTCTCGAGCTATGTGTAGCTGATCCGAGCACACCATTGTTCAAAAGAACAATGTCTTGGGCATTAACTGGATCGGAGTGCCTCCACTCAGCCTTCCCTGAAGTGGAAGGGACTAATGCCCTTCTGAAGGCAGGTTGGTGGCTCAAGGGTTCTCAGGGGGTGTTCTCTGAAAAGCTGCATGTTCCTGGGTTTAGCCCTCTCCATGTTTGGGGCCTCTGAGGGACGAATTTCCTCACGCCGCCAGGAACATGTTGTTGGCAGGCTTGCCGTAATTGGACAGAAAGAAAGCAACGGGAAATAAGGCATCCTCAGATGCCTTCACCTGCAATCCAACTGACCTGGAAGGATGGTGGAGTCCCTGACCCCAAGAAGGCAAGAAAGAGGGGTTCCCCGATTCCCTCTCGCAGCCGGGAAGCTGAAAGGAAATCAACCAGTGTGACCTAGAGGAGAAAAAGACCAGGGGCCCGGGGTGACACTCACCCTCAGATCATCACAAGATTCCGTGGATCCTCTTCGATTTGGCAGCGGCTTCTCTGGAGGTTTCCCGGAAAATATCCGGAGGAGAGCCTTCCTCTGCGGGTCTTGCTGCCTGCAGAACAGAAAAAGGTCAGGCCGTGCCCCCTGGTTTTCCCCGGGAGACAGGGAGAACCCTGTCTGGGGCCCAGGCCCATTCCGTGTTGCGTGACACAGAAATGGACATCTGGTGCCCTTTCCGCCTCTGCACCTTCCCTCACCTGCCAACCTTCCCGTCCTCCTGGTGGCCCTCTAGGCTTCCCAACTAAGGACTGTGATTTGGACTCCATTGCTTTTCCCCCTGTCATGGGGAACCTGCACGAAGCGCCCCCGCCTCTCCCCGTCCCCGAGTCTCCCAGAGCCAGAGGGGCTCTTGGGTGTGGAAGAACGGAGGACAAGGAGCTGCGCTCTATTTCCTGCAGCGTTCCTTCCCTGGACCGGAGACGGAAAGGCACACGGTGTGCAGGTGCAGAGACACCATGTCCTTAGGAGGCAGTACTCTCAGAGTGGTGAAAACCCCTCCCACCGCTCACCTTGGTCTCTCTTCCTTCTCTCCCTTATCCTTGTTCAAGGGCCCCGGGTTCGCCTCCACCGGGGGCTTCCACGGTTTCAGGTTTTCCTTCCCTTCCTTCTTCCCGAAGGTCTGTGGAACCAGGGCTGCCTTCCAGCACTTCATGGGGCACCTGGTACTTCTGGCCGTGTGGCCAAAGGCCCCGCAGTCTTTGCACTTGAGCTGTGGGTGGAAAGGAAGTGATGTCAGTGAGTGAGCTGAAGCCACAGGCAGCCATCCGATGTCAACATTGAGAGGGATTATGAATTCAGAGCTGAATAAGGATTCCAAAGAGGGGACCCCGGCATGGGGCCCGTTAAGTGCTGGGAGAGTTCGGATACGATGTTCCCTCCCAAAGCCCATGTGACGGAGGACCTCTAAAAGGAAGGACTCGAGGTACTAAGGGGCACGATCGTGACCCCGATGTCAACCACACAGCCAAAGGTGGCTACACAGGATTCTAAGTAGGAAGGGAGGTTGCCCCCAAGAGTCTCTCAAGGGATCTATGGGGCCGGGGAGGAGGTCCCAAGCCACGCCCACCTCGGATGGGTAAAGCAACCTGGGTGGTGGTGACAGAAACCTTTGGAATCCAACCCAGTCTCTGAGGACCCTGTGACAACCCCTCCCCCCGCCCCCACCCCCATACCCAAGAGATCCAGGGCTAGACTTACCCTGGGATCTTCTTCATCGGGCGGGGGAGCCCTTGGCGCAACTGGGGCCCTCCGCTGCTTCTGGAGGGTCTGGGCTCTCCCGAGTCTGTTGGCCCCAGTTTTGGGGTCACGACGGGCCAACATCTTCGTCTCCTGGGGGTTCTATGACCGCCTTTTTCGGGGGTTGATTGTTGGGTCACCTGAAACACACACAAACACACCCATATGGACGGTGAAGCACACTGGATATTCACACACACCCACAGGAAGCCCCCAGCTAACTCCTTGCCGCTGTGGTCGTGAGGAGACTTCACCACCGGTCGGTCAAGTCTGTGCCTCACACTGTGCTGTGTACACCCTCAGATATTGTGTGTTCCTCTGCCATGATTACCTAGTCCGAGTGTAAACCTCACCTGCCACGGGGCCCATGGCCTAGGGGTGGGGAGCTGAGCTTTCTGCCCCAAACAATCCACTGATTCTGAAGACAGGACTGAGGTGTATCACGATTCACGCCGGTAGGAGACACGATGATTCTATCTCCCTTGACGGCCAGAATGATGGAAGCCGCAGGGCATGGCGTATGGCACCCTTTGGCAGGTCTGTTTGAAATCAGGGATAAGGGAGGCTTCCTGTCACAACTTGAATCGCTACTCTTGCCATTTCTAATTAGGCAACTTCCAAACACAAATTCATAGAGAGAAGTTTTCTTCCTCTCTATCGCACTAGCAGGTGATGGTCTTTCCTGTTCTATCGTTTTGGCTTTAGCTCCAGCCCCTCTTTATTTATTTTTCTGATATTTTACGCATGCCACACGAACCCGTCCAAACAAACGGTGAACAGGTGCCATAGCGTATCGATTTCTTACACGGCTGAAGGGCAAACCGCCCCTTTTTCAAAACCTCTTTTCCCATTTCCCCACCAATTCAGCACGCTGGTTTACATTTCCTTTCGCATTTCCATCTTGGTCTTATCCCACACGTGGAGACGGGAATGATTTCTCGTTTTCTGTTCCAAGAATTACCAGTAAGCAGAATACATCCTACCCCATCAGCAAGCCCCAGTGTGATCGATTTCTTTCACTCTCCCTCGTCTCTTCCCCCCCAAACCCCGCCCCACCCCTCAGGGACTACGTGAAACAAACAGTTGTTCGGTGAAACTAACCTGAAGTTACAGGTCAGCTTTCTTTCCTCGGCTGGCGCTCAGACGGGCAGGTGCTGGAGCAGCCCCGCTGGAAGCGATGCAGCATCCAGGAAGACCGAGGAAGGGGCGGAGAGGGACCTCTGCTTTCCAGGCTGCCTTTTATACCGCCTCTGGTCTCCGGACGTGGAGGGCACCCTAACCTGATCCATTACAGGTACCTTAATTGCAATTAACTTAATCCAATCACATGACCTGGAGACGTCTGTCTGCACAGCCCACTCTAAGATCATGTTCACCTTTGGCCGACATTCTAAAACCTACGAGTACAGCTGCAAGCTTTGAAGGATAGTTGTTCCCCGTCAGACGTGTGACACTGGTTCGTTTACCCTTGTCTCGTTTTCCGTCTTGATTGCCTTTTGTTTGTCTGTTCGTGTTAAAAAAAAAAATGTGGTAAAATAGACGCCTTTTAATTGGGCCGTGTCTACTACATCTCGACGTAGGCCTCAGTGTCATCAAGGAGATTCTCCTGGACACGCCGTCACGGCCATGATCCATCTTCAGAGCTTCTCTTTCTTCCCCACGGTAAGTCTGTCAGCAGAGAACACTGACCACACCCTCATGTGTTTTCTCCTCCAGGAGGCGCTTGGAAACCACCGTGAGTTGGACTGCACTGGGAAACACAGATGAAGAAAGTCAAGACCGCTTTGTCCTTCAGCGCCTGGCTCCCTTTTCAACTCGTCTTGCGACTCCAGGCATTATGCCTGAAAAGTCTCCGGGACGCCTGTGAGGCTCTACTTCCCTGGGTCCCATTGCCATTTCTCTGCATTTGCGAGGATCCACCGGACCTTCTTTGGAACTCCCCCGTCGGTGAACTTTGGTGCCACGTCCCCTAATTCTGTCCTTGGTCATCTGCACCTGCACGGGTTAGGCTCCATGTTCCATGGACGGGAAGAGACAGGCAGGAGTCGGAATGCTTAACCGACACACTGGGGCATTTTCTCCTGTAGCCCAAGTGACCCCATGGTCTGGTCGAGCTTTGGAACCGGTCGCGTCCCCCTCGACACTGCACCCGACTCCCAGTTTCTCAATCTTGTTGGCCCCCCGGCGACCTCCAGTTCGATGAATTGCACCTGCTGAAACTCGAGTTCCCTTTGACTTGCGCTTCATGAATTATTCGTGATTCAGGTTGGAACCCCAGCTTACGACCCCCTGTAGGCCGTTCTCTGAGCTTTCCGGTCACATCGTTTCCTTTCACGCTCTTTGGTTCATCGTGGTCCTGCTCGTTCTGCTGTCAGAGGAGCAGAGAGTTGATCTTCTTGATTCTGGATACTGATACTTTCTAGGTGATCTGGATAAGCAAGATGACGACCCTCAAGAGCGGCGGAAATGGAGCAGCCATGTGGTGGGCCGCAGGGAATCCCGCTCAGTTCCCAGGGCTCCTAGATGTGGAATCCTGGTCAGAGTTGTTCCCAGGTCAGAGAATGGAGATAGCCTGTGCATGATGGGATAGCCCTGCCTAGATCGTTCAGTGAGTCTCTAGCTCAGCTACTCTTAGGATCGGGGGGAGGACCGTGGAAAGGCCCGGTGTCAGACATCCGGAAAGAAGACGGGATGAATGTCTTACCTCTGAAGTACATCCCGAATCTGGGAGTTAACTTCAGCTTTGCTGGGGTCTATTTGGCGAATGACAGTGTGCCTGGTGCATACGCACATCCGGCAGCCACTTCATGGGGGCCGTCGCAATTGGAACCACGCACCTGGCGTCGGCGTTTGAGCCAAATGGGGACCCGTGGTGCAAGCAACCCTCCCCACGTGTTAGCGTGCGTGAGATTCAGCTGGCGGCATTTTACTAGGTGCGTGTTGGTAGAGTGGGGCTGAGGTTTGCTTGCTCCTGTGGATGTAGAAGAAGTCAAAGGGCCTGCCCAGCCCTGCGGTCCCCTCAGTCAACTCTGTTTCGGAGACATAACGATTTGGATTGCTAACAAGTCAGGAAAGTTTCAAGCCCTTGGAAGATCAGTTAAACACAAACACGGAATTAGAGTCAAAAGACAATATGTCATCTTTTTGAGAATTTTACTCACTTCAAGCACATGAAACACACATATTGACAAAGGCATGCCAGAGCCCAGTTTTCGAGGCCGAGGAAGGACCCCGAGAGCGCGCAGCGCAGCAGGCTTCCCAGCGTCCCAAACACTGCTCTCGGGGCGGGGCGCAGCGGAAGGGCTGCACCTCTCAGTGTTCCCAAACTTTTCCCTTATTCAGTCATCTAGAGAGCAAAAACTCAGTCATTCCCCAGTTTCCTATTGACGTCCCAGCAGAAGTCTGACTCCTGCGCGTCGCCCAGTTTCTCAGGCAACCAATCACTGGCACGGAAGCTTTTCCTGGCGCGTTTCCGGAGAGCCATGTGAACTACAATGTCCCTCACCAGAATTCAATGAGGCAGAGTCCCTGCATCGGCTCCCTGCCTGGCCTGGGCTAACACATCCGCAGAAGCGCCACAGCCAGGGAGCTTCGGAGTCACCGCAGAGAGTCTGCTCGCTGCTCTGCGCTCCTCAGTCCCACAGTCCCCTCCAAGTCACGGGAGCGGGAGGCCAAGGAGCCCCTGCCACCTGCAGTCTCACTCCAGGTCAAAATCACTGTCCTCTGAGGAGGAGGAAACCTGAAGGTCCTCATAGAGGACACTCGGTGGGACACGAACACCGGGACCCTGAGACTTCTCTGAGACATGAGGGCTCTGAGCGAGGAAGGCTCCCGGCTTCTCAGGAGAGTGAAATGAGGGAGCTGTCAGGAGGCTGGAGCTCCACCATCCATTGTCCAGTCTCCGGAAGAGCACTCTGAGAGGCTGGGCCCCGCCATGGCTGGCCGCTGGGTGACGGGACACAGTGCAGGCCTGGGCAGTAGGCAGGCAAGGTCTGCTGTGCGGAGGCTGCCGGTCGATGCTGGGCACCTGGGCGGGTGTCCTCCGGCCCATCTGGGGCGACGTACTCGCTCCAAGTTCGGTTGCGGCCGGCGGAGGTTGGAGAGTGTCCCGTGCCCCGAGCTCACCTCCCTGGATGGCGTCTTCGGGGATCTGGAAGGGACCCAGTCTCGGTATCTTGGGGAAGTTCAGGCAAGCCTGAATCGGAGCCTGGGCAGGTCTCTTGGCTCCTGGCCTGAAGCTGAGATTGGAGCCTAGGCCCAAGCTGCGTGTGGCGGCTGGTGGGCAGGGCTGTGAGGTCAGCGCGGGACGTCTGTCTTGTGCCCGGGGGCTGATGGCCTGGAGCAGGCCGTGGGTTTGGGAGGCAGCCTGGGGAACTTCTCGGCAGCCACCCTCCGGGCTGCTGTGAGTGGGCTTCACCACGAGGAAAGGCCCCGGGCCCTGGTGCCTGACTGCAGGCTGAGGGATGGGGGCCGCAGCCCCTGTCTGTCGAAGACTAGAGGAGGAGCTCACACTGGCTTTTCTGAGGGGAGACAGTGAAGCCAAGACGGAACCCCTGTCAGACATTTCGGTAGCTGAGCCATCAGTGAGGACAGGGTCCACGCGTGGCCTCTTACTGGTTGTGTGGAGCGGCACTGGCCTGCTTGCAACCTGAAAGACAGGAAACCACACACGTTACAAGTTCCTCTGCATGGAGCCGAAACGAAAATCAGCCACTTCCAAAGACGAGGGGCACGCGCCATGAAATTCTCCATACAGAATCGACAGGCGGTCCTTGGAAGTAGGGACAGACCCTCCACCTGAGTGCTGATCAGGACAAGACTCGTGAAAGATGCGCTCTCGAGCTATGTGTAGCTGATCCGAGCACACCATTGTTCAAAAGAACAATGTCTTGGGCATTAACTGGATCGGAGTGCCTCCACTCAGCCTTCCCTGAAGTGGAAGGGACTAATGCCCTTCTGAAGGCAGGTTGGTGGCTCAAGGGTTCTCAGGGGGTGTTCTCTGAAAAGCTGCATGTTCCTGGGTTTAGCCCTCTCCATGTTTGGGGCCTCTGAGGGACGAATTTCCTCACGCCGCCAGGAACATGTTGTTGGCAGGCTTGCCGTAATTGGACAGAAAGAAAGCAACGGGAAATAAGGCATCCTCAGATGCCTTCACCTGCAATCCAACTGACCTGGAAGGATGGTGGAGTCCCTGACCCCAAGAAGGCAAGAAAGAGGGGTTCCCCGATTCCCTCCCGCAGCCGGGAAGCCGAAAGGAAATCAACCAGTGTGACCTAGAGGACAAAAAGACCAGGGGCCCGGGGTGACACTCCCCCTCAGATCATCACAAGATTCCGTGGATCCTCTTCGATTTGGCAGCGGCTTCTCTGGAGGTTTCCCGGAAAATATCCGGAGGAGAGCCTTCCTCTGCGGGTCTTGCTGCCTGCAGAACAGAAAAAGGTCAGGCCGTGCCCCCTGGTTTTCCCCGGGAGACAGGGAGAACCCTGTCTGGGGCCCAGGCCCATTCCGTGTTGCGTGACACAGAAATGGACATCTGGTGCCCTTTCCGCCTCTGCACCTTCCCTCACCTGCCAACCTTCCCGTCCTCCTGGTGGCCCTCTAGGCTTCCCAACTAAGGACTGTGATTTGGACTCCATTGCTTTTCCCCCTGTCATGGGGAACCTGCACGAAGCGCCCCCGCCTCTCCCCGTCCCCGAGTCTCCCAGAGCCAGAGGGGCTCTTGGGTGTGGAAGAACGGAGGACAAGGAGCTGCGCTCTATTTCCTGCAGCGTTCCTTCCCTGGACCGGAGACGGAAAGGCACACGGTGTGCAGGTGCAGAGACACCATGTCCTTAGGAGGCAGTACTCTCAGAGTGGTGAAAACCCCTCCCACCGCTCACCTTGGTCTCTCTTCCTTCTCTCCCTTATCCTTGTTCAAGGGCCCCGGGTTCGCCTCCACCGGGGGCTTCCACGGTTTCAGGTTTTCCTTCCCTTCCTTCTTCCCGAAGGTCTGTGGAACCAGGGCTGCCTTCCAGCACTTCATGGGGCACCTGGTACTTCTGGCCGTGTGGCCAAAGGCCCCGCAGTCTTTGCACTTGAGCTGTGGGTGGAAAGGAAGTGATGTCAGTGAGTGAGCTGAAGCCACAGGCAGCCATCCGATGTCAACATTGAGAGGGATTATGAATTCAGAGCTGAATAAGGATTCCAAAGAGGGGACCCCGGCATGGGGCCCGTTAAGTGCTGGGAGAGTTCGGATACGATGTTCCCTCCCAAAGCCCATGTGACGGAGGACCTCTAAAAGGAAGGACTCGAGGTACTAAGGGGCACGATCGTGACCCCGATGTCAACCACACAGCCAAAGGTGGCTACACAGGATTCTAAGTAGGAAGGGAGGTTGCCCCCAAGAGTCTCTCAAGGGATCTATGGGGCCGGGGAGGAGGTCCCAAGCCACGCCCACCTCGGATGGGTAAAGCAACCTGGGTGGTGGTGACAGAAACCTTTGGAATCCAACCCAGTCTCTGAGGACCCTGTGACAACCCCTCCCCCCGCCCCCACCCCCATACCCAAGAGATCCAGGGCTAGACTTACCCTGGGATCTTCTTCATCGGGCGGGGGAGCCCTTGGCGCAACTGGGGCCCTCCGCTGCTTCTGGAGGGTCTGGGCTCTCCCGAGTCTGTTGGCCCCAGTTTTGGGGTCACGACGGGCCAACATCTTCGTCTCCTGGGGGTTCTATGACCGCCTTTTTCGGGGGTTGATTGTTGGGTCACCTGAAACACACACAAACACACCCATATCGATGGTGAAGCACACTGGATATTCACACACACCCACAGGAAGCCCCCAGCTAACTCCTTGCCGCTGCGGTCGTGAGGAGACTTCACCACCGGTCGGTCAAGTCTGTGCCTCACACTGTGCTGTGTACACCCTCAGATATTGTGTGTTCCTCTGCCATGATTACCTAGTCCGAGTGTAAACCTCGCCTGCCACGGGGCCCATGGCCTAGGGGTGGGGAGCTGAGCTTTCTGCCCCAAACAATCCACTGATTCTGAAGACAGGACTGAGGTGTATCACGATTCACGCCGGTAGGAGACACGATGATTCTATCTCCCTTGACGGCCAGAATGATGGAAGCCGCAGGGCATGGCGTATGGCACCCTTTGGCAGGTCTGTTTGAAATCAGGGATAAGGGAGGCTTCCTGTCACAACTTGAATCGCTACTCTTGCCATTTCTAATTAGGCAACTTCCAAACACAAATTCATAGAGAGAAGTTTTCTTCCTCTCTATCGCACTAGCAGGTGATGGTCTTTCCTGTTCTATCGTTTTGGCTTTAGCTCCAGCCCCTCTTTATTTATTTTTCTGATATTTTACGCATGCCACACGAACCCGTCCAAACAAACGGTGAACAGGTGCCATAGCGTATCGATTTCTTACACGGCTGAAGGGCAAACCGCCCCTTTTTCAAAACCTCTTTTCCCATTTCCCCACCAATTCAGCACGCTGGTTTACATTTCCTTTCGCATTTCCATCTTGGTCTTATCCCACACGTGGAGACGGGAATGATTTCTCGTTTTCTGTTCCAAGAATTACCAGTAAGCAGAATACATCCTACCCCATCAGCAAGCCCCAGTGTGATCGATTTCTTTCACTCTCCCTCGTCTCTTCCCCCCCAAACCCCGCCCCACCCCTCAGGGACTACGTGAAACAAACAGTTGTTCGGTGAAACTAACCTGAAGTTACAGGTCAGCTTTCTTTCCTCGGCTGGCGCTCAGACGGGCAGGTGCTGGAGCAGCCCCGCTGGAAGCGATGCAGCATCCAGGAAGACCGAGGAAGGGGCGGAGAGGGACCTCTGCTTTCCAGGCTGCCTTTTATACCGCCTCTGGTCTCCGGACGTGGAGGGCACCCTAACCTGATCCATTACAGGTACCTTAATTGCAATTAACTTAATCCAATCACATGACCTGGAGACGTCTGTCTGCACAGCCCACTCTAAGATCATGTTCACCTTTGGCTGACATTCTAAAACCTACGAGTACAGCTGCAAGCTTCGAAGGATAGTTGTTCCCCGTCAGACGTGTGACACTGGTTCGTTTAACCTTGTCTCGTTTTCCGTCTTGATTGCCTTTTGTTTGTCTGTTTGTGTTAAAAAAAAAATGTGGTAAAATAGACGCCTTTTAATTGGGCCGTGTCTACTACATCTCGACGTAGGCCTCAGTGTCATCAAGGAGATTCTCCTGGACACGCCGTCACGGCCATGATCCATCTTCAGAGCTTCTCTTTCTTCCCCACGGTAAGTCTGTCAGCAGAGAACACTGACCACACCCTCATGTGTTTTCTCCTCCAGGAGGCGCTTGGAAACCACCGTGAGTTGGACTGCACTGGGAAACACAGATGAAGAAAGTCAAGACCGCTTTGTCCTTCAGCGCCTGGCTCCCTTTTCAACTCGTCTTGCGACTCCAGGCATTATGCCTGAAAAGTCTCCGGGACGCCTGTGAGGCTCTACTTCCCTGGGTCCCATTGCCATTTCTCTGCATTTGCGAGGATCCACCGGACCTTCTTTGGAACTCCCCCGTCGGTGAACTTTGGTGCCACGTCCCCTAATTCTGTCCTTGGTCATCTGCACCTGCACGGGTTAGGCTCCATGTTCCATGGACGGGAAGAGACAGGCAGGAGTCGGAATGCTTAACCGACACACTGGGGCATTTTCTCCTGTAGCCCAAGTGACCCCATGGTCTGGTCGAGCTTTGGAACCGGTCGTGTCCCCCTAGACACTGCAACCGACTCCCAGTTTCTCAATCTTGTTGGCCCCCCGGCGACCTCCGGTTCGATGAATTGCACCTGCTGAAACTCGAGTTCCCTTTGACTTGCGCTTCATGAATTATTCGTGATTCAGGTTGGAACCCCAGCTTACGACCCCCTGTAGGCCGTTCTCTGAGCTTTCCGGTCACATCGTTTCCTTTCACGCTCTTTGGTTCATCGTGGTCCTGCTCGTTCTGCTGTCAGAGGAGCAGAGATTTGATCTTCTTGATTCTGGATACTGATACTTTCTAGGTGATCTGGATAAGCAAGATGACGACCCTCAAGAGCGGCGGAAAGGGAGCAGCCATGTGGTGGGCTGCAGGGAATCCCGCTCAGTTCCCAGGGCTCCTAGATGTGGAATCCTGGTCAGAGTTGTTCCCAGGTCAGAGAATGGAGATAGCCTGTGCATGATGGGATAGCCCTGCCTAGATCGTTCAGTGAGTCTCTAGCTCAGCTACTCTTAGGATCGGGGGGAGGACCGTGGAAAGGCCCAGTGTCAGACATCCGGAAAGAAGACGGGATGAATGTCTTACCTCTGAAGTACATCCCGAATCTGGGAGTTAACTTCAGCTTTGCTGGGGTCTATTTGGCGAATGACAGTGTGCCTGGTGCATACGCACATCCGGCAGCCACTTCATGGGGGCCGTCGCAATTGGAACCACGCACCTGGCGTCGGCGTTTGAGCCAAATGGGGACCCGTGGTGCAAGCAACCCTCCCCACGTGTTAGCGTGCGTGAGATTCAGCTGGCGGCATTTTACTAGGTGCGTGTTGGTAGAGTGGGGCTGAGGTTTGCTTGCTCCTGTGGATGTAGAAGAAGTCAAAGGGCCTGCCCAGCCCTGCGGTCCCCTCAGTCAACTCTGTTTCGGAGACATAACGATTTGGATTGCTAACAAGTCAGGAAAGTTTCAAGCCCTTGGAAGATCAGTTAAACACCAACACGGAATGAGAGTCAAAAGACAATATGTCATCTTTTTGAGAATTTTACTCACTTCAAGCACATGAAACACACATATTGACAAAGGCATGCCAGAGCCCAGTTTTCGAGGCCGAGGAAGGACCCCGAGAGCGCGCAGCGCAGCAGGCTTCCCAGCGTCCCAAACACTGCTCTCGGGGCGGGGCGCAGCGGAAGGGCTGCACCTCTCAGTGTTCCCAAACTTTTCCCTTATTCAGTCATCTAGAGAGCAAAAACTCAGTCATTCCCCAGTTTCCTATTGACGTCCCAGCAGAAGTCTGACTCCTGCGCGTCGCCCAGTTTCTCAGGCAACCGATCACTGGCACGGAAGCTTTTCCTGGCGCGTTTCCGGAGAGCCATGTGAACTACAATGTCCCTCACCAGAATTCAATGAGGCAGAGTCCCTGCATCGGCTCCCTGCCTGGCCTGGGCTAACACATCCGCAGAAGCGCCACAGCCAGGGAGCTTCGGAGTCACCGCAGAGAGTCTGCTCGCTGCTCTGCGCTCCTCAGTCCCACAGTCCCCTCCAAGTCACGGGAGCGGGAGGCCAAGGAGCCCCTGCCACCTGCAGTCTCACTCCAGGTCAAAATCACTGTCCTCTGAGGAGGAGGAAACCTGAAGGTCCTCATAGAGGACACTCGGTGGGACACGAACACCGGGACCCTGAGACTTCTCTGAGACATGAGGGCTCTGAGCGAGGAAGGCTCCCGGCTTCTCAGGAGAGTGAAATGAGGGAGCTGTCAGGAGGCTGGAGCTCCACCATCCATTGTCCAGTCTCCGGAAGAGCACTCTGAGAGGCTGGGCCCCGCCATGGCTGGCCGCTGGGTGACGGGACACGGTGCAGGCCTGGGCAGTAGGCAGGCAAGGTCTGCTGTGCGGAGGCTGCCGGTCGATGCTGGGCACCTGGGCGGGTGTCCTCCGGCCCATCTGGGGCGACGTACTCGCTCCAAGTTCGGTTGCGGCCGGCGGAGGTTGGAGAGCGTCCCGTGCCCCGAGCTCACCTCCCTGGATGGCGTCTTCGGGGATCTGGAAGGGACCCAGTCTCGGTATCTTGGGGAAGTTCAGGCAAGCCTGAATCGGAGCCTGGGCAGGTCTCTTGGCTCCTGGCCTGAAGCTGAGATTGGAGCCTAGGCCCAAGCTGCGTGTGGCGGCTGGTGGGCAGGGCTGTGAGGTCAGCGCGGGACGTCTGTCTTGTGCCCGGGGGCTGATGGCCTGGAGCAGGCCGTGGGTTTGGGAGGCAGCCTGGGGAACTTCTCGGCAGCCACCCTCCGGGCTGCTGTGAGTGGGCTTCACCACGAGGAAAGGCCCCGGGCCCTGGTGCCTGACTGCAGGCTGAGGGATGGGGGCCGCAGCCCCTGTCTGTCGAAGACTAGAGGAGGAGCTCACACTGGCTTTTCTGAGGGGAGACAGTGAAGCCAAGACGGAACCCCTGTCAGACATTTCGGTAGCTGAGCCATCAGTGAGGACAGGGTCCACGCGTGGCCTCTTACTGGTTGTGTGGAGCGGCACTGGCCTGCTTGCAACCTGAAAGACAGGAAACCACACACGTTACAAGTTCCTCTGCATGGAGCCGAAACGAAAATCAGCCACTTCCAAAGACGAGGGGCACGCGCCATGAAATTCTCCATACAGAATCGACAGGCGGTCCTTGGAAGTAGGGACAGACCCTCCACCTGAGTGCTGATCAGGACAAGACTCATGAAAGATGCGCTCTCGAGCTATGTGTAGCTGATCCGAGCACACCATTGTTCAAAAGAACAATGTCTTGGGCATTAACTGGATCGGAGTGCCTCCACTCAGCCTTCCCTGAAGTGGAAGGGACTAATGCCCTTCTGAAGGCAGGTTGGTGGCTCAAGGGTTCTCAGGGGGTGTTCTCTGAAAAGCTGCATGTTCCTGGGTTTAGCCCTCTCCATGTTTGGGGCCTCTGAGGGACGAATTTCCTCACGCCGCCAGGAACATGTTGTTGGCAGGCTTGCCGTAATTGGACAGAAAGAAAGCAACGGGAAATAAGGCATCCTCAGATGCCTTCACCTGCAATCCAACTGACCTGGAAGGATGGTGGAGTCCCTGACCCCAAGAAGGCAAGAAAGAGGGGTTCCCCGATTCCCTCCCGCAGCCGGGAAGCCGAAAGGAAATCAACCAGTGTGACCTAGAGGAGAAAAAGACCAGGGGCCCGGGGTGACACTCACCCTCAGATCATCACAAGATTCCGTGGATCCTCTTCGATTTGGCAGCGGCTTCTCTGGAGGTTTCCCGGAAAATATCCGGAGGAGAGCCTTCCTCTGCGGGTCTTGCTGCCTGCAGAACAGAAAAAGGTCAGGCCGTGCCCCCTGGTTTTCCCCGGGAGACAGGGAGAACCCTGTCTGGGGCCCAGGCCCATTCCGTGTTGCGTGACACAGAAATGGACATCTGGTGCCCTTTCCGCCTCTGCACCTTCCCTCACCTGCCAACCTTCCCGTCCTCCTGGTGGCCCTCTAGGCTTCCCAACTAAGGACTGTGATTTGGACTCCATTGCTTTTCCCCCTGTCATGGGGAACCTGCACGAAGCGCCCCCGCCTCTCCCCGTCCCCGAGTCTCCCAGAGCCAGAGGGGCTCTTGGGTGTGGAAGAACGGAGGACAAGGAGCTGCGCTCTATTTCCTGCAGCGTTCCTTCCCTGGACCGGAGACGGAAAGGCACACGGTGTGCAGGTGCAGAGACACCATGTCCTTAGGAGGCAGTACTCTCAGAGTGGTGAAAACCCCTCCCACCGCTCACCTTGGTCTCTCTTCCTTCTCTCCCTTATCCTTGTTCAAGGGCCCCGGGTTCGCCTCCACCGGGGGCTTCCACGGTTTCAGGTTTTCCTTCCCTTCCTTCTTCCCGAAGGTCTGTGGAACCAGGGCTGCCTTCCAGCACTTCATGGGGCACCTGGTACTTCTGGCCGTGTGGCCAAAGGCCCCGCAGTCTTTGCACTTGAGCTGTGGGTGGAAAGGAAGTGATGTCAGTGAGTGAGCTGAAGCCACAGGCAGCCATCCGATGTCAACATTGAGAGGGATTATGAATTCAGAGCTGAATAAGGATTCCAAAGAGGGGACCCCGGCATGGGGCCCGTTAAGTGCTGGGAGAGTTCGGATACGATGTTCCCTCCCAAAGCCCATGTGACGGAGGACCTCTAAAAGGAAGGACTCGAGGTACTAAGGGGCACGATCGTGACCCCGATGTCAACCACACAGCCAAAGGTGGCTACACAGGATTCTAAGTAGGAAGGGAGGTTGCCCCCAAGAGTCTCTCAAGGGATCTATGGGGCCGGGGAGGAGGTCCCAAGCCACGCCCACCTCGGATGGGTAAAGCAACCTGGGTGGTGGTGACAGAAACCTTTGGAATCCAACCCAGTCTCTGAGGACCCTGTGACAACCCCTCCCCCCGCCCCCACCCCCATACCCAAGAGATCCAGGGCTAGACTTACCCTGGGATCTTCTTCATCGGGCGGGGGAGCCCTTGGCGCAACTGGGGCCCTCCGCTGCTTCTGGAGGGTCTGGGCTCTCCCGAGTCTGTTGGCCCCAGTTTTGGGGTCATGACGGGCCAACATCTTCGTCTCCTGGGGGTTCTATGACCGCCTTTTTCGGGGGTTGATTGTTGGGTCACCTGAAACACACACAAACACACCCATATCGATGGTGAAGCACACTGGATATTCACACACACCCACAGGAAGCCCCCAGCTAACTCCTTGCCGCTGCGGTCGTGAGGAGACTTCACCACCGGTCGGTCAAGTCTGTGCCTCACACTGTGCTGTGTACACCCTCAGATATTGTGTGTTCCTCTGCCATGATTACCTAGTCCGAGTGTAAACCTCGCCTGCCACGGGGCCCATGGCCTAGGGGTGGGGAGCTGAGCTTTCTGCCCCAAACAATCCACTGATTCTGAAGACAGGACTGAGGTGTATCACGATTCACGCCGGTAGGAGACACGATGATTCTATCTCCCTTGACGGCCAGAATGATGGAAGCCGCAGGGCATGGCGTATGGCACCCTTTGGCAGGTCTGTTTGAAATCAGGGATAAGGGAGGCTTCCTGTCACAACTTGAATCGCTACTCTTGCCATTTCTAATTAGGCAACTTCCAAACACAAATTCATAGAGAGAAGTTTTCTTCCTCTCTATCGCACTAGCAGGTGATGGTCTTTCCTGTTCTATCGTTTTGGCTTTAGCTCCAGCCCCTCTTTATTTATTTTTCTGATATTTTACGCATGCCACACGAACCCGTCCAAACAAACGGTGAACAGGTGCCATAGCGTATCGATTTCTTACACGGCTGAAGGGCAAACCGCCCCTTTTTCAAAACCTCTTTTCCCATTTCCCCACCAATTCAGCACGCTGGTTTACATTTCCTTTCGCATTTCCATCTTGGTCTTATCCCACACGTGGAGACGGGAATGATTTCTCGTTTTCTGTTCCAAGAATTACCAGTAAGCAGAATACATCCTACCCCATCAGCAAGCCCCAGTGTGATCGATTTCTTTCACTCTCCCTCGTCTCTTCCCCCCCAAACCCCGCCCCACCCCTCAGGGACTACGTGAAACAAACAGTTGTTCGGTGAAACTAACCTGAAGTTACAGGTCAGCTTTCTTTCCTCGGCTGGCGCTCAGACGGGCAGGTGCTGGAGCAGCCCCGCTGGAAGCGATGCAGCATCCAGGAAGACCGAGGAAGGGGCGGAGAGGGACCTCTGCTTTCCAGGCTGCCTTTTATACCGCCTCTGGTCTCCGGACGTGGAGGGCACCCTAACCTGATCCATTACAGGTACCTTAATTGCAATTAACTTAATCCAATCACATGACCTGGAGACGTCTGTCTGCACAGCCCACTCTAAGATCATGTTCACCTTTGGCCGACATTCTAAAACCTACGAGTACAGCTGCAAGCTTTGAAGGATAGTTGTTCCCCGTCAGACGTGTGACACTGGTTCGTTTAACCTTGTCTCGTTTTCCCTCTTGATTGCCTTTTGTTTGTCTGTTTGTGTTAAAAAAAAAATGTGGTAAAATAGACGCCTTTTAATTGGGCCGTGTCTACTACATCTCGACGTAGGCCTCAGTGTCATCAAGGAGATTCTCCTGGACACGCCGTCACGGCCATGATCCATCTTCAGAGCTTCTCTTTCTTCCCCACGGTAAGTCTGTCAGCAGAGAACACTGACCACACCCTCATGTGTTTTCTCCTCCAGGAGGCGCTTGGAAACCACCGTGAGTTGGACTGCACTGGGAAACACAGATGAAGAAAGTCAAGACCGCTTTGTCCTTCAGCGCCTGGCTCCCTTTTCAACTCGTCTTGCGACTCCAGGCATTATGCCTGAAAAGTCTCCGGGACGCCTGTGAGGCTCTACTTCCCTGGGTCCCATTGCCATTTCTCTGCATTTGCGAGGATCCACCGGACCTTCTTTGGAACTCCCCCGTCGGTGAACTTTGGTGCCACGTCCCCTAATTCTGTCCTTGGTCATCTGCACCTGCACGGGTTAGGCTCCATGTTCCATGGACGGGAAGAGACAGGCAGGAGTCGGAATGCTTAACCGACACACTGGGGCATTTTCTCCTGTAGCCCAAGTGACCCCATGGTCTGGTCGAGCTTTGGAACCGGTCGTGTCCCCCTCGACACTGCAACCGACTCCCAGTTTCTCAATCTTGTTGGCCCCCCGGCGACCTCCGGTTCGATGAATTGCACCTGCTGAAACTCGAGTTCCCTTTGACTTGCGCTTCATGAATTATTCGTGATTCAGGTTGGAACCCCAGCTTACGACCCCCTGTAGGCCGTTCTCTGAGCTTTCCGGTCACATCGTTTCCTTTCACGCTCTTTGGTTCATCGTGGTCCTGCTCGTTCTGCTGTCAGAGGAGCAGAGATTTGATCTTCTTGATTCTGGATACTGATACTTTCTAGGTGATCTGGATAAGCAAGATGACGACCCTCAAGAGCGGCGGAAAGGGAGCAGCCATGTGGTGGGCCGCAGGGAATCCCGCTCAGTTCCCAGGGCTCCTAGATGTGGAATCCTGGTCAGAGTTGTTCCCAGGTCAGAGAATGGAGATAGCCTGTGCATGATGGGATAGCCCTGCCTAGATCGTTCAGTGAGTCTCTAGCTCAGCTACTCTTAGGATCGGGGGGAGGACCGTGGAAAGGCCCAGTGTCAGACATCCGGAAAGAAGACGGGATGAATGTCTTACCTCTGAAGTACATCCCGAATCTGGGAGTTAACTTCAGCTTTGCTGGGGTCTATTTGGCGAATGACAGTGTGCCTGGTGCATACGCACATCCGGCAGCCACTTCATGGGGGCCGTCGCAATTGGAACCATGCACCTGGCGTCGGCGTTTGAGCCAAATGGGGACCCGTGGTGCAAGCAACCCTCCCCACGTGTTAGCGTGCGTGAGATTCAGCTGGCGGCATTTTACTAGGTGCGTGTTGGTAGAGTGGGGCTGAGGTTTGCTTGCTCCTGTGGATGTAGAAGAAGTCAAAGGGCCTGCCCAGCCCTGCGGTCCCCTCAGTCAACTCTGTTTCGGAGACATAACGATTTGGATTGCTAACAAGTCAGGAAAGTTTCAAGCCCTTGGAAGATCAGTTAAACACCAACACGGAATGAGAGTCAAAAGACAATATGTCATCTTTTTGAGAATTTTACTCACTTCAAGCACATGAAACACACATATTGACAAAGGCATGCCAGAGCCCAGTTTTCGAGGCCGAGGAAGGACCCCGAGAGCGCGCAGCGCAGCAGGCTTCCCAGCGTCCCAAACACTGCTCTCGGGGCGGGGCGCAGCGGAAGGGCTGCACCTCTCAGTGTTCCCAAACTTTTCCCTTATTCAGTCATCTAGAGAGCAAAAACTCAGTCATTCCCCAGTTTCCTATTGACGTCCCAGCAGAAGTCTGACTCCTGCGCGTCGCCCAGTTTCTCAGGCAACCAATCACTGGCACGGAAGCTTTTCCTGGCGCGTTTCCGGAGAGCCATGTGAACTACAATGTCCCGCACCAGAATTCAATGAGGCAGAGTCCCTGCATCGGCTCCCTGCCTGGCCTGGGCTAACACATCCGCAGAAGCGCCACAGCCAGGGAGCTTCGGAGTCACCGCAGAGAGTCTGCTCGCTGCTCTGCGCTCCTCAGTCCCACAGTCCCCTCCAAGTCACGGGAGCGGGAGGCCAAGGAGCCCCTGCCACCTGCAGTCTCACTCCAGGTCAAAATCACTGTCCTCTGAGGAGGAGGAAACCTGAAGGTCCTCATAGAGGACACTCGGTGGGACACGAACACCGGGACCCTGAGACTTCTCTGAGACATGAGGGCTCTGAGCGAGGAAGGCTCCCGGCTTCTCAGGAGAGTGAAATGAGGGAGCTGTCAGGAGGCTGGAGCTCCACCATCCATTGTCCAGTCTCCGGAAGAGCACTCTGAGAGGCTGGGCCCCGCCATGGCTGGCCGCTGGGTGACGGGACACGGTGCAGGCCTGGGCAGTAGGCAGGCAAGGTCTGCTGTGCGGAGGCTGCCGGTCGATGCTGGGCACCTGGGCGGGTGTCCTCCGGCCCATCTGGGGCGACGTACTCGCTCCAAGTTCGGTTGCGGCCGGCGGAGGTTGGAGAGCGTCCCGTGCCCCGAGCTCACCTCCCTGGATGGCGTCTTCGGGGATCTGGAAGGGACCCAGTCTCGGTATCTTGGGGAAGTTCAGGCAAGCCTGAATCGGAGCCTGGGCAGGTCTCTTGGCTCCTGGCCTGAAGCTGAGATTGGAGCCTAGGCCCAAGCTGCGTGTGGCGGCTGGTGGGCAGGGCTGTGAGGTCAGCGCGGGACGTCTGTCTTGTGCCCGGGGGCTGATGGCCTGGAGCAGGCCGTGGGTTTGGGAGGCAGCCTGGGGAACTTCTCGGCAGCCACCCTCCGGGCTGCTGTGAGTGGGCTTCACCACGAGGAAAGGCCCCGGGCCCTGGTGCCTGACTGCAGGCTGAGGGATGGGGGCCGCAGCCCCTGTCTGTCGAAGACTAGAGGAGGAGCTCACACTGGCTTTTCTGAGGGGAGACAGTGAAGCCAAGACGGAACCCCTGTCAGACATTTCGGTAGCTGAGCCATCAGTGAGGACAGGGTCCACGCGTGGCCTCTTACTGGTTGTGTGGAGCGGCACTGGCCTGCTTGCAACCTGAAAGACAGGAAACCACACACGTTACAAGTTCCTCTGCATGGAGCCGAAACGAAAATCAGCCACTTCCAAAGACGAGGGGCACGCGCCATGAAATTCTCCATACAGAATCGACAGGCGGTCCTTGGAAGTAGGGACAGACCCTCCACCTGAGTGCTGATCAGGACAAGACTCATGAAAGATGCGCTCTCGAGCTATGTGTAGCTGATCCGAGCACACCATTGTTCAAAAGAACAATGTCTTGGGCATTAACTGGATCGGAGTGCCTCCACTCAGCCTTCCCTGAAGTGGAAGGGACTAATGCCCTTCTGAAGGCAGGTTGGTGGCTCAAGGGTTCTCAGGGGGTGTTCTCTGAAAAGCTGCATGTTCCTGGGTTTAGCCCTCTCCATGTTTGGGGCCTCTGAGGGACGAATTTCCTCACGCCGCCAGGAACATGTTGTTGGCAGGCTTGCCGTAATTGGACAGAAAGAAAGCAACGGGAAATAAGGCATCCTCAGATGCCTTCACCTGCAATCCAACTGACCTGGAAGGATGGTGGAGTCCCTGACCCCAAGAAGGCAAGAAAGAGGGGTTCCCCGATTCCCTCCCGCAGCCGGGAAGCCGAAAGGAAATCAACCAGTGTGACCTAGAGGAGAAAAAGACCAGGGGCCCGGGGTGACACTCACCCTCAGATCATCACAAGATTCCGTGGATCCTCTTCGATTTGGCAGCGGCTTCTCTGGAGGTTTCCCGGAAAATATCCGGAGGAGAGCCTTCCTCTGCGGGTCTTGCTGCCTGCAGAACAGAAAAAGGTCAGGCCGTGCCCCCTGGTTTTCCCCGGGAGACAGGGAGAACCCTGTCTGGGGCCCAGGCCCATTCCGTGTTGCGTGACACAGAAATGGACATCTGGTGCCCTTTCCGCCTCTGCACCTTCCCTCACCTGCCAACCTTCCCGTCCTCCTGGTGGCCCTCTAGGCTTCCCAACTAAGGACTGTGATTTGGACTCCATTGCTTTTCCCCCTGTCATGGGGAACCTGCACGAAGCGCCCCCGCCTCTCCCCGTCCCCGAGTCTCCCAGAGCCAGAGGGGCTCTTGGGTGTGGAAGAACGGAGGACAAGGAGCTGCGCTCTATTTCCTGCAGTGTTCCTTCCCTGGACCGGAGACGGAAAGGCACACGGTGTGCAGGTGCAGAGACACCATGTCCTTAGGAGGCAGTACTCTCAGAGTGGTGAAAACCCCTCCCACCGCTCACCTTGGTCTCTCTTCCTTCTCTCCCTTATCCTTGTTCAAGGGCCCCGGGTTCGCCTCCACCGGGGGCTTCCACGGTTTCAGGTTTTCCTTCCCTTCCTTCTTCCCGAAGGTCTGTGGAACCAGGGCTGCCTTCCAGCACTTCATGGGGCACCTGGTACTTCTGGCCGTGTGGCCAAAGGCCCCGCAGTCTTTGCACTTGAGCTGTGGGTGGAAAGGAAGTGATGTCAGTGAGTGAGCTGAAGCCACAGGCAGCCATCCGATGTCAACATTGAGAGGGATTATGAATTCAGAGCTGAATAAGGATTCCAAAGAGGGGACCCCGGCATGGGGCCCGTTAAGTGCTGGGAGAGTTCGGATACGATGTTCCCTCCCAAAGCCCATGTGACGGAGGACCTCTAAAAGGAAGGACTCGAGGTACTAAGGGGCACGATCGTGACCCCGATGTCAACCACACAGCCAAAGGTGGCTACACAGGATTCTAAGTAGGAAGGGAGGTTGCCCCCAAGAGTCTCTCAAGGGATCTATGGGGCCGGGGAGGAGGTCCCAAGCCACGCCCACCTCGGATGGGTAAAGCAACCTGGGTGGTGGTGACAGAAACCTTTGGAATCCAACCCAGTCTCTGAGGACCCTGTGACAACCCCTCCCCCCGCCCCCACCCCCATACCCAAGAGATCCAGGGCTAGACTTACCCTGGGATCTTCTTCATCGGGCGGGGGAGCCCTTGGCGCAACTGGGGCCCTCCGCTGCTTCTGGAGGGTCTGGGCTCTCCCGAGTCTGTTGGCCCCAGTTTTGGGGTCATGACGGGCCAACATCTTCGTCTCCTGGGGGTTCTATGACCGCCTTTTTCGGGGGTTGATTGTTGGGTCACCTGAAACACACACAAACACACCCATATCGATGGTGAAGCACACTGGATATTCACACACACCCACAGGAAGCCCCCAGCTAACTCCTTGCCGCTGCGGTCGTGAGGAGACTTCACCACCGGTCGGTCAAGTCTGTGCCTCACACTGTGCTGTGTACACCCTCAGATATTGTGTGTTCCTCTGCCATGATTACCTAGTCCGAGTGTAAACCTCGCCTGCCACGGGGCCCATGGCCTAGGGGTGGGGAGCTGAGCTTTCTGCCCCAAACAATCCACTGATTCTGAAGACAGGACTGAGGTGTATCACGATTCACGCCGGTAGGAGACACGATGATTCTATCTCCCTTGACGGCCAGAATGATGGAAGCCGCAGGGCATGGCGTATGGCACCCTTTGGCAGGTCTGTTTGAAATCAGGGATAAGGGAGGCTTCATGTCACAACTTGAATCGCTACTCTTGCCATTTCTAATTAGGCAACTTCCAAACACAAATTCATAGAGAGAAGTTTTCTTCCTCTCTATCGCACTAGCAGGTGATGGTCTTTCCTGTTCTATCGTTTTGGCTTTAGCTCCAGCCCCTCTTTATTTATTTTTCTGATATTTTACGCATGCCACACGAACCCGTCCAAACAAACGGTGAACAGGTGCCATAGCGTATCGATTTCTTACACGGCTGAAGGGCAAACCGCCCCTTTTTCAAAACCTCTTTTCCCATTTCCCCACCAATTCAGCACGCTGGTTTACATTTCCTTTCGCATTTCCATCTTGGTCTTATCCCACACGTGGAGACGGGAATGATTTCTCGTTTTCTGTTCCAAGAATTACCAGTAAGCAGAATACATCCTACCCCATCAGCAAGCCCCAGTGTGATCGATTTCTTTCACTCTCCCTCGTCTCTTCCCCCCCAAACCCCGCCCCACCCCTCAGGGACTACGTGAAACAAACAGTTGTTCGGTGAAACTAACCTGAAGTTACAGGTCAGCTTTCTTTCCTCGGCTGGCGCTCAGACGGGCAGGTGCTGGAGCAGCCCCGCTGGAAGCGATGCAGCATCCAGGAAGACCGAGGAAGGGGCGGAGAGGGACCTCTGCTTTCCAGGCTGCCTTTTATACCGCCTCTGGTCTCCGGACGTGGAGGGCACCCTAACCTGATCCATTACAGGTACCTTAATTGCAATTAACTTAATCCAATCACATGACCTGGAGACGTCTGTCTGCACAGCCCACTCTAAGATCATGTTCACCTTTGGCCGACATTCTAAAACCTACGAGTACAGCTGCAAGCTTTGAAGGATAGTTGTTCCCCGTCAGACGTGTGACACTGGTTCGTTTAACCTTGTCTCGTTTTCCCTCTTGATTGCCTTTTGTTTGTCTGTTTGTGTTAAAAAAAAAATGTGGTAAAATAGACGCCTTTTAATTGGGCCGTGTCTACTACATCTCGACGTAGGCCTCAGTGTCATCAAGGAGATTCTCCTGGACACGCCGTCACGGCCATGATCCATCTTCAGAGCTTCTCTTTCTTCCCCACGGTAAGTCTGTCAGCAGAGAACACTGACCACACCCTCATGTGTTTTCTCCTCCAGGAGGCGCTTGGAAACCACCGTGAGTTGGACTGCACTGGGAAACACAGATGAAGAAAGTCAAGACCGCTTTGTCCTTCAGCGCCTGGCTCCCTTTTCAACTCGTCTTGCGACTCCAGGCATTATGCCTGAAAAGTCTCCGGGACGCCTGTGAGGCTCTACTTCCCTGGGTCCCATTGCCATTTCTCTGCATTTGCGAGGATCCACCGGACCTTCTTTGGAACTCCCCCGTCGGTGAACTTTGGTGCCACGTCCCCTAATTCTGTCCTTGGTCATCTGCACCTGCACGGGTTAGGCTCCATGTTCCATGGACGGGAAGAGACAGGCAGGAGTCGGAATGCTTAACCGACACACTGGGGCATTTTCTCCTGTAGCCCAAGTGACCCCATGGTCTGGTCGAGCTTTGGAACCGGTCGTGTCCCCCTCGACACTGCAACCGACTCCCAGTTTCTCAATCTTGTTGGCCCCCCGGCGACCTCCGGTTCGATGAATTGCACCTGCTGAAACTCGAGTTCCCTTTGACTTGCGCTTCATGAATTATTCGTGATTCAGGTTGGAACCCCAGCTTACGACCCCCTGTAGGCCGTTCTCTGAGCTTTCCGGTCACATCGTTTCCTTTCACGCTCTTTGGTTCATCGTGGTCCTGCTCGTTCTGCTGTCAGAGGAGCAGAGATTTGATCTTCTTGATTCTGGATACTGATACTTTCTAGGTGATCTGGATAAGCAAGATGACGACCCTCAAGAGCGGCGGAAAGGGAGCAGCCATGTGGTGGGCCGCAGGGAATCCCGCTCAGTTCCCAGGGCTCCTAGATGTGGAATCCTGGTCAGAGTTGTTCCCAGGTCAGAGAATGGAGATAGCCTGTGCATGATGGGATAGCCCTGCCTAGATCGTTCAGTGAGTCTCTAGCTCAGCTACTCTTAGGATCGGGGGGAGGACCGTGGAAAGGCCCAGTGTCAGACATCCGGAAAGAAGACGGGATGAATGTCTTACCTCTGAAGTACATCCCGAATCTGGGAGTTAACTTCAGCTTTGCTGGGGTCTATTTGGCGAATGACAGTGTGCCTGGTGCATACGCACATCCGGCAGCCACTTCATGGGGGCCGTCGCAATTGGAACCACGCACCTGGCGTCGGCGTTTGAGCCAAATGGGGACCCGTGGTGCAAGCAACCCTCCCCACGTGTTAGCGTGCGTGAGATTCAGCTGGCGGCATTTTACTAGGTGCGTGTTGGTAGAGTGGGGCTGAGGTTTGCTTGCTCCTGTGGATGTAGAAGAAGTCAAAGGGCCTGCCCAGCCCTGCGGTCCCCTCAGTCAACTCTGTTTCGGAGACATAACGATTTGGATTGCTAACAAGTCAGGAAAGTTTCAAGCCCTTGGAAGATCAGTTAAACACCAACACGGAATGAGAGTCAAAAGACAATATGTCATCTTTTTGAGAATTTTACTCACTTCAAGCACATGAAACACACATATTGACAAAGGCATGCCAGAGCCCAGTTTTCGAGGCCGAGGAAGGACCCCGAGAGCGCGCAGCGCAGCAGGCTTCCCAGCGTCCCAAACACTGCTCTCGGGGCGGGGCGCAGCGGAAGGGCTGCACCTCTCAGTGTTCCCAAACTTTTCCCTTATTCAGTCATCTAGAGAGCAAAAACTCAGTCATTCCCCAGTTTCCTATTGACGTCCCAGCAGAAGTCTGACTCCTGCGCGTCGCCCAGTTTCTCAGGCAACCAATCACTGGCACGGAAGCTTTTCCTGGCGCGTTTCCGGAGAGCCATGTGAACTACAATGTCCCGCACCAGAATTCAATGAGGCAGAGTCCCTGCATCGGCTCCCTGCCTGGCCTGGGCTAACACATCCGCAGAAGCGCCACAGCCAGGGAGCTTCGGAGTCACCGCAGAGAGTCTGCTCGCTGCTCTGCGCTCCTCAGTCCCACAGTCCCCTCCAAGTCACGGGAGCGGGAGGCCAAGGAGCCCCTGCCACCTGCAGTCTCACTCCAGGTCAAAATCACTGTCCTCTGAGGAGGAGGAAACCTGAAGGTCCTCATAGAGGACACTCGGTGGGACACGAACACCGGGACCCTGAGACTTCTCTGAGACATGAGGGCTCTGAGCGAGGAAGGCTCCCGGCTTCTCAGGAGAGTGAAATGAGGGAGCTGTCAGGAGGCTGGAGCTCCACCATCCATTGTCCAGTCTCCGGAAGAGCACTCTGAGAGGCTGGGCCCCGCCATGGCTGGCCGCTGGGTGACGGGACACGGTGCAGGCCTGGGCAGTAGGCAGGCAAGGTCTGCTGTGCGGAGGCTGCCGGTCGATGCTGGGCACCTGGGCGGGTGTCCTCCGGCCCATCTGGGGCGACGTACTCGCTCCAAGTTCGGTTGCGGCCGGCGGAGGTTGGAGAGCGTCCCGTGCCCCGAGCTCACCTCCCTGGATGGCGTCTTCGGGGATCTGGAAGGGACCCAGTCTCGGTATCTTGGGGAAGTTCAGGCAAGCCTGAATCGGAGCCTGGGCAGGTCTCTTGGCTCCTGGCCTGAAGCTGAGATTGGAGCCTAGGCCCAAGCTGCGTGTGGCGGCTGGTGGGCAGGGCTGTGAGGTCAGCGCGGGACGTCTGTCTTGTGCCCGGGGGCTGATGGCCTGGAGCAGGCCGTGGGTTTGGGAGGCAGCCTGGGGAACTTCTCGGCAGCCACCCTCCGGGCTGCTGTGAGTGGGCTTCACCACGAGGAAAGGCCCCGGGCCCTGGTGCCTGACTGCAGGCTGAGGGATGGGGGCCGCAGCCCCTGTCTGTCGAAGACTAGAGGAGGAGCTCACACTGGCTTTTCTGAGGGGAGACAGTGAAGCCAAGACGGAACCCCTGTCAGACATTTCGGTAGCTGAGCCATCAGTGAGGACAGGGTCCACGCGTGGCCTCTTACTGGTTGTGTGGAGCGGCACTGGCCTGCTTGCAACCTGAAAGACAGGAAACCACACACGTTACAAGTTCCTCTGCATGGAGCCGAAACGAAAATCAGCCACTTCCAAAGACGAGGGGCACGCGCCATGAAATTCTCCATACAGAATCGACAGGCGGTCCTTGGAAGTAGGGACAGACCCTCCACCTGAGTGCTGATCAGGACAAGACTCATGAAAGATGCGCTCTCGAGCTATGTGTAGCTGATCCGAGCACACCATTGTTCAAAAGAACAATGTCTTGGGCATTAACTGGATCGGAGTGCCTCCACTCAGCCTTCCCTGAAGTGGAAGGGACTAATGCCCTTCTGAAGGCAGGTTGGTGGCTCAAGGGTTCTCAGGGGGTGTTCTCTGAAAAGCTGCATGTTCCTGGGTTTAGCCCTCTCCATGTTTGGGGCCTCTGAGGGACGAATTTCCTCACGCCGCCAGGAACATGTTGTTGGCAGGCTTGCCGTAATTGGACAGAAAGAAAGCAACGGGAAATAAGGCATCCTCAGATGCCTTCACCTGCAATCCAACTGACCTGGAAGGATGGTGGAGTCCCTGACCCCAAGAAGGCAAGAAAGAGGGGTTCCCCGATTCCCTCCCGCAGCCGGGAAGCCGAAAGGAAATCAACCAGTGTGACCTAGAGGAGAAAAAGACCAGGGGCCCGGGGTGACACTCACCCTCAGATCATCACAAGATTCCGTGGATCCTCTTCGATTTGGCAGCGGCTTCTCTGGAGGTTTCCCGGAAAATATCCGGAGGAGAGCCTTCCTCTGCGGGTCTTGCTGCCTGCAGAACAGAAAAAGGTCAGGCCGTGCCCCCTGGTTTTCCCCGGGAGACAGGGAGAACCCTGTCTGGGGCCCAGGCCCATTCCGTGTTGCGTGACACAGAAATGGACATCTGGTGCCCTTTCCGCCTCTGCACCTTCCCTCACCTGCCAACCTTCCCGTCCTCCTGGTGGCCCTCTAGGCTTCCCAACTAAGGACTGTGATTTGGACTCCATTGCTTTTCCCCCTGTCATGGGGAACCTGCACGAAGCGCCCCCGCCTCTCCCCGTCCCCGAGTCTCCCAGAGCCAGAGGGGCTCTTGGGTGTGGAAGAACGGAGGACAAGGAGCTGCGCTCTATTTCCTGCAGCGTTCCTTCCCTGGACCGGAGACGGAAAGGCACACGGTGTGCAGGTGCAGAGACACCATGTCCTTAGGAGGCAGTACTCTCAGAGTGGTGAAAACCCCTCCCACCGCTCACCTTGGTCTCTCTTCCTTCTCTCCCTTATCCTTGTTCAAGGGCCCCGGGTTCGCCTCCACCGGGGGCTTCCACGGTTTCAGGTTTTCCTTCCCTTCCTTCTTCCCGAAGGTCTGTGGAACCAGGGCTGCCTTCCAGCACTTCATGGGGCACCTGGTACTTCTGGCCGTGTGGCCAAAGGCCCCGCAGTCTTTGCACTTGAGCTGTGGGTGGAAAGGAAGTGATGTCAGTGAGTGAGCTGAAGCCACAGGCAGCCATCCGATGTCAACATTGAGAGGGATTATGAATTCAGAGCTGAATAAGGATTCCAAAGAGGGGACCCCGGCATGGGGCCCGTTAAGTGCTGGGAGAGTTCGGATACGATGTTCCCTCCCAAAGCCCATGTGACGGAGGACCTCTAAAAGGAAGGACTCGAGGTACTAAGGGGCACGATCGTGACCCCGATGTCAACCACACAGCCAAAGGTGGCTACACAGGATTCTAAGTAGGAAGGGAGGTTGCCCCCAAGAGTCTCTCAAGGGATCTATGGGGCCGGGGAGGAGGTCCCAAGCCACGCCCACCTCGGATGGGTAAAGCAACCTGGGTGGTGGTGACAGAAACCTTTGGAATCCAACCCAGTCTCTGAGGACCCTGTGACAACCCCTCCCCCCGCCCCCACCCCCATACCCAAGAGATCCAGGGCTAGACTTACCCTGGGATCTTCTTCATCGGGCGGGGGAGCCCTTGGCGCAACTGGGGCCCTCCGCTGCTTCTGGAGGGTCTGGGCTCTCCCGAGTCTGTTGGCCCCAGTTTTGGGGTCATGACGGGCCAACATCTTCGTCTCCTGGGGGTTCTATGACCGCCTTTTTCGGGGGTTGATTGTTGGGTCACCTGAAACACACACAAACACACCCATATCGATGGTGAAGCACACTGGATATTCACACACACCCACAGGAAGCCCCCAGCTAACTCCTTGCCGCTGCGGTCGTGAGGAGACTTCACCACCGGTCGGTCAAGTCTGTGCCTCACACTGTGCTGTGTACACCCTCAGATATTGTGTGTTCCTCTGCCATGATTACCTAGTCCGAGTGTAAACCTCGCCTGCCACGGGGCCCATGGCCTAGGGGTGGGGAGCTGAGCTTTCTGCCCCAAACAATCCACTGATTCTGAAGACAGGACTGAGGTGTATCACGATTCACGCCGGTAGGAGACACGATGATTCTATCTCCCTTGACGGCCAGAATGATGGAAGCCGCAGGGCATGGCGTATGGCACCCTTTGGCAGGTCTGTTTGAAATCAGGGATAAGGGAGGCTTCCTGTCACAACTTGAATCGCTACTCTTGCCATTTCTAATTAGGCAACTTCCAAACACAAATTCATAGAGAGAAGTTTTCTTCCTCTCTATCGCACTAGCAGGTGATGGTCTTTCCTGTTCTATCGTTTTGGCTTTAGCTCCAGCCCCTCTTTATTTATTTTTCTGATATTTTACGCATGCCACACGAACCCGTCCAAACAAACGGTGAACAGGTGCCATAGCGTATCGATTTCTTACACGGCTGAAGGGCAAACCGCCCCTTTTTCAAAACCTCTTTTCCCATTTCCCCACCAATTCAGCACGCTGGTTTACATTTCCTTTCGCATTTCCATCTTGGTCTTATCCCACACGTGGAGACGGGAATGATTTCTCGTTTTCTGTTCCAAGAATTACCAGTAAGCAGAATACATCCTACCCCATCAGCAAGCCCCAGTGTGATCGATTTCTTTCACTCTCCCTCGTCTCTTCCCCCCCAAACCCCGCCCCACCCCTCAGGGACTACGTGAAACAAACAGTTGTTCGGTGAAACTAACCTGAAGTTACAGGTCAGCTTTCTTTCCTCGGCTGGCGCTCAGACGGGCAGGTGCTGGAGCAGCCCCGCTGGAAGCGATGCAGCATCCAGGAAGACCGAGGAAGGGGCGGAGAGGGACCTCTGCTTTCCAGGCTGCCTTTTATACCGCCTCTGGTCTCCGGACGTGGAGGGCACCCTAACCTGATCCATTACAGGTACCTTAATTGCAATTAACTTAATCCAATCACATGACCTGGAGACGTCTGTCTGCACAGCCCACTCTAAGATCATGTTCACCTTTGGCCGACATTCTAAAACCTACGAGTACAGCTGCAAGCTTTGAAGGATAGTTGTTCCCCGTCAGACGTGTGACACTGGTTCGTTTAACCTTGTCTCGTTTTCCCTCTTGATTGCCTTTTGTTTGTCTGTTTGTGTTAAAAAAAAAATGTGGTAAAATAGACGCCTTTTAATTGGGCCGTGTCTACTACATCTCGACGTAGGCCTCAGTGTCATCAAGGAGATTCTCCTGGACACGCCGTCACGGCCATGATCCATCTTCAGAGCTTCTCTTTCTTCCCCACGGTAAGTCTGTCAGCAGAGAACACTGACCACACCCTCATGTGTTTTCTCCTCCAGGAGGCGCTTGGAAACCACCGTGAGTTGGACTGCACTGGGAAACACAGATGAAGAAAGTCAAGACCGCTTTGTCCTTCAGCGCCTGGCTCCCTTTTCAACTCGTCTTGCGACTCCAGGCATTATGCCTGAAAAGTCTCCGGGACGCCTGTGAGGCTCTACTTCCCTGGGTCCCATTGCCATTTCTCTGCATTTGCGAGGATCCACCGGACCTTCTTTGGAACTCCCCCGTCGGTGAACTTTGGTGCCACGTCCCCTAATTCTGTCCTTGGTCATCTGCACCTGCACGGGTTAGGCTCCATGTTCCATGGACGGGAAGAGACAGGCAGGAGTCGGAATGCTTAACCGACACACTGGGGCATTTTCTCCTGTAGCCCAAGTGACCCCATGGTCTGGTCGAGCTTTGGAACCGGTCGTGTCCCCCTCGACACTGCAACCGACTCCCAGTTTCTCAATCTTGTTGGCCCCCCGGCGACCTCCGGTTCGATGAATTGCACCTGCTGAAACTCGAGTTCCCTTTGACTTGCGCTTCATGAATTATTCGTGATTCAGGTTGGAACCCCAGCTTACGACCCCCTGTAGGCCGTTCTCTGAGCTTTCCGGTCACATCGTTTCCTTTCACGCTCTTTGGTTCATCGTGGTCCTGCTCGTTCTGCTGTCAGAGGAGCAGAGATTTGATCTTCTTGATTCTGGATACTGATACTTTCTAGGTGATCTGGATAAGCAAGATGACGACCCTCAAGAGCGGCGGAAAGGGAGCAGCCATGTGGTGGGCCGCAGGGAATCCCGCTCAGTTCCCAGGGCTCCTAGATGTGGAATCCTGGTCAGAGTTGTTCCCAGGTCAGAGAATGGAGATAGCCTGTGCATGATGGGATAGCCCTGCCTAGATCGTTCAGTGAGTCTCTAGCTCAGCTACTCTTAGGATCGGGGGGAGGACCGTGGAAAGGCCCAGTGTCAGACATCCGGAAAGAAGACGGGATGAATGTCTTACCTCTGAAGTACATCCCGAATCTGGGAGTTAACTTCAGCTTTGCTGGGGTCTATTTGGCGAATGACAGTGTGCCTGGTGCATACGCACATCCGGCAGCCACTTCATGGGGGCCGTCGCAATTGGAACCACGCACCTGGCGTCGGCGTTTGAGCCAAATGGGGACCCGTGGTGCAAGCAACCCTCCCCACGTGTTAGCGTGCGTGAGATTCAGCTGGCGGCATTTTACTAGGTGCGTGTTGGTAGAGTGGGGCTGAGGTTTGCTTGCTCCTGTGGATGTAGAAGAAGTCAAAGGGCCTGCCCAGCCCTGCGGTCCCCTCAGTCAACTCTGTTTCGGAGACATAACGATTTGGATTGCTAACAAGTCAGGAAAGTTTCAAGCCCTTGGAAGATCAGTTAAACACCAACACGGAATGAGAGTCAAAAGACAATATGTCATCTTTTTGAGAATTTTACTCACTTCAAGCACATGAAACACACATATTGACAAAGGCATGCCAGAGCCCAGTTTTCGAGGCCGAGGAAGGACCCCGAGAGCGCGCAGCGCAGCAGGCTTCCCAGCGTCCCAAACACTGCTCTCGGGGCGGGGCGCAGCGGAAGGGCTGCACCTCTCAGTGTTCCCAAACTTTTCCCTTATTCAGTCATCTAGAGAGCAAAAACTCAGTCATTCCCCAGTTTCCTATTGACGTCCCAGCAGAAGTCTGACTCCTGCGCGTCGCCCAGTTTCTCAGGCAACCAATCACTGGCACGGAAGCTTTTCCTGGCGCGTTTCCGGAGAGCCATGTGAACTACAATGTCCCGCACCAGAATTCAATGAGGCAGAGTCCCTGCATCGGCTCCCTGCCTGGCCTGGGCTAACACATCCGCAGAAGCGCCACAGCCAGGGAGCTTCGGAGTCACCGCAGAGAGTCTGCTCGCTGCTCTGCGCTCCTCAGTCCCACAGTCCCCTCCAAGTCACGGGAGCGGGAGGCCAAGGAGCCCCTGCCACCTGCAGTCTCACTCCAGGTCAAAATCACTGTCCTCTGAGGAGGAGGAAACCTGAAGGTCCTCATAGAGGACACTCGGTGGGACACGAACACCGGGACCCTGAGACTTCTCTGAGACATGAGGGCTCTGAGCGAGGAAGGCTCCCGGCTTCTCAGGAGAGTGAAATGAGGGAGCTGTCAGGAGGCTGGAGCTCCACCATCCATTGTCCAGTCTCCGGAAGAGCACTCTGAGAGGCTGGGCCCCGCCATGGCTGGCCGCTGGGTGACGGGACACGGTGCAGGCCTGGGCAGTAGGCAGGCAAGGTCTGCTGTGCGGAGGCTGCCGGTCGATGCTGGGCACCTGGGCGGGTGTCCTCCGGCCCATCTGGGGCGACGTACTCGCTCCAAGTTCGGTTGCGGCCGGCGGAGGTTGGAGAGCGTCCCGTGCCCCGAGCTCACCTCCCTGGATGGCGTCTTCGGGGATCTGGAAGGGACCCAGTCTCGGTATCTTGGGGAAGTTCAGGCAAGCCTGAATCGGAGCCTGGGCAGGTCTCTTGGCTCCTGGCCTGAAGCTGAGATTGGAGCCTAGGCCCAAGCTGCGTGTGGCGGCTGGTGGGCAGGGCTGTGAGGTCAGCGCGGGACGTCTGTCTTGTGCCCGGGGGCTGATGGCCTGGAGCAGGCCGTGGGTTTGGGAGGCAGCCTGGGGAACTTCTCGGCAGCCACCCTCCGGGCTGCTGTGAGTGGGCTTCACCACGAGGAAAGGCCCCGGGCCCTGGTGCCTGACTGCAGGCTGAGGGATGGGGGCCGCAGCCCCTGTCTGTCGAAGACTAGAGGAGGAGCTCACACTGGCTTTTCTGAGGGGAGACAGTGAAGCCAAGACGGAACCCCTGTCAGACATTTCGGTAGCTGAGCCATCAGTGAGGACAGGGTCCACGCGTGGCCTCTTACTGGTTGTGTGGAGCGGCACTGGCCTGCTTGCAACCTGAAAGACAGGAAACCACACACGTTACAAGTTCCTCTGCATGGAGCCGAAACGAAAATCAGCCACTTCCAAAGACGAGGGGCACGCGCCATGAAATTCTCCATACAGAATCGACAGGCGGTCCTTGGAAGTAGGGACAGACCCTCCACCTGAGTGCTGATCAGGACAAGACTCATGAAAGATGCGCTCTCGAGCTATGTGTAGCTGATCCGAGCACACCATTGTTCAAAAGAACAATGTCTTGGGCATTAACTGGATCGGAGTGCCTCCACTCAGCCTTCCCTGAAGTGGAAGGGACTAATGCCCTTCTGAAGGCAGGTTGGTGGCTCAAGGGTTCTCAGGGGGTGTTCTCTGAAAAGCTGCATGTTCCTGGGTTTAGCCCTCTCCATGTTTGGGGCCTCTGAGGGACGAATTTCCTCACGCCGCCAGGAACATGTTGTTGGCAGGCTTGCCGTAATTGGACAGAAAGAAAGCAACGGGAAATAAGGCATCCTCAGATGCCTTCACCTGCAATCCAACTGACCTGGAAGGATGGTGGAGTCCCTGACCCCAAGAAGGCAAGAAAGAGGGGTTCCCCGATTCCCTCCCGCAGCCGGGAAGCCGAAAGGAAATCAACCAGTGTGACCTAGAGGACAAAAAGACCAGGGGCCCGGGGTGACACTCACCCTCAGATCATCACAAGATTCCGTGGATCCTCTTCGATTTGGCAGCGGCTTCTCTGGAGGTTTCCCGGAAAATATCCGGAGGAGAGCCTTCCTCTGCGGGTCTTGCTGCCTGCAGAACAGAAAAAGGTCAGGCCGTGCCCCCTGGTTTTCCCCGGGAGACAGGGAGAACCCTGTCTGGGGCCCAGGCCCATTCCGTGTTGCGTGACACAGAAATGGACATCTGGTGCCCTTTCCGCCTCTGCACCTTCCCTCACCTGCCAACCTTCCCGTCCTCCTGGTGGCCCTCTAGGCTTCCCAACTAAGGACTGTGATTTGGACTCCATTGCTTTTCCCCCTGTCATGGGGAACCTGCACGAAGCGCCCCCGCCTCTCCCCGTCCCCGAGTCTCCCAGAGCCAGAGGGGCTCTTGGGTGTGGAAGAACGGAGGACAAGGAGCTGCGCTCTATTTCCTGCAGCGTTCCTTCCCTGGACCGGAGACGGAAAGGCACACGGTGTGCAGGTGCAGAGACACCATGTCCTTAGGAGGCAGTACTCTCAGAGTGGTGAAAACCCCTCCCACCGCTCACCTTGGTCTCTCTTCCTTCTCTCCCTTATCCTTGTTCAAGGGCCCCGGGTTCGCCTCCACCGGGGGCTTCCACGGTTTCAGGTTTTCCTTCCCTTCCTTCTTCCCGAAGGTCTGTGGAACCAGGGCTGCCTTCCAGCACTTCATGGGGCACCTGGTACTTCTGGCCGTGTGGCCAAAGGCCCCGCAGTCTTTGCACTTGAGCTGTGGGTGGAAAGGAAGTGATGTCAGTGAGTGAGCTGAAGCCACAGGCAGCCATCCGATGTCAACATTGAGAGGGATTATGAATTCAGAGCTGAATAAGGATTCCAAAGAGGGGACCCCGGCATGGGGCCCGTTAAGTGCTGGGAGAGTTCGGATACGATGTTCCCTCCCAAAGCCCATGTGACGGAGGACCTCTAAAAGGAAGGACTCGAGGTACTAAGGGGCACGATCGTGACCCCGATGTCAACCACACAGCCAAAGGTGGCTACACAGGATTCTAAGTAGGAAGGGAGGTTGCCCCCAAGAGTCTCTCAAGGGATCTATGGGGCCGGGGAGGAGGTCCCAAGCCACGCCCACCTCGGATGGGTAAAGCAACCTGGGTGGTGGTGACAGAAACCTTTGGAATCCAACCCAGTCTCTGAGGACCCTGTGACAACCCCTCCCCCCGCCCCCACCCCCATACCCAAGAGATCCAGGGCTAGACTTACCCTGGGATCTTCTTCATCGGGCGGGGGAGCCCTTGGCGCAACTGGGGCCCTCCGCTGCTTCTGGAGGGTCTGGGCTCTCCCGAGTCTGTTGGCCCCAGTTTTGGGGTCATGACGGGCCAACATCTTCGTCTCCTGGGGGTTCTATGACCGCCTTTTTCGGGGGTTGATTGTTGGGTCACCTGAAACACACACAAACACACCCATATCGATGGTGAAGCACACTGGATATTCACACACACCCACAGGAAGCCCCCAGCTAACTCCTTGCCGCTGCGGTCGTGAGGAGACTTCACCACCGGTCGGTCAAGTCTGTGCCTCACACTGTGCTGTGTACACCCTCAGATATTGTGTGTTCCTCTGCCATGATTACCTAGTCCGAGTGTAAACCTCGCCTGCCACGGGGCCCATGGCCTAGGGGTGGGGAGCTGAGCTTTCTGCCCCAAACAATCCACTGATTCTGAAGACAGGACTGAGGTGTATCACGATTCACGCCGGTAGGAGACACGATGATTCTATCTCCCTTGACGGCCAGAATGATGGAAGCCGCAGGGCATGGCGTATGGCACCCTTTGGCAGGTCTGTTTGAAATCAGGGATAAGGGAGGCTTCCTGTCACAACTTGAATCGCTACTCTTGCCATTTCTAATTAGGCAACTTCCAAACACAAATTCATAGAGAGAAGTTTTCTTCCTCTCTATCGCACTAGCAGGTGATGGTCTTTCCTGTTCTATCGTTTTGGCTTTAGCTCCAGCCCCTCTTTATTTATTTTTCTGATATTTTACGCATGCCACACGAACCCGTCCAAACAAACGGTGAACAGGTGCCATAGCGTATCGATTTCTTACACGGCTGAAGGGCAAACCGCCCCTTTTTCAAAACCTCTTTTCCCATTTCCCCACCAATTCAGCACGCTGGTTTACATTTCCTTTCGCATTTCCATCTTGGTCTTATCCCACACGTGGAGACGGGAATGATTTCTCGTTTTCTGTTCCAAGAATTACCAGTAAGCAGAATACATCCTACCCCATCAGCAAGCCCCAGTGTGATCGATTTCTTTCACTCTCCCTCGTCTCTTCCCCCCCAAACCCCGCCCAACCCCTCAGGGACTACGTGAAACAAACAGTTGTTCGGTGAAACTAACCTGAAGTTACAGGTCAGCTTTCTTTCCTCGGCTGGCGCTCAGACGGGCAGGTGCTGGAGCAGCCCCGCTGGAAGCGATGCAGCATCCAGGAAGACCGAGGAAGGGGCGGAGAGGGACCTCTGCTTTCCAGGCTGCCTTTTATACCGCCTCTGGTCTCCGGACGTGGAGGGCACCCTAACCTGATCCATTACAGGTACCTTAATTGCAATTAACTTAATCCAATCACATGACCTGGAGACGTCTGTCTGCACAGCCCACTCTAAGATCATGTTCACCTTTGGCCGACATTCTAAAACCTACGAGTACAGCTGCAAGCTTTGAAGGATAGTTGTTCCCCGTCAGACGTGTGACACTGGTTCGTTTAACCTTGTCTCGTTTTCCCTCTTGATTGCCTTTTGTTTGTCTGTTTGTGTTAAAAAAAAAATGTGGTAAAATAGACGCCTTTTAATTGGGCCGTGTCTACTACATCTCGACGTAGGCCTCAGTGTCATCAAGGAGATTCTCCTGGACACGCCGTCACGGCCATGATCCATCTTCAGAGCTTCTCTTTCTTCCCCACGGTAAGTCTGTCAGCAGAGAACACTGACCACACCCTCATGTGTTTTCTCCTCCAGGAGGCGCTTGGAAACCACCGTGAGTTGGACTGCACTGGGAAACACAGATGAAGAAAGTCAAGACCGCTTTGTCCTTCAGCGCCTGGCTCCCTTTTCAACTCGTCTTGCGACTCCAGGCATTATGCCTGAAAAGTCTCCGGGACGCCTGTGAGGCTCTACTTCCCTGGGTCCCATTGCCATTTCTCTGCATTTGCGAGGATCCACCGGACCTTCTTTGGAACTCCCCCGTCGGTGAACTTTGGTGCCACGTCCCCTAATTCTGTCCTTGGTCATCTGCACCTGCACGGGTTAGGCTCCATGTTCCATGGACGGGAAGAGACAGGCAGGAGTCGGAATGCTTAACCGACACACTGGGGCATTTTCTCCTGTAGCCCAAGTGACCCCATGGTCTGGTCGAGCTTTGGAACCGGTCGTGTCCCCCTCGACACTGCAACCGACTCCCAGTTTCTCAATCTTGTTGGCCCCCCGGCGACCTCCGGTTCGATGAATTGCACCTGCTGAAACTCGAGTTCCCTTTGACTTGCGCTTCATGAATTATTCGTGATTCAGGTTGGAACCCCAGCTTACGACCCCCTGTAGGCCGTTCTCTGAGCTTTCCGGTCACATCGTTTCCTTTCACGCTCTTTGGTTCATCGTGGTCCTGCTCGTTCTGCTGTCAGAGGAGCAGAGATTTGATCTTCTTGATTCTGGATACTGATACTTTCTAGGTGATCTGGATAAGCAAGATGACGACCCTCAAGAGCGGCGGAAAGGGAGCAGCCATGTGGTGGGCCGCAGGGAATCCCGCTCAGTTCCCAGGGCTCCTAGATGTGGAATCCTGGTCAGAGTTGTTCCCAGGTCAGAGAATGGAGATAGCCTGTGCATGATGGGATAGCCCTGCCTAGATCGTTCAGTGAGTCTCTAGCTCAGCTACTCTTAGGATCGGGGGGAGGACCGTGGAAAGGCCCAGTGTCAGACATCCGGAAAGAAGACGGGATGAATGTCTTACCTCTGAAGTACATCCCGAATCTGGGAGTTAACTTCAGCTTTGCTGGGGTCTATTTGGCGAATGACAGTGTGCCTGGTGCATACGCACATCCGGCAGCCACTTCATGGGGGCCGTCGCAATTGGAACCACGCACCTGGCGTCGGCGTTTGAGCCAAATGGGGACCCGTGGTGCAAGCAACCCTCCCCACGTGTTAGCGTGCGTGAGATTCAGCTGGCGGCATTTTACTAGGTGCGTGTTGGTAGAGTGGGGCTGAGGTTTGCTTGCTCCTGTGGATGTAGAAGAAGTCAAAGGGCCTGCCCAGCCCTGCGGTCCCCTCAGTCAACTCTGTTTCGGAGACATAACGATTTGGATTGCTAACAAGTCAGGAAAGTTTCAAGCCCTTGGAAGATCAGTTAAACACCAACACGGAATGAGAGTCAAAAGACAATATGTCATCTTTTTGAGAATTTTACTCACTTCAAGCACATGAAACACACATATTGACAAAGGCATGCCAGAGCCCAGTTTTCGAGGCCGAGGAAGGACCCCGAGAGCGCGCAGCGCAGCAGGCTTCCCAGCGTCCCAAACACTGCTCTCGGGGCGGGGCGCAGCGGAAGGGCTGCACCTCTCAGTGTTCCCAAACTTTTCCCTTATTCAGTCATCTAGAGAGCAAAAACTCAGTCATTCCCCAGTTTCCTATTGACGTCCCAGCAGAAGTCTGACTCCTGCGCGTCGCCCAGTTTCTCAGGCAACCAATCACTGGCACGGAAGCTTTTCCTGGCGCGTTTCCGGAGAGCCATGTGAACTACAATGTCCCGCACCAGAATTCAATGAGGCAGAGTCCCTGCATCGGCTCCCTGCCTGGCCTGGGCTAACACATCCGCAGAAGCGCCACAGCCAGGGAGCTTCGGAGTCACCGCAGAGAGTCTGCTCGCTGCTCTGCGCTCCTCAGTCCCACAGTCCCCTCCAAGTCACGGGAGCGGGAGGCCAAGGAGCCCCTGCCACCTGCAGTCTCACTCCAGGTCAAAATCACTGTCCTCTGAGGAGGAGGAAACCTGAAGGTCCTCATAGAGGACACTCGGTGGGACACGAACACCGGGACCCTGAGACTTCTCTGAGACATGAGGGCTCTGAGCGAGGAAGGCTCCCGGCTTCTCAGGAGAGTGAAATGAGGGAGCTGTCAGGAGGCTGGAGCTCCACCATCCATTGTCCAGTCTCCGGAAGAGCACTCTGAGAGGCTGGGCCCCGCCATGGCTGGCCGCTGGGTGACGGGACACGGTGCAGGCCTGGGCAGTAGGCAGGCAAGGTCTGCTGTGCGGAGGCTGCCGGTCAATGCTGGGCACCTGGGCGGGTGTCCTCCGGCCCATCTGGGGCGACGTACTCGCTCCAAGTTCGGTTGCGGCCGGCGGAGGTTGGAGAGCGTCCCGTGCCCCGAGCTCACCTCCCTGGATGGCGTCTTCGGGGATCTGGAAGGGACCCAGTCTCGGTATCTTGGGGAAGTTCAGGCAAGCCTGAATCGGAGCCTGGGCAGGTCTCTTGGCTCCTGGCCTGAAGCTGAGATTGGAGCCTAGGCCCAAGCTGCGTGTGGCGGCTGGTGGGCAGGGCTGTGAGGTCAGCGCGGGACGTCTGTCTTGTGCCCGGGGGCTGATGGCCTGGAGCAGGCCGTGGGTTTGGGAGGCAGCCTGGGGAACTTCTCGGCAGCCACCCTCCGGGCTGCTGTGAGTGGGCTTCACCACGAGGAAAGGCCCCGGGCCCTGGTGCCTGACTGCAGGCTGAGGGATGGGGGCCGCAGCCCCTGTCTGTCGAAGACTAGAGGAGGAGCTCACACTGGCTTTTCTGAGGGGAGACAGTGAAGCCAAGACGGAACCCCTGTCAGACATTTCGGTAGCTGAGCCATCAGTGAGGACAGGGTCCACGCGTGGCCTCTTACTGGTTGTGTGGAGCGGCACTGGCCTGCTTGCAACCTGAAAGACAGGAAACCACACACGTTACAAGTTCCTCTGCATGGAGCCGAAACGAAAATCAGCCACTTCCAAAGACGAGGGGCACGCGCCATGAAATTCTCCATACAGAATCGACAGGCGGTCCTTGGAAGTAGGGACAGACCCTCCACCTGAGTGCTGATCAGGACAAGACTCATGAAAGATGCGCTCTCGAGCTATGTGTAGCTGATCCGAGCACACCATTGTTCAAAAGAACAATGTCTTGGGCATTAACTGGATCGGAGTGCCTCCACTCAGCCTTCCCTGAAGTGGAAGGGACTAATGCCCTTCTGAAGGCAGGTTGGTGGCTCAAGGGTTCTCAGGGGGTGTTCTCTGAAAAGCTGCATGTTCCTGGGTTTAGCCCTCTCCATGTTTGGGGCCTCTGAGGGACGAATTTCCTCACGCCGCCAGGAACATGTTGTTGGCAGGCTTGCCGTAATTGGACAGAAAGAAAGCAACGGGAAATAAGGCATCCTCAGATGCCTTCACCTGCAATCCAACTGACCTGGAAGGATGGTGGAGTCCCTGACCCCAAGAAGGCAAGAAAGAGGGGTTCCCCGATTCCCTCCCGCAGCCGGGAAGCCGAAAGGAAATCAACCAGTGTGACCTAGAGGAGAAAAAGACCAGGGGCCCGGGGTGACACTCACCCTCAGATCATCACAAGATTCCGTGGATCCTCTTCGATTTGGCAGCGGCTTCTCTGGAGGTTTCCCGGAAAATATCCGGAGGAGAGCCTTCCTCTGCGGGTCTTGCTGCCTGCAGAACAGAAAAAGGTCAGGCCGTGCCCCCTGGTTTTCCCCGGGAGACAGGGAGAACCCTGTCTGGGGCCCAGGCCCATTCCGTGTTGCGTGACACAGAAATGGACATCTGGTGCCCTTTCCGCCTCTGCACCTTCCCTCACCTGCCAACCTTCCCGTCCTCCTGGTGGCCCTCTAGGCTTCCCAACTAAGGACTGTGATTTGGACTCCATTGCTTTTCCCCCTGTCATGGGGAACCTGCACGAAGCGCCCCCGCCTCTCCCCGTCCCCGAGTCTCCCAGAGCCAGAGGGGCTCTTGGGTGTGGAAGAACGGAGGACAAGGAGCTGCGCTCTATTTCCTGCAGCGTTCCTTCCCTGGACCGGAGACGGAAAGGCACACGGTGTGCAGGTGCAGAGACACCATGTCCTTAGGAGGCAGTACTCTCAGAGTGGTGAAAACCCCTCCCACCGCTCACCTTGGTCTCTCTTCCTTCTCTCCCTTATCCTTGTTCAAGGGCCCCGGGTTCGCCTCCACCGGGGGCTTCCACGGTTTCAGGTTTTCCTTCCCTTCCTTCTTCCCGAAGGTCTGTGGAACCAGGGCTGCCTTCCAGCACTTCATGGGGCACCTGGTACTTCTGGCCGTGTGGCCAAAGGCCCCGCAGTCTTTGCACTTGAGCTGTGGGTGGAAAGGAAGTGATGTCAGTGAGTGAGCTGAAGCCACAGGCAGCCATCCGATGTCAACATTGAGAGGGATTATGAATTCAGAGCTGAATAAGGATTCCAAAGAGGGGACCCCGGCATGGGGCCCGTTAAGTGCTGGGAGAGTTCGGATACGATGTTCCCTCCCAAAGCCCATGTGACGGAGGACCTCTAAAAGGAAGGACTCGAGGTACTAAGGGGCACGATCGTGACCCCGATGTCAACCACACAGCCAAAGGTGGCTACACAGGATTCTAAGTAGGAAGGGAGGTTGCCCCCAAGAGTCTCTCAAGGGATCTATGGGGCCGGGGAGGAGGTCCCAAGCCACGCCCACCTCGGATGGGTAAAGCAACCTGGGTGGTGGTGACAGAAACCTTTGGAATCCAACCCAGTCTCTGAGGACCCTGTGACAACCCCTCCCCCCGCCCCCACCCCCATACCCAAGAGATCCAGGGCTAGACTTACCCTGGGATCTTCTTCATCGGGCGGGGGAGCCCTTGGCGCAACTGGGGCCCTCCGCTGCTTCTGGAGGGTCTGGGCTCTCCCGAGTCTGTTGGCCCCAGTTTTGGGGTCACGACGGGCCAACATCTTCGTCTCCTGGGGGTTCTATGACCGCCTTTTTCGGGGGTTGATTGTTGGGTCACCTGAAACACACACAAACACACCCATATCGATGGTGAAGCACACTGGATATTCACACACACCCACAGGAAGCCCCCAGCTAACTCCTTGCCGCTGCGGTCGTGAGGAGACTTCACCACCGGTCGGTCAAGTCTGTGCCTCACACTGTGCTGTGTACACCCTCAGATATTGTGTGTTCCTCTGCCATGATTACCTAGTCCGAGTGTAAACCTCGCCTGCCACGGGGCCCATGGCCTAGGGGTGGGGAGCTGAGCTTTCTGCCCCAAACAATCCACTGATTCTGAAGACAGGACTGAGGTGTATCACGATTCACGCCGGTAGGAGACACGATGATTCTATCTCCCTTGACGGCCAGAATGATGGAAGCCGCAGGGCATGGCGTATGGCACCCTTTGGCAGGTCTGTTTGAAATCAGGGATAAGGGAGGCTTCCTGTCACAACTTGAATCGCTACTCTTGCCATTTCTAATTAGGCAACTTCCAAACACAAATTCATAGAGAGAAGTTTTCTTCCTCTCTATCGCACTAGCAGGTGATGGTCTTTCCTCTTCTATCGTTTTGGCTTTAGCTCCAGCCCCTCTTTATTTATTTTTCTGATATTTTACGCATGCCACACGAACCCGTCCAAACAAACGGTGAACAGGTGCCATAGCGTATCGATTTCTTACACGGCTGAAGGGCAAACCGCCCCTTTTTCAAAACCTCTTTTCCCATTTCCCCACCAATTCAGCACGCTGGTTTACATTTCCTTTCGCATTTCCATCTTGGTCTTATCCCACACGTGGAGACGGGAATGATTTCTCGTTTTCTGTTCCAAGAATTACCAGTAAGCAGAATACATCCTACCCCATCAGCAAGCCCCAGTGTGATCGATTTCTTTCACTCTCCCTCGTCTCTTCCCCCCCAAACCCCGCCCCACCCCTCAGGGACTACGTGAAACAAACAGTTGTTCGGTGAAACTAACCTGAAGTTACAGGTCAGCTTTCTTTCCTCGGCTGGCGCTCAGACGGGCAGGTGCTGGAGCAGCCCCGCTGGAAGCGATGCAGCATCCAGGAAGACCGAGGAAGGGGCGGAGAGGGACCTCTGCTTTCCAGGCTGCCTTTTATACCGCCTCTGGTCTCCGGACGTGGAGGGCACCCTAACCTGATCCATTACAGGTACCTTAATTGCAATTAACTTAATCCAATCACATGACCTGGAGACGTCTGTCTGCACAGCCCACTCTAAGATCATGTTCACCTTTGGCCGACATTCTAAAACCTACGAGTACAGCTGCAAGCTTTGAAGGATAGTTGTTCCCCGTCAGACGTGTGACACTGGTTCGTTTACCCTTGTCTCGTTTTCCGTCTTGATTGCCTTTTGTTTGTCTGTTTGTGTTAAAAAAAAAATGTGGTAAAATAGACGCCTTTTAATTGGGCCGTGTCTACTACATCTCGACGTAGGCCTCAGTGTCATCAAGGAGATTCTCCTGGACACGCCGTCACGGCCATGATCCATCTTCAGAGCTTCTCTTTCTTCCCCACGGTAAGTCTGTCAGCAGAGAACACTGACCACACCCTCATGTGTTTTCTCCTCCAGGAGGCGCTTGGAAACCACCGTGAGTTGGACTGCACTGGGAAACACAGATGAAGAAAGTCAAGACCGCTTTGTCCTTCAGCGCCTGGCTCCCTTTTCAACTCGTCTTGCGACTCCAGGCATTATGCCTGAAAAGTCTCCGGGACGCCTGTGAGGCTCTACTTCCCTGGGTCCCATTGCCATTTCTCTGCATTTGCGAGGATCCACCGGACCTTCTTTGGAACTCCCCCGTCGGTGAACTTTGGTGCCACGTCCCCTAATTCTGTCCTTGGTCATCTGCACCTGCACGGGTTAGGCTCCATGTTCCATGGACGGGAAGAGACAGGCAGGAGTCGGAATGCTTAACCGACACACTGGGGCATTTTCTCCTGTAGCCCAAGTGACCCCATGGTCTGGTCGAGCTTTGGAACCGGTCGCGTCCCCCTCGACACTGCACCCGACTCCCAGTTTCTCAATCTTGTTGGCCCCCCGGCGACCTCCGGTTCGATGAATTGCACCTGCTGAAACTCGAGTTCCCTTTGACTTGCGCTTCATGAATTATTCGTGATTCAGGTTGGAACCCCAGCTTACGACCCCCTGTAGGCCGTTCTCTGAGCTTTCCGGTCACATCGTTTCCTTTCACGCTCTTTGGTTCATCGTGGTCCTGCTCGTTCTGCTGTCAGAGGAGCAGAGAGTTGATCTTCTTGATTCTGGATACTGATACTTTCTAGGTGATCTGGATAAGCAAGATGACGACCCTCAAGAGCGGCGGAAAGGGAGCAGCCATTTGGTGGGCCGCAGGGAATCCCGCTAAGTTCCCAGGGCTCCTAGATGTGGAATCCTGGTCAGAGTTGTTCGCAGGTAAGAGAATGGAGATAGCCTGTGCATGATGGGATAGCCCTGCCTAGATCGTTCAGTGAGTCTCTAGCTCAGCTACTCTCAGGATCGGGGGGAGGACCGTGGAAAGGCCCGGTGTCAGACATCCGGAAAGAAGACGGGATGAATGTCTTACCTCTGAAGTACATCCCGAATCTGGGAGTTAACTTCAGCTTTGCTGGGGTCTATTTGGCGAATGACAGTGTGCCTGGTGCATACGCACATCCGGCAGCCACTTCATGGGGGCGTCGCAATTGGAACCACGCACCTGCCGTCGGCGTTTGAGCCAAATGGGGACCCGTGGTGCAAGCAACGCTCCCCACGTGTTAGCGTGCGTGAGATTCAGCTGGCGGCATTTTACTATGTGCGTGTTGGTAGAGTGGGGCTGAGGTTTGCTTGCTCCTGTGGATGTAGAAGAAGTCAAAGGGCCTGCCCAGCCCTGCGGTCCCCTCAGTCAACTCTGTTTCGGAGACATAACGATTTGGATTGCTAACAAGTCAGGAAAGTTTCAAGCCCTTGGAAGATCAGTTAAACACCAACACGGAATGAGAGTCAAAAGACAATATGTCATCTTTTTGAGAATTTTACTCACTTCAAGCACATGAAACACACATATTGACAAAGGCATGCCAGAGCCCAGTTTTCGAGGCCGAGGAAGGACCCCGAGAGCGCGCAGCGCAGCAGGCTTCCCAGCGTCCCAAACACTGCTCTCGGGGCGGGGCTCAGCGGAAGGGCTGCACCTCTCAGTGTTCCCAAACTTTTCCCTTATTCAGTCATCTAGAGAGCAAAAACACAGTCATTCCCCAGTTTCCTATTGACGTCCCAGCAGAAGTCTGACTCCTGCGCGTCGCCCAGTTTCTCAGGCAACCAATCACTGGCACGGAAGCTTTTCCTGGCGCGTTTCCGGAGAGCCATGTGAACTACAATGTCCCTCACCAGAATTCAATGAGGCAGAGTCCCTGCATCGGCTCCCTGCCTGGCCTGGGCTAACACATCCGCAGAAGCGCCACAGCCAGGGAGCTTCGGAGTCACCGCAGAGAGTCTGCTCGCTGCTCTGCGCTCCTCAGTCCCACAGTCCCCTCCAAGTCACGGGAGCGGGAGGCCAAGGAGCCCCTGCCACCTGCAGTCTCACTCCAGGTCAAAATCACTGTCCTCTGAGGAGGAGGAAACCTGAAGGTCCTCATAGAGGACACTCGGTGGGACACGAACACCGGGACCCTGAGACTTCTCTGAGACATGAGGGCTCTGAGCGAGGAAGGCTCCCGGCTTCTCAGGAGAGTGAAATGAGGGAGCTGTCAGGAGGCTGGAGCTCCACCATCCATTGTCCAGTCTCCGGAAGAGCACTCTGAGAGGCTGGGCCCCGCCATGGCTGGCCGCTGGGTGACGGGACACGGTGCAGGCCTGGGCAGTAGGCAGGCAAGGTCTGCTGTGCGGAGGCTGCCGGTCGATGCTGGGCACCTGGGCGGGTGTCCTCCGGCCCATCTGGGGCGACGTACTCGCTCCAAGTTCGGTTGCGGCCGGCGGAGGTTGGAGAGTGTCCCGTGCCCCGAGCTCACCTCCCTGGATGGCGTCTTCGGTGATCTGGAAGGGACCCAGTCTCGGTATCTTGGGGAAGTTCAGGCAAGCCTGAATCGGAGCCTGGGCAGGTCTCTTGGCTCCTGGCCTGAAGCTGAGATTGGAGCCTGGGCCCAAGCTGCGTGTGGCGGCTGGTGGGCAGGGCTGTGAGGTCAGCGCGGGACGTCTGTCTTGTGCCCGGGGGCTGATGGCCTGGAGCAGGCCGTGGGTTTGGGAGGCAGCCTGGGGAACTTCTCGGCAGCCACCCTCCGGGCTGCTGTGAGTGGGCTTCACCACGAGGAAAGGCCCCGGGCCCTGGTGCCTGACTGCAGGCTGAGGGATGGGGGCCGCAGCCCCTGTCTGTCGAAGACTAGAGGAGGAGCTCACACTGGCTTTTCTGAGGGGAGACAGTGAAGCCAAGACGGAACCCCTGTCAGACATTTCGGTAGCTGAGCCATCAGTGAGGACAGGGTCCACGCGTGGCCTCTTACTGGTTGTGTGGAGCGGCACTGGCCTGCTTGCAACCTGAAAGACAGGAAACCACACACGTTACAAGTTCCTCTGCATGGAGCCGAAACGAAAATCGGCCACTTCCAAAGACGAGGGGCACGCGCCATGAAATTCTCCATACAGAATCGACAGGCGGTCCTTGGAAGTAGGGACAGACCCTCCACCTGAGTGCTGATCAGGACAAGACTCATGAAAGATGCGCTCTCGAGCTATGTGTAGCTGATCCGAGCACACCATTGTTCAAAAGAACAATGTCTTGGGCATTAACTGGATCGGAGTGCCTCCACTCAGCCTTCCCTGAAGTGGAAGGGACTAATGCCCTTCTGAAGGCAGGTTGGTGGCTCAAGGGTTCTCAGGGGGTGTTCTCTGAAAAGCTGCATGTTCCTGGGTTTAGCCCTCTCCATGTTTGGGGCCTCTGAGGGACGAATTTCCTCACGCCGCCAGGAACATGTTGTTGGCAGGCTTGCCGTAATTGGACAGAAAGAAAGCAACGGGAAATAAGGCATCCTCAGATGCCTTCACCTGCAATCCAACTGACCTGGAAGGATGGTGGAGTCCCTGACCCCAAGAAGGCAAGAAAGAGGGGTTCCCCGATTCCCTCCCGCAGCCGGGAAGCCGAAAGGAAATCAACCAGTGTGACCTAGAGGAGAAAAAGACCAGGGGCCCGGGGTGACACTCACCCTCAGATCATCACAAGATTCCGTGGATCCTCTTCGATTTGGCAGCGGCTTCTCTGGAGGTTTCCCGGAAAATATCCGGAGGAGAGCCTTCCTCTGCGGGTCTTGCTGCCTGCAGAACAGAAAAAGGTCAGGCCGTGCCCCCTGGTTTTCCCCGGGAGACAGGGAGAACCCTGTCTGGGGCCCAGGCCCATTCCGTGTTGCGTGACACAGAAATGGACATCTGGTGCCCTTTCCGCCTCTGCACCTTCCCTCACCTGCTAACCTTCCCGTCCTCCTGGTGGCCCTCTAGGCTTCCCAACTAAGGACTGTGATTTGGACTCCATTGCTTTTCCCCCTGTCATGGGGAACCTGCACGAAGCGCCCCCGCCTCTCCCCGTCCCCGAGTCTCCCAGAGCCAGAGGGGCTCTTGGGTGTGGAAGAACGGAGGACAAGGAGCTGCGCTCTATTTCCTGCAGCGTTCCTTCCCTGGACCGGAGACGGAAAGGCACACGGTGTGCAGGTGCAGAGACACCATGTCCTTAGGAGGCAGTACTCTCAGAGTGGTGAAAACCCCTCCCACCGCTCACCTTGGTCTCTCTTCCTTCTCTCCCTTATCCTTGTTCAAGGGCCCCGGGTTCGCCTCCACCGGGGGCTTCCACGGTTTCAGGTTTTCCTTCCCTTCCTTCTTCCCGAAGGTCTGTGGAACCAGGGCTGCCTTCCAGCACTTCATGGGGCACCTGGTACTTCTGGCCGTGTGGCCAAAGGCCCCGCAGTCTTTGCACTTGAGCTGTGGGTGGAAAGGAAGTGATGTCAGTGAGTGAGCTGAAGCCACAGGCAGCCATCCGATGTCAACATTGAGAGGGATTATGAATTCAGAGCTGAATAAGGATTCCAAAGAGGGGACCCCGGCATGGGGCCCGTTAAGTGCTGGGAGAGTTCGGATACGATGTTCCCTCCCAAAGCCCATGTGACGGAGGACCTCTAAAAGGAAGGACTCGAGGTACTAAGGGGCACGATCGTGACCCCGATGTCAACCACACAGCCAAAGGTGGCTACACAGGATTCTAAGTAGGAAGGGAGGTTGCCCCCAAGAGTCTCTCAAGGGATCTATGGGGCCGGGGAGGAGGTCCCAAGCCACGCCCACCTCGGATGGGTAAAGCAACCTGGGTGGTGGTGACAGAAACCTTTGGAATCCAACCCAGTCTCTGAGGACCCTGTGACAACCCCTCCCCCCGCCCCCACCCCCATACCCAAGAGATCCAGGGCTAGACTTACCCTGGGATCTTCTTCATCGGGCGGGGGAGCCCTTGGCGCAACTGGGGCCCTCCGCTGCTTCTGGAGGGTCTGGGCTCTCCCGAGTCTGTTGGCCCCAGTTTTGGGGTCACGACGGGCCAACATCTTCATCTCCTGGGGGTTCTATGACCGCCTTTTTCGGGGGTTGATTGTTGGGTCACCTGAAACACACACAAACACACCCATATCGATGGTGAAGCACACTGGATATTCACACACACCCACAGGAAGCCCCCAGCTAACTCCTTGCCGCTGCGGTCGTGAGGAGACTTCACCACCGGTCGGTCAAGTCTGTGCCTCACACTGTGCTGTGTACACCCTCAGATATTGTGTGTTCCTCTGCCATGATTACCTAGTCCGAGTGTAAACCTCGCCTGCCACGGGGCCCATGGCCTAGGGGTGGGGAGCTGAGCTTTCTGCCCCAAACAATCCACTGATTCTGAAGACAGGACTGAGGTGTATCACGATTCACGCCGGTAGGAGACACGATGATTCTATCTCCCTTGACGGCCAGAATGATGGAAGCCGCAGGGCATGGCGTATGGCACCCTTTGGCAGGTCTGTTTGAAATCAGGGATAAGGGAGGCTTCCTGTCACAACTTGAATCGCTACTCTTGCCATTTCTAATTAGGCAACTTCCAAACACAAATTCATAGAGAGAAGTTTTCCTCCTCTCTATCGCACTAGCAGGTGATGGTCTTTCCTGTTCTATCGTTTTGGCTTTAGCTCCAGCCCCTCTTTATTTATTTTTCTGATATTTTACGCATGCCACACGAACCCGTCCAAACAAACGGTGAACAGGTGCCATAGCGTATCGATTTCTTACACGGCTGAAGGGCAAACCGCCCCTTTTTCAAAACCTCTTTTCCCATTTCCCCACCAATTCAGCACGCTGGTTTACATTTCCTTTCGCATTTCCATCTTGGTCTTATCCCACACGTGGAGACGGGAATGATTTCTCGTTTTCTGTTCCAAGAATTACCAGTAAGCAGAATACATCCTACCCCATCAGCAAGCCCCAGTGTGATCGATTTCTTTCACTCTCCCTCGTCTCTTCCCCCCCAAACCCCGCCCCACCCCTCAGGGACTACGTGAAACAAACAGTTGTTCGGTGAAACTAACCTGAAGTTACAGGTCAGCTTTCTTTCCTCGGCTGGCGCTCAGACGGGCAGGTGCTGGAGCAGCCCCGCTGGAAGCGATGCAGCATCCAGGAAGACCGAGGAAGGGGCGGAGAGGGACCTCTGCTTTCCAGGCTGCCTTTTATACCGCCTCTGGTCTCCGGACGTGGAGGGCACCCTAACCTGATCCATTACAGGTACCTTAATTGCAATTAACTTAATCCAATCACATGACCTGGAGACGTCTGTCTGCACAGCCCACTCTAAGATCATGTTCACCTTTGGCCGACATTCTAAAACCTACGAGTACAGCTGCAAGCTTTGAAGGATAGTTGTTCCCCGTCAGACGTGTGACACTGGTTCGTTTAACCTTGTCTCGTTTTCCCTCTTGATTGCCTTTTGTTTGTCTGTTTGTGTTAAAAAAAAAATGTGGTAAAATAGACGCCTTTTAATTGGGCCGTGTCTACTACATCTCGACGTAGGCCTCAGTGTCATCAAGGAGATTCTCCTGGACACGCCGTCACGGCCATGATCCATCTTCAGAGCTTCTCTTTCTTCCCCACGGTAAGTCTGTCAGCAGAGAACACTGACCACACCCTCATGTGTTTTCTCCTCCAGGAGGCGCTTGGAAACCACCGTGAGTTGGACTGCACTGGGAAACACAGATGAAGAAAGTCAAGACCGCTTTGTCCTTCAGCGCCTGGCTCCCTTTTCAACTCGTCTTGCGACTCCAGGCATTATGCCTGAAAAGTCTCCGGGACGCCTGTGAGGCTCTACTTCCCTGGGTCCCATTGCCATTTCTCTGCATTTGCGAGGATCCACCGGACCTTCTTTGGAACTCCCCCGTCGGTGAACTTTGGTGCCACGTCCCCTAATTCTGTCCTTGGTCATCTGCACCTGCACGGGTTAGGCTCCATGTTCCATGGACGGGAAGAGACAGGCAGGAGTCGGAATGCTTAACCGACACACTGGGGCATTTTCTCCTGTAGCCCAAGTGACCCCATGGTCTGGTCGAGCTTTGGAACCGGTCGCGTCCCCCTCGACACTGCACCCGACTCCCAGTTTCTCAATCTTGTTGGCCCCCCGGCGACCTCCGGTTCGATGAATTGCACCTGCTGAAACTCGAGTTCCCTTTGACTTGCGCTTCATGAATTATTCGTGATTCAGGTTGGAACCCCAGCTTACGACCCCCTGTAGGCCGTTCTCTGAGCTTTCCGGTCACATCGTTTCCTTTCACGCTCTTTGGTTCATCGTGGTCCTGCTCGTTCTGCTGTCAGAGGAGCAGAGAGTTGATCTTCTTGATTCTGGATACTGATACTTTCTAGGTGATCTGGATAAGCAAGATGACGACCCTCAAGAGCGGCGGAAAGGGAGCAGCCATTTGGTGGGCCGCAGGGAATCCCGCTCAGTTCCCAGGGCTCCTAGATGTGGAATCCTGGTCAGAGTTGTTCGCAGGTCAGAGAATGGAGATAGCCTGTGCATGATGGGATAGCCCTGCCTAGATCGTTCAGTGAGTCTCTAGCTCAGCTACTCTCAGGATCGGGGGGAGGACCGTGGAAAGGCCCGGTGTCAGACATCCGGAAAGAAGACGGGATGAATGTCTTACCTCTGAAGTACATCCCGAATCTGGGAGTTAACTTCAGCTTTGCTGGGGTCTATTTGGCGAATGACAGTGTGCCTGGTGCATACGCACATCCGGCAGCCACTTCATGGGGGCGTCGCAATTGAAACCACGCACCTGCCGTCGGCGTTTGAGCCAAATGGGGACCCGTGGTGCAAGCAACGCTCCCCACGTGTTAGCGTGCGTGAGATTCAGCTGGCGGCATTTTACTATGTGCGTGTTGGTAGAGTGGGGCTGAGGTTTGCTTGCTCCTGTGGATGTAGAAGAAGTCAAAGGGCCTGCCCAGCCCTGCGGTCCCCTCAGTCAACTCTGTTTCGGAGACATAACGATTTGGATTGCTAACAAGTCAGGAAAGTTTCAAGCCCTTGGAAGATCAGTTAAACACCAACACGGAATGAGAGTCAAAAGACAATATGTCATCTTTTTGAGAATTTTACTCACTTCAAGCACATGAAACACACATATTGACAAAGGCATGCCAGAGCCCAGTTTTCGAGGCCGAGGAAGGACCCCGAGAGCGCGCAGCGCAGCAGGCTTCCCAGCGTCCCAAACACTGCTCTCGGGGCGGGGCTCAGCGGAAGGGCTGCACCTCTCAGTGTTCCCAAACTTTTCCCTTATTCAGTCATCTAGAGAGCAAAAACACAGTCATTCCCCAGTTTCCTATTGACGTCCCAGCAGAAGTCTGACTCCTGCGCGTCGCCCAGTTTCTCAGGCAACCAATCACTGGCACGGAAGCTTTTCCTGGCGCGTTTCCGGAGAGCCATGTGAACTACAATGTCCCTCACCAGAATTCAATGAGGCAGAGTCCCTGCATCGGCTCCCTGCCTGGCCTGGGCTAACACATCCGCAGAAGCGCCACAGCCAGGGAGCTTCGGAGTCACCGCAGAGAGTCTGCTCGCTGCTCTGCGCTCCTCAGTCCCACAGTCCCCTCCAAGTCACGGGAGCGGGAGGCCAAGGAGCCCCTGCCACCTGCAGTCTCACTCCAGGTCAAAATCACTGTCCTCTGAGGAGGAGGAAACCTGAAGGTCCTCATAGAGGACACTCGGTGGGACACGAACACCGGGACCCTGAGACTTCTCTGAGACATGAGGGCTCTGAGCGAGGAAGGCTCCCGGCTTCTCAGGAGAGTGAAATGAGGGAGCTGTCAGGAGGCTGGAGCTCCACCATCCATTGTCCAGTCTCCGGAAGAGCACTCTGAGAGGCTGGGCCCCGCCATGGCTGGCCGCTGGGTGACGGGACACGGTGCAGGCCTGGGCAGTAGGCAGGCAAGGTCTGCTGTGCGGAGGCTGCCGGTCGATGCTGGGCACCTGGGCGGGTGTCCTCCGGCCCATCTGGGGCGACGTACTCGCTCCAAGTTCGGTTGCGGCCGGCGGAGGTTGGAGAGTGTCCCGTGCCCCGAGCTCACCTCCCTGGATGGCGTCTTCGGGGATCTGGAAGGGACCCAGTCTCGGTATCTTGGGGAAGTTCAGGCAAGCCTGAATCGGAGCCTGGGCAGGTCTCTTGGCTCCTGGCCTGAAGCTGAGATTGGAGCCTGGGCCCAAGCTGCGTGTGGCGGCTGGTGGGCAGGGCTGTGAGGTCAGCGCGGGACGTCTGTCTTGTGCCCGGGGGCTGATGGCCTGGAGCAGGCCGTGGGTTTGGGAGGCAGCCTGGGGAACTTCTCGGCAGCCACCCTCCGGGCTGCTGTGAGTGGGCTTCACCACGAGGAAAGGCCCCGGGCCCTGGTGCCTGACTGCAGGCTGAGGGATGGGGGCCGCAGCCCCTGTCTGTCGAAGACTAGAGGAGGAGCTCACACTGGCTTTTCTGAGGGGAGACAGTGAAGCCAAGACGGAACCCCTGTCAGACATTTCGGTAGCTGAGCCATCAGTGAGGACAGGGTCCACGCGTGGCCTCTTACTGGTTGTGTGGAGCGGCACTGGCCTGCTTGCAACCTGAAAGACAGGAAACCACACACGTTACAAGTTCCTCTGCATGGAGCCGAAACGAAAATCGGCCACTTCCAAAGACGAGGGGCACGCGCCATGAAATTCTCCATACAGAATCGACAGGCGGTCCTTGGAAGTAGGGACAGACCCTCCACCTGAGTGCTGATCAGGACAAGACTCATGAAAGATGCGCTCTCGAGCTATGTGTAGCTGATCCGAGCACACCATTGTTCAAAAGAACAATGTCTTGGGCATTAACTGGATCGGAGTGCCTCCACTCAGCCTTCCCTGAAGTGGAAGGGACTAATGCCCTTCTGAAGGCAGGTTGGTGGCTCAAGGGTTCTCAGGGGGTGTTCTCTGAAAAGCTGCATGTTCCTGGGTTTAGCCCTCTCCATGTTTGGGGCCTCTGAGGGACGAATTTCCTCACGCCGCCAGGAACATGTTGTTGGCAGGCTTGCCGTAATTGGACAGAAAGAAAGCAACGGGAAATAAGGCATCCTCAGATGCCTTCACCTGCAATCCAACTGACCTGGAAGGATGGTGGAGTCCCTGACCCCAAGAAGGCAAGAAAGAGGGGTTCCCCGATTCCCTCCCGCAGCCGGGAAGCCGAAAGGAAATCAACCAGTGTGACCTAGAGGAGAAAAAGACCAGGGGCCCGGGGTGACACTCACCCTCAGATCATCACAAGATTCCGTGGATCCTCTTCGATTTGGCAGCGGCTTCTCTGGAGGTTTCCCGGAAAATATCCGGAGGAGAGCCTTCCTCTGCGGGTCTTGCTGCCTGCAGAACAGAAAAAGGTCAGGCCGTGCCCCCTGGTTTTCCCCGGGAGACAGGGAGAACCCTGTCTGGGGCCCAGGCCCATTCCGTGTTGCGTGACACAGAAATGGACATCTGGTGCCCTTTCCGCCTCTGCACCTTCCCTCACCTGCCAACCTTCCCGTCCTCCTGGTGGCCCTCTAGGCTTCCCAACTAAGGACTGTGATTTGGACTCCATTGCTTTTCCCCCTGTCATGGGGAACCTGCATGAAGCGCCCCCGCCTCTCCCCGTCCCCGAGTCTCCCAGAGCCAGAGGGGCTCTTGGGTGTGGAAGAACGGAGGACAAGGAGCTGCGCTCTATTTCCTGCAGCGTTCCTTCCCTGGACCGGAGACGGAAAGGCACACGGTGTGCAGGTGCAGAGACACCATGTCCTTAGGAGGCAGTACTCTCAGAGTGGTGAAAACCCCTCCCACCGCTCACCTTGGTCTCTCTTCCTTCTCTCCCTTATCCTTGTTCAAGGGCCCCGGGTTCGCCTCCACCGGGGGCTTCCACGGTTTCAGGTTTTCCTTCCCTTCCTTCTTCCCGAAGGTCTGTGGAACCAGGGCTGCCTTCCAGCACTTCATGGGGCACCTGGTACTTCTGGCCGTGTGGCCAAAGGCCCCGCAGTCTTTGCACTTGAGCTGTGGGTGGAAAGGAAGTGATGTCAGTGAGTGAGCTGAAGCCACAGGCAGCCATCCGATGTCAACATTGAGAGGGATTATGAATTCAGAGCTGAATAAGGATTCCAAAGAGGGGACCCCGGCATGGGGCCCGTTAAGTGCTGGGAGAGTTCGGATACGATGTTCCCTCCCAAAGCCCATGTGACGGAGGACCTCTAAAAGGAAGGACTCGAGGTACTAAGGGGCACGATCGTGACCCCGATGTCAACCACACAGCCAAAGGTGGCTACACAGGATTCTAAGTAGGAAGGGAGGTTGCCCCCAAGAGTCTCTCAAGGGATCTATGGGGCCGGGGAGGAGGTCCCAAGCCACGCCCACCTCGGATGGGTAAAGCAACCTGGGTGGTGGTGACAGAAACCTTTGGAATCCAACCCAGTCTCTGAGGACCCTGTGACAACCCCTCCCCCCGCCCCCACCCCCATACCCAAGAGATCCAGGGCTAGACTTACCCTGGGATCTTCTTCATCGGGCGGGGGAGCCCTTGGCGCAACTGGGGCCCTCCGCTGCTTCTGGAGGGTCTGGGCTCTCCCGAGTCTGTTGGCCCCAGTTTTGGGGTCACGACGGGCCAACATCTTCGTCTCCTGGGGGTTCTATGACCGCCTTTTTCGGGGGTTGATTGTTGGGTCACCTGAAACACACACAAACACACCCATATCGATGGTGAAGCACACTGGATATTCACACACACCCACAGGAAGCCCCCAGCTAACTCCTTGCCGCTGTGGTCGTGAGGAGACTTCACCACCGGTCGGTCAAGTCTGTGCCTCACACTGTGCTGTGTACACCCTCAGATATTGTGTGTTCCTCTGCCATGATTACCTAGTCCGAGTGTAAACCTCGCCTGCCACGGGGCCCATGGCCTAGGGGTGGGGAGCTGAGCTTTCTGCCCCAAACAATCCACTGATTCTGAAGACAGGACTGAGGTGTATCACGATTCACGCCGGTAGGAGACACGATGATTCTATCTCCCTTGACGGCCAGAATGATGGAAGCCGCAGGGCATGGCGTATGGCACCCTTTGGCAGGTCTGTTTGAAATCAGGGATAAGGGAGGCTTCCTGTCACAACTTGAATCGCTACTCTTGCCATTTCTAATTAGGCAACTTCCAAACACAAATTCATAGAGAGAAGTTTTCCTCCTCTCTATCGCACTAGCAGTTGATGGTCTTTCCTGTTCTATCGTTTTGGCTTTAGCTCCAGCCCCTCTTTATTTATTTTTCTGATATTTTACGCATGCCACACGAACCCGTCCAAACAAACGGTGAACAGGTGCCATAGCGTATCGATTTCTTACACGGCTGAAGGGCAAACCGCCCCTTTTTCAAAACCTCTTTTCCCATTTCCCCACCAATTCAGCACGCTGGTTTACATTTCCTTTCGCATTTCCATCTTGGTCTTATCCCACACGTGGAGACGGGAATGATTTCTCGTTTTCTGTTCCAAGAATTACCAGTAAGCAGAATACATCCTACCCCATCAGCAAGCCCCAGTGTGATCGATTTCTTTCACTCTCCCTCGTCTCTTCCCCCCCAAACCCCGCCCCACCCCTCAGGGACTACGTGAAACAAACAGTTGTTCGGTGAAACTAACCTGAAGTTACAGGTCAGCTTTCTTTCCTCGGCTGGCGCTCAGACGGGCAGGTGCTGGAGCAGCCCCGCTGGAAGCGATGCAGCATCCAGGAAGACCGAGGAAGGGGCGGAGAGGGACCTCTGCTTTCCAGGCTGCCTTTTATACCGCCTCTGGTCTCCGGACGTGGAGGGCACCCTAACCTGATCCATTACAGGTACCTTAATTGCAATTAACTTAATCCAATCACATGACCTGGAGACGTCTGTCTGCACAGCCCACTCTAAGATCATGTTCACCTTTGGCCGACATTCTAAAACCTACGAGTACAGCTGCAAGCTTTGAAGGATAGTTGTTCCCCGTCAGACGTGTGACACTGGTTCGTTTACCCTTGTCTCGTTTTCCGTCTTGATTGCCTTTTGTTTGTCTGTTTGTGTTAAAAAAAAAATGTGGTAAAATAGACGCCTTTTAATTGGGCCGTGTCTACTACATCTCGACGTAGGCCTCAGTGTCATCAAGGAGATTCTCCTGGACACGCCGTCACGGCCATGATCCATCTTCAGAGCTTCTCTTTCTTCCCCACGGTAAGTCTGTCAGCAGAGAACACTGACCACACCCTCATGTGTTTTCTCCTCCAGGAGGCGCTTGGAAACCACCGTGAGTTGGACTGCACTGGGAAACACAGATGAAGAAAGTCAAGACCGCTTTGTCCTTCAGCGCCTGGCTCCCTTTTCAACTCGTCTTGCGACTCCAGGCATTATGCCTGAAAAGTCTCCGGGACGCCTGTGAGGCTCTACTTCCCTGGGTCCCATTGCCATTTCTCTGCATTTGCGAGGATCCACCGGACCTTCTTTGGAACTCCCCCGTCGGTGAACTTTGGTGCCACGTCCCCTAATTCTGTCCTTGGTCATCTGCACCTGCACGGGTTAGGCTCCATGTTCCATGGACGGGAAGAGACAGGCAGGAGTCGGAATGCTTAACCGACACACTGGGGCATTTTCTCCTGTAGCCCAAGTGACCCCATGGTCTGGTCGAGCTTTGGAACCGGTCGCGTCCCCCTCGACACTGCACCCGACTCCCAGTTTCTCAATCTTGTTGGCCCCCCGGCGACCTCCGGTTCGATGAATTGCACCTGCTGAAACTCGAGTTCCCTTTGACTTGCGCTTCATGAATTATTCGTGATTCAGGTTGGAACCCCAGCTTACGACCCCCTGTAGGCCGTTCTCTGAGCTTTCCGGTCACATCGTTTCCTTTCACGCTCTTTGGTTCATCGTGGTCCTGCTCGTTCTGCTGTCAGAGGAGCAGAGAGTTGATCTTCTTGATTCTGGATACTGATACTTTCTAGGTGATCTGGATAAGCAAGATGACGACCCTCAAGAGCGGCGGAAAGGGAGCAGCCATTTGGTGGGCCGCAGGGAATCCCGCTCAGTTCCCAGGCCTCCTAGATGTGGAATCCTGGTCAGAGTTGTTCGCAGGTCAGAGAATGGAGATAGCCTGTGCATGATGGGATAGCCCTGCCTAGATCGTTCAGTGAGTCTCTAGCTCAGCTACTCTCAGGATCGGGGGGAGGACCGTGGAAAGGCCCGGTGTCAGACATCCGGAAAGAAGACGGGATGAATGTCTTACCTCTGAAGTACATCCCGAATCTGGGAGTTAACTTCAGCTTTGCTGGGGTCTATTTGGCGAATGACAGTGTGCCTGGTGCATACGCACATCCGGCAGCCACTTCATGGGGGCGTCGCAATTGGAACCACGCACCTGCCGTCGGCGTTTGAGCCAAATGGGGACCCGTGGTGCAAGCAACGCTCCCCACGTGTTAGCGTGCGTGAGATTCAGCTGGCGGCATTTTACTAGGTGCGTGTTGGTAGAGTGGGGCTGAGGTTTGCTTGCTCCTGTGGATGTAGAAGAAGTCAAAGGGCCTGCCCAGCCCTGCGGTCCCCTCAGTCAACTCTGTTTCGGAGACATAACGATTTGGATTGCTAACAAGTCAGGAAAGTTTCAAGCCCTTGGAAGATCAGTTAAACACCAACACGGAATGAGAGTCAAAAGACAATATGTCATCTTTTTGAGAATTTTACTCATTTCAAGCACATGAAACACACATATTGACAAAGGCATGCCAGAGCCCAGTTTTCGAGGCCGAGGAAGGACCCCGAGAGCGCGCAGCGCAGCAGGCTTCCCAGCGTCCCAAACACTGCTCTCGGGGCGGGGCTCAGCGGAAGGGCTGCACCTCTCAGTGTTCCCAAACTTTTCCCTTATTCAGTCATCTAGAGAGCAAAAACACAGTCATTCCCCAGTTTCCTATTGACGTCCCAGCAGAAGTCTGACTCCTGCGCGTCGCCCAGTTTCTCAGGCAACCAATCACTGGCACGGAAGCTTTTCCTGGCGCGTTTCCGGAGAGCCATGTGAACTACAATGTCCCTCACCAGAATTCAATGAGGCAGAGTCCCTGCATCGGCTCCCTGCCTGGCCTGGGCTAACACATCCGCAGAAGCGCCACAGCCAGGGAGCTTCGGAGTCACCGCAGAGAGTCTGCTCGCTGCTCTGCGCTCCTCAGTCCCACAGTCCCCTCCAAGTCACGGGAGCGGGAGGCCAAGGAGCCCCTGCCACCTGCAGTCTCACTCCAGGTCAAAATCACTGTCCTCTGAGGAGGAGGAAACCTGAAGGTCCTCATAGAGGACACTCGGTGGGACACGAACACCGGGACCCTGAGACTTCTCTGAGACATGAGGGCTCTGAGCGAGGAAGGCTCCCGGCTTCTCAGGAGAGTGAAATGAGGGAGCTGTCAGGAGGCTGGAGCTCCACCATCCATTGTCCAGTCTCCGGAAGAGCACTCTGAGAGGCTGGGCCCCGCCATGGCTGGCCGCTGGGTGACGGGACACGGTGCAGGCCTGGGCAGTAGGCAGGCAAGGTCTGCTGTGCGGAGGCTGCCGGTCGATGCTGGGCACCTGGGCGGGTGTCCTCCGGCCCATCTGGGGCGACGTACTCGCTCCAAGTTCGGTTGCGGCCGGCGGAGGTTGGAGAGTGTCCCGTGCCCCGAGCTCACCTCCCTGGATGGCGTCTTCGGGGATCTGGAAGGGACCCAGTCTCGGTATCTTGGGGAAGTTCAGGCAAGCCTGAATCGGAGCCTGGGCAGGTCTCTTGGCTCCTGGCCTGAAGCTGAGATTGGAGCCTAGGCCCAAGCTGCGTGTGGCGGCTGGTGGGCAGGGCTGTGAGGTCAGCGCGGGACGTCTGTCTTGTGCCCGGGGGCTGATGGCCTGGAGCAGGCCGTGGGTTTGGGAGGCAGCCTGGGGAACTTCTCGGCAGCCACCCTCCGGGCTGCTGTGAGTGGGCTTCACCACGAGGAAAGGCCCCGGGCCCTGGTGCCTGACTGCAGGCTGAGGGATGGGGGCCGCAGCCCCTGTCTGTCGAAGACTAGAGGAGGAGCTCACACTGGCTTTTCTGAGGGGAGACAGTGAAGCCAAGACGGAACCCCTGTCAGACATTTCGGTAGCTGAGCCATCAGTGAGGACAGGGTCCACGCGTGGCCTCTTACTGGTTGTGTGGAGCGGCACTGGCCTGCTTGCAACCTGAAAGACAGGAAACCACACACGTTACAAGTTCCTCTGCATGGAGCCGAAACGAAAATCGGCCACTTCCAAAGACGAGGGGCACGCGCCATGAAATTCTCCATACAGAATCGACAGGCGGTCCTTGGAAGTAGGGACAGACCCTCCACCTGAGTGCTGATCAGGACAAGACTCGTGAAAGATGCGCTCTCGAGCTATGTGTAGCTGATCCGAGCACACCATTGTTCAAAAGAACAATGTCTTGGGCATTAACTGGATCGGAGTGCCTCCACTCAGCCTTCCCTGAAGTGGAAGGGACTAATGCCCTTCTGAAGGCAGGTTGGTGGCTCAAGGGTTCTCAGGGGGTGTTCTCTGAAAAGCTGCATGTTCCTGGGTTTAGCCCTCTCCATGTTTGGGGCCTCTGAGGGACGAATTTCCTCACGCCGCCAGGAACATGTTGTTGGCAGGCTTGCCGTAATTGGACAGAAAGAAAGCAACGGGAAATAAGGCATCCTCAGATGCCTTCACCTGCAATCCAACTGACCTGGAAGGATGGTGGAGTCCCTGACCCCAAGAAGGCAAGAAAGAGGGGTTCCCCGATTCCCTCCCGCAGCCGGGAAGCCGAAAGGAAATCAACCAGTGTGACCTAGAGGAGAAAAAGACCAGGGGCCCGGGGTGACACTCACCCTCAGATCATCACAAGATTCCGTGGATCCTCTTCGATTTGGCAGCGGCTTCTCTGGAGGTTTCCCGGAAAATATCCGGAGGAGAGCCTTCCTCTGCGGGTCTTGCTGCCTGCAGAACAGAAAAAGGTCAGGCCGTGCCCCCTGGTTTTCCCCGGGAGACAGGGAGAACCCTGTCTGGGGCCCAGGCCCATTCCGTGTTGCGTGACACAGAAATGGACATCTGGTGCCCTTTCCGCCTCTGCACCTTCCCTCACCTGCCAACCTTCCCGTCCTCCTGGTGGCCCTCTAGGCTTCCCAACTAAGGACTGTGATTTGGACTCCATTGCTTTTCCCCCTGTCATGGGGAACCTGCATGAAGCGCCCCCGCCTCTCCCCGTCCCCGAGTCTCCCAGAGCCAGAGGGGCTCTTGGGTGTGGAAGAACGGAGGACAAGGAGCTGCGCTCTATTTCCTGCAGCGTTCCTTCCCTGGACCGGAGACGGAAAGGCACACGGTGTGCAGGTGCAGAGACACCATGTCCTTAGGAGGCAGTACTCTCAGAGTGGTGAAAACCCCTCCCACCGCTCACCTTGGTCTCTCTTCCTTCTCTCCCTTATCCTTGTTCAAGGGCCCCGGGTTCGCCTCCACCGGGGGCTTCCACGGTTTCAGGTTTTCCTTCCCTTCCTTCTTCCCGAAGGTCTGTGGAACCAGGGCTGCCTTCCAGCACTTCATGGGGCACCTTTTACTTCTGGCCGTGTGGCCAAAGGCCCCGCAGTCTTTGCACTTGAGCTGTGGGTGGAAAGGAAGTGATGTCAGTGAGTGAGCTGAAGCCACAGGCAGCCATCCGATGTCAACATTGAGAGGGATTATGAATTCAGAGCTGAATAAGGATTCCAAAGAGGGGACCCCGGCATGGGGCCCGTTAAGTGCTGGGAGAGTTCGGATACGATGTTCCCTCCCAAAGCCCATGTGACGGAGGACCTCTAAAAGGAAGGACTCGAGGTACTAAGGGGCACGATCGTGACCCCGATGTCAACCACACAGCCAAAGGTGGCTACACAGGATTCTAAGTAGGAAGGGAGGTTGCCCCCAAGAGTCTCTCAAGGGATCTATGGGGCCGGGGAGGAGGTCCCAAGCCACGCCCACCTCGGATGGGTAAAGCAACCTGGGTGGTGGTGACAGAAACCTTTGGAATCCAACCCAGTCTCTGAGGACCCTGTGACAACCCCTTCCCCCGCCCCCACCCCCATACCCAAGAGATCCAGGGCTAGACTTACCCTGGGATCTTCTTCATCAGGCGGGGGAGCCCTTGGCGCAACTGGGGCCCTCCGCTGCTTCTGGAGGGTCTGGGCTCTCCCGAGTCTGTTGGCCCCAGTTTTGGGGTCACGACGGGCCAACATCTTCGTCTCCTGGGGGTTCTATGACCGCCTTTTTCGGGGGTTGATTGTTGGGTCACCTGAAACACACACAAACACACCCATATCGATGGTGAAGCACACTGGATATTCACACACACCCACAGGAAGCCCCCAGCTAACTCCTTGCCACTGCGGTCGTGAGGAGACTTCACCACCGGTCGGTCAAGTCTGTGCCTCACACTGTGCTGTGTACACCCTCAGATATTGTGTGTTCCTCTGCCATGATTACCTAGTCCGAGTGTAAACCTCGCCTGCCACGGGGCCCATGGCCTAGGGGTGGGGAGCTGAGCTTTCTGCCCCAAACAATCCACTGATTCTGAAGACAGGACTGAGGTGTATCACGATTCACGCCGGTAGGAGACACGATGATTCTATCTCCCTTGACGGCCAGAATGATGGAAGCCGCAGGGCATGGCGTATGGCACCCTTTGGCAGGTCTCTTTGAAATCAGGGATAAGGGAGGCTTCCTGTCACAACTTGAATCGCTACTCTTGCCATTTCTAATTAGGCAACTTCCAAACACAAATTCATAGAGAAAAGTTTTCTTCCTCTCTATCGCACTAGCAGGTGATGGTCTTTCCTGTTCTATCGTTTTGGCTTTAGCTCCAGCCCCTCTTTATTTATTTTTCTGATATTTTACGCATGCCACACGAACCCGTCCAAACAAACGGTGAACAGGTGCCATAGCGTATCGATTTCTTACACGGCTGAAGGGCAAACCGCCCCTTTTTCAAAACCTCTTTTCCCATTTCCCCACCAATTCAGCACGCTGGTTTACATTTCCTTTCGCATTTCCATCTTGGTCTTATCCCACACGTGGAGACGGGAATGATTTCTCGTTTTCTGTTCCAAGAATTACCAGTAAGCAGAATACATCCTACCACATCAGCAAGCCCCAGTGTGATCGATTTCTTTCACTCTCCCTCGTCTCTTCCCCCCCAAACCCCGCCCCACCCCTCAGGGACTACGTGAAACAAACAGTTGTTCGGTGAAACTAACCTGAAGTTACAGGTCAGCTTTCTTTCCTCGGCTGGCGCTCAGACGGGCAGGTGCTGGAGCAGCCCCGCTGGAAGCGATGCAGCATCCAGGAAGACCGAGGAAGGGGCGGAGAGGGACCTCTGCTTTCCAGGCTGCCTTTTATACCGCCTCTGGTCTCCGGACGTGGAGGGCACCCTAACCTGATCCATTACAGGTACCTTAATTGCAATTAACTTAATCCAATCACATGACCTGGAGACGTCTGTCTGCACAGCCCACTCTAAGATCATGTTCACCTTTGGCCGACATTCTAAAACCTACGAGTACAGCTGCAAGCTTCGAAGGATAGTTGTTCCCCGTCAGACGTGTGACACTGGTTCGTTTACCCTTGTCTCGTTTTCCGTCTTGATTGCCTTTTGTTTGTCTGTTCGTGTTAAAAAAAAAAATGTGGTAAAATAGACGCCTTTTAATTGGGCCGTGTCTACTACATCTCGACGTAGGCCTCAGTGTCATCAAGGAGATTCTCCTGGACACGCCGTCACGGCCATGATCCATCTTCAGAGCTTCTCTTTCTTCCCCACGGTAAGTCTGTCAGCAGAGAACACTGACCACACCCTCATGTGTTTTCTCCTCCAGGAGGCGCTTGGAAACCACCGTGAGTTGGACTGCACTGGGAAACACAGATGAAGAAAGTCAAGACCGCTTTGTCCTTCAGCGCCTGGCTCCCTTTTCAACTCGTCTTGCGACTCCAGGCATTATGCCTGAAAAGTCTCCGGGACGCCTGTGAGGCTCTACTTCCCTGGGTCCCATTGCCATTTCTCTGCATTTGCGAGGATCCACCGGACCTTCTTTGGAACTCCCCCGTCGGTGAACTTTGGTGCCACGTCCCCTAATTCTGTCCTTGGTCATCTGCACCTGCACGGGTTAGGCTCCATGTTCCATGGACGGGAAGAGACAGGCAGGAGTCGGAATGCTTAACCGACACACTGGGGCATTTTCTCCTGTAGCCCAAGTGACCCCATGGTCTGGTCGAGCTTTGGAACCGGTCGCGTCCCCCTCGACACTGCACCCGACTCCCAGTTTCTCAATCTTGTTGGCCCCCCGGCGACCTCCGGTTCGATGAATTGCACCTGCTGAAACTCGAGTTCCCTTTGACTTGCGCTTCATGAATTATTCGTGATTCAGGTTGGAACCCCAGCTTACGACCCCCTGTAGGCCGTTCTCTGAGCTTTCCGGTCACATCGTTTCCTTTCACGCTCTTTGGTTCATCGTGGTCCTGCTCGTTCTGCTGTCAGAGGAGCAGAGAGTTGATCTTCTTGATTCTGGATACTGATACTTTCTAGGTGATCTGGATAAGCAAGATGACGACCCTCAAGAGCGGCGGAAAGGGAGCAGCCATGTGGTGGGCCGCAGGGAATCCCGCTCAGTTCCCAGGGCTCCTAGATGTGGAATCCTGGTCAGAGTTGTTCCCAGGTCAGAGAATGGAGATAGCCTGTGCATGATGGGATAGCCCTGCCTAGATCGTTCAGTGAGTCTCTAGCTCAGCTACTCTTAGGATCGGGGGGAGGACCGTGGAAAGGCCCGGTGTCAGACATCCGGAAAGAAGACGGGATGAATGTCTTACCTCTGAAGTACATCCCGAATCTGGGAGTTAACTTCAGCTTTGCTGGGGTCTACTTGGCGAATGACAGTGTGCCTGGTGCATACGCACATCCGGCAGCCACTTCATGGGGGCCGTCGCAATTGGAACCACGCACCTGGCGTCGGCGTTTGAGCCAAATGGGGACCCGTGGTGCAAGCAACCCTCCCCACGTGTTAGCGTGCGTGAGATTCAGCTGGCGGCATTTTACTAGGTGCGTGTTGGTAGAGTGGGGCTGAGGTTTGCTTGCTCCTGTGGATGTAGAAGAAGTCAAAGGGCGTGCCCAGCCCTGCGGTCCCCTCAGTCAACTCTGTTTCGGAGACATAACGATTTGGATTGCTAACAAGTCAGGAAAGTTTCAAGCCCTTGGAAGATCAGTTAAACACAAACACGGAATGAGAGTCAACAGACAATATGTCATCTTTTTGAGAATTTTACTCACTTCAAGCACATGAAACACACATATTGACAAAGGCATGCCAGAGCCCAGTTTTCGAGGCCGAGGAAGGACCCCGAGAGCGCGCAGCGCAGCAGGCTTCCCAGCGTCCCAAACACTGCTCTCGGGGCGGGGCGCAGCGGAAGGGCTGCACCTCTCAGTGTTCCCAAACTTTTCCCTTATTCAGTCATCTAGAGAGCAAAATCTCAGTCATTCCCCAGTTTCCTATTGACGTCCCAGCAGAAGTCTGACTCCTGCGCGTCGCCCAGTTTCTCAGGCAACCAATCACTGGCACGGAAGCTTTTCCTGGCGCGTTTCCGGAGAGCCATGTGAACTACAATGTCCCTCACCAGAATTCAATGAGGCAGAGTCCCTGCATCGGCTCCCTGCCTGGCCTGGGCTAACACATCCGCAGAAGCGCCACAGCCAGGGAGCTTCGGAGTCACCGCAGAGAGTCTGCTCGCTGCTCTGCGCTCCTCAGTCCCACAGTCCCCTCCAAGTCACGGGAGCGGGAGGCCAAGGAGCCCCTGCCACCTGCAGTCTCACTCCAGGTCAAAATCACTGTCCTCTGAGGAGGAGGAAACCTGAAGGTCCTCATAGAGGACACTCGGTGGGACACGAACACCGGGACCCTGAGACTTCTCTGAGACATGAGGGCTCTGAGCGAGGAAGGCTCCCGGCTTCTCAGGAGAGTGAAATGAGGGAGCTGTCAGGAGGCTGGAGCTCCACCATCCATTGTCCAGTCTCCGGAAGAGCACTCTGAGAGGCTGGGCCCCGCCATGGCTGGCCGCTGGGTGACGGGACACGGTGCAGGCCTGGGCAGTAGGCAGGCAAGGTCTGCTGTGCGGAGGCTGCCGGTCGATGCTGGGCACCTGGGCGGGTGTCCTCCGGCCCATCTGGGGCGACGTACTCGCTCCAAGTTCGGTTGCGGCCGGCGGAGGTTGGAGAGCGTCCCGTGCCCCGAGCTCACCTCCCTGGATGGCGTCTTCGGGGATCTGGAAGGGACCCAGTCTCGGTATCTTGGGGAAGTTCAGGCAAGCCTGAATCGGAGCCTGGGCAGGTCTCTTGGCTCCTGGCCTGAAGCTGAGATTGGAGCCTAGGCCCAAGCTGCGTGTGGCGGCTGGTGGGCAGGGCTGTGAGGTCAGCGCGGGACGTCTGTCTTGTGCCCGGGGGCTGATGGCCTGGAGCAGGCCGTGGGTTTGGGAGGCAGCCTGGGGAACTTCTCGGCAGCCACCCTCCGGGCTGCTGTGAGTGGGCTTCACCACGAGGAAAGGCCCCGGGCCCTGGTGCCTGACTGCAGGCTGAGGGATGGGGGCCGCAGCCCCTGTCTGTCGAAGACTAGAGGAGGAGCTCACACTGGCTTTTCTGAGGGGAGACAGTGAAGCCAAGACGGAACCCCTGTCAGACATTTCGGTAGCTGAGCCATCAGTGAGGACAGGGTCCACGCGTGGCCTCTTACTGGTTGTGTGGAGCGGCACTGGCCTGCTTGCAACCTGAAAGACAGGAAACCACACACGTTACAAGTTCCTCTGCATGGAGCCGAAACGAAAATCAGCCACTTCCAAAGACGAGGGGCACGCGCCATGAAATTCTCCATACAGAATCGACAGGCGGTCCTTGGAAGTAGGGACAGACCCTCCACCTGAGTGCTGATCAGGACAAGACTCATGAAAGATGCGCTCTCGAGCTATGTGTAGCTGATCCGAGCACACCATTGTTCAAAAGAACAATGTCTTGGGCATTAACTGGATCGGAGTGCCTCCACTCAGCCTTCCCTGAAGTGGAAGGGACTAATGCCCTTCTGAAGGCAGGTTGGTGGCTCAAGGGTTCTCAGGGGGTGTTCTCTGAAAAGCTGCATGTTCTTGGGTTTAGCCCTCTCCATGTTTGGGGCCTCTGAGGGACGAATTTCCTCACGTCGCCAGGATCATGTTGTTGGCAGGCTTGCCGTAATTGGACAGAAAGAAAGCAACGGGAAATAAGGCATCCTCAGATGCCTTCACCTGCAATCCAACTGACCTGGAAGGATGGTGGAGTCCCTGACCCCAAGAAGGCAAGAAAGAGGGGTTCCCCGATTCCCTCCCGCAGCCGGGAAGCCGAAAGGAAATCAACCAGTGTGACCTAGAGGAGAAAAAGACCAGGGGCCCGGGGTGACACTCACCCTCAGATCATCACAAGATTCCGTGGATCCTCTTCGATTTGGCAGCGGCTTCTCTGGAGGTTTCCCGGAAAATATCCGGAGGAGAGCCTTCCTCTGCGGGTCTTGCTGCCTGCAGAACAGAAAAAGGTCAGGCCGTGCCCCCTGGTTTTCCCCGGGAGACAGGGAGAACCCTGTCTGGGGCCCAGGCCCATTCCGTGTTGCGTGACACAGAAATGGACATCTGGTGCCCTTTCCGCCTCTGCACCTTCCCTCACCTGCCAACCTTCCCGTCCTCCTGGTGGCCCTCTAGGCTTCCCAACTAAGGACTGTGATTTGGACTCCATTGCTTTTCCCCCTGTCATGGGGAACCTGCACGAAGCGCCCCCGCCTCTCCCCGTCCCCGAGTCTCCCAGAGCCAGAGGGGCTCTTGGGTGTGGAAGAACGGAGGACAAGGAGCTGCGCTCTATTTCCTGCAGCGTTCCTTCCCTGGACCGGAGACGGAAAGGCACACGGTGTGCAGGTGCAGAGACACCATGTCCTTAGGAGGCAGTACTCTCAGAGTGGTGAAAACCCCTCCCACCGCTCACCTTGGTCTCTCTTCCTTCTCTCCCTTATCCTTGTTCAAGGGCCCCGGGTTCGCCTCCACCGGGGGCTTCCACGGTTTCAGGTTTTCCTTCCCTTCCTTCTTCCCGAAGGTCTGTGGAACCAGGGCTGCCTTCCAGCACTTCATGGGGCACCTGGTACTTCTGGCCGTGTGGCCAAAGGCCCCGCAGTCTTTGCACTTGAGCTGTGGGTGGAAAGGAAGTGATGTCAGTGAGTGAGCTGAAGCCACAGGCAGCCATCCGATGTCAACATTGAGAGGGATTATGAATTCAGAGCTGAATAAGGATTCCAAAGAGGGGACCCCGGCATGGGGCCCGTTAAGTGCTGGGAGAGTTCGGATACGATGTTCCCTCCCAAAGCCCATGTGACGGAGGACCTCTAAAAGGAAGGACTCGAGGTACTAAGGGGCACGATCGTGACCCCGATGTCAACCACACAGCCAAAGGTGGCTACACAGGATTCTAAGTAGGAAGGGAGGTTGCCCCCAAGAGTCTCTCAAGGGATCTATGGGGCCGGGGAGGAGGTCCCAAGCCACGCCCACCTCGGATGGGTAAAGCAACCTGGGTGGTGGTGACAGAAACCTTTGGAATCCAACCCAGTCTCTGAGGACCCTGTGACAACCCCTCCCCCCGCCCCCACCCCCATACCCAAGAGATCCAGGGCTAGACTTACCCTGGGATCTTCTTCATCGGGCGGGGGAGCCCTTGGCGCAACTGGGGCCCTCCGCTGCTTCTGGAGGGTCTGGGCTCTCCCGAGTCTGTTGGCCCCAGTTTTGGGGTCACGACGGGCCAACATCTTCGTCTCCTGGGGGTTCTATGACCGCCTTTTTCGGGGGTTGATTGTTGGGTCACCTGAAACACACACAAACACACCCATATCGATGGTGAAGCACACTGGATATTCACACACACCCACAGGAAGCCCCCAGCTAACTCCTTGCCGCTGCGGTCGTGAGGAGACTTCACCACCGGTCGGTCAAGTCTGTGCCTCACACTGTGCTGTGTACACCCTCAGATATTGTGTGTTCCTCTGCCATGATTACCTAGTCCGAGTGTAAACCTCGCCTGCCACGGGGCCCATGGCCTAGGGGTGGGGAGCTGAGCTTTCTGCCCCAAACAATCCACTGATTCTGAAGACAGGACTGAGGTGTATCACGATTCACGCCGGTAGGAGACACGATGATTCTATCTCCCTTGACGGCCAGAATGATGGAAGCCGCAGGGCATGGCGTATGGCACCCTTTGGCAGGTCTGTTTGAAATCAGGGATAAGGGAGGCTTCCTGTCACAACTTGAATCGCTACTCTTGCCATTTCTAATTAGGCAACTTCCAAACACAAATTCATAGAGAGAAGTTTTCTTCCTCTCTAACGCACTAGCAGGTGATGGTCTTTCCTCTTCTATCGTTTTGGCTTTAGCTCCAGCCCCTCTTTATTTATTTTTCTGATATTTTACGCATGCCACACGAACCCGTCCAAACAAACGGTGAACAGGTGCCATAGCGTATCGATTTCTTACACGGCTGAAGGGCAAACCGCCCCTTTTTCAAAACCTCTTTTCCCATTTCCCCACCAATTCAGCACGCTGGTTTACATTTCCTTTCGCATTTCCATCTTGGTCTTATCCCACACGTGGAGACGGGAATGATTTCTCGTTTTCTGTTCCAAGAATTACCAGTAAGCAGAATACATCCTACCCCATCAGCAAGCCCCAGTGTGATCGATTTCTTTCACTCTCCCTCGTCTCTTCCCCCCCAAACCCCGCCCCACCCCTCAGGGACTACGTGAAACAAACAGTTGTTCGGTGAAACTAACCTGAAGTTACAGGTCAGCTTTCTTTCCTCGGCTGGCGCTCAGACGGGCAGGTGCTGGAGCAGCCCCGCTGGAAGCGATGCAGCATCCAGGAAGACCGAGGAAGGGGCGGAGAGGGACCTCTGCTTTCCAGGCTGCCTTTTATACCGCCTCTGGTCTCCGGACGTGGAGGGCAGCCTAACCTGATCCATTACAGGTACCTTAATTGCAATTAACTTAATCCAATCACATGACCTGGAGACGTCTGTCTGCACAGCCCACTCTAAGATCATGTTCACCTTTGGCCGACATTCTAAAACCTACGAGTACAGCTGCAAGCTTCGAAGGATAGTTGTTCCCCGTCAGACGTGTGACACTGGTTCGTTTACCCTTGTCTCGTTTTCCGTCTTGATTGCCTTTTGTTTGTCTGTTCGTGTTAAAAAAAAAAATGTGGTAAAATAGACGCCTTTTAATTGGGCCGTGTCTACTACATCTCGACGTAGGCCTCAGTGTCATCAAGGAGATTCTCCTGGACACGCCGTCACGGCCATGATCCATCTTCAGAGCTTCTCTTTCTTCCCCACGGTAAGTCTGTCAGCAGAGAACACTGACCACACCCTCATGTGTTTTCTCCTCCAGGAGGCGCTTGGAAACCACCGTGAGTTGGACTGCACTGGGAAACACAGATGAAGAAAGTCAAGACCGCTTTGTCCTTCAGCGCCTGGCTCCCTTTTCAACTCGTCTTGCGACTCCAGGCATTATGCCTGAAAAGTCTCCGGGACGCCTGTGAGGCTCTACTTCCCTGGGTCCCATTGCCATTTCTCTGCATTTGCGAGGATCCACCGGACCTTCTTTGGAACTCCCCCGTCGGTGAACTTTGGTGCCACGTCCCCTAATTCTGTCCTTGGTCATCTGCACCTGCACGGGTTAGGCTCCATGTTCCATGGACGGGAAGAGACAGGCAGGAGTCGGAATGCTTAACCGACACACTGGGGCATTTTCTCCTGTAGCCCAAGTGACCCCATGGTCTGGTCGAGCTTTGGAACCGGTCGCGTCCCCCTCGACACTGCACCCGACTCCCAGTTTCTCAATCTTGTTGGCCCCCCGGCGACCTCCGGTTCGATGAATTGCACCTGCTGAAACTCGAGTTCCCTTTGACTTGCGCTTCATGAATTATTCGTGATTCAGGTTGGAACCCCAGCTTACGACCCCCTGTAGGCCGTTCTCTGAGCTTTCCGGTCACATCGTTTCCTTTCACGCTCTTTGGTTCATCGTGGTCCTGCTCGTTCTGCTGTCAGAGGAGCAGAGAGTTGATCTTCTTGATTCTGGATACTGATACTTTCTAGGTGATCTGGATAAGCAAGATGACGACCCTCAAGAGCGGCGGAAAGGGAGCAGCCATGTGGTGGGCCGCAGGGAATCCCGCTCAGTTCCCAGGGCTCCTAGATGTGGAATCCTGGTCAGAGTTGTTCCCAGGTCAGAGAATGGAGATAGCCTGTGCATGATGGGATAGCCCTGCCTAGATCGTTCAGTGAGTCTCTAGCTCAGCTACTCTTAGGATCGGGGGGAGGACCGTGGAAAGGCCCGGTGTCAGACATCCGGAAAGAAGACGGGATGAATGTCTTACCTCTGAAGTACATCCCGAATCTGGGAGTTAACTTCAGCTTTGCTGGGGTCTACTTGGCGAATGACAGTGTGCCTGGTGCATACGCACATCCGGCAGCCACTTCATGGGGGCCGTCGCAATTGGAACCACGCACCTGGCGTCGGCGTTTGAGCCAAATGGGGACCCGTGGTGCAAGCAACCCTCCCCACGTGTTAGCGTGCGTGAGATTCAGCTGGCGGCATTTTACTAGGTGCGTGTTGGTAGAGTGGGGCTGAGGTTTGCTTGCTCCTGTGGATGTAGAAGAAGTCAAAGGGCCTGCCCAGCCCTGCGGTCCCCTCAGTCAACTCTGTTTCGGAGACATAACGATTTGGATTGCTAACAAGTCAGGAAAGTTTCAAGCCCTTGGAAGATCAGTTAAACACAAACACGGAATGAGAGTCAACAGACAATATGTCATCTTTTTGAGAATTTTACTCACTTCAAGCACATGAAACACACATATTGACAAAGGCATGCCAGAGCCCAGTTTTCGAGGCCGAGGAAGGACCCCGAGAGCGCGCAGCGCAGCAGGCTTCCCAGCGTCCCAAACACTGCTCTCGGGGCGGGGCGCAGCGGAAGGGCTGCACCTCTCAGTGTTCCCAAACTTTTCCCTTATTCAGTCATCTAGAGAGCAAAAACTCAGTCATTCCCCAGTTTCCTATTGACGTCCCAGCAGAAGTCTGACTCCTGCGCGTCGCCCAGTTTCTCAGGCAACCGATCACTGGCACGGAAGCTTTTCCTGGCGCGTTTCCGGAGAGCCATGTGAACTACAATGTCCCTCACCAGAATTCAATGAGGCAGAGTCCCTGCATCGGCTCCCTGCCTGGCCTGGGCTAACACATCCGCAGAAGCGCCACAGCCAGGGAGCTTCGGAGTCACCGCAGAGAGTCTGCTCGCTGCTCTGCGCTCCTCAGTCCCACAGTCCCCTCCAAGTCACGGGAGCGGGAGGCCAAGGAGCCCCTGCCACCTGCAGTCTCACTCCAGGTCAAAATCACTGTCCTCTGAGGAGGAGGAAACCTGAAGGTCCTCATAGAGGACACTCGGTGGGACACGAACACCGGGACCCTGAGACTTCTCTGAGACATGAGGGCTCTGAGCGAGGAAGGCTCCCGGCTTCTCAGGAGAGTGAAATGAGGGAGCTGTCAGGAGGCTGGAGCTCCACCATCCATTGTCCAGTCTCCGGAAGAGCACTCTGAGAGGCTGGGCCCCGCCATGGCTGGCCGCTGGGTGACGGGACACGGTGCAGGCCTGGGCAGTAGGCAGGCAAGGTCTGCTGTGCGGAGGCTGCCGGTCGATGCTGGGCACCTGGGCGGGTGTCCTCCGGCCCATCTGGGGCGACGTACTCGCTCCAAGTTCGGTTGCGGCCGGCGGAGGTTGGAGAGCGTCCCGTGCCCCGAGCTCACCTCCCTGGATGGCGTCTTCGGGGATCTGGAAGGGACCCAGTCTCGGTATCTTGGGGAAGTTCAGGCAAGCCTGAATCGGAGCCTGGGCAGGTCTCTTGGCTCCTGGCCTGAAGCTGAGATTGGAGCCTAGGCCCAAGCTGCGTGTGGCGGCTGGTGGGCAGGGCTGTGAGGTCAGCGCGGGACGTCTGTCTTGTGCCCGGGGGCTGATGGCCTGGAGCAGGCCGTGGGTTTGGGAGGCAGCCTGGGGAACTTCTCGGCAGCCACCCTCCGGGCTGCTGTGAGTGGGCTTCACCACGAGGAAAGGCCCCGGGCCCTGGTGCCTGACTGCAGGCTGAGGGATGGGGGCCGCAGCCCCTGTCTGTCGAAGACTAGAGGAGGAGCTCACACTGGCTTTTCTGAGGGGAGACAGTGAAGCCAAGACGGAACCCCTGTCAGACATTTCGGTAGCTGAGCCATCAGTGAGGACAGGGTCCACGCGTGGCCTCTTACTGGTTGTGTGGAGCGGCACTGGCCTGCTTGCAACCTGAAAGACAGGAAACCACACACGTTACAAGTTCCTCTGCATGGAGCCGAAACGAAAATCAGCCACTTCCAAAGACGAGGGGCACGCGCCATGAAATTCTCCATACAGAATCGACAGGCGGTCCTTGGAAGTAGGGACAGACCCTCCACCTGAGTGCTGATCAGGACAAGACTCATGAAAGATGCGCTCTCGAGCTATGTGTAGCTGATCCGAGCACACCATTGTTCAAAAGAACAATGTCTTGGGCATTAACTGGATCGGAGTGCCTCCACTCAGCCTTCCCTGAAGTGGAAGGGACTAATGCCCTTCTGAAGGCAGGTTGGTGGCTCAAGGGTTCTCAGGGGGTGTTCTCTGAAAAGCTGCATGTTCCTGGGTTTAGCCCTCTCCATGTTTGGGGCCTCTGAGGGACGAATTTCCTCACGCCGCCAGGAACATGTTGTTGGCAGGCTTGCCGTAATTGGACAGAAAGAAAGCAACGGGAAATAAGGCATCCTCAGATGCCTTCACCTGCAATCCAACGGACCTGGAAGGATGGTGGAGTCCCTGACCCCAAGAAGGCAAGAAAGAGGGGTTCCCCGATTCCCTCCCGCAGCCGGGAAGCCGAAAGGAAATCAACCAGTGTGACCTAGAGGAGAAAAAGACCAGGGGCCCGGGGTGACACTCACCCTCAGATCATCACAAGATTCCGTGGATCCTCTTCGATTTGGCAGCGGCTTCTCTGGAGGTTTCCCGGAAAATATCCGGAGGAGAGCCTTCCTCTGCGGGTCTTGCTGCCTGCAGAACAGAAAAAGGTCAGGCCGTGCCCCCTGGTTTTCCCCGGGAGACAGGGAGAACCCTGTCTGGGGCCCAGGCCCATTCCGTGTTGCGTGACACAGAAATGGACATCTGGTGCCCTTTCCGCCTCTGCACCTTCCCTCACCTGCCAACCTTCCCGTCCTCCTGGTGGCCCTCTAGGCTTCCCAACTAAGGACTGTGATTTGGACTCCATTGCTTTTCCCCCTGTCATGGGGAACCTGCACGAAGCGCCCCCGCCTCTCCCCGTCCCCGAGTCTCCCAGAGCCAGAGGGGCTCTTGGGTGTGGAAGAACGGAGGACAAGGAGCTGCGCTCTATTTCCTGCAGCGTTCCTTCCCTGGACCGGAGACGGAAAGGCACACGGTGTGCAGGTGCAGAGACACCATGTCCTTAGGAGGCAGTACTCTCAGAGTGGTGAAAACCCCTCCCACCGCTCACCTTGGTCTCTCTTCCTTCTCTCCCTTATCCTTGTTCAAGGGCCCCGGGTTCGCCTCCACCGGGGGCTTCCACGGTTTCAGGTTTTCCTTCCCTTCCTTCTTCCCGAAGGTCTGTGGAACCAGGGCTGCCTTCCAGCACTTCATGGGGCACCTGGTACTTCTGGCCGTGTGGCCAAAGGCCCCGCAGTCTTTGCACTTGAGCTGTGGGTGGAAAGGAAGTGATGTCAGTGAGTGAGCTGAAGCCACAGGCAGCCATCCGATGTCAACATTGAGAGGGATTATGAATTCAGAGCTGAATAAGGATTCCAAAGAGGGGACCCCGGCATGGGGCCCGTTAAGTGCTGGGAGAGTTCGGATACGATGTTCCCTCCCAAAGCCCATGTGACGGAGGACCTCTAAAAGGAAGGACTCGAGGTACTAAGGGGCACGATCGTGACCCCGATGTCAACCACACAGCCAAAGGTGGCTACACAGGATTCTAAGTAGGAAGGGAGGTTGCCCCCAAGAGTCTCTCAAGGGATCTATGGGGCCGGGGAGGAGGTCCCAAGCCACGCCCACCTCGGATGGGTAAAGCAACCTGGGTGGTGGTGACAGAAACCTTTGGAATCCAACCCAGTCTCTGAGGACCCTGTGACAACCCCTCCCCCCGCCCCCACCCCCATACCCAAGAGATCCAGGGCTAGACTTACCCTGGGATCTTCTTCATCGGGCGGGGGAGCCCTTGGCGCAACTGGGGCCCTCCGCTGCTTCTGGAGGGTCTGGGCTCTCCCGAGTCTGTTGGCCCCAGTTTTGGGGTCACGACGGGCCAACATCTTCGTCTCCTGGGGGTTCTATGACCGCCTTTTTCGGGGGTTGATTGTTGGGTCACCTGAAACACACACAAACACACCCATATCGATGGTGAAGCACACTGGATATTCACACACACCCACAGGAAGCCCCCAGCTAACTCCTTGCCGCTGCGGTCGTGAGGAGACTTCACCACCGGTCGGTCAAGTCTGTGCCTCACACTGTGCTGTGTACACCCTCAGATATTGTGTGTTCCTCTGCCATGATTACCTAGTCCGAGTGTAAACCTCGCCTGCCACGGGGCCCATGGCCTAGGGGTGGGGAGCTGAGCTTTCTGCCCCAAACAATCCACTGATTCTGAAGACAGGACTGAGGTGTATCACGATTCACGCCGGTAGGAGACACGATGATTCTATCTCCCTTGACGGCCAGAATGATGGAAGCCGCAGGGCATGGCGTATGGCACCCTTTGGCAGGTCTGTTTGAAATCAGGGATAAGGGAGGCTTCCTGTCACAACTTGAATCGCTACTCTTGCCATTTCTAATTAGGCAACTTCCAAACACAAATTCATAGAGAGAAGATTTCCTCCTCTCTATCGCACTAGCAGGTGATGGTCTTTCCTGTTCTATCGTTTTGGCTTTAGCTCCAGCCCCTCTTTATTTATTTTTCTGATATTTTACGCATGCCACACGAACCCGTCCAAACAAACGGTGAACAGGTGCCATAGCGTATCGATTTCTTACACGGCTGAAGGGCAAACCGCCCCTTTTTCAAAACCTCTTTTCCCATTTCCCCACCAATTCAGCACGCTGGTTTACATTTCCTTTCGCATTTCCATCTTGGTCTTATCCCACACGTGGAGACGGGAATGATTTCTCGTTTTCTGTTCCAAGAATTACCAGTAAGCAGAATACATCCTACCCCATCAGCAAGCCCCAGTGTGATCGATTTCTTTCACTCTCCCTCGTCTCTTCCCCCCCAAACCCCGCCCCACCCCTCAGGGACTACGTGAAACAAACAGTTGTTCGGTGAAACTAACCTGAAGTTACAGGTCAGCTTTCTTTCCTCGGCTGGCGCTCAGACGGGCAGGTGCTGGAGCAGCCCCGCTGGAAGCGATGCAGCATCCAGGAAGACCGAGGAAGGGGCGGAGAGGGACCTCTGCTTTCCAGGCTGCCTTTTATACCGCCTCTGGTCTCCGGACGTGGAGGGCACCCTAACCTGATCCATTACAGGTACCTTAATTGCAATTAACTTAATCCAATCACATGACCTGGAGACGTCTGTCTGCACAGCCCACTCTAAGATCATGTTCACCTTTGGCCGACATTCTAAAACCTACGAGTACAGCTGCAAGCTTTGAAGGATAGTTGTTCCCCGTCAGACGTGTGACACTGGTTCGTTTACCCTTGTCTCGTTTTCCGTCTTGATTGCCTTTTGTTTGTCTGTTTGTGTTAAAAAAAAAATGTGGTAAAATAGACGCCTTTTAATTGGGCCGTGTCTACTACATCTCGACGTAGGCCTCAGTGTCATCAAGGAGATTCTCCTGGACACGCCGTCACGGCCATGATCCATCTTCAGAGCTTCTCTTTCTTCCCCACGGTAAGTCTGTCAGCAGAGAACACTGACCACACCCTCATGTGTTTTCTCCTCCAGGAGGCGCTTGGAAACCACCGTGAGTTGGACTGCACTGGGAAACACAGATGAAGAAAGTCAAGACCGCTTTGTCCTTCAGCGCCTGGCTCCCTTTTCAACTCGTCTTGCGACTCCAGGCATTATGCCTGAAAAGTCTCCGGGACGCCTGTGAGGCTCTACTTCCCTGGGTCCCATTGCCATTTCTCTGCATTTGCGAGGATCCACCGGACCTTCTTTGGAACTCCCCCGTCGGTGAACTTTGGTGCCACGTCCCCTAATTCTGTCCTTGGTCATCTGCACCTGCACGGGTTAGGCTCCATGTTCCATGGACGGGAAGAGACAGGCAGGAGTCGGAATGCTTAACCGACACACTGGGGCATTTTCTCCTGTAGCCCAAGTGACCCCATGGTCTGGTCGAGCTTTGGAACCGGTCGCGTCCCCCTCGACACTGCACCCGACTCCCAGTTTCTCAATCTTGTTGGCCCCCCGGCGACCTCCGGTTCGATGAATTGCACCTGCTGAAACTCGAGTTCCCTTTGACTTGCGCTTCATGAATTATTCGTGATTCAGGTTGGAACCCCAGCTTACGACCCCCTGTAGGCCGTTCTCTGAGCTTTCCGGTCACATCGTTTCCTTTCACGCTCTTTGGTTCATCGTGGTCCTGCTCGTTCTGCTGTCAGAGGAGCAGAGAGTTGATCTTCTTGATTCTGGATACTGATACTTTCTAGGTGATCTGGATAAGCAAGATGACGACCCTCAAGAGCGGCGGAAAGGGAGCAGCCATTTGGTGGGCCGCAGGGAATCCCGCTCAGTTCCCAGGCCTCCTAGATGTGGAATCCTGGTCAGAGTTGTTCGCAGGTCAGAGAATGGAGATAGCCTGTGCATGATGGGATAGCCCTGCCTAGATCGTTCAGTGAGTCTCTAGCTCAGCTACTCTCAGGATCGGGGGGAGGACCGTGGAAAGGCCCGGTGTCAGACATCCGGAAAGAAGACGGGATGAATGTCTTACCTCTGAAGTACATCCCGAATCTGGGAGTTAACTTCAGCTTTGCTGGGGTCTATTTGGCGAATGACAGTGTGCCTGGTGCATACGCACATCCGGCAGCCACTTCATGGGGGCGTCGCAATTGGAACCACGCACCTGCCGTCGGCGTTTGAGCCAAATGGGGACCCGTGGTGCAAGCAACGCTCCCCACGTGTTAGCGTGCGTGAGATTCAGCTGGCGGCATTTTACTAGGTGCGTGTTGGTAGAGTGGGGCTGAGGTTTGCTTGCTCCTGTGGATGTAGAAGAAGTCAAAGGGCCTGCCCAGCCCTGCGGTCCCCTCAGTCAACTCTGTTTCGGAGACATAACGATTTGGATTGCTAACAAGTCAGGAAAGTTTCAAGCCCTTGGAAGATCAGTTAAACACCAACACGGAATGAGAGTCAAAAGACAATATGTCATCTTTTTGAGAATTTTACTCATTTCAAGCACATGAAACACACATATTGACAAAGGCATGCCAGAGCCCAGTTTTCGAGGCCGAGGAAGGACCCCGAGAGCGCGCAGCGCAGCAGGCTTCCCAGCGTCCCAAACACTGCTCTCGGGGCGGGGCTCAGCGGAAGGGCTGCACCTCTCAGTGTTCCCAAACTTTTCCCTTATTCAGTCATCTAGAGAGCAAAAACACAGTCATTCCCCAGTTTCCTATTGACGTCCCAGCAGAAGTCTGACTCCTGCGCGTCGCCCAGTTTCTCAGGCAACCAATCACTGGCACGGAAGCTTTTCCTGGCGCGTTTCCGGAGAGCCATGTGAACTACAATGTCCCTCACCAGAATTCAATGAGGCAGAGTCCCTGCATCGGCTCCCTGCCTGGCCTGGGCTAACACATCCGCAGAAGCGCCACAGCCAGGGAGCTTCGGAGTCACCGCAGAGAGTCTGCTCGCTGCTCTGCGCTCCTCAGTCCCACAGTCCCCTCCAAGTCACGGGAGCGGGAGGCCAAGGAGCCCCTGCCACCTGCAGTCTCACTCCAGGTCAAAATCACTGTCCTCTGAGGAGGAGGAAACCTGAAGGTCCTCATAGAGGACACTCGGTGGGACACGAACACCGGGACCCTGAGACTTCTCTGAGACATGAGGGCTCTGAGCGAGGAAGGCTCCCGGCTTCTCAGGAGAGTGAAATGAGGGAGCTGTCAGGAGGCTGGAGCTCCACCATCCATTGTCCAGTCTCCGGAAGAGCACTCTGAGAGGCTGGGCCCCGCCATGGCTGGCCGCTGGGTGACGGGACACGGTGCAGGCCTGGGCAGTAGGCAGGCAAGGTCTGCTGTGCGGAGGCTGCCGGTCGATGCTGGGCACCTGGGCGGGTGTCCTCCGGCCCATCTGGGGCGACGTACTCGCTCCAAGTTCGGTTGCGGCCGGCGGAGGTTGGAGAGTGTCCCGTGCCCCGAGCTCACCTCCCTGGATGGCGTCTTCGGGGATCTGGAAGGGACCCAGTCTCGGTATCTTGGGGAAGTTCAGGCAAGCCTGAATCGGAGCCTGGGCAGGTCTCTTGGCTCCTGGCCTGAAGCTGAGATTGGAGCCTAGGCCCAAGCTGCGTGTGGCGGCTGGTGGGCAGGGCTGTGAGGTCAGCGCGGGACGTCTGTCTTGTGCCCGGGGGCTGATGGCCTGGAGCAGGCCGTGGGTTTGGGAGGCAGCCTGGGGAACTTCTCGGCAGCCACCCTCCGGGCTGCTGTGAGTGGGCTTCACCACGAGGAAAGGCCCCGGGCCCTGGTGCCTGACTGCAGGCTGAGGGATGGGGGCCGCAGCCCCTGTCTGTCGAAGACTAGAGGAGGAGCTCACACTGGCTTTTCTGAGGGGAGACAGTGAAGCCAAGACGGAACCCCTGTCAGACATTTCGGTAGCTGAGCCATCAGTGAGGACAGGGTCCACGCGTGGCCTCTTACTGGTTGTGTGGAGCGGCACTGGCCTGCTTGCAACCTGAAAGACAGGAAACCACACACGTTACAAGTTCCTCTGCATGGAGCCGAAACGAAAATCGGCCACTTCCAAAGACGAGGGGCACGCGCCATGAAATTCTCCATACAGAATCGACAGGCGGTCCTTGGAAGTAGGGACAGACCCTCCACCTGAGTGCTGATCAGGACAAGACTCGTGAAAGATGCGCTCTCGAGCTATGTGTAGCTGATCCGAGCACACCATTGTTCAAAAGAACAATGTCTTGGGCATTAACTGGATCGGAGTGCCTCCACTCAGCCTTCCCTGAAGTGGAAGGGACTAATGCCCTTCTGAAGGCAGGTTGGTGGCTCAAGGGTTCTCAGGGGGTGTTCTCTGAAAAGCTGCATGTTCCTGGGTTTAGCCCTCTCCATGTTTGGGGCCTCTGAGGGACGAATTTCCTCACGCCGCCAGGAACATGTTGTTGGCAGGCTTGCCGTAATTGGACAGAAAGAAAGCAACGGGAAATAAGGCATCCTCAGATGCCTTCACCTGCAATCCAACTGACCTGGAAGGATGGTGGAGTCCCTGACCCCAAGAAGGCAAGAAAGAGGGGTTCCCCGATTCCCTCCCGCAGCCGGGAAGCCGAAAGGAAATCAACCAGTGTGACCTAGAGGAGAAAAAGACCAGGGGCCCGGGGTGACACTCACCCTCAGATCATCACAAGATTCCGTGGATCCTCTTCGATTTGGCAGCGGCTTCTCTGGAGGTTTCCCGGAAAATATCCGGAGGAGAGCCTTCCTCTGCGGGTCTTGCTGCCTGCAGAACAGAAAAAGGTCAGGCCGTGCCCCCTGGTTTTCCCCGGGAGACAGGGAGAACCCTGTCTGGGGCCCAGGCCCATTCCGTGTTGCGTGACACAGAAATGGACATCTGGTGCCCTTTCCGCCTCTGCACCTTCCCTCACCTGCCAACCTTCCCGTCCTCCTGGTGGCCCTCTAGGCTTCCCAACTAAGGACTGTGATTTGGACTCCATTGCTTTTCCCCCTGTCATGGGGAACCTGCACGAAGCGCCCCCGCCTCTCCCCGTCCCCGAGTCTCCCAGAGCCAGAGGGGCTCTTGGGTGTGGAAGAACGGAGGACAAGGAGCTGCGCTCTATTTCCTGCAGCGTTCCTTCCCTGGACCGGAGACGGAAAGGCACACGGTGTGCAGGTGCAGAGACACCATGTCCTTAGGAGGCAGTACTCTCAGAGTGGTGAAAACCCCTCCCACCGCTCACCTTGGTCTCTCTTCCTTCTCTCCCTTATCCTTGTTCAAGGGCCCCGGGTTCGCCTCCACCGGGGGCTTCCACGGTTTCAGGTTTTCCTTCCCTTCCTTCTTCCCGAAGGTCTGTGGAACCAGGGCTGCCTTCCAGCACTTCATGGGGCACCTGGTACTTCTGGCCGTGTGGCCAAAGGCCCCGCAGTCTTTGCACTTGAGCTGTGGGTGGAAAGGAAGTGATGTCAGTGAGTGAGCTGAAGCCACAGGCAGCCATCCGATGTCAACATTGAGAGGGATTATGAATTCAGAGCTGAATAAGGATTCCAAAGAGGGGACCCCGGCATGGGGCCCGTTAAGTGCTGGGAGAGTTCGGATACGATGTTCCCTCCCAAAGCCCATGTGACGGAGGACCTCTAAAAGGAAGGACTCGAGGTACTAAGGGGCACGATCGTGACCCCGATGTCAACCACACAGCCAAAGGTGGCTACACAGGATTCTAAGTAGGAAGGGAGGTTGCCCCCAAGAGTCTCTCAAGGGATCTATGGGGCCGGGGAGGAGGTCCCAAGCCACGCCCACCTCGGATGGGTAAAGCAACCTGGGTGGTGGTGACAGAAACCTTTGGAATCCAACCCAGTCTCTGAGGACCCTGTGACAACCCCTCCCCCCGCCCCCACCCCCATACCCAAGAGATCCAGGGCTAGACTTACCCTGGGATCTTCTTCATCGGGCGGGGGAGCCCTTGGCGCAACTGGGGCCCTCCGCTGCTTCTGGAGGGTCTGGGCTCTCCCGAGTCTGTTGGCCCCAGTTTTGGGGTCACGACGGGCCAACATCTTCGTCTCCTGGGGGTTCTATGACCGCCTTTTTCGGGGGTTGATTGTTGGGTCACCTGAAACACACACAAACACACCCATATCGATGGTGAAGCACACTGGATATTCACACACACCCACAGGAAGCCCCCAGCTAACTCCTTGCCGCTGCGGTCGTGAGGAGACTTCACCACCGGTCGGTCAAGTCTGTGCCTCACACTGTGCTGTGTACACCCTCAGATATTGTGTGTTCCTCTGCCATGATTACCTAGTCCGAGTGTAAACCTCGCCTGCCACGGGGCCCATGGCCTAGGGGTGGGGAGCTGAGCTTTCTGCCCCAAACAATCCACTGATTCTGAAGACAGGACTGAGGTGTATCACGATTCACGCCGGTAGGAGACACGATGATTCTATCTCCCTTGACGGCCAGAATGATGGAAGCCGCAGGGCATGGCGTATGGCACCCTTTGGCAGGTCTGTTTGAAATCAGGGATAAGGGAGGCTTCCTGTCACAACTTGAATCGCTACTCTTGCCATTTCTAATTAGGCAACTTCCAAACACAAATTCATAGAGAGAAGTTTTCTTCCTCTCTATCGCACTAGCAGGTGATGGTCTTTCCTCTTCTATCGTTTTGGCTTTAGCTCCAGCCCCTCTTTATTTATTTTTCTGATATTTTACGCATGCCACACGAACCCGTCCAAACAAACGGTGAACAGGTGCCATAGCGTATCGATTTCTTACACGGCTGAAGGGCAAACCGCCCCTTTTTCAAAACCTCTTTTCCCATTTCCCCACCAATTCAGCACGCTGGTTTACATTTCCTTTCGCATTTCCATCTTGGTCTTATCCCACACGTGGAGACGGGAATGATTTCTCGTTTTCTGTTCCAAGAATTACCAGTAAGCAGAATACATCCTACCCCATCAGCAAGCCCCAGTGTGATCGATTTCTTTCACTCTCCCTCGTCTCTTCCCCCCCAAACCCCGCCCCACCCCTCAGGGACTACGTGAAACAAACAGTTGTTCGGTGAAACTAACCTGAAGTTACAGGTCAGCTTTCTTTCCTCGGCTGGCGCTCAGACGGGCAGGTGCTGGAGCAGCCCCGCTGGAAGCGATGCAGCATCCAGGAAGACCGAGGAAGGGGCGGAGAGGGACCTCTGCTTTCCAGGCTGCCTTTTATACCGCCTCTGGTCTCCGGACGTGGAGGGCACCCTAACCTGATCCATTACAGGTACCTTAATTGCAATTAACTTAATCCAATCACATGACCTGGAGACGTCTGTCTGCACAGCCCACTCTAAGATCATGTTCACCTTTGGCCGACATTCTAAAACCTACGAGTACAGCTGCAAGCTTCGAAGGATAGTTGTTCCCCGTCAGACGTGTGACACTGGTTCGTTTACCCTTGTCTCGTTTTCCGTCTTGATTGCCTTTTGTTTGTCTGTTCGTGTTAAAAAAAAAATGTGGTAAAATAGACGCCTTTTAATTGGGCCGTGTCTACTACATCTCGACGTAGGCCTCAGTGTCATCAAGGAGATTCTCCTGGACACGCCGTCACGGCCATGATCCATCTTCAGAGCTTCTCTTTCTTCCCCACGGTAAGTCTGTCAGCAGAGAACACTGACCACACCCTCATGTGTTTTCTCCTCCAGGAGGCGCTTGGAAACCACCGTGAGTTGGACTGCACTGGGAAACACAGATGAAGAAAGTCAAGACCGCTTTGTCCTTCAGCGCCTGGCTCCCTTTTCAACTCGTCTTGCGACTCCAGGCATTATGCCTGAAAAGTCTCCGGGACGCCTGTGAGGCTCTACTTCCCTGGGTCCCATTGCCATTTCTCTGCATTTGCGAGGATCCACCGGACCTTCTTTGGAACTCCCCCGTCGGTGAACTTTGGTGCCACGTCCCCTAATTCTGTCCTTGGTCATCTGCACCTGCACGGGTTAGGCTCCATGTTCCATGGACGGGAAGAGACAGGCAGGAGTCGGAATGCTTAACCGACACACTGGGGCATTTTCTCCTGTAGCCCAAGTGACCCCATGGTCTGGTCGAGCTTTGGAACCGGTCGCGTCCCCCTCGACACTGCACCCGACTCCCAGTTTCTCAATCTTGTTGGCCCCCCGGCGACCTCCGGTTCGATGAATTGCACCTGCTGAAACTCGAGTTCCCTTTGACTTGCGCTTCATGAATTATTCGTGATTCAGGTTGGAACCCCAGCTTACGACCCCCTGTAGGCCGTTCTCTGAGCTTTCCGGTCACATCGTTTCCTTTCACGCTCTTTGGTTCATCGTGGTCCTGCTCGTTCTGCTGTCAGAGGAGCAGAGAGTTGATCTTCTTGATTCTGGATACTGATACTTTCTAGGTGATCTGGATAAGCAAGATGACGACCCTCAAGAGCGGCGGAAAGGGAGCAGCCATGTGGTGGGCCGCAGGGAATCCCGCTCAGTTCCCAGGGCTCCTAGATGTGGAATCCTGGTCAGAGTTGTTCCCAGGTCAGAGAATGGAGATAGCCTGTGCATGATGGGATAGCCCTGCCTAGATCGTTCAGTGAGTCTCTAGCTCAGCTACTCTTAGGATCGGGGGGAGGACCGTGGAAAGCCCCGGTGTCAGACATCCGGAAAGAAGACGGGATGAATGTCTTACCTCTGAAGTACATCCCGAATCTGGGAGTTAACTTCAGCTTTGCTGGGGTCTATTTGGCGAATGACAGTGTGCCTGGTGCATACGCACATCCGGCAGCCACTTCATGGGGGCCGTCGCAATTGGAACCACGCACCTGGCGTCGGCGTTTGAGCCAAATGGGGACCCGTGGTGCAAGCAACCATCCCCACGTGTTAGCGTGCGTGAGATTCAGCTGGCGGCATTTTACTAGGTGCGTGTTGGTAGAGTGGGGCTGAGGTTTGCTTGCTCCTGTGGATGTAGAAGAAGTCAAAGGGCCTGCCCAGCCCTGCGGTCCCCTCAGTCAACTCTGTTTCGGAGACATAACGATTTGGATTGCTAACAAGTCAGGAAAGTTTCAAGCCCTTGGAAGATCAGTTAAACACAAACACGGAATGAGAGTCAAAAGACAATATGTCATCTTTTTGAGAATTTTACTCACTTCAAGCACATGAAACACACATATTGACAAAGGCATGCCAGAGCCCAGTTTTCGAGGCCGAGGAAGGACCCCGAGAGCGCGCAGCGCAGCAGGCTTCCCAGCGTCCCAAACACTGCTCTCGGGGCGGGGCGCAGCGGAAGGGCTGCACCTCTCAGTGTTCCCAAACTTTTCCCTTATTCAGTCATCTAGAGAGCAAAAACTCAGTCATTCCCCAGTTTCCTATTGACGTCCCAGCAGAAGTCTGACTCCTGCGCGTCGCCCAGTTTCTCAGGCAACCAATCACTGGCACGGAAGCTTTTCCTGGCGCGTTTCCGGAGAGCCATGTGAACTACAATGTCCCTCACCAGAATTCAATGAGGCAGAGTCCCTGCATCGGCTCCCTGCCTGGCCTGGGCTAACACATCCGCAGAAGCGCCACAGCCAGGGAGCTTCGGAGTCACCGCAGAGAGTCTGCTCGCTGCTCTGCGCTCCTCAGTCCCACAGTCCCCTCCAAGTCACGGGAGCGGGAGGCCAAGGAGCCCCTGCCACCTGCAGTCTCACTCCAGGTCAAAATCACTGTCCTCTGAGGAGGAGGAAACCTGAAGGTCCTCATAGAGGACACTCGGTGGGACACGAACACCGGGACCCTGAGACTTCTCTGAGACATGAGGGCTCTGAGCGAGGAAGGCTCCCGGCTTCTCAGGAGAGTGAAATGAGGGAGCTGTCAGGAGGCTGGAGCTCCACCATCCATTGTCCAGTCTCCGGAAGAGCACTCTGAGAGGCTGGGCCCCGCCATGGCTGGCCGCTGGGTGACGGGACACGGTGCAGGCCTGGGCAGTAGGCAGGCAAGGTCTGCTGTGCGGAGGCTGCCGGTCGATGCTGGGCACCTGGGCGGGTGTCCTCCGGCCCATCTGGGGCGACGTACTCGCTCCAAGTTCGGTTGCGGCCGGCGGAGGTTGGAGAGCGTCCCGTGCCCCGAGCTCACCTCCCTGGATGGCGTCTTCGGGGATCTGGAAGGGACCCAGTCTCGGTATCTTGGGGAAGTTCAGGCAAGCCTGAATCGGAGCCTGGGCAGGTCTCTTGGCTCCTGGCCTGAAGCTGAGATTGGAGCCTAGGCCCAAGCTGCGTGTGGCGGCTGGTGGGCAGGGCTGTGAGGTCAGCGCGGGACGTCTGTCTTGTGCCCGGGCGCTGATGGCCTGGAGCAGGCCGTGGGTTTGGGAGGCAGCCTGGGGAACTTCTCGGCAGCCACCCTCCGGGCTGCTGTGAGTGGGCTTCACCACGAGGAAAGGCCCCGGGCCCTGGTGCCTGACTGCAGGCTGAGGGATGGGGGCCGCAGCCCCTGTCTGTCGAAGACTAGAGGAGGAGCTCACACTGGCTTTTCTGAGGGGAGACAGTGAAGCCAAGACGGAACCCCGTCAGACATTTCGGTAGCTGAGCCATCAGTGAGGACAGGGTCCACGCGTGGCCTCTTACTGGTTGTGTGGAGCGGCACTGGCCTGCTTGCAACCTGAAAGACAGGAAACCACACACGTTACAAGTTCCTCTGCATGGAGCCGAAACGAAAATCAGCCACTTCCAAAGACGAGGGGCACGCGCCATGAAATTCTCCATACAGAATCTACAGGCGGTCCTTGGAAGTAGGGACAGACCCTCCACCTGAGTGCTGATCAGGACAAGACTCATGAAAGATGCGCTCTCGAGCTATGTGTAGCTGATCCGAACACACCATTGTTCAAAAGAACAATGTCTTGGGCATTAACTGGATCGGAGTGCCTCCACTCAGCCTTCCCTGAAGTGGAAGGGACTAATGCCCTTCTGAAGGCAGGTTGGTGGCTCAAGGGTTCTCAGGGGGTGTTCTCTGAAAAGCTGCATGTTCCTGGGTTTAGCCCTCTCCATGTTTGGGGCCTCTGAGGGACGAATTTCCTCACGCCGCCAGGAACATGTTGTTGGCAGGCTTGCCGTAATTGGACAGAAAGAAAGCAACGGGAAATAAGGCATCCTCAGATGCCTTCACCTGCAATCCAACTGACCTGGAAGGATGGTGGAGTCCCTGACCCCAAGAAGGCAAGAAAGAGGGGTTCCCCGATTCCCTCCCGCTGCCGGGAAGCCGAAAGGAAATCAACCAGTGTGACCTAGAGGAGAAAAAGACCAGGGGCCCGGGGTGACACTCACCCTCAGATCATCACAAGATTCCGTGGATCCTCTTCGATTTGGCAGCGGCTTCTCTGGAGGTTTCCCGGAAAATATCCGGAGGAGAGCCTTCCTCTGCGGGTCTTGCTGCCTGCAGAACAGAAAAAGGTCAGGCCGTGCCCCCTGGTTTTCCCCGGGAGACAGGGAGAACCCTGTCTGGGGCCCAGGCCCATTCCGTGTTGCGTGACACAGAAATGGACATCTGGTGCCCTTTCCGCCTCTGCACCTTCCCTCACCTGCCAACCTTCCCGTCCTCCTGGTGGCCCTCTAGGCTTCCCAACTAAGGACTGTGATTTGGACTCCATTGCTTTTCCCCCTGTCATGGGGAACCTGCACGAAGCGCCCCCGCCTCTCCCCGTCCCCGAGTCTCCCAGAGCCAGAGGGGCTCTTGGGTGTGGAAGAACGGAGGACAAGGAGCTGCGCTCTATTTCCTGCAGCGTTCCTTCCCTGGACCGGAGACGGAAAGGCACACGGTGTGCAGGTGCAGAGACACCATGTCCTTAGGAGGCAGTACTCTCAGAGTGGTGAAAACCCCTCCCACCGCTCACCTTGGTCTCTCTTCCTTCTCTCCCTTATCCTTGTTCAAGGGCCCCGGGTTGGCCTCCACCGGGGGCTTCCACGGTTTCAGGTTTTCCTTCCCTTCCTTCTTCCCGAAGGTCTGTGGAACCAGGGCTGCCTTCCAGCACTTCATGGGGCACCTGGTACTTCTGGCCGTGTGGCCAAAGGCCCCGCAGTCTTTGCACTTGAGCTGTGGGTGGAAAGGAAGTGATGTCAGTGAGTGAGCTGAAGCCACAGGCAGCCATCCGATGTCAACATTGAGAGGGATTATGAATTCAGAGCTGAATAAGGATTCCAAAGAGGGGACCCCGGCATGGGGCCCGTTAAGTGCTGGGAGAGTTCGGATACGATGTTCCCTCCCAAAGCCCATGTGACGGAGGACCTCTAAAAGGAAGGACTCGAGGTACTAAGGGGCACGATCGTGACCCCGATGTCAACCACACAGCCAAAGGTGGCTACACAGGATTCTAAGTAGGAAGGGAGGTTGCCCCCAAGAGTCTCTCAAGGGATCTATGGGGCCGGGGAGGAGGTCCCAAGCCACGCCCACCTCGGATGGGTAAAGCAACCTGGGTGGTGGTGACAGAAACCTTTGGAATCCAACCCAGTCTCTGAGGACCCTGTGACAACCCCTCCCCCCGCCCCCACCCCCATACCCAAGAGATCCAGGGCTAGACTTACCCTGGGATCTTCTTCATCGGGCGGGGGAGCCCTTGGCGCAACTGGGGCCCTCCGCTGCTTCTGGAGGGTCTGGGCTCTCCCGAGTCTGTTGGCCCCAGTTTTGGGGTCACGACGGGCCAACATCTTCGTCTCCTGGGGGTTCTATGACCGCCTTTTTTGGGGGTTGATTGTTGGGTCACCTGAAACACACACAAACACACCCATATCGATGGTGAAGCACACTGGATATTCACACACACCCACAGGAAGCCCCCAGCTAACTCCTTGCCGCTGCGGTCGTGAGGAGACTTCACCACCGGTCGGTCAAGTCTGTGCCTCACACTGTGCTGTGTACACCCTCAGATATTGTGTGTTCCTCTGCCATGATTACCTAGTCCGAGTGTAAACCTCGCCTGCCACGGGGCCCATGGCCTAGGGGTGGGGAGCTGAGCTTTCTGCCCCAAACAATCCACTGATTCTGAAGACAGGACTGAGGTGTATCACGATTCACGCCGGTAGGAGACACGATGATTCTATCTCCCTTGACGGCCAGAATGATGGAAGCCGCAGGGCATGGCGTATGGCACCCTTTGGCAGGTCTGTTTGAAATCAGGGATAAGGGAGGCTTCCTGTCACAACTTGAATCGCTACTCTTGCCATTTCTAATTAGGCAACTTCCAAACACAAATTCATAGAGAGAAGTTTTCTTCCTCTCTATCGCACTAGCAGGTGATGGTCTTTCCTGTTCTATCGTTTTGGCTTTAGCTCCAGCCCCTCTTTATTTATTTTTCTGATATTTTACGCATGCCACACGAACCCGTCCAAACAAACGGTGAACAGGTGCCATAGCGTATCGATTTCTTACACGGCTGAAGGGCAAACCGCCCCTTTTTCAAAACCTCTTTTCCCATTTCCCCACCAATTCAGCACGCTGGTTTACATTTCCTTTCGCATTTCCATCTTGGTCTTATCCCACACGTGGAGACGGGAATGATTTCTCGTTTTCTGTTCCAAGAATTACCAGTAAGCAGAATACATCCTACCCCATCAGCAAGCCCCAGTGTGATCGATTTCTTTCACTCTCCCTCGTCTCTTCCCCCCCAAACCCCGCCCCACCCCTCAGGGACTACGTGAAACAAACAGTTGTTCGGTGAAACTAACCTGAAGTTACAGGTCAGCTTTCTTTCCTCGGCTGGCGCTCAGACGGGCAGGTGCTGGAGCAGCCCCGCTGGAAGCGATGCAGCATCCAGGAAGACCGAGGAAGGGGCGGAGAGGGACCTCTGCTTTCCAGGCTGCCTTTTATACCGCCTCTGGTCTCCGGACGTGGAGGGCACCCTAACCTGATCCATTACAGGTACCTTAATTGCAATTAACTTAATCCAATCACATGACCTGGAGACGTCTGTCTGCACAGCCCACTCTAAGATCATGTTCACCTTTGGCCGACATTCTAAAACCTACGAGTACAGCTGCAAGCTTCGAAGGATAGTTGTTCCCCGTCAGACGTGTGACACTGGTTCGTTTACCCTTGTCTCGTTTTCCGTCTTGATTGCCTTTTGTTTGTCTGTTCGTGTTAAAAAAAAAATGTGGTAAAATAGACGCCTTTTAATTGGGCCGTGTCTACTACATCTCGACGTAGGCCTCAGTGTCATCAAGGAGATTCTCCTGGACACGCCGTCACGGCCATGATCCATCTTCAGAGCTTCTCTTTCTTCCCCACGGTAAGTCTGTCAGCAGAGAACACTGACCACACCCTCATGTGTTTTCTCCTCCAGGAGGCGCTTGGAAACCACCGTGAGTTGGACTGCACTGGGAAACACAGATGAAGAAAGTCAAGACCGCTTTGTCCTTCAGCGCCTGGCTCCCTTTTCAACTCGTCTTGCGACTCCAGGCATTATGCCTGAAAAGTCTCCGGGACGCCTGTGAGGCTCTACTTCCCTGGGTCCCATTGCCATTTCTCTGCATTTGCGAGGATCCACCGGACCTTCTTTGGAACTCCCCCGTCGGTGAACTTTGGTGCCACGTCCCCTAATTCTGTCCTTGGTCATCTGCACCTGCACGGGTTAGGCTCCATGTTCCATGGACGGGAAGAGACAGGCAGGAGTCGGAATGCTTAACCGACACACTGGGGCATTTTCTCCTGTAGCCCAAGTGACCCCATGGTCTGGTCGAGCTTTGGAACCGGTCGCGTCCCCCTCGACACTGCACCCGACTCCCAGTTTCTCAATCTTGTTGGCCCCCCGGCGACCTCCGGTTCGATGAATTGCACCTGCTGAAACTCGAGTTCCCTTTGACTTGCGCTTCATGAATTATTCGTGATTCAGGTTGGAACCCCAGCTTACGACCCCCTGTAGGCCGTTCTCTGAGCTTTCCGGTCACATCGTTTCCTTTCACGCTCTTTGGTTCATCGTGGTCCTGCTCGTTCTGCTGTCAGAGGAGCAGAGAGTTGATCTTCTTGATTCTGGATACTGATACTTTCTAGGTGATCTGGATAAGCAAGATGACGACCCTCAAGAGCGGCGGAAAGGGAGCAGCCATGTGGTGGGCCGCAGGGAATCCCGCTCAGTTCCCAGGGCTCCTAGATGTGGAATCCTGGTCAGAGTTGTTCCCAGGTCAGAGAATGGAGATAGCCTGTGCATGATGGGATAGCCCTGCCTAGATCGTTCAGTGAGTCTCTAGCTCAGCTACTCTTAGGATCGGGGGGAGGACCGTGGAAAGCCCCGGTGTCAGACATCCGGAAAGAAGACGGGATGAATGTCTTACCTCTGAAGTACATCCCGAATCTGGGAGTTAACTTCAGCTTTGCTGGGGTCTATTTGGCGAATGACAGTGTGCCTGGTGCATACGCACATCCGGCAGCCACTTCATGGGGGCCGTCGCAATTGGAACCACGCACCTGGCATCGGCGTTTGAGCCAAATGGGGACCCGTGGTGCAAGCAACGCTCCCCACGTGTTAGCGTGCGTGAGATTCAGCTGGCGGCATTTTACTAGGTGCGTGTTGGTAGAGTGGGGCTGAGGTTTGCTTGCTCCTGTGGATGTAGAAGAAGTCAAAGGGCCTGCCCAGCCCTGCGGTCCCCTCAGTCAACTCTGTTTCGGAGACATAACGATTTGGATTGCTAACAAGTCAGGAAAGTTTCAAGCCCTTGGAAGATCAGTTAAACACAAACACGGAATGAGAGTCAAAAGACAATATGTCATCTTTTTGAGAATTTTACTCACTTCAAGCACATGAAACACACATATTGACAAAGGCATGCCAGAGCCCAGTTTTCGAGGCCGAGGAAGGACCCCGAGAGCGCGCAGTGCAGCAGGCTTCCCAGCGTCCCAAACACTGCTCTCGGGGCGGGGCGCAGCGGAAGGGCTGCACCTCTCAGTGTTCCCAAACTTTTCCCTTATTCAGTCATCTAGAGAGCAAAAACTCAGTCATTCCCCAGTTTCCTATTGACGTCCCAGCAGAAGTCTGACTCCTGCGCGTCGCCCAGTCTCTCAGGCAACCAATCACTGGCACGGAAGCTTTTCCTGGCGCGTTTCCGGAGAGCCATGTGAACTACAATGTCCCTCACCAGAATTCAATGAGGCAGAGTCCCTGCATCGGCTCCCTGCCTGGCCTGGGCTAACACATCCGCAGAAGCGCCACAGCCAGGGAGCTTCGGAGTCACCGCAGAGAGTCTGCTCGCTGCTCTGCGCTCCTCAGTCCCACAGTCCCCTCCAAGTCACGGAAGCGGGAGGCCAAGGAGCCCCTGCCACCTGCAGTCTCACTCCAGGTCAAAATCACTGTCCTCTGAGGAGGAGGAAACCTGAAGGTCCTCATAGAGGACACTCGGTGGGACACGAACACCGGGACCCTGAGACTTCTCTGAGACATTAGGGCTCTGAGCGAGGAAGGCTCCCGGCTTCTCAGGAGAGTGAAATGAGGGAGCTGTCAGGAGGCTGGAACTCCACCATCCATTGTCCAGTCTCCGGAAGAGCACTCTGAGAGGCTGGGCCCCGCCGTGGTTGGCCGCTGGGTGACGGGACACGGTGCAGGCCTGGGCAGTAGGCAGGCAAGTTCTGCTGTGCGGAGGCTGCCGGTCGATGCTGGGCACCTGGGCGGGTGTCCTCCGGCCCATCTGGGGCGACGTACTCGCTCCAAGTTCGGTTGCGGCCGGCGGAGGTTGGAGAGCGTCCCGTGCCCCGAGCTCACCTCCCTGGATGGCGTCTTCGGGGATCTGGAAGGGACCCAGTCTCGGTATCTTGGGGAAGTTCAGGCAAGCCTGAATCGGAGCCTGGGCAGGTCTCTTGGCTCCTGGCCTGAAGCTGAGATTGGAGCCTAGGCCCAAGCTGCGTGTGGCGGCTGGTGGGCAGGGCTGTGAGGTCAGCGCGGGACGTCTGTCTTGTGCCCGGGGGCTGATGGCCTGGAGCAGGCCGTGGGTTTGGGAGGCAGCCTGGGGAACTTCTCGGCAGCCACCCTCCGGGCTGCTGTGAGTGGGCTTCACCACGAGGAAAGGCCCCGGGCCCTGGTGCCTGACTGCAGGCTGAGGGATGGGGGCCGCAGCCCCTGTCTGTCGAAGACTAGAGGAGGAGCTCACACTGGCTTTTCTGAGGGGAGACAGTGAAGCCAAGACGGAACCCCTGTCAGACATTTCGGTAGCTGAGCCATCAGTGAGGACAGGGTCCACGCGTGGCCTCTTACTGGTTGTGTGGAGCGGCACTGGCCTGCTTGCAACCTGAAAGACAGGAAACCACACACGTTACAAGTTCCTCTGCATGGAGCCGAAACGAAAATCAGCCACTTCCAAAGACGAGGGGCACGCGCCATGAAATTCTCCATACAGAATCGACAGGCGGTCCTTGGAAGTAGGGACAGACCCTCCACCTGAGTGCTGATCAGGACAAGACTCGTGAAAGATGCGCTCTCGAGCTATGTGTAGCTGATCCGAGCACACCATTGTTCAAAAGAACAATGTCTTGGGCATTAACTGGATCGGAGTGCCTCCACTCAGCCTTCCCTGAAGTGGAAGGGACTAATGCCCTTCTGAAGGCAGGTTGGTGGCTCAAGGGTTCTCAGGGGGTGTTCTCTGAAAAGCTGCATGTTCCTGGGTTTAGCCCTCTCCATGTTTGGGGCCTCTGAGGGACGAATTTCCTCACGCCGCCAGGAACATGTTGTTGGCAGGCTTGCCGTAATTGGACAGAAAGAAAGCAACGGGAAATAAGGCATCCTCAGATGCCTTCACCTGCAATCCAACTGACCTGGAAGGATGGTGGAGTCCCTGACCCCAAGAAGGCAAGAAAGAGGGGTTCCCCGATTCCCTCCCGCAGCCGGGAAGCCGAAAGGAAATCAACCAGTGTGACCTAGAGGAGAAAAAGACCAGGGGCCCGGGGTGACACTCACCCTCAGATCATCACAAGATTCCGTGGATCCTCTTCGATTTGGCAGCGGCTTCTCTGGAGGTTTCCCGGAAAATATCCGGAGGAGAGCCTTCCTCTGCGGGTCTTGCTGCCTGCAGAACAGAAAAAGGTCAGGCCGTGCCCCCTGGTTTTCCCCGGGAGACAGGGAGAACCGTGTCTGGGGCCCAGGCCCATTCCGTGTTGCGTGACACAGAAATGGACATCTGGTGCCCTTTCCGCCTCTGCACCTTCCCTCACCTGCCAACCTTCCCGTCCTCCTGGTGGCCCTCTAGGCTTCCCAACTAAGGACTGTGATTTGGACTCCATTGCTTTTCCCCCTGTCATGGGGAACCTGCACGAAGCGCCCCCGCCTCTCCCCGTCCCCGAGTCTCCCAGAGCCAGAGGGGCTCTTGGGTGTGGAAGAACGGAGGACAAGGAGCTGCGCTCTATTTCCTGCAGCGTTCCTTCCCTGGACCGGAGACGGAAAGGCACACGGTGTGCAGGTGCAGAGACACCATGTCCTTAGGAGGCAGTACTCTCAGAGTGGTGAAAACCCCTCCCACCGCTCACCTTGGTCTCTCTTCCTTCTCTCCCTTATCCTTGTTCAAGGGCCCCGGGTTCGCCTCCACCGGGGGCTTCCACGGTTTCAGGTTTTCCTTCCCTTCCTTCTTCCCGAAGGTCTGTGGAACCAGGGCTGCCTTCCAGCACTTCATGGGGCACCTGGTACTTCTGGCCGTGTGGCCAAAGGCCCCGCAGTCTTTGCACTTGAGCTGTGGGTGGAAAGGAAGTGATGTCAGTGAGTGAGCTGAAGCCACAGGCAGCCATCCGATGTCAACATTGAGAGGGATTATGAATTCAGAGCTGAATAAGGATTCCAAAGAGGGGACCCCGGCATGGGGCCCGTTAAGTGCTGGGAGAGTTCGGATACGATGTTCCCTCCCAAAGCCCATGTGACGGAGGACCTCTAAAAGGAAGGACTCGAGGTACTAAGGGGCACGATCGTGACCCCGATGTCAACCACACAGCCAAAGGTGGCTACACAGGATTCTAAGTAGGAAGGGAGGTTGCCCCCAAGAGTCTCTCAAGGGATCTATGGGGCCGGGGAGGAGGTCCCAAGCCACGCCCACCTCGGATGGGTAAAGCAACCTGGGTGGTGGTGACAGAAACCTTTGGAATCCAACCCAGTCTCTGAGGACCCTGTGACAACCCCTCCCCCCGCCCCCACCCCCATACCCAAGAGATCCAGGGCTAGACTTACCCTGGGATCTTCTTCATCGGGCGGGGGAGCCCTTGGCGCAACTGGGGCCCTCCGCTGCTTCTGGAGGGTCTGGGCTCTCCCGAGTCTGTTGGCCCCAGTTTTGGGGTCACGACGGGCCAACATCTTCGTCTCCTGGGGGTTCTATGACCGCCTTTTTCGGGGGTTGATTGTTGGGTCACCTGAAACACACACAAACACACCCATATCGATGGTGAAGCACACTGGATATTCACACACACCCACAGGAAGCCCCCAGCTAACTCCTTGCCGCTGCGGTCGTGAGGAGACTTCACCACCGGTCGGTCAAGTCTGTGCCTCACACTGTGCTGTGTACACCCTCAGATATTGTGTGTTCCTCTGCCATGATTACCTAGTCCGAGTGTAAACCTCGCCTGCCACGGGGCCCATGGCCTAGGGGTGGGGAGCTGAGCTTTCTGCCCCAAACAATCCACTGATTCTGAAGACAGGACTGAGGTGTATCACGATTCACGCCGGTAGGAGACACGATGATTCTATCTCCCTTGACGGCCAGAATGATGGAAGCCGCAGGGCATGGCGTATGGCACCCTTTGGCAGGTCTGTTTGAAATCAGGGATAAGGGAGGCTTCCTGTCACAACTTGAATCGCTACTCTTGCCATTTCTAATTAGGCAACTTCCAAACACAAATTCATAGAGAGAAGTTTTCCTCCTCTCTATCGCACTAGCAGGTGATGGTCTTTCCTGTTCTATCGTTTTGGCTTTAGCTCCAGCCCCTCTTTATTTATTTTTCTGATATTTTACGCATGCCACACGAACCCGTCCAAACAAACGGTGAACAGGTGCCATAGCGTATCGATTTCTTACACGGCTGAAGGGCAAACCGCCCCTTTTTCAAAACCTCTTTTCCCATTTCCCCACCAATTCAGCACGCTGGTTTACATTTCCTTTCGCATTTCCATCTTGGTCTTATCCCACACGTGGAGACGGGAATGATTTCTCGTTTTCTGTTCCAAGAATTACCAGTAAGCAGAATACATCCTACCCCATCAGCAAGCCCCAGTGTGATCGATTTCTTTCACTCTCCCTCGTCTCTTCCCCCCCAAACCCCGCCCCACCCCTCAGGGACTACGTGAAACAAACAGTTGTTCGGTGAAACTAACCTGAAGTTACAGGTCAGCTTTCTTTCCTCGGCTGGCGCTCAGACGGGCAGGTGCTGGAGCAGCCCCGCTGGAAGCGATGCAGCATCCAGGAAGACCGAGGAAGGGGCGGAGAGGGACCTCTGCTTTCCAGGCTGCCTTTTATACCGCCTCTGGTCTCCGGACGTGGAGGGCACCCTAACCTGATCCATTACAGGTACCTTAATTGCAATTAACTTAATCCAATCACATGACCTGGAGACGTCTGTCTGCACAGCCCACTCTAAGATCATGTTCACCTTTGGCCGACATTCTAAAACCTACGAGTACAGCTGCAAGCTTCGAAGGATAGTTGTTCCCCGTCAGACGTGTGACACTGGTTCGTTTACCCTTGTCTCGTTTTCCGTCTTGATTGCCTTTTGTTTGTCTGTTCGTGTTAAAAAAAAAATGTGGTAAAATAGACGCCTTTTAATTGGGCCGTGTCTACTACATCTCGACGTAGGCCTCAGTGTCATCAAGGAGATTCTCCTGGACACGCCGTCACGGCCATGATCCATCTTCAGAGCTTCTCTTTCTTCCCCACGGTAAGTCTGTCAGCAGAGAACACTGACCACACCCTCATGTGTTTTCTCCTCCAGGAGGCGCTTGGAAACCACCGTGAGTTGGACTGCACTGGGAAACACAGATGAAGAAAGTCAAGACCGCTTTGTCCTTCAGCGCCTGGCTCCCTTTCCAACTCGTCTTGCGACTCCAGGCATTATGCCTGAAAAGTCTCCGGGACGCCTGTGAGGCTCTACTTCCCTGGGTCCCATTGCCATTTCTCTGCATTTGCGAGGATCCACCGGACCTTCTTTGGAACTCCCCCGTCGGTGAACTTTGGTGCCACGTCCCCTAATTCTGTCCTTGGTCATCTGCACCTGCACGGGTTAGGCTCCATGTTCCATGGACGGGAAGAGACAGGCAGGAGTCGGAATGCTTAACCGACACACTGGGGCATTTTCTCCTGTAGCCCAAGTGACCCCATGGTCTGGTCGAGCTTTGGAACCGGTCGCGTCCCCCTCGACACTGCACCCGACTCCCAGTTTCTCAATCTTGTTGGCCCCCCGGCGACCTCCGGTTCGATGAATTGCACCTGCTGAAACTCGAGTTCCCTTTGACTTGCGCTTCATGAATTATTCGTGATTCAGGTTGGAACCCCAGCTTACGACCCCCTGTAGGCCGTTCTCTGAGCTTTCCGGTCACATCGTTTCCTTTCACGCTCTTTGGTTCATCGTGGTCCTGCTCGTTCTGCTGTCAGAGGAGCAGAGAGTTGATCTTCTTGATTCTGGATACTGATACTTTCTAGGTGATCTGGATAAGCAAGATGACGACCCTCAAGAGCGGCGGAAAGGGAGCAGCCATGTGGTGGGCCGCAGGGAATCCCGCTCAGTTCCCAGGGCTCCTAGATGTGGAATCCTGGTCAGAGTTGTTCCCAGGTCAGAGAATGGAGATAGCCTGTGCATGATGGGATAGCCCTGCCTAGATCGTTCAGTGAGTCTCTAGCTCAGCTACTCTTAGGATCGGGGGGAGGACCGTGGAAAGGCCCGGTGTCAGACATCCGGAAAGAAGACGGGATGAATGTCTTACCTCTGAAGTACATCCCGAATCTGGGAGTTAACTTCAGCTTTGCTGGGGTCTATTTGGCGAATGACAGTGTGCCTGGTGCATACGCACATCCGGCAGCCACTTCATGGGGGCCGTCGCAATTGGAACCACGCACCTGGCGTCGGCGTTTGAGCCAAATGGGGACCCGTGGTGCAAGCAACCCTCCCCACGTGTTAGCGTGCGTGAGATTCAGCTGGCGGCATTTTACTAGGTGCGTGTTGGTAGAGTGGGGCTGAGGTTTGCTTGCTCCTGTGGATGTAGAAGAAGTCAAAGGGCCTGCCCAGCCCTGCGGTCCCCTCAGTCAACTCTGTTTCGGAGACATAACGATTTGGATTGCTAACAAGTCAGGAAAGTTTCAAGCCCTTGGAAGATCAGTTAAACACAAACACGGAATGAGAGTCAAAAGACAATATGTCATCTTTTTGAGAATTTTACTCACTTCAAGCACATGAAACACACATATTGACAAAGGCATGCCAGAGCCCAGTTTTCGAGGCCGAGGAAGGACCCCGAGAGCGCGCAGCGCAGCAGGCTTCCCAGCGTCCCAAACACTGCTCTCGGGGCGGGGCGCAGCGGAAGGGCTGCACCTCTCAGTGTTCCCAAACTTTTCCCTTATTCAGTCATCTAGAGAGCAAAAACTCAGTCATTCCCCAGTTTCCTATTGACGTCCCAGCAGAAGTCTGACTCCTGCGCGTCGCCCAGTTTCTCAGGCAACCAATCACTGGCACGGAAGCTTTTCCTGGCGCGTTTCCGGAGAGCCATGTGAACTACAATGTCCCTCACCAGAATTCAATGAGGCAGAGTCCCTGCATCGGCTCCCTGCCTGGCCTGGGCTAACACATCCGCAGAAGCGCCACAGCCAGGGAGCTTCGGAGTCACCGCAGAGAGTCTGCTCGCTGCTCTGCGCTCCTCAGTCCCACAGTCCCCTCCAAGTCACGGGAGCGGGAGGCCAAGGAGCCCCTGCCACCTGCAGTCTCACTCCAGGTCAAAATCACTGTCCTCTGAGGAGGAGGAAACCTGAAGGTCCTCATAGAGGACACTCGGTGGGACACGAACACCGGGACCCTGAGACTTCTCTGAGACATGAGGGCTCTGAGCGAGGAAGGCTCCCGGCTTCTCAGGAGAGTGAAATGAGGGAGCTGTCAGGAGGCTGGAGCTCCACCATCCATTGTCCAGTCTCCGGAAGAGCACTCTGAGAGGCTGGGCCCCGCCATGGCTGGCCGCTGGGTGACGGGACACGGTGCAGGCCTGGGCAGTAGGCAGGCAAGGTCTGCTGTGCGGAGGCTGCCGGTCGATGCTGGGCACCTGGGCGGGTGTCCTCCGGCCCATCTGGGGCGACGTACTCGCTCCAAGTTCGGTTGCGGCCGGCGGAGGTTGGAGAGCGTCCCGTGCCCCGAGCTCACCTCCCTGGATGGCGTCTTCGGGGATCTGGAAGGGACCCAGTCTCGGTATCTTGGGGAAGTTCAGGCAAGCCTGAATCGGAGCCTGGGCAGGTCTCTTGGCTCCTGGCCTGAAGCTGAGATTGGAGCCTAGGCCCAAGCTGCGTGTGGCGGCTGGTGGGCAGGGCTGTGAGGTCAGCGCGGGACGTCTGTCTTGTGCCCGGGGGCTGATGGCCTGGAGCAGGCCGTGGGTTTGGGAGGCAGCCTGGGGAACTTCTCGGCAGCCACCCTCCGGGCTGCTGTGAGTGGGCTTCACCACGAGGAAAGGCCCCGGGCCCTGGTGCCTGACTGCAGGCTGAGGGATGGGGGCTGCAGCCCCTGTCTGTCGAAGACTAGAGGAGGAGCTCACACTGGCTTTTCTGAGGGGAGACAGTGAAGCCAAGACGGAACCCCTGTCAGACATTTCGGTAGCTGAGCCATCAGTGAGGACAGGGTCCACGCGTGGCCTCTTACTGGTTGTGTGGAGCGGCACTGGCCTGCTTGCAACCTGAAAGACAGGAAACCACACACGTTACAAGTTCCTCTGCATGGAGCCGAAACGAAAATCAGCCACTTCCAAAGACGAGGGGCACGCGCCATGAAATTCTCCATACAGAATCGACAGGCGGTCCTTGGAAGTAGGGACAGACCCTCCACCTGAGTGCTGATCAGGACAAGACTCATGAAAGATGCGCTCTCGAGCTATGTGTAGCTGATCCGAGCACACCATTGTTCAAAAGAACAATGTCTTGGGCATTAACTGGATCGGAGTGCCTCCACTCAGCCTTCCCTGAAGTGGAAGGGACTAATGCCCTTCTGAAGGCAGGTTGGTGGCTCAAGGGTTCTCAGGGGGTGTTCTCTGAAAAGCTGCATGTTCCTGGGTTTAGCCCTCTCCATGTTTGGGGCCTCTGAGGGACGAATTTCCTCACGCCGCCAGGAACATGTTGTTGGCAGGCTTGCCGTAATTGGACAGAAAGAAAGCAACGGGAAATAAGGCATCCTCAGATGCCTTCACCTGCAATCCAACTGACCTGGAAGGATGGTGGAGTCCCTGACCCCAAGAAGGCAAGAAAGAGGGGTTCCCCGATTCCCTCCCGCAGCCGGGAAGCCGAAAGGAAATCAACCAGTGTGACCTAGAGGAGAAAAAGACCAGGGGCCCGGGGTGACACTCACCCTCAGATCATCACAAGATTCCGTGGATCCTCTTCGATTTGGCAGCGGCTTCTCTGGAGGTTTCCCGGAAAATATCCGGAGGAGAGCCTTCCTCTGCGGGTCTTGCTGCCTGCAGAACAGAAAAAGGTCAGGCCGTGCCCCCTGGTTTTCCCCGGGAGACAGGGAGAACCCTGTCTGGGGCCCAGGCCCATTCCGTGTTGCGTGACACAGAAATGGACATCTGGTGCCCTTTCCGCCTCTGCACCTTCCCTCACCTGCCAACCTTCCCGTCCTCCTGGTGGCCCTCTAGGCTTCCCAACTAAGGACTGTGATTTGGACTCCATTGCTTTTCCCCCTGTCATGGGGAACCTGCACGAAGCGCCCCCGCCTCTCCCCGTCCCCGAGTCTCCCAGAGCCAGAGGGGCTCTTGGGTGTGGAAGAACGGAGGACAAGGAGCTGCGCTCTATTTCCTGCAGCGTTCCTTCCCTGGACCGGAGACGGAAAGGCACACGGTGTGCAGGTGCAGAGACACCATGTCCTTAGGAGGCAGTACTCTCAGAGTGGTGAAAACCCCTCCCACCGCTCACCTTGGTCTCTCTTCCTTCTCTCCCTTATCCTTGTTCAAGGGCCCCGGGTTCGCCTCCACCGGGGGCTTCCACGGTTTCAGGTTTTCCTTCCCTTCCTTCTTCCCGAAGGTCTGTGGAACCAGGGCTGCCTTCCAGCACTTCATGGGGCACCTGGTACTTCTGGCCGTGTGGCCAAAGGCCCCGCAGTCTTTGCACTTGAGCTGTGGGTGGAAAGGAAGTGATGTCAGTGAGTGAGCTGAAGCCACAGGCAGCCATCCGATGTCAACATTGAGAGGGATTATGAATTCAGAGCTGAATAAGGATTCCAAAGAGGGGACCCCGGCATGGGGCCCGTTAAGTGCTGGGAGAGTTCGGATACGATGTTCCCTCCCAAAGCCCATGTGACGGAGGACCTCTAAAAGGAAGGACTCGAGGTACTAAGGGGCACGATCGTGACCCCGATGTCAACCACACAGCCAAAGGTGGCTACACAGGATTCTAAGTAGGAAGGGAGGTTGCCCCCAAGAGTCTCTCAAGGGATCTATGGGGCCGGGGAGGAGGTCCCAAGCCACGCCCAACTCGGATGGGTAAAGCAACCTGGGTGGTGGTGACAGAAACCTTTGGAATCCAACCCAGTCTCTGAGGACCCTGTGACAACCCCTCCCCCCGCCCCCACCCCCATACCCAAGAGATCCAGGGCTAGACTTACCCTGGGATCTTCTTCATCGGGCGGGGGAGCCCTTGGCGCAACTGGGGCCCTCCGCTGCTTCTGGAGGGTCTGGGCTCTCCCGAGTCTGTTGGCCCCAGTTTTGGGGTCACGACGGGCCAACATCTTCGTCTCCTGGGGGTTCTATGACCGCCTTTTTCGGGGGTTGATTGTTGGGTCACCTGAAACACACACAAACACACCCATATCGATGGTGAAGCACACTGGATATTCACACACACCCACAGGAAGCCCCCAGCTAACTCCTTGCCGCTGCGGTCGTGAGGAGACTTCACCACCGGTCGGTCAAGTCTGTGCCTCACACTGTGCTGTGTACACCCTCAGATATTGTGTGTTCCTCTGCCATGATTACCTAGTCCGAGTGTAAACCTCGCCTGCCACGGGGCCCATGGCCTAGGGGTGGGGAGCTGAGCTTTCTGCCCCAAACAATCCACTGATTCTGAAGACAGGACTGAGGTGTATCACGATTCACGCCGGTAGGAGACACGATGATTCTATCTCCCTTGACGGCCAGAATGATGGAAGCCGCAGGGCATGGCGTATGGCACCCTTTGGCAGGTCTGTTTGAAATCAGGGATAAGGGAGGCTTCCTGTCACAACTTGAATCGCTACTCTTGCCATTTCTAATTAGGCAACTTCCAAACACAAATTCATAGAGAGAAGTTTTCCTCCTCTCTATCGCACTAGCAGGTGATGGTCTTTCCTCTTCTATCGTTTTGGCTTTAGCTCCAGCCCCTCTTTATTTATTTTTCTGATATTTTACGCATGCCACACGAACCCGTCCAAACAAACGGTGAACAGGTGCCATAGCGTATCGATTTCTTACACGGCTGAAGGGCAAACCGCCCCTTTTTCAAAACCTCTTTTCCCATTTCCCCACCAATTCAGCACGCTGGTTTACATTTCCTTTCGCATTTCCATCTTGGTCTTATAACACACGTGGAGACGGGAATGATTTCTCGTTTTCTGTTCCAAGAATTACCAGTAAGCAGAATACATCCTACCCCATCAGCAAGCCCCAGTGTGATCGATTTCTTTCACTCTCCCTCGTCTCTTCCCCCCCAAACCCCGCCCCACCCCTCAGGGACTACGTGAAACAAACAGTTGTTCGGTGAAACTAACCTGAAGTTACAGGTCAGCTTTCTTTCCTCGGCTGGCGCTCAGACGGGCAGGTGCTGGAGCAGCCCCGCTGGAAGCGATGCAGCATCCAGGAAGACCGAGGAAGGGGCGGAGAGGGACCTCTGCTTTCCAGGCTGCCTTTTATACCGCCTCTGGTCTCCGGACGTGGAGGGCACCCTAACCTGATCCATTACAGGTACCTTAATTGCAATTAACTTAATCCAATCACATGACCTGGAGACGTCTGTCTGCACAGCCCACTCTAAGATCATGTTCACCTTTGGCCGACATTCTAAAACCTACGAGTACAGCTGCAAGCTTCGAAGGATAGTTGTTCCCCGTCAGACGTGTGACACTGGTTCGTTTACCCTTGTCTCGTTTTCCGTCTTGATTGCCTTTTGTTTGTCTGTTCGTGTTGAAAAAAAAAGGTGGTAAAATAGACGCCTTTTAATTGGGCCGTGTCTACTACATCTCGACGTAGGCCTCAGTGTCATCAAGGAGATTCTCCTGGACACGCCGTCACGGCCATGATCCATCTTCAGAGCTTCTCTTTCTTCCCCACGGTAAGTCTGTCAGCAGAGAACACTGACCACACCCTCATGTGTTTTCTCCTCCAGGAGGCGCTTGGAAACCACCGTGAGTTGGACTGCACTGGGAAACACAGATGAAGAAAGTCAAGACCGCTTTGTCCTTCAGCGCCTGGCTCCCTTTTCAACTCGTCTTGCGACTCCAGGCATTATGCCTGAAAAGTCTCCGGGACGCCTGTGAGGCTCTACTTCCCTGGGTCCCATTGCCATTTCTCTGCATTTGCGAGGATCCACCGGACCTTCTTTGGAACTCCCCCGTCGGTGAACTTTGGTGCCACGTCCCCTAATTCTGTCCTTGGTCATCTGCACCTGCACGGGTTAGGCTCCATGTTCCATGGACGGGAAGAGACAGGCAGGAGTCGGAATGCTTAACCGACACACTGGGGCATTTTCTCCTGTAGCCCAAGTGACCCCATGGTCTGGTCGAGCTTTGGAACCGGTCGCGTCCCCCTCGACACTGCACCCGACTCCCAGTTTCTCAATCTTGTTGGCCCCCCGGCGACCTCCGGTTCGATGAATTGCACCTGCTGAAACTCGAGTTCCCTTTGACTTGCGCTTCATGAATTATTCGTGATTCAGGTTGGAACCCCAGCTTACGACCCCCTGTAGGCCGTTCTCTGAGCTTTCCGGTCACATCGTTTCCTTTCACGCTCTTTGGTTCATCGTGGTCCTGCTCGTTCTGCTGTCAGAGGAGCAGAGAGTTGATCTTCTTGATTCTGGATACTGATACTTTCTAGGTGATCTGGATAAGCAAGATGACGACCCTCAAGAGCGGCGGAAAGGGAGCAGCCATGTGGTGGGCCGCAGGGAATCCCGCTCAGTTCCCAGGGCTCCTAGATGTGGAATCCTGGTCAGAGTTGTTCCCAGGTCAGAGAATGGAGATAGCCTGTGCATGATGGGATAGCCCTGCCTAGATCGTTCAGTGAGTCTCTAGCTCAGCTACTCTTAGGATCGGGGGGAGGACCGTGGAAAGGCCCGGTGTCAGACATCCGGAAAGAAGACGGGATGAATGTCTTACCTCTGAAGTACATCCCGAATCTGGGAGTTAACTTCAGCTTTGCTGGGGTCTATTTGGCGAATGACAGTGTGCCTGGTGCATACGCACATCCGGCAGCCACTTCATGGGGGCCGTCGCAATTGGAACCACGCACCTGGCGTCGGCGTTTGAGCCAAATGGGGACCCGTGGTGCAAGCAACCCTCCCCACGTGTTAGCGTGCGTGAGATTCAGCTGGCGGCATTTTACTAGGTGCGTGTTGGTAGAGTGGGGCTGAGGTTTGCTTGCTCCTGTGGATGTAGAAGAAGTCAAAGGGCCTGCCCAGCCCTGCGGTCCCCTCAGTCAACTCTGTTTCGGAGACATAACGATTTGGATTGCTAACAAGTCAGGAAAGTTTCAAGCCCTTGGAAGATCAGTTAAACACAAACCCGGAATGAGAGTCAAAAGACAATATGTCATCTTTTTGAGAATTTTACTCACTTCAAGCACATGAAACACACATATTGACAAAGGCATGCCAGAGCCCAGTTTTCGAGGCCGAGGAAGGACCCCGAGAGCGCGCAGCGCAGCAGGCTTCCCAGCGTCCCAAACACTGCTCTCGGGGCGGGGCGCAGCGGAAGGGCTGCACCTCTCAGTGTTCCCAAACTTTTCCCTTATTCAGTCATCTAGAGAGCAAAAACTCAGTCATTCCCCAGTTTCCTATTGACGTCCCAGCAGAAGTCTGACTCCTGCGCGTCGCCCAGTTTCTCAGGCAACCAATCACTGGCACGGAAGCTTTTCCTGGCGCGTTTCCGGAGAGCCATGTGAACTACAATGTCCCTCACCAGAATTCAATGAGGCAGAGTCCCTGCATCGGCTCCCTGCCTGGCCTGGGCTAACACATCCGCAGAAGCGCCACAGCCAGGGAGCTTCGGAGTCACCGCAGAGAGTCTGCTCGCTGCTCTGCGCTCCTCAGTCCCACAGTCCCCTCCAAGTCACGGGAGCGGGAGGCCAAGGAGCCCCTGCCACCTGCAGTCTCACTCCAGGTCAAAATCACTGTCCTCTGAGGAGGAGGAAACCTGAAGGTCCTCATAGAGGACACTCGGTGGGACACGAACACCGGGACCCTGAGACTTCTCTGAGACATGAGGGCTCTGAGCGAGGAAGGCTCCCGGCTTCTCAGGAGAGTGAAATGAGGGAGCTGTCAGGAGGCTGGAGCTCCACCATCCATTGTCCAGTCTCCGGAAGAGCACTCTGAGAGGCTGGGCCCCGCCATGGCTGGCCGCTGGGTGACGGGACACGGTGCAGGCCTGGGCAGTAGGCAGGCAAGGTCTGCTGTGCGGAGGCTGCCGGTCGATGCTGGGCACCTGGGCGGGTGTCCTCCGGCCCATCTGGGGCGACGTACTCGCTCCAAGTTCGGTTGCGGCCGGCGGAGGTTGGAGAGCGTCCCGTGCCCCGAGCTCACCTCCCTGGATGGCGTCTTCGGGGATCTGGAAGGGACCCAGTCTCGGTATCTTGGGGAAGTTCAGGCAAGCCTGAATCGGAGCCTGGGCAGGTCTCTTGGCTCCTGGCCTGAAGCTGAGATTGGAGCCTAGGCCCAAGCTGCGTGTGGCGGCTGGTGGGCAGGGCTGTGAGGTCAGCGCGGGACGTCTGTCTTGTGCCCGGGCGCTGATGGCCTGGAGCAGGCCGTGGGTTTGGGAGGCAGCCTGGGGAACTTCTCGGCAGCCACCCTCCGGGCTGCTGTGAGTGGGCTTCACCACGAGGAAAGGCCCCGGGCCCTGGTGCCTGACTGCAGGCTGAGGGATGGGGGCCGCAGCCCCTGTCTGTCGAAGACTAGAGGAGGAGCTCACACTGGCTTTTCTGAGGGGAGACAGTGAAGCCAAGACGGAACCCCGTCAGACATTTCGGTAGCTGAGCCATCAGTGAGGACAGGGTCCACGCGTGGCCTCTTACTGGTTGTGTGGAGCGGCACTGGCCTGCTTGCAACCTGAAAGACAGGAAACCACACACGTTACAAGTTCCTCTGCATGGAGCCGAAACGAAAATCAGCCACTTCCAAAGACGAGGGGCACGCGCCATGAAATTCTCCATACAGAATCGACAGGCGGTCCTTGGAAGTAGGGACAGACCCTCCACCTGAGTGCTGATCAGGACAAGACTCATGAAAGATGCGCTCTCGAGCTATGTGTAGCTGATCCGAGCACACCATTGTTCAAAAGAACAATGTCTTGGGCATTAACTGGATCGGAGTGCCTCCACTCAGCCTTCCCTGAAGTGGAAGGGACTAATGCCCTTCTGAAGGCAGGTTGGTGGCTCAAGGGTTCTCAGGGGGTGTTCTCTGAAAAGCTGCATGTTCCTGGGTTTAGCCCTCTCCATGTTTGGGGCCTCTGAGGGACGAATTTCCTCACGCCGCCAGGAACATGTTGTTGGCAGGCTTGCCGTAATTGGACAGAAAGAAAGCAACGGGAAATAAGGCATCCTCAGATGCCTTCACCTGCAATCCAACTGACCTGGAAGGATGGTGGAGTCCCTGACCCCAAGAAGGCAAGAAAGAGGGGTTCCCCGATTCCCTCCCGCTGCCGGGAAGCCGAAAGGAAATCAACCAGTGTGACCTAGAGGAGAAAAAGACCAGGGGCCCGGGGTGACACTCACCCTCAGATCATCACAAGATTCCGTGGATCCTCTTCGATTTGGCAGCGGCTTCTCTGGAGGTTTCCCGGAAAATATCCGGAGGAGAGCCTTCCTCTGCGGGTCTTGCTGCCTGCAGAACAGAAAAAGGTCAGGCCGTGCCCCCTGGTTTTCCCCGGGAGACAGGGAGAACCCTGTCTGGGGCCCAGGCCCATTCCGTGTTGCGTGACACAGAAATGGACATCTGGTGCCCTTTCCGCCTCTGCACCTTCCCTCACCTGCCAACCTTCCCGTCCTCCTGGTGGCCCTCTAGGCTTCCCAACTAAGGACTGTGATTTGGACTCCATTGCTTTTCCCCCTGTCATGGGGAACCTGCACGAAGCGCCCCAGCCTCTCCCCGTCCCCGAGTCTCCCAGAGCCAGAGGGGCTCTTGGGTGTGGAAGAACGGAGGACAAGGAGCTGCGCTCTATTTCCTGCAGCGTTCCTTCCCTGGACCGGAGACGGAAAGGCACACGGTGTGCAGGTGCAGAGACACCATGTCCTTAGGAGGCAGTACTCTCAGAGTGGTGAAAACCCCTCCCACCGCTCACCTTGGTCTCTCTTCCTTCTCTCCCTTATCCTTGTTCAAGGGCCCCGGGTTCGCCTCCACCGGGGGCTTCCACGGTTTCAGGTTTTCCTTCCCTTCCTTCTTCCCGAAGGTCTGTGGAACCAGGGCTGCCTTCCAGCACTTCATGGGGCACCTGGTACTTCTGGCCGTGTGGCCAAAGGCCCCGCAGTCTTTGCACTTGAGCTGTGGGTGGAAAGGAAGTGATGTCAGTGAGTGAGCTGAAGCCACAGGCAGCCATCCGATGTCAACATTGAGAGGGATTATGAATTCAGAGCTGAATAAGGATTCCAAAGAGGGGACCCCGGCATGGGGCCCGTTAAGTGCTGGGAGAGTTCGGATACGATGTTCCCTCCCAAAGCCCATGTGACGGAGGACCTCTAAAAGGAAGGACTCGAGGTACTAAGGGGCACGATCGTGACCCCGATGTCAACCACACAGCCAAAGGTGGCTACACAGGATTCTAAGTAGGAAGGGAGGTTGCCCCCAAGAGTCTCTCAAGGGATCTATGGGGCCGGGAAGGAGGTCCCAAGCCACGCCCACCTCGGATGGGTAAAGCAACCTGGGTGGTGGTGACAGAAACCTTTGGAATCCAACCCAGTCTCTGAGGACCCTGTGACAACCCCTCCCCCCGCCCCCACCCCCATACCCAAGAGATCCAGGGCTAGACTTACCCTGGGATCTTCTTCATCGGGCGGGGGAGCCCTTGGCGCAACTGGGGCCCTCCGCTGCTTCTGGAGGGTCTGGGCTCTCCCGAGTCTGTTGGCCCCAGTTTTGGGGTCACGACGGGCCAACATCTTCGTCTCCTGGGGGTTCTATGACCGCCTTTTTCGGGGGTTGATTGTTGGGTCACCTGAAACACACACAAACACACCCATATCGATGGTGAAGCACACTGGATATTCACACACACCCACAGGAAGCCCCCAGCTAACTCCTTGCCGCTGCGGTCGTGAGGAGACTTCACCACCGGTCGGTCAAGTCTGTGCCTCACACTGTGCTGTGTACACCCTCAGATATTGTGTGTTCCTCTGCCATGATTACCTAGTCCGAGTGTAAACCTCGCCTGCCACGGGGCCCATGGCCTAGGGGTGGGGAGCTGAGCTTTCTGCCCCAAACAATCCACTGATTCTGAAGACAGGACTGAGGTGTATCACGATTCACGCCGGTAGGAGACACGATGATTCTATCTCCCTTGACGGCCAGAATGATGGAAGCCGCAGGGCATGGCGTATGGCACCCTTTGGCAGGTCTGTTTGAAATCAGGGATAAGGGAGGCTTCCTGTCACAACTTGAATCGCTACTCTTGCCATTTCTAATTAGGCAACTTCCAAACACAAATTCATAGAGAGAAGTTTTCTTCCTCTCTATCGCACTAGCAGGTGATGGTCTTTCCTCTTCTATCGTTTTGGCTTTAGCTCCAGCCCCTCTTTATTTATTTTTCTGATATTTTACGCATGCCACACGAACCCGTCCAAACAAACGGTGAACAGGTGCCATAGCGTATCGATTTCTTACACGGCTGAAGGGCAAACCGCCCCTTTTTCAAAACCTCTTTTCCCATTTCCCCACCAATTCAGCACGCTGGTTTACATTTCCTTTCGCATTTCCATCTTGGTCTTATCCCACACGTGGAGACGGGAATGATTTCTCGTTTTCTGTTCCAAGAATTACCAGTAAGCAGAATACATCCTACCCCATCAGCAAGCCCCAGTGTGATCGATTTCTTTCACTCTCCCTCGTCTCTTCCCCCCCAAACCCCGCCCCACCCCTCAGGGACTACGTGAAACAAACAGTTGTTCGGTGAAACTAACCTGAAGTTACAGGTCAGCTTTCTTTCCTCGGCTGGCGCTCAGACGGGCAGGTGCTGGAGCAGCCCCGCTGGAAGCGATGCAGCATCCAGGAAGACCGAGGAAGGGGCGGAGAGGGACCTCTGCTTTCCAGGCTGCCTTTTATACCGCCTCTGGTCTCCGGACGTGGAGGGCACCCTAACCTGATCCATTACAGGTACCTTAATTGCAATTAACTTAATCCAATCACATGACCTGGAGACGTCTGTCTGCACAGCCCACTCTAAGATCATGTTCACCTTTGGCCGACATTCTAAAACCTACGAGTACAGCTGCAAGCTTCGAAGGATAGTTGTTCCCCGTCAGACGTGTGACACTGGTTCGTTTACCCTTGTCTCGTTTTCCGTCTTGATTGCCTTTTGTTTGTCTGTTCGTGTTAAAAAAAAATGTGGTAAAATAGACGCCTTTTAATTGGGCCGTGTCTACTACATCTCGACGTAGGCCTCAGTGTCATCAAGGAGATTCTCCTGGACACGCCGTCACGGCCATGATCCATCTTCAGAGCTTCTCTTTCTTCCCCACGGTAAGTCTGTCAGCAGAGAACACTGACCACACCCTCATGTGTTTTCTCCTCCAGGAGGCGCTTGGAAACCACCGTGAGTTGGACTGCACTGGGAAACACAGATGAAGAAAGTCAAGACCGCTTTGTCCTTCAGCGCCTGGCTCCCTTTTCAACTCGTCTTGCGACTCCAGGCATTATGCCTGAAAAGTCTCCGGGACGCCTGTGAGGCTCTACTTCCCTGGGTCCCATTGCCATTTCTCTGCATTTGCGAGGATCCACCGGACCTTCTTTGGAACTCCCCCGTCGGTGAACTTTGGTGCCACGTCCCCTAATTCTGTCCTTGGTCATCTGCACCTGCACGGGTTAGGCTCCATGTTCCATGGACGGGAAGAGACAGGCAGGAGTCGGAATGCTTAACCGACACACTGGGGCATTTTCTCCTGTAGCCCAAGTGACCCCATGGTCTGGTCGAGCTTTGGAACCGGTCGCGTCCCCCTCGACACTGCACCCGACTCCCAGTTTCTCAATCTTGTTGGCCCCCCGGCGACCTCCGGTTCGATGAATTGCACCTGCTGAAACTCGAGTTCCCTTTGACTTGCGCTTCATGAATTATTCGTGATTCAGGTTGGAACCCCAGCTTACGACCCCCTGTAGGCCGTTCTCTGAGCTTTCCGGTCACATCGTTTCCTTTCACGCTCTTTGGTTCATCGTGGTCCTGCTCGTTCTGCTGTCAGAGGAGCAGAGAGTTGATCTTCTTGATTCTGGATACTGATACTTTCTAGGTGATCTGGATAAGCAAGATGACGACCCTCAAGAGCGGCGGAAAGGGAGCAGCCATGTGGTGGGCCGCAGGGAATCCCGCTCAGTTCCCAGGGCTCCTAGATGTGGAATCCTGGTCAGAGTTGTTCCCAGGTCAGAGAATGGAGATAGCCTGTGCATGATGGGATAGCCCTGCCTAGATCGTTCAGTGAGTCTCTAGCTCAGCTACTCTTAGGATCGGGGGGAGGACCGTGGAAAGCCCCGGTGTCAGACATCCGGAAAGAAGACGGGATGAATGTCTTACCTCTGAAGTACATCCCGAATCTGGGAGTTAACTTCAGCTTTGCTGGGGTCTATTTGGCGAATGACAGTGTGCCTGGTGCATACGCACATCCGGCAGCCACTTCATGGGGGCCGTCGCAATTGGAACCACGCACCTGGCGTCGGCGTTTGAGCCAAATGGGGACCCGTGGTGCAAGCAACCCTCCCCACGTGTTAGCGTGCGTGAGATTCAGCTGGCGGCATTTTACTAGGTGCGTGTTGGTAGAGTGGGGCTGAGGTTTGCTTGCTCCTGTGGATGTAGAAGAAGTCAAAGGGCCTGCCCAGCCCTGCGGTCCCCTCAGTCAACTCTGTTTCGGAGACATAACGATTTGGATTGCTAACAAGTCAGGAAAGTTTCAAGCCCTTGGAAGATCAGTTAAACACAAACACGGAATGAGAGTCAAAAGACAATATGTCATCTTTTTGAGAATTTTACTCACTTCAAGCACATGAAACACACATATTGACAAAGGCATGCCAGAGCCCAGTTTTCGAGGCCGAGGAAGGACCCCGAGAGCGCGCAGCGCAGCAGGCTTCCCAGCGTCCCAAACACTGCTCTCGGGGCGGGGCGCAGCGGAAGGGCTGCACCTCTCAGTGTTCCCAAACTTTTCCCTTATTCAGTCATCTAGAGAGCAAAAACTCAGTCATTCCCCAGTTTCCTATTGACGTCCCAGCAGAAGTCTGACTCCTGCGCGTCGCCCAGTTTCTCAGGCAACCAATCACTGGCACGGAAGCTTTTCCTGGCGCGTTTCCGGAGAGCCATGTGAACTACAATGTCCCGCACCAGAATTCAATGAGGCAGAGTCCCTGCATCGGCTCCCTGCCTGGCCTGGGCTAACACATCCGCAGAAGCGCCACAGCCAGGGAGCTTCGGAGTCACCGCAGAGAGTCTGCTCGCTGCTCTGCGCTCCTCAGTCCCACAGTCCCCTCCAAGTCACGGGAGCGGGAGGCCAAGGAGCCCCTGCCACCTGCAGTCTCACTCCAGGTCAAAATCACTGTCCTCTGAGGAGGAGGAAACCTGAAGGTCCTCATAGAGGACACTCGGTGGGACACGAACACCGGGACCCTGAGACTTCTCTGAGACATGAGGGCTCTGAGCGAGGAAGGCTCCCGGCTTCTCAGGAGAGTGAAATGAGGGAGCTGTCAGGAGGCTGGAGCTCCACCATCCATTGTCCAGTCTCCGGAAGAGCACTCTGAGAGGCTGGGCCCCGCCATGGCTGGCCGCTGGGTGACGGGACACGGTGCAGGCCTGGGCAGTAGGCAGGCAAGGTCTGCTGTGCGGAGGCTGCCGGTCGATGCTGGGCACCTGGGCGGGTGTCCTCCGGCCCATCTGGGGCGACGTACTCGCTCCAAGTTCGGTTGCGGCCGGCGGAGGTTGGAGAGCGTCCCGTGCCCCGAGCTCACCTCCCTGGATGGCGTCTTCGGGGATCTGGAAGGGACCCAGTCTCGGTATCTTGGGGAAGTTCAGGCAAGCCTGAATCGGAGCCTGGGCAGGTCTCTTGGCTCCTGGCCTGAAGCTGAGATTGGAGCCTAGGCCCAAGCTGCGTGTGGCGGCTGGTGGGCAGGGCTGTGAGGTCAGCGCGGGACGTCTGTCTTGTGCCCGGGGGCTGATGGCCTGGAGCAGGCCGTGGGTTTGGGAGGCAGCCTGGGGAACTTCTCGGCAGCCACCCTCCGGGCTGCTGTGAGTGGGCTTCACCACGAGGAAAGGCCCCGGGCCCTGGTGCCTGACTGCAGGCTGAGGGATGGGGGCCGCAGCCCCTGTCTGTCGAAGACTAGAGGAGGAGCTCACACTGGCTTTTCTGAGGGGAGACAGTGAAGCCAAGACGGAACCCCTGTCAGACATTTCGGTAGCTGAGCCATCAGTGAGGACAGGGTCCACGCGTGGCCTCTTACTGGTTGTGTGGAGCGGCACTGGCCTGCTTGCAACCTGAAAGACAGGAAACCACACACGTTACAAGTTCCTCTGCATGGAGCCGAAACGAAAATCAGCCACTTCCAAAGACGAGGGGCACGCGCCATGAAATTCTCCATACAGAATCGACAGGCGGTCCTTGGAAGTAGGGACAGACCCTCCACCTGAGTGCTGATCAGGACAAGACTCATGAATGATGCGCTCTCGAGCTATGTGTAGCTGATCCGAGCACACCATTGTTCAAAAGAACAATGTCTTGGGCATTAACTGGATCGGAGTGCCTCCACTCAGCCTTCCCTGAAGTGGAAGGGACTAATGCCCTTCTGAAGGCAGGTTGGTGGCTCAAGGGTTCTCAGGGGGTGTTCTCTGAAAAGCTGCATGTTCCTGGGTTTAGCCCTCTCCATGTTTGGGGCCTCTGAGGGACGAATTTCCTCACGCCGCCAGGAACATGTTGTTGGCAGGCTTGCCGTAATTGGACAGAAAGAAAGCAACGGGAAATAAGGCATCCTCAGATGCCTTCACCTGCAATCCAACTGACCTGGAAGGATGGTGGAGTCCCTGACCCCAAGAAGGCAAGAAAGAGGGGTTCCCCGATTCCCTCCCGCTGCCGGGAAGCCGAAAGGAAATCAACCAGTGTGACCTAGAGGAGAAAAAGACCAGGGGCCCGGGGTGACACTCACCCTCAGATCATCACAAGATTCCGTGGATCCTCTTCGATTTGGCAGCGGCTTCTCTGGAGGTTTCCCGGAAAATATCCGGAGGAGAGCCTTCCTCTGCGGGTCTTGCTGCCTGCAGAACAGAAAAAGGTCAGGCCGTGCCCCCTGGTTTTCCCCGGGAGACAGGGAGAACCCTGTCTGGGGCCCAGGCCCATTCCGTGTTGCGTGACACAGAAATGGACATCTGGTGCCCTTTCCGCCTCTGCACCTTCCCTCACCTGCCAACCTTCCCGTCCTCCTGGTGGCCCTCTAGGCTTCCCAACTAAGGACTGTGATTTGGACTCCATTGCTTTTCCCCCTGTCATGGGGAACCTGCACGAAGCGCCCCCGCCTCTCCCCGTCCCCGAGTCTCCCAGAGCCAGAGGGGCTCTTGGGTGTGGAAGAACGGAGGACAAGGAGCTGCGCTCTATTTCCTGCAGCGTTCCTTCCCTGGACCGGAGACGGAAAGGCACACGGTGTGCAGGTGCAGAGACACCATGTCCTTAGGAGGCAGTACTCTCAGAGTGGTGAAAACCCCTCCCACCGCTCACCTTGGTCTCTCTTCCTTCTCTCCCTTATCCTTGTTCAAGGGCCCCGGGTTCGCCTCCACCGGGGGCTTCCACGGTTTCAGGTTTTCCTTCCCTTCCTTCTTCCCGAAGGTCTGTGGAACCAGGGCTGCCTTCCAGCACTTCATGGGGCACCTGGTACTTCTGGCCGTGTGGCCAAAGGCCCCGCAGTCTTTGCACTTGAGCTGTGGGTGGAAAGGAAGTGATGTCAGTGAGTGAGCTGAAGCCACAGGCAGCCATCCGATGTCAACATTGAGAGGGATTATGAATTCAGAGCTGAATAAGGATTCCAAAGAGGGGACCCCGGCATGGGGCCCGTTAAGTGCTGGGAGAGTTCGGATACGATGTTCCCTCCCAAAGCCCATGTGACGGAGGACCTCTAAAAGGAAGGACTCGAGGTACTAAGGGGCACGATCGTGACCCCGATGTCAACCACACAGCCAAAGGTGGCTACACAGGATTCTAAGTAGGAAGGGAGGTTGCCCCCAAGAGTCTCTCAAGGGATCTATGGGGCCGGGGAGGAGGTCCCAAGCCACGCCCAACTCGGATGGGTAAAGCAACCTGGGTGGTGGTGACAGAAACCTTTGGAATCCAACCCAGTCTCTGAGGACCCTGTGACAACCCCTCCCCCCGCCCCCACCCCCATACCCAAGAGATCCAGGGCTAGACTTACCCTGGGATCTTCTTCATCGGGCGGGGGAGCCCTTGGCGCAACTGGGGCCCTCCGCTGCTTCTTGAGGGTCTGGGCTCTCCCGAGTCTGTTGGCCCCAGTTTTGGGGTCACGACGGGCCAACATCTTCGTCTCCTGGGGGTTCTATGACCGCCTTTTTCGGGGGTTGATTGTTGGGTCACCTGAAACACACACAAACACACCCATATCGATGGTGAAGCACACTGGATATTCACACACACCCACAGGAAGCCCCCAGCTAACTCCATGCCGCTGCGGTCGTGAGGAGACTTCACCACCGGTCGGTCAAGTCTGTGCCTCACACTGTGCTGTGTACACCCTCAGATATTGTGTGTTCCTCTGCCATGATTACCTAGTCCGAGTGTAAACCTCGCCTGCCACGGGGCCCATGGCCTAGGGGTGGGGAGCTGAGCTTTCTGCCCCAAACAATCCACTGATTCTGAAGACAGGACTGAGGTGTATCACGATTCACGCCGGTAGGAGACACGATGATTCTATCTCCCTTGACGGCCAGAATGATGGAAGCCGCAGGGCATGGCGTATGGCACCCTTTGGCAGGTCTGTTTGAAATCAGGGATAAGGGAGGCTTCCTGTCACAACTTGAATCGCTACTCTTGCCATTTCTAATTAGGCAACTTCCAAACACAAATTCATAGAGAGAAGTTTTCTTCCTCTCTATCGCACTAGCAGGTGATGGTCTTTCCTCTTCTATCGTTTTGGCTTTAGCTCCAGCCCCTCTTTATTTATTTTTCTGATATTTTACGCATGCCACACGAACCCGTCCAAACAAACGGTGAACAGGTGCCATAGCGTATCGATTTCTTACACGGCTGAAGGGCAAACCGCCCCTTTTTCAAAACCTCTTTTCCCATTTCCCCACCAATTCAGCACGCTGGTTTACATTTCCTTTCGCATTTCCATCTTGGTCTTATCCCACACGTGGAGACGGGAATGATTTCTCGTTTTCTGTTCCAAGAATTACCAGTAAGCAGAATACATCCTACCCCATCAGCAAGCCCCAGTGTGATCGATTTCTTTCACTCTCCCTCGTCTCTTCCCCCCCAAACCCCGCCCCACCCCTCAGGGACTACGTGAAACAAACAGTTGTTCGGTGAAACTAACCTGAAGTTACAGGTCAGCTTTCTTTCCTCGGCTGGCGCTCAGACGGGCAGGTGATGGAGCAGCCCCACTGGAAGCGATGCAGCATCCAGGAAGACCGAGGAAGGGGCGGAGAGGGACCTCTGCTTTCCAGGCTGCCTTTTATACCGCCTCTGGTCTCCGGACGTGGAGGGCACCCTAACCTGATCCATTACAGGTACCTTAATTGCAATTAACTTAATCCAATCACATGACCTGGAGACGTCTGTCTGCACAGCCCACTCTAAGATCATGTTCACCTTTGGCCGACATTCTAAAACCTACGAGTACAGCTGCAAGCTTTGAAGGATAGTTGTTCCCCATCAGACGTGTGACACTGGTTCGTTTTCCCTTGTCTCGTTTTCCGTCTTGATTGCCTTTTGTTTGTCTGTTCGTGTTAAAAAAAAAATGTGGTAAAATAGACGCCTTTTAATTGGGCCGTGTCTACTACATCTCGACGTAGGCCTCAGTGTCATCAAGGAGATTCTCCTGGACACGCCGTCACGGCCATGATCCATCTTCAGAGCTTCTCTTTCTTCCCCACGGTAAGTCTGTCAGCAGAGAACACTGACCACACCCTCATGTGTTTTCTCCTCCAGGAGGCGCTTGGAAACCACCGTGAGTTGGACTGCACTGGGAAACACAGATGAAGAAAGTCAAGACCGCTTTGTCCTTCAGCGCCTGGCTCCCTTTTCAACTCGTCTTGCGACTCCAGGCATTATGCCTGAAAAGTCTCCGGGACGCCTGTGAGGCTCTACTTCCCTGGGTCCCATTGCCATTTCTCTGCATTTGCGAGGATCCACCGGACCTTCTTTGGAACTCCCCCGTCGGTGAACTTTGGTGCCACGTCCCCTAATTCTGTCCTTGGTCATCTGCACCTGCACGGGTTAGGCTCCATGTTCCATGGACGGGAAGAGACAGGCAGGAGTCGGAATGCTTAACCGACACACTGGGGCATTTTCTCCTGTAGCCCAAGTGACCCCATGGTCTGGTCGAGCTTTGGAACCGGTCGTGTCCCCCTCGACACTGCACCCGACTCCCAGTTTCTCAATCTTGTTGGCCCCCCGGCGACCTCCGGTTCGATGAATTGCACCTGCTGAAACTCGAGTTCCCTTTGACTTGCGCTTCATGAATTATTCGTGATTCAGGTTGGAACCCCAGCTTACGACCCCCTGTAGGCCGTTCTCTGAGCTTTCCGGTCACATCGTTTCCTTTCACGCTCTTTGGTTCATCGTGGTCCTGCTCGTTCTGCTGTCAGAGGAGCAGAGAGTTGATCTTCTTGATTCTGGATACTGATACTTTCTAGGTGATCTGGATAAGCAAGATGACGACCCTCAAGAGCGGCGGAAAGGGAGCAGCCATGTGGTGGGCCGCAGGGAATCCCGCTCAGTTCCCAGGGCTCCTAGATGTGGAATCCTGGTCAGAGTTGTTCCCAGGTCAGAGAATGGAGATAGCCTGTGCATGATGGGATAGCCCTGCCTAGATCGTTCAGTGAGTCTCTAGCTCAGCTACTCTTAGGATCGGGGGGAGGACCGTGGAAAGGCCCGGTGTCAGACATCCGGAAAGAAGACGGGATGAATGTCTTAACTCTGAAGTACATCCCGAATCTGGGAGTTAACTTCAGCTTTGCTGGGGTCTATTTGGCGAATGACAGTGTGCCTGGTGCATACGCACATCCGGCAGCCACTTCATGGGGGCCGTCGCAATTGGAACCACGCACCTGGCGTCGGCGTTTGAGCCAAATGGGGACCCGTGGTGCAAGCAACCCTCCCCACGTGTTAGCGTGCGTGAGATTCAGCTGGCGGCATTTTACTAGGTGCGTGTTGGTAGAGTGGGGCTGAGGTTTGCTTGCTCCTGTGGATGTAGAAGAAGTCAAAGGGCCTGCCCAGCCCTGCGGTCCCCTCAGTCAACTCTGTTTCGGAGACATAACGATTTGGATTGCTAACAAGTCAGGAAAGTTTCAAGCCCTTGGAAGATCAGTTAAACACAAACACGGAATGAGAGTCAAAAGACAATATGTCATCTTTTTGAGAATTTTACTCACTTCAAGCACATGAAACACACATATTGACAAAGGCATGCCAGAGCCCAGTTTTCGAGGCCGAGGAAGGACCCCGAGAGCGCGCAGCGCAGCAGGCTTCCCAGCGTCCCAAACACTGCTCTCGGGGCGGGGCGCAGCGGAAGGGCTGCACCTCTCAGTGTTCCCAAACTTTTCCCTTATTCAGTCATCTAGAGAGCAAAAACTCAGTCATTCCCCAGTTTCCTATTGACGTCCCAGCAGAAGTCTGACTCCTGCGCGTCGCCCAGTTTCTCAGGCAACCAATCACTGGCACGGAAGCTTTTCCTGGCGCGTTTCCGGAGAGCCATGTGAACTACAATGTCCCGCACCAGAATTCAATGAGGCAGAGTCCCTGCATCGGCTCCCTGCCTGGCCTGGGCTAACACATCCGCAGAAGCGCCACAGCCAGGGAGCTTCGGAGTCACCGCAGAGAGTCTGCTCGCTGCTCTGCGCTCCTCAGTCCCACAGTCCCCTCCAAGTCACGGGAGCGGGAGGCCAAGGAGCCCCTGCCACCTGCAGTCTCACTCCAGGTCAAAATCACTGTCCTCTGAGGAGGAGGAAACCTGAAGGTCCTCATAGAGGACACTCGGTGGGACACGAACACCGGGACCCTGAGACTTCTCTGAGACATGAGGGCTCTGAGCGAGGAAGGCTCCCGGCTTCTCAGGAGAGTGAAATGAGGGAGCTGTCAGGAGGCTGGAGCTCCACCGTCCATTGTCCAGTCTCCGGAAGAGCACTCTGAGAGGCTGGGCCCCGCCATGGCTGGCCGCTGGGTGACGGGACACGGTGCAGGCCTGGGCAGTAGGCAGGCAAGGTCTGCTGTGCGGAGGCTGCCGGTCGATGCTGGGCACCTGGGCGGGTGTCCTCCGGTCTATCTGGGGCGACGTACTCGCTCCAAGTTCGGTTGCGGCCGGCGGAGGTTGGAGAGCGTCCCGTGCCCCGAGCTCACCTCCCTGGATGGCGTCTTCGGGGATCTGGAAGGGACCCAGTCTCGGTATCTTGGGGAAGTTCAGGCAAGCCTGAATCGGAGCCTGGGCAGGTCTCTTGGCTCCTGGCCTGAAGCTGAGATTGGAGCCTAGGCCCAAGCTGCGTGTGGCGGCTGGTGGGCAGGGCTGTGAGGTCAGCGCGGGACGTCTGTCTTGTGCCCGGGGGCTGATGGCCTGGAGCAGGCCGTGGGTTTGGGAGGCAGCCTGGGGAACTTCTCGGCAGCCACCCTCCGGGCTGCTGTGAGTGGGCTTCACCACGAGGAAAGGCCCCGGGCCCTGGTGCCTGACTGCAGGCTGAGGGATGGGGGCCGCAGCCCCTGTCTGTCGAAGACTAGAGGAGGAGCTCACACTGGCTTTTCTGAGGGGAGACAGTGAAGCCAAGACGGAACCCCTGTCAGACATTTCGGTAGCTGAGCCATCAGTGAGGACAGGGTCCACGCGTGGCCTCTTACTGGTTGTGTGGAGCGGCACTGGCCTGCTTGCAACCTGAAAGACAGGAAACCACACACGTTACAAGTTCCTCTGCATGGAGCCGAAACGAAAATCAGCCACTTCGAAAGACGAGGGGCACGCGCCATGAAATTCTCCATACAGAATCGACAGGCGGTCCTTGGAAGTAGGGACAGACCCTCCACCTGAGTGCTGATCAGGACAAGACTCGTGAAAGATGCGCTCTCGAGCTATGTGTAGCTGATCCGAGCACACCATTGTTCAAAAGAACAATGTCTTGGGCATTAACTGGATCGGAGTGCCTCCACTCAGCCTTCCCTGAAGTGGAAGGGACTAATGCCCTTCTGAAGGCAGGTTGGTGGCTCAAGGGTTCTCAGGGGGTGTTCTCTGAAAAGCTGCATGTTCCTGGGTTTAGCCCTCTCCATGTTTGGGGCCTCTGAGGGACGAATTTCCTCACGCCGCCAGGAACATGTTGTTGGCAGGCTTGCCGTAATTGGACAGAAAGAAAGCAACGGGAAATAAGGCATCCTCAGATGCCTTCACCTGCAATCCAACTGACCTGGAAGGATGGTGGAGTCCCTGACCCCAAGAAGGCAAGAAAGAGGGGTTCCCCGATTCCCTCCCGCAGCCGGGAAGCCGAAAGGAAATCAACCAGTGTGACCTAGAGGAGAAAAAGACCAGGGGCCCGGGGTGACACTCACCCTCAGATCATCACAAGATTCCGTGGATCCTCTTCGATTTGGCAGCGGCTTCTCTGGAGGTTTCCCGGAAAATATCCGGAGGAGAGCCTTCCTCTGCGGGTCTTGCTGCCTGCAGAACAGAAAAAGGTCAGGCCGTGCCCCCTGGTTTTCCCCGGGAGACAGGGAGAACCCTGTCTGGGGCCCAGGCCCATTCCGTGTTGCGTGACACAGAAATGGACATCTGGTGCCCTTTCCGCCTCTGCACCTTCCCTCACCTGCCAACCTTCCCGTCCTCCTGGTGGCCCTCTAGGCTTCCCAACTAAGGACTGTGATTTGGACTCCATTGCTTTTCCCCCTGTCATGGGGAACCTGCACGAAGCGCCCCCGCCTCTCCCCGTCCCCGAGTCTCCCAGAGCCAGAGGGGCTCTTGGGTGTGGAAGAACGGAGGACAAGGAGCTGCGCTCTATTTCCTGCAGCGTTCCTTCCCTGGACCGGAGACGGAAAGGCACACGGTGTGCAGGTGCAGAGACACCATGTCCTTAGGAGGCAGTACTCTCAGAGTGGTGAAAACCCCTCCCACCGCTCACCTTGGTCTCTCTTCCTTCTCTCCCTTATCCTTGTTCAAGGGCCCCGGGTTCGCCTCCACCGGGGGCTTCCACGGTTTCAGGTTTTCCTTCCCTTCCTTCTTCCCGAAGGTCTGTGGAACCAGGGCTGCCTTCCAGCACTTCATGGGGCACCTGGTACTTCTGGCCGTGTGGCCAAAGGCCCCGCAGTCTTTGCACTTGAGCTGTGGGTGGAAAGGAAGTGATGTCAGTGAGTGAGCTGAAGCCACAGGCAGCCATCCGATGTCAACATTGAGAGGGATTATGAATTCAGAGCTGAATAAGGATTCCAAAGAGGGGACCCCGGCATGGGGCCCGTTAAGTGCTGGGAGAGTTCGGATACGATGTTCCCTCCCAAAGCCCATGTGACGGAGGACCTCTAAAAGGAAGGACTCGAGGTACTAAGGGGCACGATCGTGACCCCGATGTCAACCACACAGCCAAAGGTGGCTACACAGGATTCTAAGTAGGAAGGGAGGTTGCCCCCAAGAGTCTCTCAAGGGATCTATGGGGCCGGGGAGGAGGTCCCAAGCCACGCCCACCTCGGATGGGTAAAGCAACCTGGGTGGTGGTGACAGAAACCTTTGGAATCCAACCCAGTCTCTGAGGACCCTTTGACAACCCCTCCCCCCGCCCCCACCCCCATACCCAAGAGATCCAGGGCTAGACTTACCCTGGGATCTTCTTCATCGGGCGGGGGAGCCCTTGGCGCAACTGGGGCCCTCTGCTGCTTCTGGAGGGTCTGGGCTCTCCCGAGTCTGTTGGCCCCAGTTTTGGGGTCACGACGGGCCAACATCTTCGTCTCCTGGGGGTTCTATGACCGCCTTTTTCGGGGGTTGATTGTTGGGTCACCTGAAACACACACAAACACACCCATATCGATGGTGAAGCACACTGGATATTCACACACACCCACAGGAAGCCCCCAGCTAACTCCTTGCCGCTGCGGTCGTGAGGAGACTTCACCACCGGTCGGTCAAGTCTGTGCCTCACACTGTGCTGTGTACACCCTCAGATATTGTGTGTTCCTCTGCCATGATTACCTAGTCCGAGTGTAAACCTCGCCTGCCACGGGGCCCATGGCCTAGGGGTGGGGAGCTGAGCTTTCTGCCCCAAACAATCCACTGATTCTGAAGACAGGACTGAGGTGTATCACGATTCACGCCGGTAGGAGACACGATGATTCTATCTCCCTTGACGGCCAGAATGATGGAAGCCGCAGGGCATGGCGTATGGCACCCTTTGGCAGGTCTGTTTGAAATCAGGGATAAGGGAGGCTTCCTGTCACAACTTGAATCGCTACTCTTGCCATTTCTAATTAGGCAACTTCCAAACACAAATTCATAGAGAGAAGTTTTCTTCCTCTCTATCGCACTAGCAGGTGATGGTCTTTCCTCTTCTATCGTTTTGGCTTTAGCTCCAGCCCCTCTTTATTTATTTTTCTGATATTTTACGCATGCCACACGAACCCGTCCAAACAAACGGTGAACAGGTGCCATAGCGTATCGATTTCTTACACGGCTGAAGGGCAAACCGCCCCTTTTTCAAAACCTCTTTTCCCATTTCCCCACCAATTCAGCACGCTGGTTTACATTTCCTTTCGCATTTCCATCTTGGTCTTATCCCACACGTGGAGACGGGAATGATTTCTCGTTTTCTGTTCCAAGAATTACCAGTAAGCAGAATACATCCTACCCCATCAGCAAGCCCCAGTGTGATCGATTTCTTTCACTCTCCCTCGTCTCTTCCCCCCCAAACCCCGCCCCACCCCTCAGGGACTACGTGAAACAAACAGTTGTTCGGTGAAACTAACCTGAAGTTACAGGTCAGCTTTCTTTCCTCGGCTGGCGCTCAGACGGGCAGGTGCTGGAGCAGCCCCGCTGGAAGCGATGCAGCATCCAGGAAGACCGAGGAAGGGGCGGAGAGGGACCTCTGCTTTCCAGGCTGCCTTTTATACCGCCTCTGGTCTCCGGACGTGGAGGGCACCCTAACCTGATGCATTACAGGTACCTTAATTGCAATTAACTTAATCCAATCACATGACCTGGAGACGTCTGTCTGCACAGCCCACTCTAAGATCATGTTCACCTTTGGCCGACATTCTAAAACCTACGAGTACAGCTGCAAGCTTTGAAGGATAGTTGTTCCCCGTCAGACGTGTGACACTGGTTCGTTTACCCTTGTCTCGTTTTCCGTCTTGATTGCCTTTTGTTTGTCTGTTCGTGTTAAAAAAAAAATGTGGTAAAATAGACGCCTTTTAATTGGGCCGTGTCTTCTACATCTCGACGTAGGCCTCAGTGTCATCAAGGAGATTCTCCTGGACACGCCGTCACGGCCATGATCCATCTTCAGAGCTTCTCTTTCTTCCCCACGGTAAGTCTGTCGGCAGAGAACACTGACCACACCCTCATGTGTTTTCTCCTCCAGGAGGCGCTTGGAAACCACCGTGAGTTGGACTGCACTGGGAAACACAGATGAAGAAAGTCAAGACCGCTTTGTCCTTCAGCGCCTGGCTCCCTTTTCAACTCGTCTTGCGACTCCAGGCATTATGCCTGAAAAGTCTCCGGGACGCCTGTGAGGCTCTACTTCCCTGGGTCCCATTGCCATTTCTCTGCATTTGCGAGGATCCACCGGACCTTCTTTGGAACTCCCCCGTCGGTGAACTTTGGTGCCACGTCCCCTAATTCTGTCCTTGGTCATCTGCACCTGCACGGGTTAGGCTCCATGTTCCATGGACGGGAAGAGACAGGCAGGAGTCGGAATGCTTAACCGACACACTGGGGCATTTTCTCCTGTAGCCCAAGTGACCCCATGGTCTGGTCGAGCTTTGGAACCGGTCGCGTCCCCCTCGACACTGCACCCGACTCCCAGTTTCTCAATCTTGTTGGCCCCCCGGCGACCTCCGGTTCGATGAATTGCACCTGCTGAAACTCGAGTTCCCTTTGACTTGCGCTTCATGAATTATTCGTGATTCAGGTTGGAACCCCAGCTTACGACCCCCTGTAGGCCGTTCTCTGAGCTTTCCGGTCACATCGTTTCCTTTCACGCTCTTTGGTTCATCGTGGTCCTGCTCGTTCTGCTGTCAGAGGAGCAGAGAGTTGATCTTCTTGATTCTGGATACTGATACTTTCTAGGTGATCTGGATAAGCAAGATGACGACCCTCAAGAGCGGCGGAAAGGGAGCAGCCATTTGGTGGGCCGCAGGGAATCCCGCTCAGTTCCCAGGGCTCCTAGATGTGGAATCCTGGTCAGAGTTGTTCCCAGGTCAGAGAATGGAGATAGCCTGTGCATGATGGGATAGCCCTGCCTAGATCGTTCAGTGAGTCTCTAGCTCAGCTACTCTTAGGATCGGGGGGAGGACCGTGGAAAGGCCCGGTGTCAGACATCCGGAAAGAAGACGGGATGAATGTCTTACCTCTGAAGTACATCCCGAATCTGGGAGTTAACTTCAGCTTTGCTGGGGTCTATTTGGCGAATTACAGTGTGCCTGGTGCATACGCACATCCGGCAGCCACTTCATGGGGGCCGTCGCAATTGGAACCACGCACCTGGCGTCGGCGTTTGAGCCAAATGGGGACCCGTGGTGCAAGCAACCCTCCCCACGTGTTAGCGTGCGGGAGATTCAGCTGGCGACATTTTACTAGGTGCGTGTTGGTAGAGTGGGGCTGAGGTTTGCTTGCTCCTGTGGATGTAGAAGAAGTCAAAGGGCCTGCCCAGCCCTGCGGTCCCCTCAGTCAACTCTGTTTCGGAGACATAACGATTTGGATTGCTAACAAGTCAGGAAAGTTTCAAGCCCTTGGAAGATCAGTTAAACACAAACACGGAATGAGAGTCAACAGACAATATGTCATCTTTTTGAGAATTTTACTCACTTCAAGCACATGAAACACACATATTGACAAAGGCATGCCAGAGCCCAGTTTTCGAGGCCGAGGAAGGACCCCGAGAGCGCGCAGCGCAGCAGGCTTCCCAGCGTCCCAAACACTGCTCTCGGGGCGGGGCGCAGCGGAAGGGCTGCACCTCTCAGTGTTCCCAAACTTTTCCCTTATTCAGTCATCTAGAGAGCAAAAACTCAGTCATTCCCCAGTTTCCTATTGACGTCCCAGGAGAAGTCTGACTCCTGCGCGTCGCCCAGTTTCTCAGGCAACCAATCACTGGCACGGAAGCTTTTCCTGGCGCGTTTCCGGAGAGCCATGTGAACTACAATGTCCCTCACCAGAATTCAATGAGGCAGAGTCCCTGCATCGGCTCCCTGCCTGGCCTGGGCTAACACATCCGCAGAAGCGCCACAGCCTGGGAGATTCGGAGTCACCGCAGAGAGTCTGCTCGCTGCTCTGCGCTCCTCAGTCCCACAGTCCCCTCCAAGTCACGGGAGCGGGAGGCCAAGGAGCCCCTGCCACCTGCAGTCTCACTCCAGGTCAAAATCACTGTCCTCTGAGGAGGAGGAAACCTGAAGGTCCTCATAGAGGACACTCGGTGGGACACGAACACCGGGACCCTGAGACTTCTCTGAGACATGAGGGCTCTGAGCGAGGAAGGCTCCCGGCTTCTCAGGAGAGTGAAATGAGGGAGCTGTCAGGAGGCTGGAGCTCCACCATCCATTGTCCAGTCTCCGGAAGAGCACTCTGAGAGGCTGGGCCCCGCCATGGCTGGCCGCTGGGTGACGGGACACGGTGCAGGCCTGGGCAGTAGGCAGGCAAGGTCTGCTGTGCGGAGGCTGCCGGTCGATGCTGGGCACCTGGGCGGGTGTCCTCCGGCCCATCTGGGGCGACGTACTCGCTCCAAGTTCGGTTGCGGCCGGCGGAGGTTGGAGAGCGTCCCGTGCCCCGAGCTCACCTCCCTGGATGGCGTCTTCGGGGATCTGGAAGGGACCCAGTCTCGGTATCTTGGGGAAGTTCAGGCAAGCCTGAATCGGAGCCTGGGCAGGTCTCTTGGCTCCTGGCCTGAAGCTGAGATTGGAGCCTAGGCCCAAGCTGCGTGTGGCGGCTGGTGGGCAGGGCTGTGAGGTCAGCGCGGGACGTCTGTCTTGTGCCCGGGGGCTGATGGCCTGGAGCAGGCCGTGGGTTTGGGAGGCAGCCTGGGGAACTTCTCGGCAGCCACCCTCCGGGCTGCTGTGAGTGGGCTTCACCACGAGGAAAGGCCCCGGGCCCTGGTGCCTGACTGCAGGCTGAGGGATGGGGGCTGCAGCCCCTGTCTGTCGAAGACTAGAGGAGGAGCTCACACTGGCTTTTCTGAGGGGAGACAGTGAAGCCAAGACGGAACCCCTGTCAGACATTTCGGTAGCTGAGCCATCAGTGAGGACAGGGTCCACGCGTGGCCTCTTACTGGTTGTGTGGAGCGGCACTGGCCTGCTTGCAACCTGAAAGACAGGAAACCACACACGTTACAAGTTCCTCTGCATGGAGCCGAAACGAAAATCAGCCACTTCCAAAGACGAGGGGCACGCGCCATGAAATTCTCCATACAGAATCGACAGGCGGTCCTTGGAAGTAGGGACAGACCCTCCACCTGAGTGCTGATCAGGACAAGACTCGTGAAAGATGCGCTCTCGAGCTATGTGTAGCTGATCCGAGCACACCATTGTTCAAAAGAACAATGTCTTGGGCATTAACTGGATCGGAGTGCCTCCACTCAGCCTTCCCTGAAGTGGAAGGGACTAATGCCCTTCTGAAGGCAGGTTGGTGGCTCAAGGGTTCTCAGGGGGTGTTCTCTGAAAAGCTGCATGTTCCTGGGTTTAGCCCTCTCCATGTTTGGGGCCTCTGAGGGACGAATTTCCTCACGCCGCCAGGAACATGTTGTTGGCAGGCTTGCCGTAATTGGACAGAAAGAAAGCAACGGGAAATAAGGCATCCTCAGATGCCTTCACCTGCAATCCAACGGACCTGGAAGGATGGTGGAGTCCCTGACCCCAAGAAGGCAAGAAAGAGGGGTTCCCCGATTCCCTCCCGCAGCCGGGAAGCCGAAAGGAAATCAACCAGTGTGACCTAGAGGAGAAAAAGACCAGGGGCCCGGGGTGACACTCACCCTCAGATCATCACAAGATTCCGTGGATCCTCTTCGATTTGGCAGCGGCTTCTCTGGAGGTTTCCCGGAAAATATCCGGAGGAGAGCCTTCCTCTGCGGGTCTTGCTGCCTGCAGAACAGAAAAAGGTCAGGCCGTGCCCCCTGGTTTTCCCCGGGAGACAGGGAGAACCCTGTCTGGGGCCCAGGCCCATTCCGTGTTGCGTGACACAGAAATGGACATCTGGTGCCCTTTCCGCCTCTGCACCTTCCCTCACCTGCCAACCTTCCCGTCCTCCTGGTGGCCCTCTAGGCTTCCCAACTAAGGACTGTGATTTGGACTCCATTGCTTTTCCCCCTGTCATGGGGAACCTGCACGAAGCGCCCCCGCCTCTCCCCGTCCCCGAGTCTCCCAGAGCCAGAGGGGCTCTTGGGTGTGGAAGAACGGAGGACAAGGAGCTGCGCTCTATTTCCTGCAGCGTTCCTTCCCTGGACCGGAGACGGAAAGGCACACGGTGTGCAGGTGCAGAGACACCATGTCCTTAGGAGGCAGTACTCTCAGAGTGGTGAAAACCCCTCCCACCGCTCACCTTGGTCTCTCTTCCTTCTCTCCCTTATCCTTGTTCAAGGGCCCCGGGTTCGCCTCCACCGGGGGCTTCCACGGTTTCAGGTTTTCCTTCCCTTCCTTCTTCCCGAAGGTCTGTGGAACCAGGGCTGCCTTCCAGCACTTCATGGGGCACCTGGTACTTCTGGCCGTGTGGCCAAAGGCCCCGCAGTCTTTGCACTTGAGCTGTGGGTGGAAAGGAAGTGATGTCAGTGAGTGAGCTGAAGCCACAGGCAGCCATCCGATGTCAACATTGAGAGGGATTATGAATTCAGAGCTGAATAAGGATTCCAAAGAGGGGACCCCGGCATGGGGCCCGTTAAGTGCTGGGAGAGTTCGGATACGATGTTCCCTCCCAAAGCCCATGTGACGGAGGACCTCTAAAAGGAAGGACTCGAGGTACTAAGGGGCACGATCGTGACCCCGATGTCAACCACACAGCCAAAGGTGGCTACACAGGATTCTAAGTAGGAAGGGAGGTTGCCCCCAAGAGTCTCTCAAGGGATCTATGGGGCCGGGGAGGAGGTCCCAAGCCACGCCCACCTCGGATGGGTAAAGCAACCTGGGTGGTGGTGACAGAAACCTTTGGAATCCAACCCAGTCTCTGAGGACCCTGTGACAACCCCTCCCCCCGCCCCCACCCCCATACCCAAGAGATCCAGGGCTAGACTTACCCTGGGATCTTCTTCATCGGGCGGGGGAGCCCTTGGCGCAACTGGGGCCCTCCGCTGCTTCTGGAGGGTCTGGGCTCTCCCGAGTCTGTTGGCCCCAGTTTTGGGGTCACGACGGGCCAACATCTTCGTCTCCTGGGGGTTCTATGACCGCCTTTTTCGGGGGTTGATTGTTGGGTCACCTGAAACACACACAAACACACCCATATCGATGGTGAAGCACACTGGATATTCACACACACCCACAGGAAGCCCCCAGCTAACTCCTTGCCGCTGCGGTCGTGAGGAGACTTCACCACCGGTCGGTCAAGTCTGTGCCTCACACTGTGCTGTGTACACCCTCAGATATTGTGTGTTCCTCTGCCATGATTACCTAGTCCGAGTGTAAACCTCGCCTGCCACGGGGCCCATGGCCTAGGGGTGGGGAGCTGAGCTTTCTGCCCCAAACAATCCACTGATTCTGAAGACAGGACTGAGGTGTATCACGATTCACGCCGGTAGGAGACACGATGATTCTATCTCCCTTGACGGCCAGAATGATGGAAGCCGCAGGGCATGGCGTATGGCACCCTTTGGCAGGTCTGTTTGAAATCAGGGATAAGGGAGGCTTCCTGTCACAACTTGAATCGCTACTCTTGCCATTTCTAATTAGGCAACTTCCAAACACAAATTCATAGAGAGAAGTTTTCTTCCTCTCTATCGCACTAGCAGGTGATGGTCTTTCCTCTTCTATCGTTTTGGCTTTAGCTCCAGCCCCTCTTTATTTATTTTTCTGATATTTTACGCATGCCACACGAACCCGTCCAAACAAACGGTGAACAGGTGCCATAGCGTATCGATTTCTTACACGGCTGAAGGGCAAACCGCCCCTTTTTCAAAACCTCTTTTCCCATTTCCCCACCAATTCAGCACGCTGGTTTACATTTCCTTTCGCATTTCCATCTTGGTCTTATCCCACACGTGGAGACGGGAATGATTTCTCGTTTTCTGTTCCAAGAATTACCAGTAAGCAGAATACATCCTACCCCATCAGCAAGCCCCAGTGTGATCGATTTCTTTCACTCTCCCTCGTCTCTTCCCCCCCAAACCCCGCCCCACCCCTCAGGGACTACGTGAAACAAACAGTTGTTCGGTGAAACTAACCTGAAGTTACAGGTCAGCTTTCTTTCCTCGGCTGGCGCTCAGACGGGCAGGTGCTGGAGCAGCCCCGCTGGAAGCGATGCAGCATCCAGGAAGACCGAGGAAGGGGCGGAGAGGGACCTCTGCTTTCCAGGCTGCCTTTTATACCGCCTCTGGTCTCCGGACGTGGAGGGCACCCTAACCTGATCCATTACAGGTACCTTAATTGCAATTAACTTAATCCAATCACATGACCTGGAGACGTCTGTCTGCACAGCCCACTCTAAGATCATGTTCACCTTTGGCCGACATTCTAAAACCTACGAGTACAGCTGCAAGCTTCGAAGGATAGTTGTTCCCCGTCAGACGTGTGACACTGGTTCGTTTACCCTTGTCTCGTTTTCCGTCTTGATTGCCTTTTGTTTGTCTGTTCGTGTTAAAAAAAAAAATGTGGTAAAATAGACGCCTTTTAATTGGGCCGTGTCTACTACATCTCGACGTAGGCCTCAGTGTCATCAAGGAGATTCTCCTGGACACGCCGTCACGGCCATGATCCATCTTCAGAGCTTCTCTTTCTTCCCCACGGTAAGTCTGTCAGCAGAGAACACTGACCACACCCTCATGTGTTTTCTCCTCCAGGAGGCGCTTGGAAACCACCGTGAGTTGGACTGCACTGGGAAACACAGATGAAGAAAGTCAAGACCGCTTTGTCCTTCAGCGCCTGGCTCCCTTTTCAACTCGTCTTGCGACTCCAGGCATTATGCCTGAAAAGTCTCCGGGACGCCTGTGAGGCTCTACTTCCCTGGGTCCCATTGCCATTTCTCTGCATTTGCGAGGATCCACCGGACCTTCTTTGGAACTCCCCCGTCGGTGAACTTTGGTGCCACGTCCCCTAATTCTGTCCTTGGTCATCTGCACCTGCACGGGTTAGGCTCCATGTTCCATGGACGGGAAGAGACAGGCAGGAGTCGGAATGCTTAACCGACACACTGGGGCATTTTCTCCTGTAGCCCAAGTGACCCCATGGTCTGGTCGAGCTTTGGAACCGGTCGCGTCCCCCTCGACACTGCACCCGACTCCCAGTTTCTCAATCTTGTTGGCCCCCCGGCGACCTCCGGTTCGATGAATTGCACCTGCTGAAACTCGAGTTCCCTTTGACTTGCGCTTCATGAATTATTCGTGATTCAGGTTGGAACCCCAGCTTACGACCCCCTGTAGGCCGTTCTCTGAGCTTTCCGGTCACATCGTTTCCTTTCACGCTCTTTGGTTCATCGTGGTCCTGCTCGTTCTGCTGTCAGAGGAGCAGAGAGTTGATCTTCTTGATTCTGGATACTGATACTTTCTAGGTGATCTGGATAAGCAAGATGACGACCCTCAAGAGCGGCGGAAAGGGAGCAGCCATGTGGTGGGCCGCAGGGAATCCCGCTCAGTTCCCAGGGCTCCTAGATGTGGAATCCTGGTCAGAGTTGTTCCCAGGTCAGAGAATGGAGATAGCCTGTGCATGATGGGATAGCCCTGCCTAGATCGTTCAGTGAGTCTCTAGCTCAGCTACTCTTAGGATCGGGGGGAGGACCGTGGAAAGGCCCGGTGTCAGACATCCGGAAAGAAGACGGGATGAATGTCTTACCTCTGAAGTACATCCCGAATCTGGGAGTTAACTTCAGCTTTGCTGGGGTCTATTTGGCGAATGACAGTGTGCCTGGTGCATACGCACATCCGGCAGCCACTTCATGGGGGCCGTCGCAATTGGAACCACGCACCTGGCGTCGGCGTTTGAGCCAAATGGGGACCCGTGGTGCAAGCAACCCTCCCCACGTGTTAGCGTGCGTGAGATTCAGCTGGCGGCATTTTACTAGGTGCGTGTTGGTAGAGTGGGGCTGAGGTTTGCTTGCTCCTGTGGATGTAGAAGAAGTCAAAGGGCCTGCCCAGCCCTGCGGTCCCCTCAGTCAACTCTGTTTCGGAGACATAACGATTTGGATTGCTAACAAGTCAGGAAAGTTTCAAGCCCTTGGAAGATCAGTTAAACACAAACACGGAATGAGAGTCAAAAGACAATATGTCATCTTTTTGAGAATTTTACTCACTTCAAGCACATGAAACACACATATTGACAAAGGCATGCCAGAGCCCAGTTTTCGAGGCCGAGGAAGGACCCCGAGAGCGCGCAGCGCAGCAGGCTTCCCAGCGTCCCAAACACTGCTCTCGGGGCGGGGCGCAGCGGAAGGGCTGCACCTCTCAGTGTTCCCAAACTTTTCCCTTATTCAGTCATCTAGAGAGCAAAAACTCAGTCATTCCCCAGTTTCCTATTGACGTCCCAGCAGAAGTCTGACTCCTGCGCGTCGCCCAGTTTCTCAGGCAACCAATCACTGGCACGGAAGCTTTTCCTGGCGCGTTTCCGGAGAGCCATGTGAACTACAATGTCCCGCACCAGAATTCAATGAGGCAGAGTCCCTGCATCGGCTCCCTGCCTGGCCTGGGCTAACACATCCGCAGAAGCGCCACAGCCAGGGAGCTTCGGAGTCACCGCAGAGAGTCTGCTCGCTGCTCTGCGCTCCTCAGTCCCACAGTCCCCTCCAAGTCACGGGAGCGGGAGGCCAAGGAGCCCCTGCCACCTGCAGTCTCACTCCAGGTCAAAATCACTGTCCTCTGAGGAGGAGGAAACCTGAAGGTCCTCATAGAGGACACTCGGTGGGACACGAACACCGGGACCCTGAGACTTCTCTGAGACATGAGGGCTCTGAGCGAGGAAGGCTCCCGGCTTCTCAGGAGAGTGAAATGAGGGAGCTGTCAGGAGGCTGGAGCTCCACCGTCCATTGTCCAGTCTCCGGAAGAGCACTCTGAGAGGCTGGGCCCCGCCATGGCTGGCCGCTGGGTGACGGGACACGGTGCAGGCCTGGGCAGTAGGCAGGCAAGGTCTGCTGTGCGGAGGCTGCCGGTCGATGCTGGGCACCTGGGCGGGTGTCCTCCGGCCCATCTGGGGCGACGTACTCGCTCCAAGTTCGGTTGCGGCCGGCGGAGGTTGGAGAGCGTCCCGTGCCCCGAGCTCACCTCCCTGGATGGCGTCTTCGGGGATCTGGAAGGGACCCAGTCTCGGTATCTTGGGGAAGTTCAGGCAAGCCTGAATCGGAGCCTGGGCAGGTCTCTTGGCTCCTGGCCTGAAGCTGAGATTGGAGCCTAGGCCCAAGCTGCGTGTGGCGGCTGGTGGGCAGGGCTGTGAGGTCAGCGCGGGACGTCTGTCTTGTGCCCGGGGGCTGATGGCCTGGAGCAGGCCGTGGGTTTGGGAGGCAGCCTGGGGAACTTCTCGGCAGCCACCCTCCGGGCTGCTGTGAGTGGGCTTCACCACGAGGAAAGGCCCCGGGCCCTGGTGCCTGACTGCAGGCTGAGGGATGGGGGCCGCAGCCCCTGTCTGTCGAAGACTAGAGGAGGAGCTCACACTGGCTTTTCTGAGGGGAGACAGTGAAGCCAAGACGGAACCCCTGTCAGACATTTCGGTAGCTGAGCCATCAGTGAGGACAGGGTCCACGCGTGGCCTCTTACTGGTTGTGTGGAGCGGCACTGGCCTGCTTGCAACCTGAAAGACAGGAAACCACACACGTTACAAGTTCCTCTGCATGGAGCCGAAACGAAAATCAGCCACTTCCAAAGACGAGGGGCACGCGCCATGAAATTCTCCATACAGAATCGACAGGCGGTCCTTGGAAGTAGGGACAGACCCTCCACCTGAGTGCTGATCAGGACAAGACTCGTGAAAGATGCGCTCTCGAGCTATGTGTAGCTGATCCGAGCACACCATTGTTCAAAAGAACAATGTCTTGGGCATTAACTGGATCGGAGTGCCTCCACTCAGCCTTCCCTGAAGTGGAAGGGACTAATGCCCTTCTGAAGGCAGGTTGGTGGCTCAAGGGTTCTCAGGGGGTGTTCTCTGAAAAGCTGCATGTTCCTGGGTTTAGCCCTCTCCATGTTTGGGGCCTCTGAGGGACGAATTTCCTCACGCCGCCTGGAACATGTTGTTGGCAGGCTTGCCGTAATTGGACAGAAAGAAAGCAACGGGAAATAAGGCATCCTCAGATGCCTTCACCTGCAATCCAACTGACCTGGAAGGATGGTGGAGTCCCTGACCCCAAGAAGGCAAGAAAGAGGGGTTCCCCGATTCCCTCTCGCAGCCGGGAAGCTGAAAGGAAATCAACCAGTGTGACCTAGAGGAGAAAAAGACCAGGGGCCCGGGGTGACACTCACCCTCAGATCATCACAAGATTCCGTGGATCCTCTTCGATTTGGCAGCGGCTTCTCTGGAGGTTTCCCGGAAAATATCCGGAGGAGAGCCTTCCTCTGCGGGTCTTGCTGCCTGCAGAACAGAAAAAGGTCAGGCCGTGCCCCCTGGTTTTCCCCGGGAGACAGGGAGAACCCTGTCTGGGGCCCAGGCCCATTCCGTGTTGCGTGACACAGAAATGGACATCTGGTGCCCTTTCCGCCTCTGCACCTTCCCTCACCTGCCAACCTTCCCGTCCTCCTGGTGGCCCTCTAGGCTTCCCAACTAAGGACTGTGATTTGGACTCCATTGCTTTTCCCCCTGTCATGGGGAACCTGCACGAAGCGCCCCCGCCTCTCCCCGTCCCCGAGTCTCCCAGAGCCAGAGGGGCTCTTGGGTGTGGAAGAACGGAGGACAAGGAGCTGCGCTCTATTTCCTGCAGCGTTCCTTCCCTGGACCGGAGACGGAAAGGCACACGGTGTGCAGGTGCAGAGACACCATGTCCTTAGGAGGCAGTACTCTCAGAGTGGTGAAAACCCCTCCCACCGCTCACCTTGGTCTCTCTTCCTTCTCTCCCTTATCCTTGTTCAAGGGCCCCGGGTTCGCCTCCACCGGGGGCTTCCACGGTTTCAGGTTTTCCTTCCCTTCCTTCTTCCCGAAGGTCTGTGGAACCAGGGCTGCCTTCCAGCACTTCATGGGGCACCTGGTACTTCTGGCCGTGTGGCCAAAGGCCCCGCAGTCTTTGCACTTGAGCTGTGGGTGGAAAGGAAGTGATGTCAGTGAGTGAGCTGAAGCCACAGGCAGCCATCCGATGTCAACATTGAGAGGGATTATGAATTCAGAGCTGAATAAGGATTCCAAAGAGGGGACCCCGGCATGGGGCCCGTTAAGTGCTGGGAGAGTTCGGATACGATGTTCCCTCCCAAAGCCCATGTGACGGAGGACCTCTAAAAGGAAGGACTCGAGGTACTAAGGGGCACGATCGTGACCCCGATGTCAACCACACAGCCAAAGGTGGCTACACAGGATTCTAAGTAGGAAGGGAGGTTGCCCCCAAGAGTCTCTCAAGGGATCTATGGGGCCGGGGAGGAGGTCCCAAGCCACGCCCACCTCGGATGGGTAAAGCAACCTGGGTGGTGGTGACAGAAACCTTTGGAATCCAACCCAGTCTCTGAGGACCCTGTGACAACCCCTCCCCCCGCCCCCACCCCCATACCCAAGAGATCCAGGGCTAGACTTACCCTGGGATCTTCTTCATCGGGCGGGGGAGCCCTTGGCGCAACTGGGGCCCTCTGCTGCTTCTGGAGGGTCTGGGCTCTCCCGAGTCTGTTGGCCCCAGTTTTGGGGTCACGACGGGCCAACATCTTCGTCTCCTGGGGGTTCTATGACCGCCTTTTTCGGGGGTTGATTGTTGGGTCACCTGAAACACACACAAACACACCCATATCGATGGTGAAGCACACTGGATATTCACACACACCCACAGGAAGCCCCCAGCTAACTCCTTGCCGCTGCGGTCGTGAGGAGACTTCACCACCGGTCGGTCAAGTCTGTGCCTCACACTGTGCTGTGTACACCCTCAGATATTGTGTGTTCCTCTGCCATGATTACCTAGTCCGAGTGTAAACCTCGCCTGCCACGGGGCCCATGGCCTAGGGGTGGGGAGCTGAGCTTTCTGCCCCAAACAATCCACTGATTCTGAAGACAGGACTGAGGTGTATCACGATTCACGCCGGTAGGAGACACGATGATTCTATCTAACTTGACGGCCAGAATGATGGAAGCCGCAGGGCATGGCGTATGGCACCCTTTGGCAGGTCTGTTTGAAATCAGGGATAAGGGAGGCTTCCTGTCACAACTTGAATCGCTACTCTTGCCATTTCTAATTAGGCAACTTCCAAACACAAATTCATAGAGAGAAGTTTTCTTCCTCTCTATCGCACTAGCAGGTGATGGTCTTTCCTCTTCTATCGTTTTGGCTTTAGCTCCAGCCCCTCTTTATTTATTTTTCTGATATTTTACGCATGCCACACGAACCCGTCCAAACAAACGGTGAACAGGTGCCATAGCGTATCGATTTCTTACACGGCTGAAGGGCAAACTGCCCCTTTTTCAAAACCTCTTTTCCCATTTCCCCACCAATTCAGCACGCTGGTTTACATTTCCTTTCGCATTTCCATCTTGGTCTTATCCCACACGTGGAGACGGGAATGATTTCTCGTTTTCTGTTCCAAGAATTACCAGTAAGCAGAATACATCCTACCCCATCAGCAAGCCCCAGTGTGATCGATTTCTTTCACTCTCCCTCGTCTCTTCCCCCCCAAACCCCGCCCCACCCCTCAGGGACTACGTGAAACAAACAGTTGTTCGGTGAAACTAACCTGAAGTTACAGGTCAGCTTTCTTTCCTCGGCTGGCGCTCAGACGGGCAGGTGCTGGAGCAGCCCCGCTGGAAGCGATGCAGCATCCAGGAAGACCGAGGAAGGGGCGGAGAGGGACCTCTGCTTTCCAGGCTGCCTTTTATACCGCCTCTGGTCTCCGGACGTGGAGGGCACCCTAACCTGATGCATTACAGGTACCTTAATTGCAATTAACTTAATCCAATCACATGACCTGGAGACGTCTGTCTGCACAGCCCACTCTAAGATCATGTTCACCTTTGGCCGACATTCTAAAACCTACGAGTACAGCTGCAAGCTTTGAAGGATAGTTGTTCCCCGTCAGACGTGTGACACTGGTTCGTTTACCCTTGTCTCGTTTTCCGTCTTGATTGCCTTTTGTTTGTCTGTTCGTGTTAAAAAAAAAAATGTGGTAAAATAGACGCCTTTTAATTGGGCCGTGTCTACTACATCTCGACGTAGGCCTCAGTGTCATCAAGGAGATTCTCCTGGACACGCCGTCACGGCCATGATCCATCTTCAGAGCTTCTCTTTCTTCCCCACGGTAAGTCTGTCAGCAGAGAACACTGACCACACCCTCATGTGTTTTCTCCTCCAGGAGGCGCTTGGAAACCACCGTGAGTTGGACTGCACTGGGAAACACAGATGAAGAAAGTCAAGACCGCTTTGTCCTTCAGCGCCTGGCTCCCTTTTCAACTCGTCTTGCGACTCCAGGCATTATGCCTGAAAAGTCTCCGGGACGCCTGTGAGGCTCTACTTCCCTGGGTCCCATTGCCATTTCTCTGCATTTGCGAGGATCCACCGGACCTTCTTTGGAACTCCCCCGTCGGTGAACTTTGGTGCCACGTCCCCTAATTCTGTCCTTGGTCATCTGCACCTGCACGGGTTAGGCTCCATGTTCCATGGACGGGAAGAGACAGGCAGGAGTCGGAATGCTTAACCGACACACTGGGGCATTTTCTCCTGTAGCCCAAGTGACCCCATGGTCTGGTCGAGCTTTGGAACCGGTCGCGTCCCCCTCGACACTGCACCCGACTCCCAGTTTCTCAATCTTGTTGGCCCCCCGGCGACCTCCGGTTCGATGAATTGCACCTGCTGAAACTCGAGTTCCCTTTGACTTGCGCTTCATGAATTATTCGTGATTCAGGTTGGAACCCCAGCTTACGACCCCCTGTAGGCCGTTCTCTGAGCTTTCCGGTCACATCGTTTCCTTTCACGCTCTTTGGTTCATCGTGGTCCTGCTCGTTCTGCTGTCAGAGGAGCAGAGAGTTGATCTTCTTGATTCTGGATACTGATACTTTCTAGGTGATCTGGATAAGCAAGATGACGACCCTCAAGAGCGGCGGAAAGGGAGCAGCCATGTGGTGGGCCGCAGGGAATCCCGCTCAGTTCCCAGGGCTCCTAGATGTGGAATCCTGGTCAGAGTTGTTCCCAGGTCAGAGAATGGAGATAGCCTGTGCATGATGGGATAGCCCTGCCTAGATCGTTCAGTGAGTCTCTAGCTCAGCTACTCTTAGGATCGGGGGGAGGACCGTGGAAAGGCCCGGTGTCAGACATCCGGAAAGAAGACGGGATGAATGTCTTACCTCTGAAGTACATCCCGAATCTGGGAGTTAACTTCAGCTTTGCTGGGGTCTATTTGGCGAATGACAGTGTGCCTGGTGCATACGCACATCCGGCAGCCACTTCATGGGGGCCGTCGCAATTGGAACCACGCACCTGGCGTCGGCGTTTGAGCCAAATGGGGACCCGTGGTGCAAGCAACCCTCCCCACGTGTTAGCGTGCGTGAGATTCAGCTGGCGGCATTTTACTAGGTGCGTGTTGGTAGAGTGGGGCTGAGGTTTGCTTGCTCCTGTGGATGTAGAAGAAGTCAAAGGGCCTGCCCAGCCCTGCGGTCCCCTCAGTCAACTCTGTTTCGGAGACATAACGATTTGGATTGCTAACAAGTCAGGAAAATTTCAAGCCCTTGGAAGATCAGTTAAACACAAACACGGAATGAGAGTCAAAAGACAATATGTCATCTTTTTGAGAATTTTACTCACTTCAAGCACATGAAACACACATATTGACAAAGGCATGCCAGAGCCCAGTTTTCGAGGCCGAGGAAGGACCCCGAGAGCGCGCAGCGCAGCAGGCTTCCCAGCGTCCCAAACACTGCTCTCGGGGCGGGGCGCAGCGGAAGGGCTGCACCTCTCAGTGTTCCCAAACTTTTCCCTTATTCAGTCATCTAGAGAGCAAAAACTCAGTCATTCCCCAGTTTCCTATTGACGTCCCAGCAGAAGTCTGACTCCTGCGCGTCGCCCAGTTTCTCAGGCAACCAATCACTGGCACGGAAGCTTTTCCTGGCGCGTTTCCGGAGAGCCATGTGAACTACAATGTCCCTCACCAGAATTCAATGAGGCAGAGTCCCTGCATCGGCTCCCTGCCTGGCCTGGGCTAACACATCCGCAGAAGCGCCACAGCCAGGGAGCTTCGGAGTCACCGCAGAGAGTCTGCTCGCTGCTCTGCGCTCCTCAGTCCCACAGTCCCCTCCAAGTCACGGGAGCGGGAGGCCAAGGAGCCCCTGCCACCTGCAGTCTCACTCCAGGTCAAAATCACTGTCCTCTGAGGAGGAGGAAACCTGAAGGTCCTCATAGAGGACACTCGGTGGGACACGAACACCGGGACCCTGAGACTTCTCTGAGACATGAGGGCTCTGAGCGAGGAAGGCTCCCGGCTTCTCAGGAGAGTGAAATGAGGGAGCTGTCAGGAGGCTGGAGCTCCACCATCCATTGTCCAGTCTCCGGAAGAGCACTCTGAGAGGCTGGGCCCCGCCATGGCTGGCCGCTGGGTGACGGGACACGGTGCAGGCCTGGGCAGTAGGCAGGCAAGGTCTGCTGTGCGGAGGCTGCCGGTCGATGCTGGGCACCTGGGCGGGTGTCCTCCGGCCCATCTGGGGCGACGTACTCGCTCCAAGTTCGGTTGCGGCCGGCGGAGGTTGGAGAGCGTCCCGTGCCCCGAGCTCACCTCCCTGGATGGCGTCTTCGGGGATCTGGAAGGGACCCAGTCTCGGTATCTTGGGGAAGTTCAGGCAAGCCTGAATCGGAGCCTGGGCAGGTCTCTTGGCTCCTGGCTTGAAGCTGAGATTGGAGCCTAGGCCCAAGCTGCGTGTGGCGGCTGGTGGGCAGGGCTGTGAGGTCAGCGCGGGACGTCTGTCTTGTGCCCGGGGGCTGATGGCCTGGAGCAGGCCGTGGGTTTGGGAGGCAGCCTGGGGAACTTCTCGGCAGCCACCCTCCGGGCTGCTGTGAGTGGGCTTCACCACGAGGAAAGGCCCCGGGCCCTGGTGCCTGACTGCAGGCTGAGGGATGGGGGCCGCAGCCCCTGTCTGTCGAAGACTAGAGGAGGAGCTCACACTGGCTTTTCTGAGGGGAGACAGTGAAGCCAAGACGGAACCCCTGTCAGACATTTCGGTAGCTGAGCCATCAGTGAGGACAGGGTCCACGCGTGGCCTCTTACTGGTTGTGTGGAGCGGCACTGGCCTGCTTGCAACCTGAAAGACAGGAAACCACACACGTTACAAGTTCCTCTGCATGGAGCCGAAACGAAAATCAGCCACTTCCAAAGACGAGGGGCACGCGCCATGAAATTCTCCATACAGAATCGACAGGCGGTCCTTGGAAGTAGGGACAGACCCTCCACCTGAGTGCTGATCAGGACAAGACTCGTGAAAGATGCGCTCTCGAGCTATGTGTAGCTGATCCGAGCACACCATTGTTCAAAAGAACAATGTCTTGGGCATTAACTGGATCGGAGTGCCTCCACTCAGCCTTCCCTGAAGTGGAAGGGACTAATGCCCTTCTGAAGGCAGGTTGGTGGCTCAAGGGTTCTCAGGGGGTGTTCTCTGAAAAGCTGCATGTTCCTGGGTTTAGCCCTCTCCATGTTTGGGGCCTCTGAGGGACGAATTTCCTCACGCCGCCAGGAACATGTTGTTGGCAGGCTTGCCGTAATTGGACAGAAAGAAAGCAACGGGAAATAAGGCATCCTCAGATGCCTTCACCTGCAATCCAACTGACCTGGAAGGATGGTGGAGTCCCTGACCCCAAGAAGGCAAGAAAGAGGGGTTCCCCGATTCCCTCCCGCAGCCGGGAAGCCGAAAGGAAATCAACCAGTGTGACCTAGAGGAGAAAAAGACCAGGGGCCCGGGGTGACACTCACCCTCAGATCATCACAAGATTCCGTGGATCCTCTTCGATTTGGCAGCGGCTTCTCTGGAGGTTTCCCGGAAAATATCCGGAGGAGAGCCTTCCTCTGCGGGTCTTGCTGCCTGCAGAACAGAAAAAGGTCAGGCCGTGCCCCCTGGTTTTCCCCGGGAGACAGGGAGAACCCTGTCTGGGGCCCAGGCCCATTCCGTGTTGCGTGACACAGAAATGGACATCTGGTGCCCTTTCCGCCTCTGCACCTTCCCTCACCTGCCAACCTTCCCGTCCTCCTGGTGGCCCTCTAGGCTTCCCAACTAAGGACTGTGATTTGGACTCCATTGCTTTTCCCCCTGTCATGGGGAACCTGCACGAAGCGCCCCCGCCTCTCCCCGTCCCCGAGTCTCCCAGAGCCAGAGGGGCTCTTGGGTGTGGAAGAACGGAGGACAAGGAGCTGCGCTCTATTTCCTGCAGCGTTCCTTCCCTGGACCGGAGACGGAAAGGCACACGGTGTGCAGGTGCAGAGACACCATGTCCTTAGGAGGCAGTACTCTCAGAGTGGTGAAAACCCCTCCCACCGCTCACCTTGGTCTCTCTTCCTTCTCTCCCTTATCCTTGTTCAAGGGCCCCGGGTTCGCCTCCACCGGGGGCTTCCACGGTTTCAGGTTTTCCTTCCCTTCCTTCTTCCCGAAGGTCTGTGGAACCAGGGCTGCCTTCCAGCACTTCATGGGGCACCTGGTACTTCTGGCCGTGTGGCCAAAGGCCCCGCAGTCTTTGCACTTGAGCTGTGGGTGGAAAGGAAGTGATGTCAGTGAGTGAGCTGAAGCCACAGGCAGCCATCCGATGTCAACATTGAGAGGGATTATGAATTCAGAGCTGAATAAGGATTCCAAAGAGGGGACCCCGGCATGGGGCCCGTTAAGTGCTGGGAGAGTTCGGATACGATGTTCCCTCCCAAAGCCCATGTGACGGAGGACCTCTAAAAGGAAGGACTCGAGGTACTAAGGGGCACGATCGTGACCCCGATGTCAACCACACAGCCAAAGGTGGCTACACAGGATTCTAAGTAGGAAGGGAGGTTGCCCCCAAGAGTCTCTCAAGGGATCTATGGGGCCGGGGAGGAGGTCCCAAGCCACGCCCACCTCGGATGGGTAAAGCAACCTGGGTGGTGGTGACAGAAACCTTTGGAATCCAACCCAGTCTCTGAGGACCCTGTGACAACCCCTCCCCCCGCCCCCACCCCCATACCCAAGAGATCCAGGGCTAGACTTACCCTGGGATCTTCTTCATCGGGCGGGGGAGCCCTTGGCGCAACTGGGGCCCTCTGCTGCTTCTGGAGGGTCTGGGCTCTCCCGAGTCTGTTGGCCCCAGTTTTGGGGTCACGACGGGCCAACATCTTCGTCTCCTGGGGGTTCTATGACCGCCTTTTTCGGGGGTTGATTGTTGGGTCACCTGAAACACACACAAACACACCCATATGGACGGTGAAGCACACTGGATATTCACACACACCCACAGGAAGCCCCCAGCTAACTCCTTGCCGCTGTGGTCGTGAGGAGACTTCACCACCGGTCGGTCAAGTCTGTGCCTCACACTGTGCTGTGTACACCCTCAGATATTGTGTGTTCCTCTGCCATGATTACCTAGTCCGAGTGTAAACCTCGCCTGCCACGGGGCCCATGGCCTAGGGGTGGGGAGCTGAGCTTTCTGCCCCAAACAATCCACTGATTCTGAAGACAGGACTGAGGTGTATCACGATTCACGCCGGTAGGAGACACGATGATTCTATCTCCCTTGACGGCCAGAATGATGGAAGCCGCAGGGCATGGCGTATGGCACCCTTTGGCAGGTCTGTTTGAAATCAGGGATAAGGGAGGCTTCCTGTCACAACTTGAATCGCTACTCTTGCCATTTCTAATTAGGCAACTTCCAAACACAAATTCATAGAGAGAAGTTTTCTTCCTCTCTATCGCACTAGCAGGTGATGGTCTTTCCTGTTCTATCGTTTTGGCTTTAGCTCCAGCCCCTCTTTATTTATTTTTCTGATATTTTACGCATGCCACACGAACCCGTCCAAACAAACGGTGAACAGGTGCCATAGCGTATCGATTTCTTACACGGCTGAAGGGCAAACCGCCCCTTTTTCAAAACCTCTTTTCCCATTTCCCCACCAATTCAGCACGCTGGTTTACATTTCCTTTCGCATTTCCATCTTGGTCTTATCCCACACGTGGAGACGGGAATGATTTCTCGTTTTCTGTTCCAAGAATTACCAGTAAGCAGAATACATCCTACCCCATCAGCAAGCCCCAGTGTGATCGATTTCTTTCACTCTCCCTCGTCTCTTCCCCCCCAAACCCCGCCCCACCCCTCAGGGACTACGTGAAACAAACAGTTGTTCGGTGAAACTAACCTGAAGTTACAGGTCAGCTTTCTTTCCTCGGCTGGCGCTCAGACGGGCAGGTGCTGGAGCAGCCCCGCTGGAAGCGATGCAGCATCCAGGAAGACCGAGGAAGGGGCGGAGAGGGACCTCTGCTTTCCAGGCTGCCTTTTATACCGCCTCTGGTCTCCGGACGTGGAGGGCACCCTAACCTGATCCATTACAGGTACCTTAATTGCAATTAACTTAATCCAATCACATGACCTGGAGACGTCTGTCTGCACAGCCCACTCTAAGATCATGTTCACCTTTGGCCGACATTCTAAAACCTACGAGTACAGCTGCAAGCTTTGAAGGATAGTTGTTCCCCGTCAGACGTGTGACACTGGTTCGTTTACCCTTGTCTCGTTTTCCGTCTTGATTGCCTTTTGTTTGTCTGTTCGTGTTAAAAAAAAAAATGTGGTAAAATAGACGCCTTTTAATTGGGCCGTGTCTACTACATCTCGACGTAGGCCTCAGTGTCATCAAGGAGATTCTCCTGGACACGCCGTCACGGCCATGATCCATCTTCAGAGCTTCTCTTTCTTCCCCACGGTAAGTCTGTCGGCAGAGAACACTGACCACACCCTCATGTGTTTTCTCCTCCAGGAGGCGCTTGGAAACCACCGTGAGTTGGACTGCACTGGGAAACACAGATGAAGAAAGTCAAGACCGCTTTGTCCTTCAGCGCCTGGCTCCCTTTTCAACTCGTCTTGCGACTCCAGGCATTATGCCTGAAAAGTCTCCGGGACGCCTGTGAGGCTCTACTTCCCTGGGTCCCATTGCCATTTCTCTGCATTTGCGAGGATCCACCGGACCTTCTTTGGAACTCCCCCGTCGGTGAACTTTGGTGCCACGTCCCCTAATTCTGTCCTTGGTCATCTGCACCTGCACGGGTTAGGCTCCATGTTCCATGGACGGGAAGAGACAGGCAGGAGTCGGAATGCTTAACCGACACACTGGGGCATTTTCTCCTGTAGCCCAAGTGACCCCATGGTCTGGTCGAGCTTTGGAACCGGTCGCGTCCCCCTCGACACTGCACCCGACTCCCAGTTTCTCAATCTTGTTGGCCCCCCGGCGACCTCCGGTTCGATGAATTGCACCTGCTGAAACTCGAGTTCCCTTTGACTTGCGCTTCATGAATTATTCGTGATTCAGGTTGGAACCCCAGCTTACGACCCCCTGTAGGCCGTTCTCTGAGCTTTCCGGTCACATCGTTTCCTTTCACGCTCTTTGGTTCATCGTGGTCCTGCTCGTTCTGCTGTCAGAGGAGCAGAGAGTTGATCTTCTTGATTCTGGATACTGATACTTTCTAGGTGATCTGGATAAGCAAGATGACGACCCTCAAGAGCGGCGGAAAGGGAGCAGCCATTTGGTGGGCCGCAGGGAATCCCGCTCAGTTCCCAGGGCTCCTAGATGTGGAATCCTGGTCAGAGTTGTTCCCAGGTCAGAGAATGGAGATAGCCTGTGCATGATGGGATAGCCCTGCCTAGATCGTTCAGTGAGTCTCTAGCTCAGCTACTCTTAGGATCGGGGGGAGGACCGTGGAAAGGCCCGGTGTCAGACATCCGGAAAGAAGACGGGATGAATGTCTTACCTCTGAAGTACATCCCGAATCTGGGAGTTAACTTCAGCTTTGCTGGGGTCTATTTGGCGAATTACAGTGTGCCTGGTGCATACGCACATCCGGCAGCCACTTCATGGGGGCCGTCGCAATTGGAACCACGCACCTGGCGTCGGCGTTTGAGCCAAATGGGGACCCGTGGTGCAAGCAACCCTCCCCACGTGTTAGCGTGCGGGAGATTCAGCTGGCGACATTTTACTAGGTGCGTGTTGGTAGAGTGGGGCTGAGGTTTGCTTGCTCCTGTGGATGTAGAAGAAGTCAAAGGGCCTGCCCAGCCCTGCGGTCCCCTCAGTCAACTCTGTTTCGGAGACATAACGATTTGGATTGCTAACAAGTCAGGAAAGTTTCAAGCCCTTGGAAGATCAGTTAAACACAAACACGGAATGAGAGTCAACAGACAATATGTCATCTTTTTGAGAATTTTACTCACTTCAAGCACATGAAACACACATATTGACAAAGGCATGCCAGAGCCCAGTTTTCGAGGCCGAGGAAGGACCCCGAGAGCGCGCAGCGCAGCAGGCTTCCCAGCGTCCCAAACACTGCTCTCGGGGCGGGGCGCAGCGGAAGGGCTGCACCTCTCAGTGTTCCCAAACTTTTCCCTTATTCAGTCATCTAGAGAGCAAAAACTCAGTCATTCCCCAGTTTCCTATTGACGTCCCAGCAGAAGTCTGACTCCTGCGCGTCGCCCAGTTTCTCAGGCAACCGATCACTGGCACGGAAGCTTTTCCTGGCGCGTTTCCGGAGAGCCATGTGAACTACAATGTCCCTCACCAGAATTCAATGAGGCAGAGTCCCTGCATCGGCTCCCTGCCTGGCCTGGGCTAACACATCCGCAGAAGCGCCACAGCCAGGGAGCTTCGGAGTCACCGCAGAGAGTCTGCTCGCTGCTCTGCGCTCCTCAGTCCCACAGTCCCCTCCAAGTCACGGGAGCGGGAGGCCAAGGAGCCCCTGCCACCTGCAGTCTCACTCCAGGTCAAAATCACTGTCCTCTGAGGAGGAGGAAACCTGAAGGTCCTCATAGAGGACACTCGGTGGGACACGAACACCGGGACCCTGAGACTTCTCTGAGACATGAGGGCTCTGAGCGAGGAAGGCTCCCGGCTTCTCAGGAGAGTGAAATGAGGGAGCTGTCAGGAGGCTGGAGCTCCACCATCCATTGTCCAGTCTCCGGAAGAGCACTCTGAGAGGCTGGGCCCCGCCATGGCTGGCCGCTGGGTGACGGGACACGGTGCAGGCCTGGGCAGTAGGCAGGCAAGGTCTGCTGTGCGGAGGCTGCCGGTCGATGCTGGGCACCTGGGCGGGTGTCCTCCGGCCCATCTGGGGCGACGTACTCGCTCCAAGTTCGGTTGCGGCCGGCGGAGGTTGGAGAGTGTCCCGTGCCCCGAGCTCACCTCCCTGGATGGCGTCTTCGGGGATCTGGAAGGGACCCAGTCTCGGTATCTTGGGGAAGTTCAGGCAAGCCTGAATCGGAGCCTGGGCAGGTCTCTTGGCTCCTGGCCTGAAGCTGAGATTGGAGCCTAGGCCCAAGCTGCGTGTGGCGGCTGGTGGGCAGGGCTGTGAGGTCAGCGCGGGACGTCTGTCTTGTGCCCGGGGGCTGATGGCCTGGAGCAGGCCGTGGGTTTGGGAGGCAGCCTGGGGAACTTCTCGGCAGCCACCCTCCGGGCTGCTGTGAGTGGGCTTCACCACGAGGAAAGTCCCCGGGCCCTGGTGCCTGACTGCAGGCTGAGGGATGGGGGCCGCAGCCCCTGTCTGTCGAAGACTAGAGGAGGAGCTCACACTGGCTTTTCTGAGGGGAGACAGTGAAGCCAAGACGGAACCCCTGTCAGACATTTCGGTAGCTGAGCCATCAGTGAGGACAGGGTCCACGCGTGGCCTCTTACTGGTTGTGTGGAGCGGCACTGGCCTGCTTGCAACCTGAAAGACAGGAAACCACACACGTTACAAGTTCCTCTGCATGGAGCCGAAACGAAAATCAGCCACTTCCAAAGACGAGGGGCACGCGCCATGAAATTCTCCATACAGAATCGACAGGCGGTCCTTGGAAGTAGGGACAGACCCTCCACCTGAGTGCTGATCAGGACAAGACTCGTGAAAGATGCGCTCTCGAGCTATGTGTAGCTGATCCGAGCACACCATTGTTCAAAAGAACAATGTCTTGGGCATTAACTGGATCGGAGTGCCTCCACTCAGCCTTCCCTGAAGTGGAAGGGACTAATGCCCTTCTGAAGGCAGGTTGGTGGCTCAAGGGTTCTCAGGGGGTGTTCTCTGAAAAGCTGCATGTTCCTGGGTTTAGCCCTCTCCATGTTTGGGGCCTCTGAGGGACGAATTTCCTCACGCCGCCAGGAACATGTTGTTGGCAGGCTTGCCGTAATTGGACAGAAAGAAAGCAACGGGAAATAAGGCATCCTCAGATGCCTTCACCTGCAATCCAACTGACCTGGAAGGATGGTGGAGTCCCTGACCCCAAGAAGGCAAGAAAGAGGGGTTCCCCGATTCCCTCCCGCAGCCGGGAAGCCGAAAGGAAATCAACCAGTGTGACCTAGAGGACAAAAAGACCAGGGGCCCGGGGTGACACTCACCCTCAGATCATCACAAGATTCCGTGGATCCTCTTCGATTTGGCAGCGGCTTCTCTGGAGGTTTCCCGGAAAATATCCGGAGGAGAGCCTTCCTCTGCGGGTCTTGCTGCCTGCAGAACAGAAAAAGGTCAGGCCGTGCCCCCTGGTTTTCCCCGGGAGACAGGGAGAACCCTGTCTGGGGCCCAGGCCCATTCCGTGTTGCGTGACACAGAAATGGACATCTGGTGCCCTTTCCGCCTCTGCACCTTCCCTCACCTGCCAACCTTCCCGTCCTCCTGGTGGCCCTCTAGGCTTCCCAACTAAGGACTGTGATTTGGACTCCATTGCTTTTCCCCCTGTCATGGGGAACCTGCACGAAGCGCCCCCGCCTCTCCCCGTCCCCGAGTCTCCCAGAGCCAGAGGGGCTCTTGGGTGTGGAAGAACGGAGGACAAGGAGCTGCGCTCTATTTCCTGCAGCGTTCCTTCCCTGGACCGGAGACGGAAAGGCACACGGTGTGCAGGTGCAGAGACACCATGTCCTTAGGAGGCAGTACTCTCAGAGTGGTGAAAACCCCTCCCACCGCTCACCTTGGTCTCTCTTCCTTCTCTCCCTTATCCTTGTTCAAGGGCCCCGGGTTCGCCTCCACCGGGGGCTTCCACGGTTTCAGGTTTTCCTTCCCTTCCTTCTTCCCGAAGGTCTGTGGAACCAGGGCTGCCTTCCAGCACTTCATGGGGCACCTGGTACTTCTGGCCGTGTGGCCAAAGGCCCCGCAGTCTTTGCACTTGAGCTGTGGGTGGAAAGGAAGTGATGTCAGTGAGTGAGCTGAAGCCACAGGCAGCCATCCGATGTCAACATTGAGAGGGATTATGAATTCAGAGCTGAATAAGGATTCCAAAGAGGGGACCCCGGCATGGGGCCCGTTAAGTGCTGGGAGAGTTCGGATACGATGTTCCCTCCCAAAGCCCATGTGACGGAGGACCTCTAAAAGGAAGGACTCGAGGTACTAAGGGGCACGATCGTGACCCCGATGTCAACCACACAGCCAAAGGTGGCTACACAGGATTCTAAGTAGGAAGGGAGGTTGCCCCCAAGAGTCTCTCAAGGGATCTATGGGGCCGGGGAGGAGGTCCCAAGCCACGCCCACCTCGGATGGGTAAAGCAACCTGGGTGGTGGTGACAGAAACCTTTGGAATCCAACCCAGTCTCTGAGGACCCTGTGACAACCCCTCCCCCCGCCCCCACCCCCATACCCAAGAGATCCAGGGCTAGACTTACCCTGGGATCTTCTTCATCGGGCGGGGGAGCCCTTGGCGCAACTGGGGCCCTCCGCTGCTTCTGGAGGGTCTGGGCTCTCCCGAGTCTGTTGGCCCCAGTTTTGGGGTCACGACGGGCCAACATCTTCGTCTCCTGGGGGTTCTATGACCGCCTTTTTCGGGGGTTGATTGTTGGGTCACCTGAAACACACACAAACACACCCATATCGATGGTGAAGCACACTGGATATTCACACACACCCACAGGAAGCCCCCAGCTAACTCCTTGCCGCTGCGGTCGTGAGGAGACTTCACCACCGGTCGGTCAAGTCTGTGCCTCACACTGTGCTGTGTACACCCTCAGATATTGTGTGTTCCTCTGCCATGATTACCTAGTCCGAGTGTAAACCTCGCCTGCCACGGGGCCCATGGCCTAGGGGTGGGGAGCTGAGCTTTCTGCCCCAAACAATCCACTGATTCTGAAGACAGGACTGAGGTGTATCACGATTCACGCCGGTAGGAGACACGATGATTCTATCTCCCTTGACGGCCAGAATGATGGAAGCCGCAGGGCATGGCGTATGGCACCCTTTGGCAGGTCTGTTTGAAATCAGGGATAAGGGAGGCTTCCTGTCACAACTTGAATCGCTACTCTTGCCATTTCTAATTAGGCAACTTCCAAACACAAATTCATAGAGAGAAGTTTTCTTCCTCTCTATCGCACTAGCAGGTGATGGTCTTTCCTCTTCTATCGTTTTGGCTTTAGCTCCAGCCCCTCTTTATTTATTTTTCTGATATTTTACGCATGCCACACGAACCCGTCCAAACAAACGGTGAACAGGTGCCATAGCGTATCGATTTCTTACACGGCTGAAGGGCAAACCGCCCCTTTTTCAAAACCTCTTTTCCCATTTCCCCACCAATTCAGCACGCTGGTTTACATTTCCTTTCGCATTTCCATCTTGGTCTTATCCCACACGTGGAGACGGGAATGATTTCTCGTTTTCTGTTCCAAGAATTACCAGTAAGCAGAATACATCCTACCCCATCAGCAAGCCCCAGTGTGATCGATTTCTTTCACTCTCCCTCGTCTCTTCCCCCCCAAACCCCGCCCCACCCCTCAGGGACTACGTGAAACAAACAGTTGTTCGGTGAAACTAACCTGAAGTTACAGGTCAGCTTTCTTTCCTCGGCTGGCGCTCAGACGGGCAGGTGCTGGAGCAGCCCCGCTGGAAGCGATGCAGCATCCAGGAAGACCGAGGAAGGGGCGGAGAGGGACCTCTGCTTTCCAGGCTGCCTTTTATACCGCCTCTGGTCTCCGGACGTGGAGGGCACCCTAACCTGATCCATTACAGGTACCTTAATTGCAATTAACTTAATCCAATCACATGACCTGGAGACGTCTGTCTGCACAGCCCACTCTAAGATCATGTTCACCTTTGGCCGACATTCTAAAACCTACGAGTACAGCTGCAAGCTTCGAAGGATAGTTGTTCCCCGTCAGACGTGTGACACTGGTTCGTTTACCCTTGTCTCGTTTTCCGTCTTGATTGCCTTTTGTTTGTCTGTTCGTGTTAAAAAAAAAAATGTGGTAAAATAGACGCCTTTTAATTGGGCCGTGTCTACTACATCTCGACGTAGGCCTCAGTGTCATCAAGGAGATTCTCCTGGACACGCCGTCACGGCCATGATCCATCTTCAGAGCTTCTCTTTCTTCCCCACGGTAAGTCTGTCAGCAGAGAACACTGACCACACCCTCATGTGTTTTCTCCTCCAGGAGGCGCTTGGAAACCACCGTGAGTTGGACTGCACTGGGAAACACAGATGAAGAAAGTCAAGACCGCTTTGTCCTTCAGCGCCTGGCTCCCTTTTCAACTCGTCTTGCGACTCCAGGCATTATGCCTGAAAAGTCTCCGGGACGCCTGTGAGGCTCTACTTCCCTGGGTCCCATTGCCATTTCTCTGCATTTGCGAGGATCCACCGGACCTTCTTTGGAACTCCCCCGTCGGTGAACTTTGGTGCCACGTCCCCTAATTCTGTCCTTGGTCATCTGCACCTGCACGGGTTAGGCTCCATGTTCCATGGACGGGAAGAGACAGGCAGGAGTCGGAATGCTTAACCGACACACTGGGGCATTTTCTCCTGTAGCCCAAGTGACCCCATGGTCTGGTCGAGCTTTGGAACCGGTCGCGTCCCCCTCGACACTGCACCCGACTCCCAGTTTCTCAATCTTGTTGGCCCCCCGGCGACCTCCGGTTCGATGAATTGCACCTGCTGAAACTCGAGTTCCCTTTGACTTGCGCTTCATGAATTATTCGTGATTCAGGTTGGAACCCCAGCTTACGACCCCCTGTAGGCCGTTCTCTGAGCTTTCCGGTCACATCGTTTCCTTTCACGCTCTTTGGTTCATCGTGGTCCTGCTCGTTCTGCTGTCAGAGGAGCAGAGAGTTGATCTTCTTGATTCTGGATACTGATACTTTCTAGGTGATCTGGATAAGCAAGATGACGACCCTCAAGAGCGGCGGAAAGGGAGCAGCCATGTGGTGGGCCGCAGGGAATCCCGCTCAGTTCCCAGGGCTCCTAGATGTGGAATCCTGGTCAGAGTTGTTCCCAGGTCAGAGAATGGAGATAGCCTGTGCATGATGGGATAGCCCTGCCTAGATCGTTCAGTGAGTCTCTAGCTCAGCTACTCTTAGGATCGGGGGGAGGACCGTGGAAAGGCCCGGTGTCAGACATCCGGAAAGAAGACGGGATGAATGTCTTACCTCTGAAGTACATCCCGAATCTGGGAGTTAACTTCAGCTTTGCTGGGGTCTATTTGGCGAATGACAGTGTGCCTGGTGCATACGCACATCCGGCAGCCACTTCATGGGGGCCGTCGCAATTGGAACCACGCACCTGGCGTCGGCGTTTGAGCCAAATGGGGACCCGTGGTGCAAGCAACCCTCCCCACGTGTTAGCGTGCGTGAGATTCAGCTGGCGGCATTTTACTAGGTGCGTGTTGGTAGAGTGGGGCTGAGGTTTGCTTGCTCCTGTGGATGTAGAAGAAGTCAAAGGGCCTGCCCAGCCCTGCGGTCCCCTCAGTCAACTCTGTTTCGGAGACATAACGATTTGGATTGCTAACAAGTCAGGAAAATTTCAAGCCCTTGGAAGATCAGTTAAACACAAACACGGAATGAGAGTCAAAAGACAATATGTCATCTTTTTGAGAATTTTACTCACTTCAAGCACATGAAACACACATATTGACAAAGGCATGCCAGAGCCCAGTTTTCGAGGCCGAGGAAGGACCCCGAGAGCGCGCAGCGCAGCAGGCTTCCCAGCGTCCCAAACACTGCTCTCGGGGCGGGGCGCAGCGGAAGGGCTGCACCTCTCAGTGTTCCCAAACTTTTCCCTTATTCAGTCATCTAGAGAGCAAAAACTCAGTCATTCCCCAGTTTCCTATTGACGTCCCAGCAGAAGTCTGACTCCTGCGCGTCGCCCAGTTTCTCAGGCAACCAATCACTGGCACGGAAGCTTTTCCTGGCGCGTTTCCGGAGAGCCATGTGAACTACAATGTCCCTCACCAGAATTCAATGAGGCAGAGTCCCTGCATCGGCTCCCTGCCTGGCCTGGGCTAACACATCCGCAGAAGCGCCACAGCCAGGGAGCTTCGGAGTCACCGCAGAGAGTCTGCTCGCTGCTCTGCGCTCCTCAGTCCCACAGTCCCCTCCAAGTCACGGGAGCGGGAGGCCAAGGAGCCCCTGCCACCTGCAGTCTCACTCCAGGTCAAAATCACTGTCCTCTGAGGAGGAGGAAACCTGAAGGTCCTCATAGAGGACACTCGGTGGGACACGAACACCGGGACCCTGAGACTTCTCTGAGACATGAGGGCTCTGAGCGAGGAAGGCTCCCGGCTTCTCAGGAGAGTGAAATGAGGGAGCTGTCAGGAGGCTGGAGCTCCACCATCCATTGTCCAGTCTCCGGAAGAGCACTCTGAGAGGCTGGGCCCCGCCATGGCTGGCCGCTGGGTGACGGGACACGGTGCAGGCCTGGGCAGTAGGCAGGCAAGGTCTGCTGTGCGGAGGCTGCCGGTCGATGCTGGGCACCTGGGCGGGTGTCCTCCGGCCCATCTGGGGCGACGTACTCGCTCCAAGTTCGGTTGCGGCCGGCGGAGGTTGGAGAGCGTCCCGTGCCCCGAGCTCACCTCCCTGGATGGCGTCTTCGGGGATCTGGAAGGGACCCAGTCTCGGTATCTTGGGGAAGTTCAGGCAAGCCTGAATCGGAGCCTGGGCAGGTCTCTTGGCTCCTGGCTTGAAGCTGAGATTGGAGCCTAGGCCCAAGCTGCGTGTGGCGGCTGGTGGGCAGGGCTGTGAGGTCAGCGCGGGACGTCTGTCTTGTGCCCGGGGGCTGATGGCCTGGAGCAGGCCGTGGGTTTGGGAGGCAGCCTGGGGAACTTCTCGGCAGCCACCCTCCGGGCTGCTGTGAGTGGGCTTCACCACGAGGAAAGGCCCCGGGCCCTGGTGCCTGACTGCAGGCTGAGGGATGGGGGCCGCAGCCCCTGTCTGTCGAAGACTAGAGGAGGAGCTCACACTGGCTTTTCTGAGGGGAGACAGTGAAGCCAAGACGGAACCCCTGTCAGACATTTCGGTAGCTGAGCCATCAGTGAGGACAGGGTCCACGCGTGGCCTCTTACTGGTTGTGTGGAGCGGCACTGGCCTGCTTGCAACCTGAAAGACAGGAAACCACACACGTTACAAGTTCCTCTGCATGGAGCCGAAACGAAAATCAGCCACTTCGAAAGACGAGGGGCACGCGCCATGAAATTCTCCATACAGAATCGACAGGCGGTCCTTGGAAGTAGGGACAGACCCTCCACCTGAGTGCTGATCAGGACAAGACTCGTGAAAGATGCGCTCTCGAGCTATGTGTAGCTGATCCGAGCACACCATTGTTCAAAAGAACAATGTCTTGGGCATTAACTGGATCGGAGTGCCTCCACTCAGCCTTCCCTGAAGTGGAAGGGACTAATGCCCTTCTGAAGGCAGGTTGGTGGCTCAAGGGTTCTCAGGGGTTGTTCTCTGAAAAGCTGCATGTTCCTGGGTTTAGCCCTCTCCATGTTTGGGGCCTCTGAGGGACGAATTTCCTCACGCCGCCAGGAACATGTTGTTGGCAGGCTTGCCGTAATTGGACAGAAAGAAAGCAACGGGAAATAAGGCATCCTCAGATGCCTTCACCTGCAATCCAACTGACCTGGAAGGATGGTGGAGTCCCTGACCCCAAGAAGGCAAGAAAGAGGGGTTCCTCGATTCCCTCCCGCAGCCGGGAAGCCGAAAGGAAATCAACCAGTGTGACCTAGAGGAGAAAAAGACCAGGGGCCCGGGGTGACACTCACCCTCAGATCATCACAAGATTCCGTGGATCCTCTTCGATTTGGCAGCGGCTTCTCTGGAGGTTTCCCGGAAAATATCCGGAGGAGAGCCTTCCTCTGCGGGTCTTGCTGCCTGCAGAACAGAAAAAGGTCAGGCCGTGCCCCCTGGTTTTCCCCGGGAGACAGGGAGAACCCTGTCTGGGGCCCAGGCCCATTCCGTGTTGCGTGACACAGAAATGGACATCTGGTGCCCTTTCCGCCTCTGCACCTTCCCTCACCTGCCAACCTTCCCGTCCTCCTGGTGGCCCTCTAGGCTTCCCAACTAAGGACTGTGATTTGGACTCCATTGCTTTTCCCCCTGTCATGGGGAACCTGCACGAAGCGCCCCCGCCTCTCCCCGTCCCCGAGTCTCCCAGAGCCAGAGGGGCTCTTGGGTGTGGAAGAACGGAGGACAAGGAGCTGCGCTCTATTTCCTGCAGCGTTCCTTCCCTGGACCGGAGACGGAAAGGCACACGGTGTGCAGGTGCAGAGACACCATGTCCTTAGGAGGCAGTACTCTCAGAGTGGTGAAAACCCCTCCCACCGCTCACCTTGGTCTCTCTTCCTTCTCTCCCTTATCCTTGTTCAAGGGCCCCGGGTTCGCCTCCACCGGGGGCTTCCACGGTTTCAGGTTTTCCTTCCCTTCCTTCTTCCCGAAGGTCTGTGGAACCAGGGCTGCCTTCCAGCACTTCATGGGGCACCTGGTACTTCTGGCCGTGTGGCCAAAGGCCCCGCAGTCTTTGCACTTGAGCTGTGGGTGGAAAGGAAGTGATGTCAGTGAGTGAGCTGAAGCCACAGGCAGCCATCCGATGTCAACATTGAGAGGGATTATGAATTCAGAGCTGAATAAGGATTCCAAAGAGGGGACCCCGGCATGGGGCCCGTTAAGTGCTGGGAGAGTTCGGATACGATGTTCCCTCCCAAAGCCCATGTGACGGAGGACCTCTAAAAGGAAGGACTCGAGGTACTAAGGGGCACGATCGTGACCCCGATGTCAACCACACAGCCAAAGGTGGCTACACAGGATTCTAAGTAGGAAGGGAGGTTGCCCCCAAGAGTCTCTCAAGGGATCTATGGGGCCGGGGAGGAGGTCCCAAGCCACGCCCACCTCGGATGGGTAAAGCAACCTGGGTGGTGGTGACAGAAACCTTTGGAATCCAACCCAGTCTCTGAGGACCCTGTGACAACCCCTCCCCCCGCCCCCACCCCCATACCCAAGAGATCCAGGGCTAGACTTACCCTGGGATCTTCTTCATCGGGCGGGGGAGCCCTTGGCGCAACTGGGGCCCTCCGCTGCTTCTGGAGGGTCTGGGCTCTCCCGAGTCTGTTGGCCCCAGTTTTGGGGTCACGACGGGCCAACATCTTCGTCTCCTGGGGGTTCTATGACCGCCTTTTTCGGGGGTTGATTGTTGGGTCACCTGAAACACACACAAACACACCCATATCGATGGTGAAGCACACTGGATATTCACACACACCCACAGGAAGCCCCCAGCTAACTCCTTGCCGCTGCGGTCGTGAGGAGACTTCACCACCGGTCGGTCAAGTCTGTGCCTCACACTGTGCTGTGTACACCCTCAGATATTGTGTGTTCCTCTGCCATGATTACCTAGTCCGAGTGTAAACCTCGCCTGCCACGGGGCCCATGGCCTAGGGGTGGGGAGCTGAGCTTTCTGCCCCAAACAATCCACTGATTCTGAAGACAGGACTGAGGTGTATCACGATTCACGCCGGTAGGAGACACGATGATTCTATCTCCCTTGACGGCCAGAATGATGGAAGCCGCAGGGCATGGCGTATGGCACCCTTTGGCAGGTCTGTTTGAAATCAGGGATAAGGGAGGCTTCCTGTCACAACTTGAATCGCTACTCTTGCCATTTCTAATTAGGCAACTTCCAAACACAAATTCATAGAGAGAAGTTTTCTTCCTCTCTATCGCACTAGCAGGTGATGGTCTTTCCTCTTCTATCGTTTTGGCTTTAGCTCCAGCCCCTCTTTATTTATTTTTCTGATATTTTACGCATGCCACACGAACCCGTCCAAACAAACGGTGAACAGGTGCCATAGCGTATCGATTTCTTACACGGCTGAAGGGCAAACCGCCCCTTTTTCAAAACCTCTTTTCCCATTTCCCCACCAATTCAGCACGCTGGTTTACATTTCCTTTCGCATTTCCATCTTGGTCTTATCCCACACGTGGAGACGGGAATGATTTCTCGTTTTCTGTTCCAAGAATTACCAGTAAGCAGAATACATCCTACCCCATCAGCAAGCCCCAGTGTGATCGATTTCTTTCACTCTCCCTCGTCTCTTCCCCCCCAAACCCCGCCCCACCCCTCAGGGACTACGTGAAACAAACAGTTGTTCGGTGAAACTAACCTGAAGTTACAGGTCAGCTTTCTTTCCTCGGCTGGCGCTCAGACGGGCAGGTGCTGGAGCAGCCCCGCTGGAAGCGATGCAGCATCCAGGAAGACCGAGGAAGGGGCGGAGAGGGACCTCTGCTTTCCAGGCTGCCTTTTATACCGCCTCTGGTCTCCGGACGTGGAGGGCACCCTAACCTGATCCATTACAGGTACCTTAATTGCAATTAACTTAATCCAATCACATGACCTGGAGACGTCTGTCTGCACAGCCCACTCTAAGATCATGTTCACCTTTGGCCGACATTCTAAAACCTACGAGTACAGCTGCAAGCTTTGAAGGATAGTTGTTCCCCGTCAGACGTGTGACACTGGTTCGTTTACCCTTGTCTCGTTTTCCGTCTTGATTGCCTTTTGTTTGTCTGTTCGTGTTAAAAAAAAAAATGTGGTAAAATAGACGCCTTTTAATTGGGCCGTGTCTACTACATCTCGACGTAGGCCTCAGTGTCATCAAGGAGATTCTCCTGGACACGCCGTCACGGCCATGATCCATCTTCAGAGCTTCTCTTTCTTCCCCACGGTAAGTCTGTCAGCAGAGAACACTGACCACACCCTCATGTGTTTTCTCCTCCAGGAGGCGCTTGGAAACCACCGTGAGTTGGACTGCACTGGGAAACACAGATGAAGAAAGTCAAGACCGCTTTGTCCTTCAGCGCCTGGCTCCCTTTTCAACTCGTCTTGCGACTCCAGGCATTATGCCTGAAAAGTCTCCGGGACGCCTGTGAGGCTCTACTTCCCTGGGTCCCATTGCCATTTCTCTGCATTTGCGAGGATCCACCGGACCTTCTTTGGAACTCCCCCGTCGGTGAACTTTGGTGCCACGTCCCCTAATTCTGTCCTTGGTCATCTGCACCTGCACGGGTTAGGCTCCATGTTCCATGGACGGGAAGAGACAGGCAGGAGTCGGAATGCTTAACCGACACACTGGGGCATTTTCTCCTGTAGCCCAAGTGACCCCATGGTCTGGTCGAGCTTTGGAACCGGTCGCGTCCCCCTCGACACTGCACCCGACTCCCAGTTTCTCAATCTTGTTGGCCCCCCGGCGACCTCCGGTTCGATGAATTGCACCTGCTGAAACTCGAGTTCCCTTTGACTTGCGCTTCATGAATTATTCGTGATTCAGGTTGGAACCCCAGCTTACGACCCCCTGTAGGCCGTTCTCTGAGCTTTCCGGTCACATCGTTTCCTTTCACGCTCTTTGGTTCATCGTGGTCCTGCTCGTTCTGCTGTCAGAGGAGCAGAGAGTTGATCTTCTTGATTCTGGATACTGATACTTTCTAGGTGATCTGGATAAGCAAGATGACGACCCTCAAGAGCGGCGGAAAGGGAGCAGCCATGTGGTGGGCCGCAGGGAATCCCGCTCAGTTCCCAGGGCTCCTAGATGTGGAATCCTGGTCAGAGTTGTTCCCAGGTCAGAGAATGGAGATAGCCTGTGCATGATGGGATAGCCCTGCCTAGATCGTTCAGTGAGTCTCTAGCTCAGCTACTCTTAGGATCGGGGGGAGGACCGTGGAAAGGCCCGGTGTCAGACATCCGGAAAGAAGACGGGATGAATGTCTTACCTCTGAAGTACATCCCGAATCTGGGAGTTAACTTCAGCTTTGCTGGGGTCTATTTGGCGAATGACAGTGTGCCTGGTGCATACGCACATCCGGCAGCCACTTCATGGGGGCCGTCGCAATTGGAACCACGCACCTGGCGTCGGCGTTTGAGCCAAATGGGGACCCGTGGTGCAAGCAACCCTCCCCACGTGTTAGCGTGCGTGAGATTCAGCTGGCGGCATTTTACTAGGTGCGTGTTGGTAGAGTGGGGCTGAGGTTTGCTTGCTCCTGTGGATGTAGAAGAAGTCAAAGGGCCTGCCCAGCCCTGCGGTCCCCTCAGTCAACTCTGTTTCGGAGACATAACGATTTGGATTGCTAACAAGTCAGGAAAATTTCAAGCCCTTGGAAGATCAGTTAAACACAAACACGGAATGAGAGTCAAAAGACAATATGTCATCTTTTTGAGAATTTTACTCACTTCAAGCACATGAAACACACATATTGACAAAGGCATGCCAGAGCCCAGTTTTCGAGGCCGAGGAAGGACCCCGAGAGCGCGCAGCGCAGCAGGCTTCCCAGCGTCCCAAACACTGCTCTCGGGGCGGGGCGCAGCGGAAGGGCTGCACCTCTCAGTGTTCCCAAACTTTTCCCTTATTCAGTCATCTAGAGAGCAAAAACTCAGTCATTCCCCAGTTTCCTATTGACGTCCCAGCAGAAGTCTGACTCCTGCGCGTCGCCCAGTTTCTCAGGCAACCGATCACTGGCACGGAAGCTTTTCCTGGCGCGTTTCCGGAGAGCCATGTGAACTACAATGTCCCTCACCAGAATTCAATGAGGCAGAGTCCCTGCATCGGCTCCCTGCCTGGCCTGGGCTAACACATCCGCAGAAGCGCCACAGCCAGGGAGCTTCGGAGTCACCGCAGAGAGTCTGCTCGCTGCTCTGCGCTCCTCAGTCCCACAGTCCCCTCCAAGTCACGGGAGCGGGAGGCCAAGGAGCCCCTGCCACCTGCAGTCTCACTCCAGGTCAAAATCACTGTCCTCTGAGGAGGAGGAAACCTGAAGGTCCTCATAGAGGACACTCGGTGGGACACGAACACCGGGACCCTGAGACTTCTCTGAGACATGAGGGCTCTGAGCGAGGAAGGCTCCCGGCTTCTCAGGAGAGTGAAATGAGGGAGCTGTCAGGAGGCTGGAGCTCCACCATCCATTGTCCAGTCTCCGGAAGAGCACTCTGAGAGGCTGGGCCCCGCCATGGCTGGCCGCTGGGTGACGGGACACGGTGCAGGCCTGGGCAGTAGGCAGGCAAGGTCTGCTGTGCGGAGGCTGCCGGTCGATGCTGGGCACCTGGGCGGGTGTCCTCCGGCCCATCTGGGGCGACGTACTCGCTCCAAGTTCGGTTGCGGCCGGCGGAGGTTGGAGAGCGTCCCGTGCCCCGAGCTCACCTCCCTGGATGGCGTCTTCGGGGATCTGGAAGGGACCCAGTCTCGGTATCTTGGGGAAGTTCAGGCAAGCCTGAATCGGAGCCTGGGCAGGTCTCTTGGCTCCTGGCTTGAAGCTGAGATTGGAGCCTAGGCCCAAGCTGCGTGTGGCGGCTGGTGGGCAGGGCTGTGAGGTCAGCGCGGGACGTCTGTCTTGTGCCCGGGGGCTGATGGCCTGGAGCAGGCCGTGGGTTTGGGAGGCAGCCTGGGGAACTTCTCGGCAGCCACCCTCCGGGCTGCTGTGAGTGGGCTTCACCACGAGGAAAGGCCCCGGGCCCTGGTGCCTGACTGCAGGCTGAGGGATGGGGGCCGCAGCCCCTGTCTGTCGAAGACTAGAGGAGGAGCTCACACTGGCTTTTCTGAGGGGAGACAGTGAAGCCAAGACGGAACCCCTGTCAGACATTTCGGTAGCTGAGCCATCAGTGAGGACAGGGTCCACGCGTGGCCTCTTACTGGTTGTGTGGAGCGGCACTGGCCTGCTTGCAACCTGAAAGACAGGAAACCACACACGTTACAAGTTCCTCTGCATGGAGCCGAAACGAAAATCAGCCACTTCCAAAGACGAGGGGCACGCGCCATGAAATTCTCCATACAGAATCGACAGGCGGTCCTTGGAAGTAGGGACAGACCCTCCACCTGAGTGCTGATCAGGACAAGACTCGTGAAAGATGCGCTCTCGAGCTATGTGTAGCTGATCCGAGCACACCATTGTTCAAAAGAACAATGTCTTGGGCATTAACTGGATCGGAGTGCCTCCACTCAGCCTTCCCTGAAGTGGAAGGGACTAATGCCCTTCTGAAGGCAGGTTGGTGGCTCAAGGGTTCTCAGGGGGTGTTCTCTGAAAAGCTGCATGTTCCTGGGTTTAGCCCTCTCCATGTTTGGGGCCTCTGAGGGACGAATTTCCTCACGCCGCCAGGAACATGTTGTTGGCAGGCTTGCCGTAATTGGACAGAAAGAAAGCAACGGGAAATAAGGCATCCTCAGATGCCTTCACCTGCAATCCAACTGACCTGGAAGGATGGTGGAGTCCCTGACCCCAAGAAGGCAAGAAAGAGGGGTTCCCCGATTCCCTCCCGCAGCCGGGAAGCCGAAAGGAAATCAACCAGTGTGACCTAGAGGAGAAAAAGACCAGGGGCCCGGGGTGACACTCACCCTCAGATCATCACAAGATTCCGTGGATCCTCTTCGATTTGGCAGCGGCTTCTCTGGAGGTTTCCCGGAAAATATCCGGAGGAGAGCCTTCCTCTGCGGGTCTTGCTGCCTGCAGAACAGAAAAAGGTCAGGCCGTGCCCCCTGGTTTTCCCCGGGAGACAGGGAGAACCCTGTCTGGGGCCCAGGCCCATTCCGTGTTGCGTGACACAGAAATGGACATCTGGTGCCCTTTCCGCCTCTGCACCTTCCCTCACCTGCCAACCTTCCCGTCCTCCTGGTGGCCCTCTAGGCTTCCCAACTAAGGACTGTGATTTGGACTCCATTGCTTTTCCCCCTGTCATGGGGAACCTGCACGAAGCGCCCCCGCCTCTCCCCGTCCCCGAGTCTCCCAGAGCCAGAGGGGCTCTTGGGTGTGGAAGAACGGAGGACAAGGAGCTGCGCTCTATTTCCTGCAGCGTTCCTTCCCTGGACCGGAGACGGAAAGGCACACGGTGTGCAGGTGCAGAGACACCATGTCCTTAGGAGGCAGTACTCTCAGAGTGGTGAAAACCCCTCCCACCGCTCACCTTGGTCTCTCTTCCTTCTCTCCCTTATCCTTGTTCAAGGGCCCCGGGTTCGCCTCCACCGGGGGCTTCCACGGTTTCAGGTTTTCCTTCCCTTCCTTCTTCCCGAAGGTCTGTGGAACCAGGGCTGCCTTCCAGCACTTCATGGGGCACCTGGTACTTCTGGCCGTGTGGCCAAAGGCCCCGCAGTCTTTGCACTTGAGCTGTGGGTGGAAAGGAAGTGATGTCAGTGAGTGAGCTGAAGCCACAGGCAGCCATCCGATGTCAACATTGAGAGGGATTATGAATTCAGAGCTGAATAAGGATTCCAAAGAGGGGACCCCGGCATGGGGCCCGTTAAGTGCTGGGAGAGTTCGGATACGATGTTCCCTCCCAAAGCCCATGTGACGGAGGACCTCTAAAAGGAAGGACTCGAGGTACTAAGGGGCACGATCGTGACCCCGATGTCAACCACACAGCCAAAGGTGGCTACACAGGATTCTAAGTAGGAAGGGAGGTTGCCCCCAAGAGTCTCTCAAGGGATCTATGGGGCCGGGGAGGAGGTCCCAAGCCACGCCCACCTCGGATGGGTAAAGCAACCTGGGTGGTGGTGACAGAAACCTTTGGAATCCAACCCAGTCTCTGAGGACCCTGTGACAACCCCTCCCCCCGCCCCCACCCCCATACCCAAGAGATCCAGGGCTAGACTTACCCTGGGATCTTCTTCATCGGGCGGGGGAGCCCTTGGCGCAACTGGGGCCCTCCGCTGCTTCTGGAGGGTCTGGGCTCTCCCGAGTCTGTTGGCCCCAGTTTTGGGGTCACGACGGGCCAACATCTTCGTCTCCTGGGGGTTCTATGACCGCCTTTTTCGGGGGTTGATTGTTGGGTCACCTGAAACACACACAAACACACCCATATCGATGGTGAAGCACACTGGATATTCACACACACCCACAGGAAGCCCCCAGCTAACTCCTTGCCGCTGCGGTCGTGAGGAGACTTCACCACCGGTCGGTCAAGTCTGTGCCTCACACTGTGCTGTGTACACCCTCAGATATTGTGTGTTCCTCTGCCATGATTACCTAGTCCGAGTGTAAACCTCGCCTGCCACGGGGCCCATGGCCTAGGGGTGGGGAGCTGAGCTTTCTGCCCCAAACAATCCACTGATTCTGAAGACAGGACTGAGGTGTATCACGATTCACGCCGGTAGGAGACACGATGATTCTATCTCCCTTGACGGCCAGAATGATGGAAGCCGCAGGGCATGGCGTATGGCACCCTTTGGCAGGTCTGTTTGAAATCAGGGATAAGGGAGGCTTCCTGTCACAACTTGAATCGCTACTCTTGCCATTTCTAATTAGGCAACTTCCAAACACAAATTCATAGAGAGAAGTTTTCCTCCTCTCTATCGCACTAGCAGGTGATGGTCTTTCCTGTTCTATCGTTTTGGCTTTAGCTCCAGCCCCTCTTTATTTATTTTTCTGATATTTTACGCATGCCACACGAACCCGTCCAAACAAACGGTGAACAGGTGCCATAGCGTATCGATTTCTTACACGGCTGAAGGGCAAACCGCCCCTTTTTCAAAACCTCTTTTCCCATTTCCCCACCAATTCAGCACGCTGGTTTACATTTCCTTTCGCATTTCCATCTTGGTCTTATCCCACACGTGGAGACGGGAATGATTTCTCGTTTTCTGTTCCAAGAATTACCAGTAAGCAGAATACATCCTACCCCATCAGCAAGCCCCAGTGTGATCGATTTCTTTCACTCTCCCTCGTCTCTTCCCCCCCAAACCCCGCCCCACCCCTCAGGGACTACGTGAAACAAACAGTTGTTCGGTGAAACTAACCTGAAGTTACAGGTCAGCTTTCTTTCCTCGGCTGGCGCTCAGACGGGCAGGTGCTGGAGCAGCCCCGCTGGAAGCGATGCAGCATCCAGGAAGACCGAGGAAGGGGCGGAGAGGGACCTCTGCTTTCCAGGCTGCCTTTTATACCGCCTCTGGTCTCCGGACGTGGAGGGCACCCTAACCTGATCCATTACAGGTACCTTAATTGCAATTAACTTAATCCAATCACATGACCTGGAGACGTCTGTCTGCACAGCCCACTCTAAGATCATGTTCACCTTTGGCCGACATTCTAAAACCTACGAGTACAGCTGCAAGCTTTGAAGGATAGTTGTTCCCCGTCAGACGTGTGACACTGGTTCGTTTAACCTTGTCTCGTTTTCCCTCTTGATTGCCTTTTGTTTGTCTGTTTGTGTTAAAAAAAAAATGTGGTAAAATAGACGCCTTTTAATTGGGCCGTGTCTACTACATCTCGACGTAGGCCTCAGTGTCATCAAGGAGATTCTCCTGGACACGCCGTCACGGCCATGATCCATCTTCAGAGCTTCTCTTTCTTCCCCACGGTAAGTCTGTCAGCAGAGAACACTGACCACACCCTCATGTGTTTTCTCCTCCAGGAGGCGCTTGGAAACCACCGTGAGTTGGACTGCACTGGGAAACACAGATGAAGAAAGTCAAGACCGCTTTGTCCTTCAGCGCCTGGCTCCCTTTTCAACTCGTCTTGCGACTCCAGGCATTATGCCTGAAAAGTCTCCGGGACGCCTGTGAGGCTCTACTTCCCTGGGTCCCATTGCCCTTTCTCTGCATTTGCGAGGATCCACCGGACCTTCTTTGGAACTCCCCCGTCGGTGAACTTTGGTGCCACGTCCCCTAATTCTGTCCTTGGTCATCTGCACCTGCACGGGTTAGGCTCCATGTTCCATGGACGGGAAGAGACAGGCAGGAGTCGGAATGCTTAACCGACACACTGGGGCATTTTCTCCTGTAGCCCAAGTGACCCCATGGTCTGGTCGAGCTTTGGAACCGGTCGCGTCCCCCTCGACACTGCACCCGACTCCCAGTTTCTCAATCTTGTTGGCCCCCCGGCGACCTCCGGTTCGATGAATTGCACCTGCTGAAACTCGAGTTCCCTTTGACTTGCGCTTCATGAATTATTCGTGATTCAGGTTGGAACCCCAGCTTACGACCCCCTGTAGGCCGTTCTCTGAGCTTTCCGGTCACATCGTTTCCTTTCACGCTCTTTGGTTCATCGTGGTCCTGCTCGTTCTGCTGTCAGAGGAGCAGAGAGTTGATCTTCTTGATTCTGGATACTGATACTTTCTAGGTGATCTGGATAAGCAAGATGACGACCCTCAAGAGCGGCGGAAAGGGAGCAGCCATTTGGTGGGCCGCAGGGAATCCCGCTCAGTTCCCAGGGCTCATAGATGTGGAATCCTGGTCAGAGTTGTTCGCAGGTCAGAGAATGGAGATAGCCTGTGCATGATGGGATAGCCCTGCCTAGATCGTTCAGTGAGTCTCTAGCTCAGCTACTCTCAGGATCGGGGGGAGGACCGTGGAAAGGCCCGGTGTCAGACATCCGGAAAGAAGACGGGATGAATGTCTTACCTCTGAAGTACATCCCGAATCTGGGAGTTAACTTCAGCTTTGCTGGGGTCTATTTGGCGAATGACAGTGTGCCTGGTGCATACGCACATCCGGCAGCCACTTCATGGGGGCGTCGCAATTGAAACCACGCACCTGCCGTCGGCGTTTGAGCCAAATGGGGACCCGTGGTGCAAGCAACGCTCCCCACGTGTTAGCGTGCGTGAGATTCAGCTGGCGGCATTTTACTATGTGCGTGTTGGTAGAGTGGGGCTGAGGTTTGCTTGCTCCTGTGGATGTAGAAGAAGTCAAAGGGCCTGCCCAGCCCTGCGGTCCCCTCAGTCAACTCTGTTTCGGAGACATAACGATTTGGATTGCTAACAAGTCAGGAAAGTTTCAAGCCCTTGGAAGATCAGTTAAACACCAACACGGAATGAGAGTCAAAAGACAATATGTCATCTTTTTGAGAATTTTACTCACTTCAAGCACATGAAACACACATATTGACAAAGGCATGCCAGAGCCCAGTTTTCGAGGCCGAGGAAGGACCCCGAGAGCGCGCAGCGCAGCAGGCTTCCCAGCGTCCCAAACACTGCTCTCGGGGCGGGGCTCAGCGGAAGGGCTGCACCTCTCAGTGTTCCCAAACTTTTCCCTTATTCAGTCATCTAGAGAGCAAAAACACAGTCATTCCCCAGTTTCCTATTGACGTCCCAGCAGAAGTCTGACTCCTGCGCGTCGCCCAGTTTCTCAGGCAACCAATCACTGGCACGGAAGCTTTTCCTGGCGCGTTTCCGGAGAGCCATGTGAACTACAATGTCCCTCACCAGAATTCAATGAGGCAGAGTCCCTGCATCGGCTCCCTGCCTGGCCTGGGCTAACACATCCGCAGAAGCGCCACAGCCAGGGAGCTTCGGAGTCACCGCAGAGAGTCTGCTCGCTGCTCTGCGCTCCTCAGTCCCACAGTCCCCTCCAAGTCACGGGAGCGGGAGGCCAAGGAGCCCCTGCCACCTGCAGTCTCACTCCAGGTCAAAATCACTGTCCTCTGAGGAGGAGGAAACCTGAAGGTCCTCATAGAGGACACTCGGTGGGACACGAACACCGGGACCCTGAGACTTCTCTGAGACATGAGGGCTCTGAGCGAGGAAGGCTCCCGGCTTCTCAGGAGAGTGAAATGAGGGAGCTGTCAGGAGGCTGGAGCTCCACCATCCATTGTCCAGTCTCCGGAAGAGCACTCTGAGAGGCTGGGCCCCGCCATGGCTGGCCGCTGGGTGACGGGACACGGTGCAGGCCTGGGCAGTAGGCAGGCAAGGTCTGCTGTGCGGAGGCTGCCGGTCGATGCTGGGCACCTGGGCGGGTGTCCTCCGGCCCATCTGGGGCGACGTACTCGCTCCAAGTTCGGTTGCGGCCGGCGGAGGTTGGAGAGTGTCCCGTGCCCCGAGCTCACCTCCCTGGATGGCGTCTTCGGGGATCTGGAAGGGACCCAGTCTCGGTATCTTGGGGAAGTTCAGGCAAGCCTGAATCGGAGCCTGGGCAGGTCTCTTGGCTCCTGGCCTGAAGCTGAGATTGGAGCCTGGGCCCAAGCTGCGTGTGGCGGCTGGTGGGCAGGGCTGTGAGGTCAGCGCGGGACGTCTGTCTTGTGCCCGGGGGCTGATGGCCTGGAGCAGGCCGTGGGTTTGGGAGGCAGCCTGGGGAACTTCTCGGCAGCCACCCTCCGGGCTGCTGTGAGTGGGCTTCACCACGAGGAAAGGCCCCGGGCCCTGGTGCCTGACTGCAGGCTGAGGGATGGGGGCCGCAGCCCCTGTCTGTCGAAGACTAGAGGAGGAGCTCACACTGGCTTTTCTGAGGGGAGACAGTGAAGCCAAGACGGAACCCCTGTCAGACATTTCGGTAGCTGAGCCATCAGTGAGGACAGGGTCCACGCGTGGCCTCTTACTGGTTGTGTGGAGCGGCACTGGCCTGCTTGCAACCTGAAAGACAGGAAACCACACACGTTACAAGTTCCTCTGCATGGAGCCGAAACGAAAATCGGCCACTTCCAAAGACGAGGGGCACGCGCCATGAAATTCTCCATACAGAATCGACAGGCGGTCCTTGGAAGTAGGGACAGACCCTCCACCTGAGTGCTGATCAGGACAAGACTCATGAAAGATGCGCTCTCGAGCTATGTGTAGCTGATCCGAGCACACCATTGTTCAAAAGAACAATGTCTTGGGCATTAACTGGATCGGAGTGCCTCCACTCAGCCTTCCCTGAAGTGGAAGGGACTAATGCCCTTCTGAAGGCAGGTTGGTGGCTCAAGGGTTCTCAGGGGGTGTTCTCTGAAAAGCTGCATGTTCCTGGGTTTAGCCCTCTCCATGTTTGGGGCCTCTGAGGGACGAATTTCCTCACGCCGCCAGGAACATGTTGTTGGCAGGCTTGCCGTAATTGGACAGAAAGAAAGCAACGGGAAATAAGGCATCCTCAGATGCCTTCACCTGCAATCCAACTGACCTGGAAGGATGGTGGAGTCCCTGACCCCAAGAAGGCAAGAAAGAGGGGTTCCCCGATTCCCTCCCGCAGCCGGGAAGCCGAAAGGAAATCAACCAGTGTGACCTAGAGGAGAAAAAGACCAGGGGCCCGGGGTGACACTCACCCTCAGATCATCACAAGATTCCGTGGATCCTCTTCGATTTGGCAGCGGCTTCTCTGGAGGTTTCCCGGAAAATATCCGGAGGAGAGCCTTCCTCTGCGGGTCTTGCTGCCTGCAGAACAGAAAAAGGTCAGGCCGTGCCCCCTGGTTTTCCCCGGGAGACAGGGAGAACCCTGTCTGGGGCCCAGGCCCATTCCGTGTTGCGTGACACAGAAATGGACATCTGGTGCCCTTTCCGCCTCTGCACCTTCCCTCACCTGCCAACCTTCCCGTCCTCCTGGTGGCCCTCTAGGCTTCCCAACTAAGGACTGTGATTTGGACTCCATTGCTTTTCCCCCTGTCATGGGGAACCTGCACGAAGCGCCCCCGCCTCTCCCCGTCCCCGAGTCTCCCAGAGCCAGAGGGGCTCTTGGGTGTGGAAGAACGGAGGACAAGGAGCTGCGCTCTATTTCCTGCAGCGTTCCTTCCCTGGACCGGAGACGGAAAGGCACACGGTGTGCAGGTGCAGAGACACCATGTCCTTAGGAGGCAGTACTCTCAGAGTGGTGAAAACCCCTCCCACCGCTCACCTTGGTCTCTCTTCCTTCTCTCCCTTATCCTTGTTCAAGGGCCCCGGGTTCGCCTCCACCGGGGGCTTCCACGGTTTCAGGTTTTCCTTCCCTTCCTTCTTCCCGAAGGTCTGTGGAACCAGGGCTGCCTTCCAGCACTTCATGGGGCACCTGGTACTTCTGGCCGTGTGGCCAAAGGCCCCGCAGTCTTTGCACTTGAGCTGTGGGTGGAAAGGAAGTGATGTCAGTGAGTGAGCTGAAGCCACAGGCAGCCATCCGATGTCAACATTGAGAGGGATTATGAATTCAGAGCTGAATAAGGATTCCAAAGAGGGGACCCCGGCATGGGGCCCGTTAAGTGCTGGGAGAGTTCGGATACGATGTTCCCTCCCAAAGCCCATGTGACGGAGGACCTCTAAAAGGAAGGACTCGAGGTACTAAGGGGCACGATCGTGACCCCGATGTCAACCACACAGCCAAAGGTGGCTACACAGGATTCTAAGTAGGAAGGGAGGTTGCCCCCAAGAGTCTCTCAAGGGATCTATGGGGCCGGGGAGGAGGTCCCAAGCCACGCCCACCTCGGATGGGTAAAGCAACCTGGGTGGTGGTGACAGAAACCTTTGGAATCCAACCCAGTCTCTGAGGACCCTGTGACAACCCCTCCCCCCGCCCCCACCCCCATACCCAAGAGATCCAGGGCTAGACTTACCCTGGGATCTTCTTCATCGGGCGGGGGAGCCCTTGGCGCAACTGGGGACCTCCGCTGCTTCTGGAGGGTCTGGGCTCTCCCGAGTCTGTTGGCCCCAGTTTTGGGGTCACGACGGGCCAACATCTTCGTCTCCTGGGGGTTCTATGACCGCCTTTTTCGGGGGTTGATTGTTGGGTCACCTGAAACACACACAAACACACCCATATCGATGGTGAAGCACACTGGATATTCACACACACCCACAGGAAGCCCCCAGCTAACTCCTTGCCGCTGCGGTCGTGAGGAGACTTCACCACCGGTCGGTCAAGTCTGTGCCTCACACTGTGCTGTGTACACCCTCAGATATTGTGTGTTCCTCTGCCATGATTACCTAGTCCGAGTGTAAACCTCGCCTGCCACGGGGCCCATGGCCTAGGGGTGGGGAGCTGAGCTTTCTGCCCCAAACAATCCACTGATTCTGAAGACAGGACTGAGGTGTATCACGATTCACGCCGGTAGGAGACACGATGATTCTATCTCCCTTGACGGCCAGAATGATGGAAGCCGCAGGGCATGGCGTATGGCACCCTTTGGCAGGTCTGTTTGAAATCAGGGATAAGGGAGGCTTCCTGTCACAACTTGAATCGCTACTCTTGCCATTTCTAATTAGGCAACTTCCAAACACAAATTCATAGAGAGAAGTTTTCCTCCTCTCTATCGCACTAGCAGTTGATGGTCTTTCCTGTTCTATCGTTTTGGCTTTAGCTCCAGCCCCTCTTTATTTATTTTTCTGATATTTTACGCATGCCACACGAACCCGTCCAAACAAACGGTGAACAGGTGCCATAGCGTATCGATTTCTTACACGGCTGAAGGGCAAACCGCCCCTTTTTCAAAACCTCTTTTCCCATTTCCCCACCAATTCAGCACGCTGGTTTACATTTCCTTTCGCATTTCCATCTTGGTCTTATCCCACACGTGGAGACGGGAATGATTTCTCGTTTTCTGTTCCAAGAATTACCAGTAAGCAGAATACATCCTACCCCATCAGCAAGCCCCAGTGTGATCGATTTCTTTCACTCTCCCTCGTCTCTTCCCCCCCAAACCCCGCCCCACCCCTCAGGGACTACGTGAAACAAACAGTTGTTCGGTGAAACTAACCTGAAGTTACAGGTCAGCTTTCTTTCCTCGGCTGGCGCTCAGACGGGCAGGTGCTGGAGCAGCCCCGCTGGAAGCGATGCAGCATCCAGGAAGACCGAGGAAGGGGCGGAGAGGGACCTCTGCTTTCCAGGCTGCCTTTTATACCGCCTCTGGTCTCCGGACGTGGAGGGCACCCTAACCTGATCCATTACAGGTACCTTAATTGCAATTAACTTAATCCAATCACATGACCTGGAGACGTCTGTCTGCACAGCCCACTCTAAGATCATGTTCACCTTTGGCCGACATTCTAAAACCTACGAGTACAGCTGCAAGCTTTGAAGGATAGTTGTTCCCCGTCAGACGTGTGACACTGGTTCGTTTACCCTTGTCTCGTTTTCCGTCTTGATTGCCTTTTGTTTGTCTGTTTGTGTTAAAAAAAAAATGTGGTAAAATAGACGCCTTTTAATTGGGCCGTGTCTACTACATCTCGACGTAGGCCTCAGTGTCATCAAGGAGATTCTCCTGGACACGCCGTCACGGCCATGATCCATCTTCAGAGCTTCTCTTTCTTCCCCACGGTAAGTCTGTCAGCAGAGAACACTGACCACACCCTCATGTGTTTTCTCCTCCAGGAGGCGCTTGGAAACCACCGTGAGTTGGACTGCACTGGGAAACACAGATGAAGAAAGTCAAGACCGCTTTGTCCTTCAGCGCCTGGCTCCCTTTTCAACTCGTCTTGCGACTCCAGGCATTATGCCTGAAAAGTCTCCGGGACGCCTGTGAGGCTCTACTTCCCTGGGTCCCATTGCCATTTCTCTGCATTTGCGAGGATCCACCGGACCTTCTTTGGAACTCCCCCGTCGGTGAACTTTGGTGCCACGTCCCCTAATTCTGTCCTTGGTCATCTGCACCTGCACGGGTTAGGCTCCATGTTCCATGGACGGGAAGAGACAGGCAGGAGTCGGAATGCTTAACCGACACACTGGGGCATTTTCTCCTGTAGCCCAAGTGACCCCATGGTCTGGTCGAGCTTTGGAACCGGTCGCGTCCCCCTCGACACTGCACCCGACTCCCAGTTTCTCAATCTTGTTGGCCCCCCGGTGACCTCCGGTTCGATGAATTGCACCTGCTGAAACTCGAGTTCCCTTTGACTTGCGCTTCATGAATTATTCGTGATTCAGGTTGGAACCCCAGCTTACGACCCCCTGTAGGCCGTTCTCTGAGCTTTCCGGTCACATCGTTTCCTTTCACGCTCTTTGGTTCATCGTGGTCCTGCTCGTTCTGCTGTCAGAGGAGCAGAGAGTTGATCTTCTTGATTCTGGATACTGATACTTTCTAGGTGATCTGGATAAGCAAGATGACGACCCTCAAGAGCGGCGGAAAGGGAGCAGCCATTTGGTGGGCCGCAGGGAATCCCGCTCAGTTCCCAGGCCTCCTAGATGTGGAATCCTGGTCAGAGTTGTTCGCAGGTCAGAGAATGGAGATAGCCTGTGCATGATGGGATAGCCCTGCCTAGATCGTTCAGTGAGTCTCTAGCTCAGCTACTCTCAGGATCGGGGGGAGGACCGTGGAAAGGCCCGGTGTCAGACATCCGGAAAGAAGACGGGATGAATGTCTTACCTCTGAAGTACATCCCGAATCTGGGAGTTAACTTCAGCTTTGCTGGGGTCTATTTGGCGAATGACAGTGTGCCTGGTGCATACGCACATCCGGCAGCCACTTCATGGGGGCGTCGCAATTGGAACCACGCTCCTGCCGTCGGCGTTTGAGCCAAATGGGGACCCGTGGTGCAAGCAACGCTCCCCACGTGTTAGCGTGCGTGAGATTCAGCTGGCGGCATTTTACTAGGTGCGTGTTGGTAGAGTGGGGCTGAGGTTTGCTTGCTCCTGTGGATGTAGAAGAAGTCAAAGGGCCTGCCCAGCCCTGCGGTCCCCTCAGTCAACTCTGTTTCGGAGACATAACGATTTGGATTGCTAACAAGTCAGGAAAGTTTCAAGCCCTTGGAAGATCAGTTAAACACCAACACGGAATGAGAGTCAAAAGACAATATGTCATCTTTTTGAGAATTTTACTCACTTCAAGCACATGAAACACACATATTGACAAAGGCATGCCAGAGCCCAGTTTTCGAGGCCGAGGAAGGACCCCGAGAGCGCGCAGCGCAGCAGGCTTCCCAGCGTCCCAAACACTGCTCTCGGGGCGGGGCTCAGCGGAAGGGCTGCACCTCTCAGTGTTCCCAAACTTTTCCCTTATTCAGTCATCTAGAGAGCAAAAACACAGTCATTCCCCAGTTTCCTATTGACGTCCCAGCAGAAGTCTGACTCCTGCGCGTCGCCCAGTTTCTCAGGCAACCAATCACTGGCACGGAAGCTTTTCCTGGCGCGTTTCCGGAGAGCCATGTGAACTACAATGTCCCTCACCAGAATTCAATGAGGCAGAGTCCCTGCATCGGCTCCCTGCCTGGCCTGGGCTAACACATCCGCAGAAGCGCCACAGCCAGGGAGCTTCGGAGTCACCGCAGAGAGTCTGCTCGCTGCTCTGCGCTCCTCAGTCCCACAGTCCCCTCCAAGTCACGGGAGCGGGAGGCCAAGGAGCCCCTGCCACCTGCAGTCTCACTCCAGGTCAAAATCACTGTCCTCTGAGGAGGAGGAAACCTGAAGGTCCTCATAGAGGACACTCGGTGGGACACGAACACCGGGACCCTGAGACTTCTCTGAGACATGAGGGCTCTGAGCGAGGAAGGCTCCCGGCTTCTCAGGAGAGTGAAATGAGGGAGCTGTCAGGAGGCTGGAGCTCCACCATCCATTGTCCAGTCTCCGGAAGAGCACTCTGAGAGGCTGGGCCCCGCCATGGCTGGCCGCTGGGTGACGGGACACGGTGCAGGCCTGGGCAGTAGGCAGGCAAGGTCTGCTGTGCGGAGGCTGCCGGTCGATGCTGGGCACCTGGGCGGGTGTCCTCCGGCCCATCTGGGGCGACGTACTCGCTCCAAGTTCGGTTGCGGCCGGCGGAGGTTGGAGAGTGTCCCGTGCCCCGAGCTCACCTCCCTGGATGGCGTCTTCGGGGATCTGGAAGGGACCCAGTCTCGGTATCTTGGGGAAGTTCAGGCAAGCCTGAATCGGAGCCTGGGCAGGTCTCTTGGCTCCTGGCCTGAAGCTGAGATTGGAGCCTGGGCCCAAGCTGCGTGTGGCGGCTGGTGGGCAGGGCTGTGAGGTCAGCGCGGGACGTCTGTCTTGTGCCCGGGGGCTGATGGCCTGGAGCAGGCCGTGGGTTTGGGAGGCAGCCTCGGGAACTTCTCGGCAGCCACCCTCCGGGCTGCTGTGAGTGGGCTTCACCACGAGGAAAGGCCCCGGGCCCTGGTGCCTGACTGCAGGCTGAGGGATGGGGGCCGCAGCCCCTGTCTGTCGAAGACTAGAGGAGGAGCTCACACTGGCTTTTCTGAGGGGAGACAGTGAAGCCAAGACGGAACCCCTGTCAGACATTTCGGTAGCTGAGCCATCAGTGAGGACAGGGTCCACGCGTGGCCTCTTACTGGTTGTGTGGAGCGGCACTGGCCTGCTTGCAACCTGAAAGACAGGAAACCACACACGTTACAAGTTCCTCTGCATGGAGCCGAAACGAAAATCGGCCACTTCCAAAGACGAGGGGCACGCGCCATGAAATTCTCCATACAGAATCGACAGGCGGTCCTTGGAAGTAGGGACAGACCCTCCACCTGAGTGCTGATCAGGACAAGACTCGTGAAAGATGCGCTCTCGAGCTATGTGTAGCTGATCCGAGCACACCATTGTTCAAAAGAACAATGTCTTGGGCATTAACTGGATCGGAGTGCCTCCACTCAGCCTTCCCTGAAGTGGAAGGGACTAATGCCCTTCTGAAGGCAGGTTGGTGGCTCAAGGGTTCTCAGGGGGTGTTCTCTGAAAAGCTGCATGTTCCTGGGTTTAGCCCTCTCCATGTTTGGGGCCTCTGAGGGACGAATTTCCTCACGCCGCCAGGAACATGTTGTTGGCAGGCTTGCCGTAATTGGACAGAAAGAAAGCAACGGGAAATAAGGCATCCTCAGATGCCTTCACCTGCAATCCAACTGACCTGGAAGGATGGTGGAGTCCCTGACCCCAAGAAGGCAAGAAAGAGGGGTTCCCCGATTCCCTCCCGCAGCCGGGAAGCCGAAAGGAAATCAACCAGTGTGACCTAGAGGAGAAAAAGACCAGGGGCCCGGGGTGACACTCACCCTCAGATCATCACAAGATTCCGTGGATCCTCTTCGATTTGGCAGCGGCTTCTCTGGAGGTTTCCCGGAAAATATCCGGAGGAGAGCCTTCCTCTGCGGGTCTTGCTGCCTGCAGAACAGAAAAAGGTCAGGCCGTGCCCCCTGGTTTTCCCCGGGAGACAGGGAGAACCCTGTCTGGGGCCCAGGCCCATTCCGTGTTGCGTGACACAGAAATGGACATCTGGTGCCCTTTCCGCCTCTGCACCTTCCCTCACCTGCCAACCTTCCCGTCCTCCTGGTGGCCCTCTAGGCTTCCCAACTAAGGACTGTGATTTGGACTCCATTGCTTTTCCCCCTGTCATGGGGAACCTGCACGAAGCGCCCCCGCCTCTCCCCGTCCCCGAGTCTCCCAGAGCCAGAGGGGCTCTTGGGTGTGGAAGAACGGAGGACAAGGAGCTGCGCTCTATTTCCTGCAGCGTTCCTTCCCTGGACCGGAGACGGAAAGGCACACGGTGTGCAGGTGCAGAGACACCATGTCCTTAGGAGGCAGTACTCTCAGAGTGGTGAAAACCCCTCCCACCGCTCACCTTGGTCTCTCTTCCTTCTCTCCCTTATCCTTGTTCAAGGGCCCCGGGTTCGCCTCCACCGGGGGCTTCCACGGTTTCAGGTTTTCCTTCCCTTCCTTCTTCCCGAAGGTCTGTGGAACCAGGGCTGCCTTCCAGCACTTCATGGGGCACCTTTTACTTCTGGCCGTGTGGCCAAAGGCCCCGCAGTCTTTGCACTTGAGCTGTGGGTGGAAAGGAAGTGATGTCAGTGAGTGAGCTGAAGCCACAGGCAGCCATCCGATGTCAACATTGAGAGGGATTATGAATTCAGAGCTGAATAAGGATTCCAAAGAGGGGACCCCGGCATGGGGCCCGTTAAGTGCTGGGAGAGTTCGGATACGATGTTCCCTCCCAAAGCCCATGTGACGGAGGACCTCTAAAAGGAAGGACTCGAGGTACTAAGGGGCACGATCGTGACCCCGATGTCAACCACACAGCCAAAGGTGGCTACACAGGATTCTAAGTAGGAAGGGAGGTTGCCCCCAAGAGTCTCTCAAGGGATCTATGGGGCCGGGGAGGAGGTCCCAAGCCACGCCCACCTCGGATGGGTAAAGCAACCTGGGTGGTGGTGACAGAAACCTTTGGAATCCAACCCAGTCTCTGAGGACCCTGTGACAACCCCTCCCCCCGCCCCCACCCCCATACCCAAGAGATCCAGGGCTAGACTTACCCTGGGATCTTCTTCATCGGGCGGGGGAGCCCTTGGCGCAACTGGGGCCCTCCGCTGCTTCTGGAGGGTCTGGGCTCTCCCGAGTCTGTTGGCCCCAGTTTTGGGGTCACGACGGGCCAACATCTTCGTCTCCTGGGGGTTCTATGACCGCCTTTTTCGGGGGTTGATTGTTGGGTCACCTGAAACACACACAAACACACCCATATCGATGGTGAAGCACACTGGATATTCACACACACCCACAGGAAGCCCCCAGCTAACTCCTTGCCGCTGCGGTCGTGAGGAGACTTCACCACCGGTCGGTCAAGTCTGTGCCTCACACTGTGCTGTGTACACCCTCAGATATTGTGTGTTCCTCTGCCATGATTACCTAGTCCGAGTGTAAACCTCGCCTGCCACGGGGCCCATGGCCTAGGGGTGGGGAGCTGAGCTTTCTGCCCCAAACAATCCACTGATTCTGAAGACAGGACTGAGGTGTATCACGATTCACGCCGGTAGGAGACACGATGATTCTATCTCCCTTGACGGCCAGAATGATGGAAGCCGCAGGGCATGGCGTATGGCACCCTTTGGCAGGTCTGTTTGAAATCAGGGATAAGGGAGGCTTCCTGTCACAACTTGAATCGCTACTCTTGCCATTTCTAATTAGGCAACTTCCAAACACAAATTCATAGAGAGAAGTTTTCCTCCTCTCTATCGCACTAGCAGTTGATGGTCTTTCCTGTTCTATCGTTTTGGCTTTAGCTCCAGCCCCTCTTTATTTATTTTTCTGATATTTTACGCATGCCACACGAACCCGTCCAAACAAACGGTGAACAGGTGCCATAGCGTATCGATTTCTTACACGGCTGAAGGGCAAACCGCCCCTTTTTCAAAACCTCTTTTCCCATTTCCCCACCAATTCAGCACGCTGGTTTACATTTCCTTTCGCATTTCCATCTTGGTCTTATCCCACACGTGGAGACGGGAATGATTTCTCGTTTTCTGTTCCAAGAATTACCAGTAAGCAGAATACATCCTACCCCATCAGCAAGCCCCAGTGTGATCGATTTCTTTCACTCTCCCTCGTCTCTTCCCCCCCAAACCCCGCCCCACCCCTCAGGGACTACGTGAAACAAACAGTTGTTCGGTGAAACTAACCTGAAGTTACAGGTCAGCTTTCTTTCCTCGGCTGGCGCTCAGACGGGCAGGTGCTGGAGCAGCCCCGCTGGAAGCGATGCAGCATCCAGGAAGACCGAGGAAGGGGCGGAGAGGGACCTCTGCTTTCCAGGCTGCCTTTTATACCGCCTCTGGTCTCCGGACGTGGAGGGCACCCTAACCTGATCCATTACAGGTACCTTAATTGCAATTAACTTAATCCAATCACATGACCTGGAGACGTCTGTCTGCACAGCCCACTCTAAGATCATGTTCACCTTTGGCCGACATTCTAAAACCTACGAGTACAGCTGCAAGCTTTGAAGGATAGTTGTTCCCCGTCAGACGTGTGACACTGGTTCGTTTACCCTTGTCTCGTTTTCCGTCTTGATTGCCTTTTGTTTGTCTGTTTGTGTTAAAAAAAAAATGTGGTAAAATAGACGCCTTTTAATTGGGCCGTGTCTACTACATCTCGACGTAGGCCTCAGTGTCATCAAGGAGATTCTCCTGGACACGCCGTCACGGCCATGATCCATCTTCAGAGCTTCTCTTTCTTCCCCACGGTAAGTCTGTCAGCAGAGAACACTGACCACACCCTCATGTGTTTTCTCCTCCAGGAGGCGCTTGGAAACCACCGTGAGTTGGACTGCACTGGGAAACACAGATGAAGAAAGTCAAGACCGCTTTGTCCTTCAGCGCCTGGCTCCCTTTTCAACTCGTCTTGCGACTCCAGGCATTATGCCTGAAAAGTCTCCGGGACGCCTGTGAGGCTCTACTTCCCTGGGTCCCATTGCCATTTCTCTGCATTTGCGAGGATCCACCGGACCTTCTTTGGAACTCCCCCGTCGGTGAACTTTGGTGCCACGTCCCCTAATTCTGTCCTTGGTCATCTGCACCTGCACGGGTTAGGCTCCATGTTCCATGGACGGGAAGAGACAGGCAGGAGTCGGAATGCTTAACCGACACACTGGGGCATTTTCTCCTGTAGCCCAAGTGACCCCATGGTCTGGTCGAGCTTTGGAACCGGTCGCGTCCCCCTCGACACTGCACCCGACTCCCAGTTTCTCAATCTTGTTGGCCCCCCGGCGACCTCCGGTTCGATGAATTGCACCTGCTGAAACTCGAGTTCCCTTTGACTTGCGCTTCATGAATTATTCGTGATTCAGGTTGGAACCCCAGCTTACGACCCCCTGTAGGCCGTTCTCTGAGCTTTCCGGTCACATCGTTTCCTTTCACGCTCTTTGGTTCATCGTGGTCCTGCTCGTTCTGCTGTCAGAGGAGCAGAGAGTTGATCTTCTTGATTCTGGATACTGATACTTTCTAGGTGATCTGGATAAGCAAGATGACGACCCTCAAGAGCGGCGGAAAGGGAGCAGCCATTTGGTGGGCCGCAGGGAATCCCGCTCAGTTCCCAGGCCTCCTAGATGTGGAATCCTGGTCAGAGTTGTTCGCAGGTCAGAGAATGGAGATAGCCTGTGCATGATGGGATAGCCCTGCCTAGATCGTTCAGTGAGTCTCTAGCTCAGCTACTCTCAGGATCGGGGGGAGGACCGTGGAAAGGCCCGGTGTCAGACATCCGGAAAGAAGACGGGATGAATGTCTTACCTCTGAAGTACATCCCGAATCTGGGAGTTAACTTCAGCTTTGCTGGGGTCTATTTGGCGAATGACAGTGTGCCTGGTGCATACGCACATCCGGCAGCCACTTCATGGGGGCGTCGCAATTGGAACCACGCTCCTGCCGTCGGCGTTTGAGCCAAATGGGGACCCGTGGTGCAAGCAACGCTCCCCACGTGTTAGCGTGCGTGAGATTCAGCTGGCGGCATTTTACTAGGTGCGTGTTGGTAGAGTGGGGCTGAGGTTTGCTTGCTCCTGTGGATGTAGAAGAAGTCAAAGGGCCTGCCCAGCCCTGCGGTCCCCTCAGTCAACTCTGTTTCGGAGACATAACGATTTGGATTGCTAACAAGTCAGGAAAGTTTCAAGCCCTTGGAAGATCAGTTAAACACCAACACGGAATGAGAGTCAAAAGACAATATGTCATCTTTTTGAGAATTTTACTCACTTCAAGCACATGAAACACACATATTGACAAAGGCATGCCAGAGCCCAGTTTTCGAGGCCGAGGAAGGACCCCGAGAGCGCGCAGCGCAGCAGGCTTCCCAGCGTCCCAAACACTGCTCTCGGGGCGGGGCTCAGCGGAAGGGCTGCACCTCTCAGTGTTCCCAAACTTTTCCCTTATTCAGTCATCTAGAGAGCAAAAACACAGTCATTCCCCAGTTTCCTATTGACGTCCCAGCAGAAGTCTGACTCCTGCGCGTCGCCCAGTTTCTCAGGCAACCAATCACTGGCACGGAAGCTTTTCCTGGCGCGTTTCCGGAGAGCCATGTGAACTACAATGTCCCTCACCAGAATTCAATGAGGCAGAGTCCCTGCATCGGCTCCCTGCCTGGCCTGGGCTAACACATCCGCAGAAGCGCCACAGCCAGGGAGCTTCGGAGTCACCGCAGAGAGTCTGCTCGCTGCTCTGCGCTCCTCAGTCCCACAGTCCCCTCCAAGTCACGGGAGCGGGAGGCCAAGGAGCCCCTGCCACCTGCAGTCTCACTCCAGGTCAAAATCACTGTCCTCTGAGGAGGAGGAAACCTGAAGGTCCTCATAGAGGACACTCGGTGGGACACGAACACCGGGACCCTGAGACTTCTCTGAGACATGAGGGCTCTGAGCGAGGAAGGCTCCCGGCTTCTCAGGAGAGTGAAATGAGGGAGCTGTCAGGAGGCTGGAGCTCCACCATCCATTGTCCAGTCTCCGGAAGAGCACTCTGAGAGGCTGGGCCCCGCCATGGCTGGCCGCTGGGTGACGGGACACGGTGCAGGCCTGGGCAGTAGGCAGGCAAGGTCTGCTGTGCGGAGGCTGCCGGTCGATGCTGGGCACCTGGGCGGGTGTCCTCCGGCCCATCTGGGGCGACGTACTCGCTCCAAGTTCGGTTGCGGCCGGCGGAGGTTGGAGAGTGTCCCGTGCCCCGAGCTCACCTCCCTGGATGGCGTCTTCGGGGATCTGGAAGGGACCCAGTCTCGGTATCTTGGGGAAGTTCAGGCAAGCCTGAATCGGAGCCTGGGCAGGTCTCTTGGCTCCTGGCCTGAAGCTGAGATTGGAGCCTGGGCCCAAGCTGCGTGTGGCGGCTGGTGGGCAGGGCTGTGAGGTCAGCGCGGGACGTCTGTCTTGTGCCCGGGGGCTGATGGCCTGGAGCAGGCCGTGGGTTTGGGAGGCAGCCTGGGGAACTTCTCGGCAGCCACCCTCCGGGCTGCTGTGAGTGGGCTTCACCACGAGGAAAGGCCCCGGGCCCTGGTGCCTGACTGCAGGCTGAGGGATGGGGGCCGCAGCCCCTGTCTGTCGAAGACTAGAGGAGGAGCTCACACTGGCTTTTCTGAGGGGAGACAGTGAAGCCAAGACGGAACCCCTGTCAGACATTTCGGTAGCTGAGCCATCAGTGAGGACAGGGTCCACGCGTGGCCTCTTACTGGTTGTGTGGAGCGGCACTGGCCTGCTTGCAACCTGAAAGACAGGAAACCACACACGTTACAAGTTCCTCTGCATGGAGCCGAAACGAAAATCGGCCACTTCCAAAGACGAGGGGCACGCGCCATGAAATTCTCCATACAGAATCGACAGGCGGTCCTTGGAAGTAGGGACAGACCCTCCACCTGAGTGCTGATCAGGACAAGACTCGTGAAAGATGCGCTCTCGAGCTATGTGTAGCTGATCCGAGCACACCATTGTTCAAAAGAACAATGTCTTGGGCATTAACTGGATCGGAGTGCCTCCACTCAGCCTTCCCTGAAGTGGAAGGGACTAATGCCCTTCTGAAGGCAGGTTGGTGGCTCAAGGGTTCTCAGGGGGTGTTCTCTGAAAAGCTGCATGTTCCTGGGTTTAGCCCTCTCCATGTTTGGGGCCTCTGAGGGACGAATTTCCTCACGCCGCCAGGAACATGTTGTTGGCAGGCTTGCCGTAATTGGACAGAAAGAAAGCAACGGGAAATAAGGCATCCTCAGATGCCTTCACCTGCAATCCAACTGACCTGGAAGGATGGTGGAGTCCCTGACCCCAAGAAGGCAAGAAAGAGGGGTTCCCCGATTCCCTCCCGCAGCCGGGAAGCCGAAAGGAAATCAACCAGTGTGACCTAGAGGAGAAAAAGACCAGGGGCCCGGGGTGACACTCACCCTCAGATCATCACAAGATTCCGTGGATCCTCTTCGATTTGGCAGCGGCTTCTCTGGAGGTTTCCCGGAAAATATCCGGAGGAGAGCCTTCCTCTGCGGGTCTTGCTGCCTGCAGAACAGAAAAAGGTCAGGCCGTGCCCCCTGGTTTTCCCCGGGAGACAGGGAGAACCCTGTCTGGGGCCCAGGCCCATTCCGTGTTGCGTGACACAGAAATGGACATCTGGTGCCCTTTCCGCCTCTGCACCTTCCCTCACCTGCCAACCTTCCCGTCCTCCTGGTGGCCCTCTAGGCTTCCCAACTAAGGACTGTGATTTGGACTCCATTGCTTTTCCCCCTGTCATGGGGAACCTGCACGAAGCGCCCCCGCCTCTCCCCGTCCCCGAGTCTCCCAGAGCCAGAGGGGCTCTTGGGTGTGGAAGAACGGAGGACAAGGAGCTGCGCTCTATTTCCTGCAGCGTTCCTTCCCTGGACCGGAGACGGAAAGGCACACGGTGTGCAGGTGCAGAGACACCATGTCCTTAGGAGGCAGTACTCTCAGAGTGGTGAAAACCCCTCCCACCGCTCACCTTGGTCTCTCTTCCTTCTCTCCCTTATCCTTGTTCAAGGGCCCCGGGTTCGCCTCCACCGGGGGCTTCCACGGTTTCAGGTTTTCCTTCCCTTCCTTCTTCCCGAAGGTCTGTGGAACCAGGGCTGCCTTCCAGCACTTCATGGGGCACCTTTTACTTCTGGCCGTGTGGCCAAAGGCCCCGCAGTCTTTGCACTTGAGCTGTGGGTGGAAAGGAAGTGATGTCAGTGAGTGAGCTGAAGCCACAGGCAGCCATCCGATGTCAACATTGAGAGGGATTATGAATTCAGAGCTGAATAAGGATTCCAAAGAGGGGACCCCGGCATGGGGCCCGTTAAGTGCTGGGAGAGTTCGGATACGATGTTCCCTCCCAAAGCCCATGTGACGGAGGACCTCTAAAAGGAAGGACTCGAGGTACTAAGGGGCACGATCGTGACCCCGATGTCAACCACACAGCCAAAGGTGGCTACACAGGATTCTAAGTAGGAAGGGAGGTTGCCCCCAAGAGTCTCTCAAGGGATCTATGGGGCCGGGGAGGAGGTCCCAAGCCACGCCCACCTCGGATGGGTAAAGCAACCTGGGTGGTGGTGACAGAAACCTTTGGAATCCAACCCAGTCTCTGAGGACCCTGTGACAACCCCTCCCCCCGCCCCCACCCCCATACCCAAGAGATCCAGGGCTAGACTTACCCTGGGATCTTCTTCATCGGGCGGGGGAGCCCTTGGCGCAACTGGGGCCCTCCGCTGCTTCTGGAGGGTCTGGGCTCTCCCGAGTCTGTTGGCCCCAGTTTTGGGGTCACGACGGGCCAACATCTTCGTCTCCTGGGGGTTCTATGACCGCCTTTTTCGGGGGTTGATTGTTGGGTCACCTGAAACACACACAAACACACCCATATCGATGGTGAAGCACACTGGATATTCACACACACCCACAGGAAGCCCCCAGCTAACTCCTTGCCGCTGCGGTCGTGAGGAGACTTCACCACCGGTCGGTCAAGTCTGTGCCTCACACTGTGCTGTGTACACCCTCAGATATTGTGTGTTCCTCTGCCATGATTACCTAGTCCGAGTGTAAACCTCGCCTGCCACGGGGCCCATGGCCTAGGGGTGGGGAGCTGAGCTTTCTGCCCCAAACAATCCACTGATTCTGAAGACAGGACTGAGGTGTATCACGATTCACGCCGGTAGGAGACACGATGATTCTATCTCCCTTGACGGCCAGAATGATGGAAGCCGCAGGGCATGGCGTATGGCACCCTTTGGCAGGTCTGTTTGAAATCAGGGATAAGGGAGGCTTCCTGTCACAACTTGAATCGCTACTCTTGCCATTTCTAATTAGGCAACTTCCAAACACAAATTCATAGAGAGAAGTTTTCCTCCTCTCTATCGCACTAGCAGTTGATGGTCTTTCCTGTTCTATCGTTTTGGCTTTAGCTCCAGCCCCTCTTTATTTATTTTTCTGATATTTTACGCATGCCACACGAACCCGTCCAAACAAACGGTGAACAGGTGCCATAGCGTATCGATTTCTTACACGGCTGAAGGGCAAACTGCCCCTTTTTCAAAACCTCTTTTCCCATTTCCCCACCAATTCAGCACGCTGGTTTACATTTCCTTTCGCATTTCCATCTTGGTCTTATCCCACACGTGGAGACGGGAATGATTTCTCGTTTTCTGTTCCAAGAATTACCAGTAAGCAGAATACATCCTACCCCATCAGCAAGCCCCAGTGTGATCGATTTCTTTCACTCTCCCTCGTCTCTTCCCCCCCAAACCCCGCCCCACCCCTCAGGGACTACGTGAAACAAACAGTTGTTCGGTGAAACTAACCTGAAGTTACAGGTCAGCTTTCTTTCCTCGGCTGGCGCTCAGACGGGCAGGTGCTGGAGCAGCCCCGCTGGAAGCGATGCAGCATCCAGGAAGACCGAGGAAGGGGCGGAGAGGGACCTCTGCTTTCCAGGCTGCCTTTTATACCGCCTCTGGTCTCCGGACGTGGAGGGCACCCTAACCTGATCCATTACAGGTACCTTAATTGCAATTAACTTAATCCAATCACATGACCTGGAGACGTCTGTCTGCACAGCCCACTCTAAGATCATGTTCACCTTTGGCCGACATTCTAAAACCTACGAGTACAGCTGCAAGCTTTGAAGGATAGTTGTTCCCCGTCAGACGTGTGACACTGGTTCGTTTACCCTTGTCTCGTTTTCCGTCTTGATTGCCTTTTGTTTGTCTGTTTGTGTTAAAAAAAAAATGTGGTAAAATAGACGCCTTTTAATTGGGCCGTGTCTACTACATCTCGACGTAGGCCTCAGTGTCATCAAGGAGATTCTCCTGGACACGCCGTCACGGCCATGATCCATCTTCAGAGCTTCTCTTTCTTCCCCACGGTAAGTCTGTCAGCAGAGAACACTGACCACACCCTCATGTGTTTTCTCCTCCAGGAGGCGCTTGGAAACCACCGTGAGTTGGACTGCACTGGGAAACACAGATGAAGAAAGTCAAGACCGCTTTGTCCTTCAGCGCCTGGCTCCCTTTTCAACTCGTCTTGCGACTCCAGGCATTATGCCTGAAAAGTCTCCGGGACGCCTGTGAGGCTCTACTTCCCTGGGTCCCATTGCCATTTCTCTGCATTTGCGAGGATCCACCGGACCTTCTTTGGAACTCCCCCGTCGGTGAACTTTGGTGCCACGTCCCCTAATTCTGTCCTTGGTCATCTGCACCTGCACGGGTTAGGCTCCATGTTCCATGGACGGGAAGAGACAGGCAGGAGTCGGAATGCTTAACCGACACACTGGGGCATTTTCTCCTGTAGCCCAAGTGACCCCATGGTCTGGTCGAGCTTTGGAACCGGTCGCGTCCCCCTCGACACTGCACCCGACTCCCAGTTTCTCAATCTTGTTGGCCCCCCGGCGACCTCCGGTTCGATGAATTGCACCTGCTGAAACTCGAGTTCCCTTTGACTTGCGCTTCATGAATTATTCGTGATTCAGGTTGGAACCCCAGCTTACGACCCCCTGTAGGCCGTTCTCTGAGCTTTCCGGTCACATCGTTTCCTTTCACGCTCTTTGGTTCATCGTGGTCCTGCTCGTTCTGCTGTCAGAGGAGCAGAGAGTTGATCTTCTTGATTCTGGATACTGATACTTTCTAGGTGATCTGGATAAGCAAGATGACGACCCTCAAGAGCGGCGGAAAGGGAGCAGCCATTTGGTGGGCCGCAGGGAATCCCGCTCAGTTCCCAGGCCTCCTAGATGTGGAATCCTGGTCAGAGTTGTTCGCAGGTCAGAGAATGGAGATAGCCTGTGCATGATGGGATAGCCCTGCCTAGATCGTTCAGTGAGTCTCTAGCTCAGCTACTCTCAGGATCGGGGGGAGGACCGTGGAAAGGCCCGGTGTCAGACATCCGGAAAGAAGACGGGATGAATGTCTTACCTCTGAAGTACATCCCGAATCTGGGAGTTAACTTCAGCTTTGCTGGGGTCTATTTGGCGAATGACAGTGTGCCTGGTGCATACGCACATCCGGCAGCCACTTCATGGGGGCGTCGCAATTGGAACCACGCTCCTGCCGTCGGCGTTTGAGCCAAATGGGGACCCGTGGTGCAAGCAACGCTCCCCACGTGTTAGCGTGCGTGAGATTCAGCTGGCGGCATTTTACTAGGTGCGTGTTGGTAGAGTGGGGCTGAGGTTTGCTTGCTCCTGTGGATGTAGAAGAAGTCAAAGGGCCTGCCCAGCCCTGCGGTCCCCTCAGTCAACTCTGTTTCGGAGACATAACGATTTGGATTGCTAACAAGTCAGGAAAGTTTCAAGCCCTTGGAAGATCAGTTAAACACCAACACGGAATGAGAGTCAACAGACAATATGTCATCTTTTTGAGAATTTTACTCATTTCAAGCACATGAAACACACATATTGACAAAGGCATGCCAGAGCCCAGTTTTCGAGGCCGAGGAAGGACCCCGAGAGCGCGCAGCGCAGCAGGCTTCCCAGCGTCCCAAACACTGCTCTCGGGGCGGGGCTCAGCGGAAGGGCTGCACCTCTCAGTGTTCCCAAACTTTTCCCTTATTCAGTCATCTAGAGAGCAAAAACACAGTCATTCCCCAGTTTCCTATTGACGTCCCAGCAGAAGTCTGACTCCTGCGCGTCGCCCAGTTTCTCAGGCAACCAATCACTGGCACGGAAGCTTTTCCTGGCGCGTTTCCGGAGAGCCATGTGAACTACAATGTCCCTCACCAGAATTCAATGAGGCAGAGTCCCTGCATCGGCTCCCTGCCTGGCCTGGGCTAACACATCCGCAGAAGCGCCACAGCCAGGGAGCTTCGGAGTCACCGCAGAGAGTCTGCTCGCTGCTCTGCGCTCCTCAGTCCCACAGTCCCCTCCAAGTCACGGGAGCGGGAGGCCAAGGAGCCCCTGCCACCTGCAGTCTCACTCCAGGTCAAAATCACTGTCCTCTGAGGAGGAGGAAACCTGAAGGTCCTCATAGAGGACACTCGGTGGGACACGAACACCGGGACCCTGAGACTTCTCTGAGACATGAGGGCTCTGAGCGAGGAAGGCTCCCGGCTTCTCAGGAGAGTGAAATGAGGGAGCTGTCAGGAGGCTGGAGCTCCACCATCCATTGTCCAGTCTCCGGAAGAGCACTCTGAGAGGCTGGGCCCCGCCATGGCTGGCCGCTGGGTGACGGGACACGGTGCAGGCCTGGGCAGTAGGCAGGCAAGGTCTGCTGTGCGGAGGCTGCCGGTCGATGCTGGGCACCTGGGCGGGTGTCCTCCGGCCCATCTGGGGCGACGTACTCGCTCCAAGTTCGGTTGCGGCCGGCGGAGGTTGGAGAGTGTCCCGTGCCCCGAGCTCACCTCCCTGGATGGCGTCTTCGGGGATCTGGAAGGGACCCAGTCTCGGTATCTTGGGGAAGTTCAGGCAAGCCTGAATCGGAGCCTGGGCAGGTCTCTTGGCTCCTGGCCTGAAGCTGAGATTGGAGCCTAGGCCCAAGCTGCGTGTGGCGGCTGGTGGGCAGGGCTGTGAGGTCAGCGCGGGACGTCTGTCTTGTGCCCGGGGGCTGATGGCCTGGAGCAGGCCGTGGGTTTGGGAGGCAGCCTGGGGAACTTCTCGGCAGCCACCCTCCGGGCTGCTGTGAGTGGGCTTCACCACGAGGAAAGGCCCCGGGCCCTGGTGCCTGACTGCAGGCTGAGGGATGGGGGCCGCAGCCCCTGTCTGTCGAAGACTAGAGGAGGAGCTCACACTGGCTTTTCTGAGGGGAGACAGTGAAGCCAAGACGGAACCCCTGTCAGACATTTCGGTAGCTGAGCCATAAGTGAGGACAGGGTCCACGCGTGGCCTCTTACTGGTTGTGTGGAGCGGCACTGGCCTGCTTGCAACCTGAAAGACAGGAAACCACACACGTTACAAGTTCCTCTGCATGGAGCCGAAACGAAAATCGGCCACTTCCAAAGACGAGGGGCACGCGCCATGAAATTCTCCATACAGAATCGACAGGCGGTCCTTGGAAGTAGGGACAGACCCTCCACCTGAGTGCTGATCAGGACAAGACTCGTGAAAGATGCGCTCTCGAGCTATGTGTAGCTGATCCGAGCACACCATTGTTCAAAAGAACAATGTCTTGGGCATTAACTGGATCGGAGTGCCTCCACTCAGCCTTCCCTGAAGTGGAAGGGACTAATGCCCTTCTGAAGGCAGGTTGGTGGCTCAAGGGTTCTCAGGGGGTGTTCTCTGAAAAGGTGCATGTTCCTGGGTTTAGCCCTCTCCATGTTTGGGGCCTCTGAGGGACGAATTTCCTCACGCCGCCAGGAACATGTTGTTGGCAGGCTTGCCGTAATTGGACAGAAAGAAAGCAACGGGAAATAAGGCATCCTCAGATGCCTTCACCTGCAATCCAACTGACCTGGAAGGATGGTGGAGTCCCTGACCCCAAGAAGGCAAGAAAGAGGGGTTCCCCGATTCCCTCCCGCAGCCGGGAAGCCGAAAGGAAATCAACCAGTGTGACCTAGAGGAGAAAAAGACCAGGGGCCCGGGGTGACACTCACCCTCAGATCATCACAAGATTCCGTGGATCCTCTTCGATTTGGCAGCGGCTTCTCTGGAGGTTTCCCGGAAAATATCCGGAGGAGAGCCTTCCTCTGCGGGTCTTGCTGCCTGCAGAACAGAAAAAGGTCAGGCCGTGCCCCCTGGTTTTCCCCGGGAGACAGGGAGAACCCTGTCTGGGGCCCAGGCCCATTCCGTGTTGCGTGACACAGAAATGGACATCTGGTGCCCTTTCCGCCTCTGCACCTTCCCTCACCTGCCAACCTTCCCGTCCTCCTGGTGGCCCTCTAGGCTTCCCAACTAAGGACTGTGATTTGGACTCCATTGCTTTTCCCCCTGTCATGGGGAACCTGCACGAAGCGCCCCCGCCTCTCCCCGTCCCCGAGTCTCCCAGAGCCAGAGGGGCTCTTGGGTGTGGAAGAACGGAGGACAAGGAGCTGCGCTCTATTTCCTGCAGCGTTCCTTCCCTGGACCGGAGACGGAAAGGCACACGGTGTGCAGGTGCAGAGACACCATGTCCTTAGGAGGCAGTACTCTCAGAGTGGTGAAAACCCCTCCCACCGCTCACCTTGGTCTCTCTTCCTTCTCTCCCTTATCCTTGTTCAAGGGCCCCGGGTTCGCCTCCACCGGGGGCTTCCACGGTTTCAGGTTTTCCTTCCCTTCCTTCTTCCCGAAGGTCTGTGGAACCAGGGCTGCCTTCCAGCACTTCATGGGGCACCTTTTACTTCTGGCCGTGTGGCCAAAGGCCCCGCAGTCTTTGCACTTGAGCTGTGGGTGGAAAGGAAGTGATGTCAGTGAGTGAGCTGAAGCCACAGGCAGCCATCCGATGTCAACATTGAGAGGGATTATGAATTCAGAGCTGAATAAGGATTCCAAAGAGGGGACCCCGGCATGGGGCCCGTTAAGTGCTGGGAGAGTTCGGATACGATGTTCCCTCCCAAAGCCCATGTGACGGAGGACCTCTAAAAGGAAGGACTCGAGGTACTAAGGGGCACGATCGTGACCCCGATGTCAACCACACAGCCAAAGGTGGCTACACAGGATTCTAAGTAGGAAGGGAGGTTGCCCCCAAGAGTCTCTCAAGGGATCTATGGGGCCGGGGAGGAGGTCCCAAGCCACGCCCACCTCGGATGGGTAAAGCAACCTGGGTGGTGGTGACAGAAACCTTTGGAATCCAACCCAGTCTCTGAGGACCCTGTGACAACCCCTCCCCCCGCCCCCACCCCCATACCCAAGAGATCCAGGGCTAGACTTACCCTGGGATCTTCTTCATCGGGCGGGGGAGCCCTTGGCGCAACTGGGGCCCTCCGCTGCTTCTGGAGGGTCTGGGCTCTCCCGAGTCTGTTGGCCCCAGTTTTGGGGTCACGACGGGCCAACATCTTCGTCTCCTGGGGGTTCTATGACCGCCTTTTTCGGGGGTTGATTGTTGGGTCACCTGAAACACACACAAACACACCCATATCGATGGTGAAGCACACTGGATATTCACACACACCCACAGGAAGCCCCCAGCTAACTCCTTGCCGCTGCGGTCGTGAGGAGACTTCACCACCGGTCGGTCAAGTCTGTGCCTCACACTGTGCTGTGTACACCCTCAGATATTGTGTGTTCCTCTGCCATGATTACCTAGTCCGAGTGTAAACCTCGCCTGCCACGGGGCCCATGGCCTAGGGGTGGGGAGCTGAGCTTTCTGCCCCAAACAATCCACTGATTCTGAAGACAGGACTGAGGTGTATCACGATTCACGCCGGTAGGAGACACGATGATTCTATCTCCCTTGACGGCCAGAATGATGGAAGCCGCAGGGCATGGCGTATGGCACCCTTTGGCAGGTCTGTTTGAAATCAGGGATAAGGGAGGCTTCCTGTCACAACTTGAATCGCTACTCTTGCCATTTCTAATTAGGCAACTTCCAAACACAAATTCATAGAGAGAAGTTTTCTTCCTCTCTATCGCACTAGCAGGTGATGGTCTTTCCTGTTCTATCGTTTTGGCTTTAGCTCCAGCCCCTCTTTATTTATTTTTCTGATATTTTACGCATGCCACACGAACCCGTCCAAACAAACGGTGAACAGGTGCCATAGCGTATCGATTTCTTACACGGCTGAAGGGCAAACCGCCCCTTTTTCAAAACCTCTTTTCCCATTTCCCCACCAATTCAGCACGCTGGTTTACATTTCCTTTCGCATTTCCATCTTGGTCTTATCCCACACGTGGAGACGGGAATGATTTCTCGTTTTCTGTTCCAAGAATTACCAGTAAGCAGAATACATCCTACCCCATCAGCAAGCCCCAGTGTGATCGATTTCTTTCACTCTCCCTCGTCTCTTCCCCCCCAAACCCCGCCCCACCCCTCAGGGACTACGTGAAACAAACAGTTGTTCGGTGAAACTAACCTGAAGTTACAGGTCAGCTTTCTTTCCTCGGCTGGCGCTCAGACGGGCAGGTGCTGGAGCAGCCCCGCTGGAAGCGATGCAGCATCCAGGAAGACCGAGGAAGGGGCGGAGAGGGACCTCTGCTTTCCAGGCTGCCTTTTATACCGCCTCTGGTCTCCGGACGTGGAGGGCACCCTAACCTGATCCATTACAGGTACCTTAATTGCAATTAACTTAATCCAATCACATGACCTGGAGACGTCTGTCTGCACAGCCCACTCTAAGATCATGTTCACCTTTGGCCGACATTCTAAAACCTACGAGTACAGCTGCAAGCTTCGAAGGATAGTTGTTCCCCGTCAGACGTGTGACACTGGTTCGTTTACCCTTGTCTCGTTTTCCGTCTTGATTGCCTTTTGTTTGTCTGTTCGTGTTAAAAAAAAAAATGTGGTAAAATAGACGCCTTTTAATTGGGCCGTGTCTACTACATCTCGACGTAGGCCTCAGTGTCATCAAGGAGATTCTCCTGGACACGCCGTCACGGCCATGATCCATCTTCAGAGCTTCTCTTTCTTCCCCACGGTAAGTCTGTCAGCAGAGAACACTGACCACACCCTCATGTGTTTTCTCCTCCAGGAGGCGCTTGGAAACCACCGTGAGTTGGACTGCACTGGGAAACACAGATGAAGAAAGTCAAGACCGCTTTGTCCTTCAGCGCCTGGCTCCCTTTTCAACTCGTCTTGCGACTCCAGGCATTATGCCTGAAAAGTCTCCGGGACGCCTGTGAGGCTCTACTTCCCTGGGTCCCATTGCCATTTCTCTGCATTTGCGAGGATCCACCGGACCTTCTTTGGAACTCCCCCGTCGGTGAACTTTGGTGCCACGTCCCCTAATTCTGTCCTTGGTCATCTGCACCTGCACGGGTTAGGCTCCATGTTCCATGGACGGGAAGAGACAGGCAGGAGTCGGAATGCTTAACCGACACACTGGGGCATTTTCTCCTGTAGCCCAAGTGACCCCATGGTCTGGTCGAGCTTTGGAACCGGTCGCGTCCCCCTCGACACTGCACCCGACTCCCAGTTTCTCAATCTTGTTGGCCCCCCGGCGACCTCCGGTTCGATGAATTGCACCTGCTGAAACTCGAGTTCCCTTTGACTTGCGCTTCATGAATTATTCGTGATTCAGGTTGGAACCCCAGCTTACGACCCCCTGTAGGCCGTTCTCTGAGCTTTCCGGTCACATCGTTTCCTTTCACGCTCTTTGGTTCATCGTGGTCCTGCTCGTTCTGCTGTCAGAGGAGCAGAGAGTTGATCTTCTTGATTCTGGATACTGATACATTCTAGGTGATCTGGATAAGCAAGATGACGACCCTCAAGAGCGGCGGAAAGGGAGCAGCCATGTGGTGGGCCGCAGGGAATCCCGCTCAGTTCCCAGGGCTCCTAGATGTGGAATCCTGGTCAGAGTTGTTCCCAGGTCAGAGAATGGAGATAGCCTGTGCATGATGGGATAGCCCTGCCTAGATCGTTCAGTGAGTCTCTAGCTCAGCTACTCTTAGGATCGGGGGGAGGACCGTGGAAAGGCCCGGTGTCAGACATCCGGAAAGAAGACGGGATGAATGTCTTACCTCTGAAGTACATCCCGAATCTGGGAGTTAACTTCAGCTTTGCTGGGGTCTACTTGGCGAATGACAGCGTGCCTGGTGCATACGCACATCCGGCAGCCACTTCATGGGGGCCGTCGCAATTGGAACCACGCACCTGGCGTCGGCGTTTGAGCCAAATGGGGACCCGTGGTGCAAGCAACCCTCCCCACGTGTTAGCGTGCGTGAGATTCAGCTGGCGGCATTTTACTAGGTGCGTGTTGGTAGAGTGGGGCTGAGGTTTGCTTGCTCCTGTGGATGTAGAAGAAGTCAAAGGGCCTGCCCAGCCCTGCGGTCCCCTCAGTCAACTCTGTTTCGGAGACATAACGATTTGGATTGCTAACAAGTCAGGAAAGTTTCAAGCCCTTGGAAGATCAGTTAAACACAAACACGGAATGAGAGTCAACAGACAATATGTCATCTTTTTGAGAATTTTACTCACTTCAAGCACATGAAACACACATATTGACAAAGGCATGCCAGAGCCCAGTTTTCGAGGCCGAGGAAGGACCCCGAGAGCGCGCAGCGCAGCAGGCTTCCCAGCGTCCCAAACACTGCTCTCGGGGCGGGGCGCAGCGGAAGGGCTGCACCTCTCAGTGTTCCCAAACTTTTCCCTTATTCAGTCATCTAGAGAGCAAAAACTCAGTCATTCCCCAGTTTCCTATTGACGTCCCAGCAGAAGTCTGACTCCTGCGCGTCGCCCAGTTTCTCAGGCAACCAATCACTGGCACGGAAGCTTTTCCTGGCGCGTTTCCGGAGAGCCATGTGAACTACAATGTCCCTCACCAGAATTCAATGAGGCAGAGTCCCTGCATCGGCTCCCTGCCTGGCCTGGGCTAACACATCCGCAGAAGCGCCACAGCCAGGGAGCTTCGGAGTCACCGCAGAGAGTCTGCTCGCTGCTCTGCGCTCCTCAGTCCCACAGTCCCCTCCAAGTCACGGGAGCGGGAGGCCAAGGAGCCCCTGCCACCTGCAGTCTCACTCCAGGTCAAAATCACTGTCCTCTGAGGAGGAGGAAACCTGAAGGTCCTCATAGAGGACACTCGGTGGGACACGAACACCGGGACCCTGAGACTTCTCTGAGACATGAGGGCTCTGAGCGAGGAAGGCTCCCGGCTTCTCAGGAGAGTGAAATGAGGGAGCTGTCAGGAGGCTGGAGCTCCACCATCCATTGTCCAGTCTCCGGAAGAGCACTCTGAGAGGCTGGGCCCCGCCATGGCTGGCCGCTGGGTGACGGGACACGGTGCAGGCCTGGGCAGTAGGCAGGCAAGGTCTGCTGTGCGGAGGCTGCCGGTCGATGCTGGGCACCTGGGCGGGTGTCCTCCGGCCCATCTGGGGCGACGTACTCGCTCCAAGTTCGGTTGCGGCCGGCGGAGGTTGGAGAGCGTCCCGTGCCCCGAGCTCACCTCCCTGGATGGCGTCTTCGGGGATCTGGAAGGGACCCAGTCTCGGTATCTTGGGGAAGTTCAGGCAAGCCTGAATCGGAGCCTGGGCAGGTCTCTTGGCTCCTGGCCTGAAGCTGAGATTGGAGCCTAGGCCCAAGCTGCGTGTGGCGGCTGGTGGGCAGGGCTGTGAGGTCAGCGCGGGACGTCTGTCTTGTGCCCGGGGGCTGATGGCCTGGAGCAGGCCGTGGGTTTGGGAGGCAGCCTGGGGAACTTCTCGGCAGCCACCCTCCGGGCTGCTGTGAGTGGGCTTCACCACGAGGAAAGGCCCCGGGCCCTGGTGCCTGACTGCAGGCTGAGGGATGGGGGCCGCAGCCCCTGTCTGTCGAAGACTAGAGGAGGAGCTCACACTGGCTTTTCTGAGGGGAGACAGTGAAGCCAAGACGGAACCCCTGTCAGACATTTCGGTAGCTGAGCCATCAGTGAGGACAGGGTCCACGCGTGGCCTCTTACTGGTTGTGTGGAGCGGCACTGGCCTGCTTGCAACCTGAAAGACAGGAAACCACACACGTTACAAGTTCCTCTGCATGGAGCCGAAACGAAAATCAGCCACTTCCAAAGACGAGGGGCACGCGCCATGAAATTCTCCATACAGAATCGACAGGCGGTCCTTGGAAGTAGGGACAGACCCTCCACCTGAGTGCTGATCAGGACAAGACTCATGAAAGATGCGCTCTCGAGCTATGTGTAGCTGATCCGAGCACACCATTGTTCAAAAGAACAATGTCTTGGGCATTAACTGGATCGGAGTGCCTCCACTCAGCCTTCCCTGAAGTGGAAGGGACTAATGCCCTTCTGAAGGCAGGTTGGTGGCTCAAGGGTTCTCAGGGGGTGTTCTCTGAAAAGCTGCATGTTCCTGGGTTTAGCCCTCTCCATGTTTGGGGCCTCTGAGGGACGAATTTCCTCACGCCGCCAGGAACATGTTGTTGGCAGGCTTGCCGTAATTGGACAGAAAGAAAGCAACGGGAAATAAGGCATCCTCAGATGCCTTCACCTGCAATCCAACTGACCTGGAAGGATGGTGGAGTCCCTGACCCCAAGAAGGCAAGAAAGAGGGGTTCCCCGATTCCCTCCCGCAGCCGGGAAGCCGAAAGGAAATCAACCAGTGTGACCTAGAGGAGAAAAAGACCAGGGGCCCGGGGTGACACTCACCCTCAGATCATCACAAGATTCCGTGGATCCTCTTCGATTTGGCAGCGGCTTCTCTGGAGGTTTCCCGGAAAATATCCGGAGGAGAGCCTTCCTCTGCGGGTCTTGCTGCCTGCAGAACAGAAAAAGGTCAGGCCGTGCCCCCTGGTTTTCCCCGGGAGACAGGGAGAACCCTGTCTGGGGCCCAGGCCCATTCCGTGTTGCGTGACACAGAAATGGACATCTGGTGCCCTTTCCGCCTCTGCACCTTCCCTCACCTGCCAACCTTCCCGTCCTCCTGGTGGCCCTCTAGGCTTCCCAACTAAGGACTGTGATTTGGACTCCATTGCTTTTCCCCCTGTCATGGGGAACCTGCACGAAGCGCCCCCGCCTCTCCCCGTCCCCGAGTCTCCCAGAGCCAGAGGGGCTCTTGGGTGTGGAAGAACGGAGGACAAGGAGCTGCGCTCTATTTCCTGCAGCGTTCCTTCCCTGGACCGGAGACGGAAAGGCACACGGTGTGCAGGTGCAGAGACACCATGTCCTTAGGAGGCAGTACTCTCAGAGTGGTGAAAACCCCTCCCACCGCTCACCTTGGTCTCTCTTCCTTCTCTCCCTTATCCTTGTTCAAGGGCCCCGGGTTCGCCTCCACCGGGGGCTTCCACGGTTTCAGGTTTTCCTTCCCTTCCTTCTTCCCGAAGGTCTGTGGAACCAGGGCTGCCTTCCAGCACTTCATGGGGCACCTGGTACTTCTGGCCGTGTGGCCAAAGGCCCCGCAGTCTTTGCACTTGAGCTGTGGGTGGAAAGGAAGTGATGTCAGTGAGTGAGCTGAAGCCACAGGCAGCCATCCGATGTCAACATTGAGAGGGATTATGAATTCAGAGCTGAATAAGGATTCCAAAGAGGGGACCCCGGCATGGGGCCCGTTAAGTGCTGGGAGAGTTCGGATACGATGTTCCCTCCCAAAGCCCATGTGACGGAGGACCTCTAAAAGGAAGGACTCGAGGTACTAAGGGGCACGATCGTGACCCCGATGTCAACCACACAGCCAAAGGTGGCTACACAGGATTCTAAGTAGGAAGGGAGGTTGCCCCCAAGAGTCTCTCAAGGGATCTATGGGGCCGGGGAGGAGGTCCCAAGCCACGCCCACCTCGGATGGGTAAAGCAACCTGGGTGGTGGTGACAGAAACCTTTGGAATCCAACCCAGTCTCTGAGGACCCTGTGACAACCCCTCCCCCCGCCCCCACCCCCATACCCAAGAGATCCAGGGCTAGACTTACCCTGGGATCTTCTTCATCGGGCGGGGGAGCCCTTGGCGCAACTGGGGCCCTCCGCTGCTTCTGGAGGGTCTGGGCTCTCCCGAGTCTGTTGGCCCCAGTTTTGGGGTCACGACGGGCCAACATCTTCGTCTCCTGGGGGTTCTATGACCGCCTTTTTCGGGGGTTGATTGTTGGGTCACCTGAAACACACACAAACACACCCATATCGATGGTGAAGCACACTGGATATTCACACACACCCACAGGAAGCCCCCAGCTAACTCCTTGCCGCTGCGGTCGTGAGGAGACTTCACCACCGGTCGGTCAAGTCTGTGCCTCACACTGTGCTGTGTACACCCTCAGATATTGTGTGTTCCTCTGCCATGATTACCTAGTCCGAGTGTAAACCTCGCCTGCCACGGGGCCCATGGCCTAGGGGTGGGGAGCTGAGCTTTCTGCCCCAAACAATCCACTGATTCTGAAGACAGGACTGAGGTGTATCACGATTCACGCCGGTAGGAGACACGATGATTCTATCTCCCTTGACGGCCAGAATGATGGAAGCCGCAGGGCATGGCGTATGGCACCCTTTGGCAGGTCTGTTTGAAATCAGGGATAAGGGAGGCTTCCTGTCACAACTTGAATCGCTACTCTTGCCATTTCTAATTAGGCAACTTCCAAACACAAATTCATAGAGAGAAGTTTTCTTCCTCTCTATCGCACTAGCAGGTGATGGTCTTTCCTGTTCTATCGTTTTGGCTTTAGCTCCAGCCCCTCTTTATTTATTTTTCTGATATTTTACGCATGCCACACGAACCCGTCCAAACAAACGGTGAACAGGTGCCATAGCGTATCGATTTCTTACACGGCTGAAGGGCAAACCGCCCCTTTTTCAAAACCTCTTTTCCCATTTCCCCACCAATTCAGCACGCTGGTTTACATTTCCTTTCGCATTTCCATCTTGGTCTTATCCCACACGTGGAGACGGGAATGATTTCTCGTTTTCTGTTCCAAGAATTACCAGTAAGCAGAATACATCCTACCCCATCAGCAAGCCCCAGTGTGATCGATTTCTTTCACTCTCCCTCGTCTCTTCCCCCCCAAACCCCGCCCCACCCCTCAGGGACTACGTGAAACAAACAGTTGTTCGGTGAAACTAACCTGAAGTTACAGGTCAGCTTTCTTTCCTCGGCTGGCGCTCAGACGGGCAGGTGCTGGAGCAGCCCCGCTGGAAGCGATGCAGCATCCAGGAAGACCGAGGAAGGGGCGGAGAGGGACCTCTGCTTTCCAGGCTGCCTTTTATACCGCCTCTGGTCTCCGGACGTGGAGGGCACCCTAACCTGATCCATTACAGGTACCTTAATTGCAATTAACTTAATCCAATCACATGACCTGGAGACGTCTGTCTGCACAGCCCACTCTAAGATCATGTTCACCTTTGGCCGACATTCTAAAACCTACGAGTACAGCTGCAAGCTTCGAAGGATAGTTGTTCCCCGTCAGACGTGTGACACTGGTTCGTTTACCCTTGTCTCGTTTTCCGTCTTGATTGCCTTTTGTTTGTCTGTTCGTGTTAAAAAAAAAAATGTGGTAAAATAGACGCCTTTTAATTGGGCCGTGTCTACTACATCTCGACGTAGGCCTCAGTGTCATCAAGGAGATTCTCCTGGACACGCCGTCACGGCCATGATCCATCTTCAGAGCTTCTCTTTCTTCCCCACGGTAAGTCTGTCAGCAGAGAACACTGACCACACCCTCATGTGTTTTCTCCTCCAGGAGGCGCTTGGAAACCACCGTGAGTTGGACTGCACTGGGAAACACAGATGAAGAAAGTCAAGACCGCTTTGTCCTTCAGCGCCTGGCTCCCTTTTCAACTCGTCTTGCGACTCCAGGCATTATGCCTGAAAAGTCTCCGGGACGCCTGTGAGGCTCTACTTCCCTGGGTCCCATTGCCATTTCTCTGCATTTGCGAGGATCCACCGGACCTTCTTTGGAACTCCCCCGTCGGTGAACTTTGGTGCCACGTCCCCTAATTCTGTCCTTGGTCATCTGCACCTGCACGGGTTAGGCTCCATGTTCCATGGACGGGAAGAGACAGGCAGGAGTCGGAATGCTTAACCGACACACTGGGGCATTTTCTCCTGTAGCCCAAGTGACCCCATGGTCTGGTCGAGCTTTGGAACCGGTCGCGTCCCCCTCGACACTGCACCCGACTCCCAGTTTCTCAATCTTGTTGGCCCCCCGGCGACCTCCGGTTCGATGAATTGCACCTGCTGAAACTCGAGTTCCCTTTGACTTGCGCTTCATGAATTATTCGTGATTCAGGTTGGAACCCCAGCTTACGACCCCCTGTAGGCCGTTCTCTGAGCTTTCCGGTCACATCGTTTCCTTTCACGCTCTTTGGTTCATCGTGGTCCTGCTCGTTCTGCTGTCAGAGGAGCAGAGAGTTGATCTTCTTGATTCTGGATACTGATACATTCTAGGTGATCTGGATAAGCAAGATGACGACCCTCAAGAGCGGCGGAAAGGGAGCAGCCATGTGGTGGGCCGCAGGGAATCCCGCTCAGTTCCCAGGGCTCCTAGATGTGGAATCCTGGTCAGAGTTGTTCCCAGGTCAGAGAATGGAGATAGCCTGTGCATGATGGGATAGCCCTGCCTAGATCGTTCAGTGAGTCTCTAGCTCAGCTACTCTTAGGATCGGGGGGAGGACCGTGGAAAGGCCCGGTGTCAGACATCCGGAAAGAAGACGGGATGAATGTCTTACCTCTGAAGTACATCCCGAATCTGGGAGTTAACTTCAGCTTTGCTGGGGTCTACTTGGCGAATGACAGCGTGCCTGGTGCATACGCACATCCGGCAGCCACTTCATGGGGGCCGTCGCAATTGGAACCACGCACCTGGCGTCGGCGTTTGAGCCAAATGGGGACCCGTGGTGCAAGCAACCCTCCCCACGTGTTAGCGTGCGTGAGATTCAGCTGGCGGCATTTTACTAGGTGCGTGTTGGTAGAGTGGGGCTGAGGTTTGCTTGCTCCTGTGGATGTAGAAGAAGTCAAAGGGCCTGCCCAGCCCTGCGGTCCCCTCAGTCAACTCTGTTTCGGAGACATAACGATTTGGATTGCTAACAAGTCAGGAAAGTTTCAAGCCCTTGGAAGATCAGTTAAACACAAACACGGAATGAGAGTCAACAGACAATATGTCATCTTTTTGAGAATTTTACTCACTTCAAGCACATGAAACACACATATTGACAAAGGCATGCCAGAGCCCAGTTTTCGAGGCCGAGGAAGGACCCCGAGAGCGCGCAGCGCAGCAGGCTTCCCAGCGTCCCAAACACTGCTCTCGGGGCGGGGCGCAGCGGAAGGGCTGCACCTCTCAGTGTTCCCAAACTTTTCCCTTATTCAGTCATCTAGAGAGCAAAAACTCAGTCATTCCCCAGTTTCCTATTGACGTCCCAGCAGAAGTCTGACTCCTGCGCGTCGCCCAGTTTCTCAGGCAACCAATCACTGGCACGGAAGCTTTTCCTGGCGCGTTTCCGGAGAGCCATGTGAACTACAATGTCCCTCACCAGAATTCAATGAGGCAGAGTCCCTGCATCGGCTCCCTGCCTGGCCTGGGCTAACACATCCGCAGAAGCGCCACAGCCAGGGAGCTTCGGAGTCACCGCAGAGAGTCTGCTCGCTGCTCTGCGCTCCTCAGTCCCACAGTCCCCTCCAAGTCACGGGAGCGGGAGGCCAAGGAGCCCCTGCCACCTGCAGTCTCACTCCAGGTCAAAATCACTGTCCTCTGAGGAGGAGGAAACCTGAAGGTCCTCATAGAGGACACTCGGTGGGACACGAACACCGGGACCCTGAGACTTCTCTGAGACATGAGGGCTCTGAGCGAGGAAGGCTCCCGGCTTCTCAGGAGAGTGAAATGAGGGAGCTGTCAGGAGGCTGGAGCTCCACCATCCATTGTCCAGTCTCCGGAAGAGCACTCTGAGAGGCTGGGCCCCGCCATGGCTGGCCGCTGGGTGACGGGACACGGTGCAGGCCTGGGCAGTAGGCAGGCAAGGTCTGCTGTGCGGAGGCTGCCGGTCGATGCTGGGCACCTGGGCGGGTGTCCTCCGGCCCATCTGGGGCGACGTACTCGCTCCAAGTTCGGTTGCGGCCGGCGGAGGTTGGAGAGCGTCCCGTGCCCCGAGCTCACCTCCCTGGATGGCGTCTTCGGGGATCTGGAAGGGACCCAGTCTCGGTATCTTGGGGAAGTTCAGGCAAGCCTGAATCGGAGCCTGGGCAGGTCTCTTGGCTCCTGGCCTGAAGCTGAGATTGGAGCCTAGGCCCAAGCTGCGTGTGGCGGCTGGTGGGCAGGGCTGTGAGGTCAGCGCGGGACGTCTGTCTTGTGCCCGGGGGCTGATGGCCTGGAGCAGGCCGTGGGTTTGGGAGGCAGCCTGGGGAACTTCTCGGCAGCCACCCTCCGGGCTGCTGTGAGTGGGCTTCACCACGAGGAAAGGCCCCGGGCCCTGGTGCCTGACTGCAGGCTGAGGGATGGGGGCCGCAGCCCCTGTCTGTCGAAGACTAGAGGAGGAGCTCACACTGGCTTTTCTGAGGGGAGACAGTGAAGCCAAGACGGAACCCCTGTCAGACATTTCGGTAGCTGAGCCATCAGTGAGGACAGGGTCCACGCGTGGCCTCTTACTGGTTGTGTGGAGCGGCACTGGCCTGCTTGCAACCTGAAAGACAGGAAACCACACACGTTACAAGTTCCTCTGCATGGAGCCGAAACGAAAATCAGCCACTTCCAAAGACGAGGGGCACGCGCCATGAAATTCTCCATACAGAATCGACAGGCGGTCCTTGGAAGTAGGGACAGACCCTCCACCTGAGTGCTGATCAGGACAAGACTCATGAAAGATGCGCTCTCGAGCTATGTGTAGCTGATCCGAGCACACCATTGTTCAAAAGAACAATGTCTTGGGCATTAACTGGATCGGAGTGCCTCCACTCAGCCTTCCCTGAAGTGGAAGGGACTAATGCCCTTCTGAAGGCAGGTTGGTGGCTCAAGGGTTCTCAGGGGGTGTTCTCTGAAAAGCTGCATGTTCCTGGGTTTAGCCCTCTCCATGTTTGGGGCCTCTGAGGGACGAATTTCCTCACGCCGCCAGGAACATGTTGTTGGCAGGCTTGCCGTAATTGGACAGAAAGAAAGCAACGGGAAATAAGGCATCCTCAGATGCCTTCACCTGCAATCCAACTGACCTGGAAGGATGGTGGAGTCCCTGACCCCAAGAAGGCAAGAAAGAGGGGTTCCCCGATTCCCTCCCGCAGCCGGGAAGCCGAAAGGAAATCAACCAGTGTGACCTAGAGGAGAAAAAGACCAGGGGCCCGGGGTGACACTCACCCTCAGATCATCACAAGATTCCGTGGATCCTCTTCGATTTGGCAGCGGCTTCTCTGGAGGTTTCCCGGAAAATATCCGGAGGAGAGCCTTCCTCTGCGGGTCTTGCTGCCTGCAGAACAGAAAAAGGTCAGGCCGTGCCCCCTGGTTTTCCCCGGGAGACAGGGAGAACCCTGTCTGGGGCCCAGGCCCATTCCGTGTTGCGTGACACAGAAATGGACATCTGGTGCCCTTTCCGCCTCTGCACCTTCCCTCACCTGCCAACCTTCCCGTCCTCCTGGTGGCCCTCTAGGCTTCCCAACTAAGGACTGTGATTTGGACTCCATTGCTTTTCCCCCTGTCATGGGGAACCTGCACGAAGCGCCCCCGCCTCTCCCCGTCCCCGAGTCTCCCAGAGCCAGAGGGGCTCTTGGGTGTGGAAGAACGGAGGACAAGGAGCTGCGCTCTATTTCCTGCAGCGTTCCTTCCCTGGACCGGAGACGGAAAGGCACACGGTGTGCAGGTGCAGAGACACCATGTCCTTAGGAGGCAGTACTCTCAGAGTGGTGAAAACCCCTCCCACCGCTCACCTTGGTCTCTCTTCCTTCTCTCCCTTATCCTTGTTCAAGGGCCCCGGGTTCGCCTCCACCGGGGGCTTCCACGGTTTCAGGTTTTCCTTCCCTTCCTTCTTCCCGAAGGTCTGTGGAACCAGGGCTGCCTTCCAGCACTTCATGGGGCACCTGGTACTTCTGGCCGTGTGGCCAAAGGCCCCGCAGTCTTTGCACTTGAGCTGTGGGTGGAAAGGAAGTGATGTCAGTGAGTGAGCTGAAGCCACAGGCAGCCATCCGATGTCAACATTGAGAGGGATTATGAATTCAGAGCTGAATAAGGATTCCAAAGAGGGGACCCCGGCATGGGGCCCGTTAAGTGCTGGGAGAGTTCGGATACGATGTTCCCTCCCAAAGCCCATGTGACGGAGGACCTCTAAAAGGAAGGACTCGAGGTACTAAGGGGCACGATCGTGACCCCGATGTCAACCACACAGCCAAAGGTGGCTACACAGGATTCTAAGTAGGAAGGGAGGTTGCCCCCAAGAGTCTCTCAAGGGATCTATGGGGCCGGGGAGGAGGTCCCAAGCCACGCCCACCTCGGATGGGTAAAGCAACCTGGGTGGTGGTGACAGAAACCTTTGGAATCCAACCCAGTCTCTGAGGACCCTGTGACAACCCCTCCCCCCGCCCCCACCCCCATACCCAAGAGATCCAGGGCTAGACTTACCCTGGGATCTTCTTCATCGGGCGGGGGAGCCCTTGGCGCAACTGGGGCCCTCCGCTGCTTCTGGAGGGTCTGGGCTCTCCCGAGTCTGTTGGCCCCAGTTTTGGGGTCACGACGGGCCAACATCTTCGTCTCCTGGGGGTTCTATGACCGCCTTTTTCGGGGGTTGATTGTTGGGTCACCTGAAACACACACAAACACACCCATATCGATGGTGAAGCACACTGGATATTCACACACACCCACAGGAAGCCCCCAGCTAACTCCTTGCCGCTGCGGTCGTGAGGAGACTTCACCACCGGTCGGTCAAGTCTGTGCCTCACACTGTGCTGTGTACACCCTCAGATATTGTGTGTTCCTCTGCCATGATTACCTAGTCCGAGTGTAAACCTCGCCTGCCACGGGGCCCATGGCCTAGGGGTGGGGAGCTGAGCTTTCTGCCCCAAACAATCCACTGATTCTGAAGACAGGACTGAGGTGTATCACGATTCACGCCGGTAGGAGACACGATGATTCTATCTCCCTTGACGGCCAGAATGATGGAAGCCGCAGGGCATGGCGTATGGCACCCTTTGGCAGGTCTGTTTGAAATCAGGGATAAGGGAGGCTTCCTGTCACAACTTGAATCGCTACTCTTGCCATTTCTAATTAGGCAACTTCCAAACACAAATTCATAGAGAGAAGTTTTCTTCCTCTCTATCGCACTAGCAGGTGATGGTCTTTCCTGTTCTATCGTTTTGGCTTTAGCTCCAGCCCCTCTTTATTTATTTTTCTGATATTTTACGCATGCCACACGAACCCGTCCAAACAAACGGTGAACAGGTGCCATAGCGTATCGATTTCTTACACGGCTGAAGGGCAAACCGCCCCTTTTTCAAAACCTCTTTTCCCATTTCCCCACCAATTCAGCACGCTGGTTTACATTTCCTTTCGCATTTCCATCTTGGTCTTATCCCACACGTGGAGACGGGAATGATTTCTCGTTTTCTGTTCCAAGAATTACCAGTAAGCAGAATACATCCTACCCCATCAGCAAGCCCCAGTGTGATCGATTTCTTTCACTCTCCCTCGTCTCTTCCCCCCCAAACCCCGCCCCACCCCTCAGGGACTACGTGAAACAAACAGTTGTTCGGTGAAACTAACCTGAAGTTACAGGTCAGCTTTCTTTCCTCGGCTGGCGCTCAGACGGGCAGGTGCTGGAGCAGCCCCGCTGGAAGCGATGCAGCATCCAGGAAGACCGAGGAAGGGGCGGAGAGGGACCTCTGCTTTCCAGGCTGCCTTTTATACCGCCTCTGGTCTCCGGACGTGGAGGGCACCCTAACCTGATCCATTACAGGTACCTTAATTGCAATTAACTTAATCCAATCACATGACCTGGAGACGTCTGTCTGCACAGCCCACTCTAAGATCATGTTCACCTTTGGCCGACATTCTAAAACCTACGAGTACAGCTGCAAGCTTTGAAGGATAGTTGTTCCCCGTCAGACGTGTGACACTGGTTCGTTTACCCTTGTCTCGTTTTCCGTCTTGATTGCCTTTTGTTTGTCTGTTTGTGTTAAAAAAAAAATGTGGTAAAATAGACGCCTTTTAATTGGGCCGTGTCTACTACATCTCGACGTAGGCCTCAGTGTCATCAAGGAGATTCTCCTGGACACGCCGTCACGGCCATGATCCATCTTCAGAGCTTCTCTTTCTTCCCCACGGTAAGTCTGTCAGCAGAGAACACTGACCACACCCTCATGTGTTTTCTCCTCCAGGAGGCGCTTGGAAACCACCGTGAGTTGGACTGCACTGGGAAACACAGATGAAGAAAGTCAAGACCGCTTTGTCCTTCAGCGCCTGGCTCCCTTTTCAACTCGTCTTGCGACTCCAGGCATTATGCCTGAAAAGTCTCCGGGACGCCTGTGAGGCTCTACTTCCCTGGGTCCCATTGCCATTTCTCTGCATTTGCGAGGATCCACCGGACCTTCTTTGGAACTCCCCCGTCGGTGAACTTTGGTGCCACGTCCCCTAATTCTGTCCTTGGTCATCTGCACCTGCACGGGTTAGGCTCCATGTTCCATGGACGGGAAGAGACAGGCAGGAGTCGGAATGCTTAACCGACACACTGGGGCATTTTCTCCTGTAGCCCAAGTGACCCCATGGTCTGGTCGAGCTTTGGAACCGGTCGCGTCCCCCTCGACACTGCACCCGACTCCCAGTTTCTCAATCTTGTTGGCCCCCCGGCGACCTCCGGTTCGATGAATTGCACCTGCTGAAACTCGAGTTCCCTTTGACTTGCGCTTCATGAATTATTCGTGATTCAGGTTGGAACCCCAGCTTACGACCCCCTGTAGGCCGTTCTCTGAGCTTTCCGGTCACATCGTTTCCTTTCACGCTCTTTGGTTCATCGTGGTCCTGCTCGTTCTGCTGTCAGAGGAGCAGAGAGTTGATCTTCTTGATTCTGGATACTGATACTTTCTAGGTGATCTGGATAAGCAAGATGACGACCCTCAAGAGCGGCGGAAAGGGAGCAGCCATTTGGTGGGCCGCAGGGAATCCCGCTCAGTTCCCAGGCCTCCTAGATGTGGAATCCTGGTCAGAGTTGTTCGCAGGTCAGAGAATGGAGATAGCCTGTGCATGATGGGATAGCCCTGCCTAGATCGTTCAGTGAGTCTCTAGCTCAGCTACTCTCAGGATCGGGGGGAGGACCGTGGAAAGGCCCGGTGTCAGACATCCGGAAAGAAGACGGGATGAATGTCTTACCTCTGAAGTACATCCCGAATCTGGGAGTTAACTTCAGCTTTGCTGGGGTCTATTTGGCGAATGACAGTGTGCCTGGTGCATACGCACATCCGGCAGCCACTTCATGGGGGCGTCGCAATTGGAACCACGCACCTGCCGTCGGCGTTTGAGCCAAATGGGGACCCGTGGTGCAAGCAACGCTCCCCACGTGTTAGCGTGCGTGAGATTCAGCTGGCGGCATTTTACTAGGTGCGTGTTGGTAGAGTGGGGCTGAGGTTTGCTTGCTCCTGTGGATGTAGAAGAAGTCAAAGGGCCTGCCCAGCCCTGCGGTCCCCTCAGTCAACTCTGTTTCGGAGACATAACGATTTGGATTGCTAACAAGTCAGGAAAGTTTCAAGCCCTTGGAAGATCAGTTAAACACCAACACGGAATGAGAGTCAAAAGACAATATGTCATCTTTTTGAGAATTTTACTCATTTCAAGCACATGAAACACACATATTGACAAAGGCATGCCAGAGCCCAGTTTTCGAGGCCGAGGAAGGACCCCGAGAGCGCGCAGCGCAGCAGGCTTCCCAGCGTCCCAAACACTGCTCTCGGGGCGGGGCTCAGCGGAAGGGCTGCACCTCTCAGTGTTCCCAAACTTTTCCCTTATTCAGTCATCTAGAGAGCAAAAACACAGTCATTCCCCAGTTTCCTATTGACGTCCCAGCAGAAGTCTGACTCCTGCGCGTCGCCCAGTTTCTCAGGCAACCAATCACTGGCACGGAAGCTTTTCCTGGCGCGTTTCCGGAGAGCCATGTGAACTACAATGTCCCTCACCAGAATTCAATGAGGCAGAGTCCCTGCATCGGCTCCCTGCCTGGCCTGGGCTAACACATCCGCAGAAGCGCCACAGCCAGGGAGCTTCGGAGTCACCGCAGAGAGTCTGCTCGCTGCTCTGCGCTCCTCAGTCCCACAGTCCCCTCCAAGTCACGGGAGCGGGAGGCCAAGGAGCCCCTGCCACCTGCAGTCTCACTCCAGGTCAAAATCACTGTCCTCTGAGGAGGAGGAAACCTGAAGGTCCTCATAGAGGACACTCGGTGGGACACGAACACCGGGACCCTGAGACTTCTCTGAGACATGAGGGCTCTGAGCGAGGAAGGCTCCCGGCTTCTCAGGAGAGTGAAATGAGGGAGCTGTCAGGAGGCTGGAGCTCCACCATCCATTGTCCAGTCTCCGGAAGAGCACTCTGAGAGGCTGGGCCCCGCCATGGCTGGCCGCTGGGTGACGGGACACGGTGCAGGCCTGGGCAGTAGGCAGGCAAGGTCTGCTGTGCGGAGGCTGCCGGTCGATGCTGGGCACCTGGGCGGGTGTCCTCCGGCCCATCTGGGGCGACGTACTCGCTCCAAGTTCGGTTGCGGCCGGCGGAGGTTGGAGAGTGTCCCGTGCCCCGAGCTCACCTCCCTGGATGGCGTCTTCGGGGATCTGGAAGGGACCCAGTCTCGGTATCTTGGGGAAGTTCAGGCAAGCCTGAATCGGAGCCTGGGCAGGTCTCTTGGCTCCTGGCCTGAAGCTGAGATTGGAGCCTAGGCCCAAGCTGCGTGTGGCGGCTGGTGGGCAGGGCTGTGAGGTCAGCGCGGGACGTCTGTCTTGTGCCCGGGGGCTGATGGCCTGGAGCAGGCCGTGGGTTTGGGAGGCAGCCTGGGGAACTTCTCGGCAGCCACCCTCCGGGCTGCTGTGAGTGGGCTTCACCACGAGGAAAGGCCCCGGGCCCTGGTGCCTGACTGCAGGCTGAGGGATGGGGGCCGCAGCCCCTGTCTGTCGAAGACTAGAGGAGGAGCTCACACTGGCTTTTCTGAGGGGAGACAGTGAAGCCAAGACGGAACCCCTGTCAGACATTTCGGTAGCTGAGCCATCAGTGAGGACAGGGTCCACGCGTGGCCTCTTACTGGTTGTGTGGAGCGGCACTGGCCTGCTTGCAACCTGAAAGACAGGAAACCACACACGTTACAAGTTCCTCTGCATGGAGCCGAAACGAAAATCGGCCACTTCCAAAGACGAGGGGCACGCGCCATGAAATTCTCCATACAGAATCGACAGGCGGTCCTTGGAAGTAGGGACAGACCCTCCACCTGAGTGCTGATCAGGACAAGACTCGTGAAAGATGCGCTCTCGAGCTATGTGTAGCTGATCCGAGCACACCATTGTTCAAAAGAACAATGTCTTGGGCATTAACTGGATCGGAGTGCCTCCACTCAGCCTTCCCTGAAGTGGAAGGGACTAATGCCCTTCTGAAGGCAGGTTGGTGGCTCAAGGGTTCTCAGGGGGTGTTCTCTGAAAAGCTGCATGTTCCTGGGTTTAGCCCTCTCCATGTTTGGGGCCTCTGAGGGACGAATTTCCTCACGCCGCCAGGAACATGTTGTTGGCAGGCTTGCCGTAATTGGACAGAAAGAAAGCAACGGGAAATAAGGCATCCTCAGATGCCTTCACCTGCAATCCAACTGACCTGGAAGGATGGTGGAGTCCCTGACCCCAAGAAGGCAAGAAAGAGGGGTTCCCCGATTCCCTCCCGCAGCCGGGAAGCCGAAAGGAAATCAACCAGTGTGACCTAGAGGAGAAAAAGACCAGGGGCCCGGGGTGACACTCACCCTCAGATCATCACAAGATTCCGTGGATCCTCTTCGATTTGGCAGCGGCTTCTCTGGAGGTTTCCCGGAAAATATCCGGAGGAGAGCCTTCCTCTGCGGGTCTTGCTGCCTGCAGAACAGAAAAAGGTCAGGCCGTGCCCCCTGGTTTTCCCCGGGAGACAGGGAGAACCCTGTCTGGGGCCCAGGCCCATTCCGTGTTGCGTGACACAGAAATGGACATCTGGTGCCCTTTCCGCCTCTGCACCTTCCCTCACCTGCCAACCTTCCCGTCCTCCTGGTGGCCCTCTAGGCTTCCCAACTAAGGACTGTGATTTGGACTCCATTGCTTTTCCCCCTGTCATGGGGAACCTGCACGAAGCGCCCCCGCCTCTCCCCGTCCCCGAGTCTCCCAGAGCCAGAGGGGCTCTTGGGTGTGGAAGAACGGAGGACAAGGAGCTGCGCTCTATTTCCTGCAGCGTTCCTTCCCTGGACCGGAGACGGAAAGGCACACGGTGTGCAGGTGCAGAGACACCATGTCCTTAGGAGGCAGTACTCTCAGAGTGGTGAAAACCCCTCCCACCGCTCACCTTGGTCTCTCTTCCTTCTCTCCCTTATCCTTGTTCAAGGGCCCCGGGTTCGCCTCCACCGGGGGCTTCCACGGTTTCAGGTTTTCCTTCCCTTCCTTCTTCCCGAAGGTCTGTGGAACCAGGGCTGCCTTCCAGCACTTCATGGGGCACCTGGTACTTCTGGCCGTGTGGCCAAAGGCCCCGCAGTCTTTGCACTTGAGCTGTGGGTGGAAAGGAAGTGATGTCAGTGAGTGAGCTGAAGCCACAGGCAGCCATCCGATGTCAACATTGAGAGGGATTATGAATTCAGAGCTGAATAAGGATTCCAAAGAGGGGACCCCGGCATGGGGCCCGTTAAGTGCTGGGAGAGTTCGGATACGATGTTCCCTCCCAAAGCCCATGTGACGGAGGACCTCTAAAAGGAAGGACTCGAGGTACTAAGGGGCACGATCGTGACCCCGATGTCAACCACACAGCCAAAGGTGGCTACACAGGATTCTAAGTAGGAAGGGAGGTTGCCCCCAAGAGTCTCTCAAGGGATCTATGGGGCCGGGGAGGAGGTCCCAAGCCACGCCCACCTCGGATGGGTAAAGCAACCTGGGTGGTGGTGACAGAAACCTTTGGAATCCAACCCAGTCTCTGAGGACCCTGTGACAACCCCTCCCCCCGCCCCCACCCCCATACCCAAGAGATCCAGGGCTAGACTTACCCTGGGATCTTCTTCATCGGGCGGGGGAGCCCTTGGCGCAACTGGGGCCCTCTGCTGCTTCTGGAGGGTCTGGGCTCTCCCGAGTCTGTTGGCCCCAGTTTTGGGGTCACGACGGGCCAACATCTTCGTCTCCTGGGGGTTCTATGACCGCCTTTTTCGGGGGTTGATTGTTGGGTCACCTGAAACACACACAAACACACCCATATCGATGGTGAAGCACACTGGATATTCACACACACCCACAGGAAGCCCCCAGCTAACTCCTTGCCGCTGCGGTCGTGAGGAGACTTCACCACCGGTCGGTCAAGTCTGTGCCTCACACTGTGCTGTGTACACCCTCAGATATTGTGTGTTCCTCTGCCATGATTACCTAGTCCGAGTGTAAACCTCGCCTGCCACGGGGCCCATGGCCTAGGGGTGGGGAGCTGAGCTTTCTGCCCCAAACAATCCACTGATTCTGAAGACAGGACTGAGGTGTATCACGATTCACGCCGGTAGGAGACACGATGATTCTATCTCCCTTGACGGCCAGAATGATGGAAGCCGCAGGGCATGGCGTATGGCACCCTTTGGCAGGTCTGTTTGAAATCAGGGATAAGGGAGGCTTCCTGTCACAACTTGAATCGCTACTCTTGCCATTTCTAATTAGGCAACTTCCAAACACAAATTCATAGAGAGAAGTTTTCCTCCTCTCTATCGCACTAGCAGGTGATGGTCTTTCCTGTTCTATCGTTTTGGCTTTAGCTCCAGCCCCTCTTTATTTATTTTTCTGATATTTTACGCATGCCACACGAACCCGTCCAAACAAACGGTGAACAGGTGCCATAGCGTATCGATTTCTTACACGGCTGAAGGGCAAACCGCCCCTTTTTCAAAACCTCTTTTCCCATTTCCCCACCAATTCAGCACGCTGGTTTACATTTCCTTTCGCATTTCCATCTTGGTCTTATCCCACACGTGGAGACGGGAATGATTTCTCGTTTTCTGTTCCAAGAATTACCAGTAAGCAGAATACATCCTACCCCATCAGCAAGCCCCAGTGTGATCGATTTCTTTCACTCTCCCTCGTCTCTTCCCCCCCAAACCCCGCCCCACCCCTCAGGGACTACGTGAAACAAACAGTTGTTCGGTGAAACTAACCTGAAGTTACAGGTCAGCTTTCTTTCCTCGGCTGGCGCTCAGACGGGCAGGTGCTGGAGCAGCCCCGCTGGAAGCGATGCAGCATCCAGGAAGACCGAGGAAGGGGCGGAGAGGGACCTCTGCTTTCCAGGCTGCCTTTTATACCGCCTCTGGTCTCCGGACGTGGAGGGCACCCTAACCTGATCCATTACAGGTACCTTAATTGCAATTAACTTAATCCAATCACATGACCTGGAGACGTCTGTCTGCACAGCCCACTCTAAGATCATGTTCACCTTTGGCCGACATTCTAAAACCTACGAGTACAGCTGCAAGCTTCGAAGGATAGTTGTTCCCCGTCAGACGTGTGACACTGGTTCGTTTACCCTTGTCTCGTTTTCCGTCTTGATTGCCTTTTGTTTGTCTGTTCGTGTTAAAAAAAAAATGTGGTAAAATAGACGCCTTTTAATTGGGCCGTGTCTACTACATCTCGACGTAGGCCTCAGTGTCATCAAGGAGATTCTCCTGGACACGCCGTCACGGCCATGATCCATCTTCAGAGCTTCTCTTTCTTCCCCACGGTAAGTCTGTCAGCAGAGAACACTGACCACACCCTCATGTGTTTTCTCCTCCAGGAGGCGCTTGGAAACCACCGTGAGTTGGACTGCACTGGGAAACACAGATGAAGAAAGTCAAGACCGCTTTGTCCTTCAGCGCCTGGCTCCCTTTTCAACTCGTCTTGCGACTCCAGGCATTATGCCTGAAAAGTCTCCGGGACGCCTGTGAGGCTCTACTTCCCTGGGTCCCATTGCCATTTCTCTGCATTTGCGAGGATCCACCGGACCTTCTTTGGAACTCCCCCGTCGGTGAACTTTGGTGCCACGTCCCCTAATTCTGTCCTTGGTCATCTGCACCTGCACGGGTTAGGCTCCATGTTCCATGGACGGGAAGAGACAGGCAGGAGTCGGAATGCTTAACCGACACACTGGGGCATTTTCTCCTGTAGCCCAAGTGACCCCATGGTCTGGTCGAGCTTTGGAACCGGTCGCGTCCCCCTCGACACTGCACCCGACTCCCAGTTTCTCAATCTTGTTGGCCCCCCGGCGACCTCCGGTTCGATGAATTGCACCTGCTGAAACTCGAGTTCCCTTTGACTTGCGCTTCATGAATTATTCGTGATTCAGGTTGGAACCCCAGCTTACGACCCCCTGTAGGCCGTTCTCTGAGCTTTCCGGTCACATCGTTTCCTTTCACGCTCTTTGGTTCATCGTGGTCCTGCTCGTTCTGCTGTCAGAGGAGCAGAGAGTTGATCTTCTTGATTCTGGATACTGATACTTTCTAGGTGATCTGGATAAGCAAGATGACGACCCTCAAGAGCGGCGGAAAGGGAGCAGCCATGTGGTGGGCCGCAGGGAATCCCGCTCAGTTCCCAGGGCTCCTAGATGTGGAATCCTGGTCAGAGTTGTTCCCAGGTCAGAGAATGGAGATAGCCTGTGCATGATGGGATAGCCCTGCCTAGATCGTTCAGTGAGTCTCTAGCTCAGCTACTCTTAGGATCGGGGGGAGGACCGTGGAAAGGCCCGGTGTCAGACATCCGGAAAGAAGACGGGATGAATGTCTTACCTCTGAAGTACATCCCGAATCTGGGAGTTAACTTCAGCTTTGCTGGGGTCTATTTGGCGAATGACAGTGTGCCTGGTGCATACGCACATCCGGCAGCCACTTCATGGGGGCCGTCGCAATTGGAACCACGCACCTGGCATCGGCGTTTGAGCCAAATGGGGACCCGTGGTGCAAGCAACGCTCCCCACGTGTTAGCGTGCGTGAGATTCAGCTGGCGGCATTTTACTAGGTGCGTGTTGGTAGAGTGGGGCTGAGGTTTGCTTGCTCCTGTGGATGTAGAAGAAGTCAAAGGGCCTGCCCAGCCCTGCGGTCCCCTCAGTCAACTCTGTTTCGGAGACATAACGATTTGGATTGCTAACAAGTCAGGAAAGTTTCAAGCCCTTGGAAGATCAGTTAAACACAAACACGGAATGAGAGTCAAAAGACAATATGTCATCTTTTTGAGAATTTTACTCACTTCAAGCACATGAAACACACATATTGACAAAGGCATGCCAGAGCCCAGTTTTCGAGGCCGAGGAAGGACCCCGAGAGCGCGCAGTGCAGCAGGCTTCCCAGCGTCCCAAACACTGCTCTCGGGGCGGGGCGCAGCGGAAGGGCTGCACCTCTCAGTGTTCCCAAACTTTTCCCTTATTCAGTCATCTAGAGAGCAAAAACTCAGTCATTCCCCAGTTTCCTATTGACGTCCCAGCAGAAGTCTGACTCCTGCGCGTCGCCCAGTCTCTCAGGCAACCAATCACTGGCACGGAAGCTTTTCCTGGCGCGTTTCCGGAGAGCCATGTGAACTACAATGTCCCTCACCAGAATTCAATGAGGCAGAGTCCCTGCATCGGCTCCCTGCCTGGCCTGGGCTAACACATCCGCAGAAGCGCCACAGCCAGGGAGCTTCGGAGTCACCGCAGAGAGTCTGCTCGCTGCTCTGCGCTCCTCAGTCCCACAGTCCCCTCCAAGTCACGGGAGCGGGAGGCCAAGGAGCCCCTGCCACCTGCAGTCTCACTCCAGGTCAAAATCACTGTCCTCTGAGGAGGAGGAAACCTGAAGGTCCTCATAGAGGACACTCGGTGGGACACGAACACCGGGACCCTGAGACTTCTCTGAGACATTAGGGCTCTGAGCGAGGAAGGCTCCCGGCTTCTCAGGAGAGTGAAATGAGGGAGCTGTCAGGAGGCTGGAACTCCACCATCCATTGTCCAGTCTCCGGAAGAGCACTCTGAGAGGCTGGGCCCCGCCGTGGTTGGCCGCTGGGTGACGGGACACGGTGCAGGCCTGGGCAGTAGGCAGGCAAGTTCTGCTGTGCGGAGGCTGCCGGTCGATGCTGGGCACCTGGGCGGGTGTCCTCCGGCCCATCTGGGACGACGTACTCGCTCCAAGTTCGGTTGCGGCCGGCGGAGGTTGGAGAGCGTCCCGTGCCCCGAGCTCACCTCCCTGGATGGCGTCTTCGGGGATCTGGAAGGGACCCAGTCTCGGTATCTTGGGGAAGTTCAGGCAAGCCTGAATCGGAGCCTGGGCAGGTCTCTTGGCTCCTGGCCTGAAGCTGAGATTGGAGCCTAGGCCCAAGCTGCGTGTGGCGGCTGGTGGGCAGGGCTGTGAGGTCAGCGCGGGACGTCTGTCTTGTGCCCGGGGGCTGATGGCCTGGAGCAGGCCGTGGGTTTGGGAGGCAGCCTGGGGAACTTCTCGGCAGCCACCCTCCGGGCTGCTGTGAGTGGGCTTCACCACGAGGAAAGGCCCCGGGCCCTGGTGCCTGACTGCAGGCTGAGGGATGGGGGCCGCAGCCCCTGTCTGTCGAAGACTAGAGGAGGAGCTCACACTGGCTTTTCTGAGGGGAGACAGTGAAGCCAAGACGGAACCCCTGTCAGACATTTCGGTAGCTGAGCCATCAGTGAGGACAGGGTCCACGCGTGGCCTCTTACTGGTTGTGTGGAGCGGCACTGGCCTGCTTGCAACCTGAAAGACAGGAAACCACACACGTTACAAGTTCCTCTGCATGGAGCCGAAACGAAAATCAGCCACTTCCAAAGACGAGGGGCACGCGCCATGAAATTCTCCATACAGAATCGACAGGCGGTCCTTGGAAGTAGGGACAGACCCTCCACCTGAGTGCTGATCAGGACAAGACTCGTGAAAGATGCGCTCTCGAGCTATGTGTAGCTGATCCGAGCACACCATTGTTCAAAAGAACAATGTCTTGGGCATTAACTGGATCGGAGTGCCTCCACTCAGCCTTCCCTGAAGTGGAAGGGACTAATGCCCTTCTGAAGGCAGGTTGGTGGCTCAAGGGTTCTCAGGGGGTGTTCTCTGAAAAGCTGCATGTTCCTGGGTTTAGCCCTCTCCATGTTTGGGGCCTCTGAGGGACGAATTTCCTCACGCCGCCAGGAACATGTTGTTGGCAGGCTTGCCGTAATTGGACAGAAAGAAAGCAACGGGAAATAAGGCATCCTCAGATGCCTTCACCTGCAATCCAACTGACCTGGAAGGATGGTGGAGTCCCTGACCCCAAGAAGGCAAGAAAGAGGGGTTCCCCGATTCCCTCCCGCAGCCGGGAAGCCGAAAGGAAATCAACCAGTGTGACCTAGAGGAGAAAAAGACCAGGGGCCCGGGGTGACACTCACCCTCAGATCATCACAAGATTCCGTGGATCCTCTTCGATTTGGCAGCGGCTTCTCTGGAGGTTTCCCGGAAAATATCCGGAGGAGAGCCTTCCTCTGCGGGTCTTGCTGCCTGCAGAACAGAAAAAGGTCAGGCCGTGCCCCCTGGTTTTCCCCGGGAGACAGGGAGAACCCTGTCTGGGGCCCAGGCCCATTCCGTGTTGCGTGACACAGAAATGGACATCTGGTGCCCTTTCCGCCTCTGCACCTTCCCTCACCTGCCAACCTTCCCGTCCTCCTGGTGGCCCTCTAGGCTTCCCAACTAAGGACTGTGATTTGGACTCCATTGCTTTTCCCCCTGTCATGGGGAACCTGCACGAAGCGCCCCCGCCTCTCCCCGTCCCCGAGTCTCCCAGAGCCAGAGGGGCTCTTGGGTGTGGAAGAACGGAGGACAAGGAGCTGCGCTCTATTTCCTGCAGCGTTCCTTCCCTGGACCGGAGACGGAAAGGCACACGGTGTGCAGGTGCAGAGACACCATGTCCTTAGGAGGCAGTACTCTCAGAGTGGTGAAAACCCCTCCCACCGCTCACCTTGGTCTCTCTTCCTTCTCTCCCTTATCCTTGTTCAAGGGCCCCGGGTTCGCCTCCACCGGGGGCTTCCACGGTTTCAGGTTTTCCTTCCCTTCCTTCTTCCCGAAGGTCTGTGGAACCAGGGCTGCCTTCCAGCACTTCATGGGGCACCTGGTACTTCTGGCCGTGTGGCCAAAGGCCCCGCAGTCTTTGCACTTGAGCTGTGGGTGGAAAGGAAGTGATGTCAGTGAGTGAGCTGAAGCCACAGGCAGCCATCCGATGTCAACATTGAGAGGGATTATGAATTCAGAGCTGAATAAGGATTCCAAAGAGGGGACCCCGGCATGGGGCCCGTTAAGTGCTGGGAGAGTTCGGATACGATGTTCCCTCCCAAAGCCCATGTGACGGAGGACCTCTAAAAGGAAGGACTCGAGGTACTAAGGGGCACGATCGTGACCCCGATGTCAACCACACAGCCAAAGGTGGCTACACAGGATTCTAAGTAGGAAGGGAGGTTGCCCCCAAGAGTCTCTCAAGGGATCTATGGGGCCGGGGAGGAGGTCCCAAGCCACGCCCACCTCGGATGGGTAAAGCAACCTGGGTGGTGGTGACAGAAACCTTTGGAATCCAACCCAGTCTCTGAGGACCCTGTGACAACCCCTCCCCCCGCCCCCACCCCCATACCCAAGAGATCCAGGGCTAGACTTACCCTGGGATCTTCTTCATCGGGCGGGGGAGCCCTTGGCGCAACTGGGGCCCTCCGCTGCTTCTGGAGGGTCTGGGCTCTCCCGAGTCTGTTGGCCCCAGTTTTGGGGTCACGACGGGCCAACATCTTCGTCTCCTGGGGGTTCTATGACCGCCTTTTTCGGGGGTTGATTGTTGGGTCACCTGAAACACACACAAACACACCCATATCGATGGTGAAGCACACTGGATATTCACACACACCCACAGGAAGCCCCCAGCTAACTCCTTGCCGCTGCGGTCGTGAGGAGACTTCACCACCGGTCGGTCAAGTCTGTGCCTCACACTGTGCTGTGTACACCCTCAGATATTGTGTGTTCCTCTGCCATGATTACCTAGTCCGAGTGTAAACCTCGCCTGCCACGGGGCCCATGGCCTAGGGGTGGGGAGCTGAGCTTTCTGCCCCAAACAATCCACTGATTCTGAAGACAGGACTGAGGTGTATCACGATTCACGCCGGTAGGAGACACGATGATTCTATCTCCCTTGACGGCCAGAATGATGGAAGCCGCAGGGCATGGCGTATGGCACCCTTTGGCAGGTCTGTTTGAAATCAGGGATAAGGGAGGCTTCCTGTCACAACTTGAATCGCTACTCTTGCCATTTCTAATTAGGCAACTTCCAAACACAAATTCATAGAGAGAAGTTTTCTTCCTCTCTATCGCACTAGCAGGTGATGGTCTTTCCTGTTCTATCGTTTTGGCTTTAGCTCCAGCCCCTCTTTATTTATTTTTCTGATATTTTACGCATGCCACACGAACCCGTCCAAACAAACGGTGAACAGGTGCCATAGCGTATCGATTTCTTACACGGCTGAAGGGCAAACCGCCCCTTTTTCAAAACCTCTTTTCCCATTTCCCCACCAATTCAGCACGCTGGTTTACATTTCCTTTCGCATTTCCATCTTGGTCTTATCCCACACGTGGAGACGGGAATGATTTCTCGTTTTCTGTTCCAAGAATTACCAGTAAGCAGAATACATCCTACCCCATCAGCAAGCCCCAGTGTGATCGATTTCTTTCACTCTCCCTCGTCTCTTCCCCCCCAAACCCCGCCCCACCCCTCAGGGACTACGTGAAACAAACAGTTGTTCGGTGAAACTAACCTGAAGTTACAGGTCAGCTTTCTTTCCTCGGCTGGCGCTCAGACGGGCAGGTGCTGGAGCAGCCCCGCTGGAAGCGATGCAGCATCCAGGAAGACCGAGGAAGGGGCGGAGAGGGACCTCTGCTTTCCAGGCTGCCTTTTATACCGCCTCTGGTCTCCGGACGTGGAGGGCACCCTAACCTGATCCATTACAGGTACCTTAATTGCAATTAACTTAATCCAATCACATGACCTGGAGACGTCTGTCTGCACAGCCCACTCTAAGATCATGTTCACCTTTGGCCGACATTCTAAAACCTACGAGTACAGCTGCAAGCTTCGAAGGATAGTTGTTCCCCGTCAGACGTGTGACACTGGTTCGTTTACCCTTGTCTCGTTTTCCGTCTTGATTGCCTTTTGTTTGTCTGTTCGTGTTAAAAAAAAAATGTGGTAAAATAGACGCCTTTTAATTGGGCCGTGTCTACTACATCTCGACGTAGGCCTCAGTGTCATCAAGGAGATTCTCCTGGACACGCCGTCACGGCCATGATCCATCTTCAGAGCTTCTCTTTCTTCCCCACGGTAAGTCTGTCAGCAGAGAACACTGACCACACCCTCATGTGTTTTCTCCTCCAGGAGGCGCTTGGAAACCACCGTGAGTTGGACTGCACTGGGAAACACAGATGAAGAAAGTCAAGACCGCTTTGTCCTTCAGCGCCTGGCTCCCTTTTCAACTCGTCTTGCGACTCCAGGCATTATGCCTGAAAAGTCTCCGGGACGCCTGTGAGGCTCTACTTCCCTGGGTCCCATTGCCATTTCTCTGCATTTGCGAGGATCCACCGGACCTTCTTTGGAACTCCCCCGTCGGTGAACTTTGGTGCCACGTCCCCTAATTCTGTCCTTGGTCATCTGCACCTGCACGGGTTAGGCTCCATGTTCCATGGACGGGAAGAGACAGGCAGGAGTCGGAATGCTTAACCGACACACTGGGGCATTTTCTCCTGTAGCCCAAGTGACCCCATGGTCTGGTCGAGCTTTGGAACCGGTCGCGTCCCCCTCGACACTGCACCCGACTCCCAGTTTCTCAATCTTGTTGGCCCCCCGGCGACCTCCGGTTCGATGAATTGCACCTGCTGAAACTCGAGTTCCCTTTGACTTGCGCTTCATGAATTATTCGTGATTCAGGTTGGAACCCCAGCTTACGACCCCCTGTAGGCCGTTCTCTGAGCTTTCCGGTCACATCGTTTCCTTTCACGCTCTTTGGTTCATCGTGGTCCTGCTCGTTCTGCTGTCAGAGGAGCAGAGAGTTGATCTTCTTGATTCTGGATACTGATACTTTCTAGGTGATCTGGATAAGCAAGATGACGACCCTCAAGAGCGGCGGAAAGGGAGCAGCCATGTGGTGGGCCGCAGGGAATCCCGCTCAGTTCCCAGGGCTCCTAGATGTGGAATCCTGGTCAGAGTTGTTCCCAGGTCAGAGAATGGAGATAGCCTGTGCATGATGGGATAGCCCTGCCTAGATCGTTCAGTGAGTCTCTAGCTCAGCTACTCTTAGGATCGGGGGGAGGACCGTGGAAAGGCCCGGTGTCAGACATCCGGAAAGAAGACGGGATGAATGTCTTACCTCTGAAGTACATCCCGAATCTGGGAGTTAACTTCAGCTTTGCTGGGGTCTATTTGGCGAATGACAGTGTGCCTGGTGCATACGCACATCCGGCAGCCACTTCATGGGGGCCGTCGCAATTGGAACCACGCACCTGGCGTCGGCGTTTGAGCCAAATGGGGACCCGTGGTGCAAGCAACCCTCCCCACGTGTTAGCGTGCGTGAGATTCAGCTGGCGGCATTTTACTAGGTGCGTGTTGGTAGAGTGGGGCTGAGGTTTGCTTGCTCCTGTGGATGTAGAAGAAGTCAAAGGGCCTGCCCAGCCCTGCGGTCCCCTCAGTCAACTCTGTTTCGGAGACATAACGATTTGGATTGCTAACAAGTCAGGAAAGTTTCAAGCCCTTGGAAGATCAGTTAAACACAAACACGGAATGAGAGTCAAAAGACAATATGTCATCTTTTTGAGAATTTTACTCACTTCAAGCACATGAAACACACATATTGACAAAGGCATGCCAGAGCCCAGTTTTCGAGGCCGAGGAAGGACCCCGAGAGCGCGCAGCGCAGCAGGCTTCCCAGCGTCCCAAACACTGCTCTCGGGGCGGGGCGCAGCGGAAGGGCTGCACCTCTCAGTGTTCCCAAACTTTTCCCTTATTCAGTCATCTAGAGAGCAAAAACTCAGTCATTCCCCAGTTTCCTATTGACGTCCCAGCAGAAGTCTGACTCCTGCGCGTCGCCCAGTTTCTCAGGCAACCAATCACTGGCACGGAAGCTTTTCCTGGCGCGTTTCCAGAGAGCCATGTGAACTACAATGTCCCTCACCAGAATTCAATGAGGCAGAGTCCCTGCATCGGCTCCCTGCCTGGCCTGGGCTAACACATCCGCAGAAGCGCCACAGCCAGGGAGCTTCGGAGTCACCGCAGAGAGTCTGCTCGCTGCTCTGCGCTCCTCAGTCCCACAGTCCCCTCCAAGTCACGGGAGCGGGAGGCCAAGGAGCCCCTGCCACCTGCAGTCTCACTCCAGGTCAAAATCACTGTCCTCTGAGGAGGAGGAAACCTGAAGGTCCTCATAGAGGACACTCGGTGGGACACGAACACCGGGACCCTGAGACTTCTCTGAGACATGAGGGCTCTGAGCGAGGAAGGCTCCCGGCTTCTCAGGAGAGTGAAATGAGGGAGCTGTCAGGAGGCTGGAGCTCCACCATCCATTGTCCAGTCTCCGGAAGAGCACTCTGAGAGGCTGGGCCCCGCCATGGCTGGCCGCTGGGTGACGGGACACGGTGCAGGCCTGGGCAGTAGGCAGGCAAGGTCTGCTGTGCGGAGGCTGCCGGTCGATGCTGGGCACCTGGGCGGGTGTCCTCCGGCCCATCTGGGGCGACGTACTCGCTCCAAGTTCGGTTGCGGCCGGCGGAGGTTGGAGAGCGTCCCGTGCCCCGAGCTCACCTCCCTGGATGGCGTCTTCGGGGATCTGGAAGGGACCCAGTCTCGGTATCTTGGGGAAGTTCAGGCAAGCCTGAATCGGAGCCTGGGCAGGTCTCTTGGCTCCTGGCCTGAAGCTGAGATTGGAGCCTAGGCCCAAGCTGCGTGTGGCGGCTGGTGGGCAGGGCTGTGAGGTCAGCGCGGGACGTCTGTCTTGTGCCCGGGGGCTGATGGCCTGGAGCAGGCTATGGGTTTGGGAGGCAGCCTGGGGAACTTCTCGGCAGCCACCCTCCGGGCTGCTGTGAGTGGGCTTCACCACGAGGAAAGGCCCCGGGCCCTGGTGCCTGACTGCAGGCTGAGGGATGGGGGCCGCAGCCCCTGTCTGTCGAAGACTAGAGGAGGAGCTCACACTGGCTTTTCTGAGGGGAGACAGTGAAGCCAAGACGGAACCCCTGTCAGACATTTCGGTAGCTGAGCCATCAGTGAGGACAGGGTCCACGCGTGGCCTCTTACTGGTTGTGTGGAGCGGCACTGGCCTGCTTGCAACCTGAAAGACAGGAAACCACACACGTTACAAGTTCCTCTGCATGGAGCCGAAACGAAAATCAGCCACTTCCAAAGACGAGGGGCACGCGCCATGAAATTCTCCATACAGAATCGACAGGCGGTCCTTGGAAGTAGGGACAGACCCTCCACCTGAGTGCTGATCAGGACAAGACTCATGAAAGATGCGCTCTCGAGCTATGTGTAGCTGATCCGAGCACACCATTGTTCAAAAGAACAATGTCTTGGGCATTAACTGGATCGGAGTGCCTCCACTCAGCCTTCCCTGAAGTGGAAGGGACTAATGCCCTTCTGAAGGCAGGTTGGTGGCTCAAGGGTTCTCAGGGGGTGTTCTCTGAAAAGCTGCATGTTCCTGGGTTTAGCCCTCTCCATGTTTGGGGCCTCTGAGGGACGAATTTCCTCACGCCGCCAGGAACATGTTGTTGGCAGGCTTGCCGTAATTGGACAGAAAGAAAGCAACGGGAAATAAGGCATCCTCAGATGCCTTCACCTGCAATCCAACTGACCTGGAAGGATGGTGGAGTCCCTGACCCCAAGAAGGCAAGAAAGAGGGGTTCCCCGATTCCCTCCCGCAGCCGGGAAGCCGAAAGGAAATCAACCAGTGTGACCTAGAGGAGAAAAAGACCAGGGGCCCGGGGTGACACTCACCCTCAGATCATCACAAGATTCCGTGGATCCTCTTCGATTTGGCAGCGGCTTCTCTGGAGGTTTCCCGGAAAATATCCGGAGGAGAGCCTTCCTCTGCGGGTCTTGCTGCCTGCAGAACAGAAAAAGGTCAGGCCGTGCCCCCTGGTTTTCCCCGGGAGACAGGGAGAACCCTGTCTGGGGCCCAGGCCCATTCCGTGTTGCGTGACACAGAAATGGACATCTGGTGCCCTTTCCGCCTCTGCACCTTCCCTCACCTGCCAACCTTCCCGTCCTCCTGGTGGCCCTCTAGGCTTCCCAACTAAGGACTGTGATTTGGACTCCATTGCTTTTCCCCCTGTCATGGGGAACCTGCACGAAGCGCCCCCGCCTCTCCCCGTCCCCGAGTCTCCCAGAGCCAGAGGGGCTCTTGGGTGTGGAAGAACGGAGGACAAGGAGCTGCGCTCTATTTCCTGCAGCGTTCCTTCCCTGGACCGGAGACGGAAAGGCACACGGTGTGCAGGTGCAGAGACACCATGTCCTTAGGAGGCAGTACTCTCAGAGTGGTGAAAACCCCTCCCACCGCTCACCTTGGTCTCTCTTCCTTCTCTCCCTTATCCTTGTTCAAGGGCCCCGGGTTCGCCTCCACCGGGGGCTTCCACGGTTTCAGGTTTTCCTTCCCTTCCTTCTTCCCGAAGGTCTGTGGAACCAGGGCTGCCTTCCAGCACTTCATGGGGCACCTGGTACTTCTGGCCGTGTGGCCAAAGGCCCCGCAGTCTTTGCACTTGAGCTGTGGGTGGAAAGGAAGTGATGTCAGTGAGTGAGCTGAAGCCACAGGCAGCCATCCGATGTCAACATTGAGAGGGATTATGAATTCAGAGCTGAATAAGGATTCCAAAGAGGGGACCCCGGCATGGGGCCCGTTAAGTGCTGGGAGAGTTCGGATACGATGTTCCCTCCCAAAGCCCATGTGACGGAGGACCTCTAAAAGGAAGGACTCGAGGTACTAAGGGGCACGATCGTGACCCCGATGTCAACCACACAGCCAAAGGTGGCTACACAGGATTCTAAGTAGGAAGGGAGGTTGCCCCCAAGAGTCTCTCAAGGGATCTATGGGGCCGGGGAGGAGGTCCCAAGCCACGCCCACCTCGGATGGGTAAAGCAACCTGGGTGGTGGTGACAGAAACCTTTGGAATCCAACCCAGTCTCTGAGGACCCTGTGACAACCCCTCCCCCCGCCCCCACCCCCATACCCAAGAGATCCAGGGCTAGACTTACCCTGGGATCTTCTTCATCGGGCGGGGGAGCCCTTGGCGCAACTGGGGCCCTCCGCTGCTTCTGGAGGGTCTGGGCTCTCCCGAGTCTGTTGGCCCCAGTTTTGGGGTCACGACGGGCCAACATCTTCGTCTCCTGGGGGTTCTATGACCGCCTTTTTCGGGGGTTGATTGTTGGGTCACCTGAAACACACACAAACACACCCATATCGATGGTGAAGCACACTGGATATTCACACACACCCACAGGAAGCCCCCAGCTAACTCCTTGCCGCTGCGGTCGTGAGGAGACTTCACCACCGGTCGGTCAAGTCTGTGCCTCACACTGTGCTGTGTACACCCTCAGATATTGTGTGTTCCTCTGCCATGATTACCTAGTCCGAGTGTAAACCTCGCCTGCCACGGGGCCCATGGCCTAGGGGTGGGGAGCTGAGCTTTCTGCCCCAAACAATCCACTGATTCTGAAGACAGGACTGAGGTGTATCACGATTCACGCCGGTAGGAGACACGATGATTCTATCTCCCTTGACGGCCAGAATGATGGAAGCCGCAGGGCATGGCGTATGGCACCCTTTGGCAGGTCTGTTTGAAATCAGGGATAAGGGAGGCTTCCTGTCACAACTTGAATCGCTACTCTTGCCATTTCTAATTAGGCAACTTCCAAACACAAATTCATAGAGAGAAGTTTTCTTCCTCTCTATCGCACTAGCAGGTGATGGTCTTTCCTCTTCTATCGTTTTGGCTTTAGCTCCAGCCCCTCTTTATTTATTTTTCTGATATTTTACGCATGCCACACGAACCCGTCCAAACAAACGGTGAACAGGTGCCATAGCGTATCGATTTCTTACACGGCTGAAGGGCAAACCGCCCCTTTTTCAAAACCTCTTTTCCCATTTCCCCACCAATTCAGCACGCTGGTTTACATTTCCTTTCGCATTTCCATCTTGGTCTTATCCCACACGTGGAGACGGGAATGATTTCTCGTTTTCTGTTCCAAGAATTACCAGTAAGCAGAATACATCCTACCCCATCAGCAAGCCCCAGTGTGATCGATTTCTTTCACTCTCCCTCGTCTCTTCCCCCCCAAACCCCGCCCCACCCCTCAGGGACTACGTGAAACAAACAGTTGTTCGGTGAAACTAACCTGAAGTTACAGGTCAGCTTTCTTTCCTCGGCTGGCGCTCAGACGGGCAGGTGCTGGAGCAGCCCCGCTGGAAGCGATGCAGCATCCAGGAAGACCGAGGAAGGGGCGGAGAGGGACCTCTGCTTTCCAGGCTGCCTTTTATACCGCCTCTGGTCTCCGGACGTGGAGGGCACCCTAACCTGATCCATTACAGGTACCTTAATTGCAATTAACTTAATCCAATCACATGACCTGGAGACGTCTGTCTGCACAGCCCACTCTAAGATCATGTTCACCTTTGGCCGACATTCTAAAACCTACGAGTACAGCTGCAAGCTTCGAAGGATAGTTGTTCCCCGTCAGACGTGTGACACTGGTTCGTTTACCCTTGTCTCGTTTTCCGTCTTGATTGCCTTTTGTTTGTCTGTTCGTGTTGAAAAAAAAAGGTGGTAAAATAGACGCCTTTTAATTGGGCCGTGTCTACTACATCTCGACGTAGGCCTCAGTGTCATCAAGGAGATTCTCCTGGACACGCCGTCACGGCCATGATCCATCTTCAGAGCTTCTCTTTCTTCCCCACGGTAAGTCTGTCAGCAGAGAACACTGACCACACCCTCATGTGTTTTCTCCTCCAGGAGGCGCTTGGAAACCACCGTGAGTTGGACTGCACTGGGAAACACAGATGAAGAAAGTCAAGACCGCTTTGTCCTTCAGCGCCTGGCTCCCTTTTCAACTCGTCTTGCGACTCCAGGCATTATGCCTGAAAAGTCTCCGGGACGCCTGTGAGGCTCTACTTCCCTGGGTCCCATTGCCATTTCTCTGCATTTGCGAGGATCCACCGGACCTTCTTTGGAACTCCCCCGTCGGTGAACTTTGGTGCCACGTCCCCTAATTCTGTCCTTGGTCATCTGCACCTGCACGGGTTAGGCTCCATGTTCCATGGACGGGAAGAGACAGGCAGGAGTCGGAATGCTTAACCGACACACTGGGGCATTTTCTCCTGTAGCCCAAGTGACCCCATGGTCTGGTCGAGCTTTGGAACCGGTCGCGTCCCCCTCGACACTGCACCCGACTCCCAGTTTCTCAATCTTGTTGGCCCCCCGGCGACCTCCGGTTCGATGAATTGCACCTGCTGAAACTCGAGTTCCCTTTGACTTGCGCTTCATGAATTATTCGTGATTCAGGTTGGAACCCCAGCTTACGACCCCCTGTAGGCCGTTCTCTGAGCTTTCCGGTCACATCGTTTCCTTTCACGCTCTTTGGTTCATCGTGGTCCTGCTCGTTCTGCTGTCAGAGGAGCAGAGAGTTGATCTTCTTGATTCTGGATACTGATACTTTCTAGGTGATCTGGATAAGCAAGATGACGACCCTCAAGAGCGGCGGAAAGGGAGCAGCCATGTGGTGGGCCGCAGGGAATCCCGCTCAGTTCCCAGGGCTCCTAGATGTGGAATCCTGGTCAGAGTTGTTCCCAGGTCAGAGAATGGAGATAGCCTGTGCATGATGGGATAGCCCTGCCTAGATCGTTCAGTGAGTCTCTAGCTCAGCTACTCTTAGGATCGGGGGGAGGACCGTGGAAAGGCCCGGTGTCAGACATCCGGAAAGAAGACGGGATGAATGTCTTACCTCTGAAGTACATCCCGAATCTGGGAGTTAACTTCAGCTTTGCTGGGGTCTATTTGGCGAATGACAGTGTGCCTGGTGCATACGCACATCCGGCAGCCACTTCATGGGGGCCGTCGCAATTGGAACCACGCACCTGGCATCGGCGTTTGAGCCAAATGGGGACCCGTGGTGCAAGCAACCCTCCCCACGTGTTAGCGTGCGTGAGATTCAGCTGGCGGCATTTTACTAGGTGCGTGTTGGTAGAGTGGGGCTGAGGTTTGCTTGCTCCTGTGGATGTAGAAGAAGTCAAAGGGCCTGCCCAGCCCTGCGGTCCCCTCAGTCAACTCTGTTTCGGAGACATAACGATTTGGATTGCTAACAAGTCAGGAAAGTTTCAAGCCCTTGGAAGATCAGTTAAACACAAACCCGGAATGAGAGTCAAAAGACAATATGTCATCTTTTTGAGAATTTTACTCACTTCAAGCACATGAAACACACATATTGACAAAGGCATGCCAGAGCCCAGTTTTCGAGGCCGAGGAAGGACCCCGAGAGCGCGCAGCGCAGCAGGCTTCCCAGCGTCCCAAACACTGCTCTCGGGGCGGGGCGCAGCGGAAGGGCTGCACCTCTCAGTGTTCCCAAACTTTTCCCTTATTCAGTCATCTAGAGAGCAAAAACTCAGTCATTCCCCAGTTTCCTATTGACGTCCCAGCAGAAGTCTGACTCCTGCGCGTCGCCCAGTTTCTCAGGCAACCAATCACTGGCACGGAAGCTTTTCCTGGTGCGTTTCCGGAGAGCCATGTGAACTACAATGTCCCTCACCAGAATTCAATGAGGCAGAGTCCCTGCATCGGCTCCCTGCCTGGCCTGGGCTAACACATCCGCAGAAGCGCCACAGCCAGGGAGCTTCGGAGTCACCGCAGAGAGTCTGCTCGCTGCTCTGCGCTCCTCAGTCCCACAGTCCCCTCCAAGTCACGGGAGCGGGAGGCCAAGGAGCCCCTGCCACCTGCAGTCTCACTCCAGGTCAAAATCACTGTCCTCTGAGGAGGAGGAAACCTGAAGGTCCTCATAGAGGACACTCGGTGGGACACGAACACCGGGACCCTGAGACTTCTCTGAGACATGAGGGCTCTGAGCGAGGAAGGCTCCCGGCTTCTCAGGAGAGTGAAATGAGGGAGCTGTCAGGAGGCTGGAGCTCCACCATCCATTGTCCAGTCTCCGGAAGAGCACTCTGAGAGGCTGGGCCCCGCCATGGCTGGCCGCTGGGTGACGGGACACGGTGCAGGCCTGGGCAGTAGGCAGGCAAGGTCTGCTGTGCGGAGGCTGCCGGTCGATGCTGGGCACCTGGGCGGGTGTCCTCCGGCCCATCTGGGGCGACGTACTCGCTCCAAGTTCGGTTGCGGCCGGCGGAGGTTGGAGAGCGTCCCGTGCCCCGAGCTCACCTCCCTGGATGGCGTCTTCGGGGATCTGGAAGGGACCCAGTCTCGGTATCTTGGGGAAGTTCAGGCAAGCCTGAATCGGAGCCTGGGCAGGTCTCTTGGCTCCTGGCCTGAAGCTGAGATTGGAGCCTAGGCCCAAGCTGCGTGTGGCGGCTGGTGGGCAGGGCTGTGAGGTCAGCGCGGGACGTCTGTCTTGTGCCCGGGCGCTGATGGCCTGGAGCAGGCCGTGGGTTTGGGAGGCAGCCTGGGGAACTTCTCGGCAGCCACCCTCCGGGCTGCTGTGAGTGGGCTTCACCACGAGGAAAGGCCCCGGGCCCTGGTGCCTGACTGCAGGCTGAGGGATGGGGGCCGCAGCCCCTGTCTGTCGAAGACTAGAGGAGGAGCTCACACTGGCTTTTCTGAGGGGAGACAGTGAAGCCAAGACGGAACCCCGTCAGACATTTCGGTAGCTGAGCCATCAGTGACGACAGGGTCCACGCGTGGCCTCTTACTGGTTGTGTGGAGCGGCACTGGCCTGCTTGCAACCTGAAAGACAGGAAACCACACACGTTACAAGTTCCTCTGCATGGAGCCGAAACGAAAATCAGCCACTTCCAAAGACGAGGGGCACGCGCCATGAAATTCTCCATACAGAATCGACAGGCGGTCCTTGGAAGTAGGGACAGACCCTCCACCTGAGTGCTGATCAGGACAAGACTCATGAAAGATGCGCTCTCGAGCTATGTGTAGCTGATCCGAGCACACCATTGTTCAAAAGAACAATGTCTTGGGCATTAACTGGATCGGAGTGCCTCCACTCAGCCTTCCCTGAAGTGGAAGGGACTAATGCCCTTCTGAAGGCAGGTTGGTGGCTCAAGGGTTCTCAGGGGGTGTTCTCTGAAAAGCTGCATGTTCCTGGGTTTAGCCCTCTCCATGTTTGGGGCCTCTGAGGGACGAATTTCCTCACGCCGCCAGGAACATGTTGTTGGCAGGCTTGCCGTAATTGGACAGAAAGAAAGCAACGGGAAATAAGGCATCCTCAGATGCCTTCACCTGCAATCCAACTGACCTGGAAGGATGGTGGAGTCCCTGACCCCAAGAAGGCAAGAAAGAGGGGTTCCCCGATTCCCTCCCGCTGCCGGGAAGCCGAAAGGAAATCAACCAGTGTGACCTAGAGGAGAAAAAGACCAGGGGCCCGGGGTGACACTCACCCTCAGATCATCACAAGATTCCGTGGATCCTCTTCGATTTGGCAGCGGCTTCTCTGGAGGTTTCCCGGAAAATATCCGGAGGAGAGCCTTCCTCTGCGGGTCTTGCTGCCTGCAGAACAGAAAAAGGTCAGGCCGTGCCCCCTGGTTTTCCCCGGGAGACAGGGAGAACCCTGTCTGGGGCCCAGGCCCATTCCGTGTTGCGTGACACAGAAATGGACATCTGGTGCCCTTTCCGCCTCTGCACCTTCCCTCACCTGCCAACCTTCCCGTCCTCCTGGTGGCCCTCTAGGCTTCCCAACTAAGGACTGTGATTTGGACTCCATTGCTTTTCCCCCTGTCATGGGGAACCTGCACGAAGCGCCCCCGCCTCTCCCCGTCCCCGAGTCTCCCAGAGCCAGAGGGGCTCTTGGGTGTGGAAGAACGGAGGACAAGGAGCTGCGCTCTATTTCCTGCAGCGTTCCTTCCCTGGACCGGAGACGGAAAGGCACACGGTGTGCAGGTGCAGAGACACCATGTCCTTAGGAGGCAGTACTCTCAGAGTGGTGAAAACCCCTCCCACCGCTCACCTTGGTCTCTCTTCCTTCTCTCCCTTATCCTTGTTCAAGGGCCCCGGGTTCGCCTCCACCGGGGGCTTCCACGGTTTCAGGTTTTCCTTCCCTTCCTTCTTCCCGAAGGTCTGTGGAACCAGGGCTGCCTTCCAGCACTTCATGGGGCACCTGGTACTTCTGGCCGTGTGGCCAAAGGCCCCGCAGTCTTTGCACTTGAGCTGTGGGTGGAAAGGAAGTGATGTCAGTGAGTGAGCTGAAGCCACAGGCAGCCATCCGATGTCAACATTGAGAGGGATTATGAATTCAGAGCTGAATAAGGATTCCAAAGAGGGGACCCCGGCATGGGGCCCGTTAAGTGCTGGGAGAGTTCGGATACGATGTTCCCTCCCAAAGCCCATGTGACGGAGGACCTCTAAAAGGAAGGACTCGAGGTACTAAGGGGCACGATCGTGACCCCGATGTCAACCACACAGCCAAAGGTGGCTACACAGGATTCTAAGTAGGAAGGGAGGTTGCCCCCAAGAGTCTCTCAAGGGATCTATGGGGCCGGGGAGGAGGTCCCAAGCCACGCCCACCTCGGATGGGTAAAGCAACCTGGGTGGTGGTGACAGAAACCTTTGGAATCCAACCCAGTCTCTGAGGACCCTGTGACAACCCCTCCCCCCGCCCCCACCCCCATACCCAAGAGATCCAGGGCTAGACTTACCCTGGGATCTTCTTCATCGGGCGGGGGAGCCCTTGGCGCAACTGGGGCCCTCCGCTGCTTCTGGAGGGTCTGGGCTCTCCCGAGTCTGTTGGCCCCAGTTTTGGGGTCACGACGGGCCAACATCTTCGTCTCCTGGGGGTTCTATGACCGCCTTTTTCGGGGGTTGATTGTTGGGTCACCTGAAACACACACAAACACACCCATATCGATGGTGAAGCACACTGGATATTCACACACACCCACAGGAAGCCCCCAGCTAACTCCTTGCCGCTGCGGTCGTGAGGAGACTTCACCACCGGTCGGTCAAGTCTGTGCCTCACACTGTGCTGTGTACACCCTCAGATATTGTGTGTTCCTCTGCCATGATTACCTAGTCCGAGTGTAAACCTCGCCTGCCACGGGGCCCATGGCCTAGGGGTGGGGAGCTGAGCTTTCTGCCCCAAACAATCCACTGATTCTGAAGACAGGACTGAGGTGTATCACGATTCACGCCGGTAGGAGACACGATGATTCTATCTCCCTTGACGGCCAGAATGATGGAAGCCGCAGGGCATGGCGTATGGCACCCTTTGGCAGGTCTGTTTGAAATCAGGGATAAGGGAGGCTTCCTGTCACAACTTGAATCGCTACTCTTGCCATTTCTAATTAGGCAACTTCCAAACACAAATTCATAGAGAGAAGTTTTCTTCCTCTCTATCGCACTAGCAGGTGATGGTCTTTCCTCTTCTATCGTTTTGGCTTTAGCTCCAGCCCCTCTTTATTTATTTTTCTGATATTTTATGCATGCCACACGAACCCGTCCAAACAAACGGTGAACAGGTGCCATAGCGTATCGATTTCTTACACGGCTGAAGGGCAAACCGCTACTTTTTCAAAACCTCTTTTCCCATTTCCCCACCAATTCAGCACGCTGGTTTACATTTCCTTTCGCATTTCCATCTTGGTCTTATCCCACACGTGGAGACGGGAATGATTTCTCGTTTTCTGTTCCAAGAATTACCAGTAAGCAGAATACATCCTACCCCATCAGCAAGCCCCAGTGTGATCGATTTCTTTCACTCTCCCTCGTCTCTTCCCCCCCAAACCCCGCCCCACCCCTCAGGGACTACGTGAAACAAACAGTTGTTTGGTGAAACTAACCTGAAGTTACAGGTCAGCTTTCTTTCCTCGGCTGGCGCTCAGACGGGCAGGTGCTGGAGCAGCCCCGCTGGAAGCGATGCAGCATCCAGGAAGACCGAGGAAGGGGCGGAGAGGGACCTCTGCTTTCCAGGCTGCCTTTTATACCGCCTCTGGTCTCCGGACGTGGAGGGCACCCTAACCTGATCCATTACAGGTACCTTAATTGCAATTAACTTAATCCAATCACATGACCTGGAGACGTCTGTCTGCACAGCCCACTCTAAGATCATGTTCACCTTTGGCCGACATTCTAAAACCTACGAGTACAGCTGCAAGCTTCGAAGGATAGTTGTTCCCCGTCAGACGTGTGACACTGGTTCGTTTACCCTTGTCTCGTTTTCCGTCTTGATTGCCTTTTGTTTGTCTGTTCGTGTTAAAAAAAAAAATGTGGTAAAATAGACGCCTTTTAATTGGGCCGTGTCTACTACATCTCGACGTAGGCCTCAGTGTCATCAAGGAGATTCTCCTGGACACGCCGTCACGGCCATGATCCATCTTCAGAGCTTCTCTTTCTTCCCCACGGTAAGTCTGTCAGCAGAGAACACTGACCACACCCTCATGTGTTTTCTCCTCCAGGAGGCGCTTGGAAACCACCGTGAGTTGGACTGCACTGGGAAACACAGATGAAGAAAGTCAAGACCGCTTTGTCCTTCAGCGCCTGGCTCCCTTTTCAACTCGTCTTGCGACTCCAGGCATTATGCCTGAAAAGTCTCCGGGACGCCTGTGAGGCTCTACTTCCCTGGGTCCCATTGCCATTTCTCTGCATTTGCGAGGATCCACCGGACCTTCTTTGGAACTCCCCCGTCGGTGAACTTTGGTGCCACGTCCCCTAATTCTGTCCTTGGTCATCTGCACCTGCACGGGTTAGGCTCCATGTTCCATGGACGGGAAGAGACAGGCAGGAGTCGGAATGCTTAACCGACACACTGGGGCATTTTCTCCTGTAGCCCAAGTGACCCCATGGTCTGGTCGAGCTTTGGAACCGGTCGCGTCCCCCTCGACACTGCACCCGACTCCCAGTTTCTCAATCTTGTTGGCCCCCCGGCGACCTCCGGTTCGATGAATTGCACCTGCTGAAACTCGAGTTCCCTTTGACTTGCGCTTCATGAATTATTCGTGATTCAGGTTGGAACCCCAGCTTACGACCCCCTGTAGGCCGTTCTCTGAGCTTTCCGGTCACATCGTTTCCTTTCACGCTCTTTGGTTCATCGTGGTCCTGCTCGTTCTGCTGTCAGAGGAGCAGAGAGTTGATCTTCTTGATTCTGGATACTGATACTTTCTAGGTGATCTGGATAAGCAAGATGACGACCCTCAAGAGCGGCGGAAAGGGAGCAGCCATGTGGTGGGCCGCAGGGAATCCCGCTCAGTTCCCAGGGCTCTTAGATGTGGAATCCTGGTCAGAGTTGTTCCCAGGTCAGAGAATGGAGATAGCCTGTGCATGATGGGATAGCCCTGCCTAGATCGTTCAGTGAGTCTCTAGCTCAGCTACTCTTAGGATCGGGGGGAGGACCGTGGAAAGGCCCGGTGTCAGACATCCGGAAAGAAGACGGGATGAATGTCTTACCTCTGAAGTACATCCCGAATCTGGGAGTTAACTTCAGCTTTGCTGGGGTCTATTTGGCGAATGACAGTGTGCCTGGTGCATACGCACATCCGGCAGCCACTTCATGGGGGCCGTCGCAATTGGAACCACGCACCTGGCGTCGGCGTTTGAGCCAAATGGGGACCCGTGGTGCAAGCAACCCTCCCCACGTGTTAGCGTGCGTGAGATTCAGCTGGCGGCATTTTACTAGGTGCGTGTTGGTAGAGTGGGGCTGAGGTTTGCTTGCTCCTGTGGATGTAGAAGAAGTCAAAGGGCCTGCCCAGCCCTGCGGTCCCCTCAGTCAACTCTGTTTCAGAGACATAACGATTTGGATTGCTAACAAGTCAGGAAAATTTCAAGCCCTTGGAAGATCAGTTAAACACAAACACGGAATGAGAGTCAAAAGACAATATGTCATCTTTTTGAGAATTTTACTCACTTCAAGCACATGAAACACACATATTGACAAAGGCATGCCAGAGCCCAGTTTTCGAGGCCGAGGAAGGACCCCGAGAGCGCGCAGCGCAGCAGGCTTCCCAGCGTCCCAAACACTGCTCTCGGGGCGGGGCGCAGCGGAAGGGCTGCACCTCTCAGTGTTCCCAAACTTTTCCCTTATTCAGTCATCTAGAGAGCAAAAACTCAGTCATTCCCCAGTTTCCTATTGACGTCCCAGCAGAAGTCTGACTCCTGCGCGTCGCCCAGTTTCTCAGGCAACCAATCACTAGCACGGAAGCTTTTCCTGGCGCGTTTCCGGAGAGCCATGTGAACTACAATGTCCCTCACCAGAATTCAATGAGGCAGAGTCCCTGCATCGGCTCCCTGCCTGGCCTGGGCTAACACATCCGCAGAAGCGCCACAGCCAGGGAGCTTCGGAGTCACCGCAGAGAGTCTGCTCGCTGCTCTGCGCTCCTCAGTCCCACAGTCCCCTCCAAGTCACGGGAGCGGGAGGCCAAGGAGCCCCTGCCACCTGCAGTCTCACTCCAGGTCAAAATCACTGTCCTCTGAGGAGGAGGAAACCTGAAGGTCCTCATAGAGGACACTCGGTGGGACACGAACACCGGGACCCTGAGACTTCTCTGAGACATGAGGGCTCTGAGCGAGGAAGGCTCCCGGCTTCTCAGGAGAGTGAAATGAGGGAGCTGTCAGGAGGCTGGAGCTCCACCATCCATTGTCCAGTCTCCGGAAGAGCACTCTGAGAGGCTGGGCCCCGCCATGGCTGGCCGCTGGGTGACGGGACACGGTGCAGGCCTGGGCAGTAGGCAGGCAAGGTCTGCTGTGCGGAGGCTGCCGGTCGATGCTGGGCACCTGGGCGGGTGTCCTCCGGCCCATCTGGGGCGACGTACTCGCTCCAAGTTCGGTTGCGGCCGGCGGAGGTTGGAGAGCGTCCCGTGCCCCGAGCTCACCTCCCTGGATGGCGTCTTCGGGGATCTGGAAGGGACCCAGTCTCGGTATCTTGGGGAAGTTCAGGCAAGCCTGAATCGGAGCCTGGGCAGGTCTCTTGGCTCCTGGCCTGAAGCTGAGATTGGAGCCTAGGCCCAAGCTGCGTGTGGCGGCTGGTGGGCAGGGCTGTGAGGTCAGCGCGGGACGTCTGTCTTGTGCCCGGGCGCTGATGGCCTGGAGCAGGCCGTGGGTTTGGGAGGCAGCCTGGGGAACTTCTCGGCAGCCACCCTCCGGGCTGCTGTGAGTGGGCTTCACCACGAGGAAAGGCCCCGGGCCCTGGTGCCTGACTGCAGGCTGAGGGATGGGGGCCGCAGCCCCTGTCTGTCGAAGACTAGAGGAGGAGCTCACACTGGCTTTTCTGAGGGGAGACAGTGAAGCCAAGACGGAACCCCGTCAGACATTTCGGTAGCTGAGCCATCAGTGAGGACAGGGTCCACGCGTGGCCTCTTACTGGTTGTGTGGAGCGGCACTGGCCTGCTTGCAACCTGAAAGACAGGAAACCACACACGTTACAAGTTCCTCTGCATGGAGCCGAAACGAAAATCAGCCACTTCCAAAGACGAGGGGCACGCGCCATGAAATTCTCCATACAGAATCGACAGGCGGTCCTTGGAAGTAGGGACAGACCCTCCACCTGAGTGCTGATCAGGACAAGACTCATGAAAGATGCGCTCTCGAGCTATGTGTAGCTGATCCGAGCACACCATTGTTCAAAAGAACAATGTCTTGGGCATTAACTGGATCGGAGTGCCTCCACTCAGCCTTCCCTGAAGTGGAAGGGACTAATGCCCTTCTGAAGGCAGGTTGGTGGCTCAAGGGTTCTCAGGGGGTGTTCTCTGAAAAGCTGCATGTTCCTGGGTTTAGCCCTCTCCATGTTTGGGGCCTCTGAGGGACGAATTTCCTCACGCCGCCAGGAACATGTTGTTGGCAGGCTTGCCGTAATTGGACAGAAAGAAAGCAACGGGAAATAAGGCATCCTCAGATGCCTTCACCTGCAATCCAACTGACCTGGAAGGATGGTGGAGTCCCTGACCCCAAGAAGGCAAGAAAGAGGGGTTCCCCGATTCCCTCCCGCTGCCGGGAAGCCGAAAGGAAATCAACCAGTGTGACCTAGAGGAGAAAAAGACCAGGGGCCCGGGGTGACACTCACCCTCAGATCATCACAAGATTCCGTGGATCCTCTTCGATTTGGCAGCGGCTTCTCTGGAGGTTTCCCGGAAAATATCCGGAGGAGAGCCTTCCTCTGCGGGTCTTGCTGCCTGCAGAACAGAAAAAGGTCAGGCCGTGCCCCCTGGTTTTCCCCGGGAGACAGGGAGAACCCTGTCTGGGGCCCAGGCCCATTCCGTGTTGCGTGACACAGAAATGGACATCTGGTGCCCTTTCCGCCTCTGCACCTTCCCTCACCTGCCAACCTTCCCGTCCTCCTGGTGGCCCTCTAGGCTTCCCAACTAAGGACTGTGATTTGGACTCCATTGCTTTTCCCCCTGTCATGGGGAACCTGCACGAAGCGCCCCCGCCTCTCCCCGTCCCCGAGTCTCCCAGAGCCAGAGGGGCTCTTGGGTGTGGAAGAACGGAGGACAAGGAGCTGCGCTCTATTTCCTGCAGCGTTCCTTCCCTGGACCGGAGACGGAAAGGCACACGGTGTGCAGGTGCAGAGACACCATGTCCTTAGGAGGCAGTACTCTCAGAGTGGTGAAAACCCCTCCCACCGCTCACCTTGGTCTCTCTTCCTTCTCTCCCTTATCCTTGTTCAAGGGCCCCGGGTTCGCCTCCACCGGGGGCTTCCACGGTTTCAGGTTTTCCTTCCCTTCCTTCTTCCCGAAGGTCTGTGGAACCAGGGCTGCCTTCCAGCACTTCATGGGGCACCTGGTACTTCTGGCCGTGTGGCCAAAGGCCCCGCAGTCTTTGCACTTGAGCTGTGGGTGGAAAGGAAGTGATGTCAGTGAGTGAGCTGAAGCCACAGGCAGCCATCCGATGTCAACATTGAGAGGGATTATGAATTCAGAGCTGAATAAGGATTCCAAAGAGGGGACCCCGGCATGGGGCCCGTTAAGTGCTGGGAGAGTTCGGATACGATGTTCCCTCCCAAAGCCCATGTGACGGAGGACCTCTAAAAGGAAGGACTCGAGGTACTAAGGGGCACGATCGTGACCCCGATGTCAACCACACAGCCAAAGGTGGCTACACAGGATTCTAAGTAGGAAGGGAGGTTGCCCCCAAGAGTCTCTCAAGGGATCTATGGGGCCGGGGAGGAGGTCCCAAGCCACGCCCACCTCGGATGGGTAAAGCAACCTGGGTGGTGGTGACAGAAACCTTTGGAATCCAACCCAGTCTCTGAGGACCCTGTGACAACCCCTCCCCCCGCCCCCACCCCCATACCCAAGAGATCCAGGGCTAGACTTACCCTGGGATCTTCTTCATCGGGCGGGGGAGCCCTTGGCGCAACTGGGGCCCTCCGCTGCTTCTGGAGGGTCTGGGCTCTCCCGAGTCTGTTGGCCCCAGTTTTGGGGTCACGACGGGCCAACATCTTCGTCTCCTGGGGGTTCTATGACCGCCTTTTTCGGGGGTTGATTGTTGGGTCACCTGAAACACACACAAACACACCCATATCGATGGTGAAGCACACTGGATATTCACACACACCCACAGGAAGCCCCCAGCTAACTCCTTGCCGCTGCAGTCGTGAGGAGACTTCACCACCGGTCGGTCAAGTCTGTGCCTCACACTGTGCTGTGTACACCCTCAGATATTGTGTGTTCCTCTGCCATGATTACCTAGTCCGAGTGTAAACCTCGCCTGCCACGGGGCCCATGGCCTAGGGGTGGGGAGCTGAGCTTTCTGCCCCAAACAATCCACTGATTCTGAAGACAGGACTGAGGTGTATCACGATTCACGCCGGTAGGAGACACGATGATTCTATCTCCCTTGACGGCCAGAATGATGGAAGCCGCAGGGCATGGCGTATGGCACCCTTTGGCAGGTCTGTTTGAAATCAGGGATAAGGGAGGCTTCCTGTCACAACTTGAATCGCTACTCTTGCCATTTCTAATTAGGCAACTTCCAAACACAAATTCATAGAGAGAAGTTTTCTTCCTCTCTATCGCACTAGCAGGTGATGGTCTTTCCTCTTCTATCGTTTTGGCTTTAGCTCCAGCCCCTCTTTATTTATTTTTCTGATATTTTATGCATGCCACACGAACCCGTCCAAACAAACGGTGAACAGGTGCCATAGCGTATCGATTTCTTACACGGCTGAAGGGCAAACCGCCCCTTTTTCAAAACCTCTTTTCCCATTTCCCCACCAATTCAGCACGCTGGTTTACATTTCCTTTCGCATTTCCATCTTGGTCTTATCCCACACGTGGAGACGGGAATGATTTCTCGTTTTCTGTTCCAAGAATTACCAGTAAGCAGAATACATCCTACCCCATCAGCAAGCCCCAGTGTGATCGATTTCTTTCACTCTCCCTCGTCTCTTCCCCCCCAAACCCCGCCCCACCCCTCAGGGACTACGTGAAACAAACAGTTGTTTGGTGAAACTAACCTGAAGTTACAGGTCAGCTTTCTTTCCTCGGCTGGCGCTCAGACGGGCAGGTGCTGGAGCAGCCCCGCTGGAAGCGATGCAGCATCCAGGAAGACCGAGGAAGGGGCGGAGAGGGACCTCTGCTTTCCAGGCTGCCTTTTATACCGCCTCTGGTCTCCGGACGTGGAGGGCACCCTAACCTGATCCATTACAGGTACCTTAATTGCAATTAACTTAATCCAATCACATGACCTGGAGACGTCTGTCTGCACAGCCCACTCTAAGATCATGTTCACCTTTGGCCGACATTCTAAAACCTACGAGTACAGCTGCAAGCTTCGAAGGATAGTTGTTCCCCGTCAGACGTGTGACACTGGTTCGTTTACCCTTGTCTCGTTTTCCGTCTTGATTGCCTTTTGTTTGTCTGTTCGTGTTAAAAAAAAAAATGTGGTAAAATAGACGCCTTTTAATTGGGCCGTGTCTACTACATCTCGACGTAGGCCTCAGTGTCATCAAGGAGATTCTCCTGGACACGCCGTCACGGCCATGATCCATCTTCAGAGCTTCTCTTTCTTCCCCACGGTAAGTCTGTCAGCAGAGAACACTGACCACACCCTCATGTGTTTTCTCCTCCAGGAGGCGCTTGGAAACCACCGTGAGTTGGACTGCACTGGGAAACACAGATGAAGAAAGTCAAGACCGCTTTGTCCTTCAGCGCCTGGCTCCCTTTTCAACTCGTCTTGCGACTCCAGGCATTATGCCTGAAAAGTCTCCGGGACGCCTGTGAGGCTCTACTTCCCTGGGTCCCATTGCCATTTCTCTGCATTTGCGAGGATCCACCGGACCTTCTTTGGAACTCCCCCGTCGGTGAACTTTGGTGCCACGTCCCCTAATTCTGTCCTTGGTCATCTGCACCTGCACGGGTTAGGCTCCATGTTCCATGGACGGGAAGAGACAGGCAGGAGTCGGAATGCTTAACCGACACACTGGGGCATTTTCTCCTGTAGCCCAAGTGACCCCATGGTCTGGTCGAGCTTTGGAACCGGTCGCGTCCCCCTCGACACTGCACCCGACTCCCAGTTTCTCAATCTTGTTGGCCCCCCGGCGACCTCCGGTTCGATGAATTGCACCTGCTGAAACTCGAGTTCCCTTTGACTTGCGCTTCATGAATTATTCGTGATTCAGGTTGGAACCCCAGCTTACGACCCCCTGTAGGCCGTTCTCTGAGCTTTCCGGTCACATCGTTTCCTTTCACGCTCTTTGGTTCATCGTGGTCCTGCTCGTTCTGCTGTCAGAGGAGCAGAGAGTTGATCTTCTTGATTCTGGATACTGATACTTTCTAGGTGATCTGGATAAGCAAGATGACGACCCTCAAGAGCGGCGGAAAGGGAGCAGCCATGTGGTGGGCCGCAGGGAATCCCGCTCAGTTCCCAGGGCTCCTAGATGTGGAATCCTGGTCAGAGTTGTTCCCAGGTCAGAGAATGGAGATAGCCTGTGCATGATGGGATAGCCCTGCCTAGATCGTTCAGTGAGTCTCTAGCTCAGCTACTCTTAGGATCGGGGGGAGGACCGTGGAAAGGCCCGGTGTCAGACATCCGGAAAGAAGACGGGATGAATGTCTTACCTCTGAAGTACATCCCGAATCTGGGAGTTAACTTCAGCTTTGCTGGGGTCTATTTGGCGAATGACAGTGTGCCTGGTGCATACGCACATCCGGCAGCCACTTCATGGGGGCCGTCGCAATTGGAACCACGCACCTGGCGTCGGCGTTTGAGCCAAATGGGGACCCGTGGTGCAAGCAACCCTCCCCACGTGTTAGCGTGCGTGAGATTCAGCTGGCGGCATTTTACTAGGTGCGTGTTGGTAGAGTGGGGCTGAGGTTTGCTTGCTCCTGTGGATGTAGAAGAAGTCAAAGGGCCTGCCCAGCCCTGCGGTCCCCTCAGTCAACTCTGTTTCAGAGACATAACGATTTGGATTGCTAACAAGTCAGGAAAATTTCAAGCCCTTGGAAGATCAGTTAAACACAAACACGGAATGAGAGTCAAAAGACAATATGTCATCTTTTTGAGAATTTTACTCACTTCAAGCACATGAAACACACATATTGACAAAGGCATGCCAGAGCCCAGTTTTCGAGGCCGAGGAAGGACCCCGAGAGCGCGCAGCGCAGCAGGCTTCCCAGCGTCCCAAACACTGCTCTCGGGGCGGGGCGCAGCGGAAGGGCTGCACCTCTCAGTGTTCCCAAACTTTTCCCTTATTCAGTCATCTAGAGAGCAAAAACTCAGTCATTCCCCAGTTTCCTATTGACGTCCCAGCAGAAGTCTGACTCCTGCGCGTCGCCCAGTTTCTCAGGCAACCAATCACTGGCACGGAAGCTTTTCCTGGCGCGTTTCCGGAGAGCCATGTGAACTACAATGTCCCTCACCAGAATTCAATGAGGCAGAGTCCCTGCATCGGCTCCCTGCCTGGCCTGGGCTAACACATCCGCAGAAGCGCCACAGCCAGGGAGCTTCGGAGTCACCGCAGAGAGTCTGCTCGCTGCTCTGCGCTCCTCAGTCCCACAGTCCCCTCCAAGTCACGGGAGCGGGAGGCCAAGGAGCCCCTGCCACCTGCAGTCTCACTCCAGGTCAAAATCACTGTCCTCTGAGGAGGAGGAAACCTGAAGGTCCTCATAGAGGACACTCGGTGGGACACGAACACCGGGACCCTGAGACTTCTCTGAGACATGAGGGCTCTGAGCGAGGAAGGCTCCCGGCTTCTCAGGAGAGTGAAATGAGGGAGCTGTCAGGAGGCTGGAGCTCCACCATCCATTGTCCAGTCTCCGGAAGAGCACTCTGAGAGGCTGGGCCCCGCCATGGCTGGCCGCTGGGTGACGGGACACGGTGCAGGCCTGGGCAGTAGGCAGGCAAGGTCTGCTGTGCGGAGGCTGCCGGTCGATGCTGGGCACCTGGGCGGGTGTCCTCCGGCCCATCTGGGGCGACGTACTCGCTCCAAGTTCGGTTGCGGCCGGCGGAGGTTGGAGAGCGTCCCGTGCCCCGAGCTCACCTCCCTGGATGGCGTCTTCGGGGATCTGGAAGGGACCCAGTCTCGGTATCTTGGGGAAGTTCAGGCAAGCCTGAATCGGAGCCTGGGCAGGTCTCTTGGCTCCTGGCTTGAAGCTGAGATTGGAGCCTAGGCCCAAGCTGCGTGTGGCGGCTGGTGGGCAGGGCTGTGAGGTCAGCGCGGGACGTCTGTCTTGTGCCCGGGGGCTGATGGCCTGGAGCAGGCCGTGGGTTTGGGAGGCAGCCTGGGGAACTTCTCGGCAGCCACCCTCCGGGCTGCTGTGAGTGGGCTTCACCACGAGGAAAGGCCCCGGGCCCTGGTGCCTGACTGCAGGCTGAGGGATGGGGGCCGCAGCCCCTGTCTGTCGAAGACTAGAGGAGGAGCTCACACTGGCTTTTCTGAGGGGAGACAGTGAAGCCAAGACGGAACCCCTGTCAGACATTTCGGTAGCTGAGCCATCAGTGAGGACAGGGTCCACGCGTGGCCTCTTACTGGTTGTGTGGAGCGGCACTGGCCTGCTTGCAACCTGAAAGACAGGAAACCACACACGTTACAAGTTCCTCTGCATGGAGCCGAAACGAAAATCAGCCACTTCCAAAGACGAGGGGCACGCGCCATGAAATTCTCCATACAGAATCGACAGGCGGTCCTTGGAAGTAGGGACAGACCCTCCACCTGAGTGCTGATCAGGACAAGACTCGTGAAAGATGCGCTCTCGAGCTATGTGTAGCTGATCCGAGCACACCATTGTTCAAAAGAACAATGTCTTGGGCATTAACTGGATCGGAGTGCCTCCACTCAGCCTTCCCTGAAGTGGAAGGGACTAATGCCCTTCTGAAGGCAGGTTGGTGGCTCAAGGGTTCTCAGGGGGTGTTCTCTGAAAATCTGCATGTTCCTGGGTTTAGCCCTCTCCATGTTTGGGGCCTCTGAGGGACGAATTTCCTCACGCCGCCAGGAACATGTTGTTGGCAGGCTTGCCGTAATTGGACAGAAAGAAAGCAACGGGAAATAAGGCATCCTCAGATGCCTTCACCTGCAATCCAACTGACCTGGAAGGATGGTGGAGTCCCTGACCCCAAGAAGGCAAGAAAGAGGGGTTCCCCGATTCCCTCCCGCAGCCGGGAAGCCGAAAGGAAATCAACCAGTGTGACCTAGAGGAGAAAAAGACCAGGGGCCCGGGGTGACACTCACCCTCAGATCATCACAAGATTCCGTGGATCCTCTTCGATTTGGCAGCGGCTTCTCTGGAGGTTTCCCGGAAAATATCCGGAGGAGAGCCTTCCTCTGCGGGTCTTGCTGCCTGCAGAACAGAAAAAGGTCAGGCCGTGCCCCCTGGTTTTCCCCGGGAGACAGGGAGAACCCTGTCTGGGGCCCAGGCCCATTCCGTGTTGCGTGACACAGAAATGGACATCTGGTGCCCTTTCCGCCTCTGCACCTTCCCTCACCTGCCAACCTTCCCGTCCTCCTGGTGGCCCTCTAGGCTTCCCAACTAAGGACTGTGATTTGGACTCCATTGCTTTTCCCCCTGTCATGGGGAACCTGCACGAAGCGCCCCCGCCTCTCCCCGTCCCCGAGTCTCCCAGAGCCAGAGGGGCTCTTGGGTGTGGAAGAACGGAGGACAAGGAGCTGCGCTCTATTTCCTGCAGCGTTCCTTCCCTGGACCGGAGACGGAAAGGCACACGGTGTGCAGGTGCAGAGACACCATGTCCTTAGGAGGCAGTACTCTCAGAGTGGTGAAAACCCCTCCCACCGCTCACCTTGGTCTCTCTTCCTTCTCTCCCTTATCCTTGTTCAAGGGCCCCGGGTTCGCCTCCACCGGGGGCTTCCACGGTTTCAGGTTTTCCTTCCCTTCCTTCTTCCCGAAGGTCTGTGGAACCAGGGCTGCCTTCCAGCACTTCATGGGGCACCTGGTACTTCTGGCCGTGTGGCCAAAGGCCCCGCAGTCTTTGCACTTGAGCTGTGGGTGGAAAGGAAGTGATGTCAGTGAGTGAGCTGAAGCCACAGGCAGCCATCCGATGTCAACATTGAGAGGGATTATGAATTCAGAGCTGAATAAGGATTCCAAAGAGGGGACCCCGGCATGGGGCCCGTTAAGTGCTGGGAGAGTTCGGATACGATGTTCCCTCCCAAAGCCCATGTGACGGAGGACCTCTAAAAGGAAGGACTCGAGGTACTAAGGGGCACGATCGTGACCCCGATGTCAACCACACAGCCAAAGGTGGCTACACAGGATTCTAAGTAGGAAGGGAGGTTGCCCCCAAGAGTCTCTCAAGGGATCTATGGGGCCGGGGAGGAGGTCCCAAGCCACGCCCACCTCGGATGGGTAAAGCAACCTGGGTGGTGGTGACAGAAACCTTTGGAATCCAACCCAGTCTCTGAGGACCCTGTGACAACCCCTCCCCCCGCCCCCACCCCCATACCCAAGAGATCCAGGGCTAGACTTACCCTGGGATCTTCTTCATCGGGCGGGGGAGCCCTTGGCGCAACTGGGGCCCTCCGCTGCTTCTGGAGGGTCTGGGCTCTCCCGAGTCTGTTGGCCCCAGTTTTGGGGTCACGACGGGCCAACATCTTCGTCTCCTGGGGGTTCTATGACCGCCTTTTTCGGGGGTTGATTGTTGGGTCACCTGAAACACACACAAACACACCCATATCGATGGTGAAGCACACTGGATATTCACACACACCCACAGGAAGCCCCCAGCTAACTCCTTGCCGCTGCGGTCGTGAGGAGACTTCACCACCGGTCGGTCAAGTCTGTGCCTCACACTGTGCTGTGTACACCCTCAGATATTGTGTGTTCCTCTGCCATGATTACCTAGTCCGAGTGTAAACCTCGCCTGCCACGGGGCCCATGGCCTAGGGGTGGGGAGCTGAGCTTTCTGCCCCAAACAATCCACTGATTCTGAAGACAGGACTGAGGTGTATCACGATTCACGCCGGTAGGAGACACGATGATTCTATCTCCCTTGACGGCCAGAATGATGGAAGCCGCAGGGCATGGCGTATGGCACCCTTTGGCAGGTCTGTTTGAAATCAGGGATAAGGGAGGCTTCCTGTCACAACTTGAATCGCTACTCTTGCCATTTCTAATTAGGCAACTTCCAAACACAAATTCATAGAGAGAAGTTTTCTTCCTCTCTATCGCACTAGCAGGTGATGGTCTTTCCTCTTCTATCGTTTTGGCTTTAGCTCCAGCCCCTCTTTATTTATTTTTCTGATATTTTACGCATGCCACACGAACCCGTCCAAACAAACGGTGAACAGGTGCCATAGCGTATCGATTTCTTACACGGCTGAAGGGCAAACCGCCCCTTTTTCAAAACCTCTTTTCCCATTTCCCCACCAATTCAGCACGCTGGTTTACATTTCCTTTCGCATTTCCATCTTGGTCTTATCCCACACGTGGAGACGGGAATGATTTCTCGTTTTCTGTTCCAAGAATTACCAGTAAGCAGAATACATCCTACCCCATCAGCAAGCCCCAGTGTGATCGATTTCTTTCACTCTCCCTCGTCTCTTCCCCCCCAAACCCCGCCCCACCCCTCAGGGACTACGTGAAACAAACAGTTGTTCGGTGAAACTAACCTGAAGTTACAGGTCAGCTTTCTTTCCTCGGCTGGCGCTCAGACGGGCAGGTGCTGGAGCAGCCCCGCTGGAAGCGATGCAGCATCCAGGAAGACCGAGGAAGGGGCGGAGAGGGACCTCTGCTTTCCAGGCTGCCTTTTATACCGCCTCTGGTCTCCGGACGTGGAGGGCACCCTAACCTGATCCATTACAGGTACCTTAATTGCAATTAACTTAATCCAATCACATGACCTGGAGACGTCTGTCTGCACAGCCCACTCTAAGATCATGTTCACCTTTGGCCGACATTCTAAAACCTACGAGTACAGCTGCAAGCTTTGAAGGATAGTTGTTCCCCGTCAGACGTGTGACACTGGTTCGTTTACCCTTGTCTCGTTTTCCGTCTTGATTGCCTTTTGTTTGTCTGTTCGTGTTAAAAAAAAAAATGTGGTAAAATAGACGCCTTTTAATTGGGCCGTGTCTACTACATCTCGACGTAGGCCTCAGTGTCATCAAGGAGATTCTCCTGGACACGCCGTCACGGCCATGATCCATCTTCAGAGCTTCTCTTTCTTCCCCACGGTAAGTCTGTCAGCAGAGAACACTGACCACACCCTCATGTGTTTTCTCCTCCAGGAGGCGCTTGGAAACCACCGTGAGTTGGACTGCACTGGGAAACACAGATGAAGAAAGTCAAGACCGCTTTGTCCTTCAGCGCCTGGCTCCCTTTTCAACTCGTCTTGCGACTCCAGGCATTATGCCTGAAAAGTCTCCGGGACGCCTGTGAGGCTCTACTTCCCTGGGTCCCATTGCCATTTCTCTGCATTTGCGAGGATCCACCGGACCTTCTTTGGAACTCCCCCGTCGGTGAACTTTGGTGCCACGTCCCCTAATTCTGTCCTTGGTCATCTGCACCTGCACGGGTTAGGCTCCATGTTCCATGGACGGGAAGAGACAGGCAGGAGTCGGAATGCTTAACCGACACACTGGGGCATTTTCTCCTGTAGCCCAAGTGACCCCATGGTCTGGTCGAGCTTTGGAACCGGTTGCGTCCCCCTCGACACTGCACCCGACTCCCAGTTTCTCAATCTTGTTGGCCCCCCGGCGACCTCCGGTTCGATGAATTGCACCTGCTGAAACTCGAGTTCCCTTTGACTTGCGCTTCATGAATTATTCGTGATTCAGGTTGGAACCCCAGCTTACGACCCCCTGTAGGCCGTTCTCTGAGCTTTCCGGTCACATCGTTTCCTTTCACGCTCTTTGGTTCATCGTGGTCCTGCTCGTTCTGCTGTCAGAGGAGCAGAGAGTTGATCTTCTTGATTCTGGATACTGATACTTTCTAGGTGATCTGGATAAGCAAGATGACGACCCTCAAGAGCGGCGGAAAGGGAGCAGCCATGTGGTGGGCCGCAGGGAATCCCGCTCAGTTCCCAGGGCTCCTAGATGTGGAATCCTGGTCAGAGTTGTTCCCAGGTCAGAGAATGGAGATAGCCTGTGCATGATGGGATAGCCCTGCCTAGATCGTTCAGTGAGTCTCTAGCTCAGCTACTCTTAGGATCGGGGGGAGGACCGTGGAAAGGCCCGGTGTCAGACATCCGGAAAGAAGACGGGATGAATGTCTTACCTCTGAAGTACATCCCGAATCTGGGAGTTAACTTCAGCTTTGCTGGGGTCTACTTGGCGAATGACAGTGTGCCTGGTGCATACGCACATCCGGCAGCCACTTCATGGGGGCCGTCGCAATTGGAACCACGCACCTGGCGTCGGCGTTTGAGCCAAATGGGGACCCGTGGTGCAAGCAACCCTCCCCACGTGTTAGCGTGCGTGAGATTCAGCTGGCGGCATTTTACTAGGTGCGTGTTGGTAGAGTGGGGCTGAGGTTTGCTTGCTCCTGTGGATGTAGAAGAAGTCAAAGGGCCTGCCCAGCCCTGCGGTCCCCTCAGTCAACTCTGTTTCGGAGACATAACGATTTGGATTGCTAACAAGTCAGGAAAGTTTCAAGCCCTTGGAAGATCAGTTAAACACAAACACGGAATGAGAGTCAACAGACAATATGTCATCTTTTTGAGAATTTTACTCACTTCAAGCACATGAAACACACATATTGACAAAGGCATGCCAGAGCCCAGTTTTCGAGGCCGAGGAAGGACCCCGAGAGCGCGCAGCGCAGCAGGCTTCCCAGCGTCCCAAACACTGCTCTCGGGGCGGGGCGCAGCGGAAGGGCTGCACCTCTCAGTGTTCCCAAACTTTTCCCTTATTCAGTCATCTAGAGAGCAAAAACTCAGTCATTCCCCAGTTTCCTATTGACGTCCCAGCAGAAGTCTGACTCCTGCGCGTCGCCCAGTTTCTCAGGCAACCGATCACTGGCACGGAAGCTTTTCCTGGCGCGTTTCCGGAGAGCCATGTGAACTACAATGTCCCTCACCAGAATTCAATGAGGCAGAGTCCCTGCATCGGCTCCCTGCCTGGCCTGGGCTAACACATCCGCAGAAGCGCCACAGCCAGGGAGCTTCGGAGTCACCGCAGAGAGTCTGCTCGCTGCTCTGCGCTCCTCAGTCCCACAGTCCCCTCCAAGTCACGGGAGCGGGAGGCCAAGGAGCCCCTGCCACCTGCAGTCTCACTCCAGGTCAAAATCACTGTCCTCTGAGGAGGAGGAAACCTGAAGGTCCTCATAGAGGACACTCGGTGGGACACGAACACCGGGACCCTGAGACTTCTCTGAGACATGAGGGCTCTGAGCGAGGAAGGCTCCCGGCTTCTCAGGAGAGTGAAATGAGGGAGCTGTCAGGAGGCTGGAGCTCCACCATCCATTGTCCAGTCTCCGGAAGAGCACTCTGAGAGGCTGGGCCCCGCCATGGCTGGCCGCTGGGTGACGGGACACGGTGCAGGCCTGGGCAGTAGGCAGGCAAGGTCTGCTGTGCGGAGGCTGCCGGTCGATGCTGGGCACCTGGGCGGGTGTCCTCCGGCCCATCTGGGGCGACGTACTCGCTCCAAGTTCGGTTGCGGCCGGCGGAGGTTGGAGAGCGTCCCGTGCCCCGAGCTCACCTCCCTGGATGGCGTCTTCGGGGATCTGGAAGGGACCCAGTCTCGGTATCTTGGGGAAGTTCAGGCAAGCCTGAATCGGAGCCTGGGCAGGTCTCTTGGCTCCTGGCCTGAAGCTGAGATTGGAGCCTAGGCCCAAGCTGCGTGTGGCGGCTGGTGGGCAGGGCTGTGAGGTCAGCGCGGGACGTCTGTCTTGTGCCCGGGGGCTGATGGCCTGGAGCAGGCCGTGGGTTTGGGAGGCAGCCTGGGGAACTTCTCGGCAGCCACCCTCCGGGCTGCTGTGAGTGGGCTTCACCACGAGGAAAGGCCCCGGGCCCTGGTGCCTGACTGCAGGCTGAGGGATGGGGGCTGCAGCCCCTGTCTGTCGAAGACTAGAGGAGGAGCTCACACTGGCTTTTCTGAGGGGAGACAGTGAAGCCAAGACGGAACCCCTGTCAGACATTTCGGTAGCTGAGCCATCAGTGAGGACAGGGTCCACGCGTGGCCTCTTACTGGTTGTGTGGAGCGGCACTGGCCTGCTTGCAACCTGAAAGACAGGAAACCACACACGTTACAAGTTCCTCTGCATGGAGCCGAAACGAAAATCAGCCACTTCCAAAGACGAGGGGCACGCGCCATGAAATTCTCCATACAGAATCGACAGGCGGTCCTTGGAAGTAGGGACAGACCCTCCACCTGAGTGCTGATCAGGACAAGACTCATGAAAGATGCGCTCTCGAGCTATGTGTAGCTGATCCGAGCACACCATTGTTCAAAAGAACAATGTCTTGGGCATTAACTGGATCGGAGTGCCTCCACTCAGCCTTCCCTGAAGTGGAAGGGACTAATGCCCTTCTGAAGGCAGGTTGGTGGCTCAAGGGTTCTCAGGGGGTGTTCTCTGAAAAGCTGCATGTTCCTGGGTTTAGCCCTCTCCATGTTTGGGGCCTCTGAGGGACGAATTTCCTCACGCCGCCAGGAACATGTTGTTGGCAGGCTTGCCGTAATTGGACAGAAAGAAAGCAACGGGAAATAAGGCATCCTCAGATGCCTTCACCTGCAATCCAACGGACCTGGAAGGATGGTGGAGTCCCTGACCCCAAGAAGGCAAGAAAGAGGGGTTCCCCGATTCCCTCCCGCAGCCGGGAAGCCGAAAGGAAATCAACCAGTGTGACCTAGAGGAGAAAAAGACCAGGGGCCCGGGGTGACACTCACCCTCAGATCATCACAAGATTCCGTGGATCCTCTTCGATTTGGCAGCGGCTTCTCTGGAGGTTTCCCGGAAAATATCCGGAGGAGAGCCTTCCTCTGCGGGTCTTGCTGCCTGCAGAACAGAAAAAGGTCAGGCCGTGCCCCCTGGTTTTCCCCGGGAGACAGGGAGAACCCTGTCTGGGGCCCAGGCCCATTCCGTGTTGCGTGACACAGAAATGGACATCTGGTGCCCTTTCCGCCTCTGCACCTTCCCTCACCTGCCAACCTTCCCGTCCTCCTGGTGGCCCTCTAGGCTTCCCAACTAAGGACTGTGATTTGGACTCCATTGCTTTTCCCCCTGTCATGGGGAACCTGCACGAAGCGCCCCCGCCTCTCCCCGTCCCCGAGTCTCCCAGAGCCAGAGGGGCTCTTGGGTGTGGAAGAACGGAGGACAAGGAGCTGCGCTCTATTTCCTGCAGCGTTCCTTCCCTGGACCGGAGACGGAAAGGCACACGGTGTGCAGGTGCAGAGACACCATGTCCTTAGGAGGCAGTACTCTCAGAGTGGTGAAAACCCCTCCCACCGCTCACCTTGGTCTCTCTTCCTTCTCTCCCTTATCCTTGTTCAAGGGCCCCGGGTTCGCCTCCACCGGGGGCTTCCACGGTTTCAGGTTTTCCTTCCCTTCCTTCTTCCCGAAGGTCTGTGGAACCAGGGCTGCCTTCCAGCACTTCATGGGGCACCTGGTACTTCTGGCCGTGTGGCCAAAGGCCCCGCAGTCTTTGCACTTGAGCTGTGGGTGGAAAGGAAGTGATGTCAGTGAGTGAGCTGAAGCCACAGGCAGCCATCCGATGTCAACATTGAGAGGGATTATGAATTCAGAGCTGAATAAGGATTCCAAAGAGGGGACCCCGGCATGGGGCCCGTTAAGTGCTGGGAGAGTTCGGATACGATGTTCCCTCCCAAAGCCCATGTGACGGAGGACCTCTAAAAGGAAGGACTCGAGGTACTAAGGGGCACGATCGTGACCCCGATGTCAACCACACAGCCAAAGGTGGCTACACAGGATTCTAAGTAGGAAGGGAGGTTGCCCCCAAGAGTCTCTCAAGGGATCTATGGGGCCGGGGAGGAGGTCCCAAGCCACGCCCACCTCGGATGGGTAAAGCAACCTGGGTGGTGGTGACAGAAACCTTTGGAATCCAACCCAGTCTCTGAGGACCCTGTGACAACCCCTCCCCCCGCCCCCACCCCCATACCCAAGAGATCCAGGGCTAGACTTACCCTGGGATCTTCTTCATCGGGCGGGGGAGCCCTTGGCGCAACTGGGGCCCTCCGCTGCTTCTGGAGGGTCTGGGCTCTCCCGAGTCTGTTGGCCCCAGTTTTGGGGTCACGACGGGCCAACATCTTCGTCTCCTGGGGGTTCTATGACCGCCTTTTTCGGGGGTTGATTGTTGGGTCACCTGAAACACACACAAACACACCCATATCGATGGTGAAGCACACTGGATATTCACACACACCCACAGGAAGCCCCCAGCTAACTCCTTGCCGCTGCGGTCGTGAGGAGACTTCACCACCGGTCGGTCAAGTCTGTGCCTCACACTGTGCTGTGTACACCCTCAGATATTGTGTGTTCCTCTGCCATGATTACCTAGTCCGAGTGTAAACCTCGCCTGCCACGGGGCCCATGGCCTAGGGGTGGGGAGCTGAGCTTTCTGCCCCAAACAATCCACTGATTCTGAAGACAGGACTGAGGTGTATCACGATTCACGCCGGTAGGAGACACGATGATTCTATCTCCCTTGACGGCCAGAATGATGGAAGCCGCAGGGCATGGCGTATGGCACCCTTTGGCAGGTCTGTTTGAAATCAGGGATAAGGGAGGCTTCCTGTCACAACTTGAATCGCTACTCTTGCCATTTCTAATTAGGCAACTTCCAAACACAAATTCATAGAGAGAAGTTTTCTTCCTCTCTATCGCACTAGCAGGTGATGGTCTTTCCTCTTCTATCGTTTTGGCTTTAGCTCCAGCCCCTCTTTATTTATTTTTCTGATATTTTACGCATGCCACACGAACCCGTCCAAACAAACGGTGAACAGGTGCCATAGCGTATCGATTTCTTACACGGCTGAAGGGCAAACCGCCCCTTTTTCAAAACCTCTTTTCCCATTTCCCCACCAATTCAGCACGCTGGTTTACATTTCCTTTCGCATTTCCATCTTGGTCTTATCCCACACGTGGAGACGGGAATGATTTCTCGTTTTCTGTTCCAAGAATTACCAGTAAGCAGAATACATCCTACCCCATCAGCAAGCCCCAGTGTGATCGATTTCTTTCACTCTCCCTCGTCTCTTCCCCCCCAAACCCCGCCCCACCCCTCAGGGACTACGTGAAACAAACAGTTGTTCGGTGAAACTAACCTGAAGTTACAGGTCAGCTTTCTTTCCTCGGCTGGCGCTCAGACGGGCAGGTGCTGGAGCAGCCCCGCTGGAAGCGATGCAGCATCCAGGAAGACCGAGGAAGGGGCGGAGAGGGACCTCTGCTTTCCAGGCTGCCTTTTATACCGCCTCTGGTCTCCGGACGTGGAGGGCACCCTAACCTGATCCATTACAGGTACCTTAATTGCAATTAACTTAATCCAATCACATGACCTGGAGACGTCTGTCTGCACAGCCCACTCTAAGATCATGTTCACCTTTGGCCGACATTCTAAAACCTACGAGTACAGCTGCAAGCTTTGAAGGATAGTTGTTCCCCGTCAGACGTGTGACACTGGTTCGTTTACCCTTGTCTCGTTTTCCGTCTTGATTGCCTTTTGTTTGTCTGTTCGTGTTAAAAAAAAAAATGTGGTAAAATAGACGCCTTTTAATTGGGCCGTGTCTACTACATCTCGACGTAGGCCTCAGTGTCATCAAGGAGATTCTCCTGGACACGCCGTCACGGCCATGATCCATCTTCAGAGCTTCTCTTTCTTCCCCACGGTAAGTCTGTCAGCAGAGAACACTGACCACACCCTCATGTGTTTTCTCCTCCAGGAGGCGCTTGGAAACCACCGTGAGTTGGACTGCACTGGGAAACACAGATGAAGAAAGTCAAGACCGCTTTGTCCTTCAGCGCCTGGCTCCCTTTTCAACTCGTCTTGCGACTCCAGGCATTATGCCTGAAAAGTCTCCGGGACGCCTGTGAGGCTCTACTTCCCTGGGTCCCATTGCCATTTCTCTGCATTTGCGAGGATCCACCGGACCTTCTTTGGAACTCCCCCGTCGGTGAACTTTGGTGCCACGTCCCCTAATTCTGTCCTTGGTCATCTGCACCTGCACGGGTTAGGCTCCATGTTCCATGGACGGGAAGAGACAGGCAGGAGTCGGAATGCTTAACCGACACACTGGGGCATTTTCTCCTGTAGCCCAAGTGACCCCATGGTCTGGTCGAGCTTTGGAACCGGTTGCGTCCCCCTCGACACTGCACCCGACTCCCAGTTTCTCAATCTTGTTGGCCCCCCGGCGACCTCCGGTTCGATGAATTGCACCTGCTGAAACTCGAGTTCCCTTTGACTTGCGCTTCATGAATTATTCGTGATTCAGGTTGGAACCCCAGCTTACGACCCCCTGTAGGCCGTTCTCTGAGCTTTCCGGTCACATCGTTTCCTTTCACGCTCTTTGGTTCATCGTGGTCCTGCTCGTTCTGCTGTCAGAGGAGCAGAGAGTTGATCTTCTTGATTCTGGATACTGATACTTTCTAGGTGATCTGGATAAGCAAGATGACGACCCTCAAGAGCGGCGGAAAGGGAGCAGCCATGTGGTGGGCCGCAGGGAATCCCGCTCAGTTCCCAGGGCTCCTAGATGTGGAATCCTGGTCAGAGTTGTTCCCAGGTCAGAGAATGGAGATAGCCTGTGCATGATGGGATAGCCCTGCCTAGATCGTTCAGTGAGTCTCTAGCTCAGCTACTCTTAGGATCGGGGGGAGGACCGTGGAAAGGCCCGGTGTCAGACATCCGGAAAGAAGACGGGATGAATGTCTTACCTCTGAAGTACATCCCGAATCTGGGAGTTAACTTCAGCTTTGCTGGGGTCTACTTGGCGAATGACAGTGTGCCTGGTGCATACGCACATCCGGCAGCCACTTCATGGGGGCCGTCGCAATTGGAACCACGCACCTGGCGTCGGCGTTTGAGCCAAATGGGGACCCGTGGTGCAAGCAACCCTCCCCACGTGTTAGCGTGCGTGAGATTCAGCTGGCGGCATTTTACTAGGTGCGTGTTGGTAGAGTGGGGCTGAGGTTTGCTTGCTCCTGTGGATGTAGAAGAAGTCAAAGGGCCTGCCCAGCCCTGCGGTCCCCTCAGTCAACTCTGTTTCGGAGACATAACGATTTGGATTGCTAACAAGTCAGGAAAGTTTCAAGCCCTTGGAAGATCAGTTAAACACAAACACGGAATGAGAGTCAACAGACAATATGTCATCTTTTTGAGAATTTTACTCACTTCAAGCACATGAAACACACATATTGACAAAGGCATGCCAGAGCCCAGTTTTCGAGGCCGAGGAAGGACCCCGAGAGCGCGCAGCGCAGCAGGCTTCCCAGCGTCCCAAACACTGCTCTCGGGGCGGGGCGCAGCGGAAGGGCTGCACCTCTCAGTGTTCCCAAACTTTTCCCTTATTCAGTCATCTAGAGAGCAAAAACTCAGTCATTCCCCAGTTTCCTATTGACGTCCCAGCAGAAGTCTGACTCCTGCGCGTCGCCCAGTTTCTCAGGCAACCGATCACTGGCACGGAAGCTTTTCCTGGCGCGTTTCCGGAGAGCCATGTGAACTACAATGTCCCTCACCAGAATTCAATGAGGCAGAGTCCCTGCATCGGCTCCCTGCCTGGCCTGGGCTAACACATCCGCAGAAGCGCCACAGCCAGGGAGCTTCGGAGTCACCGCAGAGAGTCTGCTCGCTGCTCTGCGCTCCTCAGTCCCACAGTCCCCTCCAAGTCACGGGAGCGGGAGGCCAAGGAGCCCCTGCCACCTGCAGTCTCACTCCAGGTCAAAATCACTGTCCTCTGAGGAGGAGGAAACCTGAAGGTCCTCATAGAGGACACTCGGTGGGACACGAACACCGGGACCCTGAGACTTCTCTGAGACATGAGGGCTCTGAGCGAGGAAGGCTCCCGGCTTCTCAGGAGAGTGAAATGAGGGAGCTGTCAGGAGGCTGGAGCTCCACCATCCATTGTCCAGTCTCCGGAAGAGCACTCTGAGAGGCTGGGCCCCGCCATGGCTGGCCGCTGGGTGACGGGACACGGTGCAGGCCTGGGCAGTAGGCAGGCAAGGTCTGCTGTGCGGAGGCTGCCGGTCGATGCTGGGCACCTGGGCGGGTGTCCTCCGGCCCATCTGGGGCGACGTACTCGCTCCAAGTTCGGTTGCGGCCGGCGGAGGTTGGAGAGCGTCCCGTGCCCCGAGCTCACCTCCCTGGATGGCGTCTTCGGGGATCTGGAAGGGACCCAGTCTCGGTATCTTGGGGAAGTTCAGGCAAGCCTGAATCGGAGCCTGGGCAGGTCTCTTGGCTCCTGGCCTGAAGCTGAGATTGGAGCCTAGGCCCAAGCTGCGTGTGGCGGCTGGTGGGCAGGGCTGTGAGGTCAGCGCGGGACGTCTGTCTTGTGCCCGGGGGCTGATGGCCTGGAGCAGGCCGTGGGTTTGGGAGGCAGCCTGGGGAACTTCTCGGCAGCCACCCTCCGGGCTGCTGTGAGTGGGCTTCACCACGAGGAAAGGCCCCGGGCCCTGGTGCCTGACTGCAGGCTGAGGGATGGGGGCTGCAGCCCCTGTCTGTCGAAGACTAGAGGAGGAGCTCACACTGGCTTTTCTGAGGGGAGACAGTGAAGCCAAGACGGAACCCCTGTCAGACATTTCGGTAGCTGAGCCATCAGTGAGGACAGGGTCCACGCGTGGCCTCTTACTGGTTGTGTGGAGCGGCACTGGCCTGCTTGCAACCTGAAAGACAGGAAACCACACACGTTACAAGTTCCTCTGCATGGAGCCGAAACGAAAATCAGCCACTTCCAAAGACGAGGGGCACGCGCCATGAAATTCTCCATACAGAATCGACAGGCGGTCCTTGGAAGTAGGGACAGACCCTCCACCTGAGTGCTGATCAGGACAAGACTCATGAAAGATGCGCTCTCGAGCTATGTGTAGCTGATCCGAGCACACCATTGTTCAAAAGAACAATGTCTTGGGCATTAACTGGATCGGAGTGCCTCCACTCAGCCTTCCCTGAAGTGGAAGGGACTAATGCCCTTCTGAAGGCAGGTTGGTGGCTCAAGGGTTCTCAGGGGGTGTTCTCTGAAAAGCTGCATGTTCCTGGGTTTAGCCCTCTCCATGTTTGGGGCCTCTGAGGGACGAATTTCCTCACGCCGCCAGGAACATGTTGTTGGCAGGCTTGCCGTAATTGGACAGAAAGAAAGCAACGGGAAATAAGGCATCCTCAGATGCCTTCACCTGCAATCCAACGGACCTGGAAGGATGGTGGAGTCCCTGACCCCAAGAAGGCAAGAAAGAGGGGTTCCCCGATTCCCTCCCGCAGCCGGGAAGCCGAAAGGAAATCAACCAGTGTGACCTAGAGGAGAAAAAGACCAGGGGCCCGGGGTGACACTCACCCTCAGATCATCACAAGATTCCGTGGATCCTCTTCGATTTGGCAGCGGCTTCTCTGGAGGTTTCCCGGAAAATATCCGGAGGAGAGCCTTCCTCTGCGGGTCTTGCTGCCTGCAGAACAGAAAAAGGTCAGGCCGTGCCCCCTGGTTTTCCCCGGGAGACAGGGAGAACCCTGTCTGGGGCCCAGGCCCATTCCGTGTTGCGTGACACAGAAATGGACATCTGGTGCCCTTTCCGCCTCTGCACCTTCCCTCACCTGCCAACCTTCCCGTCCTCCTGGTGGCCCTCTAGGCTTCCCAACTAAGGACTGTGATTTGGACTCCATTGCTTTTCCCCCTGTCATGGGGAACCTGCACGAAGCGCCCCCGCCTCTCCCCGTCCCCGAGTCTCCCAGAGCCAGAGGGGCTCTTGGGTGTGGAAGAACGGAGGACAAGGAGCTGCGCTCTATTTCCTGCAGCGTTCCTTCCCTGGACCGGAGACGGAAAGGCACACGGTGTGCAGGTGCAGAGACACCATGTCCTTAGGAGGCAGTACTCTCAGAGTGGTGAAAACCCCTCCCACCGCTCACCTTGGTCTCTCTTCCTTCTCTCCCTTATCCTTGTTCAAGGGCCCCGGGTTCGCCTCCACCGGGGGCTTCCACGGTTTCAGGTTTTCCTTCCCTTCCTTCTTCCCGAAGGTCTGTGGAACCAGGGCTGCCTTCCAGCACTTCATGGGGCACCTGGTACTTCTGGCCGTGTGGCCAAAGGCCCCGCAGTCTTTGCACTTGAGCTGTGGGTGGAAAGGAAGTGATGTCAGTGAGTGAGCTGAAGCCACAGGCAGCCATCCGATGTCAACATTGAGAGGGATTATGAATTCAGAGCTGAATAAGGATTCCAAAGAGGGGACCCCGGCATGGGGCCCGTTAAGTGCTGGGAGAGTTCGGATACGATGTTCCCTCCCAAAGCCCATGTGACGGAGGACCTCTAAAAGGAAGGACTCGAGGTACTAAGGGGCACGATCGTGACCCCGATGTCAACCACACAGCCAAAGGTGGCTACACAGGATTCTAAGTAGGAAGGGAGGTTGCCCCCAAGAGTCTCTCAAGGGATCTATGGGGCCGGGGAGGAGGTCCCAAGCCACGCCCACCTCGGATGGGTAAAGCAACCTGGGTGGTGGTGACAGAAACCTTTGGAATCCAACCCAGTCTCTGAGGACCCTGTGACAACCCCTCCCCCCGCCCCCACCCCCATACCCAAGAGATCCAGGGCTAGACTTACCCTGGGATCTTCTTCATCGGGCGGGGGAGCCCTTGGCGCAACTGGGGCCCTCCGCTGCTTCTGGAGGGTCTGGGCTCTCCCGAGTCTGTTGGCCCCAGTTTTGGGGTCACGACGGGCCAACATCTTCGTCTCCTGGGGGTTCTATGACCGCCTTTTTCGGGGGTTGATTGTTGGGTCACCTGAAACACACACAAACACACCCATATCGATGGTGAAGCACACTGGATATTCACACACACCCACAGGAAGCCCCCAGCTAACTCCTTGCCGCTGTGGTCGTGAGGAGACTTCACCACCGGTCGGTCAAGTCTGTGCCTCACACTGTGCTGTGTACACCCTCAGATATTGTGTGTTCCTCTGCCATGATTACCTAGTCCGAGTGTAAACCTCGCCTGCCACGGGGCCCATGGCCTAGGGGTGGGGAGCTGAGCTTTCTGCCCCAAACAATCCACTGATTCTGAAGACAGGACTGAGGTGTATCACGATTCACGCCGGTAGGAGACACGATGATTCTATCTCCCTTGACGGCCAGAATGATGGAAGCCGCAGGGCATGGCGTATGGCACCCTTTGGCAGGTCTGTTTGAAATCAGGGATAAGGGAGGCTTCCTGTCACAACTTGAATCGCTACTCTTGCCATTTCTAATTAGGCAACTTCCAAACACAAATTCATAGAGAGAAGTTTTCTTCCTCTCTATCGCACTAGCAGGTGATGGTCTTTCCTCTTCTATCGTTTTGGCTTTAGCTCCAGCCCCTCTTTATTTATTTTTCTGATATTTTACGCATGCCACACGAACCCGTCCAAACAAACGGTGAACAGGTGCCATAGCGTATCGATTTCTTACACGGCTGAAGGGCAAACCGCCCCTTTTTCAAAACCTCTTTTCCCATTTCCCCACCAATTCAGCACGCTGGTTTACATTTCCTTTCGCATTTCCATCTTGGTCTTATCCCACACGTGGAGACGGGAATGATTTCTCGTTTTCTGTTCCAAGAATTACCAGTAAGCAGAATACATCCTACCCCATCAGCAAGCCCCAGTGTGATCGATTTCTTTCACTCTCCCTCGTCTCTTCCCCCCCAAACCCCGCCCCACCCCTCAGGGACTACGTGAAACAAACAGTTGTTCGGTGAAACTAACCTGAAGTTACAGGTCAGCTTTCTTTCCTCGGCTGGCGCTCAGACGGGCAGGTGCTGGAGCAGCCCCGCTGGAAGCGATGCAGCATCCAGGAAGACCGAGGAAGGGGCGGAGAGGGACCTCTGCTTTCCAGGCTGCCTTTTATACCGCCTCTGGTCTCCGGACGTGGAGGGCACCCTAACCTGATCCATTACAGGTACCTTAATTGCAATTAACTTAATCCAATCACATGACCTGGAGACGTCTGTCTGCACAGCCCACTCTAAGATCATGTTCACATTTGGCCGACATTCTAATACCTCCGAGTACAGCTGCAAGCTTCGAAGGAGAGTTGTTCCCCGTCAGACGTGTGACACTGGTTCGTTTACCCTTGTCTCGTTTTCCGTCTTGATTGCCTTTTGTTTGTCTGTTCGTGTTAAAAAAAAAAATGTGGTAAAATAGACGCCTTTTAATTGGGCCGTGTCTACTACATCTCGACGTAGGCCTCAGTGTCATCAAGGAGATTCTCCTGGACACGCCGTCACGGCCATGATCCATCTTCAGAGCTTCTCTTTCTTCCCCACGGTAAGTCTGTCAGCAGAGAACACTGACCACACCCTCATGTGTTTTCTCCTCCAGGAGGCGCTTGGAAACCACCGTGAGTTGGACTGCACTGGGAAACACAGATGAAGAAAGTCAAGACCGCTTTGTCCTTCAGCGCCTGGCTCCCTTTTCAACTCGTCTTGCGACTCCAGGCATTATGCCTGAAAAGTCTCCGGGACGCCTGTGAGGCTCTACTTCCCTGGGTCCCATTGCCATTTCTCTGCATTTGCGAGGATCCACCGGACCTTCTTTGGAACTCCCCCGTCGGTGAACTTTGGTGCCACGTCCCCTAATTCTGTCCTTGTTCATCTGCACCTGCACGGGTTAGGCTGCATGTTCCATGGACGGGAAGAGACAGGCAGGAGTCGGAATGCTTAACCGACACACTGGGGCATTTTCTCCTGTAGCCCAAGTGACCCCATGGTCTGGTCGAGCTTTGGAACCGGTCGCGTCCCCCTCGACACTGCACCCGACTCCCAGTTTCTCAATCTTGTTGGCCCCCCGGCGACCTCCGGTTCGATGAATTGCACCTGCTGAAACTCGAGTTCCCTTTGACTTGCGCTTCATGAATTATTCGTGATTCAGGTTGGAACCCCAGCTTACGACCCCCTGTAGGCCGTTCTCTGAGCTTTCCGGTCACATCGTTTCCTTTCACGCTCTTTGGTTCATCGTGGTCCTGCTCGTTCTGCTGTCAGAGGAGCAGAGAGTTGATCTTCTTGATTCTGGATACTGATACTTTCTAGGTGATCTGGATAAGCAAGATGACGACCCTCAAGAGCGGCGGAAAGGGAGCAGCCATGTGGTGGGCCGCAGGGAATCCCGCTCAGTTCCCAGGGCTCCTAGATGTGGAATCCTGGTCAGAGTTGTTCCCAGGTCAGAGAATGGAGACAGCCTGTGCATGATGGGATAGCCCTGCCTAGATCGTTCAGTGAGTCTCTAGCTCAGCTACTCTTAGGATCGGGGGGAGGACCGTGGAAAGGCCCGGTGTCAGACATCCGGAAAGAAGACGGGATGAATGTCTTACCTCTGAAGTACATCCCGAATCTGGGAGTTAACTTCAGCTTTGCTGGGGTCTATTTGGCGAATGACAGTGTGCCTGGTGCATACGCACATCCGGCAGCCACTTCATGGGGGCCGTCGCAATTGGAACCACGCACCTGGCGTCGGCGTTTGAGCCAAATGGGGACCCGTGGTGCAAGCAACCCTCCCCACGTGTTAGCGTGCGTGAGATTCAGCTGGCGGCATTTTACTAGGTGCGTGTTGGTAGAGTGGGGCTGAGGTTTGCTTGCTCCTGTGGATGTAGAAGAAGTCAAAGGGCCTGCCCAGCCCTGCGGTCCCCTCAGTCAACTCTGTTTCGGAGACATAACGATTTGGATTGCTAACAAGTCAGGAAAGTTTCAAGCCCTTGGAAGATCAGTTAAACACAAACACGGAATGAGAGTCAACAGACAATATGTCATCTTTTTGAGAATTTTACTCACTTCAAGCACATGAAACACACATATTGACAAAGGCATGCCAGAGCCCAGTTTTCGAGGCCGAGGAAGGACCCCGAGAGCGCGCAGCGCAGCAGGCTTCCCAGCGTCCCAAACACTGCTCTCGGGGCGGGGCGCAGCGGAAGGGCTGCACCTCTCAGTGTTCCCAAACTTTTCCCTTATTCAGTCATCTAGAGAGCAAAAACTCAGTCATTCCCCAGTTTCCTATTGACGTCCCAGCAGAAGTCTGACTCCTGCGCGTCGCCCAGTTTCTCAGGCAACCAATCACTGGCACGGAAGCTTTTCCTGGCGCGTTTCCGGAGAGCCATGTGAACTACAATGTTCCTCACCAGAATTCAATGAGGCAGAGTCCCTGCATCGGCTCCCTGCCTGGCCTGGGCTAACACATCCGCAGAAGCGCCACAGCCAGGGAGCTTCGGAGTCACCGCAGAGAGTCTGCTCGCTGCTCTGCGCTCCTCAGTCCCACAGTCCCCTCCAAGTCACGGGAGCGGGAGGCCAAGGAGCCCCTGCCACCTGCAGTCTCACTCCAGGTCAAAATCACTGTCCTCTGAGGAGGAGGAAACCTGAAGGTCCTCATAGAGGACACTCGGTGGGACACTAACACCGGGACCCTGAGACTTCTCTGAGACATGAGGGCTCTGAGCGAGGAAGGCTCCCGGCTTCTCAGGAGAGTGAAATGAGGGAGCTGTCAGGAGGCTGGAGCTCCACCATCCATTGTCCAGTCTCCGGAAGAGCACTCTGAGAGGCTGGGCCCCGCCATGGCTGGCCGCTGGGTGACGGGACACGGTGCAGGCCTGGGCAGTAGGCAGGCAAGGTCTGCTGTGCGGAGGCTGCCGGTCGATGCTGGGCACCTGGGCGGGTGTCCTCCGGCCCATGTGGGGCGACGTACTCTCTCCAAGTTCGGTTGCGGCCGGCGGAGGTTGGAGAGCGTCCCGTGCCCCGAGCTCACCTCCCTGGATGGCGTCTTCGGGGATCTGGAAGGGACCCAGTCTCGGTATCTTGGGGAAGTTCAGGCAAGCCTGAATCGGAGCCTGGGCAGGTCTCTTGGCTCCTGGCCTGAAGCTGAGATTGGAGCCTAGGCCCAAGCTGCGTGTGGCGGCTGGTGGGCAGGGCTGTGAGGTCAGCGCTGGACGTCTGTCTTGTGCCCGGGGGCTGATGGCCTGGAGCAGGCCGTGGGTTTGGGAGGCAGCCTGGGGAACTTCTCGGCAGCCACCCTCCGGGCTGCTGTGAGTGGGCTTCACCACGAGGAAAGGCCCCGGGCCCTGGTGCCTGACTGCAGGCTGAGGGATGGGGGCCGCAGCCCCTGTCTGTCGAAGACTAGAGGAGGAGCTCACACTGGCTTTTCTGAGGGGAGACAGTGAAGCCAAGACGGAACCCCTGTCAGACATTTCGGTAGCTGAGCCATCAGTGAGGACAGGGTCCACGCGTGGCCTCTTACTGGTTGTGTGGAGCGGCACTGGCCTGCTTGCAACCTGAAAGACAGGAAACCACACACGTTACAAGTTCCTCTGCATGGAGCCGAAACGAAAATCAGCCACTTCCAAAGACGAGGGGCACGCGCCATGAAATTCTCCATACAGAATCGACAGGCGGTCCTTGGAAGTAGGGACAGACCCTCCACCTGAGTGCTGATCAGGACAGGACTCATGAAAGATGCGCTCTCGAGCTATGTGTAGCTGATCCGAGCACACCATTGTTCAAAAGAACAATGTCTTGGGCATTAACTGGATCGGAGTGCCTCCACTCAGCCTTCCCTGAAGTGGAAGGGACTAATGCCCTTCTGAAGGCAGGTTGGTGGCTCAAGGGTTCTCAGGGGGTGTTCTCTGAAAAGCTGCATGTTCCTGGGTTTAGCCCTCTCCATGTTTGGGGCCTCTGAGGGACGAATTTCCTCACGCCGCCAGGAACATGTTGTTGGCAGGCTTGCCGTAATTGGACAGAAAGAAAGCAACGGGAAATAAGGCATCCTCAGATGCCTTCACCTGCAATCCAACTGACCTGGAAGGATGGTGGAGTCCCTGACCCCAAGAAGGCAAGAAAGAGGGGTTCCCCGATTCCCTCTCGCAGCCGGGAAGCTGAAAGGAAATCAACCAGTGTGACCTAGAGGAGAAAAAGACCAGGGGCCCGGGGTGACACTCACCCTCAGATCATCACAAGATTCCGTGGATCCTCTTCGATTTGGCAGCGGCTTCTCTGGAGGTTTCCCGGAAAATATCCGGAGGAGAGCCTTCCTCTGCGGGTCTTGCTGCCTGCAGAACAGAAAAAGGTCAGGCCGTGCCCCCTGGTTTTCCCCGGGAGACAGGGAGAACCCTGTCTGGGGCCCAGGCCCATTCCGTGTTGCGTGACACAGAAATGGACATCTGGTGCCCTTTCCGCCTCTGCACCTTCCCTCACCTGCCAACCTTCCCGTCCTCCTGGTGGCCCTCTAGGCTTCCCAACTAAGGACTGTGATTTGGACTCCATTGCTTTTCCCCCTGTCATGGGGAACCTGCACGAAGCGCCCCCGCCTCTCCCCGTCCCCGAGTCTCCCAGAGCCAGAGGGGCTCTTGGGTGTGGAAGAACGGAGGACAAGGAGCTGCGCTCTATTTCCTGCAGCGTTCCTTCCCTGGACCGGAGACGGAAAGGCACACGGTGTGCAGGTGCAGAGACACCATGTCCTTAGGAGGCAGTACTCTCAGAGTGGTGAAAACCCCTCCCACCGCTCACCTTGGTCTCTCTTCCTTCTCTCCCTTATCCTTGTTCAAGGGCCCCGGGTTCGCCTCCACCGGGGGCTTCCACGGTTTCAGGTTTTCCTTCCCTTCCTTCTTCCCGAAGGTCTGTGGAACCAGGGCTGCCTTCCAGCACTTCATGGGGCACCTGGTACTTCTGGCCGTGTGGCCAAAGGCCCCGCAGTCTTTGCACTTGAGCTGTGGGTGGAAAGGAAGTGATGTCAGTGAGTGAGCTGAAGCCACAGGCAGCCATCCGATGTCAACATTGAGAGGGATTATGAATTCAGAGCTGAATAAGGATTCCAAAGAGGGGACCCCGGCATGGGGCCCGTTAAGTGCTGGGAGAGTTCGGATACGATGTTCCCTCCCAAAGCCCATGTGACGGAGGACCTCTAAAAGGAAGGACTCGAGGTACTAAGGGGCACGATCGTGACCCCGATGTCAACCACACAGCCAAAGGTGGCTACACAGGATTCTAAGTAGGAAGGGAGGTTGCCCCCAAGAGTCTCTCAAGGGATCTATGGGGCCGGGGAGGAGGTCCCAAGCCACGCCCACCTCGGATGGGTAAAGCAACCTGGGTGGTGGTGACAGAAACCTTTGGAATCCAACCCAGTCTCTGAGGACCCTGTGACAACCCCTCCCCCAGCCCCCACCCCCATACCCAAGAGATCCAGGGCTAGACTTACCCTGGGATCTTCTTCATCGGGCGGGGGAGCCCTTGGCGCAACTGGGGCCCTCCGCTGCTTCTGGAGGGTCTGGGCTCTCCCGAGTCTGTTGGCCCCAGTTTTGGGGTCACGACGGGCCAACATCTTCGTCTCCTGGGGGTTCTATGACCGCCTTTTTCGGGGGTTGATTGTTGGGTCACCTGAAACACACACAAACACACCCATATCGATGGTGAAGCACACTGGATATTCACACACACCCACAGGAAGCCCCCAGCTAACTCCTTGCCGCTGTGGTCGTGAGGAGACTTCACCACCGGTCGGTCAAGTCTGTGCCTCACACTGTGCTGTGTACACCCTCAGATATTGTGTGTTCCTCTGCCATGATTACCTAGTCCGAGTGTAAACCTCGCCTGCCACGGGGCCCATGGCCTAGGGGTGGGGAGCTGAGCTTTCTGCCCCAAACAATCCACTGATTCTGAAGACAGGACTGAGGTGTATCACGATTCACGCCGGTAGGAGACACGATGATTCTATCTCCCTTGACGGCCAGAATGATGGAAGCCGCAGGGCATGGCGTATGGCACCCTTTGGCAGGTCTGTTTGAAATCAGGGATAAGGGAGGCTTCCTGTCACAACTTGAATCGCTACTCTTGCCATTTCTAATTAGGCAACTTCCAAACACAAATTCATAGAGAGAAGTTTTCTTCCTCTCTATCGCACTAGCAGGTGATGGTCTTTCCTCTTCTATCGTTTTGGCTTTAGCTCCAGCCCCTCTTTATTTATTTTTCTGATATTTTACGCATGCCACACGAACCCGTCCAAACAAACGGTGAACAGGTGCCATAGCGTATCGATTTCTTACACGGCTGAAGGGCAAACCGCCCCTTTTTCAAAACCTCTTTTCCCATTTCCCCACCAATTCAGCACGCTGGTTTACATTTCCTTTCGCATTTCCATCTTGGTCTTATCCCACACGTGGAGACGGGAATGATTTCTCGTTTTCTGTTCCAAGAATTACCAGTAAGCAGAATACATCCTACCCCATCAGCAAGCCCCAGTGTGATCGATTTCTTTCACTCTCCCTCGTCTCTTCCCCCCCAAACCCCGCCCCACCCCTCAGGGACTACGTGAAACAAACAGTTGTTCGGTGAAACTAACCTGAAGTTACAGGTCAGCTTTCTTTCCTCGGCTGGCGCTCAGACGGGCAGGTTCTGGAGCAGCCCCGCTGGAAGCGATGCAGCATCCAGGAAGACCGAGGAAGGGGCGGAGAGGGACCTCTGCTTTCCAGGCTGCCTTTTATACCGCCTCTGGTCTCCGGACGTGGAGGGCACCCTAACCTGATCCATTACAGGTACCTTAATTGCAATTAACTTAATCCAATCACATGACCTGGAGACGTCTGTCTGCACAGCCCACTCTAAGATCATGTTCACCTTTGGCCGACATTCTAAAACCTACGAGTACAGCTGCAAGCTTTGAAGGATAGTTGTTCCCCGTCAGACGTGTGACACTGGTTCGTTTACCCTTGTCTCGTTTTCCGTCTTGATTGCCTTTTGTTTGTCTGTTCGTGTTAAAAAAAAAATGTGGTAAAATAGACGCCTTTTAATTGGGCCGTGTCTACTACATCTCGACGTAGGCCTCAGTGTCATCAAGGAGATTCTCCTGGACACGCCGTCACGGCCATGATCCATCTTCAGAGCTTCTCTTTCTTCCCCACGGTAAGTCTGTCAGCAGAGAACACTGACCACACCCTCATGTGTTTTCTCCTCCAGGAGGCGCTTGGAAACCACCGTGAGTTGGACTGCACTGGGAAACACAGATGAAGAAAGTCAAGACCGCTTTGTCCTTCAGCGCCTGGCTCCCTTTTCAACTCGTCTTGCGACTCCAGGCATTATGCCTGAAAAGTCTCCGGGACGCCTGTGAGGCTCTACTTCCCTGGGTCCCATTGCCATTTCTCTGCATTTGCGAGGATCCACCGGACCTTCTTTGGAACTCCCCCGTCAGTGAACTTTGGTGCCACGTCCCCTAATTCTGTCCTTGTTCATCTGCACCTGCACGGGTTAGGCTCCATGTTCCATGGACGGGAAGAGACAGGCAGGAGTCGGAATGCTTAACCGACACACTGGGGCATTTTCTCCTGTAGCCCAAGTGACCCCATGGTCTGGTCGAGCTTTGGAACCGGTCGCGTCCCCCTCGACACTGCACCCGACTCCCAGTTTCTCAATCTTGTTGGCCCCCCGGCGACCTCCGGTTCGATGAATTGCACCTGCTGAAACTCGAGTTCCCTTTGACTTGCGCTTCATGAATTATTCGTGATTCAGGTTGGAACCCCAGCTTACGACCCCCTGTAGGCCGTTCTCTGAGCTTTCCGGTCACATCGTTTCCTTTCACGCTCTTTGGTTCATCGTGGTCCTGCTCGTTCTGCTGTCAGAGGAGCAGAGAGTTGATCTTCTTGATTCTGGATACTGATACTTTCTAGGTGATCTGGATAAGCAAGATGACGACCCTCAAGAGCGGCGGAAAGGGAGCAGCCATTTGGTGGGCCGCAGGGAATCCCGCTCAGTTCCCAGGGCTCCTAGATGTGGAATCCTGGTCAGAGTTGTTCCCAGGTCAGAGAATGGAGACAGCCTGTGCATGATGGGATAGCCCTGCCTAGATCGTTCAGTGAGTCTCTAGCTCAGCTACTCTTAGGATCGGGGGGAGGACCGTGGAAAGGCCCGGTGTCAGACATCCGGAAAGAAGACGGGATGAATGTCTTACCTCTGAAGTACATCCCGAATCTGGGAGTTAACTTCAGCTTTGCTGGGGTCTATTTGGCGAATGACAGTGTGCCTGGTGCATACGCACATCCGGCAGCCACTTCATGGGGGCCGTCGCAATTGGAACCACGCACCTGGCGTCGGCGTTTGAGCCAAATGGGGACCCGTGGTGCAAGCAACCCTCCCCACGTGTTAGCGTGCGTGAGATTCAGCTGGCGGCATTTTACTAGGTGCGTGTTGGTAGAGTGGGGCTGAGGTTTGCTTCCTCCTGTGGATGTAGAAGAAGTCAAAGGGCCTGCCCAGCCCTGCGGTCCCCTCAGTCAACTCTGTTTCGGAGACATAACGATTTGGATTGCTAACAAGTCAGGAAAGTTTCAAGCCCTTGGAAGATCAGTTAAACACAAACACGGAATGAGAGTCAAAAGACAATATGTCATCTTTTTGAGAATTTTACTCACTTCAAGCACATGAAACACACATATTGACAAAGGCATGCCAGAGCCCAGTTTTCGAGGCCGAGGAAGGACCCCGAGAGCGCGCAGCGCAGCAGGCTTCCCAGCGTCCCAAACACTGCTCTCGGGGCGGGGCGCAGCGGAAGGGCTGCACCTCTCAGTGTTCCCAAACTTTTCCCTTATTCAGTCATCTAGAGAGCAAAAACTCAGTCATTCCCCAGTTTCCTATTGACGTCCCAGCAGAAGTCTGACTCCTGCGCGTCGCCCAGTTTCTCAGGCAACCAATCACTGGCACGGAAGCTTTTCCTGGCGCGTTTCCGGAGAGCCATGTGAACTACAATGTCCCTCACCAGAATTCAATGAGGCAGAGTCCCTGCATCGGCTCCCTGCCTGGCCTGGGCTAACACATCCGCAGAAGCGCCACAGCCAGGGAGCTTCGGAGTCACCGCAGAGAGTCTGCTCGCTGCTCTGCGCTCCTCAGTCCCACAGTCCCCTCCAAGTCACGGGAGCGGGAGGCCAAGGAGCCCCTGCCACCTGCAGTCTCACTCCAGGTCAAAATCACTGTCCTCTGAGGAGGAGGAAACCTGAAGGTCCTCATAGAGGACACTCGGTGGGACACGAACACCGGGACCCTGAGACTTCTCTGAGACATGAGGGCTCTGAGCGAGGAAGGCTCCCGGCTTCTCAGGAGAGTGAAATGAGGGAGCTGTCAGGAGGCTGGAGCTCCACCATCCATTGTCCAGTCTCCGGAAGAGCACTCTGAGAGGCTGGGCCCCGCCATGGCTGGCCGCTGGGTGACGGGACACGGTGCAGGCCTGGGCAGTAGGCAGGCAAGGTCTGCTGTGCGGAGGCTGCCGGTCGATGCTGGGCACCTGGGCGGGTGTCCTCCGGCCCATCTGGGGCGACGTACTCGCTCCAAGTTCGGTTGCGGCCGGCGGAGGTTGGAGAGTGTCCCGTGCCCCGAGCTCACCTCCCTGGATGGCGTCTTCGGGGATCTGGAAGGGACCCAGTCTCGGTATCTTGGGGAAGTTCAGGCAAGCCTGAATCGGAGCCTGGGCAGGTCTCTTGGCTCCTGGCCTGAAGCTGAGATTGGAGCCTAGGCCCAAGCTGCGTGTGGCGGCTGGTGGGCAGGGCTGTGAGGTCAGCGCGGGACGTCTGTCTTGTGCCCGGGGGCTGATGGCCTGGAGCAGGCCGTGGGTTTGGGAGGCAGCCTGGGGAACTTCTCGGCAGCCACCCTCCGGGCTGCTGTGAGTGGGCTTCACCACGAGGAAAGGCCCCGGGCCCTGGTGCCTGACTGCAGGCTGAGGGATGGGGGCCGCAGCCCCTGTCTGTCGAAGACTAGAGGAGGAGCTCACACTGGCTTTTCTGAGGGGAGACAGTGAAGCCAAGACGGAACCCCTGTCAGACATTTCGGTAGCTGAGCCATCAGTGAGGACAGGGTCCACGCGTGGCCTCTTACTGGTTGTGTGGAGCGGCACTGGCCTGCTTGCAACCTGAAAGACAGGAAACCACACACGTTACAAGTTCCTCTGCATGGAGCCGAAACGAAAATCAGCCACTTCCAAAGACGAGGGGCACGCGCCATGAAATTCTCCATACAGAATCGACAGGCGGTCCTTGGAAGTAGGGACAGACCCTCCACCTGAGTGCTGATCAGGACAAGACTCGTGAAAGATGCGCTCTCGAGCTATGTGTAGCTGATCCGAGCACACCATTGTTCAAAAGAACAATGTCTTGGGCATTAACTGGATCGGAGTGCCTCCACTCAGCCTTCCCTGAAGTGGAAGGGACTAATGCCCTTCTGAAGGCAGGTTGGTGGCTCAAGGGTTCTCAGGGGGTGTTCTCTGAAAAGCTGCATGTTCCTGGGTTTAGCCCTCTCCATGTTTGGGGCCTCTGAGGGACGAATTTCCTCACGCCGCCAGGAACATGTTGTTGGCAGGCTTGCCGTAATTGGACAGAAAGAAAGCAACGGGAAATAAGGCATCCTCAGATGCCTTCACCTGCAATCCAACGGACCTGGAAGGATGGTGGAGTCCCTGACCCCAAGAAGGCAAGAAAGAGGGGTTCCCCGATTCCCTCCCGCAGCCGGGAAGCCGAAAGGAAATCAACCAGTGTGACCTAGAGGAGAAAAAGACCAGGGGCCCGGGGTGACACTCACCCTCAGATCATCACAAGATTCCGTGGATCCTCTTCGATTTGGCAGCGGCTTCTCTGGAGGTTTCCCGGAAAATATCCGGAGGAGAGCCTTCCTCTGCGGGTCTTGCTGCCTGCAGAACAGAAAAAGGTCAGGCCGTGCCCCCTGGTTTTCCCCGGGAGACAGGGAGAACCCTGTCTGGGGCCCAGGCCCATTCCGTGTTGCGTGACACAGAAATGGACATCTGGTGCCCTTTCCGCCTCTGCACCTTCCCTCACCTGCCAACCTTCCCGTCCTCCTGGTGGCCCTCTAGGCTTCCCAACTAAGGACTGTGATTTGGACTCCATTGCTTTTCCCCCTGTCATGGGGAACCTGCACGAAGCGCCCCCGCCTCTCCCCGTCCCCGAGTCTCCCAGAGCCAGAGGGGCTCTTGGGTGTGGAAGAACGGAGGACAAGGAGCTGCGCTCTATTTCCTGCAGCGTTCCTTCCCTGGACCGGAGACGGAAAGGCACACGGTGTGCAGGTGCAGAGACACCATGTCCTTAGGAGGCAGTACTCTCAGAGTGGTGAAAACCCCTCCCACCGCTCACCTTGGTCTCTCTTCCTTCTCTCCCTTATCCTTGTTCAAGGGCCCCGGGTTCGCCTCCACCGGGGGCTTCCACGGTTTCAGGTTTTCCTTCCCTTCCTTCTTCCCGAAGGTCTGTGGAACCAGGGCTGCCTTCCAGCACTTCATGGGGCACCTGGTACTTCTGGCCGTGTGGCCAAAGGCCCCGCAGTCTTTGCACTTGAGCTGTGGGTGGAAAGGAAGTGATGTCAGTGAGTGAGCTGAAGCCACAGGCAGCCATCCGATGTCAACATTGAGAGGGATTATGAATTCAGAGCTGAATAAGGATTCCAAAGAGGGGACCCCGGCATGGGGCCCGTTAAGTGCTGGGAGAGTTCGGATACGATGTTCCCTCCCAAAGCCCATGTGACGGAGGACCTCTAAAAGGAAGGACTCGAGGTACTAAGGGGCACGATCGTGACCCCGATGTCAACCACACAGCCAAAGGTGGCTACACAGGATTCTAAGTAGAAAGGGAGGTTGCCCCCAAGAGTCTCTCAAGGGATCTATGGGGCCGGGGAGGAGGTCCCAAGCCACGCCCACCTCGGATGGGTAAAGCAACCTGGGTGGTGGTGACAGAAACCTTTGGAATCCAACCCAGTGTCTGAGGACCCTGTGACAACCCCTCCCCCCGCCCCCACCCCCATACCCAAGAGATCCAGGGCTAGACTTACCCTGGGATCTTCTTCATCGGGCGGGGGAGCCCTTGGCGCAACTGGGGCCCTCCGCTGCTTCTGGAGGGTCTGGGCTCTCCCGAGTCTGTTGGCCCCAGTTTTGGGGTCACGACGGGCCAACATCTTCGTCTCCTGGGGGTTCTATGACCGCCTTTTTCGGGGGTTGATTGTTGGGTCACCTGAAACACACACAAACACACCCATATCGATGGTGAAGCACACTGGATATTCACACACACCCACAGGAAGCCCCCAGCTAACTCCTTGCCGCTGTGGTCGTGAGGAGACTTCACCACCGGTCGGTCAAGTCTGTGCCTCACACTGTGCTGTGTACACCCTCAGATATTGTGTGTTCCTCTGCCATGATTACCTAGTCCGAGTGTAAACCTCGCCTGCCACGGGGCCCATGGCCTAGGGGTGGGGAGCTGAGCTTTCTGCCCCAAACAATCCACTGATTCTGAAGACAGGACTGAGGTGTATCACGATTCACGCCGGTAGGAGACACGATGATTCTATCTCCCTTGACGGCCAGAATGATGGAAGCCGCAGGGCATGGCGTATGGCACCCTTTGGCAGGTCTGTTTGAAATCAGGGATAAGGGAGGCTTCCTGTCACAACTTGAATCGCTACTCTTGCCATTTCTAATTAGGCAACTTCCAAACACAAATTCATAGAGAGAAGTTTTCTTCCTCTCTATCGCACTAGCAGGTGATGGTCTTTCCTGTTCTATCGTTTTGGCTTTAGCTCCAGCCCCTCTTTATTTATTTTTCTGATATTTTACGCATGCCACACGAACCCGTCCAAACAAACGGTGAACAGGTGCCATAGCGTATCGATTTCTTACACGGCTGAAGGGCAAACCGCCCCTTTTTCAAAACCTCTTTTCCCATTTCCCCACCAATTCAGCACGCTGGTTTACATTTCCTTTCGCATTTCCATCTTGGTCTTATCCCACACGTGGAGACGGGAATGATTTCTCGTTTTCTGTTCCAAGAATTACCAGTAAGCAGAATACATCCTACCCCATCAGCAAGCCCCAGTGTGATCGATTTCTTTCACTCTCCCTCGTCTCTTCCCCCCCAAACCCCGCCCCACCCCTCAGGGACTACGTGAAACAAACAGTTGTTCGGTGAAACTAACCTGAAGTTACAGGTCAGCTTTCTTTCCTCGGCTGGCGCTCAGACGGGCAGGTGCTGGAGCAGCCCCGCTGGAAGCGATGCAGCATCCAGGAAGACCGAGGAAGGGGCGGAGAGGGACCTCTGCTTTCCAGGCTGCCTTTTATACCGCCTCTGGTCTCCGGACGTGGAGGGCACCCTAACCTGATCCATTACAGGTACCTTAATTGCAATTAACTTAATCCAATCACATGACCTGGAGACGTCTGTCTGCACAGCCCACTCTAAGATCATGTTCACATTTGGCCGACATTCTAATACCTCCGAGTACAGCTGCAAGCTTCGAAGGATAGTTGTTCCCCGTCAGACGTGTGACACTGGTTCGTTTACCCTTGTCTCGTTTTCCGTCTTGATTGCCTTTTGTTTGTCTGTTCGTGTTAAAAAAAAAAATGTGGTAAAATAGACGCCTTTTAATTGGGCCGTGTCTACTACATCTCGACGTAGGCCTCAGTGTCATCAAGGAGATTCTCCTGGACACGCCGTCACGGCCATGATCCATCTTCAGAGCTTCTCTTTCTTCCCCACGGTAAGTCTGTCAGCAGAGAACACTGACCACACCCTCATGTGTTTTCTCCTCCAGGAGGCGCTTGGAAACCACCGTGAGTTGGACTGCACTGGGAAACACAGATGAAGAAAGTCAAGACCGCTTTGTCCTTCAGCGCCTGGCTCCCTTTTCAACTCGTCTTGCGACTCCAGGCATTATGCCTGAAAAGTCTCCGGGACGCCTGTGAGGCTCTACTTCCCTGGGTCCCATTGCCATTTCTCTGCATTTGCGAGGATCCACCGGACCTTCTTTGGAACTCCCCCGTCGGTGAACTTTGGTGCCACGTCCCCTAATTCTGTCCTTGTTCATCTGCACCTGCACGGGTTAGGCTCCATGTTCCATGGACGGGAAGAGACAGGCAGGAGTCGGAATGCTTAACCGACACACTGGGGCATTTTCTCCTGTAGCCCAAGTGACCCCATGGTCTGGTCGAGCTTTGGAACCGGTCGCGTCCCCCTCGACACTGCACCCGACTCCCAGTTTCTCAATCTTGTTGGCCCCCCGGCGACCTCCGGTTCGATGAATTGCACCTGCTGAAACTCGAGTTCCCTTTGACTTGCGCTTCATGAATTATTCGTGATTCAGGTTGGAACCCCAGCTTACGACCCCCTGTAGGCCGTTCTCTGAGCTTTCCGGTCACATCGTTTCCTTTCACGCTCTTTGGTTCATCGTGGTCCTGCTCGTTCTGCTGTCAGAGGAGCAGAGAGTTGATCTTCTTGATTCTGGATACTGATACTTTCTAGGTGATCTGGATAAGCAAGATGACGACCCTCAAGAGCGGCGGAAAGGGAGCAGCCATGTGGTGGGCCGCAGGGAATCCCGCTCAGTTCCCAGGGCTCCTAGATGTGGAATCCTGGTCAGAGTTGTTCCCAGGTCAGAGAATGGAGACAGCCTGTGCATGATGGGATAGCCCTGCCTAGATCGTTCAGTGAGTCTCTAGCTCAGCTACTCTTAGGATCGGGGGGAGGACCGTGGAAAGGCCCGGTGTCAGACATCCGGAAAGAAGACGGGATGAATGTCTTACCTCTGAAGTACATCCCGAATCTGGGAGTTAACTTCAGCTTTGCTGGGGTCTATTTGGCGAATGACAGTGTGCCTGGTGCATACGCACATCCGGCAGCCACTTCATGGGGGCCGTCGCAATTGGAACCACGCACCTGGCGTCGGCGTTTGAGCCAAATGGGGACCCGTGGTGCAAGCAACCCTCCCCACGTGTTAGCGTGCGTGAGATTCAGCTGGCGGCATTTTACTAGGTGCGTGTTGGTAGAGTGGGGCTGAGGTTTGCTTGCTCCTGTGGATGTAGAAGAAGTCAAAGGGCCTGCCCAGCCCTGCGGTCCCCTCAGTCAACTCTGTTTCGGAGACATAACGATTTGGATTGCTAACAAGTCAGGAAAGTTTCAAGCCCTTGGAAGATCAGTTAAACACAAACACGGAATGAGAGTCAACAGACAATATGTCATCTTTTTGAGAATTTTACTCACTTCAAGCACATGAAACACACATATTGACAAAGGCATGCCAGAGCCCAGTTTTCGAGGCCGAGGAAGGACCCCGAGAGCGCGCAGCGCAGCAGGCTTCCCAGCGTCCCAAACACTGCTCTCGGGGCGGGGCGCAGCGGAAGGGCTGCACCTCTCAGTGTTCCCAAACTTTTCCCTTATTCAGTCATCTAGAGAGCAAAAACTCAGTCATTCCCCAGTTTCCTATTGACGTCCCAGCAGAAGTCTGACTCCTGCGCGTCGCCCAGTTTCTCAGGCAACCAATCACTGGCACGGAAGCTTTTCCTGGCGCGTTTCCGGAGAGCCATGTGAACTACAATGTCCCTCACCAGAATTCAATGAGGCAGAGTCCCTGCATCGGCTCCCTGCCTGGCCTGGGCTAACACATCCGCAGAAGCGCCACAGCCAGGGAGCTTCGGAGTCACCGCAGAGAGTCTGCTCGCTGCTCTGCGCTCCTCAGTCCCACAGTCCCCTCCAAGTCACGGGAGCGGGAGGCCAAGGAGCCCCTGCCACCTGCAGTCTCACTCCAGGTCAAAATCACTGTCCTCTGAGGAGGAGGAAACCTGAAGGTCCTCATACAGGACACTCGGTGGGACACTAACACCGGGACCCTGAGACTTCTCTGAGACATGAGGGCTCTGAGCGAGGAAGGCTCCCGGCTTCTCAGGAGAGTGAAATGAGGGAGCTGTCAGGAGGCTGGAGCTCCACCATCCATTGTCCAGTCTCCGGAAGAGCACTCTGAGAGGCTGGGCCCCGCCATGGCTGGCCGCTGGGTGACGGGACACGGTGCAGGCCTGGGCAGTAGGCAGGCAAGGTCTGCTGTGCGGAGGCTGCCGGTCGATGCTGGGCACCTGGGCGGGTGTCCTCCGGCCCATGTGGGGCGACGTACTCTCTCAAAGTTCGGTTGCGGCCGGCGGAGGTTGGAGAGCGTCCCGTGCCCCGAGCTCACCTCCCTGGATGGCGTCTTCGGGGATCTGGAAGGGACCCAGTCTCGGTATCTTGGGGAAGTTCAGGCAAGCCTGAATCGGAGCCTGGGCAGGTCTCTTGGCTCCTGGCCTGAAGCTGAGATTGGAGCCTAGGCCCAAGCTGCGTGTGGCGGCTGGTGGGCAGGGCTGTGAGGTCAGCGTGGGACGTCTGTCTTGTGCCCGGGGGCTGATGGCCTGGAGCAGGCCGTGGGTTTGGGAGGCAGCCTGGGGAACTTCTCGGCAGCCACCCTCCGGGCTGCTGTGAGTGGGCTTCACCACGAGGAAAGGCCCCGGGCCCTGGTGCCTGACTGCAGGCTGAGGGATGGGGGCCGCAGCCCCTGTCTGTCGAAGACTAGAGGAGGAGCTCACACTGGCTTTTCTGAGGGGAGACAGTGAAGCCAAGACGGAACCCCTGTCAGACATTTCGGTAGCTGAGCCATCAGTGAGGACAGGGTCCACGCGTGGCCTCTTACTGGTTGTGTGGAGCGGCACTGGCCTGCTTGCAACCTGAAAGACAGGAAACCACACACGTTACAAGTTCCTCTGCATGGAGCCGAAACGAAAATCAGCCACTTCCAAAGACGAGGGGCACGCGCCATGAAATTCTCCATACAGAATCGACAGGCGGTCCTTGGAAGTAGGGACAGACCCTCCACCTGAGTGCTGATCAGGACAAGACTCATGAAAGATGCGCTCTCGAGCTATGTGTAGCTGATCCGAGCACACCATTGTTCAAAAGAACAATGTCTTGGGCATTAACTGGATCGGAGTGCCTCCACTCAGCCTTCCCTGAAGTGGAAGGGACTAATGCCCTTCTGAAGGCAGGTTGGTGGCTCAAGGGTTCTCAGGGGGTGTTCTCTGAAAAGCTGCATGTTCCTGGGTTTAGCCCTCTCCATGTTTGGGGCCTCTGAGGGACGAATTTCCTCACGCCGCCTGGAACATGTTGTTGGCAGGCTTGCCGTAATTGGACAGAAAGAAAGCAACGGGAAATAAGGCATCCTCAGATGCCTTCACCTGCAATCCAACTGACCTGGAAGGATGGTGGAGTCCCTGACCCCAAGAAGGCAAGAAAGAGGGGTTCCCCGATTCCCTCTCGCAGCCGGGAAGCTGAAAGGAAATCAACCAGTGTGACCTAGAGGAGAAAAAGACCAGGGGCCCGGGGTGACACTCACCCTCAGATCATCACAAGATTCCGTGGATCCTCTTCGATTTGGCAGCGGCTTCTCTGGAGGTTTCCCGGAAAATATCCGGAGGAGAGCCTTCCTCTGCGGGTCTTGCTGCCTGCAGAACAGAAAAAGGTCAGGCCGTGCCCCCTGGTTTTCCCCGGGAGACAGGGAGAACCCTGTCTGGGGCCCAGGCCCATTCCGTGTTGCGTGACACAGAAATGGACATCTGGTGCCCTTTCCGCCTCTGCACCTTCCCTCACCTGCCAACCTTCCCGTCCTCCTGGTGGCCCTCTAGGCTTCCCAACTAAGGACTGTGATTTGGACTCCATTGCTTTTCCCCCTGTCATGGGGAACCTGCACGAAGCGCCCCCGCCTCTCCCCGTCCCCGAGTCTCCCAGAGCCAGAGGGGCTCTTGGGTGTGGAAGAACGGAGGACAAGGAGCTGCGCTCTATTTCCTGCAGCGTTCCTTCCCTGGACCGGAGACGGAAAGGCACACGGTGTGCAGGTGCAGAGACACCATGTCCTTAGGAGGCAGTACTCTCAGAGTGGTGAAAACCCCTCCCACCGCTCACCTTGGTCTCTCTTCCTTCTCTCCCTTATCCTTGTTCAAGGGCCCCGGGTTGGCCTCCACCGGGGGCTTCCACGGTTTCAGGTTTTCCTTCCCTTCCTTCTTCCCGAAGGTCTGTGGAACCAGGGCTGCCTTCCAGCACTTCATGGGGCACCTGGTACTTCTGGCCGTGTGGCCAAAGGCCCCGCAGTCTTTGCACTTGAGCTGTGGGTGGAAAGGAAGTGATGTCAGTGAGTGAGCTGAAGCCACAGGCAGCCATCCGATGTCAACATTGAGAGGGATTATGAATTCAGAGCTGAATAAGGATTCCAAAGAGGGGACCCCGGCATGGGGCCCGTTAAGTGCTGGGAGAGTTCGGATACGATGTTCCCTCCCAAAGCCCATGTGACGGAGGACCTCTAAAAGGAAGGACTCGAGGTACTAAGGGGCACGATCGTGACCCCGATGTCAACCACACAGCCAAAGGTGGCTACACAGGATTCTAAGTAGGAAGGGAGGTTGCCCCCAAGAGTCTCTCAAGGGATCTATGGGGCCGGGGAGGAGGTCCCAAGCCACGCCCACCTCGGATGGGTAAAGCAACCTGGGTGGTGGTGACAGAAACCTTTGGAATCCAACCCAGTCTCTGAGGACCCTGTGACAACCCCTCCCCCAGCCCCCACCCCCATACCCAAGAGATCCAGGGCTAGACTTACCCTGGGATCTTCTTCATCGGGCGGGGGAGCCCTTGGCGCAACTGGGGCCCTCCGCTGCTTCTGGAGGGTCTGGGCTCTCCCGAGTCTGTTGGCCCCAGTTTTGGGGTCACGACGGGCCAACATCTTCGTCTCCTGGGGGTTCTATGACCGCCTTTTTCGGGGGTTGATTGTTGGGTCACCTGAAACACACACAAACACACCCATATCGATGGTGAAGCACACTGGATATTCACACACACCCACAGGAAGCCCCCAGCTAACTCCTTGCCGCTGTGGTCGTGAGGAGACTTCACCACCGGTCGGTCAAGTCTGTGCCTCACACTGTGCTGTGTACACCCTCAGATATTGTGTGTTCCTCTGCCATGATTACCTAGTCCGAGTGTAAACCTCGCCTGCCACGGGGCCCATGGCCTAGGGGTGGGGAGCTGAGCTTTCTGCCCCAAACAATCCACTGATTCTGAAGACAGGACTGAGGTGTATCACGATTCACGCCGGTAGGAGACACGATGATTCTATCTCCCTTGACGGCCAGAATGATGGAAGCCGCAGGGCATGGCGTATGGCACCCTTTGGCAGGTCTGTTTGAAATCAGGGATAAGGGAGGCTTCCTGTCACAACTTGAATCGCTACTCTTGCCATTTCTAATTAGGCAACTTCCAAACACAAATTCATAGAGAGAAGTTTTCTTCCTCTCTATCGCACTAGCAGGTGATGGTCTTTCCTCTTCTATCGTTTTGGCTTTAGCTCCAGCCCCTCTTTATTTATTTTTCTGATATTTTACGCATGCCACACGAACCCGTCCAAACAAACGGTGAACAGGTGCCATAGCGTATCGATTTCTTACACGGCTGAAGGGCAAACCGCCCCTTTTTCAAAACCTCTTTTCCCATTTCCCCACCAATTCAGCACGCTGGTTTACATTTCCTTTCGCATTTCCATCTTGGTCTTATCCCACACGTGGAGACGGGAATGATTTCTCGTTTTCTGTTCCAAGAATTACCAGTAAGCAGAATACATCCTACCCCATCAGCAAGCCCCAGTGTGATCGATTTCTTTCACTCTCCCTCGTCTCTTCCCCCCCAAACCCCGCCCCACCCCTCAGGGACTACGTGAAACAAACAGTTGTTCGGTGAAACTAACCTGAAGTTACAGGTCAGCTTTCTTTCCTCGGCTGGCGCTCAGACGGGCAGGTGCTGGAGCAGCCCCGCTGGAAGCGATGCAGCATCCAGGAAGACCGAGGAAGGGGCGGAGAGGGACCTCTGCTTTCCAGGCTGCCTTTTATACCGCCTCTGGTCTCCGGACGTGGAGGGCACCCTAACCTGATCCATTACAGGTACCTTAATTGCAATTAACTTAATCCAATCACATGACCTGGAGACGTCTGTCTGCACAGCCCACTCTAAGATCATGTTCACATTTGGCCGACATTCTAATACCTCCGAGTACAGCTGCAAGCTTCGAAGGATAGTTGTTCCCCGTCAGACGTGTGACACTGGTTCGTTTACCCTTGTCTCGTTTTCCGTCTTGATTGCCTTTTGTTTGTCTGTTCGTGTTAAAAAAAAAAATGTGGTAAAATAGACGCCTTTTAATTGGGCCGTGTCTACTACATCTCGACGTAGGCCTCAGTGTCATCAAGGAGATTCTCCTGGACACGCCGTCACGGCCATGATCCATCTTCAGAGCTTCTCTTTCTTCCCCACGGTAAGTCTGTCAGCAGAGAACACTGACCACACCCTCATGTGTTTTCTCCTCCAGGAGGCGCTTGGAAACCACCGTGAGTTGGACTGCACTGGGAAACACAGATGAAGAAAGTCAAGACCGCTTTGTCCTTCAGCGCCTGGCTCCCTTTTCAACTCGTCTTGCGACTCCAGGCATTATGCCTGAAAAGTCTCCGGGACGCCTGTGAGGCTCTACTTCCCTGGGTCCCATTGCCATTTCTCTGCATTTGCGAGGATCCACCGGACCTTCTTTGGAACTCCCCCGTCGGTGAACTTTGGTGCCACGTCCCCTAATTCTGTCCTTGGTCATCTGCACCTGCACGGGTTAGGCTCCATGTTCCATGGACGGGAAGAGACAGGCAGGAGTCGGAATGCTTAACCGACACACTGGGGCATTTTCTCCTGTAGCCCAAGTGACCCCATGGTCTGGTCGAGCTTTGGAACCGGTCGCGTCCCCCTCGACACTGCACCCGACTCCCAGTTTCTCAATCTTATTGGCCCCCCGGCGACCTCCGGTTCGATGAATTGCACCTGCTGAAACTCGAGTTCCCTTTGACTTGCGCTTCATGAATTATTCGTGATTCAGGTTGGAACCCCAGCTTACGACCCCCTGTAGGCCGTTCTCTGAGCTTTCCGGTCACATCGTTTCCTTTCACGCTCTTTGGTTCATCGTGGTCCTGCTCGTTCTGCTGTCAGAGGAGCAGAGAGTTGATCTTCTTGATTCTGGATACTGATACTTTCTAGGTGATCTGGATAAGCAAGATGACGACCCTCAAGAGCGGCGGAAAGGGAGCAGCCATTTGGTGGGCCGCAGGGAATCCCGCTCAGTTCCCAGGGCTCCTAGATGTGGAATCCTGGTCAGAGTTGTTCCCAGATCAGAGAATGGAGACAGCCTGTGCATGATGGGATAGCCCTGCCTAGATCGTTCAGTGAGTCTCTAGCTCAGCTACTCTTAGGATCGGGGGGAGGACCGTGGAAAGGCCCGGTGTCAGACATCCGGAAAGAAGACGGGATGAATGTCTTACCTCTGAAGTACATCCCGAATCTGGGAGTTAACTTCAGCTTTGCTGGGGTCTATTTGGCGAATGACAGTGTGCCTGGTGCATACGCACATCCGGCAGCCACTTCATGGGGGCCGTCGCAATTGGAACCACGCACCTGGCGTCGGCGTTTGAGCCAAATGGGGACCCGTGGTGCAAGCAACCCTCCCCACGTGTTAGCGTGCGTGAGATTCAGCTGGCGGCATTTTACTAGGTGCGTGTTGGTAGAGTGGGGCTGAGGTTTGCTTGCTCCTGTGGATGTAGAAGAAGTCAAAGGGCCTGCCCAGCCCTGCGGTCCCCTCAGTCAACTCTGTTTCGGAGACATAACGATTTGGATTGCTAACAAGTCAGGAAAGTTTCAAGCCCTTGGAAGATCAGTTAAACACAAACACGGAATGAGAGTCAACAGACAATATGTCATCTTTTTGAGAATTTTACTCACTTCAAGCACATGAAACACACATATTGACAAAGGCATGCCAGAGCCCAGTTTTCGAGGCCGAGGAAGGACCCCGAGAGCGCGCAGCGCAGCAGGCTTCCCAGCGTCCCAAACACTGCTCTCGGGGCGGGGCGCAGCGGAAGGGCTGCACCTCTCAGTGTTCCCAAACTTTTCCCTTATTCAGTCATCTAGAGAGCAAAAACTCAGTCATTCCCCAGTTTCCTATTGACGTCCCAGCAGAAGTCTGACTCCTGCGCGTCGCCCAGTTTCTCAGGCAACCAATCACTGGCACGGAAGCTTTTCCTGGCGCGTTTCCGGAGAGCCATGTGAACTACAATGTCCCTCACCAGAATTCAATGAGGCAGAGTCCCTGCATCGGCTCCCTGCCTGGCCTGGGCTAACACATCCGCAGAAGCGCCACAGCCAGGGAGCTTCGGAGTCACCGCAGAGAGTCTGCTCGCTGCTCTGCGCTCCTCAGTCCCACAGTCCCCTCCAAGTCACGGGAGCGGGAGGCCAAGGAGCCCCTGCCACCTGCAGTCTCACTCCAGGTCAAAATCACTGTCCTCTGAGGAGGAGGAAACCTGAAGGTCCTCATAGAGGACACTCGGTGGGACACTAACACCGGGACCCTGAGACTTCTCTGAGACATGAGGGCTCTGAGCGAGGAAGGCTCCCGGCTTCTCAGGAGAGTGAAATGAGGGAGCTGTCAGGAGGCTGGAGCTCCACCATCCATTGTCCAGTCTCCGGAAGAGCACTCTGAGAGGCTGGGCCCCGCCATGGCTGGCCGCTGGGTGACGGGACACGGTGCAGGCCTGGGCAGTAGGCAGGCAAGGTCTGCTGTGCGGAGGCTGCCGGTCGATGCTGGGCACCTGGGCGGGTGTCCTCCGGCCCATGTGGGGCGACGTACTCTCTCCAAGTTCGGTTGCGGCCGGCGGAGGTTGGAGAGCGTCCCGTGCCCCGAGCTCACCTCCCTGGATGGCGTCTTCGGGGATCTGGAAGGGACCCAGTCTCGGTATCTTGGGGAAGTTCAGGCAAGCCTGAATCGGAGCCTGGGCAGGTCTCTTGGCTCCTGGCCTGAAGCTGAGATTGGAGCCTAGGCCCAAGCTGCGTGTGGCGGCTGGTGGGCAGGGCTGTGAGGTCAGCGCGGGACGTCTGTCTTGTGCCCGGGGGCTGATGGCCTGGAGCAGGCCGTGGGTTTGGGAGGCAGCCTGGGGAACTTCTCGGCAGCCACCCTCCGGGCTGCTGTGAGTGGGCTTCACCACGAGGAAAGGCCCCGGGCCCTGGTGCCTGACTGCAGGCTGAGGGATGGGGGCCGCAGCCCCTGTCTGTCGAAGACTAGAGGAGGAGCTCACACTGGCTTTTCTGAGGGGAGACAGTGAAGCCAAGACGGAACCCCTGTCAGACATTTCGGTAGCTGAGCCATCAGTGAGGACAGGGTCCACGCGTGGCCTCTTACTGGTTGTGTGGAGCGGCACTGGCCTGCTTGCAACCTGAAAGACAGGAAACCACACACGTTACAAGTTCCTCTGCATGGAGCCGAAACGAAAATCAGCCACTTCCAAAGACGAGGGGCACGCGCCATGAAATTCTCCATACAGAATCGACAGGCGGTCCTTGGAAGTAGGGACAGACCCTCCACCTGAGTGCTGATCAGGACAAGACTCATGAAAGATGCGCTCTCGAGCTATGTGTAGCTGATCCGAGCACACCATTGTTCAAAAGAACAATGTCTTGGGCATTAACTGGATCGGAGTGCCTCCACTCAGCCTTCCCTGAAGTGGAAGGGACTAATGCCCTTCTGAAGGCAGGTTGGTGGCTCAAGGGTTCTCAGGGGGTGTTCTCTGAAAAGCTGCATGTTCCTGGGTTTAGCCCTCTCCATGTTTGGGGCCTCTGAGGGACGAATTTCCTCACGCCGCCAGGAACATGTTGTTGGCAGGCTTGCCGTAATTGGACAGAAAGAAAGCAACGGGAAATAAGGCATCCTCAGATGCCTTCACCTGCAATCCAACTGACCTGGAAGGATGGTGGAGTCCCTGACCCCAAGAAGGCAAGAAAGAGGGGTTCCCCGATTCCCTCTCGCAGCCGGGAAGCTGAAAGGAAATCAACCAGTGTGACCTAGAGGAGAAAAAGACCAGGGGCCCGGGGTGACACTCACCCTCAGATCATCACAAGATTCCGTGGATCCTCTTCGATTTGGCAGCGGCTTCTCTGGAGGTTTCCCGGAAAATATCCGGAGGAGAGCCTTCCTCTGCGGGTCTTGCTGCCTGCAGAACAGAAAAAGGTCAGGCCGTGCCCCCTGGTTTTCCCCGGGAGACAGGGAGAACCCTGTCTGGGGCCCAGGCCCATTCCGTGTTGCGTGACACAGAAATGGACATCTGGTGCCCTTTCCGCCTCTGCACCTTCCCTCACCTGCCAACCTTCCCGTCCTCCTGGTGGCCCTCTAGGCTTCCCAACTAAGGACTGTGATTTGGACTCCATTGCTTTTCCCCCTGTCATGGGGAACCTGCACGAAGCGCCCCCGCCTCTCCCCGTCCCCGAGTCTCCCAGAGCCAGAGGGGCTCTTGGGTGTGGAAGAACGGAGGACAAGGAGCTGCGCTCTATTTCCTGCAGCGTTCCTTCCCTGGACCGGAGACGGAAAGGCACACGGTGTGCAGGTGCAGAGACACCATGTCCTTAGGAGGCAGTACTCTCAGAGTGGTGAAAACCCCTCCCACCGCTCACCTTGGTCTCTCTTCCTTCTCTCCCTTATCCTTGTTCAAGGGCCCCGGGTTCGCCTCCACCGGGGGCTTCCACGGTTTCAGGTTTTCCTTCCCTTCCTTCTTCCCGAAGGTCTGTGGAACCAGGGCTGCCTTCCAGCACTTCATGGGGCACCTGGTACTTCTGGCCGTGTGGCCAAAGGCCCCGCAGTCTTTGCACTTGAGCTGTGGGTGGAAAGGAAGTGATGTCAGTGAGTGAGCTGAAGCCACAGGCAGCCATCCGATGTCAACATTGAGAGGGATTATGAATTCAGAGCTGAATAAGGATTCCAAAGAGGGGACCCCGGCATGGGGCCCGTTAAGTGCTGGGAGAGTTCGGATACGATGTTCCCTCCCAAAGCCCATGTGACGGAGGACCTCTAAAAGGAAGGACTCGAGGTACTAAGGGGCACGATCGTGACCCCGATGTCAACCACACAGCCAAAGGTGGCTACACAGGATTCTAAGTAGGAAGGGAGGTTGCCCCCAAGAGTCTCTCAAGGGATCTATGGGGCCGGGGAGGAGGTCCCAAGCCACGCCCACCTCGGATGGGTAAAGCAACCTGGGTGGTGGTGACAGAAACCTTTGGAATCCAACCCAGTCTCTGAGGACCCTGTGACAACCCCTCCCCCAGCCCCCACCCCCATACCCAAGAGATCCAGGGCTAGACTTACCCTGGGATCTTCTTCATCGGGCGGGGGAGCCCTTGGCGCAACTGGGGCCCTCCGCTGCTTCTGGAGGGTCTGGGCTCTCCCGAGTCTGTTGGCCCCAGTTTTGGGGTCACGACGGGCCAACATCTTCGTCTCCTGGGGGTTCTATGACCGCCTTTTTCGGGGGTTGATTGTTGGGTCACCTGAAACACACACAAACACACCCATATCGATGGTGAAGCACACTGGATATTCACACACACCCACAGGAAGCCCCCAGCTAACTCCTTGCCGCTGCGGTCGTGAGGAGACTTCACCACCGGTCGGTCAAGTCTGTGCCTCACACTGTGCTGTGTACACCCTCAGATATTGTGTGTTCCTCTGCCATGATTACCTAGTCCGAGTGTAAACCTCGCCTGCCACGGGGCCCATGGCCTAGGGGTGGGGAGCTGAGCTTTCTGCCCCAAACAATCCACTGATTCTGAAGACAGGACTGAGGTGTATCACGATTCACGCCGGTAGGAGACACGATGATTCTATCTCCCTTGACGGCCAGAATGATGGAAGCCGCAGGGCATGGCGTATGGCACCCTTTGGCAGGTCTGTTTGAAATCAGGGATAAGGGAGGCTTCCTGTCACAACTTGAATCGCTACTCTTGCCATTTCTAATTAGGCAACTTCCAAACACAAATTCATAGAGAGAAGTTTTCTTCCTCTCTATCGCACTAGCAGGTGATGGTCTTTCCTCTTCTATCGTTTTGGCTTTAGCTCCAGCCCCTCTTTATTTATTTTTCTGATATTTTACGCATGCCACACGAACCCGTCCAAACAAACGGTGAACAGGTGCCATAGCGTATCGATTTCTTACACGGCTGAAGGGCAAACCGCCCCTTTTTCAAAACCTCTTTTCCCATTTCCCCACCAATTCAGCACGCTGGTTTACATTTCCTTTCGCATTTCCATCTTGGTCTTATCCCACACGTGGAGACGGGAATGATTTCTCGTTTTCTGTTCCAAGAATTACCAGTAAGCAGAATACATCCTACCCCATCAGCAAGCCCCAGTGTGATCGATTTCTTTCACTCTCCCTCGTCTCTTCCCCCCCAAACCCCGCCCCACCCCTCAGGGACTACGTGAAACAAACAGTTGTTCGGTGAAACTAACCTGAAGTTACAGGTCAGCTTTCTTTCCTCGGCTGGCGCTCAGACGGGCAGGTTCTGGAGCAGCCCCGCTGGAAGCGATGCAGCATCCAGGAAGACCGAGGAAGGGGCGGAGAGGGACCTCTGCTTTCCAGGCTGCCTTTTATACCGCCTCTGGTCTCCGGACGTGGAGGGCACCCTAACCTGATCCATTACAGGTACCTTAATTGCAATTAACTTAATCCAATCACATGACCTGGAGACGTCTGTCTGCACAGCCCACTCTAAGATCATGTTCACCTTTGGCCGACATTCTAAAACCTACGAGTACAGCTGCAAGCTTTGAAGGATAGTTGTTCCCCGTCAGACGTGTGACACTGGTTCGTTTACCCTTGTCTCGTTTTCCGTCTTGATTGCCTTTTGTTTGTCTGTTCGTGTTAAAAAAAAAATGTGGTAAAATAGACGCCTTTTAATTGGGCCGTGTCTACTACATCTCGACGTAGGCCTCAGTGTCATCAAGGAGATTCTCCTGGACACGCCGTCACGGCCATGATCCATCTTCAGAGCTTCTCTTTCTTCCCCACGGTAAGTCTGTCAGCAGAGAACACTGACCACACCCTCATGTGTTTTCTCCTCCAGGAGGCGCTTGGAAACCACCGTGAGTTGGACTGCACTGGGAAACACAGATGAAGAAAGTCAAGACCGCTTTGTCCTTCAGCGCCTGGCTCCCTTTTCAACTCGTCTTGCGACTCCAGGCATTATGCCTGAAAAGTCTCCGGGACGCCTGTGAGGCTCTACTTCCCTGGGTCCCATTGCCATTTCTCTGCATTTGCGAGGATCCACCGGACCTTCTTTGGAACTCCCCCGTCAGTGAACTTTGGTGCCACGTCCCCTAATTCTGTCCTTGGTCATCTGCACCTGCACGGGTTAGGCTCCATGTTCCATGGACGGGAAGAGACAGGCAGGAGTCGGAATGCTTAACCGACACACTGGGGCATTTTCTCCTGTAGCCCAAGTGACCCCATGGTCTGGTCGAGCTTTGGAACCGGTCGCGTCCCCCTCGACACTGCACCCGACTCCCAGTTTCTCAATCTTGTTGGCCCCCCGGCGACCTCCGGTTCGATGAATTGCACCTGCTGAAACTCGAGTTCCCTTTGACTTGCGCTTCATGAATTATTCGTGATTCAGGTTGGAACCCCAGCTTACGACCCCCTGTAGGCCGTTCTCTGAGCTTTCCGGTCACATCGTTTCCTTTCACGCTCTTTGGTTCATCGTGGTCCTGCTCGTTCTGCTGTCAGAGGAGCAGAGAGTTGATCTTCTTGATTCTGGATACTGATACTTTCTAGGTGATCTGGATAAGCAAGATGACGACCCTCAAGAGTGGCGGAAAGGGAGCAGCCATTTGGTGGGCCGCAGGGAATCCCGCTCAGTTCCCAGGGCTCCTAGATGTGGAATCCTGGTCAGAGTTGTTCCCAGGTCAGAGAATGGAGACAGCCTGTGCATGATGGGATAGCCCTGCCTAGATCGTTCAGTGAGTCTCTAGCTCAGCTACTCTTAGGATCGGGGGGAGGACCGTGGAAAGGCCCGGTGTCAGACATCCGGAAAGAAGACGGGATGAATGTCTTACCTCTGAAGTACATCCCGAATCTGGGAGTTAACTTCAGCTTTGCTGGGGTCTATTTGGCGAATGACAGTGTGCCTGGTGCATACGCACATCCGGCAGCCACTTCATGGGGGCCGTCGCAATTGGAACCACGCACCTGGCGTCGGCGTTTGAGCCAAATGGGGACCCGTGGTGCAAGCAACCCTCCCCACGTGTTAGCGTGCGTGAGATTCAGCTGGCGGCATTTTACTAGGTGCGTGTTGGTAGAGTGGGGCTGAGGTTTGCTTCCTCCTGTGGATGTAGAAGAAGTCAAAGGGCCTGCCCAGCCCTGCGGTCCCCTCAGTCAACTCTGTTTCGGAGACATAACGATTTGGATTGCTAACAAGTCAGGAAAGTTTCAAGCCCTTGGAAGATCAGTTAAACACCAACACGGAATGAGAGTCAAAAGACAATATGTCATCTTTTTGAGAATTTTACTCACTTCAAGCACATGAAACACACATATTGACAAAGGCATGCCAGAGCCCAGTTTTCGAGGACGAGGAAGGACCCCGAGAGCGCGCAGCGCAGCAGGCTTCCCAGCGTCCCAAACACTGCTCTCGGGGCGGGGCGCAGCGGAAGGGCTGCACCTCTCAGTGTTCCCAAACTTTTCCCTTATTCAGTCATCTAGAGAGCAAAAACTCAGTCATTCCCCAGTTTCCTATTGACGTCCCAGCAGAAGTCTGACTCCTGCGCGTCGCCCAGTTTCTCAGGCAACCAATCACTGGCACGGAAGCTTTTCCTGGCGCGTTTCCGGAGAGCCATGTGAACTACAATGTCCCTCACCAGAATTCAATGAGGCAGAGTCCCTGCATCGGCTCCCTGCCTGGCCTGGGCTAACACATCCGCAGAAGCGCCACAGCCAGGGAGCTTCGGAGTCACCGCAGAGAGTCTGCTCGCTGCTCTGCGCTCCTCAGTCCCACAGTCCCCTCCAAGTCACGGGAGCGGGAGGCCAAGGAGCCCCTGCCACCTGCAGTCTCACTCCAGGTCAAAATCACTGTCCTCTGAGGAGGAGGAAACCTGAAGGTCCTCATAGAGGACACTTGGTGGGACACGAACACCGGGACCCTGAGACTTCTCTGAGACATGAGGGCTCTGAGCGAGGAAGGCTCCCGGCTTCTCAGGAGAGTGAAATGAGGGAGCTGTCAGGAGGCTGGAGCTCCACCATCCATTGTCCAGTCTCCGGAAGAGCACTCTGAGAGGCTGGGCCCCGCCATGGCTGGCCGCTGGGTGACGGGACACGGTGCAGGCCTGGGCAGTAGGCAGGCAAGGTCTGCTGTGCGGAGGCTGCCGGTCGATGCTGGGCACCTGGGCGGGTGTCCTCCGGCCCATCTGGGGCGACGTACTCGCTCCAAGTTCGGTTGCGGCCGGCGGAGGTTGGAGAGTGTCCCGTGCCCCGAGCTCACCTCCCTGGATGGCGTCTTCGGGGATCTGGAAGGGACCCAGTCTCGGTATCTTGGGGAAGTTCAGGCAAGCCTGAATCGGAGCCTGGGCAGGTCTCTTGGCTCCTGGCCTGAAGCTGAGATTGGAGCCTAGGCCCAAGCTGCGTGTGGCGGCTGGTGGGCAGGGCTGTGAGGTCAGCGCGGGACGTCTGTCTTGTGCCCGGGGGCTGATGGCCTGGAGCAGGCCGTGGGTTTGGGAGGCAGCCTGGGGAACTTCTCGGCAGCCACCCTCCGGGCTGCTGTGAGTGGGCTTCACCACGAGGAAAGGCCCCGGGCCCTGGTGCCTGACTGCAGGCTGAGGGATGGGGGCCGCAGCCCCTGTCTGTCGAAGACTAGAGGAGGAGCTCACACTGGCTTTTCTGAGGGGAGACAGTGAAGCCAAGACGGAACCCCTGTCAGACATTTCGGTAGCTGAGCCATCAGTGAGGACAGGGTCCACGCGTGGCCTCTTACTGGTTGTGTGGAGCGGCACTGGCCTGCTTGCAACCTGAAAGACAGGAAACCACACACGTTACAAGTTCCTCTGCATGGAGCCGAAACGAAAATCAGCCACTTCCAAAGACGAGGGGCACGCGCCATGAAATTCTCCATACAGAATCGACAGGCGGTCCTTGGAAGTAGGGACAGACCCTCCACCTGAGTGCTGATCAGGACAAGACTCATGAAAGATGCGCTCTCGAGCTATGTGTAGCTGATCCGAGCACACCATTGTTCAAAAGAACAATGTCTTGGGCATTAACTGGATCGGAGTGCCTCCACTCAGCCTTCCCTGAAGTGGAAGGGACTAATGCCCTTCTGAAGGCAGGTTGGTGGCTCAAGGGTTCTCAGGGGGTGTTCTCTGAAAAGCTGCATGTTCCTGGGTTTAGCCCTCTCCATGTTTGGGGCCTCTGAGGGACGAATTTCCTCACGCCGCCAGGAACATGTTGTTGGCAGGCTTGCCGTAATTGGACAGAAAGAAAGCAACGGGAAATAAGGCATCCTCAGATGCCTTCACCTGCAATCCAACTGACCTGGAAGGATGGTGGAGTCCCTGACCCCAAGAAGGCAAGAAAGAGGGGTTCCCCGATTCCCTCTCGCAGCCGGGAAGCTGAAAGGAAATCAACCAGTGTGACCTAGAGGAGAAAAAGACCAGGGGCCCGGGGTGACACTCACCCTCAGATCATCACAAGATTCCGTGGATCCTCTTCGATTTGGCAGCGGCTTCTCTGGAGGTTTCCCGGAAAATATCCGGAGGAGAGCCTTCCTCTGCGGGTCTTGCTGCCTGCAGAACAGAAAAAGGTCAGGCCGTGCCCCCTGGTTTTCCCCGGGAGACAGGGAGAACCCTGTCTGGGGCCCAGGCCCATTCCGTGTTGCGTGACACAGAAATGGACATCTGGTGCCCTTTCCGCCTCTGCACCTTCCCTCACCTGCCAACCTTCCCGTCCTCCTGGTGGCCCTCTAGGCTTCCCAACTAAGGACTGTGATTTGGACTCCATTGCTTTTCCCCCTGTCATGGGGAACCTGCACGAAGCGCCCCCGCCTCTCCCCGTCCCCGAGTCTCCCAGAGCCAGAGGGGCTCTTGGGTGTGGAAGAACGGAGGACAAGGAGCTGCGCTCTATTTCCTGCAGCGTTCCTTCCCTGGACCGGAGACGGAAAGGCACACGGTGTGCAGGTGCAGAGACACCATGTCCTTAGGAGGCAGTACTCTCAGAGTGGTGAAAACCCCTCCCACCGCTCACCTTGGTCTCTCTTCCTTCTCTCCCTTATCCTTGTTCAAGGGCCCCGGGTTCGCCTCCACCGGGGGCTTCCACGGTTTCAGGTTTTCCTTCCCTTCCTTCTTCCCGAAGGTCTGTGGAACCAGGGCTGCCTTCCAGCACTTCATGGGGCACCTGGTACTTCTGGCCGTGTGGCCAAAGGCCCCGCAGTCTTTGCACTTGAGCTGTGGGTGGAAAGGAAGTGATGTCAGTGAGTGAGCTGAAGCCACAGGCAGCCATCCGATGTCAACATTGAGAGGGATTATGAATTCAGAGCTGAATAAGGATTCCAAAGAGGGGACCCCGGCATGGGGCCCGTTAAGTGCTGGGAGAGTTCGGATACGATGTTCCCTCCCAAAGCCCATGTGACGGAGGACCTCTAAAAGGAAGGACTCGAGGTACTAAGGGGCACGATCGTGACCCCGATGTCAACCACACAGCCAAAGGTGGCTACACAGGATTCTAAGTAGGAAGGGAGGTTGCCCCCAAGAGTCTCTCAAGGGATCTATGGGGCCGGGGAGGAGGTCCCAAGCCACGCCCACCTCGGATGGGTAAAGCAACCTGGGTGGTGGTGACAGAAACCTTTGGAATCCAACCCAGTCTCTGAGGACCCTGTGACAACCCCTCCCCCAGCCCCCACCCCCATACCCAAGAGATCCAGGGCTAGACTTACCCTGGGATCTTCTTCATCGGGCGGGGGAGCCCTTGGCGCAACTGGGGCCCTCCGCTGCTTCTGGAGGGTCTGGGCTCTCCCGAGTCTGTTGGCCCCAGTTTTGGGGTCACGACGGGCCAACATCTTCGTCTCCTGGGGGTTCTATGACCGCCTTTTTCGGGGGTTGATTGTTGGGTCACCTGAAACACACACAAACACACCCATATCGATGGTGAAGCACACTGGATATTCACACACACCCACAGGAAGCCCCCAGCTAACTCCTTGCCGCTGCGGTCGTGAGGAGACTTCACCACCGGTCGGTCAAGTCTGTGCCTCACACTGTGCTGTGTACACCCTCAGATATTGTGTGTTCCTCTGCCATGATTACCTAGTCCGAGTGTAAACCTCGCCTGCCACGGGGCCCATGGCCTAGGGGTGGGGAGCTGAGCTTTCTGCCCCAAACAATCCACTGATTCTGAAGACAGGACTGAGGTGTATCACGATTCACGCCGGTAGGAGACACGATGATTCTATCTCCCTTGACGGCCAGAATGATGGAAGCCGCAGGGCATGGCGTATGGCACCCTTTGGCAGGTCTGTTTGAAATCAGGGATAAGGGAGGCTTCCTGTCACAACTTGAATCGCTACTCTTGCCATTTCTAATTAGGCAACTTCCAAACACAAATTCATAGAGAGAAGTTTTCTTCCTCTCTATCGCACTAGCAGGTGATGGTCTTTCCTCTTCTATCGTTTTGGCTTTAGCTCCAGCCCCTCTTTATTTATTTTTCTGATATTTTACGCATGCCACACGAACCCGTCCAAACAAACGGTGAACAGGTGCCATAGCGTATCGATTTCTTACACGGCTGAAGGGCAAACCGCCCCTTTTTCAAAACCTCTTTTCCCATTTCCCCACCAATTCAGCACGCTGGTTTACATTTCCTTTCGCATTTCCATCTTGGTCTTATCCCACACGTGGAGACGGGAATGATTTCTCGTTTTCTGTTCCAAGAATTACCAGTAAGCAGAATACATCCTACCCCATCAGCAAGCCCCAGTGTGATCGATTTCTTTCACTCTCCCTCGTCTCTTCCCCCCCAAACCCCGCCCCACCCCTCAGGGACTACGTGAAACAAACAGTTGTTCGGTGAAACTAACCTGAAGTTACAGGTCAGCTTTCTTTCCTCGGCTGGCGCTCAGACGGGCAGGTTCTGGAGCAGCCCCGCTGGAAGCGATGCAGCATCCAGGAAGACCGAGGAAGGGGCGGAGAGGGACCTCTGCTTTCCAGGCTGCCTTTTATACCGCCTCTGGTCTCCGGACGTGGAGGGCACCCTAACCTGATCCATTACAGGTACCTTAATTGCAATTAACTTAATCCAATCACATGACCTGGAGACGTCTGTCTGCACAGCCCACTCTAAGATCATGTTCACCTTTGGCCGACATTCTAAAACCTACGAGTACAGCTGCAAGCTTTGAAGGATAGTTGTTCCCCGTCAGACGTGTGACACTGGTTCGTTTACCCTTGTCTCGTTTTCCGTCTTGATTGCCTTTTGTTTGTCTGTTCGTGTTAAAAAAAAAATGTGGTAAAATAGACGCCTTTTAATTGGGCCATGTCTACTACATCTCGACGTAGGCCTCAGTGTCATCAAGGAGATTCTCCTGGACACGCCGTCACGGCCATGATCCATCTTCAGAGCTTCTCTTTCTTCCCCACGGTAAGTCTGTCAGCAGAGAACACTGACCACACCCTCATGTGTTTTCTCCTCCAGGAGGCGCTTGGAAACCACCGTGAGTTGGACTGCACTGGGAAACACAGATGAAGAAAGTCAAGACCGCTTTGTCCTTCAGCGCCTGGCTCCCTTTTCAACTCGTCTTGCGACTCCAGGCATTATGCCTGAAAAGTCTCCGGGACGCCTGTGAGGCTCTACTTCCCTGGGTCCCATTGCCATTTCTCTGCATTTGCGAGGATCCACCGGACCTTCTTTGGAACTCCCCCGTCAGTGAACTTTGGTGCCACGTCCCCTAATTCTGTCCTTGGTCATCTGCACCTGCACGGGTTAGGCTCCATGTTCCATGGACGGGAAGAGACAGGCAGGAGTCGGAATGCTTAACCGACACACTGGGGCATTTTCTCCTGTAGCCCAAGTGACCCCATGGTCTGGTCGAGCTTTGGAACCGGTCGCGTCCCCCTCGACACTGCACCCGACTCCCAGTTTCTCAATCTTGTTGGCCCCCCGGCGACCTCCGGTTCGATGAATTGCACCTGCTGAAACTCGAGTTCCCTTTGACTTGCGCTTCATGAATTATTCGTGATTCAGGTTGGAACCCCAGCTTACGACCCCCTGTAGGCCGTTCTCTGAGCTTTCCGGTCACATCGTTTCCTTTCACGCTCTTTGGTTCATCGTGGTCCTGCTCGTTCTGCTGTCAGAGGAGCAGAGAGTTGATCTTCTTGATTCTGGATACTGATACTTTCTAGGTGATCTGGATAAGCAAGATGACGACCCTCAAGAGTGGCGGAAAGGGAGCAGCCATTTGGTGGGCCGCAGGGAATCCCGCTCAGTTCCCAGGGCTCCTAGATGTGGAATCCTGGTCAGAGTTGTTCCCAGGTCAGAGAATGGAGACAGCCTGTGCATGATGGGATAGCCCTGCCTAGATCGTTCAGTGAGTCTCTAGCTCAGCTACTCTTAGGATCGGGGGGAGGACCGTGGAAAGGCCCGGTGTCAGACATCCGGAAAGAAGACGGGATGAATGTCTTACCTCTGAAGTACATCCCGAATCTGGGAGTTAACTTCAGCTTTGCTGGGGTCTATTTGGCGAATGACAGTGTGCCTGGTGCATACGCACATCCGGCAGCCACTTCATGGGGGCCGTCGCAATTGGAACCACGCACCTGGCGTCGGCGTTTGAGCCAAATGGGGACCCGTGGTGCAAGCAACCCTCCCCACGTGTTAGCGTGCGTGAGATTCAGCTGGCGGCATTTTACTAGGTGCGTGTTGGTAGAGTGGGGCTGAGGTTTGCTTCCTCCTGTGGATGTAGAAGAAGTCAAAGGGCCTGCCCAGCCCTGCGGTCCCCTCAGTCAACTCTGTTTCGGAGACATAACGATTTGGATTGCTAACAAGTCAGGAAAGTTTCAAGCCCTTGGAAGATCAGTTAAACACCAACACGGAATGAGAGTCAAAAGACAATATGTCATCTTTTTGAGAATTTTACTCACTTCAAGCACATGAAACACACATATTGACAAAGGCATGCCAGAGCCCAGTTTTCGAGGACGAGGAAGGACCCCGAGAGCGCGCAGCGCAGCAGGCTTCCCAGCGTCCCAAACACTGCTCTCGGGGCGGGGCGCAGCGGAAGGGCTGCACCTCTCAGTGTTCCCAAACTTTTCCCTTATTCAGTCATCTAGAGAGCAAAAACTCAGTCATTCCCCAGTTTCCTATTGACGTCCCAGCAGAAGTCTGACTCCTGCGCGTCGCCCAGTTTCTCAGGCAACCAATCACTGGCACGGAAGCTTTTCCTGGCGCGTTTCCGGAGAGCCATGTGAACTACAATGTCCCTCACCAGAATTCAATGAGGCAGAGTCCCTGCATCGGCTCCCTGCCTGGCCTGGGCTAACACATCCGCAGAAGCGCCACAGCCAGGGAGCTTCGGAGTCACCGCAGAGAGTCTGCTCGCTGCTCTGCGCTCCTCAGTCCCACAGTCCCCTCCAAGTCACGGGAGCGGGAGGCCAAGGAGCCCCTGCCACCTGCAGTCTCACTCCAGGTCAAAATCACTGTCCTCTGAGGAGGAGGAAACCTGAAGGTCCTCATAGAGGACACTCGGTGGGACACGAACACCGGGACCCTGAGACTTCTCTGAGACATGAGGGCTCTGAGCGAGGAAGGCTCCCGGCTTCTCAGGAGAGTGAAATGAGGGAGCTGTCAGGAGGCTGGAGCTCCACCATCCATTGTCCAGTCTCCGGAAGAGCACTCTGAGAGGCTGGGCCCCGCCATGGCTGGCCGCTGGGTGACGGGACACGGTGCAGGCCTGGGCAGTAGGCAGGCAAGGTCTGCTGTGCGGAGGCTGCCGGTCGATGCTGGGCACCTGGGCGGGTGTCCTCCGGCCCATCTGGGGCGACGTACTCGCTCCAAGTTCGGTTGCGGCCGGCGGAGGTTGGAGAGTGTCCCGTGCCCCGAGCTCACCTCCCTGGATGGCGTCTTCGGGGATCTGGAAGGGACCCAGTCTCGGTATCTTGGGGAAGTTCAGGCAAGCCTGAATCGGAGCCTGGGCAGGTCTCTTGGCTCCTGGCCTGAAGCTGAGATTGGAGCCTAGGCCCAAGCTGCGTGTGGCGGCTGGTGGGCAGGGCTGTGAGGTCAGCGCGGGACGTCTGTCTTGTGCCCGGGGGCTGATGGCCTGGAGCAGGCCGTGGGTTTGGGAGGCAGCCTGGGGAACTTCTCGGCAGCCACCCTCCGGGCTGCTGTGAGTGGGCTTCACCACGAGGAAAGGCCCCGGGCCCTGGTGCCTGACTGCAGGCTGAGGGATGGGGGCCGCAGCCCCTGTCTGTCGAAGACTAGAGGAGGAGCTCACACTGGCTTTTCTGAGGGGAGACAGTGAAGCCAAGACGGAACCCCTGTCAGACATTTCGGTAGCTGAGCCATCAGTGAGGACAGGGTCCACGCGTGGCCTCTTACTGGTTGTGTGGAGCGGCACTGGCCTGCTTGCAACCTGAAAGACAGGAAACCACACACGTTACAAGTTCCTCTGCATGGAGCCGAAACGAAAATCAGCCACTTCCAAAGACGAGGGGCACGCGCCATGAAATTCTCCATACAGAATCGACAGGCGGTCCTTGGAAGTAGGGACAGACCCTCCACCTGAGTGCTGATCAGGACAAGACTCATGAAAGATGCGCTCTCGAGCTATGTGTAGCTGATCCGAGCACACCATTGTTCAAAAGAACAATGTCTTGGGCATTAACTGGATCGGAGTGCCTCCACTCAGCCTTCCCTGAAGTGGAAGGGACTAATGCCCTTCTGAAGGCAGGTTGGTGGCTCAAGGGTTCTCAGGGGGTGTTCTCTGAAAAGCTGCATGTTCCTGGGTTTAGCCCTCTCCATGTTTGGGGCCTCTGAGGGACGAATTTCCTCACGCCGCCAGGAACATGTTGTTGGCAGGCTTGCCGTAATTGGACAGAAAGAAAGCAACGGGAAATAAGGCATCCTCAGATGCCTTCACCTGCAATCCAACTGACCTGGAAGGATGGTGGAGTCCCTGACCCCAAGAAGGCAAGAAAGAGGGGTTCCCCGATTCCCTCTCGCAGCCGGGAAGCTGAAAGGAAATCAACCAGTGTGACCTAGAGGAGAAAAAGACCAGGGGCCCGGGGTGACACTCACCCTCAGATCATCACAAGATTCCGTGGATCCTCTTCGATTTGGCAGCGGCTTCTCTGGAGGTTTCCCGGAAAATATCCGGAGGAGAGCCTTCCTCTGCGGGTCTTGCTGCCTGCAGAACAGAAAAAGGTCAGGCCGTGCCCCCTGGTTTTCCCCGGGAGACAGGGAGAACCCTGTCTGGGGCCCAGGCCCATTCCGTGTTGCGTGACACAGAAATGGACATCTGGTGCCCTTTCCGCCTCTGCACCTTCCCTCACCTGCCAACCTTCCCGTCCTCCTGGTGGCCCTCTAGGCTTCCCAACTAAGGACTGTGATTTGGACTCCATTGCTTTTCCCCCTGTCATGGGGAACCTGCACGAAGCGCCCCCGCCTCTCCCCGTCCCCGAGTCTCCCAGAGCCAGAGGGGCTCTTGGGTGTGGAAGAACGGAGGACAAGGAGCTGCGCTCTATTTCCTGCAGCGTTCCTTCCCTGGACCGGAGACGGAAAGGCACACGGTGTGCAGGTGCAGAGACACCATGTCCTTAGGAGGCAGTACTCTCAGAGTGGTGAAAACCCCTCCCACCGCTCACCTTGGTCTCTCTTCCTTCTCTCCCTTATCCTTGTTCAAGGGCCCCGGGTTCGCCTCCACCGGGGGCTTCCACGGTTTCAGGTTTTCCTTCCCTTCCTTCTTCCCGAAGGTCTGTGGAACCAGGGCTGCCTTCCAGCACTTCATGGGGCACCTGGTACTTCTGGCCGTGTGGCCAAAGGCCCCGCAGTCTTTGCACTTGAGCTGTGGGTGGAAAGGAAGTGATGTCAGTGAGTGAGCTGAAGCCACAGGCAGCCATCCGATGTCAACATTGAGAGGGATTATGAATTCAGAGCTGAATAAGGATTCCAAAGAGGGGACCCCGGCATGGGGCCCGTTAAGTGCTGGGAGAGTTCGGATACGATGTTCCCTCCCAAAGCCCATGTGACGGAGGACCTCTAAAAGGAAGGACTCGAGGTACTAAGGGGCACGATCGTGACCCCGATGTCAACCACACAGCCAAAGGTGGCTACACAGGATTCTAAGTAGGAAGGGAGGTTGCCCCCAAGAGTCTCTCAAGGGATCTATGGGGCCGGGGAGGAGGTCCCAAGCCACGCCCACCTCGGATGGGTAAAGCAACCTGGGTGGTGGTGACAGAAACCTTTGGAATCCAACCCAGTCTCTGAGGACCCTGTGACAACCCCTCCCCCAGCCCCCACCCCCATACCCAAGAGATCCAGGGCTAGACTTACCCTGGGATCTTCTTCATCGGGCGGGGGAGCCCTTGGCGCAACTGGGGCCCTCCGCTGCTTCTGGAGGGTCTGGGCTCTCCCGAGTCTGTTGGCCCCAGTTTTGGGGTCACGACGGGCCAACATCTTCGTCTCCTGGGGGTTCTATGACCGCCTTTTTCGGGGGTTGATTGTTGGGTCACCTGAAACACACACAAACACACCCATATCGATGGTGAAGCACACTGGATATTCACACACACCCACAGGAAGCCCCCAGCTAACTCCTTGCCGCTGCGGTCGTGAGGAGACTTCACCACCGGTCGGTCAAGTCTGTGCCTCACACTGTGCTGTGTACACCCTCAGATATTGTGTGTTCCTCTGCCATGATTACCTAGTCCGAGTGTAAACCTCGCCTGCCACGGGGCCCATGGCCTAGGGGTGGGGAGCTGAGCTTTCTGCCCCAAACAATCCACTGATTCTGAAGACAGGACTGAGGTGTATCACGATTCACGCCGGTAGGAGACACGATGATTCTATCTCCCTTGACGGCCAGAATGATGGAAGCCGCAGGGCATGGCGTATGGCACCCTTTGGCAGGTCTGTTTGAAATCAGGGATAAGGGAGGCTTCCTGTCACAACTTGAATCGCTACTCTTGCCATTTCTAATTAGGCAACTTCCAAACACAAATTCATAGAGAGAAGTTTTCTTCCTCTCTATCGCACTAGCAGGTGATGGTCTTTCCTCTTCTATCGTTTTGGCTTTAGCTCCAGCCCCTCTTTATTTATTTTTCTGATATTTTACGCATGCCACACGAACCCGTCCAAACAAACGGTGAACAGGTGCCATAGCGTATCGATTTCTTACACGGCTGAAGGGCAAACCGCCCCTTTTTCAAAACCTCTTTTCCCATTTCCCCACCAATTCAGCACGCTGGTTTACATTTCCTTTCGCATTTCCATCTTGGTCTTATCCCACACGTGGAGACGGGAATGATTTCTCGTTTTCTGTTCCAAGAATTACCAGTAAGCAGAATACATCCTACCCCATCAGCAAGCCCCAGTGTGATCGATTTCTTTCACTCTCCCTCGTCTCTTCCCCCCCAAACCCCGCCCCACCCCTCAGGGACTACGTGAAACAAACAGTTGTTCGGTGAAACTAACCTGAAGTTACAGGTCAGCTTTCTTTCCTCGGCTGGCGCTCAGACGGGCAGGTGCTGGAGCAGCCCCGCTGGAAGCGATGCAGCATCCAGGAAGACCGAGGAAGGGGCGGAGAGGGACCTCTGCTTTCCAGGCTGCCTTTTATACCGCCTCTGGTCTCCGGACGTGGAGGGCACCCTAACCTGATCCATTACAGGTACCTTAATTGCAATTAACTTAATCCAATCACATGACCTGGAGACGTCTGTCTGCACAGCCCACTCTAAGATCATGTTCACCTTTGGCCGACATTCTAAAACCTACGAGTACAGCTGCAAGCTTTGAAGGATAGTTGTTCCCCGTCAGACGTGTGACACTGGTTCGTTTACCCTTGTCTCGTTTTCCGTCTTGATTGCCTTTTGTTTGTCTGTTCGTGTTAAAAAAAAAATGTGGTAAAATAGACGCCTTTTAATTGGGCCGTGTCTACTACATCTCGACGTAGGCCTCAGTGTCATCAAGGAGATTCTCCTGGACACGCCGTCACGGCCATGATCCATCTTCAGAGCTTCTCTTTCTTCCCCACGGTAAGTCTGTCAGCAGAGAACACTGACCACACCCTCATGTGTTTTCTCCTCCAGGAGGCGCTTGGAAACCACCGTGAGTTGGACTGCACTGGGAAACACAGATGAAGAAAGTCAAGACCGCTTTGTCCTTCAGCGCCTGGCTCCCTTTTCAACTCGTCTTGCGACTCCAGGCATTATGCCTGAAAAGTCTCCGGGACGCCTGTGAGGCTCTACTTCCCTGGGTCCCATTGCCATTTCTCTGCATTTGCGAGGATCCACCGGACCTTCTTTGGAACTCCCCCGTCAGTGAACTTTGGTGCCACGTCCCCTAATTCTGTCCTTGGTCATCTGCACCTGCACGGGTTAGGCTCCATGTTCCATGGACGGGAAGAGACAGGCAGGAGTCGGAATGCTTAACCGACACACTGGGGCATTTTCTCCTGTAGCCCAAGTGACCCCATGGTCTGGTCGAGCTTTGGAACCGGTCGCGTCCCCCTCGACACTGCACCCGACTCCCAGTTTCTCAATCTTGTTGGCCCCCCGGCGACCTCCGGTTCGATGAATTGCACCTGCTGAAACTCGAGTTCCCTTTGACTTGCGCTTCATGAATTATTCGTGATTCAGGTTGGAACCCCAGCTTACGACCCCCTGTAGGCCGTTCTCTGAGCTTTCCGGTCACATCGTTTCCTTTCACGCTCTTTGGTTCATCGTGGTCCTGCTCGTTCTGCTGTCAGAGGAGCAGAGAGTTGATCTTCTTGATTCTGGATACTGATACTTTCTAGGTGATCTGGATAAGCAAGATGACGACCCTCAAGAGCGGCGGAAAGGGAGCAGCCATTTGGTGGGCCGCAGGGAATCCCGCTCAGTTCCCAGGGCTCCTAGATGTGGAATCCTGGTCAGAGTTGTTCCCAGGTCAGAGAATGGAGACAGCCTGTGCATGATGGGATAGCCCTGCCTAGATCGTTCAGTGAGTCTCTAGCTCAGCTACTCTTAGGATCGGGGGGAGGACCGTGGAAAGGCCCGGTGTCAGACATCCGGAAAGAAGACGGGATGAATGTCTTACCTCTGAAGTACATCCCGAATCTGGGAGTTAACTTCAGCTTTGCTGGGGTCTATTTGGCGAATGACAGTGTGCCTGGTGCATACGCACATCCGGCAGCCACTTCATGGGGGCCGTCGCAATTGGAACCACGCACCTGGCGTCGGCGTTTGAGCCAAATGGGGACCCGTGGTGCAAGCAACCCTCCCCACGTGTTAGCGTGCGTGAGATTCAGCTGGCGGCATTTTACTAGGTGCGTGTTGGTAGAGTGGGGCTGAGGTTTGCTTCCTCCTGTGGATGTAGAAGAAGTCAAAGGGCCTGCCCAGCCCTGCGGTCCCCTCAGTCAACTCTGTTTCGGAGACATAACGATTTGGATTGCTAACAAGTCAGGAAAGTTTCAAGCCCTTGGAAGATCAGTTAAACACCAACACGGAATGAGAGTCAAAAGACAATATGTCATCTTTTTGAGAATTTTACTCACTTCAAGCACATGAAACACACATATTGACAAAGGCATGCCAGAGCCCAGTTTTCGAGGCCGAGGAAGGACCCCGAGAGCGCGCAGCGCAGCAGGCTTCCCAGCGTCCCAAACACTGCTCTCGGGGCGGGGCGCAGCGGAAGGGCTGCACCTCTCAGTGTTCCCAAACTTTTCCCTTATTCAGTCATCTAGAGAGCAAAAACTCAGTCATTCCCCAGTTTCCTATTGACGTCCCAGCAGAAGTCTGACTCCTGCGCGTCGCCCAGTTTCTCAGGCAACCAATCACTGGCACGGAAGCTTTTCCTGGCGCGTTTCCGGAGAGCCATGTGAACTACAATGTCCCTCACCAGAATTCAATGAGGCAGAGTCCCTGCATCGGCTCCCTGCCTGGCCTGGGCTAACACATCCGCAGAAGCGCCACAGCCAGGGAGCTTCGGAGTCACCGCAGAGAGTCTGCTCGCTGCTCTGCGCTCCTCAGTCCCACAGTCCCCTCCAAGTCACGGGAGCGGGAGGCCAAGGAGCCCCTGCCACCTGCAGTCTCACTCCAGGTCAAAATCACTGTCCTCTGAGGAGGAGGAAACCTGAAGGTCCTCATAGAGGACACTCGGTGGGACACGAACACCGGGACCCTGAGACTTCTCTGAGACATGAGGGCTCTGAGCGAGGAAGGCTCCCGGCTTCTCAGGAGAGTGAAATGAGGGAGCTGTCAGGAGGCTGGAGCTCCACCATCCATTGTCCAGTCTCCGGAAGAGCACTCTGAGAGGCTGGGCCCCGCCATGGCTGGCCGCTGGGTGACGGGACACGGTGCAGGCCTGGGCAGTAGGCAGGCAAGGTCTGCTGTGCGGAGGCTGCCGGTCGATGCTGGGCACCTGGGCGGGTGTCCTCCGGCCCATCTGGGGCGACGTACTCGCTCCAAGTTCGGTTGCGGCCGGCGGAGGTTGGAGAGTGTCCCGTGCCCCGAGCTCACCTCCCTGGATGGCGTCTTCGGGGATCTGGAAGGGACCCAGTCTCGGTATCTTGGGGAAGTTCAGGCAAGCCTGAATCGGAGCCTGGGCAGGTCTCTTGGCTCCTGGCCTGAAGCTGAGATTGGAGCCTAGGCCCAAGCTGCGTGTGGCGGCTGGTGGGCAGGGCTGTGAGGTCAGCGCGGGACGTCTGTCTTGTGCCCGGGGGCTGATGGCCTGGAGCAGGCCGTGGGTTTGGGAGGCAGCCTGGGGAACTTCTCGGCAGCCACCCTCCGGGCTGCTGTGAGTGGGCTTCACCACGAGGAAAGGCCCCGGGCCCTGGTGCCTGACTGCAGGCTGAGGGATGGGGGCCGCAGCCCCTGTCTGTCGAAGACTAGAGGAGGAGCTCACACTGGCTTTTCTGAGGGGAGACAGTGAAGCCAAGACGGAACCCCTGTCAGACATTTCGGTAGCTGAGCCATCAGTGAGGACAGGGTCCACGCGTGGCCTCTTACTGGTTGTGTGGAGCGGCACTGGCCTGCTTGCAACCTGAAAGACAGGAAACCACACACGTTACAAGTTCCTCTGCATGGAGCCGAAACGAAAATCAGCCACTTCCAAAGACGAGGGGCACGCGCCATGAAATTCTCCATACAGAATCGACAGGCGGTCCTTGGAAGTAGGGACAGACCCTCCACCTGAGTGCTGATCAGGACAAGACTCATGAAAGATGCGCTCTCGAGCTATGTGTAGCTGATCCGAGCACACCATTGTTCAAAAGAACAATGTCTTGGGCATTAACTGGATCGGAGTGCCTCCACTCAGCCTTCCCTGAAGTGGAAGGGACTAATGCCCTTCTGAAGGCAGGTTGGTGGCTCAAGGGTTCTCAGGGGGTGTTCTCTGAAAAGCTGCATGTTCCTGGGTTTAGCCCTCTCCATGTTTGGGGCCTCTGAGGGACGAATTTCCTCACGCCGCCAGGAACATGTTGTTGGCAGGCTTGCCGTAATTGGACAGAAAGAAAGCAACGGGAAATAAGGCATCCTCAGATGCCTTCACCTGCAATCCAACTGACCTGGAAGGATGGTGGAGTCCCTGACCCCAAGAAGGCAAGAAAGAGGGGTTCCCCGATTCCCTCTCGCAGCCGGGAAGCTGAAAGGAAATCAACCAGTGTGACCTAGAGGAGAAAAAGACCAGGGGCCCGGGGTGACACTCACCCTCAGATCATCACAAGATTCCGTGGATCCTCTTCGATTTGGCAGCGGCTTCTCTGGAGGTTTCCCGGAAAATATCCGGAGGAGAGCCTTCCTCTGCGGGTCTTGCTGCCTGCAGAACAGAAAAAGGTCAGGCCGTGCCCCCTGGTTTTCCCCGGGAGACAGGGAGAACCCTGTCTGGGGCCCAGGCCCATTCCGTGTTGCGTGACACAGAAATGGACATCTGGTGCCCTTTCCGCCTCTGCACCTTCCCTCACCTGCCAACCTTCCCGTCCTCCTGGTGGCCCTCTAGGCTTCCCAACTAAGGACTGTGATTTGGACTCCATTGCTTTTCCCCCTGTCATGGGGAACCTGCACGAAGCGCCCCCGCCTCTCCCCGTCCCCGAGTCTCCCAGAGCCAGAGGGGCTCTTGGGTGTGGAAGAACGGAGGACAAGGAGCTGCGCTCTATTTCCTGCAGCGTTCCTTCCCTGGACCGGAGACGGAAAGGCACACGGTGTGCAGGTGCAGAGACACCATGTCCTTAGGAGGCAGTACTCTCAGAGTGGTGAAAACCCCTCCCACCGCTCACCTTGGTCTCTCTTCCTTCTCTCCCTTATCCTTGTTCAAGGGCCCCGGGTTCGCCTCCACCGGGGGCTTCCACGGTTTCAGGTTTTCCTTCCCTTCCTTCTTCCCGAAGGTCTGTGGAACCAGGGCTGCCTTCCAGCACTTCATGGGGCACCTGGTACTTCTGGCCGTGTGGCCAAAGGCCCCGCAGTCTTTGCACTTGAGCTGTGGGTGGAAAGGAAGTGATGTCAGTGAGTGAGCTGAAGCCACAGGCAGCCATCCGATGTCAACATTGAGAGGGATTATGAATTCAGAGCTGAATAAGGATTCCAAAGAGGGGACCCCGGCATGGGGCCCGTTAAGTGCTGGGAGAGTTCGGATACGATGTTCCCTCCCAAAGCCCATGTGACGGAGGACCTCTAAAAGGAAGGACTCGAGGTACTAAGGGGCACGATCGTGACCCCGATGTCAACCACACAGCCAAAGGTGGCTACACAGGATTCTAAGTAGGAAGGGAGGTTGCCCCCAAGAGTCTCTCAAGGGATCTATGGGGCCGGGGAGGAGGTCCCAAGCCACGCCCACCTCGGATGGGTAAAGCAACCTGGGTGGTGGTGACAGAAACCTTTGGAATCCAACCCAGTCTCTGAGGACCCTGTGACAACCCCTCCCCCAGCCCCCACCCCCATACCCAAGAGATCCAGGGCTAGACTTACCCTGGGATCTTCTTCATCGGGCGGGGGAGCCCTTGGCGCAACTGGGGCCCTCCGCTGCTTCTGGAGGGTCTGGGCTCTCCCGAGTCTGTTGGCCCCAGTTTTGGGGTCACGACGGGCCAACATCTTCGTCTCCTGGGGGTTCTATGACCGCCTTTTTCGGGGGTTGATTGTTGGGTCACCTGAAACACACACAAACACACCCATATCGATGGTGAAGCACACTGGATATTCACACACACCCACAGGAAGCCCCCAGCTAACTCCTTGCCGCTGCGGTCGTGAGGAGACTTCACCACCGGTCGGTCAAGTCTGTGCCTCACACTGTGCTGTGTACACCCTCAGATATTGTGTGTTCCTCTGCCATGATTACCTAGTCCGAGTGTAAACCTCGCCTGCCACGGGGCCCATGGCCTAGGGGTGGGGAGCTGAGCTTTCTGCCCCAAACAATCCACTGATTCTGAAGACAGGACTGAGGTGTATCACGATTCACGCCGGTAGGAGACACGATGATTCTATCTCCCTTGACGGCCAGAATGATGGAAGCCGCAGGGCATGGCGTATGGCACCCTTTGGCAGGTCTGTTTGAAATCAGGGATAAGGGAGGCTTCCTGTCACAACTTGAATCGCTACTCTTGCCATTTCTAATTAGGCAACTTCCAAACACAAATTCATAGAGAGAAGTTTTCTTCCTCTCTATCGCACTAGCAGGTGATGGTCTTTCCTCTTCTATCGTTTTGGCTTTAGCTCCAGCCCCTCTTTATTTATTTTTCTGATATTTTACGCATGCCACACGAACCCGTCCAAACAAACGGTGAACAGGTGCCATAGCGTATCGATTTCTTACACGGCTGAAGGGCAAACCGCCCCTTTTTCAAAACCTCTTTTCCCATTTCCCCACCAATTCAGCACGCTGGTTTACATTTCCTTTCGCATTTCCATCTTGGTCTTATCCCACACGTGGAGACGGGAATGATTTCTCGTTTTCTGTTCCAAGAATTACCAGTAAGCAGAATACATCCTACCCCATCAGCAAGCCCCAGTGTGATCGATTTCTTTCACTCTCCCTCGTCTCTTCCCCCCCAAACCCCGCCCCACCCCTCAGGGACTACGTGAAACAAACAGTTGTTCGGTGAAACTAACCTGAAGTTACAGGTCAGCTTTCTTTCCTCGGCTGGCGCTCAGACGGGCAGGTGCTGGAGCAGCCCCGCTGGAAGCGATGCAGCATCCAGGAAGACCGAGGAAGGGGCGGAGAGGGACCTCTGCTTTCCAGGCTGCCTTTTATACCGCCTCTGGTCTCCGGACGTGGAGGGCACCCTAACCTGATCCATTACAGGTACCTTAATTGCAATTAACTTAATCCAATCACATGACCTGGAGACGTCTGTCTGCACAGCCCACTCTAAGATCATGTTCACATTTGGCCGACATTCTAATACCTCCGAGTACAGCTGCAAGCTTCGAAGGATAGTTGTTCCCCGTCAGACGTGTGACACTGGTTCGTTTACCCTTGTCTCGTTTTCCGTCTTGATTGCCTTTTGTTTGTCTGTTCGTGTTAAAAAAAAAATGTGGTAAAATAGACGCCTTTTAATTGGGCCGTGTCTACTACATCTCGACGTAGGCCTCAGTGTCATCAAGGAGATTCTCCTGGACACGCCGTCACGGCCATGATCCATCTTCAGAGCTTCTCTTTCTTCCCCACGGTAAGTCTGTCAGCAGAGAACACTGACCACACCCTCATGTGTTTTCTCCTCCAGGAGGCGCTTGGAAACCACCGTGAGTTGGACTGCACTGGGAAACACAGATGAAGAAAGTCAAGACCGCTTTGTCCTTCAGCGCCTGGCTCCCTTTTCAACTCGTCTTGCGACTCCAGGCATTATGCCTGAAAAGTCTCCGGGACGCCTGTGAGGCTCTACTTCCCTGGGTCCCATTGCCATTTCTCTGCATTTGCGAGGATCCACCGGACCTTCTTTGGAACTCCCCCGTCGGTGAACTTTGGTGCCACGTCCCCTAATTCTGTCCTTGGTCATCTGCACCTGCACGGGTTAGGCTCCATGTTCCATGGACGGGAAGAGACAGGCAGGAGTCGGAATGCTTAACCGACACACTGGGGCATTTTCTCCTGTAGCCCAAGTGACCCCATGGTCTGGTCGAGCTTTGGAACCGGTCGCGTCCCCCTCGACACTGCACCCGACTCCCAGTTTCTCAATCTTATTGGCCCCCCGGCGACCTCCGGTTCGATGAATTGCACCTGCTGAAACTCGAGTTCCCTTTGACTTGCGCTTCATGAATTATTCGTGATTCAGGTTGGAACCCCAGCTTACGACCCCCTGTAGGCCGTTCTCTGAGCTTTCCGGTCACATCGTTTCCTTTCACGCTCTTTGGTTCATCGTGGTCCTGCTCGTTCTGCTGTCAGAGGAGCAGAGAGTTGATCTTCTTGATTCTGGATACTGATACTTTCTAGGTGATCTGGATAAGCAAGATGACGACCCTCAAGAGCGGCGGAAAGGGAGCAGCCATTTGGTGGGCCGCAGGGAATCCCGCTCAGTTCCCAGGGCTCCTAGATGTGGAATCCTGGTCAGAGTTGTTCCCAGATCAGAGAATGGAGACAGCCTGTGCATGATGGGATAGCCCTGCCTAGATCGTTCAGTGAGTCTCTAGCTCAGCTACTCTTAGGATCGGGGGGAGGACCGTGGAAAGGCCCGGTGTCAGACATCCGGAAAGAAGACGGGATGAATGTCTTACCTCTGAAGTACATCCCGAATCTGGGAGTTAACTTCAGCTTTGCTGGGGTCTATTTGGCGAATGACAGTGTGCCTGGTGCATACGCACATCCGGCAGCCACTTCATGGGGGCCGTCGCAATTGGAACCACGCACCTGGCGTCGGCGTTTGAGCCAAATGGGGACCCGTGGTGCAAGCAACCCTCCCCACGTGTTAGCGTGCGTGAGATTCAGCTGGCGGCATTTTACTAGGTGCGTGTTGGTAGAGTGGGGCTGAGGTTTGCTTGCTCCTGTGGATGTAGAAGAAGTCAAAGGGCCTGCCCAGCCCTGCGGTCCCCTCAGTCAACTCTGTTTCGGAGACATAACGATTTGGATTGCTAACAAGTCAGGAAAGTTTCAAGCCCTTGGAAGATCAGTTAAACACAAACACGGAATGAGAGTCAACAGACAATATGTCATCTTTTTGAGAATTTTACTCACTTCAAGCACATGAAACACACATATTGACAAAGGCATGCCAGAGCCCAGTTTTCGAGGCCGAGGAAGGACCCCGAGAGCGCGCAGCGCAGCAGGCTTCCCAGCGTCCCAAACACTGCTCTCGGGGCGGGGCGCAGCGGAAGGGCTGCACCTCTCAGTGTTCCCAAACTTTTCCCTTATTCAGTCATCTAGAGAGCAAAAACTCAGTCATTCCCCAGTTTCCTATTGACGTCCCAGCAGAAGTCTGACTCCTGCGCGTCGCCCAGTTTCTCAGGCAACCAATCACTGGCACGGAAGCTTTTCCTGGCGCGTTTCCGGAGAGCCATGTGAACTACAATGTCCCTCACCAGAATTCAATGAGGCAGAGTCCCTGCATCGGCTCCCTGCCTGGCCTGGGCTAACACATCCGCAGAAGCGCCACAGCCAGGGAGCTTCGGAGTCACCGCAGAGAGTCTGCTCGCTGCTCTGCGCTCCTCAGTCCCACAGTCCCCTCCAAGTCACGGGAGCGGGAGGCCAAGGAGCCCCTGCCACCTGCAGTCTCACTCCAGGTCAAAATCACTGTCCTCTGAGGAGGAGGAAACCTGAAGGTCCTCATAGAGGACACTCGGTGGGACACTAACACCGGGACCCTGAGACTTCTCTGAGACATGAGGGCTCTGAGCGAGGAAGGCTCCCGGCTTCTCAGGAGAGTGAAATGAGGGAGCTGTCAGGAGGCTGGAGCTCCACCATCCATTGTCCAGTCTCCGGAAGAGCACTCTGAGAGGCTGGGCCCCGCCATGGCTGGCCGCTGGGTGACGGGACACGGTGCAGGCCTGGGCAGTAGGCAGGCAAGGTCTGCTGTGCGGAGGCTGCCGGTCGATGCTGGGCACCTGGGCGGGTGTCCTCCGGCCCATGTGGGGCGACGTACTCTCTCCAAGTTCGGTTGCGGCCGGCGGAGGTTGGAGAGCGTCCCGTGCCCCGAGCTCACCTCCCTGGATGGCGTCTTCGGGGATCTGGAAGGGACCCAGTCTCGGTATCTTGGGGAAGTTCAGGCAAGCCTGAATCGGAGCCTGGGCAGGTCTCTTGGCTCCTGGCCTGAAGCTGAGATTGGAGCCTAGGCCCAAGCTGCGTGTGGCGGCTGGTGGGCAGGGCTGTGAGGTCAGCGCGGGACGTCTGTCTTGTGCCCGGGGGCTGATGGCCTGGAGCAGGCCGTGGGTTTGGGAGGCAGCCTGGGGAACTTCTCGGCAGCCACCCTCCGGGCTGCTGTGAGTGGGCTTCACCACGAGGAAAGGCCCCGGGCCCTGGTGCCTGACTGCAGGCTGAGGGATGGGGGCCGCAGCCCCTGTCTGTCGAAGACTAGAGGAGGAGCTCACACTGGCTTTTCTGAGGGGAGACAGTGAAGCCAAGACGGAACCCCTGTCAGACATTTCGGTAGCTGAGCCATCAGTGAGGACAGGGTCCACGCGTGGCCTCTTACTGGTTGTGTGGAGCGGCACTGGCCTGCTTGCAACCTGAAAGACAGGAAACCACACACGTTACAAGTTCCTCTGCATGGAGCCGAAACGAAAATCAGCCACTTCCAAAGACGAGGGGCACGCGCCATGAAATTCTCCATACAGAATCGACAGGCGGTCCTTGGAAGTAGGGACAGACCCTCCACCTGAGTGCTGATCAGGACAAGACTCATGAAAGATGCGCTCTCGAGCTATGTGTAGCTGATCCGAGCACACCATTGTTCAAAAGAACAATGTCTTGGGCATTAACTGGATCGGAGTGCCTCCACTCAGCCTTCCCTGAAGTGGAAGGGACTAATGCCCTTCTGAAGGCAGGTTGGTGGCTCAAGGGTTCTCAGGGGGTGTTCTCTGAAAAGCTGCATGTTCCTGGGTTTAGCCCTCTCCATGTTTGGGGCCTCTGAGGGACGAATTTCCTCACGCCGCCAGGAACATGTTGTTGGCAGGCTTGCCGTAATTGGACAGAAAGAAAGCAACGGGAAATAAGGCATCCTCAGATGCCTTCACCTGCAATCCAACTGACCTGGAAGGATGGTGGAGTCCCTGACCCCAAGAAGGCAAGAAAGAGGGGTTCCCCGATTCCCTCTCGCAGCCGGGAAGCTGAAAGGAAATCAACCAGTGTGACCTAGAGGAGAAAAAGACCAGGGGCCCGGGGTGACACTCACCCTCAGATCATCACAAGATTCCGTGGATCCTCTTCGATTTGGCAGCGGCTTCTCTGGAGGTTTCCCGGAAAATATCCGGAGGAGAGCCTTCCTCTGCGGGTCTTGCTGCCTGCAGAACAGAAAAAGGTCAGGCCGTGCCCCCTGGTTTTCCCCGGGAGACAGGGAGAACCCTGTCTGGGGCCCAGGCCCATTCCGTGTTGCGTGACACAGAAATGGACATCTGGTGCCCTTTCCGCCTCTGCACCTTCCCTCACCTGCCAACCTTCCCGTCCTCCTGGTGGCCCTCTAGGCTTCCCAACTAAGGACTGTGATTTGGACTCCATTGCTTTTCCCCCTGTCATGGGGAACCTGCACGAAGCGCCCCCGCCTCTCCCCGTCCCCGAGTCTCCCAGAGCCAGAGGGGCTCTTGGGTGTGGAAGAACGGAGGACAAGGAGCTGCGCTCTATTTCCTGCAGCGTTCCTTCCCTGGACCGGAGACGGAAAGGCACACGGTGTGCAGGTGCAGAGACACCATGTCCTTAGGAGGCAGTACTCTCAGAGTGGTGAAAACCCCTCCCACCGCTCACCTTGGTCTCTCTTCCTTCTCTCCCTTATCCTTGTTCAAGGGCCCCGGGTTCGCCTCCACCGGGGGCTTCCACGGTTTCAGGTTTTCCTTCCCTTCCTTCTTCCCGAAGGTCTGTGGAACCAGGGCTGCCTTCCAGCACTTCATGGGGCACCTGGTACTTCTGGCCGTGTGGCCAAAGGCCCCGCAGTCTTTGCACTTGAGCTGTGGGTGGAAAGGAAGTGATGTCAGTGAGTGAGCTGAAGCCACAGGCAGCCATCCGATGTCAACATTGAGAGGGATTATGAATTCAGAGCTGAATAAGGATTCCAAAGAGGGGACCCCGGCATGGGGCCCGTTAAGTGCTGGGAGAGTTCGGATACGATGTTCCCTCCCAAAGCCCATGTGACGGAGGACCTCTAAAAGGAAGGACTCGAGGTACTAAGGGGCACGATCGTGACCCCGATGTCAACCACACAGCCAAAGGTGGCTACACAGGATTCTAAGTAGGAAGGGAGGTTGCCCCCAAGAGTCTCTCAAGGGATCTATGGGGCCGGGGAGGAGGTCCCAAGCCACGCCCACCTCGGATGGGTAAAGCAACCTGGGTGGTGGTGACAGAAACCTTTGGAATCCAACCCAGTCTCTGAGGACCCTGTGACAACCCCTCCCCCAGCCCCCACCCCCATACCCAAGAGATCCAGGGCTAGACTTACCCTGGGATCTTCTTCATCGGGCGGGGGAGCCCTTGGCGCAACTGGGGCCCTCCGCTGCTTCTGGAGGGTCTGGGCTCTCCCGAGTCTGTTGGCCCCAGTTTTGGGGTCACGACGGGCCAACATCTTCGTCTCCTGGGGGTTCTATGACCGCCTTTTTCGGGGGTTGATTGTTGGGTCACCTGAAACACACACAAACACACCCATATCGATGGTGAAGCACACTGGATATTCACACACACCCACAGGAAGCCCCCAGCTAACTCCTTGCCGCTGCGGTCGTGAGGAGACTTCACCACCGGTCGGTCAAGTCTGTGCCTCACACTGTGCTGTGTACACCCTCAGATATTGTGTGTTCCTCTGCCATGATTACCTAGTCCGAGTGTAAACCTCGCCTGCCACGGGGCCCATGGCCTAGGGGTGGGGAGCTGAGCTTTCTGCCCCAAACAATCCACTGATTCTGAAGACAGGACTGAGGTGTATCACGATTCACGCCGGTAGGAGACACGATGATTCTATCTCCCTTGACGGCCAGAATGATGGAAGCCGCAGGGCATGGCGTATGGCACCCTTTGGCAGGTCTGTTTGAAATCAGGGATAAGGGAGGCTTCCTGTCACAACTTGAATCGCTACTCTTGCCATTTCTAATTAGGCAACTTCCAAACACAAATTCATAGAGAGAAGTTTTCTTCCTCTCTATCGCACTAGCAGGTGATGGTCTTTCCTCTTCTATCGTTTTGGCTTTAGCTCCAGCCCCTCTTTATTTATTTTTCTGATATTTTACGCATGCCACACGAACCCGTCCAAACAAACGGTGAACAGGTGCCATAGCGTATCGATTTCTTACACGGCTGAAGGGCAAACCGCCCCTTTTTCAAAACCTCTTTTCCCATTTCCCCACCAATTCAGCACGCTGGTTTACATTTCCTTTCGCATTTCCATCTTGGTCTTATCCCACACGTGGAGACGGGAATGATTTCTCGTTTTCTGTTCCAAGAATTACCAGTAAGCAGAATACATCCTACCCCATCAGCAAGCCCCAGTGTGATCGATTTCTTTCACTCTCCCTCGTCTCTTCCCCCCCAAACCCCGCCCCACCCCTCAGGGACTACGTGAAACAAACAGTTGTTCGGTGAAACTAACCTGAAGTTACAGGTCAGCTTTCTTTCCTCGGCTGGCGCTCAGACGGGCAGGTTCTGGAGCAGCCCCGCTGGAAGCGATGCAGCATCCAGGAAGACCGAGGAAGGGGCGGAGAGGGACCTCTGCTTTCCAGGCTGCCTTTTATACCGCCTCTGGTCTCCGGACGTGGAGGGCACCCTAACCTGATCCATTACAGGTACCTTAATTGCAATTAACTTAATCCAATCACATGACCTGGAGACGTCTGTCTGCACAGCCCACTCTAAGATCATGTTCACCTTTGGCCGACATTCTAAAACCTACGAGTACAGCTGCAAGCTTTGAAGGATAGTTGTTCCCCGTCAGACGTGTGACACTGGTTCGTTTACCCTTGTCTCGTTTTCCGTCTTGATTGCCTTTTGTTTGTCTGTTCGTGTTAAAAAAAAAATGTGGTAAAATAGACGCCTTTTAATTGGGCCGTGTCTACTACATCTCGACGTAGGCCTCAGTGTCATCAAGGAGATTCTCCTGGACACGCCGTCACGGCCATGATCCATCTTCAGAGCTTCTCTTTCTTCCCCACGGTAAGTCTGTCAGCAGAGAACACTGACCACACCCTCATGTGTTTTCTCCTCCAGGAGGCGCTTGGAAACCACCGTGAGTTGGACTGCACTGGGAAACACAGATGAAGAAAGTCAAGACCGCTTTGTCCTTCAGCGCCTGGCTCCCTTTTCAACTCGTCTTGCGACTCCAGGCATTATGCCTGAAAAGTCTCCGGGACGCCTGTGAGGCTCTACTTCCCTGGGTCCCATTGCCATTTCTCTGCATTTGCGAGGATCCACCGGACCTTCTTTGGAACTCCCCCGTCAGTGAACTTTGGTGCCACGTCCCCTAATTCTGTCCTTGGTCATCTGCACCTGCACGGGTTAGGCTCCATGTTCCATGGACGGGAAGAGACAGGCAGGAGTCGGAATGCTTAACCGACACACTGGGGCATTTTCTCCTGTAGCCCAAGTGACCCCATGGTCTGGTCGAGCTTTGGAACCGGTCGCGTCCCCCTCGACACTGCACCCGACTCCCAGTTTCTCAATCTTGTTGGCCCCCCGGCGACCTCCGGTTCGATGAATTGCACCTGCTGAAACTCGAGTTCCCTTTGACTTGCGCTTCATGAATTATTCGTGATTCAGGTTGGAACCCCAGCTTACGACCCCCTGTAGGCCGTTCTCTGAGCTTTCCGGTCACATCGTTTCCTTTCACGCTCTTTGGTTCATCGTGGTCCTGCTCGTTCTGCTGTCAGAGGAGCAGAGAGTTGATCTTCTTGATTCTGGATACTGATACTTTCTAGGTGATCTGGATAAGCAAGATGACGACCCTCAAGAGCGGCGGAAAGGGAGCAGCCATTTGGTGGGCCGCAGGGAATCCCGCTCAGTTCCCAGGGCTCCTAGATGTGGAATCCTGGTCAGAGTTGTTCCCAGGTCAGAGAATGGAGACAGCCTGTGCATGATGGGATAGCCCTGCCTAGATCGTTCAGTGAGTCTCTAGCTCAGCTACTCTTAGGATCGGGGGGAGGACCGTGGAAAGGCCCGGTGTCAGACATCCGGAAAGAAGACGGGATGAATGTCTTACCTCTGAAGTACATCCCGAATCTGGGAGTTAACTTCAGCTTTGCTGGGGTCTATTTGGCGAATGACAGTGTGCCTGGTGCATACGCACATCCGGCAGCCACTTCATGGGGGCCGTCGCAATTGGAACCACGCACCTGGCGTCGGCGTTTGAGCCAAATGGGGACCCGTGGTGCAAGCAACCCTCCCCACGTGTTAGCGTGCGTGAGATTCAGCTGGCGGCATTTTACTAGGTGCGTGTTGGTAGAGTGGGGCTGAGGTTTGCTTCCTCCTGTGGATGTAGAAGAAGTCAAAGGGCCTGCCCAGCCCTGCGGTCCCCTCAGTCAACTCTGTTTCGGAGACATAACGATTTGGATTGCTAACAAGTCAGGAAAGTTTCAAGCCCTTGGAAGATCAGTTAAACACCAACACGGAATGAGAGTCAAAAGACAATATGTCATCTTTTTGAGAATTTTACTCACTTCAAGCACATGAAACACACATATTGACAAAGGCATGCCAGAGCCCAGTTTTCGAGGCCGAGGAAGGACCCCGAGAGCGCGCAGCGCAGCAGGCTTCCCAGCGTCCCAAACACTGCTCTCGGGGCGGGGCGCAGCGGAAGGGCTGCACCTCTCAGTGTTCCCAAACTTTTCCCTTATTCAGTCATCTAGAGAGCAAAAACTCAGTCATTCCCCAGTTTCCTATTGACGTCCCAGCAGAAGTCTGACTCCTGCGCGTCGCCCAGTTTCTCAGGCAACCAATCACTGGCACGGAAGCTTTTCCTGGCGCGTTTCCGGAGAGCCATGTGAACTACAATGTCCCTCACCAGAATTCAATGAGGCAGAGTCCCTGCATCGGCTCCCTGCCTGGCCTGGGCTAACACATCCGCAGAAGCGCCACAGCCAGGGAGCTTCGGAGTCACCGCAGAGAGTCTGCTCGCTGCTCTGCGCTCCTCAGTCCCACAGTCCCCTCCAAGTCACGGGAGCGGGAGGCCAAGGAGCCCCTGCCACCTGCAGTCTCACTCCAGGTCAAAATCACTGTCCTCTGAGGAGGAGGAAACCTGAAGGTCCTCATAGAGGACACTCGGTGGGACACGAACACCGGGACCCTGAGACTTCTCTGAGACATGAGGGCTCTGAGCGAGGAAGGCTCCCGGCTTCTCAGGAGAGTGAAATGAGGGAGCTGTCAGGAGGCTGGAGCTCCACCATCCATTGTCCAGTCTCCGGAAGAGCACTCTGAGAGGCTGGGCCCCGCCATGGCTGGCCGCTGGGTGACGGGACACGGTGCAGGCCTGGGCAGTAGGCAGGCAAGGTCTGCTGTGCGGAGGCTGCCGGTCGATGCTGGGCACCTGGGCGGGTGTCCTCCGGCCCATCTGGGGCGACGTACTCGCTCCAAGTTCGGTTGCGGCCGGCGGAGGTTGGAGAGTGTCCCGTGCCCCGAGCTCACCTCCCTGGATGGCGTCTTCGGGGATCTGGAAGGGACCCAGTCTCGGTATCTTGGGGAAGTTCAGGCAAGCCTGAATCGGAGCCTGGGCAGGTCTCTTGGCTCCTGGCCTGAAGCTGAGATTGGAGCCTAGGCCCAAGCTGCGTGTGGCGGCTGGTGGGCAGGGCTGTGAGGTCAGCGCGGGACGTCTGTCTTGTGCCCGGGGGCTGATGGCCTGGAGCAGGCCGTGGGTTTGGGAGGCAGCCTGGGGAACTTCTCGGCAGCCACCCTCCGGGCTGCTGTGAGTGGGCTTCACCACGAGGAAAGGCCCCGGGCCCTGGTGCCTGACTGCAGGCTGAGGGATGGGGGCCGCAGCCCCTGTCTGTCGAAGACTAGAGGAGGAGCTCACACTGGCTTTTCTGAGGGGAGACAGTGAAGCCAAGACGGAACCCCTGTCAGACATTTCGGTAGCTGAGCCATCAGTGAGGACAGGGTCCACGCGTGGCCTCTTACTGGTTGTGTGGAGCGGCACTGGCCTGCTTGCAACCTGAAACACAGGAAACCACACACGTTACAAGTTCCTCTGCATGGAGCCGAAACGAAAATCAGCCACTTCCAAAGACGAGGGGCACGCGCCATGAAATTCTCCATACAGAATCGACAGGCGGTCCTTGGAAGTAGGGACAGACCCTCCACCTGAGTGCTGATCAGGACAAGACTCATGAAAGATGCGCTCTCGAGCTATGTGTAGCTGATCCGAGCACACCATTGTTCAAAAGAACAATGTCTTGGGCATTAACTGGATCGGAGTGCCTCCACTCAGCCTTCCCTGAAGTGGAAGGGACTAATGCCCTTCTGAAGGCAGGTTGGTGGCTCAAGGGTTCTCAGGGGGTGTTCTCTGAAAAGCTGCATGTTCCTGGGTTTAGCCCTCTCCATGTTTGGGGCCTCTGAGGGACGAATTTCCTCACGCCGCCAGGAACATGTTGTTGGCAGGCTTGCCGTAATTGGACAGAAAGAAAGCAACGGGAAATAAGGCATCCTCAGATGCCTTCACCTGCAATCCAACTGACCTGGAAGGATGGTGGAGTCCCTGACCCCAAGAAGGCAAGAAAGAGGGGTTCCCCGATTCCCTCTCGCAGCCGGGAAGCTGAAAGGAAATCAACCAGTGTGACCTAGAGGAGAAAAAGACCAGGGGCCCGGGGTGACACTCACCCTCAGATCATCACAAGATTCCGTGGATCCTCTTCGATTTGGCAGCGGCTTCTCTGGAGGTTTCCCGGAAAATATCCGGAGGAGAGCCTTCCTCTGCGGGTCTTGCTGCCTGCAGAACAGAAAAAGGTCAGGCCGTGCCCCCTGGTTTTCCCCGGGAGACAGGGAGAACCCTGTCTGGGGCCCAGGCCCATTCCGTGTTGCGTGACACAGAAATGGACATCTGGTGCCCTTTCCGCCTCTGCACCTTCCCTCACCTGCCAACCTTCCCGTCCTCCTGGTGGCCCTCTAGGCTTCCCAACTAAGGACTGTGATTTGGACTCCATTGCTTTTCCCCCTGTCATGGGGAACCTGCACGAAGCGCCCCCGCCTCTCCCCGTCCCCGAGTCTCCCAGAGCCAGAGGGGCTCTTGGGTGTGGAAGAACGGAGGACAAGGAGCTGCGCTCTATTTCCTGCAGCGTTCCTTCCCTGGACCGGAGACGGAAAGGCACACGGTGTGCAGGTGCAGAGACACCATGTCCTTAGGAGGCAGTACTCTCAGAGTGGTGAAAACCCCTCCCACCGCTCACCTTGGTCTCTCTTCCTTCTCTCCCTTATCCTTGTTCAAGGGCCCCGGGTTCGCCTCCACCGGGGGCTTCCACGGTTTCAGGTTTTCCTTCCCTTCCTTCTTCCCGAAGGTCTGTGGAACCAGGGCTGCCTTCCAGCACTTCATGGGGCACCTGGTACTTCTGGCCGTGTGGCCAAAGGCCCCGCAGTCTTTGCACTTGAGCTGTGGGTGGAAAGGAAGTGATGTCAGTGAGTGAGCTGAAGCCACAGGCAGCCATCCGATGTCAACATTGAGAGGGATTATGAATTCAGAGCTGAATAAGGATTCCAAAGAGGGGACCCCGGCATGGGGCCCGTTAAGTGCTGGGAGAGTTCGGATACGATGTTCCCTCCCAAAGCCCATGTGACGGAGGACCTCTAAAAGGAAGGACTCGAGGTACTAAGGGGCACGATCGTGACCCCGATGTCAACCACACAGCCAAAGGTGGCTACACAGGATTCTAAGTAGGAAGGGAGGTTGCCCCCAAGAGTCTCTCAAGGGATCTATGGGGCCGGGGAGGAGGTCCCAAGCCACGCCCACCTCGGATGGGTAAAGCAACCTGGGTGGTGGTGACAGAAACCTTTGGAATCCAACCCAGTCTCTGAGGACCCTGTGACAACCCCTCCCCCAGCCCCCACCCCCATACCCAAGAGATCCAGGGCTAGACTTACCCTGGGATCTTCTTCATCGGGCGGGGGAGCCCTTGGCGCAACTGGGGCCCTCCGCTGCTTCTGGAGGGTCTGGGCTCTCCCGAGTCTGTTGGCCCCAGTTTTGGGGTCACGACGGGCCAACATCTTCGTCTCCTGGGGGTTCTATGACCGCCTTTTTCGGGGGTTGATTGTTGGGTCACCTGAAACACACACAAACACACCCATATCGATGGTGAAGCACACTGGATATTCACACACACCCACAGGAAGCCCCCAGCTAACTCCTTGCCGCTGCGGTCGTGAGGAGACTTCACCACCGGTCGGTCAAGTCTGTGCCTCACACTGTGCTGTGTACACCCTCAGATATTGTGTGTTCCTCTGCCATGATTACCTAGTCCGAGTGTAAACCTCGCCTGCCACGGGGCCCATGGCCTAGGGGTGGGGAGCTGAGCTTTCTGCCCCAAACAATCCACTGATTCTGAAGACAGGACTGAGGTGTATCACGATTCACGCCGGTAGGAGACACGATGATTCTATCTCCCTTGACGGCCAGAATGATGGAAGCCGCAGGGCATGGCGTATGGCACCCTTTGGCAGGTCTGTTTGAAATCAGGGATAAGGGAGGCTTCCTGTCACAACTTGAATCGCTACTCTTGCCATTTCTAATTAGGCAACTTCCAAACACAAATTCATAGAGAGAAGTTTTCTTCCTCTCTATCGCACTAGCAGGTGATGGTCTTTCCTGTTCTATCGTTTTGGCTTTAGCTCCAGCCCCTCTTTATTTATTTTTCTGATATTTTACGCATGCCACACGAACCCGTCCAAACAAACGGTGAACAGGTGCCATAGCGTATCGATTTCTTACACGGCTGAAGGGCAAACCGCCCCTTTTTCAAAACCTCTTTTCCCATTTCCCCACCAATTCAGCACGCTGGTTTACATTTCCTTTCGCATTTCCATCTTGGTCTTATCCCACACGTGGAGACGGGAATGATTTCTCGTTTTCTGTTCCAAGAATTACCAGTAAGCAGAATACATCCTACCCCATCAGCAAGCCCCAGTGTGATCGATTTCTTTCACTCTCCCTCGTCTCTTCCCCCCCAAACCCCGCCCCACCCCTCAGGGACTACGTGAAACAAACAGTTGTTCGGTGAAACTAACCTGAAGTTACAGGTCAGCTTTCTTTCCTCGGCTGGCGCTCAGACGGGCAGGTGCTGGAGCAGCCCCGCTGGAAGCGATGCAGCATCCAGGAAGACCGAGGAAGGGGCGGAGAGGGACCTCTGCTTTCCAGGCTGCCTTTTATACCGCCTCTGGTCTCCGGACGTGGAGGGCACCCTAACCTGATCCATTACAGGTACCTTAATTGCAATTAACTTAATCCAATCACATGACCTGGAGACGTCTGTCTGCACAGCCCACTCTAAGATCATGTTCACCTTTGGCCGACATTCTAAAACCTACGAGTACAGCTGCAAGCTTTGAAGGATAGTTGTTCCCCGTCAGACGTGTGACACTGGTTCGTTTACCCTTGTCTCGTTTTCCGTCTTGATTGCCTTTTGTTTGTCTGTTCGTGTTAAAAAAAAAATGTGGTAAAATAGACGCCTTTTAATTGGGCCGTGTCTACTACATCTCGACGTAGGCCTCAGTGTCATCAAGGAGATTCTCCTGGACACGCCGTCACGGCCATGATCCATCTTCAGAGCTTCTCTTTCTTCCCCACGGTAAGTCTGTCAGCAGAGAACACTGACCACACCCTCATGTGTTTTCTCCTCCAGGAGGCGCTTGGAAACCACCGTGAGTTGGACTGCACTGGGAAACACAGATGAAGAAAGTCAAGACCGCTTTGTCCTTCAGCGCCTGGCTCCCTTTTCAACTCGTCTTGCGACTCCAGGCATTATGCCTGAAAAGTCTCCGGGACGCCTGTGAGGCTCTACTTCCCTGGGTCCCATTGCCATTTCTCTGCATTTGCGAGGATCCACCGGACCTTCTTTGGAACTCCCCCGTCAGTGAACTTTGGTGCCACGTCCCCTAATTCTGTCCTTGGTCATCTGCACCTGCACGGGTTAGGCTCCATGTTCCATGGACGGGAAGAGACAGGCAGGAGTCGGAATGCTTAACCGACACACTGGGGCATTTTCTCCTGTAGCCCAAGTGACCCCATGGTCTGGTCGAGCTTTGGAACCGGTCGCGTCCCCCTCGACACTGCACCCGACTCCCAGTTTCTCAATCTTGTTGGCCCCCCGGCGACCTCCGGTTCGATGAATTGCACCTGCTGAAACTCGAGTTCCCTTTGACTTGCGCTTCATGAATTATTCGTGATTCAGGTTGGAACCCCAGCTTACGACCCCCTGTAGGCCGTTCTCTGAGCTTTCCGGTCACATCGTTTCCTTTCACGCTCTTTGGTTCATCGTGGTCCTGCTCGTTCTGCTGTCAGAGGAGCAGAGAGTTGATCTTCTTGATTCTGGATACTGATACTTTCTAGGTGATCTGGATAAGCAAGATGACGACCCTCAAGAGCGGCGGAAAGGGAGCAGCCATTTGGTGGGCCGCAGGGAATCCCGCTCAGTTCCCAGGGCTCCTAGATGTGGAATCCTGGTCAGAGTTGTTCCCAGGTCAGAGAATGGAGACAGCCTGTGCATGATGGGATAGCCCTGCCTAGATCGTTCAGTGAGTCTCTAGCTCAGCTACTCTTAGGATCGGGGGGAGGACCGTGGAAAGGCCCGGTGTCAGACATCCGGAAAGAAGACGGGATGAATGTCTTACCTCTGAAGTACATCCCGAATCTGGGAGTTAACTTCAGCTTTGCTGGGGTCTATTTGGCGAATGACAGTGTGCCTGGTGCATACGCACATCCGGCAGCCACTTCATGGGGGCCGTCGCAATTGGAACCACGCACCTGGCGTCGGCGTTTGAGCCAAATGGGGACCCGTGGTGCAAGCAACCCTCCCCACGTGTTAGCGTGCGTGAGATTCAGCTGGCGGCATTTTACTAGGTGCGTGTTGGTAGAGTGGGGCTGAGGTTTGCTTCCTCCTGTGGATGTAGAAGAAGTCAAAGGGCCTGCCCAGCCCTGCGGTCCCCTCAGTCAACTCTGTTTCGGAGACATAACGATTTGGATTGCTAACAAGTCAGGAAAGTTTCAAGCCCTTGGAAGATCAGTTAAACACCAACACGGAATGAGAGTCAAAAGACAATATGTCATCTTTTTGAGAATTTTACTCACTTCAAGCACATGAAACACACATATTGACAAAGGCATGCCAGAGCCCAGTTTTCGAGGCCGAGGAAGGACCCCGAGAGCGCGCAGCGCAGCAGGCTTCCCAGCGTCCCAAACACTGCTCTCGGGGCGGGGCGCAGCGGAAGGGCTGCACCTCTCAGTGTTCCCAAACTTTTCCCTTATTCAGTCATCTAGAGAGCAAAAACTCAGTCATTCCCCAGTTTCCTATTGACGTCCCAGCAGAAGTCTGACTCCTGCGCGTCGCCCAGTTTCTCAGGCAACCAATCACTGGCACGGAAGCTTTTCCTGGCGCGTTTCCGGAGAGCCATGTGAACTACAATGTCCCTCACCAGAATTCAATGAGGCAGAGTCCCTGCATCGGCTCCCTGCCTGGTCTGGGCTAACACATCCGCAGAAGCGCCACAGCCAGGGAGCTTCGGAGTCACCGCAGAGAGTCTGCTCGCTGCTCTGCGCTCCTCAGTCCCACAGTCCCCTCCAAGTCACGGGAGCGGGAGGCCAAGGAGCCCCTGCCACCTGCAGTCTCACTCCAGGTCAAAATCACTGTCCTCTGAGGAGGAGGAAACCTGAAGGTCCTCATAGAGGACACTCGGTGGGACACGAACACCGGGACCCTGAGACTTCTCTGAGACATGAGGGCTCTGAGCGAGGAAGGCTCCCGGCTTCTCAGGAGAGTGAAATGAGGGAGCTGTCAGGAGGCTGGAGCTCCACCATCCATTGTCCAGTCTCCGGAAGAGCACTCTGAGAGGCTGGGCCCCGCCATGGCTGGCCGCTGGGTGACGGGACACGGTGCAGGCCTGGGCAGTAGGCAGGCAAGGTCTGCTGTGCGGAGGCTGCCGGTCGATGCTGGGCACCTGGGCGGGTGTCCTCCGGCCCATCTGGGGCGACGTACTCGCTCCAAGTTCGGTTGCGGCCGGCGGAGGTTGGAGAGTGTCCCGTGCCCCGAGCTCACCTCCCTGGATGGCGTCTTCGGGGATCTGGAAGGGACCCAGTCTCGGTATCTTGGGGAAGTTCAGGCAAGCCTGAATCGGAGCCTGGGCAGGTCTCTTGGCTCCTGGCCTGAAGCTGAGATTGGAGCCTAGGCCCAAGCTGCGTGTGGCGGCTGGTGGGCAGGGCTGTGAGGTCAGCGCGGGACGTCTGTCTTGTGCCCGGGGGCTGATGGCCTGGAGCAGGCCGTGGGTTTGGGAGGCAGCCTGGGGAACTTCTCGGCAGCCACCCTCCGGGCTGCTGTGAGTGGGCTTCACCACGAGGAAAGGCCCCGGGCCCTGGTGCCTGACTGCAGGCTGAGGGATGGGGGCCGCAGCCCCTGTCTGTCGAAGACTAGAGGAGGAGCTCACACTGGCTTTTCTGAGGGGAGACAGGAAGCCAAGACGGAACCCCTGTCAGACATTTCGGTAGCTGAGCCATCAGTGAGGACAGGGTCCACGCGTGGCCTCTTACTGGTTGTGTGGAGCGGCACTGGCCTGCTTGCAACCTGAAAGACAGGAAACCACACACGTTACAAGATCCTCTGCATGGAGCCGAAACGAAAATCAGCCACTTCCAAAGACGAGGGGCACGCGCCATGAAATTCTCCATACAGAATCGACAGGCGGTCCTTGGAAGTAGGGACAGACCCTCCACCTGAGTGCTGATCAGGACAAGACTCGTGAAAGATGCGCTCTCGAGCTATGTGTAGCTGATCCGAGCACACCATTGTTCAAAAGAACAATGTCTTGGGCATTAACTGGATCGGAGTGCCTCCACTCAGCCTTCCCTGAAGTGGAAGGGACTAATGCCCTTCTGAAGGCAGGTTGGTGGCTCAAGGGTTCTCAGGGGGTGTTCTCTGAAAAGCTGCATGTTCCTGGGTTTAGCCCTCTCCATGTTTGGGGCCTCTGAGGGACGAATTTCCTCACGCCGCCAGGAACATGTTGTTGGCAGGCTTGCCGTAATTGGACAGAAAGAAAGCAACGGGAAATAAGGCATCCTCAGATGCCTTCACCTGCAATCCAACGGACCTGGAAGGATGGTGGAGTCCCTGACCCCAAGAAGGCAAGAAAGAGGGGTTCCCCGATTCCCTCCCGCAGCCGGGAAGCCGAAAGGAAATCAACCAGTGTGACCTAGAGGAGAAAAAGACCAGGGGCCCGGGGTGACACTCACCCTCAGATCATCACAAGATTCCGTGGATCCTCTTCGATTTGGCAGCGGCTTCTCTGGAGGTTTCCCGGAAAATATCCGGAGGAGAGCCTTCCTCTGCGGGTCTTGCTGCCTGCAGAACAGAAAAAGGTCAGGCCGTGCCCCCTGGTTTTCCCCGGGAGACAGGGAGAACCCTGTCTGGGGCCCAGGCCCATTCCGTGTTGCGTGACACAGAAATGGACATCTGGTGCCCTTTCCGCCTCTGCACCTTCCCTCACCTGCCAACCTTCCCGTCCTCCTGGTGGCCCTCTAGGCTTCCCAACTAAGGACTGTGATTTGGACTCCATTGCTTTTCCCCCTGTCATGGGGAACCTGCACGAAGCGCCCCCGCCTCTCCCCGTCCCCGAGTCTCCCAGAGCCAGAGGGGCTCTTGGGTGTGGAAGAACGGAGGACAAGGAGCTGCGCTCTATTTCCTGCAGCGTTCCTTCCCTGGACCGGAGACGGAAAGGCACACGGTGTGCAGGTGCAGAGACACCATGTCCTTAGGAGGCAGTACTCTCAGAGTGGTGAAAACCCCTCCCACCGCTCACCTTGGTCTCTCTTCCTTCTCTCCCTTATCCTTGTTCAAGGGCCCCGGGTTCGCCTCCACCGGGGGCTTCCACGGTTTCAGGTTTTCCTTCCCTTCCTTCTTCCCGAAGGTCTGTGGAACCAGGGCTGCCTTCCAGCACTTCATGGGGCACCTGGTACTTCTGGCCGTGTGGCCAAAGGCCCCGCAGTCTTTGCACTTGAGCTGTGGGTGGAAAGGAAGTGATGTCAGTGAGTGAGCTGAAGCCACAGGCAGCCATCCGATGTCAACATTGAGAGGGATTATGAATTCAGAGCTGAATAAGGATTCCAAAGAGGGGACCCCGGCATGGGGCCCGTTAAGTGCTGGGAGAGTTCGGATACGATGTTCCCTCCCAAAGCCCATGTGACGGAGGACCTCTAAAAGGAAGGACTCGAGGTACTAAGGGGCACGATCGTGACCCCGATGTCAACCACACAGCCAAAGGTGGCTACACAGGATTCTAAGTAGGAAGGGAGGTTGCCCCCAAGAGTCTCTCAAGGGATCTATGGGGCCGGGGAGGAGGTCCCAAGCCACGCCCACCTCGGATGGGTAAAGCAACCTGGGTGGTGGTGACAGAAACCTTTGGAATCCAACCCAGTCTCTGAGGACCCTGTGACAACCCCTCCCCCAGCCCCCACCCCCATACCCAAGAGATCCAGGGCTAGACTTACCCTGGGATCTTCTTCATCGGGCGGGGGAGCCCTTGGCGCAACTGGGGCCCTCCGCTGCTTCTGGAGGGTCTGGGCTCTCCCGAGTCTGTTGGCCCCAGTTTTGGGGTCACGACGGGCCAACATCTTCGTCTCCTGGGGGTTCTATGACCGCCTTTTTCGGGGGTTGATTGTTGGGTCACCTGAAACACACACAAACACACCCATATCGATGGTGAAGCACACTGGATATTCACACACACCCACAGGAAGCCCCCAGCTAACTCCTTGCCGCTGCGGTCGTGAGGAGACTTCACCACCGGTCGGTCAAGTCTGTGCCTCACACTGTGCTGTGTACACCATCAGATATTGTGTGTTCCTCTGCCATGATTACCTAGTCCGAGTGTAAACCTCGCCTGCCACGGGGCCCATGGCCTAGGGGTGGGGAGCTGAGCTTTCTGCCCCAAACAATCCACTGATTCTGAAGACAGGACTGAGGTGTATCACGATTCACGCCGGTAGGAGACACGATGATTCTATCTCCCTTGACGGCCAGAATGATGGAAGCCGCAGGGCATGGCGTATGGCACCCTTTGGCAGGTCTGTTTGAAATCAGGGATAAGGGAGGCTTCCTGTCACAACTTGAATCGCTACTCTTGCCATTTCTAATTAGGCAACTTCCAAACACAAATTCATAGAGAGAAGTTTTCTTCCTCTCTATCGCACTAGCAGGTGATGGTCTTTCCTGTTCTATCGTTTTGGCTTTAGCTCCAGCCCCTCTTTATTTATTTTTCTGATATTTTACGCATGCCACACGAACCCGTCCAAACAAACGGTGAACAGGTGCCATAGCGTATCGATTTCTTACACGGCTGAAGGGCAAACCGCCCCTTTTTCAAAACCTCTTTTCCCATTTCCCCACCAATTCAGCACGCTGGTTTACATTTCCTTTCGCATTTCCATCTTGGTCTTATCCCACACGTGGAGACGGGAATGATTTCTCGTTTTCTGTTCCAAGAATTACCAGTAAGCAGAATACATCCTACCCCATCAGCAAGCCCCAGTGTGATCGATTTCTTTCACTCTCCCTCGTCTCTTCCCCCCCAAACCCCGCCCCACCCCTCAGGGACTACGTGAAACAAACAGTTGTTCGGTGAAACTAACCTGAAGTTACAGGTCAGCTTTCTTTCCTCGGCTGGCGCTCAGACGGGCAGGTGCTGGAGCAGCCCCGCTGGAAGCGATGCAGCATCCAGGAAGACCGAGGAAGGGGCGGAGAGGGACCTCTGCTTTCCAGGCTGCCTTTTATACCGCCTCTGGTCTCCGGACGTGGAGGGCACCCTAACCTGATCCATTACAGGTACCTTAATTGCAATTAACTTAATCCAATCACATGACCTGGAGACGTCTGTCTGCACAGCCCACTCTAAGATCATGTTCACCTTTGGCCGACATTCTAATACCTCCGAGTACAGCTGCAAGCTTCGAAGGATAGTTGTTCCCCGTCAGACGTGTGACACTGGTTCGTTTACCCTTGTCTCGTTTTCCGTCTTGATTGCCTTTTGTTTGTCTGTTCGTGTTAAAAAAAAAAATGTGGTAAAATAGACGCCTTTTAATTGGGCCGTGTCTACTACATCTCGACGTAGGCCTCAGTGTCATCAAGGAGATTCTCCTGGACACGCCGTCACGGCCATGATCCATCTTCAGAGCTTCTCTTTCTTCCCCACGGTAAGTCTGTCAGCAGAGAACACTGACCACACCCTCATGTGTTTTCTCCTCCAGGAGGCGCTTGGAAACCACCGTGAGTTGGACTGCACTGGGAAACACAGATGAAGAAAGTCAAGACCGCTTTGTCCTTCAGCGCCTGGCTCCCTTTTCAACTCGTCTTGCGACTCCAGGCATTATGCCTGAAAAGTCTCCGGGACGCCTGTGAGGCTCTACTTCCCTGGGTCCCATTGCCATTTCTCTGCATTTGCGAGGATCCACCGGACCTTCTTTGGAACTCCCCCGTCGGTGAACTTTGGTGCCACGTCCCCTAATTCTGTCCTTGGTCATCTGCACCTGCACGGGTTAGGCTCCATGTTCCATGGACGGGAAGAGACAGGCAGGAGTCGGAATGCTTAACCGACACACTGGGGCATTTTCTCCTGTAGCCCAAGTGACCCCATGGTCTGGTCGAGCTTTGGAACCGGTCGCGTCCCCCTCGACACTGCACCCGACTCCCAGTTTCTCAATCTTGTTGGCCCCCCGGCGACCTCCGGTTCGATGAATTGCACCTGCTGAAACTCGAGTTCCCTTTGACTTGCGCTTCATGAATTATTCGTGATTCAGGTTGGAACCCCAGCTTACGACCCCCTGTAGGCCGTTCTCTGAGCTTTCCGGTCACATCGTTTCCTTTCACGCTCTTTGGTTCATCGTGGTCCTGCTCGTTCTGCTGTCAGAGGAGCAGAGAGTTGATCTTCTTGATTCTGGATACTGATACTTTCTAGGTGATCTGGATAAGCAAGATGACGACCCTCAAGAGCGGCGGAAAGGGAGCAGCCATGTGGTGGGCCGCAGGGAATCCCGCTCAGTTCCCAGGGCTCCTAGATGTGGAATCCTGGTCAGAGTTGTTCCCAGGTCAGAGAATGGAGACAGCCTGTGCATGATGGGATAGCCCTGCCTAGATCGTTCAGTGAGTCTCTAGCTCAGCTACTCTTAGGATCGGGGGGAGGACCGTGGAAAGGCCCGGTGTCAGACATCCGGAAAGAAGACGGGATGAATGTCTTACCTCTGAAGTACATCCCGAATCTGGGAGTTAACTTCAGCTTTGCTGGGGTCTATTTGGCGAATGACAGTGTGCCTGGTGCATACGCACATCCGGCAGCCACTTCATGGGGGCCGTCGCAATTGGAACCACGCACCTGGCGTCGGCGTTTGAGCCAAATGGGGACCCGTGGTGCAAGCAACCCTCCCCACGTGTTAGCGTGCGTGAGATTCAGCTGGCGGCATTTTACTAGGTGCGTGTTGGTAGAGTGGGGCTGAGGTTTGCTTCCTCCTGTGGATGTAGAAGAAGTCAAAGGGCCTGCCCAGCCCTGCGGTCCCCTCAGTCAACTCTGTTTCGGAGACATAACGATTTGGATTGCTAACAAGTCAGGAAAGTTTCAAGCCCTTGGAAGATCAGTTAAACACCAACACGGAATGAGAGTCAAAAGACAATATGTCATCTTTTTGAGAATTTTACTCACTTCAAGCACATGAAACACACATATTGACAAAGGCATGCCAGAGCCCAGTTTTCGAGGCCGAGGAAGGACCCCGAGAGCGCGCAGCGCAGCAGGCTTCCCAGCGTCCCAAACACTGCTCTCGGGGCGGGGCGCAGCGGAAGGGCTGCACCTCTCAGTGTTCCCAAACTTTTCCCTTATTCAGTCATCTAGAGAGCAAAAACTCAGTCATTCCCCAGTTTCCTATTGACGTCCCAGCAGAAGTCTGACTCCTGCGCGTCGCCCAGTTTCTCAGGCAACCAATCACTGGCACGGAAGCTTTTCCTGGCGCGTTTCCGGAGAGCCATGTGAACTACAATGTCCCTCACCAGAATTCAATGAGGCAGAGTCCCTGCATCGGCTCCCTGCCTGGTCTGGGCTAACACATCCGCAGAAGCGCCACAGCCAGGGAGCTTCGGAGTCACCGCAGAGAGTCTGCTCGCTGCTCTGCGCTCCTCAGTCCCACAGTCCCCTCCAAGTCACGGGAGCGGGAGGCCAAGGAGCCCCTGCCACCTGCAGTCTCACTCCAGGTCAAAATCACTGTCCTCTGAGGAGGAGGAAACCTGAAGGTCCTCATAGAGGACACTCGGTGGGACACGAACACCGGGACCCTGAGACTTCTCTGAGACATGAGGGCTCTGAGCGAGGAAGGCTCCCGGCTTCTCAGGAGAGTGAAATGAGGGAGCTGTCAGGAGGCTGGAGCTCCACCATCCATTGTCCAGTCTCCGGAAGAGCACTCTGAGAGGCTGGGCCCCGCCATGGCTGGCCGCTGGGTGACGGGACACGGTGCAGGCCTGGGCAGTAGGCAGGCAAGGTCTGCTGTGCGGAGGCTGCCGGTCGATGCTGGGCACCTGGGCGGGTGTCCTCCGGCCCATCTGGGGCGACGTACTCGCTCCAAGTTCGGTTGCGGCCGGCGGAGGTTGGAGAGTGTCCCGTGCCCCGAGCTCACCTCCCTGGATGGCGTCTTCGGGGATCTGGAAGGGACCCAGTCTCGGTATCTTGGGGAAGTTCAGGCAAGCCTGAATCGGAGCCTGGGCAGGTCTCTTGGCTCCTGGCCTGAAGCTGAGATTGGAGCCTAGGCCCAAGCTGCGTGTGGCGGCTGGTGGGCAGGGCTGTGAGGTCAGCGCGGGACGTCTGTCTTGTGCCCGGGGGCTGATGGCCTGGAGCAGGCCGTGGGTTTGGGAGGCAGCCTGGGGAACTTCTCGGCAGCCACCCTCCGGGCTGCTGTGAGTGGGCTTCACCACGAGGAAAGGCCCCGGGCCCTGGTGCCTGACTGCAGGCTGAGGGATGGGGGCCGCAGCCCCTGTCTGTCGAAGACTAGAGGAGGAGCTCACACTGGCTTTTCTGAGGGGAGACAGTGAAGCCAAGACGGAACCCCTGTCAGACATTTCGGTAGCTGAGCCATCAGTGAGGACAGGGTCCACGCGTGGCCTCTTACTGGTTGTGTGGAGCGGCACTGGCCTGCTTGCAACCTGAAAGACAGGAAACCACACACGTTACAAGTTCCTCTGCATGGAGCCGAAACGAAAATCAGCCACTTCCAAAGACGAGGGGCACGCGCCATGAAATTCTCCATACAGAATCGACAGGCGGTCCTTGGAAGTAGGGACAGACCCTCCACCTGAGTGCTGATCAGGACAAGACTCGTGAAAGATGCGCTCTCGAGCTATGTGTAGCTGATCCGAGCACACCATTGTTCAAAAGAACAATGTCTTGGGCATTAACTGGATCGGAGTGCCTCCACTCAGCCTTCCCTGAAGTGGAAGGGACTAATGCCCTTCTGAAGGCAGGTTGGTGGCTCAAGGGTTCTCAGGGGGTGTTCTCTGAAAAGCTGCATGTTCCTGGGTTTAGCCCTCTCCATGTTTGGGGCCTCTGAGGGACGAATTTCCTCACGCCGCCAGGAACATGTTGTTGGCAGGCTTGCCGTAATTGGACAGAAAGAAAGCAACGGGAAATAAGGCATCCTCAGATGCCTTCACCTGCAATCCAACGGACCTGGAAGGATGGTGGAGTCCCTGACCCCAAGAAGGCAAGAAAGAGGGGTTCCCCGATTCCCTCCCGCAGCCGGGAAGCCGAAAGGAAATCAACCAGTGTGACCTAGAGGAGAAAAAGACCAGGGGCCCGGGGTGACACTCACCCTCAGATCATCACAAGATTCCGTGGATCCTCTTCGATTTGGCAGCGGCTTCTCTGGAGGTTTCCCGGAAAATATCCGGAGGAGAGCCTTCCTCTGCGGGTCTTGCTGCCTGCAGAACAGAAAAAGGTCAGGCCGTGCCCCCTGGTTTTCCCCGGGAGACAGGGAGAACCCTGTCTGGGGCCCAGGCCCATTCCGTGTTGCGTGACACAGAAATGGACATCTGGTGCCCTTTCCGCCTCTGCACCTTCCCTCACCTGCCAACCTTCCCATCCTCCTGGTGGCCCTCTAGGCTTCCCAACTAAGGACTGTGATTTGGACTCCATTGCTTTTCCCCCTGTCATGGGGAACCTGCACGAAGCGCCCCCGCCTCTCCCCGTCCCCGAGTCTCCCAGAGCCAGAGGGGCTCTTGGGTGTGGAAGAACGGAGGACAAGGAGCTGCGCTCTATTTCCTGCAGCGTTCCTTCCCTGGACCGGAGACGGAAAGGCACACGGTGTGCAGGTGCAGAGACACCATGTCCTTAGGAGGCAGTACTCTCAGAGTGGTGAAAACCCCTCCCACCGCTCACCTTGGTCTCTCTTCCTTCTCTCCCTTATCCTTGTTCAAGGGCCCCGGGTTCGCCTCCACCGGGGGCTTCCACGGTTTCAGGTTTTCCTTCCCTTCCTTCTTCCCGAAGGTGTGTGGAACCAGGGCTGCCTTCCAGCACTTCATGGGGCACCTGGTACTTCTGGCCGTGTGGCCAAAGGCCCCGCAGTCTTTGCACTTGAGCTGTGGGTGGAAAGGAAGTGATGTCAGTGAGTGAGCTGAAGCCACAGGCAGCCATCCGATGTCAACATTGAGAGGGATTATGAATTCAGAGCTGAATAAGGATTCCAAAGAGGGGACCCCGGCATGGGGCCCGTTAAGTGCTGGGAGAGTTCGGATACGATGTTCCCTCCCAAAGCCCATGTGACGGAGGACCTCTAAAAGGAAGGACTCGAGGTACTAAGGGGCACGATCGTGACCCCGATGTCAACCACACAGCCAAAGGTGGCTACACAGGATTCTAAGTAGGAAGGGAGGTTGCCCCCAAGAGTCTCTCAAGGGATCTATGGGGCCGGGGAGGAGGTCCCAAGCCACGCCCACCTCGGATGGGTAAAGCAACCTGGGTGGTGGTGACAGAAACCTTTGGAATCCAACCCAGTCTCTGAGGACCCTGTGACAACCCCTCCCCCCGCCCCCACCCCCATACCCAAGAGATCCAGGGCTAGACTTACCCTGGGATCTTCTTCATCGGGCGGGGGAGCCCTTGGCGCAACTGGGGCCCTCCGCTGCTTCTGGAGGGTCTGGGCTCTCCCGAGTCTGTTGGCCCCAGTTTTGGGGTCACGACGGGCCAACATCTTCGTCTCCTGGGGGTTCTATGACCGCCTTTTTCGGGGGTTGATTGTTGGGTCACCTGAAACACACACAAACACACCCATATCGATGGTGAAGCACACTGGATATTCACACACACCCACAGGAAGCCCCCAGCTAACTCCTTGCCGCTGCGGTCGTGAGGAGACTTCACCACCGGTCGGTCAAGTCTGTGCCTCACACTGTGCTGTGTACACCCTCAGATATTGTGTGTTCCTCTGCCATGATTACCTAGTCCGAGTGTAAACCTCGCCTGCCACGGGGCCCATGGCCTAGGGGTGGGGAGCTGAGCTTTCTGCCCCAAACAATCCACTGATTCTGAAGACAGGACTGAGGTGTATCACGATTCACGCCGGTAGGAGACACGATGATTCTATCTCCCTTGACGGCCAGAATGATGGAAGCCGCAGGGCATGGCGTATGGCACCCTTTGGCAGGTCTGTTTGAAATCAGGGATAAGGGAGGCTTCCTGTCACAACTTGAATCGCTACTCTTGCCATTTCTAATTAGGCAACTTCCAAACACAAATTCATAGAGAGAAGTTTTCTTCCTCTCTATCGCACTAGCAGGTGATGGTCTTTCCTCTTCTATCGTTTTGGCTTTAGCTCCAGCCCCTCTTTATTTATTTTTCTGATATTTTACGCATGCCACACGAACCCGTCCAAACAAACGGTGAACAGGTGCCATAGCGTATCGATTTCTTACACGGCTGAAGGGCAAACCGCCCCTTTTTCAAAACCTCTTTTCCCATTTCCCCACCAATTCAGCACGCTGGTTTACATTTCCTTTCGCATTTCCATCTTGGTCTTATCCCACACGTGGAGACGGGAATGATTTCTCGTTTTCTGTTCCAAGAATTACCAGTAAGCAGAATACATCCTACCCCATCAGCAAGCCCCAGTGTGATCGATTTCTTTCACTCTCCCTCGTCTCTTCCCCCGCAAACCCCGCCCCACCCCTCAGGGACTACGTGAAACAAACAGTTGTTCGGTGAAACTAACCTGAAGTTACAGGTCAGCTTTCTTTCCTCGGCTGGCGCTCAGACGGGCAGGTGCTGGAGCAGCCCCGCTGGAAGCGATGCAGCATCCAGGAAGACCGAGGAAGGGGCGGAGAGGGACCTCTGCTTTCCAGGCTGCCTTTTATACCGCCTCTGGTCTCCGGACGTGGAGGGCACCCTAACCTGATCCATTACAGGTACCTTAATTGCAATTAACTTAATCCAATCACATGACCTGGAGACGTCTGTCTGCACAGCCCACTCTAAGATCATGTTCACCTTTGGCCGACATTCTAAAACCTACGAGTACAGCTGCAAGCTTTGAAGGATAGTTGTTCCCCGTCAGACGTGTGACACTGGTTCGTTTACCCTTGTCTCGTTTTCCGTCTTGATTGCCTTTTGTTTGTCTGTTCGTGTTAAAAAAAAAATGTGGTAAAATAGACGCCTTTTAATTGGGCCGTGTCTACTACATCTCGACGTAGGCCTCAGTGTCATCAAGGAGATTCTCCTGGACACGCCGTCACGGCCATGATCCATCTTCAGAGCTTCTCTTTCTTCCCCACGGTAAGTCTGTCAGCAGAGAACACTGACCACACCCTCATGTGTTTTCTCCTCCAGGAGGCGCTTGGAAACCACCGTGAGTTGGACTGCACTGGGAAACACAGATGAAGAAAGTCAAGACCGCTTTGTCCTTCAGCGCCTGGCTCCCTTTTCAACTCGTCTTGCGACTCCAGGCATTTTGTCTGAAAAGTCTCCCAAACGCTACTGAGGCTCTGCATCCCTGTGTCCCATTGCCATTTCATCGGATTTGGGAAAATCAACCTGACCTTCTTTGTAACTCCCACGTCAGTGATCTTTGGTGCCACGTCCCCAAATTCTGTCCTTTGTCATCTGCAACTGCGCAGGTTAGGCTCCATGTTCCTTGTATTGGGAAGAGAGAGTCAGGAGTCGGAATCCTGAACCGGCACACTGGGGCATTTTCTCATGTAGCCATAGTGACCCCACGGTCATTTAAGAGGCGTCTATTTTGCTATATTTTTTAACACAAACACACAAACAAAAGGCAATCAAGACGGAAAACGAGACAAGGGTAAACGAACCAGTGTCACACGTCTGACGGGGAACAACTATCCTTCAAAGCTTGCAGCTGTACTCGTAGGTTTTAGAATGTCGTCCAAAGGTGAACATGATCTTAGAGTGGGCTGTGCAGACAGACGTCTCCAGGTCATGTGATTGGATTAAGTTAATTGCAATTAAGGTACCTGTAATGGATCAGGTTAGGGTGCCCTCCACGTCCGGAGACCAGAGGCGGTATAAAAGGCAGCCTGGAAAGCAGAGGTCCCTCTCCGCCCCTTCCTCGGTCTTCCTGGATGCTGCATCGCTTCCAGCGGGGCTGCTCCAGCACCTGCCCGTCTGAGCGCCAGCCGAGGAAAGAAAGCTGACCTGTAACTTCAGGTTAGTTTCACCGAACAACTGTTTGTTTCACGTAGTCCCTGAGGGGTGGGGCGGGGTTTGGGGGGGAAGAGACGAGGGAGAGTGAAAGAAATCGATCACACTGGGGCTTGCTGATGGGGTAGGATGTATTCTGCTTACTGGTAATTCTTGGAACAGAAAACGAGAAATCATTCCCGTCTCCACGTGTGGGATAAGACCAAGATGGAAATGCGAAAGGAAATGTAAACCAGCGTGCTGAATTGGTGGGGAAATGGGAAAAGAGGTTTTGAAAAAGGGGCGGTTTGCCCTTCAGCCGTGTAAGAAATCGATACGCTATGGCACCTGTTCACCGTTTGTTTGGACGGGTTCATGTGGCATGCGTAAAATATCAGAAAAATAAATAAAGAGGGGCTGGAGCTAAAGCCAAAACGATAGAAGAGGAAAGACCATCACCTGCTAGTGCGATAGAGAGGAAGAAAACTTCTCTCTATGAATTTGTGTTTGGAAGTTGCCTAATTAGAAATGGCAAGAGTAGCGATTCAAGTTGTGACAGGAAGCCTCCCTTATCCCTGATTTCAAACAGACCTGCCAAAGGGTGCCATACGCCATGCCCTGCGGCTTCCATCATTCTGGCCGTCAAGGGAGATAGAATCATCGTGTCTCCTACCGGCGTGAATCGTGATACACCTCAGTCCTGTCTTCAGAATCAGTGGATTGTTTGGGGCAGAAAGCTCAGCTCCCCACCCCTAGGCCATGGGCCCCGTGGCAGGCGAGGTTTACACTCGGACTAGGTAATCATGGCAGAGGAACACACAATATCTGAGGGTGTACACAGCACAGTGTGAGGCACAGACTTGACCGACCGGTGGTGAAGTCTCCTCACGACCACAGCGGCAAGGAGTTAGCTGGGGGCTTCCTGTGGGTGTGTGTGAATATCCAGTGTGCTTCACCATCGATATGGGTGTGTTTGTGTGTGTTTCAGGTGACCCAACAATCAACCCCCGAAAAAGGCGGTCATAGAACCCCCAGGAGACGAAGATGTTGGCCCGTCGTGACCCCAAAACTGGGGCCAACAGACTCGGGAGAGCCCAGACCCTCCAGAAGCAGCGGAGGGCCCCAGTTGCGCCAAGGGCTCCCCCGCCCGATGAAGAAGATCCCAGGGTAAGTCTAGCCCTGGATCTCTTGGGTATGGGGGTGGGGGCTGGGGGAGGGGTTGTCACAGGGTCCTCAGAGACTGGGTTGGATTCCAAAGGTTTCTGTCACCACCACCCAGGTTGCTTTACCCATCCGAGGTGGGCGTGGCTTGGGACCTCCTCCCCGGCCCCATAGATCCCTTGAGAGACTCCTGGGGGCAACCTCCCTTTCTACTTAGAATCCTGTGTAGCCACCTTTGGCTGTGTGGTTGACATCGGGGTCACGATCGTGCCCCTTAGTACCTCGAGTCCTTCCTCTTAGAGGTCCTCCGTCACATGGGCTTTGGGAGGGAACATCGTATCCGAACTCTCCCAGCACTTAACGGGCCCCATGCCGGGGTCCCCTCTTTGGAATCCTTATTCAGCTCTGAATTCATAATCCCTCTCAATGTTGACATCGGATGGCTGCCTGTGGCTTCAGCTCACTCACTGACATCACTTCCTTTCCACCCACAGCTCAAGTGCAAAGACTGCGGGGCCTTTGGCCACACGGCCAGAAGTACCAGGTGCCCCATGAAGTGCTGGAAGGCAGCCCTGGTTCCACAGACCTTCGGGAAGAAGGAAGGGAAGGAAAACCTGAAACCGTGGAAGCTCCCGGTGGAGGCGAACCCGGGGCCCTTGAACAAGGATAAGGGAGAGAAGGAAGAGAGACCAAGGTGAGCGGTGGGAGGGGTTTTCACCACTCTGAGAGTACTGCCTCCTAAGGACATGGTGTCTCTGCACCTGCACACCGTGTGCCTTTCCGTCTCCGGGCCAGGGAAGGAACGCTGCAGGAAATAGAGCGCAGCTCCTTGTCCTCCGTTCTTCCACACCCAAGAGCCCCTCTGGCTCTGGGAGACTCGGGGACGGGGAGAGGCGGGGGCGCTTCGTGCAGGTTCCCCATGACAGGGGGAAAAGTAATGGAGTCCAAATCACAGTCCTTAGTTGGGAAGCCTAGAGGGCCACCAGGAGGACGGGAAGGTTGGCAGGTGAGGGAAGGTGCAGAGGCGGAAAGGGCACCAGATGTCCATTTCTGTGTCACGCAACACGGAATGGGCCTGGGCCCCAGACAGGGTTCTCCCTGTCTCCCGGGGAAAACCAGGGGGCACGGCCTGACCTTTTTCTGTTCTGCAGGCAGCAAGACCCGCAGAGGAAGGCTCTCCTCCGGATATTTTCCGGGAAACCTCCAGAGAAGCCGCTGCCAAACCGAAGAGGATCCACGGAATCTTGTGATGATCTGAGGGTGAGTGTCACCCCGGGCCCCTGGTCTTTTTCTCCTCTAGGTCACACTGGTTGATTTCCTTTCAGCTTCCCGGCTGCGGGAGGGAATCGGGGAACCCCTCTTTCTTGCCTTCTTGGGGTCAGGGACTCCACCATCCTTCCAGGTCAGTTGGATTGCAGGTGAAGGCATCTGAGGATGCCTTATTTCCCGTTGCTTTCTTTCTGTCCAATTACGGCAAGCTTGCCAACAACATGTTCCTGGCGGCGTGAGGAAATTCGTACCTCAGAGGCCCCAAACATGGAGAGGGCTAAACCCAGGAACATGCAGCTTTTCAGAGAACACCTCCTGAGAACCCTTGAGCCACCAACCTGCCTTCAGAAGGGCATTAGTCCCTTCCACTTCAGGGAAGGCTGAGTGGAGACACTCCGATCCAGTTAATGCCCAAGACATTGTTCTTTTGAACAATGGTGTTCTCGGATCAGCTACACATAGCTCGAGAGCGCATCTTTCATGAGTCTTGTCCTGATCAGCACTCAGGTGGAGGGTCTGTCCCTACTTCCAAGGACCGCGTGTCGATTCTGTATGGAGAATTTCATGGCGCGTGCCCCTCGTCTTTGGAAGTGGCTGATTTTCGTTTCGGCTCCATGCAGAGGAACTTGTAACGTGTGTGGTTTCCTGTGTTTCAGGTTGCAAGCAGGCCAGTGCCGCTCCACACAACCAGTAAGAGGCCACGCGTGGACCCTGTCCTCACTGATGGCTCAGCTACGGAAATGTCTGACAGGGGTTCCGTCTTGGCTTCACTGTCTCCCCTCAGTAAAGCCAGTGTGAGCTCCCCCTCTAGTCTTGGACCAAAGGAACGACAGACAGAGGCTGCGGCCCCCATCCCTCAGCCTGCAGTCAGGCACCAGGGCCCGGGGCCTCTCCTCGTGGTGAAGCCCACTCACAGCAGCCCGGAGGGTGGCTGCCGAGAAGTTCCCCAGGCTGCCTCCCAAACCCACGGCCTGCTCCAGGCCATCAGCCCCCAGGCACAAGACAGACGTCCCGCGCTGACCTCACAGCCCTGCCCACCAGCCGCCACACGCAGCTGGGGCCTAGGCCCCAATCTCAGCTTCAAGCCAGGAGCCAAGAGACCTGCCCAGGCTCCGATTCAGGCTTGCTTGAACTTCCCCAAGATACCGAGACTGGGTCCCTTCCTGATCCCGGAAGACGCCATCCAGTTAGGTGAGCTCGGGGCCCCGGACACTCTCCAACCTCCGCCGGCCGCAACCGAACTTGGACCGAGTACGTCGCCCCAGATGGGCAGGAGGACACTCGCCCAGGTGCCCAGCATCGACCGGCAGCCTCTGCACAGCAGAACTTGCCTGCCTACTGCCCAGGCCTGCACCTTGTCCCGTCACCCAGCGGCCAGACATGACGGGGCCCAGCCTGTCAGAGTGTTCTTCCGGAGACTGGACAATGGATGGTGGAGCTCCAGCCTCCTGACAGCTCCCTCGTTTCACTCTCCTGAGAAGCCAGGAGCCTTCCTCGCTCAGAGCCCTCATGTCTCAGAGAAGTCTCAGGGTCCCGGTGTTCGTGTCCCACCGAGTGTCCTCTATGAGGACCTTCAGGTTTCCTCCTCCTCAGAGGACAGCGATTCTGACCTGGAGTGAGACTGCAGGTGGCAGGGGCTCCTTGGCCTCCCGCTCCCGTGACTCGGAGGGGACTGTGAGACTGAGGAGCGCAGAGCAGCGAGCAGACTCTGTGCGGTGACTCCGAAGCTCCCTGGCTGTGACGCTTCTGCGGCTGTGGGAGCCCAGGCCAGGTAGGGAGCCGATGCAGGGACTCTGCCTCATTGAGTCCTGGTGAGGGTCATTGTAGTTCGCATGACTCTCCGGAAACGTGCCAGGAAAAGCTTCCGTGCCAGTGATTGGTTGCCTGAGAAACTGGGCGACGCGCAGGAGTCAGACTTCTGCTGGGACGTCAATAGGAAACTGGGGAATGACTGTGTTTTTGCTCTCTAGATGACTGAATAAGGGAAAAGTTCGGGAACCCTGAGAGGTGCAGCCCTTCCGCTGTGCCCCACCCCTGGAGCAGTGTTTGGAACTCTGGGAAGCGTGCTGCGCTACGCGCTCTCGGGGTCCTTCCTCGGCCTCGAAAACTGGGCTCTGGCATGCCTTTGTCAATATGTGTGTTTAATGTGCTTGGAGTGAGTAAAATTCTCAAAAAGATGACATGTTGTCTTTTGACTGTCATTCCGTGTTTGTGTTTAACTGATCTTCCAAGGGCTTGAAACTTTCCTGACTTGTTAGCAATCCAAATCGTTTTGTCTCCGAAACAGAGTTGACTGAGGGGACCGCAGGGCTGGGCAGGACATTTGACTTCTTCTACATCCACAGGAGCAAGCAAACCTCAGCCCCACTCTACCAACACGCACCTAGTAAAATGCCGCCAGCTGAATCTCATGCACGCTAACACGTGGTGAGGTTTGCTTGCACCACGGGTCCCCATTTGGCTCAAACGCCGACGCCAGGTGCGTGGTTCCAATTGCGATGGCGCCCATGAAGTGGCTTCCGGATGTGCGTATGCACCAGGCACACTTTGATTCGCCAAATAGTCCCTAGCAAAGCTGAAGTTAACTCCCAGATTCGGGTTGTACTTCAGAAGTAAGACATTCATCCCGTCTTCTTTCCGGATGTCTGACACCGGGCCTTTCCATGGGTCTCCCCCCGATCCTAAGTGTAGCTGAGCTAGAGACTCACTGAACAATCTAGGCAGGGCTATCCCATCATGCACAGGCTATCTCCATTCTCTGACCTGGGAACAACTCTGACCAGGATTCCTCATCTAGGAGCCCTCGGAACTGAGCGGGTTCCTCTGCGGCACACCAAATGGCTGCTCCCTCCCGCCGCTGTTGAGGGTCGTTATCTTGATTATGTAGATCACCTAGAAAGTATCAGTATCCAGAATCAATAAGATCAACTCTCTGCTCCTCTGACAGCAGAATGAGCATGACCACAATGAACCAAAGAGCGTGGAAGGAAACGATGTGACCATAAAGCTCAGAGAACGTCCACAGGGGATCGTAAGCTGGGGTTCCAACCTCAATCATGAATAATTAATGAAGCGCAAATCAAAGGGGACTAGAGTTTCAGCAGGTGCAATTCATCCATTGGGAAGTCGCCGGAGGGCCAACAAGATTGAGAACCTGGGAGTCGGGTGCAGTGTCAAGGTGGACGCGATTGGTTCCAAAGCTCAAGAAGACCATGGGGTCACTTGGGCTACATGAGAAAATGCCCCAGTGTGCCTGTTCAGCATTCTGACCCCTGCCTGTCTCCTCCCGTTCAAGGAACGTAGACCCTCACTTGTGTTATTTAGTTTTTGTTGTTTTTTTAGATACATACGCAGTGATACACTATGGTAACTTTTTTTTTAAATTTACATTTAGGCCTGTCTTCACAAGATACCTTATGCAAGAGCCTTTCCATTTTGTTTTGAAACACAGTAGCATCTCACTCTACACATCTGACATGCCTAGTTACTCTTTTTTTTTTTTTTTTTTTTTTTTGAGACGGAGTCTCTCTCTGTCACCCATGCTGGAGTGCAGTGGCGCGATCTCGGCTCACTGCAAGCTCCGCCTCCCGGGTTCACGCCATTCTCCTGCCTCAGCCTCTCCGAGTAGCTGGGACTACAGGCGCCAGCCACCACGCCCGGCTAATTTTTTTTTTTTGTATTTTTAGTAGAGACGGAGTTTCACCATTGTCTCGATCTCCTGACCTCGTGATCTGCCCGCCTCGGCCTCCCTAACTGCTGGGATTACAGGCGTGAGCCACCGCGCCCGGCCGCCTGGTTACTCTTTTATCCAGCATGTTTGAAATCACCAGTTTGATTGCCTTTTTTTTCTATATGAAGGAGATAGAAACTAGTCTGTCCTCCTCGAAGTTATGGCCCTGCATTTTCATAAAAAATGCTGCCAAAATCATAGCATTTATTCTATATGTATATGAAGTACAAACCAAGAATAATTGAAAACAAAACTTAGGAAAGGCAAGTAAGAATGTAAACTTGATGAGCCAGAGCAGAAGGGTGTGTCACTTGGAAGCAATCACAGCAGTCATTTAATTCTATAATTTCAATATTTATTGAAATTATTGGCCTGGGGAGTGTGGGGAACCTGAACAAAGACAAGGACTGGCTCACAGCATCGAGAAAATCATGAAAGCCTCAGGGTATACATAGAGTATCAATCTTAGGAATTTTCCAGACAACATACCAATGACTACATGGACACCAGCAATCAAGGGGATGTGTTAGCCCTGGGAGTGAGCAGAGGTTTTCCGGTGAATTTTCAGGCCCCTGAAAGCATGCTGAAAGCAGAATCCTCACGTTGAGGATTAAGGGATTCGATTGAGTGTTGTTGGGCTTAAGTGTTTGAACATGCAAGAGAAATTCTTAGGGACACTGTGTGCCAAGTGAAATGGGAGCACTTTCTTTAAACACCTTGCAGTTCTTCATCTCCCTGCAGCATCTGGGCTCCTCTGCTAGTGAGCACAATGGATCATGATGGGAGACAGCAAAGGGGAAGCAAGAGGTTCCTGGAGTTACTCTCCCTCCACACTTTAGGGCATGCACTGACTAAGGACTTGGCCAATCTCTCATCTATCAATGTAAGTGGTGGATCTTGGCTACATCCCTTCTTGAAAAGACATCTTCGTGCTCTGGTAGGAGAACTATGCTGAAGCCTGTGACAGATCTGAGTGCTGGATTTTGTGAAGGGTGCATAGGTCTGATGGAGGAGTTGGGCAAGGGCTCCATACTATACAGGCTGAAGCTGAGATTGGCTGGTCTAGGGAATCCCACTGGACTAGGTGTAGTTGGTAGAGGGTAGGACACACAGGAGAAAGTATGAAATACACAATAGGATTATTGAAAGAGAAGGGCTGAGCCAAGCAACATGGTTTTCTTGGGATCTCATCAAGGGCTGGTGATATAGGGGTGCTGCCTCCCCCTCTTCTGCAGGTGAGCGAGGCACATTGTCTCTTTCATGTCTGAGATGTCTCTGTCTTGAACATGGAACTCCAAGGTGAAGTCATCAACAGAGGGCTAGATGTAATCCATCTGCACAGGGAACTGCAGGCCATCCAGTGTCCTCAGGACATGCTCAGGCACAACCACAGGTACCCTGTTACCCAGGGTCAGCACAGGGCTCTCTGTGGGGACAGGATGAGGAATACTCTTCCAGCCTCAGTGTAAGTTCTGTCCCTTGTTCCGGGACCACGATGATCAATGCCTCTGTGCTGGAATTCTGCTGCTGCTGTGGAAAGACAGCCCTCAGTCCACTGCCTTCAAAAAAGGCTGAAAACGATGCTCCTGGGGAGGGAGCTGGAGCAGCTTCACACTCTACAACTTTAAAATACAAATTCCCTAGCAGAAGTGGCAGTCACGCTGACCCTGCTGAATGCACCACCACTGGATGTGTCTCGTGGCCTGGAGATTGTGCAACACAGTCCAATCTTTGCTATCCAAGAACATTGGAAACTACCTGGGGTGGTTCCAGGCCTGGAATGAATTTATGTGAGGAACTCTTTGAAGTAAGGGTGTTTCTGCATCTGTGGTGAGACCGCAGTGAGGGAGGTTAAGACTCCCCACTTTTTTTTCTTCTTTCTTTCTTTCCAGACACAGGAGATAATCAACAAAGAGCCAGGCTCCCTTTTAGATCCAATAAGAAACATTTTACAACCTACTCCCTCTCAAGTCTACTATCTGAAGGTCTCCTCTGCACAATAAACTTGGCCTCCCCCATTCTTTATCTTAACCTAAACATTTCCTTTCAATAGATCCCTGGTCTTAGATAAACTCATCCAATTATCAACCAGATAATTTTTAAATCTACCTATAAGCTGGAAGCCCCCCTCCTTCAAGTTGTCCCACCTTTCTGGATCAAATCAATGTATTTCTTAAATGCACTTAGTTGAAGTCATGCCTCCCTGAAATGTGTAAAACCAAGCTGCACCCTGATGACCTTGGACACATGTTCTCAGGACCTCCACAGGGCTGTGACACATGACACAATCATATTTGGCTCAGAATAAATATCTTCAAATATTTTGCAGAGTATGACTCTTTTCCTCAACAAGGTCATGATGATAGGGTCGAAATTCACCGATATGAAGGACAGCCCCAATTTCTCGACTCACAGAAATAAAGTAAGAGAAAACGCATGGAGGGGAGGAGGAGGAGAACCTGGAGCTCCCACCTGCCCCTGGGTGAGTCCTGGAGGTGGAAGGAGAGGGACTTGATCCTGAGTTGGCCCCAGCTCCACCTGCAACAGAGCCCTGGAGTGCCACTCCCTGAATAGGGCCCAGCTCTACCCAGGTTAGACACTCCCTTGCCCTAGAGCCTGTGTCCTCCCTGGCCCCCGCTACCTCTGCTTCCTCAGAGCCCAGGCCCAGTGCACCACATCTGCTTCTATGCAGCTCTGGGAGGGCTGCACCAAGGACAATTTAGTCCCAGCGGGGACTTCCTGGACACAGGTGGGTCCTGATACCCTAAGGGCACAGAGGAGAATGGCCTTCACAGAGGCTGCTGTCTTGGGCCTCACAGAAGCAGCCTCTCCAGCCACCAGACTCAGAACCTACCCGGAGGCCCAGGCTGGTGAGGATGTCCTGGCTGGGCCTTTCATGTGGAAGAAGGCGGTTCCCACCTCAGCCGACGTCCAAAACCCTGAGGAGAATCAAACATGAAAGGGTGCCTGTCCTCCTTCCCAGAGGGGAAAGGCAGTTCCTGAAACCTCAGTAGAAAAGAAAATGCTGTGAGAGTTCGAGGGACCAAGGACGCCCTTCCCAGGCCAGCAAGGCCAGAGTAGGAGAAAGCTGCACCCACCTCCAGGGGACATGTGAGGTTTTAGAGGCTCAAGCAAGTCAAGGCAAATGCCCTGTACTCCCCCCGGGGTGATGAGCACTCCCCACCTACTGGGGTTGGGCTCCGGGAGGCCAGGACATTATCCCCGCATCTCCCCTGCCTCCCGGACTCAGGCCTGGGCTCCCAGGTTGACCAGGAAAAGGTAGTGGTAGCTACAGCTGGCCATGGACGTACAGGCTGGGACATGCAGGCCAACAAAGAGGTGCTGGGCCCTCAAGAGGACTGCTAGATTTCCTAGACACTCCAGAGACACAGGGACACCCAGGCAGGACAGGGAGAGCCTGGGAGCACCTGTGAGCAAGTGCAGGTGCCCATCCCAACACACAGAGATAAGCTGTGTTCAATCACTTGCTAAGCCCAACCAATCCCAGGGCCCAGAGGTGCAAACAGTGACCCCACTCAGGACTTGGAAGGAGGAGCACAGGAAAAGCCCCAAATTTGCCAAGAAAACTGTCAGAAATGTGGCGGTTATTTCATTAGTACATGAATAATAAACACAAACAATGGAAAACAAAACTAAACAAAGGCAAATGTGAATGGAAATGTGATGAGTGTGAGCAGGAGAGTGTCTCAGTTGGAAACAAGCACAGCAGTCACCACTACTTCATTCAATCACGTCAAGATTTATTCAAAAGCATTGGCCTGGGGGAGTGTAGGGAACTGGGACTAAGACAAGGAATGGGGCACAGCTTGGAGAAAAAGGGGAGAGTCTCAGGGCAGAAATTGAGCACCGGCCTTGCGAATTATTTACTGTGGCATCAGACCAATGACTACAAGGACATCAGCATTCAAGGGTCAGTGTTAGCCCGGGGAGTGAGCAGCTGTCTTCAGATGAATTTTCAGGCCACGTCATGCTGGAAGCAGAACTCACACATGGAGAAGTCAGGGATTCGATTGAGTGTGGTTGGATGTATGTGGTTAAATAGGAAGAGAAAGTCTAAGGGACAGTGTGTGTGAAGTGAAGTGTGAATGTTTTATTTGAACTCCCTGCGGTTCTCCCCCTCCCTGCAGCATCTGGGACCCTCCGCTGTTGAAGACAGTGGGTGATGATGGGAAACAGCAAACGGGAAGCAAGCAGTCCTTGGAATTACTTTCTCTCCACATTTCAGAGAATGCACTGACTAAGGACTTGGACAATCTCTGACCTATCAAAGCAGGGGGTGGGTCTTGGGTTAAATCACTTCCCAAAGAGACATTTCCGTGCCCTGCTGGGAGGCCTATGGTGAACCCTGTGATAGATCTGGGGACCAGGACTTGGTGAAGGGGGCATAGGTCTGAGGGAGGAGGTGCACAAGAGCTCTATACCATGCAGGCTGAAACTGCAGTCAGCTGGTCTAGGGCGTCCCACGGGACTAGGTGTGGGTGGTAGAGGGTAGCGTTGGGGGAAGGCTGCCAGACAATGTGGAACACACAATGGAGTTACTAGGAAAGAGGGGCTGATCCCAGCCATATCGTTTGCTGGGGATATCATCAAGGGCTGCTCATAGAGGGGTGCTGCCTCCTCTTCTTCTGCAGGTGAAAAAGTCACATTCTCCCTTCTCATATCTGAGATGTCTCCATCTTGAGCATAAAACTCCAAGCTGAAGTCATCAATGGAAGGTATGATGTACTGGATCTGCACAGGGGGCAGCAGGCCATCTTGTGAACTCAGGACATGCTCAGGGACAATCACAAGGACTGTGTTCTCCAGGGTCAGCTGCAGCGCTCTCTCTGGGGCCAGGATGAGGATGCCCTCTTCCAGGCTAAGCCTCACTTCTGTCCCTTGTTCCAGGACTATGATGAGCTCCTCAGTGCCAGAATCCTGCTGCTCCTGTGGAAAGACAGTCCTCAGTATTCTTCCTTCCCAAAAGGCTGCAAATGATGCTAGTGGGGAGGGAGATGCCAGGAGCTTCACCCTTTACAACTTTAAAATACAAACTCCCTCCCAGAATTGGTTGTCATGCCAACCCACCTAAATATACATCCACTGGATGTCCCTTGAGCCTGAAGATTGTGCAGCACTGTCCAATCTTTGCTATGCAAGGACACAGGAACTTACCTGGGGAGGTTCCAGGGACTGGCATGAATTCAGGTGTGGAGCTCCTGAAATTGAGGGTATTTTTGCACCTGCAGAGAGACCACAGTGAGGGAGGTTAAGGCTCTCTTCCAGCAAGAATCTCTTGCATTTCAGAATGTGACCTTCAGAAATCCACCACCCAGCACTGGCCAGCCTCAGGACACCAGCCCCCAACAGTCAAGCATGACTTTCCACTCATCCTGCAGAAAGCATCCTCTCCATTTATGGTATCATGAGACATGACACTGACTTCCAGGCATGGGAATCTTAAGAAATATTAGGGAAAGTGCCTTACCTGTACTGGAACCCTGCTCCACTTGGTGACGTTTGGGTGGATTCATTTGTGTGGTAGCCAAACTGCAAGACAGAAAGGCACCACCTATCAATCTTCCACATAGTGATACAAATTCCCATTCTCACAAGCCCCAAACTTCATTAGTCATCCAGCACACATTGTTGCTGTGGCCCCAAATCACATGCACTTGTGTTCAGCTCCAAATCCTACCTGCATCCAGAAAGTCCTAACCCTCATCGCTTCTCGACCTTTTGGCTAAGATCAAGTGCAGAAAGTCCTAACACTCATCTCCCACCCTCTCCTTTTCTAGAGGCTTTTCCTATTGGTACATGTGTGTGATAAGAGATGGTGATCACAGGAAACAGTTTGCTTTTTCAGGAGCTCATCCACATGAGAAAGAGGGACATCTAATTTGGCCCGAGGACTTTAGGAGAAGATGCTGATTTTCCAGGTATCTAACCCATGTGTCTATGAAGTTACAGTGTGAATGAAGTGATAAATGACATCAAATGTTCCATTTTCTAGTGAGCACAAGGAAAAAATTTAGATCATGCCCACAGTTTACCTGTCTCCACACAAGAGGCAACTTCTATTTACCCAGAGGATAGAGATTAACAATGGGAAGAAACATGAGATGAGTCCCCTGACATGTTCCAGAAACCCCACATGAAGGCGGCATCCTGTGGCCTCCACTGTGGGTCTCATGTCTCCCCAATGTGTTCTAAATTTATAACATTCAATGTCATGCCAGGCCAGGGTGTCTTCTCTGCCCTAGTTTGGCCCTTTAGCATACATTCACACACCCACGCACACATACACACACACACACACACACACATACAGCCACACACCGTCACATGTCAACCTCCTGGCAACCAAAAGTAGCCACATACTCCGACATACCTGGTCTCTCCTTCATTGTCATTCTGTGGTTCTGTCTGGGAATCCCTGGGGCTTCTTGGGCGCCGGTAACCATACATAGTAAACGTTCTCTGGACTTGCTTGTGTCAAAAAAATCTCAATGTTTGGCCTATTTTCTGTATATCTATATAGTTTATGCCTTGATCTTTTACTTTACCTGGAGAAAAATTATCAGCCCCTAGCACGGCACAGCCAGAGCATGAAAGAGTGTGCCCTGGCCTGGGACCGGTCAAATGGTGCTTTGGTAGAGTGGGCCCTTGGGGAAATCCTCCAAGGGTCTTACAAGAGGTGGAGCCATGGGATTTGTCAAAATGGATGAATGCGATTGGCTGGCGGTGCAGATTAAACAACACGAGGGGCCAGAGTGGTTTTATGAAAACTCAATCAATATGAGTTTGATCCCATCGGAATTAGCCTAATTCAATCAAAATTAATTCAAGATCTCTACTCTGATTCACCATATAATTGTGATATAAAATAACAGTATTTTAAACCAGGGATAGATATTTACTTTCTATTGTAGCCTGTTCATTAATTTGGTAGGACAGTTATTTTCTGTAAAGTTCATGTGTACATCGTTTCTTAGCAAACATAAAGGGTTGAGTCTAGAAAACTTTAAAGATGACACAATTTGTATATACTCAAGTCCCTTGTATAAAATGGTGTAGAATTTGGATATAACATATTCACATTAATTTATATAATTTAAATGATCTCTAGATTACTTACAATACCTAATGCAATGCCCAGACGTCACGTCATTGATGTGAATTCAAAAAGAATGTGATGCATGGAAGATTTAAGGTTTCTTTGAAGAGACTTGTACAAATCTTTTGTGAATATTTTCTATTCAAGATTAGTTGTATCCATGAAGTTGGAACCTATGGATGTGGAGGGCTGACAGTGTTTTTAAATAAAAAAAAAAAATACGTATTTTAAGTGAATTAAGTTTTAAAATGAATCTCCTGGGGAAAGTTATCCAAACATAAGAAGCAAATATTATAAGACAAGCTGGGGAAAATACAAAAAGAAACTTTACTTAATTTCTAACATATCATTGTGTATTAATCTGTCTGTTAATTTATTTCTTGCCTGTATTCCCACTGGACTAATTTCAGAATTATAATGCAAGTTTTGCTTTCAATCGTACTTATTAATTACAAATGCATCATTTTTATTGGCAAAGTCACCTAAACTTCTTGCAGGTGGCCAGACACCGTCTGCCTGAACTCAGAATTAGTCATTTTAAGAATAAAAATTATTTGGCAATATAAAGAATAATAGATGGTATTGGGGGAAAACAGTAATCCAGTAATCACCAGAATTGAACTAGAAGGAAAATCTGTGAGTGTGCACCATTATGGAGCGTGCCATCTCTAACAGGTCCCTGAGCTCAGGGCTTCCTTCTCTCTCTAGAACTTGTATAAATTTGTTTGTGGATTCTCTTTGCATTTAGCTGATAATTCTGTCAGTTTTATTAGGTGAAGTATAGACCCCGTTTCCCTTAAATGTTAAAAAAAAATTGAATCTAATTAGCAAATGCCTTTCACACTGGAGCTTTCCTCTCCAGTTAGATAAATCATTCAGATGAATAAAAGGAAAACAGGAAGATTCCTTTAATTTTGCGAATGTCTTAAAAGCCTCCAAGGGGAATATTAGTGCCTTTATCCAGAGAACTCTCTGATTTGGGGGTTTTGATAATTTCTGAGGAGAACAGCAGGTAATTGGCTGAATATCAGATGTAGTTATAAAATTGGATTAATTGCCTACATTCCTTCTGGCTGCGGGGTTCAGGCTGAGATATTCAAGAAATAGCCTCTACTGATGATTCTGGAGTATGTATATTTTACAGTCAAGAAAGAGAAAGGCCCCTCATTGTGAGTTTCTCTGTGTTGCGTCTAGCTGAAAACCTACGGACTGCAAACCAGTACAAGAATAAAAATATGAGGGACTCGCCAAATAAATATTCTGCCTTTATAATCGCTTTGATTATAAACAAAATGTTTTAACAGATAAATTAATAAATTTGCAGCATAAAAGTCTCAGGATATATCCTGCAACACAGAATAATAACATTTTTGAAGAAATATTTAAGCAATCTGTTTTCATTTGGGGTAGAAACTATTTTTCACAAAAGTGTAGCTTTCCCCTTGCATGTGTAATGAAAATCACTTTTAAATCTGCAGTGTTATGGTAAAATCAAAGACGTGGCTCTTGCCGTTTTAATAGCAACAATTTAAGGATGCATTAGTGCCCCTCCCTTTCATTGTCTCACTATTTATCAGTGACTTTGACACTGTAGGAAAGATGAGTCCCTCACAATGTGAAAATGCAGGGATGCAGAGTGCGGGGTTTCCCTGCAGGGGCTCCTTTCTCGCGAGCTGCGCGACACTGCACTGCCATACTCGGGCCACATACTCCTTCCTCTGCAGGGTCCCCGTATTCTGTAGATTTTCCTCACAATTCTTCTTGTGTTTCTCCTCATAATCAATCCTAACAGAGGTTGCGAGGAAGACACATTACAGCCTGCTATGGTTATCAATGAAAATCCCTAAGGAATACGTATATTTGTAAATAATTCTTGCTAATATGCCCCAACAGACAGCGCAGAAGAAAACACGTAGGAACAGCCCAGAAAATGAAGTCTTTAGTGCTGTTTCTGAAAAATATCCGGGAGACAGGCAGGGAATCTCACTCCTTAGCAGGTAGGACTGTGAACAGGAGCGTTTTCCTTAAGATGGATGCAGCCCGATTTGCCCCAAAGCCAAGGCGGCTCCTCCTCCTCCCTGGCCTGAGGAAGGGAAGTTCCCTTCTTCCCTGGAGATCTGGCCCCGCTTCCACAAGCAGAATGCGCATACGCCCCGCACGATCAGAAAGCGAGTTCCATTGCCCTCTGCCGGCTATGGGCTTGCAGCGCGGGACTCTTGGCCTTCACTGTTTAGCGGTTGACCTGCGTCTGAATCGCTGAAAATCCGGTTTTAGCAGTACCTTCCTTTTGGAACATCAAATGCAAATGGAGCACGGTATCTTTTTTCTTTTTCTTTTTTTTCTTTTTTTATGAAAGAGGATGGAAATAAAGAAGCAAAGTCCAAAGACCATATAAAATAGTCTGTTGATTCCCTGCTGGTGGAGGAAAGAGGAGCTCGAATAAGAGAAGCATTTTGTGTGATGCTTTAATGCCAGAGATCTGCCACTATGCATTTGTCAAATGCAATACAATTTTACAGCACAAATAGTACATCTTAGTGGGTCAGGATTACAGCAAATGACATCTAAAATTTGGAGAACATTACATATTTAATTAAATAGGTTAAAGTATAAATAATGTGAGGCCTGCCTGGACACAGCCTCTGCCTCTCCTTCCAGATTGTCATGGGCTTGAATTGATGTCTCCTCATCCTCACACAGGAATTGAAATAAACCCTGGCTTTAACGTAAAAACAGTTGGGCAGATTTTTAAATATTATGATGTTTCACTTTCACCCATGAATTAGCCAATTTAATTGGCCTCAGTAAGGTCTATGATTTTGGGATTGTGCAGTTTGGTAAAAGCTCAAAAGTCATCTCTGTATATTTCCTGGGACCACTTCTCCTTGATGTTTAGATTCAGTACTGAGATTTGTTGAAGCACAATACATATCCAAGCCCTAGAGTCAAAGCAAAGGTGCCCACTGGTCAGAACACTCATTTTGCTTGTGGAAAAGTCCATTGCATCTGATATAAAAGGGCTTGCATGGTGACAGAAGTTAGGGTGTTTTAGTTTGCTTGTGCTTTATCTGCTAGGCTAAAGTAAGGGGAGCAATGCTGTGTCCTTCTCTGTGTCATAACGCAATTACTCACTTGAATGAAAAGTGGGATGTCATGAGATGAATTCCTATTCCCACTTTGGGAGGCTTTAGGAACAAAATCTCAAGAGTTTGCTGAGGGATACAAGAGCAGGGCTGCCTGACTCTCTGCCCCGGGAGCTGTTCATGGGCAAAGACAAGGGCTGGGGTCATCCAGTGGTTTATACAAGGTGTCTTTGATATTACTCCCATTTCCTGCTAAATCTGCTTAATGGCCTATTGAGAAACCTGGCATGAAGATCCCTGTTTTGACAACTCCAGGGATGGATGGAGACAAATATTTTTGTTGGAAGTTAGAATTAGGGGACATGGGCTGTGCGGCAAAAATAAAAATGTCTTGAAGAAGGCAGGGACTCGAAGAAAGGGGTGGAATTTCTGCCCACATGCCAAAGACTGCAGAAGGAATTCTAAGTGGTAGAGCAGCATAAATAAAACTAGATCTTGTACAATATATTACATTTTTCAGCAACAGATTATATTGTTTCAATATTTGCAAGTATTTTTCTCTTAAAAAACTTGAGGAGGTGCTTAGACCTCTGGAGAGAAAAATTGAGACATGTAAGAGGGCAGGAGTGACACAGTGGTGACACACTCTGGAGTCCCGCCCACAAGCAGCACACTTTGACCAACTCCACAAAAGCTCTAGTCCACAGCTCAATTCCTCCTTAAAAAAAAAGGTGAGAGACAAATCTAAAAATTAGGAGGAAACAAGGAGAATGACCCGCTTTCAAGCACTTCCTAGATTTTATGACAACTCTGCTAGCCAGACTTTATGTAAAATGGAAGTAATGTGGTCTTTGTGCACATTAAAAAAAAAAAGGCCCTAAGGTAGACCTGCAAATTATAGATTTCCTAAGGTCTCTTTTTCTCTCTTTTCTTTTCTGCCTGCTTTATATCAGCTGTTACTTTATGACTGAGATAAAAACCACTGTTTGGATATAACAGGGTTTTGTTTGTTTGTTTGTTTGTTTGTTTGTTTGTTTTTCAAGCCAGTTTCATCTCATTCCTAACGTTCTCATGCGAAAGCTACAGGATTTTCTTTTCTGTGCAAATATGTGCATGTATATATTTAAAAGGCCTTTATAATTTCTATAGTTTTATGTTATGTAGCAGTTACATCCATTTTAATTTCTCTCTAGCACAGCCGACTTTTTCTCTGTGTTCCTCAGATGTAAGCTTCCTATCTGATTTTCACCTATGAATTGTTTCCTTTGATATGCAAAGTAAGGCTATTTAGCTGACAGCTACCTAAGGCAGTCAAACAGGTTATCAAGAATTTGAAAACCTAAGACAGGAAATAATAGGATCTTATGAATCTATAAGATGTAAGTCTATTGGCATGCTTGATACATCTATGTGTTTATGTGTTGTGTACACAATGTTTCACTATTAAAAATATATACAAGAGCTCTAATTGGCTTTAAAAATAAAAGCACATAAATCAGATACTTAATCAAATAAAAGACTACACAAATGCTTTTTTAAGTTCACTTGACTTAAGCAAAATATTTAATAAATAAGCTGGCTTTAAAATTAAGGGTAAAGTAAGATTAGAAATGTCGTAAAAGTTGTTAGCATTTTTGTTTTGTGTTTATTGATCAAGTAATTCCAAGCTTAATCCTGCAGAATCATATAAGATTAACCATAAGGGTTATAAAATTATGAAACCCAGACCAAGACAAAATGATCTTTGCTTGTGTAATTTTAGACAAGAAAAACATGGAATATTCTTTTAATGAAATCCTAAATTATTTGTAAAAATACTCTTATATTTAACTTTAGGTTTCCTGTGTAAGTAAACACCTAAAATGCACAGCTATAAAAATGGGTAACAAGGAAATAACTTACAGAAGGGCTGTTACAGTTTTGGTCAATAATCTAGGTAAACTATTGAATAATGTAATCAGGGAAATGTGATGGAATAAATGCTTGTAAACAAGCTTGTCCTATACTTTAGGATCTAAAGTTATTCATACATATTGAGTATACGGGTAATTCAAAACTTAAAGATTATAAAAAATTTTTAAATGTTCTTATTAAAATGTAAATATCTTTGTGTAACTGAAAGCCTGCTTATAAAAAGAAATGTAAAAAAAAGTAAAGATTTAAAGTGGTACCTTTTTACAGAGAAGGGATAAAGGAAAGTAATTTTATATCAGAAAGAATCTTTTGTAGTAAATTTTTGTCCTAGAATAAAATGACTGGGTCATTCAAGAAAGAGGAATATTTAGGAAAAAAACAGAAAATCTAAACATGTTTTGAATGGTCTATGTAAGTCATAACAGGGTTAGTAAAAATTTTTTTTTAAAGGGGTTGTATAATTCAGTTGGCTATCATTAAATAGGAATTATAATAGTCTTTCTAGGGATGGGTCTTTGATATTTAAAAATATACGCTAATGTAAAACTGAAATAATTGGTTAAAACAAGATTTTTATTAAAAATATTAACTTATTAGTGCAAAAAGTTATTAAATTTTAAATCGTAGAATCTGTCTCTTTCAAATTCTTCAGATAAAATAGGTCAAAACTTCAGCTCTTCCTCTTTGAAAGGGCCTTGGATGATAGCTCTCTCCTTCACCTTTTGTTGGCTCCTGTAACTTTTATCAATTATCGCAAGTAAGAAAGGGAATTTTTTTAAAAAACAGTCAAATGAAATATCCTTTGGACCTGTCTTTTTATTCTGCATGTGTGTTATATCTCTATCTTTATATGTGTCATGTGGAAGTGGTATTTAGCTCCCAAACTACAGGAAAGAGCTCTAATCAAGTAACTTTTCTTCAAGAAATGTAGCTGCTTGTTAGACTGGTACAAGCTATCTCAAATGCCCTTTTAATTCTCATAACCTTAAGAATCTTAGGTAAAATTAATTTGGTAAATTCAATCTCAAAACTCTCCAGTAATTTAAAAGCTTCAAGTCATGTTAAAATCTCAGATTAGGTTATGTTTCACTGGAAATTTGGATTACTGAAAGTTAAAATAGCAGGAGCATAAAATTTGTTTTTTGGTGAATTTTATAAAGCATAAAAATGTTGAATTTGCTTAAGCAAGAAAATATATTTTTCCTCTAGCTAGAAAACTATTTAAGAGTTGCTTTAAAATGAAGGAAAATTATACAGATACAAATAAAAAGAATAGTTAAGCTAGAGCAACAAAAATTAACTCTGAGACCCATGGCTACCAAAACGATAGTCAATCAATGTAGGGGAAGAGCAAAACTAACTATTTACAAACAAAGGGTATAATGTAAAGAATTGTTCCATTTTGTAGTTTAGTATCATCAGCTTCTTTAAAAAATCCTTACTATAATGGATTCAAAACAAAGCACTTTAAGGACAAGATTCTTTTTTTTTTTTTTTTTTAAAGTCAGACTTTCTTTTAATCTTTAAATAGAAGTCAGGCATGAGTTTTGAAGAAGGGTTTAAAAGTTATACACTCAGCTATTTAAATATGGCATTGAAAAACTATTACAATTGCGGCATTATCTGCGTTTGACTGTCACACACTGATTTTTAAGGGAAAAACAATTCCAGGGGAAGTTCAAACACACAGCACTTTATTTCCTTTTTGGGGAGTTTTTGGTTCATTCCCTATCACCATGAGTTTTCAAAAGGGGATATATACTACTGTCAACCTAAATAACGGACAGTGAGAGGCTCCCTAAAAGAAAAGATGTGTATATGGGAATAGAGTATTGCAATGAGAATGCTGTGCCTAGTAAACAGTGCGTGCATTCAGAGAGGTAAAGGAAGACAAAGGTTCTTAAAGGAAAAAATGAGGAGGATTACATCAGTGCTTTAGAATAATTATCCTTGCCTTCAGAGATCAATAGCAAGGGTGACACCAATCCAAGCGTGAACAGGCAGATGTCCTCACGAAGTACTTTTTGTGTAAGGTTGTCATGGCCTTTGCGCAAGGTTGTGGTCTTTGCAGAGTCTTTTTCGTTATCAGGCCTACAAGCGTGAGAACTCTCTCTCCACGACCTGCCCTGGCTCTGTTTGTCAGAATTTTCTTTTTTTTTTTTATATTTCTTTTTTTATTAATTTTTTTTTGCACACAAAACAAACATTTTCTAAAAATACATACAAACAAAAAGATGCATATCAAACATATTAGGAAGGTTGCACATGGGAAGACGGGGAATAGAAAGGGGGGGTGGGAATTAAAAGAAAAGAAATAAGAGAGGGACTTTGTATGGATCAATGATAATAACTCAATCCTCTATTTGACAAAGAAGAAGGAGAAGGAAGAGGAAGAAAAAGAAAGTGGGATAAAGAATCAGAAAGGGAGGAAAATAGAAAAAATTAGAGTATGACTCCAGGGTTGATCTGTTTTGTTGTCGCTGGGTTGGTTGGTTTGTCTGTTGTATTTTTCATGTTTCGCCATGTTGGCCAGGCTGGTCTCGAACTCCTAGCCTCAAGTGATCTACCCGCCTCGGCCTCCCAGAGTGCTGGGACTACAGGCATGAGCCACCACGTCCAGCCCCCACATTGCATCTGGCCTCCGTGGTAGACCTCCCAGACAGGGCGGCCGGGCAGAGGCGCTCCCCACACCCCAGACAGGGCGGCCGGGCGGAGGCGCTCCTCACTTCCCAGACAAGGTGGCCCGGCAGAGACGCTCCTCACTTCCTAGACGGGGTGGCGGCCGGGCAGAAGCGCTCCTCAATTCCCAGACGATGGGCGGCCAGGCAGAGACGCTTCTCACTTCCCAGATGGGGCGGCCAGGCAGAGGGGCTCCCCACCTCCCAGACGGGGCGGCGGCCCGCCAAGCAGAGGCTGCAATCCCAGCACCCTGGCAGGCCAAGGCAGGCGGCTGGGAGGCGGAGGCTGCAGAGAGCCAAGGCCACGCCACCGCACTCCAGCCCGGGCAACACCGAGCACCGAGTGAGCGAGACTCCGTCTGCAGTCCCAGCACCCCAGGGAGCCAAGGCAGGCAGACTACTGGAGGTCAGGAGCTGGAGACCAGCCTGGCCAACATGGCGAAACCGCGCCTCCAGCCAAAAGACAAGAACCAGGCAGGGGTGGTGGCGCGCGCACGCAATCCCAGGCAGCCCGCAGGCCAAGGCAGGAGAATCACCGGAGCCGGAGGCAGGGAGTCTGCAGCAAGCCGACCTTACTCCAGCCTGGGCAACAGAGGGAAGAAAAAGGAAGAAGGAAGGAAGGAGGGAAGGAGGGAAGGAGGGAAGGAGGGAAGGAAGGTTCTTAATTTTAAATGCTACACGACTTAAGAGCTTGTTTGGGTTAATGCAGGACCCAGAGTTCACTATTGAACAATCACTAACATGCGATCCAAGTACCCAGGAGGTTATTCCTAAGAGAATAATCAGCATAATATACCCAGAAAATGCCACCATAAAGTCTGTTTTCTCTGCATAGGGGACTACCTAACTCTCCCAATAAAATACCAAGTGGAACACCCCAGCTGGAGCAGTTAATATGCTTCTTATGTGAACCATGTTGGACTGGCTTAATAATGACTGGGATATGCTCCCACCAAATTGTCTGTTACCCAGGTTATGTTAAATTTTGGTGCTAAGAGGGCCCCTTTTACATGGGTGCCCCTCCCACAAAACCATGGGAGTGTTTGAGAAATCGTATCAAATTTGCTGTTCCTTAGAGGTCTTACAGATGCAAATCCCTGCTGAGAAACCAAACCCTTTATCAATAGAAAAGGTAAAATGATTTGGGGGTATTAAAAAAAATTCTGGGACCAGAACATATAAACATACAGGTTAATAGAGTTATGAAATTTAAAATGTTTTAACAGGTTTTATGTAAGGTAGTTGTAACCTCCTTTACTACCTGGGAGATGTTTCCCCTTTCTAGTAGTATAAAACTGAAGGCATATGAATCTGCTCTTTTGAGAAATGTTAATTGAACATGCCAAACGGGAACTAGCAAGACTGCCTAAGCCCACAAAGTATAGGGTAGAAGCTGGAGTGCTAGTCAGGACAAATCCTGCACTTCATAGCCCTTTGTGTAACATTTATTGAAACCGACGGCAAAAAAAAAAAAAAAAAAAAAAAACTGTGAGTTCTTCCTGATGACAATGATAGAACAAGGGAATTTCTAGCTCAGGAACATTTACTACCTTACTATGGAATGCTAACTGAACCAAATTCTATGATAGTGGAAATAATGTTGCCCCAAAGGAGTTTCATGATAAAATTAAAATTGTTTACATAGAATCTTGCTGCCTGGGGATATAAGGAGGAGATACTAATAAGCAGGTGGCCTCATTCCTAGGACTAATCCTAACGCTATGAGGAGCTGCTGGATTCCACAGTGCCTGATAGACAGCTCTCAGGAGCTGTTTGGTTTGTGCGTGACATTTCCAAGATAAACAAACATCTTGTGTGAAAGCCACTGCTCCTGTTAAAGGAGGGTCCAGACAATCTTTTCGTTTAATTCATTTTGAAGAAGTTTGTTTTTGTAAGCAAATTTATCTTTCTGAGTTCTCCAAAATTCAGATCCTAATTTTATGACAATATAGTTGTTTGCATAAGTTTCAATAAGAGTCGTTAAAACAATTAGAGACTTGAACTAAAGTGGTATATTTTTAGGTAAGGTGCCAGCAAAGCCAACTGAAAATGAGTCTATATGGCCAATCAATTCTTGCTGTATTTTATGCAAATAATCCGGCCAATTATGATAAGACTAAAACTTACTTGGCACACAAACTGGTCTTACTATAATCTCTCTTCAGTAGAAAAAAAAGTACAGATAGAAAAATTGTTTCAAAGGAAAAGCTTAAGGAATAGTACTAGATTTCAGTCCTAACTCTTTTTAAGTGCAGATTAAATCATTATTTCTTTGCCACAATAGTCCTCTAGAGAGTACCAGATCGTAATTTATCTTCATATTTTTAGCTGGTTCCCTAATGAAATAGGTTCCTTTTTCCATTCTGACACACAAATACTCTTTTGATTGTGAAACTATAAATGTTATTTACCTCTCCTTGTTTTACTTCCAAGGAAACCAAAGTTATGGTATTCTGAAGACCAGAGATGTGAATCCCCCTCATTTGACATCCCACTGGGTCCAGATCTGTATTTCACCGTGAATCTTCTGCTGCTAAAACTATACAAGCACCCCCTCTCTAGGCTCAGGGACTGTCCTGGAAGAGGCAGCCACGTGAGATTATAAGAGCTAGTTTTTAGGGATGAACTTAGGTCCAAGTCAAACTCTCCAAATCAAGGAGGGGTACAAAGATGGTACAGCCAGCAAAGCAAGGGACATTTCCTTCTAGACTATAGTGTGTCACTTTTGCATCCATCCCAACCATAAATAATTTTCTGCTTCTCATAGATTTAAAAGAAAATATTTACTGATAGGATAAAGATGCCTTATGACAAAGCCTCTTGGGTATAATACTCCCAAGTATAAATTGCACATATAGTTTCAAATTGTATTAATGCGATTAGTATACAATGGCAACAGCAATCCTGATGAATCCAGCAAAATTCGCCACCCAGAAATTAAAATGTGACCTCACTGGAAAAGTTGCAGCTGGCCTAGGTATATTGGTATAAGCTGAATTCATAGCTAATGAAAAGAGGCATTTCTTAGGGAAAAGTTTTCTGTCAAAAATAGCCCACATAGAAGGAATGTTATTCCAGGAAGATGGAAAAGGATGAGAAGCTGCTTTAAAAAATAATGCAACACTCATCAAATGGATAGGAGAAACAAAACAAACCATAAAAACATGCTCTCAAACCCGAAGGTGGGAATGAGCACGTTCTGTAACCCAACAGGGGCTCATGTCTATTTCATTACAAACAGAATCTAAGGTGGCTATGAAGTAATGGCCTACACTTATCGGCGCCCAGGCACAATCCAAACACCTGTGGAAAATATACAGCGCCCCCCCCCCCACAAAAACATACGGAAAATTTTGGATGGTAAATGTGACCTCGAACATTGTATTCTCAGAGCATAGGCACCAAAGTTAAATGAGGCTCAAAGGTACTCTGTGGTTCAACTGGCAGGCATTGTAAACAATACAGAAATACTCTCCTGGAGAAATAGGTGGACTATTTCAGCTCACGATAACACATGGCCTCCCTGCTCCCTTTCAGATTGTGAAAACAGAAAAGGGGAATGGTTACGCCCTCAGTCCACTTAGAGCACTAATTTTCCCCAACTTAGCCCCTAATGTCCACTCCCATAGGACATAACATTTGTTATATGGGAAAGGGCCATTTTTGTGGGAAAGGACAACAAAAGGAAAGTATAGAATCGTATGACTTCTCCTTTAAAGAACATTGTTTTCTCTCCCAAATACATACCAGTATATAGTGCAATACAAGTCGTGTGAAAAATAGACGTGTCTACTGTTAACAAATCCTGTAACAATTTAGATATAGAACACCAGGCATTTCGTGCACTTGATTTATACCCTCATCAGGATGTAATACCTATGGAGATCAATTGGCCCGAAGAAAACCAAGCTGCACTCTTACTACCTTGGGCACTTGTTCTGAGGACCTCCTGAGGGCTGTGTCACAGGCCATGGTTAGTTATATTTAGCTCAGAATAAATCTCTTCAATATATTGCAGCGTTTCACTGCTTTACTCAACAAGGTGCTGGGGATTAGGGTAGAAATACACCGATGTGAAGGACGACACCATTTCTCAACTCACAGAAATAAAGGAAGAGCAAACACCTGGAGAAGGAGGAGGAGAAGGGGGAGGGGAACGGGGAGAGGAGGGGGAAGGGAAGGGGAGGGGAGGAGTGGAGGAGGAGGAGGAGGAGAAGGAAGAGGAGGAGGAGGAGCAGCTGCTGAGCCTGGAGCTCCGGCCAGCCCCTGGGTGAGTCCTTGAGGTGGAAGAAGAGGGACTTGGTCCTGAGCCTGCCTCAGATCCACCCGCACCAGAACCCTAGAATCCCAGTTTCTGGATGCGACCCAGTCCCACCCAGGCCAGACACTCCTTTGACTCGGAGCTCGGGCCCTGCCTGGCCTCTGCTGCCACCTCTCATGACAGAGTCCAGAGCCCCCGGGCCGCCTCCGCATCAGCAGGGCTCTGGGAGGGCGGTGCCAAAGACGCCCAATGGGACTTCTCGTCCGAAGGGGGATCCCGACGCCCTAAGGGCTCAGAGAGGCGCCCGCCGCACTGGGGCGGCCATCTCCGGTCTGGCAGAGGAAGCGACCTCTCCAGCGCCCAGACTCAAAACCTCCCCGAAGGCCCAGGCTGGTGAGGACGCCCTCGCTGGGCCTCTCATGTGGATGAAGGCTGCTTCCGCCCCAGCCGAGATGCAAAACTCTGAGGAGAATCAAACCTGAAAAGGTGCTTGTCCTCCTTCCCAGAGGGGAAAGGCAGTTCCTGAAACCTCAGTAGAAGAGAAGGGGGGGACACCCTTCCCAGGCCAGCAAGGCCAGAGTAGGAGAAAGCTGCACCCACCTCCAGGGGACATGTGAGGTTTTAGAGGCTCAAGGAAGTCAAGGCAAACGCCCTGTACTCCCCCCGGGGTCATGAGCACTCCCCACCTAGTGGGGTTGGGCTCAGGGAGGCCAGGACATTATCCCCGCATCTCCCCTGCCTCCAGGACCCAGGTTGACCAGGAAAACGTGGTGGTAGCTCCAGCTGGCCATGGACGCACAGGCTGGGACATGCAGGCCAACAAAGAGGTGCTGGGCCCTCAAGAGGACTGCTAGATTTCCTAGACACTCCAGAGACACAGGGACACCCAGGCAGGACAGGGAGAGCCTGGGAGCACCTGTGAGCAAGGGCAGGTGCCCATCCCAACACACAGAACTAGGCTCTGTTCAATCACTTGCTAAGCCCAACCAATCCCAGGGCCCAGAGGTGCAAACAGTGACCCCACTCAGGACTTGGAAGGAGGAGCACAGGAAAAGCCCCAAATTTGCCAAGAAAACTGTCAGAAACGTGGCAGTTATTTTATAAGTACATGAATAATAAACACAAACAATGGAAAACAAAACTAAACAAAGGCAAATGTGAATGGAAACGTGATGAGTGTGAGCAGGAGAGTGTCTCAGTTGGAAACAAGCACAGCAGTCACCACTACTTCATTCAATCACGTCAAGATTTATTCAAAAGCATTGGCCTGGGGGAGTGTAGGGAACCTAGACTAAAACAAGGAATGGGGCACAGCTTGGAGAAAAAGGGGAGAGTCTCAGGGCAGAAATAGAGCACCAGCCTTAGGAATTATTTATTGTGGCATCAGACCAATGACTACAAGGACATCAGCATTCAAGGGTCAGTGTTAGCCCCGGGAGTGAGCAGCTGTCTTCAGATGAATTTTCAGGCCACGTCATGTTGGAAGCAGAACTCTCACATGGAGAAGTCAGGATTCGATTGAGTGTGGTTGGATGTATGTGGTTAAATAGGAAGAGAAAGTCTAAGGGACAGTGTGTGTGAAGTGAAATGTGAATGTTTTATTCGAACTCCCTGCGGTTCTCCCCCTCCCTGCAGCATCTGGGACCCTCCGCTGTTGAAGACAGTGGGTGATGATGGGAAACAGCAAAGGGGAAGCAAGCAGTCCTTGGAATTACTTTATCTCCACATTTTAGGGAATGCACTGACTAAGGACTTGGACAATCTCTGACCTATCAATGCAGGTGGTGGCTCTTGGGTTAAATCACTTCCTAAAGAGACATTTCCATGCACTGCTGGGAGGCGTATGGTGAACGCTGTGATAGATCTAGGGACCAGGACTTGGTGAAGGGGGCATAGGGCTGAGGGAGGAGGTGCACAGTAGCTCCATACCATGCAGGCTGAAACTGGAGTCGGCTGGTCTGGGGCGCCCCATGGGACTAGTCGTCATTGGTAGGGGGTAGCGTTGGGGGAAGGCTGCCAGACAGCATGGAATGCACAATGGGGTTAGTAGAAGAAAAGGGCTGATCCCAACTATGTGCTTTGCTAGGGATATCATCAAGGGCTGGTGATATAGGGATGCTGCCTCCCCTTCTTCTGCAGGTGAAAGAGGCACATTCTCTCCTTTCATGTCTGAGATGTCTCCATCTTGAGCATGGCACTCCAAGGTGAAGTCATCAACAGAAGTCATGATGTACTGGATCTGCACAGGGGGCTGCAGGCCATGTTGTGACCTCAGGATATGCCAGGAACAATCACAAGGACTGTGTTCTCCATGGTCAGCTGCAGCGCTGTCTCTGGGGCCAAGATGAGGACGCCCTCTTCCAGGCTCAGCCTCACCTCTGTCCCTTGTTCCAGGACTATGATGAGCTCCTCAGTGCTGGATTACTGCTGCTCTCGTGAAAAGATGGCCGTCAGTATTCTCCAAAAGGCTGCAAATGATGCTCATGTGGAGGGAGTTGCCAGGAGCTTCACCCTCTACAACTTTAAAATACACTCCCTCCCAGAATTGGCTCTCATGCCGACCCACCTAAATGTACATCCACTGGATGTCCCTTGAGCCTGAAGATTGTGCAGCACTGTCCAATCTTTGCCGTTCAAGGACATACGAACTTACCTGGGGAGGTTTCAGGGACTGGCATGAATTCAGGTGTGGAGCGCCTGGAATTGAGGGTGTTTTTGTAATCTTTGCCATGCAATGACATAATAACTTACCTGAGGAGGTTCCAGGGACTGGCCTGAATTCAGTGCGGAGCTCCTGGAATTGAGGGTGTTTTTGCACATTCAGAGAGATCACAGTGAGGGAGGTTAAGGCTCTTCCAGCAAGAGTCTCTTGGATTTCAGAATATGACCTTCAGAAATCCACAACCCAGCACAGGCCAGACTCAGGACACCAGCCCCCATCAATCAAGCATGACTTTCCACTCATCCTGCAGAAAGCACCCTCTCCTTTTATAATATTGTGAGACATGACACTGACCACCAGGCAGGGAGATCTTAGGTAATATCAGGGAAAGTGCCTTACCTATATTGAGACCCTGCTCCACTTGGTGACATTTGGGTGGATTCATTTGTGTGGTAGCCAAGCTGCAGGACAGAAAGGGATCCGTTAGTCTTCCACACAGAATGTGACACAGAGTCTAATTCTCACAAGCCCAAAACTCCATTTATCATCCAGCACACATTCCTTCTGTGTCTCTCAGTCAAGTGCAGTTGTATTGGGCTTCAACTCCTACTTGCATCCAGTAAGTCCTAATGATCATCTCCCACCCTCAACTTTTCTAATGCCTTTTCCTATTGGTGAATGTGTGTGATAAGGGATGGTGACCACAGGAAACAGTTTGCTTTCTCAGGAGCTCATCCACCTGAGAAGGGACATCTAATTTGGTCTGAGGACTTTCAGGGAAGAAGTTGATATTTCAGGTATCTGAGCCCTGTGTCTATGCAGTTACAGTGTGAATGGAGTGAGAGATGATGGGAAATATTTCATTTTCTAATGAGCACAGGGAAGAAATTTAGATCATGCCCACAGTTTACCTGTCTCCCCACAAGAGGTGACTTTCATTTAGAGAGAGAACATAGATCGACAGTAGGAGGAAACCTGAGATGAGCCCCCTGACAGGTCTAGAAACCCCCCATGCTGGCAGGATCCTGTGGCCTCCATTGTGGGTCTCGTGTCTCCCGCAGGTGTTCTAAATTTATAATGTTCAATGTCATGCCAGGCCAGGGTGCCTTGTCTGCCCTAGTTTGACCCTTTATCACACATTCACCACACACACACAAATGCACACAGTCACATGGCAACCTCCTGGCAACCCAAGGTAGACACACACTAGCATATCTGCTCTCTCCTTCATTGTCATTCTGCGATTCTGTCCAGGAATCACTGAAGCTTCTTTGGCGCCAGTAACCATAGATAGTAAAGTTTCTCTAGACTCCCTTGTATCAGAAAATTTCAATCTTCATCTTATTTTCTATAAATCTATACAGTCTATGACTTGATCTTTTACTTTTCCTGAAGAAGATGATCAGCTCAGCACAGCCAGAACATGGAATAGTGTGCCCTGGCTTGGGACAGGTCGAATTCTATGGTGGAATGAAATCTTGGGCAAATCCCAAAAGTTTTATAAGAGATAGAGCTGTGGAATTTGTCAAAATGCATGAACGCGATTGGCTAGTGCTGCTGATTAAATAATAGGAGGGACCTGCATGGGACTGCTTTTATCAAAACTCAATTGATATGGGTGTGCCCCTGTTAGAATTAGCCTAATCTAATCAAAATCAATCTAATGTAACCTCTACTCTGATTCACCATAGAAATGTGATATAAAATATCAGTAATTTAAAATAGTGCTATTTACATTCTATTGTATACTATTCATTAATTAGGAAAGACAATTATTTGCTGTAAGTTTCATGTGATAATCATTTCTGGGTAAACATAAAGGATTGGTTCTAGGAAACTTTGAAGGTAACAAAATTTGTGGATGCTCCAGTTCCTTGTAAAAAGTCGTATAGAATTTAGATGTCACTTACTCATATTAATTCATATAGTTTAAATTATCTCTAGATTACTTATAATACCTAATACAATGCCCAGACCTTACATTATTTATGTGTTGTCAACAAAGAACTTGGTGAAGGGAAAATTCAAATTTTTTGGGGGGGTGGTGGAAATTGTGTAAATATTTTCTGAATATTTTCTATTCGAAATTAGTTGAATCCATGGAGCTGGAACCCATGGATGTGGAGAGCTGACAGTATTTTTTTTTTTTTTTTTTTTTGAGATGGAGTCTCACTCTGTCTCCCAGGCAGGAATGCAGTGGTGCGATCTCGGCTCACTACAAGCTCCACTCCCTGGGTTCAAGTGATTTTCCTGCCTCAGAGTACCGAGTAGCTGTGATTACAGGCATGTGCCACCACACTTGTCTAATTTTTGTATTTTTAGTAGAGACAGGGTTTCACCATGCTGGCCAGGCTGGTCTCAAACTCTTGACCTCAGGTGATCCATTCACCTCGGCCTCCCAAAGTGCTGGGATTACAGACGTGAGCCACTGCTTCTGGCGACAGTATTTTTAAATAATAAAATAATATGTATTTTAAGTGAATTAACTTTTAAAATGAATCTCCTGGGGAAAGTTATCCAAATATAATAGGCTCATATCATAAGATGAGCTGGGAAAATACCAAAAGGACCTTTACTTAATTTCTAATATATCACTATGTGCTAATCTGTCTGTTGGCTTATTTCTTTCCTGTATCCCCCACTGGAATGATTTCAGAAATATAATGCAAGTTTCCTTTTCAGCACTACTTATTAATTAAAAATCCATGATTTCCATGGACAAAGTCACCTAAACTTCCATCAGGAGGCCAGACACCAAATGCCCAAACTCAGAATTAATTATTTTATGATTAAAAATTATTTGACAACATAAAAAAGTTGGATGGTATTGGGGAGAAAAGATGACCAGTAAATACCAAAATTGAATTAAATGGAAATTCTGTGAGGCTGCACCATTACTGAGTGTGCTGTCACTAACAGGCCCTTGAGCTCAGGACATCATTCTATCCTTAGAAATTGTATAAATTTGTAGATTCTTTCCATTTAGCTGATATCCTCATCAGTCTTATTAGGTGAAGTATAGACCCTGTTTCCCTTGGATGCTCTTAAAAATAAATCTAATTACAAGATGTATTTTTCAGAACCTTCCTCTGTAGTAAGAAATCATTTAAATAAGAAAAACAGGATGATTCCTTTAATTCTGCTAACGTCTTAAAAGCGCCCACGGCGGACCTTAGTGTCTTTATTCAGAGGTCTGTCTGCTTTGTGGATTTTGGTCTTTTCTGAGGAGAACAGCAGACACTTTTCTGAAGATCAGATGTAGTTTGTTTGTTTGTTTTTCAGACGGAGTCGTGCTCTGTTGCCCAGGCTGGAGTGAGGTGGCGCAATCTGGCTCACTACAACCTCCGCCTCCTGGGTTCAAGTGATTCTCCTGTCTCAGCCTCTCGAGTAGCTGGGATTACAGGTGTGCACCACCATGCCTGGCTAATTTTTGTATTTTGGTTAGAGACGGGGTTCCACCATGTTGACCAGGCTGGTCTCAAACTCCTGACCTCAAGTGATCTGCCCATCTCAGCCTCACAAAATGTTGGGATTACCAGTGTGAGTCATGGTGCCCGGCCAGATGTAGTTTTAAAATTGGGTTACTTGGCCGGGCACAGTGGCTCATGCCTATAATCCCAGCACTTTGGGAGGCTGAGGCAGGCGGATCAGGAGGTCAGGAATTTGAGACCAGCCTGGCCAACATAGTGAAACCCCATCTCAACTAAAAATACAAAAAAATTAGCTGGGCATGGTGGCGGGCACCTGCAATCCCTGCTATTCCGGAGGCTGAGGCAGGAGAATACCTTGAACCCGGGAGGGGGAGGTTGCAGTGGGCAAAGATCACAACATTGCACACCAGCCTGGTGACAGTGCGAGACTCTGTTTCAAAAAAAAAAAATTGGGTTCCTTCTCTACATTCTCTCTGTTTGTAGGGATCAGGTTGAGATATTCAAGAAACAGCTTACACTGAGGGTTCTGGAGTATGCATATTTTATGGTCAAGAAAGAGGCCCCTCATTGTGAGTTTCTGTGTGTCAATTCTAGCTGAAAACCTAGCAGAAGAATAAAAATATGGGGGACTTGCCAAATATTCTACCTTTATAATCGCTTTGACTATAGACAAAATGTGTTTTAACCAATAAATTAATAAGGTTACAGCTTAAAATCTCAGGATATATCCTGCAACACAGAATAGTGACTTACTTTTGAAGAAATATTTAAGTAATATATTTTCATTTGGGGTCCAAACTGTTGTTCACAAGTGTACCTCTTCCCTTTGCCTTTGTAATTAAAACCATTTTTTAAATCTGCAGTGCTATGATGAAAAGAAAGATGTGGCTCTGAATGCTTTATCGTCAACAACTGAATGTTGAATTAATGTCCCTCTCTTTCATTGTCTATTTTTCAATGACTTTAGCACCGTAGGAAAGATGAGCCCTTCACAATGTGGAAATGCACGGATGTAGAGCGTGGGTTTCCCTGCAAGGGCCCCTTTCCCACGGGCTACACTGAAACTGTGTGGCCCTGTCCTGGCCCGACTCCTTCCTCTGCAGGGTCCCCGTATTATGTAGATTTTCCTCACAATTCTTCTTGTTTCTCCTCACAATCAATCCTCAATGAGGTCACAGGGAGGACATGTTACAGCCTGCTTCTATTATCTATCAGAAAGCCCTCCCCAACCCCAAATGTATACATTTGTAAAATAATGCTAAAATATCCCCACAGAAAATACAGAATAAAACACGTGGCAACAGCCCTGAAAATGAAGTCTTTATTGCTGTTTCAGAAAAATATCCGGGATACTCTGCAGCGAATCTCCCTTCTCAGCAGTTAGGGTTGCGGACAGGAACTTTTCCTCCTGATGGGCACCGCCTGAGTTGCCCCAAAGCCAGGGCGGCGCTTCCTCCCTGACCAGAGGAAAGGAAGCTCACGTACTTCCTGGAGACCCAGCCCCGCCTCCGCAGGCAGAACGCGCATGCGCCCCGCAGGGCGGAACGGCCTGCTCCGGCGCCTTCTGCCGGCCATGGCGTTGCAGCGCAGGAGGCTTGGCTTTTACTGCTTAGCGATGGACCTAAGTGTCTGAATGGCTGAAATTCTGGTTTAGATTATTCAGTACCTTTCGTTTGGAGGATCAAATGAAGATAGAGCACGGTATCACTTGCTTTGATGGAAGATAATTGAAATAAAGAAGCAACGTCCAAGGACCATATACAAAAGGCGATTGATTCCCTGTATGTGGACGGAAGAGGAACTTGAATAAGAGAAGGGTTCTGTGATATTTTAATGCTGGAAACCTGCTGCCATGCATTTGTCAAATCCCATACAATTTTGCCGCATAAATAGTACATTTTAATGTGGCTCAAGACAACAGCTAATGTCATATACGATTTGGGGGAAAATTACATATTTAATAAAATAGGTTAAACTGTGAACAATAATGTGAGCCCCGCCTGGACCAGATTGCCTGCCAAGCAGATTGCCATCCTCATCCTCACACAGTACTTGACATAAATTCTGGCTTCAATGTAGAATCACTTGTGGAGAATTTTTAAGGTGTATCACTTTCACCCATGAATTAGCCCATTTAATTGGCCTCAGTAAGGTCCATGGTTTCAGGATTTTGCAGGTTGCTAAAAGTTCAATGTCATCCCAATTTATTTCCTGGAACCATTTCTCCTTGAAGTTTACATTCAGTACTGAGATTTGCTGAAAGCCAATGCATTTCCAAGTTCTAGAGTCAAATCAGAGGACGCCTCCTTAGTCAGAACTTTTATTTTGCTTGTGGAAAAGTATACTGAATCAAAGATAAGAAGGGTTTGCATGGTGGCTGAGAGATTAAGGTGCTTTATCTGCTAGTCCACAGTAAGGGGAACACAACTGTGTCCTCTGTGTCATAACTCAGGACTCATGAATAAAACGTGGAGTGTCAGGAGATGAACTTCTACTCCCACTTAGGGGAGCTTCAAGGAGAACGTCCCAAGGGCTTTCTAAGGGAAAGAAGAGCAGGAATGCCTAATTCTCTGGCCCCAGGCAGTTGTTCATGGGCAGAGACAACGGCTGGGGTAATTCAATGGTTTACACTGGGTGTTTTTGATACTGCCCCCCTTTCCCTGTTAAATCTGTGTAATGGATCACTGAGAAACCTGGCACCTGGGGCTGAAGATCCCTGTTGTGTCAACTCCAGGGATGGATCCAGAGAAGCGGTCTTGGTGGAAGTTGGAATGAAGGGAGTTTGGCTGTGGAAAGAAAAATAAAAGCTGTTGAAGTTGGGGAAACGGGAAGAGAAGGATGAAATCGCTACTCACATGCCAAGGATAGCTTATGCAAATCTATATGTCAGACCCGCATAAATAAAACTAGAACTTTAACAACATATTAGATTTTTCGGCAACAGGTTTTATTGTTTCAATATTTGCAAATATTTTTCTATTAAAAATAATAAAGTTGCTTACGTAATTTTTTATTCAAAATTGCCAGGTCACATAACTATTATACATTTATACTTCACATTTTTAATGAATAGATACATTCTCTAAATTATGAATTATTTGCTCAATTGTATGTTAGTTTTTTTTTTATTCTCCATGACTCAGTTTTCTGACCTGAAATCTGCAGTATTTGGTAATCCACAAGATGATCGGTTGCCCTTATAAAGACTTTCCTTTCCTATTTCCTTCTCAATAAGGTATTTTTTACTGAGTTTTTTTTGTAACATACCAAGGGTGGTATCTGGCTGAATGTTGGTTCACAGTGAGTAGAGACCAAGGCTTCTCTCAATCGGAGTCCCGAATTCCTTACAGAGCTAGGAATTCTCTACTCTGAAAGTCCTGTGTGTTTTAAGTTAGAGCTTTTGCAAACTATTTATTATATTGACAGTTTTCATTCTCATGTCATTTATATTCATTTATAGCAACAAGTGTCCCCTCCTAATTGGAGAGATAATTTTGTTCTGTACTTAGTTTAAAAAGTCTTGACTCTCCCCCCATCAGGCTGCCTTGACATTCTGTACTTGGGACTTGGGGCAGGCAAGGTCAGTAGGAGATGCCAGTAGACAGTAACCACCACTAGCTTCACAAGAATGATGTGCTGTGACAAATTGTGATAGGGTTTTTTCTTCTCCTTCCCCTAAAGATTCTATACCATATTTCATACTCTTGAGCAAGAGCAACTTCTTTCTCATGGTTTTAATCACAATAATCTAATTTCAAGCATTTAATTCCTTTCTTTACAGAACAACTCATTGAATTTTCAAAAATATGAAATTAAGGATACCTACTTATTGGCTTGAAATAGCTCTGAGCAATTTAGTAATCATAAACAGAATGGCTCTGTTAGAACAAAATTCCTGATCACTTCAGCCCATCCTTGAAAATTTGCAGAGAGAGGTGAAGGTAACATACACTTCCCTGAAAACTGTACTTTACAGACCCAGTTAAAAGGCCATGTAAGGAAATAACAGAGACAGTAGAAGAATGGACTTACTGATTAAACTAGGTTTTGATTGTTAATATCAAAAAATCAATACCCTTTCCAAGAGCACATTGAAATAGCGTAAAATCCTTTACTGAGTACTAAAAGATATTTCCAAAATATAATAAAGGCTGAAAAACTAAAGCGTCCTTATCAACTGAATCTGAAACAAAATTAAAAGAGAATATAATAAAGACTTTTTTAAAAAAACCCTAATGAATTGGGGATCTATCTTTCCTTTACTCCTCTGCTGTGGTTGGTCAGAATCCCATTTCTGTTCTGTCCTCCACCTCTCTCCTGATTCTCTTTGTCTATGTCATCTATCCGGCTATTTCTTGCCCACGTAACTTTCACTATTTTTTTCAACACCTTCTACAAAGCTTCTAGAACTCTTTCACTATCACTGCTTTTCAAACTCCATCAGAGACAGCTTCCCAATACTCAATTTTACCTTCTTTTTCAACCTCACTCTCCCTAGCTCCCTGGATCTCTGGTTCTCTTTTTGCCTCTCTTTTCTCCTTATCCCCTGGCTTCACATCTACGTTCACAAGAAGAGAATGAAGAAGCCCCCTTCCCAGTAAGAGCACGCCTTACATTGGGACACCAAAATCTAAGCACACCCTGACAGGCACAGCCAGTGGAATGAGATCTGGGACAGAAGATCACAGGGCGTCACAGGACTGTGGCCGGTGATGTCCAAGCCGAGGGAGTTCAGGTGCCTTCCCGAGTCTGTGACTAAGGAAAGGCCTGAGGGCAGCAGGGCAGGGTCCTAAGAGACGCGAGGATGAAGGAGGGGTGCGGGCAGGGTGGAGGGCCTTAGAAGACTACTGATGTCTAAGAAACCCCAAAGCCAGTGGGAGGTTGCGGCCTTCCTCCTCCTGGCGTTGCCCACAAAGGGCCGTGAGGGGTGAGAATCCACTTCCGAGTGGGGACTTAGACGGGGCACTGGGTAGGGAAGGGAGAGGGTGAAAAGACAAAAGACAGAAAAGCGTGGCGGGGCACCAACCTCCCAGCGTCTGACAGCAACGTAGGGCTACCGCGGCTGAGACACGTAGGTGCGGGGATTGTGACGTCGACAGTGACCCCAGACGCCAGATCCTAGCTGTGGAGGATGGTAACACGGAGTCGTGAACAGAAAATATCAAAGCCCCCTCCAGGAAAGGGGCCTTTCATCCGGAAAATCTGCATCCGGGTCCGCCGGAACCTGCGGTCTCAGGATGGGGTAGTGGGCCAGAAAGAGGGCAGAACCGGTGTGGACCAGGCCTGAGCTTCCCTGCTCTGTCCCCAGGGCGTATCGGGATCTGTCCCCACTTCCGGACAGTGCAGCCTTGGTCTCTGCCTTTGCCACCACGAAAGTGTTTTATGTGCAGTGGGGCTAGGCTGCTTCCACCAGCTGCAAGTTGAATGTTTCAGATACTTTATGGTCAGGGTAGTCAGACCACTTACAGTGGTTGATGACCCGGTTCATTGTGGACAAATTAAAAACAGTTTAGGAGGTTGGGTGCGGTGGCTGGCACCTGTAATCCCAGCACTTTGGGAGGCTGAGGTGGGTGGAGTTTGAGACCAGCCTCGGCAACAGAGCGAGACCTTGTTTCTACAAAAATACAAAAACTTAGCCAGGTGTGGTGGTGGGTGCTTGTGGCCCCAGCTCCTCCAGAGGCTGAAGCATGAGAATCACTTGAGCCCAGGAGGTCGAGGCTGCAGTGAGCCGTGATGGGGCCACTGCACTCCAGGCGGAGCAACAGAACGAGACCCTGTCTCAAACAAAACAAAACAAAACAATAACAACAAAAGTTTATGACAGAAGTTCTTCTTCCTCTCTAGCGTGAGTGGGTGGAGCTGCACGTCTTGAGTGGAGCAGGTGGTGGCGCCTTCACGACCCAGGGGCCCCTGGCTGGAGGTGGCTGGACCAGGACCCCCACCAGCCCAGTCAGAACGGGCCATTTATTGTCAGAATTACAATGTGAATTGCTACACTTGGCCGGTGGGGAGCGTGCAAATTCACACCAAGGATGAGGAATGTAGGTTCCTTTTCTATTCCTCATTCACCCGGGAGGCAGGGACAAAAGCAAGGGCTCTGTTCCAGGGACTTCTTGGGCCAGGACCTGAGCTGGACCCAGGAGGCCCGAATCATTGCTTTTAAGGAACAAAAGTTACTGTGTATATTAATAAATTCCTTTATCCATCTTTATATTTAATGTGTTCTTTTCACATTTCTTAAGATGAATCATAAATCTGAATTCCTTTGAGACAAACGTGGATGACATCCCCTAATTTTCTTAGGTAATCGTTTTAGAATATATTGTAATTTCACATATTTCAGGGTTCTCAGAGCTATTTGAAAAAATATTTTTAATTTAAAATATGAGATGGTTTAATGTTTTGTTTTCTGTTTCAGAGTATTTTGTGTCAACTATGGATATTGAGGAATGTAAAATGCATATCTTTTAGGAAATACATGATTTTGTTCAGAACTAATGAAAAATTAAACGTTCAATATTTCCATGGACATTTACCAAGGGATGTCTATTCTCACACAAGAACATTTTTTAAAATAGCAAAACTGCATTTTCAATTTTCAGTAGCCTCATTAATATCCTTAGTAAATGTTAAAGTGAAATATGTAAATTAGCATTTCATTTTCTGCATTTCCTGATTTTCCTTTTTCTTAAGTGCATGCTAGCTGGATTTTGGAAAGACCAAATCCCAACTGTTCACACTGCAAAGATTTCTCAAAGATTATTTCCAAATGAGGGTACCCTTCTGGTTTTCCCATAACTAATACCAGTTTCTTTAAATTTTAAGATTTTTAAAACATATATATCAATATTTTGATTCAAAATGGATTTAAAATTTGAATAGCTTCCTTTAGGTAATTGAACAGAAAGAACACTGGGATTCATCAGGGTACTTGGGGGATCAGCCCTGCTCACTGCTTCTCCAGATTTCCAGAGCTAAGTTTGTTTTCCCTAAGCTGAGCTCATACCTCCCATACCTGCTGGGAAGTGGACACAGATTAAGGAGCCAGGATTGCATGCAATTTCAGTTGAAGAAATTCATATATCTGAGCCCTCCCATTTAGTTTTTCTGCAGCTCCCTCTCTCTTCACATAGGAGCCAAGTAATATAGCTCTGCCTGTATGTACCGTTCAGACACTTTGACCTTCTCTACCAAATATTTTGTTTTTGGTTTCTCCAAAATAAGAGTTTGGGGAGTCTTCAAATAGACTGAGTTGATTCCTCTTGAGTCTGCATGGGACACACATTGTCTACATTTGGAAGATCCTTAGGAGAAACTAACCCACTAAATGAATGTCTGGGTAAATTAAGGTCTGCTCACTGTGTCTCTGATTCCTTGCTTAGAAAATGGATCTGATAAAAGCTGAGGAGTAGGCCGGGTGCGGTGGCTCACTCCTGTAATCCTAGCACTTTGGGAGGCCGAGGCGGGTGGATCACGAGGTCAGGAGATCGAGACCATCCTGGCTAACACAGTGAAACCCCGTCTGTACTAAAAATACAAAAAATTCACCGGGCGTAGTGGCAGACGCCTGTAGTCCCAGCTACTCAGGAGGCTGAGGCAGGATAATGGCGTGAACTGGGAGGCGGAGCTTGCAGTGAGCCAAGATTGCGCCACTGCACTCCAGCCTCGGTGACAGAGCAAGACTCCGTCTCAAGAAAAAAAAAAAAAAACAGCTGAGGAGTGAAAAAAATGACAATGCATTGAAGCATAATTTTTAAAATTATGATTTATTATTACTATCTAAAACAAGATTTTCCTGTCCTACCTTGGAAAATTTCCTTAGCTTTTCCAGAAGAAACTACAACCCTACCAAAGCACAATGGTTGTAGGAAGGTTGTCTGACTGGATCACTAACAAGTCCTGATGAGAAGATGGTCCATCTAAAATGCAATGCAGTGTATATAAGGTAACATGTGTCCACATCACTTCCTGGGCATAACTAGCCCTACCTCCTCAGAGGGGATCTGATCCTAATGCACACGCATTTCCTTGGACAAAGGCAGGGAGTCTGATTCAGAGCTGCTCCAAAACCTGTCCATGCAGAAGACTTTGTACCTGTAGTTCTTGTTCCTACCTTGAATGTGAAGGAGTACACTCAGTTTCAGAGTGAGGGTTTTGATCTCTGTAAGTCCTATTTGAAAAGACCAGGGGTTGACAAAAAAGATAAAAAATAAAAAACGTACAGCCAAGGATTGGAATAAAGTCATAGGAACATAGTCAAGCCCAGAAGAGCAGCAGTATTGAAGAACAATGGGTTAGGTTGCTAAGATTGATGGTGATCGTTACAAGTCAGCCCCTGTTACACTGTTTGCCTTGGGTCCACAGAGCTTTGTCATAGCTCTCTCTTGTAAGTTTCTTAAAATCACTGAAGAGGATTGCTTGAACTCAGGTGTCTGAGAGCAGCCTGAGCAATATAGTGACACCTCATCTCTACTAAAATAAAAAAATTTAGCCAGATATGGTGGCATGTGCCTGTAATCCCAGCTATGATGGTGCCACTGCACTCCAGACTGGGCAACAGAATGAGACCCTGTCTCAAAAAAAAAAAAAATAAAATCAGGAAAGTGCCCCATTTTCTACTACTCAGATCTTGTTCAGTTTCAGTGATGAAACAGAGGTGGATCCACACACCAGGAGCACCTCTTACTGCAGTTCATCTAAGTCAGCCTTTACCTAGCCTGCTCTGCAGTTCACACAGCCAGAAGGGCTTGTGCATGGGTTAGACAACTACAGTTCTTTCTGTCATCAGTTTTCCTGGTTTCTCATACAGCCCCTTCTCCATATATAGATACCGGAGATTTTGCCCAGTGGATTCCCTCAAGGTCTCAGTTTCATTAAACTTGTCAAGACTTCCACAGATTGTTTTGCCACCTAGTGAGACTTGTTTCAAAAAAAAGAAGTGAAATGGGAAAAAAATTAAGTGGCAAATGAGAATGATAATAGTCCTCACAGGTGAAGGTGTCCATGCAGACAGGAGATAGATGGCTTCATTTTGGTCAGCAGCTTACCTGGGCCAGTGGAATGTCTTTGTTTGGATAAAAAGGACCTTTCTACACCTCAATATAGACAA